>NC_067406.1:143718910-144932679 GCF_009764475.1 Pristis pectinata | reverse complement strand
CCTCCCATGAATGACCTAATTTCCTTTCCAAGGGGATGTGCAGGACAAGAATTTTTTTTTAATATATAAACACAGAGTGGTAGGTGCCTGGAACCTGCTTCCAGGGGTGGTTGTGGAAGCAGATAAATTAGTGGTGTTCAAGAGGCTTTTAGATAGGTATATCAATGATCTAGATGATAATGTGGTAAATTGGATCAGCAAGTTTGCTGATGACACTAAGATTGGAGGCGTAGTGGACAGCGAAGAAGGAACTCAAAGCTTGCAGAGGGATCTGAACCAACTGGAAAAATGGGCCAGAAAATGGCAGATGGAATTTAATGCAGACAAGTGTGAGGTGTTGTATTTTGGAAGGACAAATCAAGGTAGGACATACACAGTAAATGGTAGGGCACTGGGGAGTGCAGAGGAACAAAGGGATATGGAAGTCCATACACATAATTCCCTGAAAGTGGCGTCACAGGTAGACAGGGATGTAAAGAAGGCTTTTGGCATCCTGACATTCATAAATCAAAGTACTGAGTATAGGAGTTGGGATGTTATGGTGAGGTTTTATAAGTAATTGGTGAGACCTTATTTGGAGTATTGTGTGCAGTTCTGGTCACTTAACTATAGGAAGGATATCAGTAAGATTAAAAGAGTGCAGAGTAGATTTACTAGAATGTTGCCAGGTCTTCAGGAGTTGAGTTACAGGGAAAGATTGAACAGGTTAGGACTTTATTCCTTGGAGCGTAGAAGGATGAGGGGAGATTTGATAGAGGTTTACAAAATTATGAGGGGCATAGACAGAGTTAATGCGAGTAGGCTCTTTCCACCTAGATTAGGAGAGATAAGTACGAGAGGACATGGCTTTAGGGTGAAAGGGGAAAGGTTTAGGGGAACATTAGGGGGGACTTCTTCACTCAGAGAATGGTGGGAGTGTGGAACTGGCTGCCATCTGATGTAGTAAATGCAGGCCCACTCTTAAGCTTTAAGAATAAATTGGATAAATATATGGATGGGAGGTCTGGAGGGTTATGGACTGGGTGCAGGGAAGTGGGACTAGCGGAATAACGTTTCGGCACAGACTAGAAGGGTCGAGTGGCCTGTTTTCTGTGCTGTATTGTTCTATGGTTCTATGAATATGCGAGGAATGGAGGAATATGTATCATGTGCAGGCAGTAGTTTAATTTGGCATCATGCTTGGCACAGACATCATAGGCTTAGTGCCTGCTCCTGTGCTGTACCGTTCCATATGTTCAAAGGTAGCTATACTCTCTCTCTCATTGGAGATGGTCATTACCTGATATTTTAAAATTTGAAATAGTCATTAATAAGTCACAAGAGCATCTGCAGATGTTTCTAAATTGAATGGCTTCTGCCAATCCTTAAAAATTTCATATATGGTTCCTAGCAAATGGGAGAATGCATGAAAATGGAGGCTACTTTTTGACTCATTGAAAACTGGTTGACAGGAAAAGGTTTGGGATAAAGGATGTGCACTCAAATGGACAGGATGTGACTAGTAGTGTTTCCCAGTAATCTATTCTGGAGCTTCAGCTTTTCACCACATTTACTAAATGGCAGACGAAGGCAGAGTTGAGTATCCAAGTTTGCAGGTGACACCAAGTTACAAAGGATAACAAGTAGCATATACGTTGCAACGTACATTGCATTTCTATGCAATCATAGAAAATGTAGTTCAGTATCAGGTAGTGGCAGATCATCCACATTAGAGAGGCTACCTGATTGAGATGTTTAAGATCTTAAGAAATGTGTAAGGTAGATCTGGAGAAATTTTCCTTTGGTCAGCAAAAATCAAAAATAAGTGGACATAATCTTAAAAATGAAGCTAAGGTATTCAGGAACAAATAGCAAAAAAGATGTTTTATAGTTTTTCATACAAAGATGCAGGAAGGCTAGAACATTCTCTCAAAATTGGAATTTTTGACTTGTATTTTGGTGGGTATAGATGTTAAACAATACAGAGTAGATCTAACTGAGCACTTGTTCCTAACATTTCTAATCTCTGCCACAATGTGTACGTAGGTGAATTGGGGCATGTGAAAGTGAGTTGCTTACAGGGAAATAAATGTGGGAATAGAATGCATGGGATTGCTCAGAGAGCCAGCATTGACTCAATGTACCACATAGCCTCTTTCTATGTCATAAAGAAACAGGAGAAATTTAAGTAGCTGCAGAGACCTTTATCAGATGTCATAGGAACACAAGGAGGTGGCCATCTCATCCTCAAACCACAAAGTGATAATGTGATTTCCACCTAATAAATTATTTTGTTTAATCCTTGTCATTGCGCGAAACGTTTTACCACAAATAGCATTGAAAGTGTGAATCTAGCAGATATATCAAGTCCTGTAGTACACCAAAGATAAGCACCAGACACCAGCTTAATCCTTGCAGCATATGTTTGCAATTATTTAGAGCATTCGTTCTGCCAGTTTCCTTGCAACCCCACATACAGTAAGTGGAGTGAGAACTTGGCACATTCTTATTGCAGCTGAACAAAGTGTTTGGTTTGTTACAAAGCCAACAATTTGACATGTACAGAAATGCTTACATCATGAGTACAATGCTCTGTATATTACTCTAAACTATGGCTTTGTAATTTCCCTAGTTACTTATGGTAAATTCACTAAAGAGAAAGAGAGCACATTCACAAAATGTTTTGGTTTACGCACTGATCCCTTAAATATCAACATCAGAACATGACTGTATGAAAGCTCACTCAGTCTGAAAACTTCTACTTTCAGAAGTACCAAAATATGCAATTAGTTTTTTAAAATCAAATTCAACACAGGTTGTTATAGTAACACTGCGTCCACCTTGCACATTCAGATAGGCCCCTTTGAAGAAAGTTTGAAAGTTCAAATGCTTCATTTCTTCTGAAGGCCAGGCAGTCAAGCAACAACTTAGCAGATGCAATTCTACAACTTTTTATACTGAGTCATACATTTAGGAAATAAAAATATAGGTAATAACTATGATTTTTTAAAACATATAGGAGCAGAAGCACACTTAAAAGTTGAGAGTAGAAGTAGGAAAAAGTCCTAAGAAAGCAAATGGAAGCCTTGATTAGTGTAGCACAGTACAGTGGAAAGATACCTTTATTAGTCACATGTACATCGAAACACACAGTGAAATGTATTTTTTGCGTCAAGTGTTCTGGGTGCAACCCGCAAGTGCCACCATGCTTCCGACGCCAACATAGCACGCCCACAGCTTCCTAACCCGTACGTCTTTGGAATGTGGGAGGAAACCCATGCAGACACGGGGAGAACGTACAAACTCCTTACAGGACAGCGGCTGGAATTGAACCTGGGTCGCTGGTGCTGTATAGCATTACACTAACTGCTACACTACCGTGCCTGTAAAGATCGTTAAGACAAAATTGAAATAGCAGTCTCAATTTTGAATGTCATTTTCTTGACAGGACATCAAAACCAAGGAGAGTGCACAGAAAAGATTTAGTGAAATGGAAGTAGAACTGAAAAAGGAAACCAGGTTTTTTGTGCAGGTTGAGAGATCCAAGAATGCATGGAAAGTTATTAAATTTGATCAGATGTAAATACAAATAAACTACTTAATGAGGTATCAAAGTATATCAATGAGTGCAGTTCAGTAGATGTGGTTTATATATGGCTTATTTCAGTAAGGCCTTTGACAAGCTCCCACATGGGAGAATGGTCCAAAAGGTTACAACCCATAGGATGAGGGCAAGTTGATAAAGTGGATCCAAATTGCCTTGGCAGTAGGAGACAGAGGCTGATGGTAGAAGGTTGTTTTGTGATTGTATGATTGTGGCTAGTGGTATTCCACGGGATTGATGCAAGGACCCTTACTGTTTGTAATACAGAACATAGAACACAGAAAAACTACAGCACAATTCAGGTCCTTCGGCCCACAAAGCTGTGCCAAACATGTCCTACCCTAGAAATTACTAGGCTTACCCATAGCCTTTTTCTCAGCTCCATGTACCTATCCAACAGTCCTTAAAAACCCTATCGTATCCGCCTCCACCACCACTGCTGGCAGCCCATTCCACGCACTCACCACTCTCTGAGTAAAAAAACTTACACCTGACATCTCCTCTATACCTACTCCCCAGCACCTGAGGTGACCAGAACTGAGCATAGTACTCCAAGTGGGGTCTGACCAGGGACCCATATAGCTGCACTTTCTCTGTAGCTGTGACAGTTTACTTTGTACTGTTATTGTTTTTACAAGGTCCTCTTGTGGCCACCATTTCAGCCCTGGGGAAAAGCCTCTGACTATCTACCCTATCAATACCTCTCATCATCTTATACACCTCAATCAGGTCCCCCCTCATCCTCCGTTGCTCCAAGGAGAAAAGGTCGAGTTCCCTCAACCTGCTTTCATACAGCATGCTCCGCATTCCAGGCAGCATCCTTGTAAATCTCCTCTGCACCCTATGGCTTCCACATCTTTCCTGTAGTGAGGTGACCAGAACTGAGCAGAATACTCCAAGTGGGGTCTGACCAGGGACCTATATAGCTGCACTTTCTCTGTAGCTGTGACACTTTACTCTGTACTGTTATTGTTTTTACCTGTACTACATCAATGCACTCTGTACTGACTCAATGTAACTGCACTGTGTAATGAATTGACCTGTATGATCAGTATGCAAGACAAGTTTTTCACTGTAGTTCGGTACAAGTGACAATAATAAACCAATACCAAAAAACATTGTAATTGTACCCGCCTCTACCACTTCCGCTGGTGCCTTGTTCCATACACCCATAACACTGTGTGAAAAATTTGGTCCTCAGGTCCCCTTTAAATCTTTTACCTCTCACCTTAAAACTTTGCCCTTTAGGTTTAGGCTCCCCTATCCTGGGAAAGACTGTCCATCCACCTTATCTATGCCCATCATGATTTTACACACTTAAGGTCACTCCTCAGCCTCCTTTGCTCCAGGGAGAACAGTCCCAGCCTATCCAGTCTCATATTTCAAGCCCTCCAGTCCCAGCAACACCTTTGTGAATCTTCTCTGCGCCCTCTCTAGCTTAATCACATCCTTCCTATAGTACAGCAACCAGAACTGCACACAATACTCCAACTGTACACCAACATCTTGTACAGCTGTAACATGACATCCCAACTCTTGTACACAATGCCCTAAATGATGAAGGCATGCGTGCCAAATGCCTTCTTCTCCACTCTGTCCAACTACGTCACCACTTTCAGGGAACTATGTACTTGTACCCCAGGTCTCTGTTCAACAACAATCCCCAGGGCCCTGCTATTCAGTGTGTGTCCTGCCTTGGTTTAACTCCCCAAAATGCACACTTCACACTTGTCCGAGTTAAATTCCATCTGCCGTTCTTTTATCCACTTTCCCAGTTGATCTGGATCCTATTCTAACCCGAGACAACTTTCTTCACTGTCCACTACACCACCAATTTTGATGTCATGCACAAACTTATTTAATCATGCGACCTACATTTTCATCAAAATCGTTAATACACAGAGGTCCTTCCCAGGCTACGATAGGGTTCCCTTCCTGAGAAATGTTTGTAATCGAAGCAGTTCACAAGTTGGAAATGCAGCCATCCTGCAAGATGTGGGAGGTCAGGGAACCTCACAGTCTCCCTGATGATGACATCTGTGGGAAATGCACCTAGCTGCAGCTCCTGACAGACCGGATCAAGGAATTGGAGGTGGGGTTGGATGTGCTCAGGATCATCCGGGAAGCTGAGGGCTTCCATAGATGAGACTTTTACTGAGGTGGTCACACCCAAGGCACAGGCTTCAGGTAGGTGGGTGATCACCAGGAGAAGTAAGGGGAGTAGGCAGTCAGTGCAGAGTTCACCTGTGGCCTTTCCCCTCAAATGCGTATACCTCTTTGGATTCTGTTGAAGGGAATGTTCTTTCAGGGGCTAGAAGCAGTAGTCAGGTCTCTGGCACTCTGACTGGCTCCAAGGCTCAGAGGAAAAGGGTGCAGTCAGACAGGGCGATAGTGATAGCAGACTTGATAGTGAGGGGGACAGACAGGAGATTCTGTTGCCACAGAAGAGACACCAGGATGGTGTTGCCTCCTAGGTACCAGGGTCAAGGACATCTGAGTGGCTGCAGAAAATACTCAAGTGGGAGGGTGAACAGCCAGAAGTTGTTGTGCACGTTGGTACCAATGATGTAGGTAGAAAAAAGAAGAGGTCCTGAAGGAGGAATACAAGGCATTAGGGAGAAGGTTGAGAAGTAGGACCTCAAGGGTAGTAATCTCAGGACTACTACCCATGCCACGTGTCAATGACAGGAAGAATAGAAAGCTCTGGCAGTTAAATGCGTGGCTGAGTGACTGGTGCAAGGGGCAGGGCTTCAGATTCTTGGATACCTGGGACCTTTTTTGGGGGAGGCAAGACCTATTTGCTAAGGATGGGTTGCACCTAAACTCCAAAGGGTCCAATATCCTGGCGGGAATGTTTAATTTAGTTGTAGGGGAGGGTTTAAACTGATCTGGCAGGGGGATGGTAACCAGGATGCTAGGTTACAAGATGCTAAGGTGAGGGAGGAAGTGTATAGAAACGAATCCATTGAGGATGGCAAGAAGGACAGGCAGGTGATAAGTCAGGATAATTTACTGAATAATAGAAGTACAACAAATCCGGATGTTAGGATACAGAATGTTAGGATCGGGGATGAGGATGTTAGGATACCGAATGTTAGGATAGGGGATGAGGTCTACAGGAACATGTCTAAGATAGTAGGTAGCGAAGATAGTAAGAAGGATGGACAGGTAGAAAGTCGGGATAATCTGCTGAACAATAGAAGTACAATAAAATCAATAGCAGATACCAGCCTAAACGTACTATATTTAAATGCACGTAGCATCAGGAATAAAGTAGATGACCTAGTGGCACAACTACAGGTTAATAAATATGACATCGTTGCAATCACTGAGTCGTGGCTTCATGATGGATGTGATTGGGAACTGAATGTCAAGGGGTACACAGTGTATAGAAAGGACAGGCGGGTAGGCAGAGGGGGGGGTGGCCATGATGGTTAGTAGTGATATAAAATCAATAGAAAGGAAGGACATTGGGTCAGAGGAGGTGGAATCCTTATGGGTGGAGCTAAGAAATAGCAAGGGTAAAAGGACAATAGTAGCAGTCATATATAGGCCCCCTAACAGCAGTCAGGAAGTGGACCATAAGTTGCAGATTGAGATAGAAAAGCATGCCAGAGTGACAATGTGAAGATAATTATGGGGGATTTTAACATGAAGGTGGACTGGGAAATCCAGCAAGGTGGTAGAACTCAGGAGAGTGAATTTGTGGAATGTCTAAGGGATGTTTTTCTGGAGCAACTTATTGAGGAGCCCACCAGGGGATCGGCTGTTTTGGATTGGGTGCTGTGTAGTGAACCTGAGGTGATTAGGGAACTAAAGGTAAAGGAACCACTGGGAACAAGTGATCACAATATGATTGAGTTTAGTTTCAAGTTTGAGAAGGAAAGCTGATAACTGGTGTATCGATATTTCAGTGGAATAAGGGAAATTACAAAGGTATGAGAGAAGAGTTGGCCCAAATTGATTGGAGGAGTAAGTTAGCTGGAGGGACGGCGGAGGAGAAATGGAAGAAATTTCTACAGGAAATAAGGAAAATGCAGGATAGATATATTCCAAGAAAAAAGGTTTTGAATGGAAAAAAGGCACAGATGTGGATAACGAGGGAGGTGAAGGATAAAATAAAGCAAAAAGGGGCAGCGTACAAGTGGCAAAAAATTAGTAGGAAAACAGAAGATTGGAAAGTTTTTAAAAATCTGCAGAGAGAAACTAAGAACGGTCATTAGGAAAACAAAGATGAGTTATGAAAGGAAGCTGGTGGACAACATTCGGAAGGATTCTAAAGAGCTTTTTAAATACATAAGGAATAAAAGAGAGACACAGGTTGACATAGGACCAATTGATAACGGTGCAGGAGGTATTATAATGGACGATAGTGAGATGGCAAGGGAATTGAATGAATATTTTGCATCGGTCTTCACCGTGGAGGACATAAGCAATGTGCCGGTTAGTCAGGACTCTTACGAATTGGAACTGAGTTCAGTTGAGATTACTAGGAGAAGGTGCTAGGAAAACTAAAAGGGGCTTAAGACTGATAAGTCTCCCAGACCGGATGAGGTGCATCCCCGGGTTCTGAAGGAGGTGGCTGTAGAGATAGCGGAGGCATTGGCGATTATTTTCCAGGAATCGATAGATTCTGGCATGGTTCCGGAGGACTGGAGGGTAGCGAATGTAGTTCCGTTGTATAAGAAAGGTGGGAGGCAGCACAAAGGAAATTACAGACCTATTAGTCTGACATCAGTGGTGGAAAATTATTGGAATCTATCCTCAAGGAGGAGGTTACCGAATACCTAGAGGCGCAAGGCAAGATTGGACCTAGTCAACATGGTTTTGTGAAGGGGAGGTCCTGTCTGACCACCTATTGGAGTTTTTTGAAGAAATCACAGGCAGGGTGGATAAGGGAGAGGCGGTAGACATTGTGTATTTAGACTTTCCAAAAGGTCTTCGATAAGGTGCCTCACAAGAGACTGATTAATAAGATGAGAGGTCATGGAATTATGGGTAGGATAGCAGAATGGGTGGAGCAGTGGCTGGTTGGCAGGAAGCAAAGGGTGGAAATAAAAGGATCTCGTTCTGGTTGGCTACCGGTTACTAGTGGTGTGCTGCAGGGGTCGGTGTTGGGGGCCGCTCCTTTTTACCTTGTACATCAATGATTTGGATGATGGAATAAATGGTTGTGTGGCTAAGTTTGCGGATGACACCAAGATAAGTGGAGGAGTAGGGAGCATAGAGGAAATAGAAAGGATGCAGAGGGACCTAGACAGTTTAGGAGATGGGCAAGGAAATGGCAGATGAGATTCAATGTTGAGAAATGTGCAGTTGTACACTTTGGAAGCAGAAGTAAGGCGGGTAGATTATTATCTAGAAGGAGAGAAGATTGAAAGTACGGTAGTATAAAGGGACTTGGGGGTACTCGTACAAGATACCTTAAAAGTTAACCACCAGGTTGGATCGGTGGTTAAGAAAGCGAATGCTATGTTGGCATTCATCTCGAGAGGTATAGTGTATAAAAGTAAGGAAGTGTTGATGAGGCTCTACGGGGCACTAGTGAGGCCTCATTTGGAATACTGTGGCGCAGTTTTGGGCCCCACATCTTAGGAAGGATGTGCTGACGTTGGAGAGGGTTCAGAGGAGATTTACGAGAATGATTCTGGGAATGAAAAGGGCTTACGTATGATGAAGCGTTTGTCGGCTCTTGGACTGTACTCACTGGAGTACAGAAGGATGAGAGGGGACCTCGTAGCGACATTTAAAATGTTGACAGGAAAGGATAGAGTAGATGTGGCTAGGCTGTTTCCCTGGGTGGGGCGAGTCCAGGACCAGAGGGCACAATCTTAGAATTAGAGGTACAGTTTCAAGACAGAGATGAGGAGAAATTTCTTTACCCAGAGGGTGGTGAAATTGTGGAACTCCTTGCCATGCACAGCAGTGGAGGCCAGATCAGTGGGGTGTTCAAGGAGGAGATAGACAGATATCTAAATAGTCAGGGTATCAAGGGATATGGGGATAAGGCTGGAAATGGGATTAGAATAGTTTTTGTTTCCCACCCCACTTCTTTTTCCCCCTTTCCTTGGAGGCAGACTCGATGGGACCGAATGGCCTGCTTCTGCTCCCTTGTCTTGTGATCTTGTGAACAAGGGATAAGGTTCTGCAGAATGAGTACATGGAGTTAGGTAAGAAGAAGCAGAACCGAGGGTAGTGATCTCCAGATTACTCCCAGTGCCACGTGCTAGCGAGGTCAGAAATAGAAGGATAGGGCAGATGAATTTGTGGCTGAGCAGCTGGTGCAGGGGGCAGGGATTCAGGGTTCTTAGACCATTGGGATCTACTCTAGGGTAGAGGCGACCTGTACAAGAGGGACGGGTTGCACTTGAACCACAGGGGGACCAATATCCTTGCAGGGAAATTTGCTAATGCTATATGGGAGGATTTAAACTAGATTGGCAGGGGGGTGGGACTCTGAGCAGGAACAAGTCACAGGATAAAGCAGAAGCCAGCACGAGCAAGTTTAGTAATCAGGATAGCCAGGGGCATCAGAAAGGCAGGGAAAGGAATACCCAGCTAAACTACATTATTTCAATGCACGAGGTTTAATAGGTAAGGCAGATGAACTCAGGGTGTGGATTAGCTCTGAGGACTGGGACGTCATAGTCATAACAGAAACATGGCTGAGAGAAGGGCAGGACTGGCAGCTCAATGTTCCAGGATACAGATGCTACAGGTGTGATATAGGTACAGGTAAGCAAGGAGGGGGTGTTTGCCTTTTTGATAAGGGAGGATGTAACAGCAGAGCTTAGAGATGACATTCTTGGGGGATCGTCCAGTGAGGTCACAGTGGGCAGAAGTTAGAAACAAAGAAAGAGAGGGTCACTCTGGTGGGGCTGTATTATAGACCCACCCAGTAGTCAGCGGGAACTTGAGGAGCAGATGTGTAGAGAAATTGCTCATAGTTGTAAGAATAATAGGGTTGTATTAGTGGGAGATTTTAATTTCCCCGGTTTTGACTGGGCTACCCATAATGTTAAGGGCCTGGACAGGGTGAATTTGTGAAATGTGTCCAGGAAAGTTTCCTGTGTCAAAATATGGAGGGACCTACTTGGCAGGGTGCAATACTGGACCTCCTGTAAGGGAGCAAGATAGGGCAGCTAATTGAAGTGGCAGTCAGGGAGCACTATGGTTCTAGTAACCAAAATTCTATTAGTTTTAAGATTGTGATGGAAAAAGTATAGGACAGGTCCACAGGTTAGAGTCCTAAACTGGAGCAGGGCTATTTTGGGGGAATTAGGCAGGATCTAGCAAAGGTTGATTGGGTGAGCCTGTTTGAAGGGAAAGGAATGATGGGCAAGTGGGAGGCTTTTAAGAGGTGTGATATCAAGAGTCCAGGAGCAGCATGTTCCTGTCAGGGTGAAGGGTAAACCGGGCAAGTTTAGGGAACCTTGGCTGACAAGAGGTATTGAGGCTCCATTCAAGAAAAAGGAAGCATACATTGGGTTTAGGAGATTGGGGACGAGTGAATCCGTTGATGACTATAAAAAGATTAAGAATACTCTTAAGAGGGAAATCAAGAGGGCAAAGAGAGAATATGAGATGGGTCCGGCAAGTAAGTTTAAAGAAAATCCAAGAGGTTTCTATAGCTATAGTAGAGTAAAAGGATGACCAAGGGAGAGAGTACGTCCCCTTAGAGCTCAGCAGGGTCACCCATGTTTTGAGCCACAGGAGGTGGGTAGGATTTTTAACAAATATTTCTCCTCTGTGTTTACTGAGGACAACATCAATAGATAAGGGAAACTAGTGGAGATGTTTTGGAGAACATTCCTATTACCAGGGAGTAGGTATTTCAGCCTTACAGTGCATTAAGGTGGATAAATTCCCAGGGCCTGACCGAGTGCATCCTTGGACTTTGTGGGAGGCTAGAAGAGAAATTGCAGAGGCCCTTGAGGAGATTGTTTGCTTCATTATTAGCCACTAGTGAACTTCCCAAAAACTGGAAGGTGGCTTATGGTTTTCCATTGTTTAAGAAAGGCAGCAAGGACAAGCCAGAGAACCACAGGCCGTCAGCCTGACGTCAGTAGTGGGAAGTTCCTGAAGGGAATTCTGAGGGACAGGATCTACCAGCATTTGGATGGACAGTCTGATTAGGAGGAGCCAGCATGGCTTTGTGCATGGAAAGTTGTGCTTGACAAACATTTTAGAGTTTTTTTTTGAAGAGGTAACCAAAAAGGTAGATGAGGGTAGGGCAATGGATGCTGTCTATTTGGACTTTAGCAGGCATTCGACAAGGTCCTGCATGGTAGGCTGGTCTGGAAGGTTGGGTCCCGTGGAATCCAGGGAGAGTTAGTTAGGTGGATTCAAATTGGCTCAGAGGTAGGAAGCAGAGGGTGGTGGTTTATGGTTGTTTCTCAGAATGGAGGCTGGCGACTAGTGTTGTGCTGCAGGGGTAAGTGTTGGGACCCTTGGTATTTGTTATTTATATAAATGATTTGGAATTGGAATTGGTTTATTATTGTCATGTACTGAGGTTACAGTAAAAAAAACTTCATTCATACAGATCAATTCATTACACAGTGCATTGAGGGTAGTACAAGGTAAAACAATAGAGAATGCAGAGTAAAGTGCCACAGCTACAGAGGAAGTGCAGTGCAGGTAGACAATAAGGTGCAAGGTTATAATGAGGTAGATTGTGAGGCCAAGAGTCCATCTTATCATACTAGGGAACCATACAGATAGACTCTTGACTTCACAATCTAATGCACAAGGCTTTATCACTAAGTTTGATTATGACACAAAATTAGGAGGTGTTGTCGATAGTGAAGAAGGTTTTCATAGATTACAGAGGGATCTTGGTCAGCTAGGGAAGTGGGCTGAGGAGTGGCAAATGGATTTCAATACAGATAAGTGTGAGGTGATGCATTTTGGAAAGTCAAACCAGCGTAGGGCTTATACTATGATGGTAGGACACTAGGGAATGTAAATGGAAAAGAAGGACAAAGGAGTACAGGTACACAATTCATTGAAAGTGGTGTCACAAGTAGACAGGGTGGTGAAAAAGGCATTTAGCACACTGGCCATCAGTCAGGACATAGAGTATAGGAGTTGGGACAGTTGTACAAGTTGTTGGTGAGGCTACACTTGGAGTACTATGTACAGTTTAGGTCACCCTGTTATAGGGAAGATGTGGTTAAACTGGAAAGAGTGCAGAAAAGATTTGAGGACATTGCCAGGACTAGAGGGCCTGAGTACAGGGAACGGTTGTCCAGGCTAGGTCTTCAGAGCATAGGAGAGTAAGAGATGATCTTATAGGAGGTTTATAAAATCATGAGAAGCATAGATAAGGTGGATGGTAACAGTCTTTCCCCAGGATAGGGGAATCCAAAACTAAGGGGAATAGATTTAGGGCGAGACGGGAAAAATTTAAAAGGGACCTGAGGGGCAACTTTTTCCATGCAGACAGTGGTGAAGATAAGGAATGAGCTGCCAGAGTAAGTGGTCGAGGCAGGTACAATAGTGTCACTTAAGAAGTACTTGGATAGGTACATGGAGGGGTGGGGCTTAGAGGGATATGGGCAGAACATAGGAAATTGGGAGTAGGTGAGTGGGCACCATGGACTTGATGGGCCAAAGGACCTGTATCTGTGCTGTATTTGTCTATGACTCTATTAATATATTTAAATAAAAACCTAGGCCAACCAGGGCAATGTGCAGTTAAACCAGGGCTTTAACTCAACCTTGCAAATTTCTCTTCAAGATACAGTGATATTGCTGTGAACAGAGTTCCCACTCGGCAGAATCTGCCCGCAGCCCCACCACAGCCAGCAACTCCATCCTGCAGGTCTCCCAAATGGCCGTATGGGCTGTACATGTTGGCCATTCATAACCTACATGACGAACAGGGGATCCAGCACTGATCCCTGTGGCACACCACTGGTCACAGGTCTCTAATTTGAAAAACAAGCCTTCACTACCACCCTCTGCCTCCTCCCACCAAGTCGGTTTTGTATCCAATTGACTAGCTCACTGCATCCCAGGTGATCTAACCTTTGGATCAACCTACCATGTAGGACCTTGTCAAGGGCCTTGCTAAAGTCCATTTTCTTTCTTCCACAGTTCTATAGATTCTGGAATTGTGGTGGATTGGAGGGAATTGCACCCCAGCTATTCACAATCCATATTGACGTTTGTCCCCAGAGCAAAATTATTGTATTTCCAACCTTTCACAAGAAATCAGGTTGGATTGTAAGTATAGAAGCAGATTGAACACAATCCAAAATAAAATGAAATCACTTTGGTACAGAAAAAATTTTAAAAAATGGTCAGAGTCAGCAGTGTTGATATTGATGGAGACTTAGGTCTGCTAGAACACAAATACTGAAAGCCACGTGCAACAAGTGATCAGGAAAGCAAATGGTTTGTTGCCTTACAAGAGGGTTTGAATATAGGAGTAAGAAAGTCTTACTGCTCTTGTTACAGAGACAGCACCTGGACTATTGTGCACAGTTCTGTTTTGTTTTATTTACCAAAGAAAGGATGTACTTACCATAAAGGGAGTGCAGCAAAGATGTTAGACTGGATCCAAGGATGACAGAATAACATTTTGTAGTGCTTAGAAAGAGATCTCTGAAACTCTGACAGGGCTTAACAGTTGAATACAGAGGATGTTTCCCCACCTGAAGAATCTAGAACCAGGGGTTAGAGTTAAGGGCTTGGCTATTAGAAATGAGCATCTTGGGTGTGCATTACAAATGTTAGTGCTAAACACACCGAGAAGTTTAAAGAAGCTTATTGGATCCTGGGATTCAGAGGCCTGGAATACAGAAATTATGTTGAATATGTACAAAACTAGTTTAAAATGAAATGGGAATAGTGGCCAGTCTGGTCCTTTGCTTGGTGCATAAATGGAGTATCGCGTCCAATTTTGGTCATTTGATCTTAGGAATGTGAAAGTCCAAGAAGGTGCAGAAATGTTTTGCTGGTGGTTCCTGGAATAGTGATTTCAGCCGTTGGGTTAGACTAGAGCAGCAGGGGTTGCTCTGCTTGGTTCAAGGTTTGAGAAGAGATTACCTAGAGGTGTAGAAATTTATGACTTAAAAAAACAGGAAACACTCAGCAGGTCAGGCAGTCTCTGTAGAAAGTGTCTCTGTAGGGGCAGGCACAGTAGTGTAGCGGTTAGCGTAATGCTATTACAGTGCCAGTGACTCAGGTTCAATGCCGGCTACTGTCTGTACGGAGTTAGTACGTTCTCCCCATGTCTGCGTGGGTTTCCTCTGCATGCTCCAGTTTCCTCCCACATTCCAAAGGCGTACAGGTTAGGAAGTTGTGGGCATGCTGTGTTGGCACTGGAAGCGTGGCGACACTTGTGGGCTGCCCCCAGAACACTGTGCAAAAAATGCATTTCGCTGTGTGTTTCTATGTACATGTGACTAATAAAGATATCTTATCTTACATTCCAGATCCAGAATCCTTTGATAGAACGGTCTGCCAAAAAGTCCCAATGAAGAGTCCCCAACCTGAAACATTAACTTTTTCTCTTTCCACAGATACTGCTTGTCCTGGCTTAGTGTTTCCAGCAACTTCTGTTATTTCAGCTTTCCACCATTTGCAGTTTTGTGATTATCTTCTAAGGTTACAACTTGTTTAGATAAGAAAATGTTCCCATTAGCTACAGGTTCAAGGACCAAGTGTACAGGTTTAAAATTTGAATAAAAGAATACGAAAGAAAATGAGGAAAATTTATTTTTAAATCCAGTGTTGTTATGATCTGCAATTCATTGCCTGTACAGGTGGTAGAACAGAATCAATGCTCCAGGAAAAGGAGAGGCACTATGGGGAAAGAACAATTGTAGTGGTGATAGGGGATTCAATAGTCAGGGGAACCAGTGGGCATTTCTGTGGCCATATACACATCAGGATGTTATACTGACTCCCTGGTGCCAGATTCAAGGAGATTACCAAACAGCTGCAGAGCACCAGGAAGGAGGAGGGTGCAGAAGTTGTGGCCCACGTTAATACCAAAGAGATTGTAGGGAGCTGAAGTTAAAAGAAAGGCGTCAAAGCCGGTAATTTCAAGATTACTCACAGTGCAATATGTTAACAGATGTAGAAATCAAAAGATAAGAAAATGAATGGCTTCAGTTACAAGGAGAAAATGGAAAGGCTGGGGCTGTTTTTACTGGACTATAGGAGGTTGAGGGGGTGACCTTTTGGAGGTATATAAAATCACAAGGGGCATAGGGAAGGTCACAGTCATTTTCCTAGGTAGGGGAATCTAAAACTAGAGGACATAGGTTTAAAGTAAGAGGGAAAGATTTAAAGGGGACCTGAGGGGCAAGTTTTTCTATGGAGGGTGGTGGGTGTATGGAACAAGCTGCCAGAGGAAGTGGTAGAGGCAGGTACAATTACAACATTAAAAAATGTTCCTGTCCACATGCCTGTCTAAATGTCTTTTAAAAAGGGATATGAGCCAAATGCAGGCAAATGGGATTAGCTCAGATAGACACTTTGGTCAGTATGGATGAGTTCAGCCAAAGTGTCTGTTCTGTGATGTATAACCATGAACCTAATGCATGGCTATAGAAATGATGCAGGAAAAGGGCCACAGAATTTACACTTAAAGAGCATTTCTGGGGTAGATTATGCCTCAGCAGAACTTGGAGAAGTGGTCCAACAATGGATTACATGGGAAATTAAAGATAGTATTTAATCAACACTGAGCAGTACAGTGTGCAATTCTGGTCTCCTTGCTTGAGGAAAGATGTACTGGCTTTGGAGGTGGTGCAGAGGAGGTTCACCAGGTTCATTCCAGAGGGTTAGCTTATGAGGAGAGGTTGAGTCGCTTGGGACTATACTCATGGAATTCCGAAAAATGAGAAGGGATCTTATGGAAACATAAAATTATGAAAGGGATACACAAGATAGAGGCAGGAAAGTTGTTTTTTTCACTGGTAGGTGAGACTAGAACTAAGGGATGTAGCCTCAAGATTGGGGGGAATAATTTAGGACAGAAACTGGTTTTCCCAGAGAGTAGTAAATCTGTGGAATACTCTACCCAGGGAAGCAGTAGAGGCTGCCTCATTAAATACATTTAAGACAGTTAGAAAGATTTTTGCACAGTAGGGAATTAAGGGTCATGGGGAAAAGGCAAGTCGGTGGAGCTGAGTCCACGGCCAGATCAGCCATTGAATGGCGGAGCAGGCTCGATGGGCCGGATGGCCTACACCTGCTCATATTTATTATGCTAATCAAAAAGTCTGTTTAGTTGCTAGAAAAAAAAGCAGCAAGCCCAAGGATTGGGAGTGTTTCAGAATTAACTAAAGTATGAACAAGAAATTGATGAACTAGCAAGAAACAAAACTGGAGTCATAGAATCATACAGCACAGAAACGGGCATTTCAGCTGACCGCGTCCATGCTGACTTTTTGTCCATCTACACTAACCCCATTTGCCACATTAAGTCCGTATCCTTCTCTGCTTTGCCCATTGAAGTGCTTATCTAAATGTCCCTTCAACAGTGATTGTATCCAATTCCATCGCCTCCTCTGGCAGCGTGTTCCAGATATCAACCGCAGTGTGGAGAAAAATCTCCTCAGGTCCCCTGTAAAAGTCCTTCCTCTCACCATGCCCTCTTGTTTTTTGATACCCCTACCATGGGAAGAAAGACATCTACCCTATCTATATTTGGCCTCCAGCTATTCACAATGTAAGGATGTTGCCAGGACTAGAGGGCCTGAGTTATAGGAAGAGGTTGGCCAGGCTAGGTCTTTATTCCTTGGAACGTAGGAGAATGAGGGGCGACCTTATAGAAATATTTAAAATTATGAGAAAAGGTGGATGGTATCAGTCTTTTTCCTTAGGGTAGGGGGCACGTTTAGGGAGAGAAGGGAAAGATTTAAAAGGGACCTGAGGGGCAACTTTTTCACGCAGAGGGTTGTGAGCATAAGGAATGAGCTGCCAGAGGAAGCGGTTGAGACAGGTACAATAGTGTCATTTAAGAAGCACTTGGATAGGTGCATGGAGGGGAGGGGCCTGGAGGGATATGTGCCGAACGCAGGAAATTGGGACTAGCTGGGTGGGCCAAAGGGCCTGTATCCGTGCTGTCTTACTCTATGACTATACCCTAATGATTTGGATGAGGAAACTGAATGTAATATTTCAAAGTTTGACACCAAACTGGGTGCGACTGAGAATTCAGGAAGATGCAAAGAAACAATAGAACCATAGAACAATACAGCACAATACAGGCCCTTTGGCCCAGCATGTTATGCCGCCCTTCAAAGCACACCTAAGACTATCTAACCCCTTCCTCCCACATATCCCTCTATCTTAAATTCTTCCATATGCTTATCTAACAATCTCTTGAACTTGTCCAATGTATCAGCCCCACCACCACCCCAGGCAGCGCATTCCATGCATCAACCACTGTCTGGGTGAAAAACCTCCCTCTGACATCTCCCTTGAACTTCCCACCCATTACCTTAAAGCCATGTCCTCTTGTTTTGAGCATTTGTACCCTGGGAAAGAGGCGCTGGCTGTCCACTCTATCTATTCCTCTCAATATCTTGTATACCTCTATCATGTCTCTCCTCATCTTCTCTCCAATGAGTAAAGCCCTAGCTCCTTTAGTCTCTCCTCATAATCCATACTCTCTAATCCAGGCAGCATCCTGGTAGATCTCCTCTGCACCCTTTCCAATGCTTCCACATCCTTCCTATAATGAGGCAACCAGAACTGGACACAGTACTCTAAGCGTGGCCTAACCAGAGTTTTGTAAAGCTGCATCATCACTTCACGGCTCTTAAACTCGATCCCCCGACTTATGAAAGCTAACATCCCATAAGCTTTCTTAACTGCCCTATCTACCTGTGAGGCGACTTTCAGTGATCTGTGGATATGAACCCCCAGATCCCTCTGCTCCTCCACATGCCCAGAATCCTGGCATTTACCCTGTACTCCGCCTTGGAATTTGTCCTTCCAAAGTGTACTACCTCACACTTCTCTGGATTGAACTTGTCAGCCCAGCTCTGCAGCCTATCAATATCCCTCTGCAAGCTTCAACAGCCCTCCACACTATCCACACCGCCACCCATCTTTGTGTCATCTGCAAACTTGCTAACCCAGCCTTCCACTCCCTTACCTAAGTCATTAATAAATATCACAAAAAGTAGAGGTCCCAGAACCGATCTCTGTGGGACACCACTAGTCACAGCCCACCAATCTGAATGCACTCCCTCCACCACAACCCTTTGCTTTCTACAGGCAAGCCAATTCTGAATCCACACAGCCAAGCTTCCCTGGATCCCTTGGCCTCTGACCTTCTGAAGAAGCCTACCATGCGGAACCTTGTCAAACGCCTTACTAAAATCCATGTAGACCACATCCACTGCACTACCCTCATCAATCTTCCTGGTCACCTCCTCAAAGAACCCTATCAGGCTTGTGAGGCAAGATCTCCCCTTCACAAAGTCATGCTGGCTGTCCCTAATCAGTCCATGATTCTCTAACTGCTCATAGGTCCTATCTCTTAGAATCCTTTCTAACAGCTTGCCCACCACAGATGTAAGGCTCACTGGCCTGTAATTCCCTGGTCTATCCCTACTGCCTTTTTTGAATAAGGGTACAACATTTGCCACCCTCCAATCCTCCGGTACCATCCCCGTGGACAACGAGGACTCAAAGATCCTAACCAATGGTTCAGCAATCTCCTCCCTTGCCTCACAAAGCAACTTGGGGAATATTCTGTCAGGCCCTGGAGACTTATCTGTCCTAATACTTTCTAACAACTCCAACACATCCTCTCTCTTAATATCTACATACTCTAGAACAGTACCCTCACCAACACTGTCCTCAGCATCATCAAGATACCTCTCCTTGGCGAATACTGAAGAGAAGTATTCATTGAGAACCTCACCCACTTCCACAGCTTCCAGGCACATCGTCCCACCTTTGTCTTTAATCGGACCTACCTTTACTCTAGCCATCCTTCTGCTCCTCACATATGAGAAAAAAGCCTTGGGATCCTCCTTAACCCTACTTGCCAAAGCCTTTTCATAGAACCATAAGAGCACAAAACAGGCCCTTCGGCCCACCATGTTGTGCCGTACATCAAATCACCCTCACACTATCTAACCCTTTCCTCCCACATATCCCTCTATCTCACATTCCTCCATATGCCTATCCAACAAACTCTTGAACCTGTCCAATGTATCTGCCTCCACCACCACCCTAGGCAGTGCATTCCATGCACCAACCACTCTCTGGGTGAAAAACCTCCCCCTGACATCTCCCCTGAACCTCCCATCCATAACCTTAAAGCCATGCCCTCTGGTCTTGAGCATTGGTGCCCTGGGAAGGAGGCACTGGCTGTCTACTCTATCTATTCCTCTCAATATTTTATATACCTCTATCATGTCTCCTCTCATCCTCCTCCTTTCCAGTGAATAAAGCCCTATAGCACCTTAAGCCTCTCCTCATATTCCATACGCTCTAATCCAGGCAGCATCCTGGTAAATCTCCTCTGCACCCTCTCCAACGCCTCCACATCCTTCCTATAATGCGGCAACCAAAACTGAACACAGTACTCTAAGCGTGGTCTAACTATAGTTTTGTAAAGCTGCATCATCACTTCACGGCTCTTAACCTCAATCCCACAATTTATGAAAGCTAACATCCCATAGGCCTTCTTAACTGCTCTATCCACCTGTGAGGCAACTTTCAGTGAACTGTGAATATGAACCCCCAGATCCCTCTGCTCCTCTACACTACCAAGTATCTTGCCATTTACACTGTACTCTGCCCTGAACTTTGTCCTTCCAAAGTGTACCACCTCACACTTCTCCGGATTGAACTCCATCTGCCACTTGTCCCGTTCCCGCTTTCCTCAGCCCTTTCTTAAGTTCCTTCCTTGCTACTCTATATTCCTCACGAGCCTTGTCCGATCCTTGTTACTTACGCCTTATGTATGCTGCCCTCTTCTTCCTAACTAGTTGTTCCACCTCTCTTGTCACCCATGGTTCCTTCATCCTGCCATTCTTTCTCTGCCTCACCGGAACAAATTTATCCCTAACATCCTGCAAAAGATCCCTAAACATCGACCACATCTCCATAGTACATTTCCCTTCAAAAATGTCACCCCAATTTACAGTCCCAAGTTCTCACCTTATAGCCTCATAATTCGCCTTTCCCCAATTAAATACCTTCCCGTCCTCTTTGCTCCTATCCCTGTCCATGACAATTCTGAAGGTTATGGAGCAATGGTCACTGTCCCCCAAGTGCTCCAACTTCAAGGTGTCCCCCAACTTCAAGGCAAGTCGAGCAAGTAGGCATATACATGGTAAATGCAGGGTAATATGGATTAATATGAAGTTATCTACTTTGGTAGGAAAACCAAAGGCAACGCATCATTTAAATAGGTAAAAGGGAAGGAGGGCAGAACTTTAGCTGCATGGGAGTGCAAACATCTGCAAGTCCACCTCCAAGTCACACACTGTCCCAATTTGGAAATACACCCATCAATAAAGGACAGGTAATAAATCCTGGAACTGTCCTCAGCAGCACTGTGGGAACACCTTCACACTGTAGCCAGGGAGGGAGAGTAACACATTCCATACTGGCATGATGTTGCTTTGGACATTTCCCATTGATCCATTGGAGGAGCTTGCTTTCACATCTGACTGCAGCAGTTCAGGGCTGTGGGTCCCCCACCAGCTCATCAGGGGCAGTTAAGAGTTGGCAATGAACACTGGCCTTGGAAAGTAAGCAGAAACAATCCATCAAAGCCTCCATCCACCCATCCTAACCTGGGGCCACAGGACACTTACACAAACCCTACTTCAAGTCCCTCACCTGGAAAAATTCCCAGTATCACCTGCCCAGCTTCATTGTCCTCAAGGATGCATGCTTACTCCACTGCTCTACTCTCTCTCTCTACACTCATGACTGCGTGGCTAGGCACAGCTCAAACGTCATCCATAAATTTGCCGATGACACTACTGTTGTTGGCAGAATCTAAGGTGGTGATGAAGAGGCGTACAGGAGTGAGACAGATCAGCTGGTTGAGTGGTGTTGCAACAACAACCTCGCACTCAACGTCAGCAAGACCAAGGAATTGATTGTGGACCAGGTAGGGAAAGTCTGGAGAATACAAACCAGTCCTCATTGGGGGGTCAACGATGGAAAGGGTGAACAGCTTCAAGTTCTTGGCTGTCAACATCTCAGGAGGATCTATCTTGGGCCCCACAAATTGATGCAATCATGAAGAAGGCACGCCAGTGGCTCTACTTCATAAGGAGTTTGAGGAGATTTGGTATGTCAAAGGCTCTTGTAAATTTCTACAGATGTACAGTGGAGAACATTCTGACTGGTTGCACCACCGCCTGGTATGGAGGCTCCAATGCACAAGATTGCAAGAGGTTGCAGAGGGTTGTAGACTCAGCCAACTCCATCAGAGGCACAACCCTCCCCTTCATTGAGGACATCTTCAAGAGGCGGCATCCATCATTAAGGACCCTCACCACCCGGGATATGCCCTCTTCTCGTTACTACCATCGGGGAGGAGGTGTAGGAGCCTGAAGACCTACAGTCAACGTTTCAAGAACAGCTGCTTCCCCTCTCCCATCAGATTTCTGAACAGTCCATGAACACTAACTTATTATTCCTCTTTTGAATTATTTATTTACTTTTGTAACTTAGTAATTCTTGTCTTTATGTCTTGCACTGTACTGTGGCCACAAAACAAGAAACTTCATGATATATGTCAGTGATAATGAACCTGATTCAATGCTCACCTCCTTGCTTCAAGAGGAGTGCCACCAGTAGACCATGTACAAAGAACAGCACAAGCACAGGAATAGGCCCTTTGGCCCACAATGAGCCACAACCCTCCTACTTCACCCATCCCACCATTCTCCCATCTTCCCCACCTCACCCACCCCTCCCTCACCACCCCCCAACCTCCTCCACTCATCCTCCTCACCCCACCCACTATTCACCTGCCTCCCTCTCCCTTCACCACAGTACCTCTCACCCACCCCACCATCCCATCACCACACCCCTCCCCTCCCCCACTCCCTCCTCCCCCCTCCCTCCACCTCCCCTCACCCCTCTCCCTCCTCCCCCCTCTCCCCCTCCCTCCTCCCCCCTTCCTCCCCCCTTCCTCCCCTTCCTCCCCCCCCTCCCCTCCCTCTCCCCCCCCACCCCCCTCCCCTCCCTCTCCCCCCCCCACCCACCCCCCCTCCCCTCCCTCTCCCCCCCCCACCCACCCCCCCTCCCCTCCCTCTCCCCCCCCACCCCCCCTCCCCTCCCTCTCCCCCCCCACCCCCCCTCCCCTCCCTCTCCCCCCCCACCCCCCCTCCCCTCCCTCTCCCCCCCCACCCACCCCCCCTCCCCTCCCTCCCCTCCCTCCCCCCTCCCCCCCCCACCCACCCCCCCTCCCCTCCCCTCCCCCCCCCACACACCTCCCCTCCCCTCCCCTCCCCCCCCTCCCCTCCCCTCCCCCCCTTCCCTCCCCCCCCTCCCCCCCTTTCCCTCCCCCCCTCGCCCCCCCTTCCCTCCCCCCCCTCGCCCCCCCTTCCCCTCCCCCCCCTCCCCCCCCTTCCCCTCCCCCCCCTCCCCCCCCCTTCCCTCCCCCCCCTCGCCCCCCTTCCCCCCCTTCCCTCCCCCCCCTTCCCCTCCCCTCGCCCCCCCTCCCCCCCCTCCCCTCGCCCCCCCTCCCCCCCCTCCCCTCGCCCCCCCCTCCCCCCCCTCCCCTCGCCCCCCCTCCCCCCCTCCCCTCGCCCCCCCTCCCCCCTCCCCTCGCCCCCCCTCCACTCGCCCCCCCTCCCCTCGCCCCCCTCGCCCCCCTCCCCCCCCTCCCCTCGCCCCCCCTCCCCTCCCCTCGCCCCCCCTCGCCCCCCCTCCCCTCGCCCCCCTCGCCCCCCTTCCCTCGCCCCCGCCCCCCTCCCCTCGCCCCCCTCGCCCCCCCTCCCCTCGCCCCCCCTCGCCCCCCCTCCCCTCCCCTCGCCCCCCCTCCCCTCGCCCCCCCTCGCCCCCCCTCCCCTCGCCCCCCCTCGCCCCCCCTCCCCTCGCCCCCCTCCCCTCGCCCCCCCTCGCCCCCCTCCCCTCGCCCTCCTCCCCCCCCTCCCCCCCCTTCTCCCCCCCCTTCCCCTCCCCCCCCTTCTCCCCCCCCTTCCCCTCCCCCCCCCTCTCCCCCCCCCTCTCCCCCCCCCTCTCCCCCCCCCTTCCCCTCCCCCCCCCTTCCCCTCCCCCCCCCTCCCCCCCCTCGGGCACGTGCCATTCCCGGCCCGCCGCGCCTGCGCAGTGATCGTGCCTGGCCGCTTGTTGCGACGTCACTGACGGCGGGGGGCCTGTGTCGCGGGCCAGTGACGTCAGGCAGCGGCTGTCCATCAATGAGTCCGCCGCACCTCAGCCTTGCAGCGCCGCGGAGACAGGTGAGTCCGGGGATCGCGGCCCGGCGCTGCCCCGGGCCGCCGCGCACACTGCAGCCGCCCGCGGGAGGAGCTCTGCGCCTCCAGGGCGGTTGGCAGCGCCTGGGCTGGGGCCTGGGGGAGGCTGCGGCCGAGGGTGGGGGCCGGGGGTTGAGGGATCCTTTGTGCGGGGCTCGGCTCGTCCGCCCGCCCGCCCGCCGAGGGGTCGCTTCCCTCAGGCGGCTGCACCGGCCGGGGCGAGCGCGGAGCCCAGCCGGCTGCCAGTCTCCCATCGAGAGCCCCTTCCACTGCCCAGCGCTGCAGCCAGTGCGGGAGCCAGACTTCAGCAGAGGTGTCAAGGACTTGCAGGGGGTGCAGTGAAGTCTGGTACTGAGGGACCGGTTATCTGCAGGCTGGGCTTCTCTCCACAAGGGCTGAAGAACACACATCACAGGCTGTTTGGCCCAGTGAGCCCGCTCCACCATTCATTGAGATTACGGTGGATCTTCAGATGCAGCTGTATGTGCCCGTCCCAGTCTGATATCCCTTGATACTTCTAATTTCCAATAGCCTGTGGATTAGTTTTGAATGCATTTAATGACAGAGCCTCCTACAGCAGACCGGAGTAGGGAATGCCAGAGATTCACTACCCCAAGTAAAGAAACTTTCATCTTTTACGTAGCCTACCACTTAATTTGAGACCATAACCCAATCTTCTAGACTCAGGTGAAACATCCTCCCCATATCCATGTGTAAGATTTTTTTTTAGTAAGCCATCCAATGAAGTCCTCTCATTCTTCCACACTAAAGAATAGAGCCCAGCCTACCCTCGCCATGCAGATCTGCCATCCCAGGAACCAATACTGTGCATCTTCAGTGCACCCCCTCTCAGGAACTAAATCTTTTAGGAAAGGAGACAAATTGTACAGAGTACTTTAGGTTTAGTGACACCAAGGCCCTGTAAAATGAATACCTACTTCTTCTCTTAGCTTTGCAATAGGGCAACATTCCATTTGCCTGCCTTCCTGGAATGTGTACACAATATCATCCAGGTCTTTAAACAGGCATTTCCCAAGCATTCTTTTAAATACTCAGTAATTCTGTTTCTTTCACCAAATTTGATTGCCTTATTTTCCATGTAATCAAGTATTGAAAGTGATAGTACAACATCTCCTTGAAGCCACTTTATATCTAATCATCACTGGAGATGTTACATTTGGCTTCCTCGGCCCAATTGAAGAGATTGAGACTAGTTGGGCCCCAGGCACAAGAATCCTGCACAGCCTAACTAGTCATGGCCTGCCAAACCAGGAAGCCTTTACAATCCTTTTTTTTTAAAGCTAGTATAGTCATTCTTAGACCAAATCTGAAACACCCCAGTTATGCAGGCTTACTGCTTTTCCTGGCAGTTTTACAACATTTTCCTTTTATTTCATACTATTTTTAAATTTCAACAACTATTCAGGAGACCCATAGCAAACTTCATGTTTTCCATCCCCTTCTATTGCTTAGTCCCACCAAAGCAGATTTTAATTTGTGTTGCAATCTGCTAAACCAGGAGTTTTTTTGTTTATAACTGTGATAATTATTTCATGAATCTTTAAGAGCATTGTCCTACATCCCTTCAAGTGTTGAATACCCTGGAATATTTAGTTTCCAGCTTTGGGTCACTATGCAGTCACATTTCTCTAATGACAATTTAGTTCATATCCATATATAACAGTTTGTCATCCATCTTGCTGCATTTGGATAGTACCTTTAAACAATATCCATACTTTGACCACATTTGCTGCTCATTGTTTCCATTGTCTGTTTTGCTTTCAACATTTATAAAAATCCATTTTCAACTTGGTCTCCTGATTCTCAGCCAAGATTCCCATACTGGCTAGTTTAAATCCTCCAGCAACCCACTCCTCACCTTGCAAAGAAATTGACCTAAACTTGTTAACATATCCTGTGACATGTACAGGTCCCACCTGCCTCAGAAACAGGTCTAAAGTCTCCAATCTAAAGGCCTTTCTCTTGTACCATCTTCAGCCGTACTCATTTGCCACATCTTCCCTTTGCTTCTTAGCCTGTGGCACTGGGAGTAATCCTGAGATTAACTTTGAGGCAATGCTTTTTAATTTTTCTTTACTCAATATTTGGTACAAGATGGACCACAACTACTAGCTCCTCACACTTTCCCTCCATATTGCCCCACAGCAATTGAATGACATTCTTGACCGTGGGACCCAAGAAGCAACACACCAACTCAGAGCCACATCTTCAGCCACAGAAGCTCCTACCTGTCCCTTAACATTTGATCTCACTTTTTCCTCCCTCCTATCTAGTTGAGCCACACAACATACCAGTCCTTTCAAATACAAACAAACCAAGTGAGGGGGTTGGAGAAGGAGAAAGGGAAGGAAGAGCAAGAGGAACTCAGGTCACCCAAATTACCTAATTGCTTTTCCTAGACTATCTTCTCTAGTTTGCATACTGTAAAGCTGCAGAAACTACCCATGTAGACATACTATCCACAAGCCACTCAGTAGCATCCACAACTTTCCACATGGCCCACGATGCACATTTCACTTGGCTGAGCTGCTGTTATGCAGTATCTTTAAAGATGACATAGAAACTTGTTAGAAAGAATTCAGCAGCTACTAATCCACTATCTGCCCTTCACCAACATCACTTTAGAATTGTACTTTCACATTAATCCCAGTGTTGTATTACCCCCAACACCACTACAGGCCAATGTGCTTTAGGATGCAGTAAGTTTTATATACTCAAGCAACACCAACTAAGTCACCTGACTTCCAATTATTGGTAACTGATTTTAATAGGCTTCCCAAATAGATGCCGTCCTCCCCTCCAAGATTACCACCTCAACAGAAAGGCACAAAGATAAGAAGATAAAATTTTAGAAGTAAATTAACTTTCAAGGTAAGCTTGATTGGATTTAAGTAATTACAGGAAGTCCCCGGATTACGAACGAGTTCCGTTTTTGAGTCTGTTTGTAAGGTGAATTTGTATGTGTCGGAACAGTTACGTACAGTTCACATTTAGCGTCAATTAGTCCTAAGTCACTACAAGCTTGAGTTATTTATTGCTATATATTAAGATCCAAATGGAATTTTGATTCCAGTTTCATTATAATTCCACACATAATGTGAAGCAATCTAAAATACAGCATAACTTGTTATCGCCGGGACATGTGAAGACTGTCATCAGTCTTATGTACGTTTGGTGTCATTCATTACAGTACAGTACTGTGGAGGTACAGTTACCACATTGAGTGAATTTTGTGTATTTTCTGACTGACAGACAAAATCAACTTAAGGACATCTGTAGAAACGGACCTCGGTCATTACACGGGGACGACCTGTCGGGGGAGACCGAGTGCTGGATAGATAGATAGAGAGAGAGAGAGAGATGGTGGGTGGGGGCAGCGGGAGATGGGGTTGGTGACCATTCATGGTGTCCCTCATCATTCGGAACTCCTCAAGCATCCCTGCCCCGAAATAGCGACACAGACTGTAACACATGATATCCATGATCCAGCCGTTCGCCACCTCCATCACCTGGAAAAAGTCAACACTGACAGGCAGACTGTTCTGCGCCCAATTCCATGTCTTCTTCCCGCTGTTCGTAAGTATGGGCATTTGTAATCTGGGGACTTAAAATTACATAAATTTGTCCCTGATTCACCAGTCTCCACGCTGAGGGTAGCACATTAAGTCATTAAGGATTTTAACTTTGCAAGTAAAATCACAAAGGGGTTTGATGGAGTGAATAAAGAGAAAATGCTCATATTGACTGAAGGGTCAGTCACCACAGTGGTTATAGGTAGAGAGCATGGAGGAGTCATCGATTCATACAGCATAGAAACGGGTCCTTCAGCCCATCTCGTCTACACCAACTGAGATGCCCATCTACACTAGTCCCATTTTCCTGCATATCCCTTTATTCCTTTCCTATTTATATTTATGTCCAACTGCTTTTTAAATGCTGTTTTTAAAACCTGCCTTTACCATTTCTTCTGGCAGCTTGCTCTATAAACCCACCAACCTCTGTGTGAAAATCTTGCCCCTCAGAAGTTTAAATCTTTACCCTTTCACATTAAACTTCTGTCCTCTAGTTTTAGACTTCCCTACCCTTGGAAAAAGACTGTGACTACCTACCCTATCTATGCCCCTCATAATTTTATAAATCTCTATAAGGTCACCTCTCAGTCTCCTGCGCACCATGAAAACAACTCCAGCCTATCCAATCTGTCCTTGTAACTGAAGCATACTCCTTTCCAGGAAACATCCTGGTGAATCTCTTCTGTACTCTTTCTAGTGCTACTACATCCTTTCTATAGTGTGGTGACCAGAACTGCACACAATGTTCAAAGAATGGCCTAACTAATGTCTTGTACAGCTGCAACTTGATGTTGCAACTCTTGTACTCAATAACCCTGCCTATGAAGGCAAGTAAGCTAAATGCCTTCTTCATAACCCTATCCACCTATGTCACCATTTTCATGGAGTTATGAACTTGCACCTCAAGGCCTCTTGGTACATCAATGCTTCTAAGATCCCTGCCATTTACTCTATATGTCCAACCAGTACTAGATGAGCTCATACTTGTCCTGATTAATTTCCATCTGCCCCTCCTCTGGCCAACTTTCCTGCTGATCTATATCCCTATGTATCATTTGGCAACCATCTTTGCTATCTACATCTCCATCAGTCTTTATGTTATCCACAAACTTGTATCAGACCACTGACACTCTCATCCAAGTCATTCATATATATGACAAATAACTAATGTCTCAGCACCGATCCCTGAGGTACACCACTGGTTGGACTTCCAGTCAGAAAAACAACGCTGCGCCACTACCCTCTGCCCCCTATCACCAAACCACTTTTGGATCCACTTTGCCAAAACACCTTTGATCCTAACTTTCTGGATCATCCCACCATGCAGGACCTTGTCAAAAGCCCTGCTAAAGTCCATGTATATCATGTCTACCACCTTGCCTTCATCTTATTGGTAATCACCTCAAAAAACTCAATAAAATTTGTGAGGCAGGATTTCCCCTGCACAAAACCATGCTGACTCCCCCAGTCAGTCCCTGCCTTTCCAAATGAACATGAATGCTATTGCTAAGAAATTTTCCAGTAGTTTCCATACTATTGACATGAGGCTCACTGGCCTGTAGTTTCCTGGCTTATCCCTACCACCCTTTTTGAATATGGGAACAACTTTATCTACCTTCCAGTCTTCCAGTACCTCATCCATGGCTAAAGATAATGTAAAAACCTCTGTCAGGTAAGAGTTTTATGTCACAAGTGATTAGGATTTGGATTGTGCACCATGATGGATGCATATTCAATAGCAGTCATCAAAAGGGAAATGAGTAAAGGCTTAAAGAAAAAATTGCAGTAAAATGGTGAGTGGGTGGGTGGGATCGATTGGATAGCTCTTTCAAAGAGTTAGTAAGAGGATAAGAAAGATATATGGCTCATCGAGCTACTTTGCCATGTAATAAGAGCATGGCCTCAGCTCTACTTTCCTCATAGACCCTGTCTCTCTATAGCACAAAATTTTGTCTCTCTCAAAGCTTTGAATACATTCATGTTTTAGCCTCCATAGATTTGTGGGGTTGAGAACTCCAAAGATCCATGGCCGCCTGAGAGAAGAAATTCCTCCACACCTCAAATGAGCCATTTCTTATTCTGAACCTGTGCTCCCTTGTCCTGAATTACCTTATGAGGAGAAAAACCTTTCCAGCATCTTGAATCCCCTTCAAATCTTGTAGATTTCAATAAGTTCTCCTCTCATTTTTCTAAACTCCATTGAGCAGAGGCACAATCTGTTCATTTGTTCCCTAGAAGCCTTCTTACTAGGAACCAAACTAGTGAACCTTCTCTTTACTGCTGAGAGTGCAAGTATATCCCTTCTCAAATGGTTTTCCAGATGAGGTTTTGCCAATGTCTTGTACAATTGTAGCAAGACTTCCCACGTTATTCCATCCTCTTTGTAATAATAAACGACATTCTATTTGCCTTTCTAATTGCTTTTTATTTTTGCACGCTAATCTTCTGTGTTTTATGTACAAGGACACACAGATCCTTCTGTACTGCAGCATTCAGTTTTCTCTCCCACTTAAATTATATTCGGCTTTTCTTTTTGTCAAAGTTAGTAATCTCTTATACTTCATTTGCTGGTTTTTTGACCACTTAATCTGTTTCCCTCAATGGACTCTTTACCACATGTTTTTGTATTGTAGAGAAATGTGACCTCAGTATAGTCCGTCCCTTTATATAAGTCTTTGATATAGATTATAAATAGTCAAGGCCCTAGCACTGATACTCTTGCACCCAACAAGTTACATCTAACCTGAAGATGACCCATTCATACCAACTCTCCTTTTTCTGATACCAAACCAGTTTTCACCTGCATCCCCTCCCTCCCCACCCCTCTCTCAATGCCATGAGCTCCAAACTTGTCCAGTAAGTTGGTGTTAAATTGATGGGCTGAAAGCCTCCTTTTGATCTGTTAGCAAACCTGCGTGTATCCATGTTTTTAAAAACACAGAACATAGAACAGTACAGCATTTGACAGGCCATTTGGCCCACGATGTTGTGCTGAACTTGATAACCAATTACACTAAATGTCCTCCTCCTGTGTGTCATCCATATCCCCCCATTCCCTTCATCTTCATGTGTCTGTCTAAAAGCCTCTTAAACTCCACCTAACTACCTTCTTCCACCACTACCCCGGCAACCCATTCCAGTCACCTACCGCTCTCTGTGTAAAAAAAAAACTTGCCCCTCATGTCGCATTTAAACTTCCCCCTTTAACCTTAAAAGCATGTCCTCTGGTGTGTGACATTTCTACCCTGGGGAAAAGATTCTGACTGTCTATCCTATCTATGCGTGGCTGAGGGATTGGAGTGAGGGGCAGGGATTCAGATTTCTGGATCATTGGGGCCTCTTTTGGGGCAGGTATGATCTGTACAAAAAGGACGGGTTGCACTTGAATCCCAGGGGGACCAATATCCTGGTGGGGAGGTTTGCTAAGGCCACTTGGGAGAATTTAAACTAGAATTGTTGGGGGGTGGGATCTGAACTGGAGAGACTGGGGAAGAGGTGTTTGGCTCTCAAATAGAGAAAGCTTGTAGTCGGTATGAGAGGGAGGATAGGCAGGTGATAGAGAAGGGACATGCTCAGACCAACAGTTTGAGATGTGTCTATTTTAACGCAAGGAGTATTGTGAACAAGGCGAATGAGCTTAGAGCTTGGATGAATACTTGGAGCTACAATGTGGTGGCCATTACAGAGACTTGGATGGCTCAGGGACAGGAATGGTTACTTCAAGTGCCGGGTTTTAGATGTTTCAGAAAGGACAGGGAGGGAGGCAAAAGAGGTGGGGGAGTGGCACTGTTGATCAGAGATAGTGTCGCAGCTGCAGGAAAGGTGGACATCCTGGAGGGACTGTCTACGGAGTCTCTGTGGGTGGAGGTTAGGAACAGGAAGGGGTCAATGACTTTACTGGGTGTTTTTTATAGGTCGCCCAATAGTAACAGGGATATGGAGGAGCAGATAAGGAAGCAGATCCTAGAAAGGTGTGATAATAACAGAGTTGTTGTGATGGGAGATTTTAATTTCCTAAATATCGATTGACATCTCCATACAGCGAGGGGTTTAGATGGGGTGGAGTTTGTTAGGTGTGTTCAGGAAGGGTTCTTGACACAGTATGTAGATAAGCCTACAAGAGGAGAGGCTGTGCTTGATTTGGTATTGGGAAGTGAACCTGGTCAGGTGTCGGATCTCTCAGTGGGAGAGCATTTTGGAAATAGTAATCATAATTCTATCTCCTTTACGATAGCATTGGAGAGAGATAGGAACAGACAGACTAGAAAGGCATTTACTTGGAGTAAAGGGAATTGTGAGGCTCTCAGGCAGGAAATTGGAAGCTTAAATTGGGAACAAATTTTCTCAGGGAAAAGTACAGAAGAAATGTGGCATAGTTCTGCATAGGCATGTTCCAATGAGACAGGGGAGTCACGAGAGGATACAGGTACCATGGTGTACAAAGGTTATAATAAATCTAGTCAAAAGGAAAAGAAAAGCTTACAAAAGGTTCAGAGAGCTTGGTAATGTTAGAGATCTGGAAGAGTATAAGGCTAACAGGAAGGAGCTTAAGAAAGAAATTAGGAGAGCCAGAAGGGGACATGAGAAGGCCTTGGCGGGCAGGATGAAGGAAAACCGCAAGGCGTTCTACAAGTATGTGAAGAGCAAGAGGATAAGATGTGAAAGAATAGGACCTATCAAGTGCAACAGTGGGAAAGTGTGTATGGATCCAGAAGAAATAGCAGAGGTACTTAATGAATACCTTACATCAGTATTCACGATGGAAAAAGATCTGGGTGATTGTAGTGAGGAGTTGCAGCAGGCTGAAAAGCTTGAGCATGTAGATATTAAGAAAGAGGAGGTACTGGAACTTTTGGAAAGCATCAAGTAAGTCGCCGGGACTGGATGAGAAGTACCCCAGGCTGCTGTGGGAGGCAAGGGAGGAGATTGCAGAGCCTCTGACGGTGATCTTTGCATCATCAATGGAGACAGGAGAGGTTCCAGAGGATTGGAGGGTTGCAGATGTTGTTCCCTTATTCAAGAAAGGGAGTAGAGATAGCCCAGGAAATCACAGACCAGTGAGTCTTACTTCGGTGGTTGGTAAGCTGATGGAGAAGATCCTGAGAGACAGGACTTATGAACATTTGGAGAGGTATAATATGATTAGGAATAGTCAGCTTGGCTTTGTCAAGGGCAGGACGTGCCTTACAAGCCTGATTGAATCTTTTTGAGGATGTGACTAAACGCATCGATGAAAGGAGAGCAGTAGATGTAGTGTATGTGGATTTCAGCAAGGCATTTGATAAGGTACCCCATGCAAGTGTTACGAACCAGCAACAAAAGAAACACACTGAGTCATGATTCAGTGTTTAAAAACTATTTTATTAATCACTACTTATGGTAATAAGAAAAATAAAAGTAAAAATGTTAGTATGTTAGAAGTAAAAATGTTAAACCTTGAACATTAACCCCAAAAACTAAACTCTTCGTGTGTGTGTGTGTGTGGGGGGGGGGGGGGGGGGGGGGCAAAGTCCCAAACTCCCAAGTCCAGGAATGGTTCTTAAAGTTCAGTTCCGCAAGCCGTAAGGTGAAACATAAGCGAAGGCTTCTTCAACAACCACCGTTGTCTGAAGATAAGAAGTAGAGCACATAGAGAGAGTAATTACGAAATCCAAATGTTCCACGATGGAACCCAAACGACACCTCAGTGTTTACTCGGTAGTGACTTCCTCACCCCGAAAAGCATCCGAATCGTGGCCGACCACACAAATACCTGTTTCCTTCTACAGGTCAGCAACAAAGTGAACTCCACCGGATTACTTCTAATTTCCATACGTGGATTGTAGTAACAGACACAGTTATTGTTGCTCATCCATCGATAGAGAAACTAGCAGGCTGGTCTCTCTCTCTCCTCTCTCTCTCCCTCCCCTCTCCCTCCCCCCTCCCTCCCCCCTCCCTCCCCCCTCCCTCCCCCCTCCCTCCCCCCTCCCTCCCCCCTCCCTCCCCCCTCCCTCCCCCCTCCACTCCCCCCTCCACTCCCCCTCTCCACCCCCCTCCCCCTCTCCACCCCCCTCCCCCTCTCCACCCCCCTCCCCCTCTCCACCCCTCCCCCTCTCCCCCCCTCCCTCTCTCCCCCCCCTTCTCTCTCTCTCTGACTGACTTCGACTGACCTCTTCAACAACGTCATTACATCCTTTATCTTTGGTTGACGTAAGCACGCCACACACACACACACTACTAACTCTACCTTAAAGGGACATTCATCGAGTCCGTAACACCTCCCACCTAAAAAGAATTTTTCCCAAGAAAAATTTTAACCTCACATACAGTTAGTAATGTTAATGATTATCATGCTACACAATTACAGAATATCAGATTAGTACAGATACATTTCCCATTTAACATCTTTGCCTTTAATGTGAGTTATCATGAGATCAAACTCTTGCAAAATTAAACTCCGGTTTAACAGCCTTCTGTTCTTGTTTTTGACTCGGCTCAGAAACACCAATGGGTTATGATCTGTATACACAGTCAATGGTTTCTGAGGGGTGCAAACATATACACTGAAATGTTGCAAGGCTAAAACAAGCAACAGTAATTCTTCCTCTATGGTGGAATAATTCTTTTGATGCTCATTTAATTTCTTTGAAAAGTAAGCTACAGGATGGTCAATATCATCAAGGTCACCCTTCTGCAACAACACAGCTCCTGCAGCTTCATCACTGGCATCTACTGCTAATGAAAATGGCTTTTCAACGTCAGGTGATTTGAGCACAGGATGGTAACATAAAATGGCTTTCAGCTTCTCAAATGCTTCTTGACAAGGATCTGTCCAAACAAACTTCACTCCCTTCTTCAGAAGATTAGTTAGGGGAAGAGCAACATCAGCAAAATTTTTACAAAAGTTTCAATAATATCCAACCATTCCCAAAAATCTTCTAACAGTCCTTGTACCCGTAGGAACAGGGAACTCAGATATTGCTTGAACTTTTGCCTGAACAGGAGCTAACTTGCTTTGACCTACAATATAACCAAGATACGTCACGGTGGCATGGCCAAATTCACTTTTAGCCAAGTTAACTGTAAGGTTAGCTTCGGAAAGTCTTTCAAACAACCTTTCTAACGCAGAGATGTGATCCTCCCATGTATCATTCCCTGTCACTAAGTCGTCAACATAGGCATCTGTATGTTTTAACCCATGAATCACTGAATTAATCATTCTTTGAAATGTTGCCGGAGCATTTTTCATTCCAAATGGCAAAACATTATATTCATAATGTTACAAAGTTACAAAGGCAGAAATCTCCCTTCCTCTATCTGTTAATGGAACACACCAGTACCCTTTTAATTGGTCAATCTTTGTAAGAAATTTAGCCTTTCCCACTCTGTCTATGTAATCATCCACCCTAGGAATATGGTAAGCATCTGACTTCGTTACAGCGTTCACTTTCCTGTAATCTGTGCAAAATCTAACAGTTCCATCAGGTTTAGGCACAATAACACAGGGCGAACTCCAGTTTGAAGCGGAACGTCTAATAATATCATTTTCTAACACGTATTCAATCTCCTGGTCAACAAGTTTACTTTTTTCCTCATTCATTTGATAGGGGTGTTGTTTGATTGGTTTTGCATCCCCAACATCAACATCATGAGCAATTATCGACGTTCTGTTTGGAACATCTGGGAATAGGTTTTTAAATTTTAAAATTAATTCTCTCATCTGTTGTTTTTGCGAAACTTGTAAATGGTCCAACTTCATTTCAAGGTTCTCCAGGATATTTTGGTTTTTTAGTTTCGATGGAACAATATTTGGTCTAAATTGGCCTTCCTCATTATTAACATCAGGCATTCTAGAAACAACCTTCTTATCATCCACCATGGCCACAACTGAATCTCTCTCATAATAAGGCTTCAGCATGTTTACATGACAGAGTTGTGTTTTCTTGCGTCTATCTGTGTTTTGATTATATATGTCAAATCAGTTACTCGGGATTCAATAACATATGGTCCAGAAAAACGAGATTGCAATGGATTATTTTGGCTAGGGAAAAATACTAACACCTTTTGTCCCACTGCAAATGTCCTAGGCCGAGCACGTCTGTCAAAACATGTCTTCATTCTTATCTGGCTGGTTTTCAAATTCTCTCTCTCTAGCTGGCAGACTCTCTCCAACTGAGTTTTAAATTTTTGGACATAGTCCAACAGAGACCAAATGCACTTCCTCATTAACCCATTGTTCTCTTAACAATTCTAAAGGTCTTGTCACCCGATGTCCAAATACAAGCTCAAACGGACTAAATCCTAATGACTCCTGTATTGATTCTCTAACGGCAAACAAAAGTAAATGAACACCCTCGTCCCAATCCTTTGTGTTTTCAAAGCAATAAGTCTTCAACATATTTTTGAGAGTAGAATGAAATCTCTCCAGAGCTCCCTGAGATTCTGGGTGAGATGCAGATATACAATCTGCTTTGCCCCCAGCTCATAGACTAGTTGTTGGAATAAATTAGACATAAAATTACTGCCTTGATCAGATTGGATTTCTTTTGGCAAACCAACCAAAGTAAAAAATTTTAAAAGAGCCTTTGACACAGTCTTGGCCTTAATATTTCTAAGTGGTATTACCTCTGGAAATCTAGAAGTTGCACACATGATGGTTAACAAATACTGATTTCCAGCCTTAGACTTTGGCAATGGACCAACACAGTCCACAATCACTTTCGAAAAGAGTTCACCAAAAGCAGGAATTGGCTTCAACGGAGCCACAGGGGGTTTTTGATTTGGTTTACCTACCATCTGACGTGTGACAGGTTTGACAAAACATCACCACATCTTTTCTCAAACTGGGCCAATAGAATTGTTTCAATGTCTTCCCTACAGTTTTATTCACACCAAAATGACCACCCAAAGGCATACTATGGGCCAGATTTAAAATCTCATTCCTATAAACTTTTGGAACCACAACCTGATAAATAACTTCCCATTCGTCATTAACAGGGACATGAGGAGGTCTCCATTTCCTCATTAACACTCCATTTTTGACATAATATCCAATTGGCACTTTTTCAATCTCATCACATGAGAGTGCTTTTTCTTTCAATTCCGTAAGCTCAGGGTCCTTCGTCTGTTCCACCATAAATTCTTTCCTCGACAAAGGCAAATCTTTAAATTCAGGCTCACTACAAGGATTTTGATCCTCCAGTGAAGACAGAAAAGTCTCAGACAAGGCATCATAATTTTCTTCCTGTTTAGAACTGTCAGGGAACCACACCAGGCTGCACAGGACTGTCGGCCTTGGCTAATTCTTTAGCTCTAGCTCGAGTCACTGCACAGGATGGGTAAACACCTGGATCATTCTCAGACTCATCAATCCTTGGTTTGGTCGTTAACCATACCACAGGGACAAATTTTCCATCTGCAAGGTCATTCCCCAATAACAAAGAAACTCCTTCCACTGGTAAACTAGGTCGTATCCCTACCTCGACAGGTCCTTCTACGAATTTTGACTTTAAAATCACCTTGTGCAAAGGCACAGACATGGTGTCACCTGTAACACCTCGCACTAGATTTACCTCACCAGTGTCAGTTTCTTCACCAAAATTTAAAACACTGTCCAGCAAGAGAGATTGACAAGCCCCAGTATCTCTAAGGATTTTCACTGGCACCTGGGGTGACTCATCATTCAGTGAAACAAAACCCTCTGATACATAAGAACAGAATTCCTTTCTCACCTCCTCCAACTTTTCAGCCTTTACCTCTGGCAAGGACTGATCTTTAACAACATCTCCCAAACCTTTTTGATTTTTAATTACCTGAAAGCAAGCATTGGGGACGGCTTCCTTCCTTTTCTTCAAAAGGGCACAATTAGCTATTACATGGCCAGGTTTCTTACAGTAATAACAAGTACGCTCAACAGGTTTCTCCAGCACTGGCTTCTTTTCATCCTTCCCTTTTTGATTACCTCCCAATTTAATCTCTGGTTTACCTGGATTGTCCTTATATAACTCTTTTGAAAGGTTTTAGGTGGTCCCCATTTGGATTTATGGGTTAAAATATAATCATCTGCCAACCTAGCAGTTTCTTGTAAAGTTTCCACCTCCTTTTCATTTAAATATGTTGTTATTTCAGCTGGGACACATCTTTTAAAGTCTTCCACTAACGTCAATTCTTTCAATTTATCAAAATCCCCATCTACATTTTTAGCCATGCACCATCGTTCAAAACATATTCTCCTTCCATTGGCAAATTCCATGTACGTCTGATCTGCAGATTTCTTCGTCTCTAAATTTTTGTCTATAAGCTTCAGGTACCAATTCATAGGCCTTTAGCACAGCTTGTTTTACCTTTGTATAATCAGCTGCATCCTCAACAGACAAAGCAGAATAAGCTTTTTGAGCTTTACCTTTAATTACACTCTGTAACATAAGAGCCCATCCTTCCTTTGGCCAGTTTGAACTCTCAGCAACCTTTTCAAAATGTTGGAAATACTGATCAACCTGATCTTCCTCAAAAGGAGGGACTAATCGAACCTCCCTACTGGCTAAAAAGCCATCATCAGAATCAGAACTCTTTCGCTTCACTTCTAACTCATGCTGTTGCTGTTTTTCCTTCTCCTCCCTATCCAGCTCCATCCTCCTCAATTCCATCCGGGCCTTCCTTTCCTCAAATTTTAACCGAGTTAGTTCCCGTTCAGCCTCTAACTCTAGCTTCCTTTGTTCAGCCTCTAGTTTCCTTTGTTCGGCCTCTAATTTCTTTTGTCCTAACTCGAACTTTATTCGCGTTTGTTCTAACTCTATCTTTGCTAACTGCACCTGGCTATCAGGAATCTCTGACTCACTCCCAGGAAACTGTTCTAACTCTTCCTCCTCCAAATCCACTGGTTGAAAAGTCACATCCGAAATCACTGGTTTAATCTCAGGAAACTCGACTACCTCACCTCAAACACTTCCTTCTCCAAATAATAGTCAACTATCATTCTATGAATAACTGCTTTTTTCATAGACCGCTTTACTGTTTTAAGGTTTAGCCTTGTAGCAATTTAGAGGGCTATGGGTAAGCCTAGTAATGTCTAAGGTAGGGACGTGTTTGGCACAGCTTTGTGGGCCGTAGGGCCTGAATTGTGCTGTAGGTTTTCTATGTTTCTCATAATTTTGAAAACCTCTATCAGTCTCCCATCAGCCTCCGATGGTCTATGGAGAACAACCCAAGTTTGTACAACCTTATAGCTAGTGCCCTCTAATCCAGGCAGCATTCTGGTAAACCTCTTCTGCACCTTCTCCACAGTCTCCACATCCTTCCTATGATGGGGAGACCAGAACTGCACACGATACTGTGGTCTGACTAAAGTTTTATATAGCTGCAGCATGACTTCCGTACTCTTATACTCAACACCCCTACCAATGAAGGCAAGCATGCCATACACCTTCTTTACCACCTTATCCACTTGTGTAGCCACTTTCAGTGAATTATGGACCTGGACCCCAAGATCCCTCTGTACCTTAATGCTATTAAGGGGCCTACCTTTAACTGTATATTTACTCCTTTCATTTGATCTCCCAAAGTGCAACACATTTGCCTGGATTAAACTCCATCTGCCACTTCTCTGCCCATATCTATAACTGATCTATATCTCACTGAATTCTTTGATAGTCCTTTACACTGTCCACAACTCCACCAATCTTGGTGTCATCTGCAAATTTGCTGATCCACCCATCTACATTTTCATCCAAATTATTGATATATATCGCAAACAGCAGAGGTCCCAGCACCGATCCTTGTGGAACACCACTGTTCATGGACTTCCAGCCAGAATAACAGCCTTCCACCCCTATTCTCTGTCTTCTGTGAACAAGCCAGTTCTGAACCCAAACCTGTAACTCAACCTGGATCCCATGCATCTTTATCTTCTGAATCAACCTACCATGAGAGACCTTATCAACTGCCTTACTAAAGTCCACGTAGATAACATCCACTGCCTTACCCTCATCAAGCACCTTTGCCAACTCCTCAAAAATCTTAGTCAAGTTTATAAGACATGACCTGCCCTGAACAAAGCCATGCTGACTGTTCTAAGCAGGCCATGCCTTTCCAAATGTGCATAAATCCTATCCCTGTATCCTCTCCAATAGCTTCCCTACCATTGACGTGAGGCTCACTGGTCTATAAGATAAGAGAAGATATCTTTATTAGTCACATGTACATCAAAACACACAGTGAAATGCGTCTTTTTGCGTTAAGAAAATGCTGGGGGCAGCCCGCAAGTGTCACCACTCATCCAGCACCAACATAGTATGCCCACAGCTCCTAACTTGTACGTCTTTTGTTTTGGAATGTTTGGAATAATTACCTGGATTATCCCTATTTCCCTTCTTGAACAAAGCCACAACATTTGCTACTCTCCAGTCCTCTGGGACCTTGCCTGTTGCTAGTGAGGACACATAGATTTTTGTCAAAGCCCCAGCAATCTCCTCACTTGCTTCTTTCAAAATTCTGGGATATATGCCATCAGGTTCTGGGGATTTATCCACCTTATTGTTTTTCAGAAGACCCAGCACTACCTCCTCCTCAGTCTCAAAATGTACCAGCACATTATCATCCCCCACTCTGCCTTCATTAACCCCCAGATCCTTCTCCTTGGTAAATACCAACACAAAGTTCTCATTTGGTGCATTAGCCACTTGCTCTGACTCCAAGCACAAATTTCCTCCTTTATCCTTAAGTGGACCTACGTTCTCCTTAGTTATCATCTTTTTAGTAATATAAGTATAAAATGCCTTGGGATCATCCTTGATCCTGCTCGCCAAGGACATCTCATGGCCCCTTTTGGCCATCCTAATCACCTGCTTGAGCACTTCCCTGGTATAGAACAATTACAGCACAATTCAGGCCCTTGGCCCACAAAGCTGTGCCGAACATGCCCCTACCCTAGATATTACTAGGCTTACCCATAGCCCTCTATTTTACTCAGCTCCATGTACCTATCTAATAGTCTCTTGGGAGACCCTATTGTATCAGCCTCCACCACCGTTTCTGGCAGCCCATTCCATGCACTCACCACTCTGAGTAAAAAAACTTACCCCTGACATCTCCTCTATATCTACTCCCCAGCACCTTAAACCTATGTCCTCTTGTGGCCACCAATTCAGCCCTGGGGAAAAGCCTCTGACTATCTACCCTATCTATACCTCTCATCATCTTATACACCTCAATCAGGTCCCCCCTCATCCCCTGTCTCTCCAAGGAGAAAAGGCTGAGTTCCCTCAACCTGCTTTCATAAGGCATGCTCCGCATTCCAGGCATCATCCTTGTAAATCTCCTCTGCACCCTCCCTATGGCTTCCACATCCTTCCTGTAGTGAGGCGACCAGAACTGAGCACAATAGTCCAAGTGGGGTCTGACCAGGGACCTATATAGCTGCAACAATACCTCCCGGCTCCTAAATTCAATTCCCTGATTGATGAAGGACAATATACCATATGCCTTCTTAACCACAGAGTCAACCTGCGCAGCCGCTTTGAGTGTCCTATGGACTCGGACCCCAAGATCCCTCTGACCCTCCACACTGCCAAGAGTCCTACCATTAAGACTATATTCTGCCAACATATTTAACCTACCAAAATGAACCACTTCACACTTATCCGGGTTGAACTGCATCTGCCACTTCTCAGCCCAACTCTGCATCCTATCTATGTCCCGCTGTAACCTCTGACAGCCCTCCAAACTATCCACAACACCCCCAACCTTTGTGTCATCCGCAAACTTACTAACCCACCCCTCCACTTCCTCATCCAGGTCATTTATAAAAATCACAAAGAGTAAGGGTCCCAGTACAGATCCCTGAGGTACACGACTGGTCACCGACCTCCACTCAGAATACGACCCTTCAACAACCACTCTTTGCCTTCTGTGGGCTAGCCAGTTTTGAATCCACACTGCAGTGTCCCCTTGGATCCCATGTCTCCTCTCCTTCTCCATAAGCCTCGCATGGGGTACCTTATCGAATGCCTTGCTGAAATCCATATACACTACACCTACTGCTCTCCCTTCATCGATGTGATTAGTCTCATCCTAAAAAATTCAATCAGGCTCGTAAGGCAGGACCTGCCCTTAACAAAGCCATGCTGACTATTCCTAATCATGTTATACCTCTCCAAATGTTCATAAATCCTGCCCCTCAGGATCTTCTCCATCAGCTTACCAACCACTGAGGTAAGACTCACCGGTCTATAATTTCCTGGACTATCCCTACTCCCCTTCTTGAATAAGGGAACAACATCCACAACCCTCCAATCTTCTGGAACCTCTCCCGTCTCCATGGATGACACAAAGATCATCGTCAGAGGCTCCGCAATCTCCTCCCTCGCCTCCCACAGCAACCTGGGGTACATCTCATCTGGTCCCGGCGACTTATCTAACTTGATGCTTTCCAAAAGTTTCAGCACCACCTCTTTTCTAATATCTACATGCTCAAGCTTTTCAGGCCGCTGCAAGTCCCCACTACAATCCCCCAGATCTTTTTCTGTGGTGAATACTGACATAAGGTATTCATTAAGTACCTCCGCTATTTCTTCCGGATCCATACACACTTCCCACTGCTGCACTTGATAGGCCCTATCCTTTCACATTTCATCCTCTTACTCTTCACATACTTGTAGAACGCCTTGGGGTTTTCCTTAATCCTGCCCGCCAAGGCCTTCTCATGTCCCCTTCTGGCTCTCCTAGTCTCTTTCTTAAGTTCTTTCCTTTAAGCCTTGTACTCCTCCAGATCTCTAACATTACCTAGCTCTTTGTACCTTTTGTATGCTTTTCTTTTCCTTTTGACTAGATCTATTGTAGCCTTCATACACCACGGTTTCTGTATCCTGTCATGACTCCCCTGTCTCATCGGAACATGTCTGTGCAGAGCTCCACACAAATATCCCCTGAATATTTGCCACATATCTTCTGTACTTTTCCCAGAGAACATCTGTTCCCAATTTAATCTTCCAATTTCCTGCCTGAGAGCCTCATAATTCCCTTTACTCCAAGTAAACACCTTTCTAGTCTGTCCGTTCCTATCCCTCTCCAGTGCTATCGTAAAGGAGATAGAATTATGATCACTATCACCAAAATGTTCACCCACTGAGAGATCTGACACCTGACCAGGTTCATTACCCAATATCAAATCAAGCACAGCCTCTCCTCTTGTAGGTCTATCTACATACTGTGTCAAGAACCCTTCCTGAATACACCTAACAAACTCCACCCCATCTAAACCCCTCACTGTCTGGAGATGCCAATCGACGTTTGGGAAATTAAAATCTCCCATCACAACAACTCTGTTATTCTCACATCTTTCTAGGATCTGCTTCCCTATCTGTTCCTCAATAACCCTGTCACTATAGGGCGGCCTATAAAAAACACCCAGCACTGTTATTGACCCCTTCCTGTTCCTAACCTCCACCCACAGAGACTCCGTAGACAATCCCTCCACAATGTCCACCTTTTCTGCAGCCGTGACACTACCTCTGATCAACAGTGCCACTCCCCCACCTCTCTTGCCTCCCTCCCTGTCCTTCCTGAAACATCTAAAACCTGGCACTTGAATCAACCGTTCCAGCCCCGGAGCCATCCAAGTCTCTGTAATGGCCACCACATCATAGCTCCAAGTATTCATCCAAGCTCTAAGCTCATCCGCCTTGTTCACAACACTCCTTGCATTAAAATAGACACATCTCAAGCCTGTCTGAACACGTCCCTTCTCTATCACCTGCCTATGGTACTTACTCCTAGCCTGCTCGATATGAGAGCCAAACACCTCTTCCCCAGTCTCTCCAGTTCGGATCCCACCCCCCAACAATTCTAGTTTAAACGCTCCCCAGTAGCCTTAGCAAACCTCCCCACCAGTATGTTGGTCCCCCTGGGATTCAAGTGCAACCTGTCCTCTTTGAACAGGTCATACCTGCCCCAAAAGAGGCCCCAATGATCCAGAAAACTGAATCCCTGCTCCTTACTCTAATCCCTCAACCACGCATTTAACCTCCTCCTCATTCTGTTCCTATACCCACTGTCACTTAGCACAGGTAGTAATCCGGAAATTACTACCTTTGAGGTCCTGCTTCTCAACTTCCTTCCTAATTCTCTATAGTTTCTTTTCAGGACCTCATTCCTTTCCCTACCTATGTCGTTGGTACCAATATGTACCACGACCTCTGGCTGTTCTCCCTCCCCCTTCAGGATATCTTGGACGCAATCCAAAACATCCTGGACCCTGGCACCTGGGAGGCAAACTACCTTCCAAGTTTCTTTCCTGCGTCCACAGAATCGCTTGTCTGCCCACCTAACTATAGAGTCCCCTATCACTAGTGCCCTCCTCACTCCTTCCCTACCCATCTGAGCCACAGGGCCAGGCACTGTGCCAGAGACACTGCCACTGTTGCTTCCCCCAGGTAGGCTGTCTCCCCCAACAGTACTCAAGCAGGAGTACTTATTGTCAAGGGATACAGCCACAGGGGTACTCTCTAGTACCTGACTCTTCCCCTTCCCCTTTCCCTTCCCCCTCCTGACTGTGACCCAATTGCCTGATTCCGATGTTCCCGGCGTGACCACCTGCTTATAACTCCTCTCTATCACCTCCTGACCAGACGTAGGTCATTGAGCTGCATCTCCAGTTCCCTAACACGGTCCCTCAGGACCACAAGGGCCATTATATTCCACAGGGGTCAGCCTGATTTTAACATCCTCAATCTTACATATGCTTCCTTTTCCTTCCTGACTAAATTTAGGTCTTTAAACAACTGCTGCATGTCAGACGTGGACTTGTCCAACAGGAGCTGCTCCCAATCAATGCCCTGTAGCTCCTGTCTTATCCTGTCATAATTTGCCCTCCCCCAGTTTGGTACCCTTCTGCAAGATCCAATTTTATCCTTACTCATAACTATATCAAAACATAATGAGTTGTGGTCACTATTCCGAAAATGTTCACCCACTATTAGGTCTGTCACCTGGCCTGGTTCATTTCCCAAAACTAGGTCCAGTATGTTCTCTCCTCTAGTTGGACTCTCCACAGACTGTTTCAAGAACCCCTCTTGGATGCACTGAAGAAATCCCGCCCTGTCTAAGCCTCTTGTACTAAGGAAGTTCCAATCAATATTGGGGAAGTTAAAGTCCCCAATATTTTCAAATTTTCATATTACTCTTGACTCCTGTCATTTTCTGTTCCTTCCCAAGCCTTTCCATTCTCCCACAGGATGTCTCCTCAATCTGATCAGTATGCAGTGTTGTACTTTTTGATATGATTTCCGGATATGGGTAGCAGTATAGCGTCGTGCTAACCGCTACACTACCGTAACTTTGGTTTATTGGCAGTCAGTTCCTTCTAACAATGACTTCAGTGAATTTACAATTACTATTTTTCTTGCAGGGACGATATCTTATTCAAGTTGCTTGTTGTATCTTAAAATATTTTAATTGTTTTTATAACTTTTAATGAGAGGAAGCAAATGAATATGTTTATGATACAGAGGCAATTTGCAATCATCCAAATGTAGCACGCTGTCTCTTGTATAAAACAAGTTCTGTCAACAGTTTGCATTTCTATGCTACTGTACTGGCCTGCGCTAAAATTAGGGCGTTGTTAGTTGCAGATTTTTGTAATTTCACATTTCCTGAATACTGCAATATTTGAGTAGCACAGTGGGGCAGCTAGTTGAGTCACTGCCTCTTTGCAATTCTGCATGGCATTAATGTAGGATTAATGTAACTGGGTGGTAGAGTGGACTTTTGTTTTTTTTGTTCTAATTGTGTTCTTTCTTGTAAAAATTGTGAATAATTTATGTTTAATTTATGTTTTTCTTTTGAATGCAACTTATATGATACTATGTGTTTTTCATTGCACCTGTGCATACATGTACTTGTGTATATTGACAATAAACTCAACTTTGACTTCTTTGACTTTGGTTGATGGTCAGCACTGAACCAATGGGCTGAAGGGCCTGTTTCCGTGCTGCATCTCTCAATGACTCAAATTCTCATTATGTCCTTTGCATATATTTTCTCCCATTGATGTCTTCTCACAGAGAATGGTACCTTCTGAAATTTTAATACAGTAAGAGCGATACTCTCCTGTTTTTCAGCCGGTAGGAACTGTTGTCTTCCATTCTGACCTGCGAGGGTGCTCCCCACCCCCTGCCGTTCTCCTCCAGTTTAGAAATGATACTGTCCAATTATAATAATACAAGAAATAGAAGCATGAATGGACCCTTTGGATCCTTGTGCTAGCTCCACGATTTGATAAAGTTATGGCAGGTTCTTTACTTCAGCTCCACTTTCCTGCACTGAACGCATATCTTTTGATTTCCTTAATATTTAAGAAGCTATCAATCTCTGTCTTGAATTTACCCGGTGGGGACAGTCTCAACAGCTCTCAGGTAGGGAATTCCAAAGATTCATTGCCTTTTACCTACAGAAACTTTTCCTCTTCTCTGCCCTGATTGGCTAATCTCTTATTTTTAGACTGTGATCTCTGGTTTAAACACCCCAACCAGGGGAAACATTAGCTCTGTATCCATCCCATCAATCCCATTGAGAACTTTGTATTTTTCCATGGGATTACCTATCATTTTTATAACCTCAGGACAGTGTGGTCCCTTCCTGTTTAACCTCAACTTGTTCATCTGACCTGTTCAAAGTCAAGTTTATTACCATATGCACAAGTACATTTATGTACAGGTGCAGCAGCATCACAGGCATAAAGCATCAGATACACAACATTCACAGGAAAAATATAAATTATACATAAATTATCCAAAAATTATACAAGAAAGAACACAATTAGAACAAAAATAACAAAGTCCATTGTAGTGCAAAGTGGTCATAGTGTTGCTATACTGAGGTAGTGATTAGGGTTGTGCAGGTTGGTTCAAGAACCAAATGGTTGAAAGGAAGTAGCTGTTCCTGAACCTGGTGGTGTGGGACTTAAGGCTTCTGTACCTCCTGCCCAATGGTAGCTCCAAGAAGATGGCATGGCCCAGATGGTGGGGATCTTTGATGATAGATATTGCCTTCTTGAGGCAGTGCCTCCTGTGGATACCACTGATGGTGGGGAGGGATGTGCCCGTGATGTATTGGGCTGAGTCCACTACTCTCTGCAGCTTCTTATGTTCCTGTGCATTCAAATTGCCATGCCAGACCTGTTGGAACAGTATCAAGCCATTCTCTGGTACTGTTGGAATTGTGTCCTCCTGTTCTCATTTTCTGAGAGTCACTGGTATTTGCTCTTGAGTTGGTGATGCTAAGCGGTCTTTTTCAAGCACTGAAGATACACCGACAATGCTGTTGGGGAGGAAATTCCAAGACTAAGACTCAAGGAACAGTGATGTGTTTCCAAGTCAGGAGGTGTTCGGCTTGGATGGCAGTTTGTAGGTGATGGTGTTCCCTTATCTCCAAAGCCTTTGTCCTCTTTGGTTGCAGGGACCACATGTTTGGGAGGTGCTATTGGAGCAGCCTGAAGAAGTTGCTGCAGTGTAAGTAGTACGCATGACAGCTACTATTGGATGTGGAAGCTTTAGAGAGGGTGCAGAGGAGATTTACCAGGATGTTGCCTGGATTGGAGAGCATATCTTATGAGGATAGGTTGAGCGAGCTAAGGCTTTTCTCTTTGGAGAGAAGGAGGATGAGAGGTGACTTGATAGAAGTGTACAAGAGGCACAGATCGAGTGGACAGTCAGAGACTTTTTCCCAGGGTGATAATGGCTAACATGAGGGGGCATAATTTTAAGGTGATTGGAGGAAGATATAAAGGGGGATGTCAGGGGTAACTTTTTTTTTTACACAGAGAGTAGTGGGTGCGTGGAACACACTGCTGGCAGAGGTTGTGGGGGCAGATAAATTAGGGACATCTAAGAGACTCTTAGATAGGCACATGGATAATAGAAAAATAGGGGGTAATGTGGGAGGGAAGGGTTAGATAGATCTTAGAGCAGGATAAAATGTTGGCACAACATTGTGGGCCAAAGGGCCTGTACTGTGCTGTAGTGTTCTTTGTTCTATCCATTTTGGCAGGAAGAGCAAAATGTGAAGTGTACTGTAAATGGTGAGAAATGGCAGATCTCAGAGGTTTCAATCAGATTGGCCATGATCCTGATTTTGTCATAGTCATAGAGTCATAGATACAGGCTCCTCGGCCCAACTAGTCCATGCTGACCACATTGTCCACCCAGCTAATCCCAATTTCCTGTGTTTGGCTAATATCCCTCTAAGCCCCGCCCCTCCATCTACCTCTCCAAGTGCTTTTTAAATGACACTATTGTACCTGCCTCAACTCATCACCCTCTTCATGAAAAAGTTGCCCCTCAGGTCCCTTATAAATCTTTCCCCTCTCACCCTGAACCTATGCCCCCTAGTTTTGGACTCCCCTACTGTAGGGAAAAGACTGATACCATCCACCCTATCTATGCCTCCTCTCATAATCTTAAACACTTATGTAAGGTCGTCCCTCATTCTCCTATGTTCCAAGGAATAAAGACCTAGCCTGGCCAACTTCTCCCTTTAACTCAGGCCTTCTAGTCCTGGCAACATCCTCCTAAATCTTTTCTGCGCTCTTTCCAGTTTAACCACAACTTTCCAGTAATAGGGTGACCAAAACTGTACACAGTACTCCAAGTGCAGTCTCACCAATGACTTAAACAACTACAACATAATGTCCCAATTCCTATACTCAGTGCCCTGATTGATGAAGGCCAACGTGCTAAACACCTTTTTCACCACCCTATCTAATTGTGACGCTGCTTTCAACGAACTATGCACTTGTAAGAGGCATAGATCGAGTAGACAGTGAGAGACTTTTTCCCAGGGTGACAATGGCTAACACGAGGGGACATAATTTTAAGGTGATTGGAGGAAAGTATAAGGGGGATGTCAAGGGTAAGTTTTTTTTACAGAGAGTGGTGGGTGGGTGGAACACACTGCCGGCAGAGGTTGTGGGGGCAGATACATTAGGGACATTTAAGAGGCTCTTAGATAGACACATGAATGATAGAAAAATAGGGGGCAATGTGGGAGGGAAGGGTTAGATAGATCTGGTGTTGATATTGGTATTGATTTATTATTGTCACTTGTACCGAGGTACAGTGAAAAACTTGTCTTGCATACCGATCGTACAGGTCAATTCATTACACAGTGCAGTAACATTGAGTTAGTACAGAGTGCATTGATGTAGTACAGGTAAAAACAATAACAGTAAAGTGTCACAGCTACAGAGAAAGTGCAGTGCAATAAGGTGCAAAGTCACAACAAGGTAGTTTGTGAGGTCATAGTCCATCTCATTGTATAAGGGAACCGTTCAATAGTCTTATCACAGTGGGGTAGAAGCTGTCCCTAAGTCTGGTGGTATGTGCCCTCAGGCTCCTGTATCTTCTACACGATGGAAGAGGAGAGAAGAGAGAATGTCCCGGGTAGGTGGGGTCTTTGATTATGCTGGCTGCTACACCAAGACAGTGAGAGGTAAAGACAGAGTCCAAGGAGGGGAGGCTGGTGTCCGTGATGCGCTGGGCTGTGTCCACAACTCTCTGCAGTTTCTTGCAGTCCTGGGCAGAGCAGTTGCCGTACCAAGCCATGTTACATCCAGATAGGATACTTTCTATGGTGCATCGGTAAAAGTTGGTGAGAGTCAAAGGGGACAAACCAAATTTCTTTAGCCTCCTGAGGAAGTAGAGGCGCTGGTGAGCTTTCTTGGCCATGGCACCTTCATGATTTGACCAGGACAGGCTGTTGGTGATGTTCACTCCCAGGAACTTGAAGCTGTCAACCCTCTCGACCTCAGCACCATTGAGGTACACAGGTGCATGTATACCGCCCCTTTCCTGAAGTCATTGACCAGCTCTTTTGTTTTGTTGACCATGAGGGAAAGGTTGTTGTCATGACACCGTTCCACTAAGCTCTCTATCTCCCTCCTGTACTCCGACCCATTGCTGTTTGAGATCTTAGAGCAGGATAAAATGTCTGCACAACATTGTGGGCCGAAGGGCCTGTACTGTGCTGTAGTGTTCTATGTACTTTTAGGTTCCTCTGTTCCATTACACTCCCTAGTGCCCTACCATTCATAGTCTAAGTCTTACGCTGGTTTGACTTTCTAAAATGTATCACCTCACATTTATCTGTATTGAAATCCATTTGCCACTCCTCGGCCTAGTTCCCTAACTGATCAAGATCCCCCTGTAATCTATGATAACCTTCTTCACTATCAACAGCACCTCCTAATTTTGTGTCATCCACAAACTAACTGATCAAGCCTTGTGCATTTGCATCCAAATAATTTATATAAATAATGAATAACGAAGGTCCCAACACTAACCCCTGTGGCACACCACAAGTCACCGGCCTCCATTCTGAGTAACAACCTTCAACCACCACCCTCTGCTTCTTGCCTCTGAGCCAATTTTGAATCCACCTAACTAGCTCTTCCTGGATTCCATGGGACCTAACCTTCCACACTAGCCTACCATGTGGGACCTTGTCATAGGCTTTGCTAAAGTCCAAATAGACAACATCCACTACACTGCCCTACTATACCTTTTAGGTTACCTCTTCAAAGAATTATTTTATGTTTGTAGGTTCATCCATCCTGTCATTACGGCACTTTTTCATTTGTCTGTTCTGTAGGAATGATACTGTCCCATTCATCCATCCAGCAGGAGCACCACTCTCTGGTCCCCCGGTCCAGTAGGAGTGGTACTCACTCCCCACATCCCTGGTCACATGGGAGTGGTGCCTTCAGGTGCCCCAGTCCAGCAGGAGTGGTGCCCACCAGTCTTACTGGTCCAATGAGGGTGGTGCCTTCTCATTCACTGGTCTACTAATAATGATGTTCTGGCTATATATACTATTGTAGGAAAGGTTATCTCCAATTTTCAATAGCCTTCAACCTGAAATGTTAACTGTTCTTTGTCCACTGTCACTGCCTGACCTGCTGAGTGCTTCCAACTAAGTGTTTTCATTACTGAACTCATAAATTTCTTCTTGCTCTCTTTGAGACCTTAGCAACCTTCATAAGGCATAGTGCTGAGAATTATCCAGTGTATCCTATTTGAGGTACTTACAAAGGTTTGGAGTCAATTTTGTACTCCATACCTCTGGTGATTAAGCTAAGAATCACATGTGCTATTTTTAAATTGCCTTTTTTGATTTGTCTAGCCATCTTAAAAAACTTGGGTACAAAACATGTCCGGACTCTTGACTTATGCACCCTAGTTACAGTTGTAGCAGTTACTGTAATGGGTATTGCTCGTCCTTCTAAAATGTGACACTTCACACTTGTCTGTAATAGATTTCATCTTTCATGCATTGCCCTTTTCGCCATTCTGGCCATATTGGATCATGTTATGGTGATTTCAGTCATTAGATCATATTATTTTGTGCTGTAATGTATTATTCTGTCATTACTGAAAGTATAACTTTACTTAAATATAACTTTATTTAACTATAACTTTTCCTCATCAGAATCTTTGGTCAGTGTACAACAGAAGTTGTACAAGAGTTATATTGAAACCTTGATATAATGACACAACCTCATTGTCTTTCTTTACTCAGGTGTTTCACGCAACTGCTCAAACGTTCAGATCTATCCCGGCCTCATCACATGACTACACTGCAGTGCTCCGCGTCAGAGCAGCGCAGGTGAGTTACTGCCTTTGCACCTCAAATCCAAACCCTGCTTTCAATTTACTACTGGATTTGATGTGATGGTTCTTGCTGTATTACAATATTGTTCTGGTTCTATGAAAATGCTATTTCACACCAAAGGTACTCTTTTCCATTGTACTCTTTCAGTTTTTAAAAGGAATTATTTTTTGTAAATATTTTTACCCGCTGAGCATTATGACGTTAAGAAAGTGTCCTGAAGCATTCACCATTAAATCTCAGCATCACCCTAACCACTAGCTCAAGCAATGAAAATCCAAAACTGCAGATGCTAGAAATCTGAAATATAAACAGACAATGCTGGAAACACCCAGCAGGTCAGGTAGCATCTGTGGAAGGAGAAACAGGGTTAATGTTTCAGGTTGAAGATGAAGGATCTTTGACCTGAAACATTAACTTTCTTTTCCCACTGATGCTGCCTGACCTGTTGAATGTTTCTGTTATTTCCTTTCTTTATTTGCAATTATCTACCCTAGTACTTCCCCACCTGTGTCCCAGTTCATACCATCCCATTCACTTCTCAGCCCATCCTCGCTGATCTAAATTGCTTCTTGGTCCAGCTGGATATTTAATTCGCCATCTTTGCATGTTTCAGGTCTTCTTTAAAAAACAATCTCCTGGAAAAGGCAAAATAAGCTGTAGATAATTCAGGCCGGAACACTGGGGAGATTTGAGCTTCACAGGCAGCCGAGTAAACATCAGAAAGAACTGTTTCTAGTCTCATCTACTCTTGTTCAGGGAGGATGTTTTCACTTACAACTCTACCTCTTTGAAATTCTGCAACGACTGGATTGTCACAGTTACGCAGCTTATAGAGTTGCTGCCTCACAGATCTAGGTTCAGTCCTGACCTCCCGTGCTGTCTGTGTGGAGTTTGCATGTTCTTCCTATAACCATGTGGATTTCCTCCACCTTACTAACACATAGAGTCATAGAGTTATACCACACGGAAACAGGCCCTTCGACTCAACTCATCCATGCCAACATGGGGTTGGTAGGTTAGTTGACTGCTGTAAATTATCCCAGGTAGGTAGATGAGTGGTAGAATCCAAGGGACAGTTGATGAAATTTGATGAGAAAAAATGGGTTAGGGTAGGACTAGTGTAAAAACAAAAGTGGGTGCTGGAGGTCAGTGCAGACTAGGTAGGCTGAGGGACCTCTTTCTGTGCTGTATCTCTCCATGACTGTGTGAAATGTACACATTACACATAGGACAAAATGTTTTAGAGTGGTACAAAATGTTTTAGAGGGTTGTTGTTGTTAAAGGGTCATATTCTGAGTGGAGGTCGGTGACCAGTGGTGTACCTCAGGGATCTGTACTGGGACCCTTGCTCTTTGTAATTTTTATAAACGACCTGAATGAGGAAGTGGAGGGGTGGGTTAGTAAGTTTGAGGATGACACAAAGGTTGGGGGTGTTGTGGATAGTTTGGAGGGCTGTCAGAGGTTACAGAGGGACATAGATAGGATGCAGAGTTGGGCTGAGAAGTGGCAGATGCAGTTCAATCCAGATGAGTGTGAAGTGGTTCGTTTTGGTAGGTCAAATCTGTTGGCGGAATATAGTCTTAATGGTAGGACTCTTGGCAGTGTGGAGGATCAGAGGGATCTTGGGGTCCGAGTCCATAGGACGCTTAAAGTGGCTGTGCAGGTTGACTCTGTGGTTAAGAAGGCATATGGTATATTGTCCTTCATCAATCGGGGAATTGAATTTAGGAGCCGAGAGGTATTGTTGCAGCTATATAGGTCCCTGGTCAGACCCCACTTGGAGTATTGTGCTCAGTTCTGGTCGTCTCACTACAGGAAAGATGTGGAAGCTATAGAGAGGGTGCAGAGAAGATGTACAAGGATGCTGCCTGGAAGGCGGAGCATGCCTTATGAAAGTAGGTTGAGGGAACTCGGCCTTTTCTCCTTGGAGAGACGGAGGATGAGGGGGGACCTGATAGAAGTGTATAAGGATGATGAGAGGTATTGATAGGGTAGATAGTCAGAGGTTTTTCCCCAGGGCTGAATTGGTGGCCACAAGAGGACATGGGGAGTAGATATAGAGGAGATGTCAAGGGTAAGTTTTTTTTATTCAGAGAGTGGTGAGTGCGTGGAATGGGCTGCCGGAAACGGTGGTGGAGGCGGACACGATAGGGTCTTTCAAGATACTGTTAGATAGGTACATGGAGCTGGGTAAAATAGAGGGCTATGGGTAAGCCTTGTAATTTCTAGGGTAGGGACATGTTTGGTACAGCTTTGTGGGCCGAAGGGCCTGAATTGTGCTGTAGTTTTTCTATGTTTCTATGTTCTATCTTGCCTTCTAACCTAACTTCATTTTCCCATTTTATAACAGTGCTCCCTTGTCCTCATGGCCCTATCTTGCTCAATAGGTTGTCAGGATGAACAAATTCCATTTCTTAAATAATTTCAATGACATGAGTCATGGCTGTAAGCACTTAGATTCCAAGGTCAAAAGTCCCATTTCCCTAAATGGAGTCATGGAGTTGTACAGCACAGAAACAGGCCCATCAGTCGACCACTTCCAGGCCAACCGTTTTTCCCATCTACACTAATCCCATTTCTCCACATTAGGACTGTATCCTTCTAACCCTTGCCTGTTTAAGTGCCTATATGACTAAATGCCTCCTAAACATAGTAATTGTGTCTGATTCCACACATTCCAGGTATCAACTTTTCATCTGATCTATATCCTGCTGTAGCCTTAAGCAATTCTTTGCTATCAACACCACCACCAATCCCCACCTTTGCTAATTGTACCCCCTATATTCGCATCCAAGTTGTTAATATACATCAGTTAAATAAGACATTGTTGAGACTATGTCTGGAATACTGTCTCTTTATTTTAAGGAAAGGTGTTACTGCATTGGAAGCACTTCGGAGAAGGTGTGTGGTATAGAAGGATTGGATAGGCAAGGGTTGTATCTGCTGGTGAATAAGGGGAACAACTGAAGCACATAAGGTCCTGAGGACAGAATGGATGTGGAGAGGATATTTCTTTTTTTGGGAGAATACAGAACTAGGGGTCATTGTTTAAAAATAAGGGGGTCATCCATTTTTTTAGAACATTACAGCACAGTAGAGGCCCTTCGGCCCATGATGTTGTGCCTACATTTTATCGTGCTCTAAGATCTATGTAACCCTTCCCTCCCACATAGCCTTCCATTTTTCTATCATTCTAGCCTATTTTCCCCTGAAAATTAAAATTTTATTAATGCAAATAAAAAAATCTGCAGATGCTAGAAATCAGGAAAGAAAACAGAAAATATTGGGAAAAAGCTCACCAATTCAGGCAGTATCTGAGGAAAGAGAAACAATGTTAACATGGAGACTGCATCTGCTGGAATATGGAGCAGCAAACGATCTGCTCAAGGCGACCAGACACACGTTACGTTTAACCCAAGTTGGGCAGATGTTGCGCACTTTGTCTTCCTTCCATCTGTTGCAGCGCAGGCCCTGTCATTGACCGGGGGAGAGGTGAAGGGATCTGGGGTGTCCAACCCTGACCCTCCCCACATGGGCTCCCAGCCACTGGGGGGGAGGTGGGGATAGCAGGGAGATCCCTTCCAGCCGAGGGGATCAGCCCCTCCCGGACTGGCCCAGCCCCACCTCCGCCTCCGGGCTGGGGGACCTCATATCATCGGCCCCCAGGTCCCCACTCACCGGTCCCTTCCCTCATTCTGCCTCCTTCATTCTGTCCTCGCCCTCTTTCCCCTCATCTCTGCCCTCATTGCCCCTCCCCATTCCCCCTCTCTGCTTCCCCCTCTGCCCCCTCGTTCCCCTTCCCCCTCTCCCCATCATTTCCCCTTCCTCACCCCCCTCATTTCCCCTTCCCCACCCCCCTCAATCCCCCCTCCCCCTCATTCCCTCTCTCCCTCCTCCCCTCACGTTTCCCCTCCCCTATTCTCCCCATCCCTCACTGCCCCCTTCTGCACATCCCCTCCCCCTCATTCCCCCACTCCATTCCCCCTACTCTTCCACATTCCCCCTCCCACCTCATTCCCCCTCCCTCCCCCCATTCCCCTCCGTTCCACTTCCCTCATTCCCCCTCCATCCCTCCCCTCGTCCCTCATTCCCCCTGTGCCCTCCCCAATTCCCCACTTCATTTCCCGCTCCCCACCCCTGCCCCTCATTCCCCCTCCCACCACAGTTTCCCCTCCCTCATTCTCTCCCTCACTTATTGCCCCCTTCCGCCTATCCCCTCCCCCTCATTTCCCCCTCCCTTCACATTCCCCACTCCTTTCCCTCCCTCATTCCCCCTCATGACTCCTTCCACCCACATTAACCCCTTCTCCCTCCTCCAACACCTCATTACTGCCTCCTCCCCCCCTCATTCCCCCTGCCCCTCCCTCATTGCATTCCCACTCCACCTCAACTCCCCTACCCCTGCCTCTTCCCCCTCGTCTCCCCCTACCCCTGACCCTCCCCCCCCATTCCCCCCCACCCCCATTTCCCCCGCCCCGACCGCCGGGTCCCAGGTCACCGACACCAACCGTGCTGCCCTATTTTAAGACAGATTAGTAGAAATCTTCTCGTTGCACATAGTGAGTCTAGAACCCTCTTCCTCAAAGGCAGGGTTAGATAGATTCTTGATAAGCAAGGGGTGAAAGGTTATCTTAGGTATATAGGAATGCAGTATTGAGGCTACAGTTCGATCAGCTGTGATCTTCTTGAATGATGGAACAGACAAGGGCCGAAAGGCCTACTCCAGATACTAATTCATATCTCTGTATGTTTATAAGATGCGCTTGTACGTAAAGGGACATTGCTGATGATTCCCTTTTCTCAGCTGTGGACTTCTGTCTGAGGTACTCCCAAGTTCCCAATCTTGGCATAAGACCTCATAAACCTGGAGTCATAGAGTCCTAGAGTTTTCTGCCTTTGCTGAGAGATGACTCGTGAGATATGGGAAATTATCCATATTTTCGGGGATCTTGCTGTGAACCTTTATTGTTGGAGGGCAGTGTTATGGAGCAGGGCAGGTTGGTAGAGGACTTTTGTTCTGTGAATGTTGTATGTAAGGCCCATTCTCTTGTATATTTCAGAAAAGGATGATGGCTTGGAACTCGATCAGCAAATGCACACAAGCACTAGTCGCTCTGATTAGTGAGGTTCAGGTGACCTTGGTTCTGGAATGTAGTTGCTGTAGGTTGAACAGTTTCCTATTAGCTCAAAAGATTAGTTGTACTCCTCCAGGAAGCTCTTTGGAAGTGAGGTATAACATTGTGTTGAGAAAGATCAGGAAAAATATTGGAGCAATGACTCAGCCGAGTTTGACAGTGGTCTTCACTGAGACTGGCTATGCTGTAGACCTATTGATTATGATCACGGCTTGCATCCCATCATGAAACAAATGTTGGATGGAAACTGTACTGTGCAAAATTCACAGTGTAGTCTGAATTTCCCAGCTGTACGATTGAAGGGAAATTCAGACTATACTGTGAAATGAAAGCCCAATCCAGCTGGTTTACTATTTTCTTGTGATTTACATTTGTGATTGTACCTTTTTTTTTATATGTATACTTCTGAAACTGTCTCTTCTACAGCATCCAAGAATTTTGATATGAACTTTCTCATCATCTCCCAACCTTTTCATTCTTCATTAGCACTGTTAGTTCATGTCACCAATATACAGTGCAATATGGTTACTGTGCACATGCTTTTTGATGTGAATTTTCATAATATTTACAATTCAGGTTTGTTTTCCTCTAAGATTAATTTCACTTGTCTGTGAAGCACTTGGGTAGATGTTTGAGATTATATGAAGGACAATTGTGCCTGTTTCATAACAAACCTCTAGTAACAAAGAAGCACTTCAATTTTCAGTGTGGCACTCTATAGATTCCCACTCTTCAGATGTTAGTTTATGGTGCCTTGTTAGTTTCCCAGTTGTAACCAATATTTAACCCCTGGTCAACATTGCTAACACATTACCAGGCTATTCTGTCATTGCTGTTTGTGGTTTTCGACTGATGAATTTTCAACACTGCTAATGTGACCACTTCAACATAGAACATTACAGCACAGTACAGGTCCTTCGGCCCACAATGTTGTGCCAACATTTTATCCTGCTTTAAGATCTATCAAACCCTTCCCTCCCACATAGCCTTCTATTTTTCTATTATTCATGTGCCTAAGAGTCTCTTAAATGTCCCTAATGTATCTGCCCCCACAACTTCTGCAGGCAGTGCGTTCCACACACCCACCACTCTCCGTGTAAAAAAACTTACCCCTGACATCCCCCTTATACCTTCCTCCAATCATCTTAAAATTATGTCCCCTTGTGTTAGCCATTGTCGCATTGGGAATAAGTCTAAACCTGTCCACTCCGTCTATGTCTCTTATCATCTTGTACGCCTCTATCAAGTCACCTCTCATCCTCGTTCTCTCCAAAGAGAAAAGCCCTAGCTCACTCAACCTATCCTCATAAGGTATGCTCTCCAATCCAGGCAACATCCTGGTAAATCTCCTCTGCACCCTCTCTAAAGCTTCCACATCCTTTCTACAGTGAGGCGACCAGAACTGAACACAATACTCCAAGTGTGGTCTGACCAGAGTTCTATAGAGCTGCAACATCACCTCACGGCTCTTGAACTCAATACCCCAACTAATGAAGGCCAGCACTCCATACACCTTCTTAACAACCCTATTGATCTGAGTGGCAACCTTGAGGCATCTCTGGACGTGGACCCCAAGATCCCTCTGTCCCTCCACACTGCTGAGAGTCCTGCCATTAACCTTGTATTCTGCCTTTGAATTTGATCTCCCGAAGTGTATCACTTCACACTTATCTGGATTGAACTCCATCTGTCACTTCTCAACTCAGCTCTGCATTCTATCAATGTCCTGTTGTAATCTACAGCAACCTTTTACACTATCCACAACACCACCAACCTTCGTGTCATCAGCAAACTTAGTGACCCACCCTTCCACATCCTCATCCAAGTCATTTATAAAAATCACAAAGAGCAGGGGTCCCAGAACAGATCACCGACCTCCAGGCAGAATACATTCCATCTACCACCACCCTCTGCCTTCTATGGGCAAGCCAATTCTGAACCCACACAGCCAAGTTTCCCTGGATCCCATGCCTCCTGACTTTCTGAATGAGGTTTCCATGAGGAACCTTATCAAACGCCTTACTAAAATCCATGTACAGCACATCCACTGCTCTACCTTCATCAATGTGCTTTGTCACATCCTCAAAGAATTCAATCAGGCTCGTGAGGCACGACCTGCTCCTCACAAAGCCATGCTGACTGTCCCTAATCAGCCTATGCTTCTCTAAATGCCCATAAATCCTATCTCTAAAAATCTTCTCCAGTAATTTGCCCACCATTGAAGTAAGACTCACTGGTTTGTGATTCCCAGGGTTATCCCTACTTCCATTCTTAAACAAAGGAACAACATTTGCCACCCTCCAATCATCCGGCACTACTCCCGTCACCAGTGAGGATGCAAAGATCGTCACCAAAGGCACAGCAATCTCTTCCCTAGCTTCCTGTAATAACCTTGGATATATCCCATCCAGCCCTGGTGACTTATCTATCCTAATGTCTTTCAATAGTTCCAGCACATCCTCTTTCCTCACATCGACATGCCCTAGCATATCAGCCATATGCCATCCTCACAAACGTCAAGGTCTCCCTCTCTGGTGAACACTGAAGCAAAGTATTCATTAAGAACCTCCCCTACCTCTTCCGACTCCAGGCACATGTTTCCTCTTTTATCCCTGATCGGTCCCACCCTCACTCTAGTCATTCTTCTATTCTTCACATATGTGTAGAAGGCCTTGGGGTTTTCCTTGATCCTACTCGCCAAGGACCTCTCATGCCCCCTTCTAGCTCTCCTAAGTCCATTCTTATGCTCCCTCCTGGCTACCTTGTAACTCTCCAGAGCCTTGTCTGATCCTTGCTTTCTAAACCTTAGGTATGCTTCTTTCTTCCTCTTGAGAAGATATTCTACGTCTCTTGTCAACCACGGTTCTTTCACTTTACCATCCTTACCCTGCGTCAATGGGACAAACTTATCCAGAGCTCCATGCAAGTATTTTTTAAACAACCTCCACATTTCCGCTGTGCACTTACCCAAGAACATCTGTTCCCAATTTACACTCCCAAATTCCTGCCTAATAGCATTATAATTCCCCCTCCCCCAGTTAAATACTTTCCCATATCGTCTACTCCTATCCCTCTACAAGTCTATGGAAAAGGTCAAGGAGTTATGGTCACTGTCTCCAAACTGCTCTCCCACTGAGAGATCTGAAACCCGATCAGGCTCATTGCCCAGTACCAGGTCCAGTATGGCCTCTCCTCTCGTCGGCCTGTCCACACACTGTGTCAGGAATCCTTCCTGTACACACCGAACAAACTCCGTCCCATCTATCCCCTTTACACTAAGGAGGCGCCAATCAATATTAGGGAAGTTGAAATCACGTATGACTACAACCCTGTTACTTTTGCACCTCTCCAAAATCTGTTCCTCAGCATCTCTACTGCTATTGGGGGGGGGTCTGTAGAATACTCCCAATAGAGTGATCGCTCCCGTCCTGTTTCTGACTTCCACCCACACTGGCTCAGTGGACAATTCCTCCAGGATATCCTCCCTTTCTACAGCTGTGACACTGTCCCTGATCAGCAAAGCCACTCCCCCACCTCTTACCTCTGCCCCTGTCCCTTTTGAAACAGCTAAACCCGGAATATCCAGCATCCATTCCTGCCCTTGCGATAGCCAAGTATCTGTAATTGGTATTTGGTAGTTCCACGTACTTACCTACACTCTAAGTTCATCAGCCTTGTTCCTGATACATTAAAGTAGACACACTTCAGCCCATCCAACTGACTGCAATTTGGCCTTTTCAACTGCCTATCCTTCCTCACAGTCTTTCTACACTCTGCATCTACTTGTACACTAAATGAACCAACCTCTGACCTATCAGTCAGGTTCCCATCCCCTGCCAAACTAGTTTAAACCCTCCCCAACAGTTCTAGCAAACCTGCCCGCAAGAATATTGGTCCCCCTCCAGTTCAGGTGTAACCCGTCCCTTTTGTACAGGTCGTACCTTCCCCAGAAGAGATCCCAATGATCAATAAATCTGAAACGCTGCCCCCTGCATTCATCTGCCAAATCATCCTATTCTTACCCTCACTGGCACGTGGCACAGGCAGCAATCCAGAGATTACTACCCTTGAGGTCCTGCTTTTCAGCTTCCTACCTAACTCCTTATATTCCCTCTTCAGGACCTCATCTCTTTTCCTACCTACGTCATTGGTACCAATATGTATCATAACCTCTGGCTGTTCACTCTCCCTTCAGAATGCTGTGGACCCCATCTGAGTTGTCGCTGACATTGGCACCTGGGAGGCAACATAACATCCATGAGTCTCTTTCACATCCACAGAATCTCCTGTCTGCCCCCCTTACTATGGAATCCCCTATCACTACCGCTCTCCTCTTCTCCCCCTTCCCTTCTGCACCACACAACCAGGCTCAGTGCCAGAGACCTGGTCACTGTGGGTTTCCTCTGGTAGGCTGTACCCCCAACAATATCCACAGCCACAGGGGTACTCTGCACTATCTGCCTATTCTCTGTCCTTCTCCTGACAGTCACCCAGCTACCTGCCTCCTACAGCCTCGGAGTGACTGCTTCCCTGTAGCTCTTGTCTATGTACTCCTCCATATCCCGTAGGAGCCAAAGGTCATCCAGCTGCAGCTGCAGTTCCCTAACACAGTCTGTAAGGAGCTGCAGCTGGATGCACCTCGTGCAGATGTAGTTATCAGGGAGACTGAATGTCTCCCAGAACTCCCACATCTCACAAGCTGAACACACCACTGACCCTGGAGCTATTCTCACTACTCTGCACTACAGGGAACACCAAATCAAAGAAAGCAAGAAAGATACTTACCGGAGACTTACCTTAGCTTCTTCTCCCTGAAGCCTCTTGAACCAAAGCCTCAGCTCCCCACTCCAGCAATGGCCGCTCCGCTTATACTTGCCTTACCTTTATTTGCTGCCGTTGATAAGCCAATCAGCAGGTAACAATTTGCAAATGTGCCTTGTTTAGACTCTTGCAAAGTGAAACTCACCAGCTCAGGCGCAGAGACTCACCTCTTTTCAAGCATCCCGCTCAAAATCTCGCTCCAACTCCTGACTCTGCAAGTGAAACAAAACTGTATCATTGACTGTGAAGATATTCACATGTAATGTAGTTGCGAAAGTTGTTACAGAAATGCAAGGCTTCCTTTTGCACTTTGATGATTTGCCAGTGTTGACCTACCTAGGCACTTTTAATCCATCCTCTGGTCAATCTTTCCATGAAATAGGCATTGCTCTACTTAGATTATACAATTTCTATGGTTCAGGCTCAGATGATAATTCTAATCATTTGAGGTTTAATGTGTACTACAGATTATTTGTATGAAAGCAATGCTGATTAGTTTGTGGGATGCAATTCTTCTTTCAACACCTGATCCATAACGCTAAGAAGCAGAGGTGGATACCAACAATTGGAACTAAAATGAGCTTTAAACATGGCACTGGCTGGAGTTAACCCAAAATTGCTCCCTGACTACCTTCCTTCACACTCATGTCACACAACTTCCCAAATCAGCTGTTGAATTGGTTTGTTGTACTGAGTTCTCTCGTATAATCGAAATCTCTAAATGCTATTTATATAAATATTATGGACAGAAATAATAATTTGTGAACTCCTGGTGAATTAGCAGTGAAGAGTGATTGAATACTGGGAATTACACCCACACTCTAATGGGCTGGCTAACTAGTCTTCATATATGCATCATAGATGCTGTTCACTTGAATCATGAGATTTCATTTTCTTGGGAGTAAAACTCAAACCAACAGCAACAATGTAACAACTAGAACAAAAATGTCCAAGAGAATAATGAAAATTAAGATTAAAGCTGCCAGTTGATCACGTTTACTCCACCTTGGCACTGATATTTTGTCACCAAGATCGAGTACCAAAAACTGAGCTTTGCGATTTTGTTAGGTTAAAACAGGATTTCATACTTAAAGGAATTTGCCTTTATAGTTTGGGCTTTGTTTTATGTGTTGAAACTTCAGAGTTTGTTCGGATAATTACAGTTGTTCAGCCACATACCCACATCTTCTTGGTGGGCTTTTCATTTGTAAGTGCAGTGTTAGGGGCTGAGAGCAGAGCAGGGCTAAATGATGCACACACACCTGAAGGGGTGGGTAAGTTTCTCTGGCCTCTGATCCTGCATGGTACGTTTTAGATATGAGTCTGGCATGATTCCTAACTGCTGGGAATAAACTTGTATTTAGTTTGTGAGATTGTCTTCAACCATTGGATTGCTAAATTTATTCCACAAGAAAATACGTTATAACTAGAAATCTTTCTTTGACTTATCAGACTTGACACCCTGTCGTTTTTAATCATTGTAACAACACTTTCATTTGCAAAAAACTTCTGATTTTTTTTCTAGGGTTCAAAGATGCTGACTAGGAAGATAAAGCTTTGGGACATTAACGCTCACATCACATGTCGACTTTGCAATGGATATTTGATTGACGCCACCACGGTCACAGAGTGCCTACATACCTGTAAGTACCAGAATTACACTGTTCAAGGTTTAACTACATAGAACATAGAACACTACAGCACAGTACAGGCCCTTTGGCCCACAATGTTGTGCCGACATTTTATCCTGCTCTAAGATCTATCTAACCCTTCCATCCCACATAGCCCCCTACTTTTCTATCATTCATGTTACCCAGTTACCTAATAATGTTTATTTCAGGCATTCGGGAATTCGTAGAGTCATAGAGCTATACAACACAAAAACAGGCCCTTCAGTCCAACTCGTCCATGCTGACTTAGTTGTCCACCTGACCCAGCCCCCTTTGCCTATATTTGGCCCATATCCCATTAAACCTTTCCTATCCATATACCTGTTTACATGTCTTCTAAACATTGTAAGTTTATCTGCCTCTACCACTTCCTCTGGCAGCTCATTCCCTATATGCACCACCTTCTGTGTGAAAATCCTGCCCCTCAGGTTCCTATTAAATCTTTCCCCTCTCGCCTTAAACCTGTGCCCTCTAGTTTTAGACTCCCCTACTCAAGGAAAAAGACTGTGACCATTCACATCTTGTACACCTCTATAAGCTCACTCCTCAGCCTCCTGTGGTCTGGGGGAAGAAAAGTCCCCGCTTATCCAGCCTCTCCTTATAAGTCAAGCCCTCCAGTCCTGGTAAAATCTCATGAATATTTTCTGTACCCTTTCCAGCTTAATAACAGTCTTCCTATAGCTGGGCGACCAGAACTGCACACAATACTCCCAAGTATGATCTCATCAACAACTTGTAGAGTTGTAACGTGACATCCCAACTTCTGTATTCAGTGCCCTGACCAATGAAGGCAACCATGCCAAATGCCTTCTTCACCACCCTGACTACCTGTGTTGCCACTTTCACGGAAATATGTAGCCCTGGGTCTCTCTGTTCTACAGCACTTTCAAGGACCCTGTCATTCACTGTGTATGTCCTGCCCTGGTTTAAATTAACAAAATGCATTACTTTGCATTTGTCTGAGTTATGTTCCATCTGTCATTCTCTGGCCCACTCTGCCCGTTAATCTAGATCCCGTTGTAACCTTAGACAACCTTCTTTACTATCCACCACACCACTAATTTTGGTGTCTCGCCAACTTACTAACCGTGCCAATTTCATTCTCATCCAAATCTTTAATGTAGATGATAAACAACAGTGGCCCCAACACCAATCCCTGTGGCATACAGCTGGTCACAGGCCTTCAATCTGTAAAACAACCCTGAACTCCATCCACTATCTCCTTCCACCAAGTCTATTTTGTATCCAGTTGACCAGATTATGCTGAATCCCATGTGATTTAATATTCTGGACCTGCCTACCATGCAGGACCTTGTCGAAGACCTTGCTAAAGTCCATGCAGATAATGTCCAAAACCCTGCCCTTGTCAATCCTCTTCATTACCTCTTCAAAGAACAAAATCAGATTTGTGAGATACGATTTCCATGCTGTGACACACAAAGCCATGCTGACTATCCCTAATCAGTCCTTGTCTTTCCAACTGCAGGTAGATCCTATCCTTCAGAATCCCCTCTAGAAACTTGCCCACCACTGATGTTAGGCTCATCGGCCTGCAGTTCCCTGGATTGTACTTGCGGCCCTTTTTAAATAAAGGTACAAAATTAGCTATCCTCCAGTCTTCTGGTACCTCAACCGTGGTTAAAGATGAGGCAAATATCCCTGCCAGGGCCACTCAAATGTCTTCCCTAGCTTCCCACGATGTCGTAAGATACACTTGGTCAGATCCCAGGATTCATCCACCTTAATATGCTTTAAGACTGCCAGCAACACCTCCTTTGTAAAGTAGATATGTTCCAAGACATCATTATTCTCTTCCCTGATTTCCCCAGCTTTTATGACCTTCTCCATGGTAAATACAGAAAATAAATAGTAAATGGTAGGGCCCTGGAGAGACCTAGGGGTACAAATACTTGGTTCCCTGAGAGAAGTGGCAAAGGTAGACAGGATGGTTTGGCACACTCGCCTTCATCAGTCAGGGCACTGAGTACAGGAGTTTGGACATCATGTTACAACAGTACAAGTCGTTGGTGAGACCATGCTTGGAGTATTGTGTGCAGTTCTGGTTACCCAGCTATAGGAAGGATGTTATTAAGCCGGAGAGGGTGCAGAAAAGATTCATGAGGGTATTACCAGGACTGGAGGGCTTGAGTTATAAGGAGAGGCGGGATAGGTTGGGACTTTTTTCCCTGGAGCATAACAGGTTGGGAGGTGACCTTATAGAGGTTTATATATCACGAGAGGAGTAGATAAGGTGGATGAACAGTATTTTTCCCAGGGTATGGCAGCCTAGAGGGCATAGGTATAAGGCGAGAGGGGAAAGATTTAAAGGGGAGCTGAGGGGCGAATTTTTCACACAGAGGTTGGTGGAACGAGCTGCCAGAGCAAGCTGTAGAGACAGTTATAATCAACAATGTTTTAAAGACATTTGGACAAGTACATGGATAGGAAAGGCCTAGAGGGATATGGGTCAAACGTAGGCAAATGGGACTAGCTCAGACAGACATCTGTTGGCATGGACGAGTTGGGCAGAAGGTCTGTTTCCTTGCTGTATAACTCTGTGAATCTATTTGAAGACCTCGCCCAACTCCTGTGGTTCCACACATAAACAACCACATTGATCATTAAGGGAACCCATTCTCTCCCTTGTTGCCCTTCTGCTCTTAATATACGTAGAATTCCTTAGGATTCTCCTTTCCTTTATCTTTCAGAGCTATCTCATGTTCTCTTTTTGCCGTCCTATTTTTGCTCTAAGTGTACTCCTACACCTGTTATACTCAAGGGATTGACTTGATTCTAACTGCCTGCCCCTGTCCTATGCCTCCTTTTTCCTGGCCAGAACCTCAACTTCACTCATGAACCAGGGTTCCCTACCCCTGTCAGCCTTGCCCTTTACTCTAATAGGAACATGCTGTCGTGAACTCTCCGTCTCACTTTTAAAAGCCTCCCACTTGCGAGATGTCCCCTTGCCTATAAACGGCCTCTCCTAATCAATCTGTACAAATTCCTATCTGATGCATTAAACATTTTCTTTGCTCCATTTTAGGACTTTAACTGTATACCATCCCATTCTTTTTCCATAACTATTTCAAACCTAATAGAATTATGGTCACTGGTCCCAAAGTGCTCCCCCACTGACACTTCAGTCACTTGCTCTGCCTTATTTCCCAACAGGTTGCCCCCACTTTAGTTGGGTCATCCACATATTATTTGAGAAAACTTTCCTAGACACATTTAACAAATTCCGCTCTATCCAAGCCATTTACGCTACGACAGTGCCAATCAATATGAGGGAAGTTGAAATCACCTAATATTACAACTCTATTGGGAGTATTCTACAGACCCTCCCAATAGCAGCAGAGACACTGAGCAGATCGGGAGGCAGATTTTGGAAAGGTGCAAAAATAACAGCGTTGTTGTCATAGGTGATTTCAACTTCCCTAATATTGATCAGCACCTCCATAGTGTAAAGGGGATAGATGGGGCAGTGTTTGTTTGGTGTGTCCGGGAAGGATTCCTGACACAGTATGCGGACAGGCCGACTAGAGGAGAGGCCACACTGGACCTGGTACTAGGCAATGAGCCTGACCAGGTTTCAGATCTCTCGGTGGGAGAGCATTTTGGAGACAGTGATCATAACTCCTTGACCTTTACAATAGCCTTAGAGAGGGATAGGAGCAGACGATATGGGAAAGTATCTAATTGGGGGAGGGGGAATTATGATGGCAGGAACTTGCAAGTGTAAATTGGGAAACAGATGTTCTTAGGGAAGTGCACAACAGAAATGTGGAGGTTGCTTAGGGAGTACTTGCATGGGGTTCTGGATAGGTTTGTCCCATTGAGGCAGGGTAAGGATGGTAGAGTGAAGGAACCATGGTTGACAAGAGACGTAGAATATCATATCAAGAGGAAGAAAGAGGCTTACCTAAGGTTTGGAAAGCAAGAATCAGACGGGGCTCTAGAGAGTTACAAGGTGGTCAGGAGGGAGTTTAAGAATGGACTTAGGAGAGCTAGAAGGTGGCATGAGAAGGCCTTGGCGAGTAGGATCAAGGAAAACCCCCCAAGGCATTCTACATGTATGTGAAGAATAAGAGGATGACTAGAGTGAGGGTAGGACCGATCAGGGATAAAAGAGGAAACATGTGCCTGGAGTCGGAAGAGGTAGGGCAGGTCCTTAATGAATACTTTGCCTCAGTATTCACCAGAGAGAGAGACCTTGACGTTTGTGAGGATGACGTACAACAGGCTGATATGTTAGAGCATGTTGACATGAAGAAAAAGGTTTTGCTGGAACTTTTGAAAAACATTAGGATAGATAAGTCACCGGGGCCGGACGGGATATATCCAAGATTATTACGTGGTGAGGAAAGAGATTGCTGCACCCTTGGCAATAATCTTTTCATCCTGACTGACCATAGGAGTAGTGCTAGATGATTGGATGCTGGCAAATGTTGTTCCTATGTTCAAGAAAGAGAGTAGAGACAACCCTGGAATTACAAACCAGTGAGTCTTACTTCAATGGTGGGCAAATTAAGAGAGGATTTTTAGAGAGAGGATTTATGGGCATTTAAGATTTCTTTAAGATTAAGATAAGATTTCTTTATTAGTCACATGTACATCGAAACACACAGTGAAATGCATCTTTGCGTAGAATATTCTGGGGGCAGCCCAGAAGTGTCGCCACACTTCTGGCATCAAAATAGCACGCCCACAACTTTCTAACCCGTACGTCTTTAGAATGCGGGAGAAAACTGGAGCACCCGGAGGAAACCCACGCAGACACAGGGAGAATGTACAAACTCCTTACAGGGAGTGGCCGGAATTGAACCCAAGATGCTGGCGCTGTAATAGCATTACGCTAACCACTACACTACCGTGCCTGCATTTGGAGAAGCATAGGCTGATTAGGGATAGTCAGCGTGGCTTTGTGAGGGGCAGGTCGTGCCTCACGAGCCTGTTTGAATTCTTTGACGATGTGACAAAGCACATGATGGAGGTAGAGCAGTGGATGTGGTGTACATGGATTTTAGTAAGGCATTTGATAAGTTTCCTCATGGAAGGCTCATTCAGAAATTCAGGAGGCATGGGATCCAGGGAAACTTGGCTATGTGGATTCAGAATTGGCTCGCCCATAGAAGGCAGAGGGTGGTTGTAGATGGAGCGTATTCTGCCTGGAGGTCGGTGACCAGTGGTATTCCGCAGGGATCTGTTCTGGGATCCTTGCTCTTTGTGATTTTTATAAATGACTTGGATGAGGATGTGGAAGGGTAGGTTAGTAAATTTGCAGATGACACGAAGGTTGGTGGTGTTGTGGATAGCGTAGAAGGTTGCTGGTGTTGTGGATAGTGTAGAAGGCTGCTGTAGGTTACAATGGGACATTGATAGGATGCAGAGCTGAGCTGAGAAGTGGCAGATAGAGTTTAACCTGGAAAAATGTGAAGTGATACGCTATGGAAGATCGAATTTGAATGCAGAATACAATGTTAATGGCAGGACTCTTAGCAGTGTGGAGGAACAGAGGGATCCTGGGGTCCATGTCCATAGATCCCCCAAAATTGCTGCACAGGTTGATAGGGTTGTTAAGAAGATGTATGGCGTGTTGGCCTTCATTAGTTGCTTTGAGCGTCTTATGGACTCGGGCCACAAGATCCCTCTGATGCTCCACACTACTAAGAGCCTTAGCATTAATACTATATTCTGCCATCATATTTGACCTACCAAAATGAACCACTTCACACTTATCTGGGTTGAACTCCATCTGCCACTTTCAGCCCAAGTCTGCATCCTATCTATGTCCCGCTGTAACCTCTGACAGCCCTCCAAACTATCCACAACACCTCCAACCTTTGTGTCATCAACAAATTTACTAACCCATCCCTCCACTTCCTCATCCAGGTCATTTATAAAAATCACAAAGAGTAAGGGTCCCAGAACAGATCCCTGACGCACACTACTGGTCACCGACCTCCACGCAGAATATGACCCTTCAACAACCACTCTTTGCCTTCTATGGGCCAGCCAGTTCTGGATCCACACTGCAATGTCCCCTTGGATCCCATGCCACCTCACTTTCTCAATAAGCCTTGCATGGGGTACCTTATCAAATGCCTTGCTGAAATCCATATACACTACTACTGCTCACTTTTCATTGATGTGTTTAGTCACCTCCTCAAAAAATTCAATCAGGCTTGTAAGGCAGGACCTGTCCTTGACAAAGCCATGCTGACTATTTCTAATCATAGTATACCTCTCCAAATGTTCATAAATCCTGCCTCTCAGGATCTTCTCCATCAACTTACCAACCACTGAAGTAAGACTCACTGGGCTATCTCTTCTCCCTTTCTTGAATAAAGGAACAACATCTGCAACCCTCCAATCTTCCGGAACCTCTCCTGTCCCCATTGATGATGCAAAGATCATCGTCAGAGGCTCTGCAATCTCCTCCCTTGCCTCCCACAGTAGCCTGGGGTACATCTCATCCGGTCCTGGCGACTTATCCAACTTGATGCTTTCCAAAAGCTCCAGTACATCCTCTTTCTTAATATCTACATGCTCAAGCTTTTCAGTCTGCTGCAAGTCATCACTACAATCACCAAGATCCTTTTCCATAGTGAATACTGAAGTAAAGTATTCATTAAGTACCTCTGCCATTTCCTCCGGATCCACACAGACTTTCCCACTATTACGCTTGATAGTTCCTATTCTTTCAGGTCTTATCCTCTTGCTCTTCACATACCTGTAGAATGCCTTGGGGTTTTCCTTAATCCTGCCCGCTAAGGCCTTCTCATGGCCCCTTCTGGCTCTCCTAATTTCCTTCTTAAACTCCTTCCTGTTAGCCTTATAATCTTCCAGATCTCTAACATTACCTAGCTTTCTGAACCTTTTGTAAGCTTTTCTTTTCTTGACTAGATTTATTACAGCCTTTGTACACCATGGTTCCTGTACCCTACCATAACTTCCCTGTTTCATTGGAACGTACCTACGCAGAACTCCACATAAATATCCCCTGAACATTTGCCACATTTCATCCGTACTTTTCTCTGAGAACATCTGTTCCCAATTTAAGCTTCCATTTTCCTGCCTGAGAGCCTCATAATTCCCCTTACTGCAAGTAAGCGCTTTTCTAACTTGTCTGTTCCTGTCTCTCCAATACTATCGTAAAGGAGATAGCGATCATAATTCTATCTCCAAAATGCTCTCCCACTGAGAGATCTGACACCTGACCAGGTATCTGCGATCTTGCAGCTATCTGCGATCTCCCTACATATTTGCTCCTCAGAATCAGAATCAGGTTTATTATCACATGAAATGTGTTGTGTTGTGGCAGCAGTACAATGCAAGACATAAAGACAAAAATTACTGTAAGTTTCAAAAATAAATAGAGTGCAAAAGAGGAATAATGTGGTAGTGTTCATGGACAGTTCAGAAATCTGATGGCGGAGGGAAAAAGCTATTCATAAAACACTGAGTGTGGGCCTTCAGGCTCCTATATCTCCTCCCTGATGGTAGTAATATGAAGAGGGCATGTCCCAAGTGATGAGGGTCCTTAATGATGGATGCCGCCACCTTGAGGCACTGCCTCTTGAAGATGTCCTCGATGGTGGGGAGGGTTGTGCCTGTGATGGAGCTGGCTGAGTCTACAACCCTCTGCAGCCTCTTTTGATCCTGCACATTGGAGCCTCCATACCAGACGGTAATGCAACCAGTCAGAATCCTCCTTTAATTCCCATGGACTATTGAGGTGCTACTAATACAATTCTATTAAAGTGATCACTCCCTTATTTCTAAGTTCCATCCATAAGGCCTCACTAGATGATCCCCCAGAAAAATCCTCCCTTCATACTGCCATGATGTTCACACTAATCAAAATACCAACTCTCCCTCCTCTCTTACCTCCTATGATGCCAGTAGCATCTGTACCCTGGAACATTGAGCTGTAAGTCCTGCTCCTCTTTCAACCATGTTTCTCTTATGACTAAAATTTCTAGTCCCATGTACCAATCCATGCTCTGAGGTTCTCTGTCTTACCTGTCAGGCTTGCATTAAAATAAATGAAGTTTAGTCTATCATATCGTCTCACTCCCTGTCTTGCCACTCCCTGTCCTGTCCACTAAACTTGCTTGCTTTACATAAAACATAGAACAGTACAGCACAGTACAGACCCTTAGGCCCACGATGTTGTTCCAAACTATATAAACCTACTCCACGATCAATAGAACCCGTCCTTCTGACACAGCCCATGACCCTCCATTTAGCATTTTAGCATTTATATTTGCCTCAACTTTCCCATCTGCCACACTACTGCTTTGGGTCCCACTAGACTAGTTTAAACCCTCCCGAGTAGCATGAACAAATTTTCCCATCAGGATATTGGTGGCCCTCCAGTTCAGGTGCAACCCATGCATCTTGTACAGGTCCCACCTGACCTGGAAAAGAGCCCAATGATCCATATACCTGAAGCCCTCTCTTCTGCTCCAGCTTCTTAGAAATGCATTTAAACTGTACCAGCTTCCTATTTAGAACCATAGAACCATAGAACAATACGGCACAATACAGGCCCATCGGCCCACCATGTTGTGCCGTCCTTCAAACCACACCTATGACTATTTAACCCCTTCCTCCCACATATCCCTCTAACTTAAATTCCTCCATATGCTTATCTAACAATCTCTTGAACTTGTCCAATGTATCAGCCTCCACCACCACCCCAGGCAGCGCATTCCATGCACCAACCACTCTCTGGGTGAAAAACCTCCCTCTGACATCACCCTTGAACTTCCCACCCATTACCTTAAAGCCATGTCCTCTTGTTTTGAGCATTGGTGCCCTGGGAAAGAGGCGCTGGCTGTCAACTCTATCTATTCCTCTCAATATCTTGTATACCTCTATCATGTCTCCCCTCATCTTCTCTCCAATGAGTAAAGCCCTAGGTCCTTTAGTCTCTCCTCATAATCCATACTCTCTAATCCAGGCAGCATCCTGGTAGATCTCCTCTGTACCCTTTCCAATGCCTCCACATCCTTCCTATAATGAGGCAACCAGAACTGGACACAGTACTCTAAGCGTGGCCTAACCAGAGTTTTGTAAAGCTGTATCATCACTTCGCGGCTCTTAAACTCGATCCCCCGACTTATGAAAGCTAACATCCCATAAGCTTTCTTAACTACCCTATCCACCTGTGAGGCAACTTTCAGTGATCTGTGGATATGAACCCCCAGATCCCTCTGCTCCTCTACACTGTCCAGAATCCTGCCATTTACCTTGTACTCCGCCTTGGAGTACTTGCTTCTTGCCTCTGTTCCAACAAGATGGTGGACCTTTCTCAACACAAATCTTTGCTTCAATGTTAAACATTTTGTCTTCTGTTTAAGTTGGCTTTAACTTTGTGTGTACCCTGTCAGTGAAAGAAGATTCTTCAGGCCCTTTGAGTTTGCTTTCACTTCCAAATAAAGCCAGTAGATGGAGCTGCCAAGCTCCATTAGTCTGGCCCAGTTGTGGTGAATGGCTATTTGTCGGTGTCTGCTCTGGTCTTCAGCCACAATGACTTGACTGTGGAGAATGTGATGCTTTCAAACTTTGTGCTTCAGTTGCGTTTATTTTGGGATAAGTTGCAACCTTTGGATGCAGAATAATACATAAGAGGATTGTAATTTATGATATACCCTTTTGAGTACTTGAAGCTTTTTTCCACGTTGAAATTTTAGCTTTTGTTTTCATATTATAGAACATAGAACAATTACAGCACAATTCAGGCCCTTCGGCCCACAAAGCTATGTCGAACATGTCCCTACCCTAGAAATTACTAGGCTTACCCATAGCCCTCTATTTTACTCAGCTCCATATACCGATCTAACAGTCTCTTGAAAGATCCTATCGTATCAGCCTCCACCACCATTTCCGGCAGCCCATTCCACGCACTCACCACTCTCTGAGTAAAAAAACTTACCCCTGACATCTCCTCTATATCTACTCCCCAGCACCTTAAACCTATGTCCTCTTGTGGCCACCAATTCAGCCCTGGGGAAAAACCTCTGACTATCTACCCTATCAATACCTCTCATCATCTTATACACCTCTATCAGGTCCCCCCCTCATCCTCCGTCTCTCCAAGGAGAAAAGGCTGAGTTCCCTCAACCTGCTTTCATAAGGCATGCTCCGCATTCCAGGCAGCATCCTTGTAAATCTCTTCTGCACCCTCTCTATGGCTTCCACATCCTTCCTGTAGTGAGGTGACCAGAACTGAGCACAGTACTCCAAGTGGGGTCTGACCAGGGACCTATATAGCTGCAACAATACCTCCCAGCTCCTAAATTCAATTCCCCGATTGATGAAGGACAATATACCATATGCCTTCTTAACCACAGAGTCAACCGGCGCCGCCACTTTGAGCGTCCTATGGACTTGGACCCCAAGATCCCTCTGATCCACTCTTGCCAAGAGTCCTACCATTAAGACTATATTCCACCAACATATTTGACTTACCAAAATGAACCACTTCACACTTATCTGGGTTGAACTGCATCTGCCACTTCTCAGCCCAACTCTGCATCCTATCTATGTCCCTCTGTAACCTCTGACAGCCCTCCAAACTATCCACAACACCCCCAACCTTTGTGTCATCCGCAAACTTACTAACCCACCCCTCCACTTCCTCATCCAGGTCATTTATAAAAATCACAAAGAGTAAGGGTCCCAGTACAGATCCTTGAGGTACACGACTGGTCACCGACCTCCACTCAGAATACGACCCTTCAACAACCACTCTTTGCCTTCTGTGGGCCAGCCAGTTCTGGATCCACACTGCAATGTCCCCTCGGATCCCATGTCTCCTCACCTTCTCCATAAGCCTCGCATGGGGTACCTTATCAAATGCCTTGCTGAAATCCATATACAGTACATCTACTGCTCTCCCTTCATCGATGTGCTTAGTCTCATCCTCAAAAAATTCAATCAGGCTCGTAAGGCAGGACCTGTCCTTGACAAAGCCATGCTGACTACTTCTAATCATATTATACCTCTCCAAATGTTCATAAATCCTGCCTCTCAGGATCTTCTCCATCAGTTTACCAACCACTGAGGTAAGACTCACCGGTCTATAATTTCCTGGGCTATCACTACTCCCCTTCTTGAATAAGGGAACAACATCCGCAACCCTCCAATCTTCCGGAACCTCTCCCGTCTCCATGGACGACACAAAGATCATCGTCAGAGGTTCTGCAATCTCCTCCCTCGCCTCCCACAGCAACCTGGGGTACATCACATCCGGTCCCAGCGGTGCTTTCCAAAAGTCTCAGCACCACCTCCTTTCTAATATCTACATGCTCAAGCTTTTCAGGCCACTGCAAGTCCCTACTACAATCACCCAGATCTTTTTCTGTGGTGAATACTGACATAAAGTATTCATTAAGTACCTCCGCTATTTCTTCTGGATCCATACACACTTTCCCACTGCTGCACTTGATAGGCCCTATCCTTTCGCATCTCATCCTCTTACTCTTCACATACTTGTAGAACGCCTTGGGGTTTTCCTTGATTCTGCCCGCCAAGGCCTTCTCATGTCCTCTTCTGGCTCTCCTAATCTCTTTCTTAAGTTCCTTCCTTTTAGCCTTGTACTCCTCCAGGTCTCTAACATTACCTAGCTCTCTGTACCTTTTGTATGCTTTTCTTTTCCTTTTGACTAGATTTATTGTAGCCTTCGTACACCACGGTTCCTGTATCCTATCATGACTCCCCTGTCTCATCGGAACATGTCTGTTCAGAGCTCCACACAAATATCTTCTGAATATTTGCCACATATCTTCTGTACTTTTCCCAGAGAACATCTGTTCCCAATTTAATCTTCCAATTTCCTGCCTGAGAGCCTCATAATTCCCTTCACTCCAAGTAAACACTTTTCGAGTCTGTCTGTTCCTATCTCTCTCCAGTGCTAACGTAAAGGAGATAGTGATCATAATTCTATCACCAAAATGTTCACCCACTGAGAGATCTGACACCTGACCAGGTTCATTTCCTGATATCAAATCAAGCACAGCCTCTCCTCTTGTAGGTCTATCGACATACTGTGTCAAGAACCCTTCCTGAACACACCTAACAAACTCCACCCCATCTAAACCCCTCACTGTTTGGAGATGCCAATCGACGTTTGGGAAATTAAAATCCCCCATTACAACAACTCTGTTATTCTCACACCTTTCTAGGATCTGCTTCCTTACCTCCTCCTCAATAACCCTGTCACTATTGGGCGGCCTATAAAAAACACCCAGCATGGTTATTGACCCCTTCCTGTTCCTAACGTCCATCCACAGAGACTCTGTGGACAATCCCTCCACAACATCCACCTTTTCCGCAGCCGTGACACTATCTCTGATCAACAGTGCCACTCCCCCACCTCTCTTGCCTCCCTCCCTGTCCTTCCTGAAACATCTAAAACCCGGCACTTGAATCAACCGTTCCAGCCCCGGAGCCATCCAAGTCTCTGTAATGGCCACCACGTCATAGCTCCAAGTATCGATCCAAGCTCTAAGCTCATCCGCCTTGTTCACAACACTCCTTGCATTAAAATAGACACATCTCAAGCCTGTCTGAACACATCCCTTCTCTGTCACCTGCCTGGTACTTACTCCTAGCCTCCTCCACTCGAGAGCCAAACCCCTCCTCCCCAGTCTCTCCAATACAGATCCCACCCCCCAACAATTCTAGTTTAAACTCTCCCCAGTAGCCTTAGCCAACCTCCCAGCCAGTATGTTGGTCCCCCTGGATTCAAGTGCAACCCATCCTCTTTGAACAGGTCATACCTGCCCCAAAAGAGGCCCCAATGATCCAGAAAACTGAATCCCTGCTCCTTACTCCAATCCCTCAGCCACGCATTTAAACTCCTCCTCATTCTGTTCCTATACCCACTGTCGCTTAGCACAGGCAGTAATCCGGAAATTACTACCTTTGAGGTCCTGTTTCTCAACCTCCTTCCTAATTCTCTATAGTCCCTTTTCAGGACCTCATTCCTTTCCCTACCTATGTCGTTGGTACCAATATGTACCACGATCTCTGGCTGTTCTCCCTCCCCCTTCAAGATATCTTGGACGCGATCAGAAACATTCCGGACCCTGACACCTGGGAGGCAAACTACCTTCCAAGTTTCTTTCCTGCGTCCACAGAATCGCTTGTCTGCCCACCTAACTATGGAGTCCCCTATCACTAATGCCCTCCTCACTCCTTTCCTACCCATCTGAGCCACAGGGCCAGGCTGTGTGCCAGAGACACTGCTACTGTTGCTTCCCCCAGGTAGCTGTCTCCCCCAACAGTACTCAAGCAGGAGTACTATTGTCAAGGGGTGCAGCCACAGGAATTGACAAGAAAGGAATCATTGTTTCTAAGTTGAATGGTTAGTGCCATCTTAATTTGCTCCAAATAATACAGGATCTGATGTTCCATAAAACACTATAAAACTCAGCTAGAATGCTGTGTATGATTCTCGTCAACACATTGCATGAAGGATGTGAAAGCTGTAGGGAAGTTAGAGGTGGGTTTACAAAGCTGTTGTCAAGAATGGTAAAGTAAACTGTGTTAAATGAGAGGCCTAGATGGGGTGCATATGAAGGACTTCTTTCCTCTTTGACAGGTCAACAACTAGAGACTGAGATTTGAGTAATTGATGGAAGAATTAGAGTAATTTTTCTTTAACCGGAAGATAGTGGGTGTAAGGAACTTGCTGCCTCTCATCGGTATTCACCAGCGAGGATGCAGGGGTGGTGGGGGGAGGGGGTGGTATGCTGATATCCTTAAACATGTTGGTGTCAGGAAAGAGGATATGTTAGAGATATTGGTACATAGTACGGTGGATAAATCCCCAGGGCCTGATGGGATCTTTCCCAGGATGCTATGGGAAGAAAGAGAGGAGATTTTTGCATCTTCAATAGCCACAAGTCACGTACCAGAAGAGTGGAAAATGGATAATGTTGTTCCCTTATTCAAAAAGGGCAATAGAGAGAAGCCAGGAAATTATTGGCCCTTGAGCCTTACGTCAATAGTAGAGAAATTATTGGAAAAAAATCTAAGGGACCGTGTTTATGTTCACATTGAAAGGCAGGGACTGATTTCAAGTATGGTCAGCGTGGTTTTGTGCAGGGGAGATCATGTCTCACAAATATGATTGAGTTTATTGAAGAGGTGACAAGGAAAATTGATAAGGACAGAGTAGTAGACATGGTTTACATTGACTTCAGTAAGGCTTTTGACGAAGTCCCGTGTGGTAGCTGGTCCAGAAGGCTGTGGTGAGTAGTACGGGAGCGGGAAGTCTCGTTGCCGTGGTAAGTAACGCGAGAACTAGAGTGAGAGTGAGAATGAGAGCGGGAAGCAGTTAGAAAAGGTAGGCCCGTTGTTGTTGCTCTTGTTGCTGTGGTGAGTTGATAGGCCTGTTGATTAGCTAATTAGCCAATAAAAAGAAGTTAGGGTCAATCGGAGTGGCCATTTTGGAGTGGCCAGTGTTAGAGTCGACAGCTGAGGCTTTGGCTCAAGAAGCTTCGGCGTGAAGAGGCGGAGTAGGTGAGCGGAGGCTTCTGGAAAGTTCTCTTTCTTTCACAGTTACATGTAATTTTCTTTGTATAGAACAGTAGGAATGGAAGTCAGGGCATAAGTATGCTCCTCCTGTAGGATGCTCCAGTGTCCCTGATGACTTCACTTTCAGGAAGTGCATCCAGCTTCATCTCCTTACAGACCACGTAAGGGAGGTGGAGCTGCAGATGGATGAACTCCAGATCATTCGGGACACCGAGGAGATGATTGAATGCCATTCCCTGCTTCAATCTCAGGTTCCCACTTGTTTTAAGAAGACCACTATCATCCCAGTACCAAAGAAAAACAAGGTAACGTGCCTTAATCACTACTGACGAGTGGCTCTGACACCCACCATCCTGAAGTGCTTCGAGAGGCTGGTCATGGCACGCATTAACTCCAGCCTCCCAGACAACCTCAACCCACTGTATTCACCTACCACCGAAACAGGTCTACAGTGGATGCCATCTCCCTGGTCCCACACTCATCTCTGGGGCATCTGGACAGTAAAGACACCAACGTTAGACTATTGTTTATTGACTACAGCTCTGCCTTCAATACTATAATTCCAAGGAAAATCATCGCCAAGCTCCGAGACCTGAGACTCAACACCTCCCTCTGCATTTGGATCCTTGACTTTGACCAACAGACCGCAATTAGTGACGATAGGCAGCATCACCTCCAGCATGATTATTCTCAACACTGGTGCCCCACAAGGCTGCATCCTCAGCCCTCTACTCCCTATATACTTGTGACTGTGTGGCCAGATTCTGCTCTAACTCCATCTACAAGTTTGCAGATGATACCACCGTAGTGGGCTGTATCTGAAATAACGATGAGTCGGAGTACAGGAAGGAGATAGAGAACTTAGTGACATGGTGTCATGACAATGACCTTTCCCTCAATGTCAGCAAAACAAAAGAGCTTGTCGTTGACTTCAGGAGAGGGGATGGTGTACATGCACCTGTCTACATCAATGGTGCTGAGGTTGAGAGGGTTAAAAGCTTCAAGTTCCCAGGTGTGAACATCAACAATAGCCTGTCCTAGTCCAACCACGTAGATGCCACAGCCAAGAAAGCTCACCAGCGCCTCTACTTCCTCAGGAGGCTAAAGAAATTTGGCATGTCCCCTTTGACACTCACCAATTTTTATCAATGCACCATAGAAAACATCTTACCTGGATGCATCATGGCTTGGTATGGCAGCTGCTCTACCCAGGACTGCAAGAAAGTGCAGAGAGTTGTGGACACAGCCCAGCACATCACTGAAACCAGCCTCCCCTCCATGGACTCTGTTTATACCTCTCGCTGCCTTGGTGAAGCAGCCAGCATAATCAAAGACCCCACCCACCCGGGTCATTCTCTCTTCTCTCCTTTCCCACCAGGCAGAAGATACAGGAGCCTGAGGGCATGTACCACCAAGGCTCGAGGACAGCTTCTATCCCACTGTGATAAGACCATTGAACGGTTCCCTTATATGATGAGATGGACTCTTGACCTCACAATCTACCTTGTTTGGCCTTGCACCTTATTGTCTACCTGCACTGCACTTCCCTGTAGCTGAGATACTTTACTCTGCATTCTTTTATTGTTTTTGCTCTGTACTGCGTCAATGCACTGTGTAATGAATTGATCTGTACAAACATTATGCAAGATAATTTTTTCACTGTACCTCGGTACAAGTGACAATAATAAACCAATACCAATAGGAGTTACCAAGAGGCAGTTACATCTAGAGTGCGGGATGTAGGTAGTTGGGTGACCGTTAGGGGAGGGAAAAGGAATAGGCAGTCGGTACAGGGTACCCCGGCGACCATTTCCCTTGATAACAAGTATATCGTTTTGGATGCTGTTGGGGGGGATGAGTCACCGGTGGAGAGCCACAGCAGCGGGGTCTCTGGCACAGAGTCTGGCTCCCATGTCCCAGAAGGGAAGTGGGGGGGGGGGAGAGGATTGTGATAGTGATAGGGGATTCGTTGGATAGGGGGACATTCAGAAGATTCTGTGGACAAGAACGAGACTCATGGATGGTATGTTGCCTCCCAGGTGCCAGGATCAGGGACTTCTCAGATCGAGTGCACAGAATTCTTAAGGGGGAGGGGGAGGAGTCAGAGGTCATGGTGCACATTGGCACCAATGACAGAAGTAAAATAAAGGATGAGGTCCTTAAGAACGAGTATTGGGAGTTAGGAAGGAAGCTGGAAAGCAGGATCTCAAGGGTAGTAATCTCTGGATTGCTGCCTCTGCCATGCGCCAGGGAGGGAAAGAATAGGAAGGTACAGTAGACTATAGAGTGGCTAAAGAGCTGGTGCAGGGGACAGGGGCTCAGATTTGTTGATCATTTGGATCTTCTGGGGAAGGTATGACCAGTACAAAAGGGACGGGTTACACCTGAACTGGAGGGGGACCAATGTCTTTGCGGGCAGGTTTGCTAGAGCTGTTGGGGAGGGTTTAAACTAGTTTGGCAGGGGGATGGGAACCAGAGTGTCAGATTACAGGATGGATCAGTTGGTGTAGAAGTAGATGCGGTGTGTACCGAGAAGGTGAGGAAGGATAGGCAGGGGACGGGGCATAAATGCAATCAGTTAGATGGGTTGAAATGTGTTGACTTTAATGCGAGAAGTGTTAAGGATAATGGTGATGAACTTAGAGCATGGATCAGTACATGGAATTACGATGTTGTGGCCATTACAGAGACTTGGCTGTCGCAAGGGTAGGAGTGGCTGTTTGAAGTTCCGGGGTTTAGATATTTCAAAAGGGATAGGGAAGTGGGTAGAGGGGTGGGGGTGTGGTATTGCTAATCAGGGATAGTATTACAGCTGTAGGAAGGAAGGACATCATAGAAGGATCATCTATTGAGTCAGTGTGGATGGAAGTCAGAAACAGGAAGGGAGCAATCACTCTATTGGGAGTATTCTGTAGGCCCCCAAATAACCATCAGGATTCTGAGGAGCAGATAAGTAGGCAGATTTTGGAAAGGTTCAAAAATAAAAGGGTTATTGTTATGGATGACTCCAACTTCCCTAATATTGATTGGTACCTCCTTAGTGTAAAGGGGATAGATGTTAGGTGTGTCCAGGAAGGATTCCTGACACAGTATGTGGACAGGCCGACTAGAACAGAGGCCATGATGGATCTGGTATTAGGCAATGAATCTGCTCAGGTGAAAGACCTCTCGGTGGGTGAGCATTTCAGGGAAAGTGACTACAACTCCCTGACCTTTAGTATAGCCATGGATAAAGATAGGAGCAGACAATATTGGAAAGTATTTAACTGGGGGAGGGTATATCACGATGGTATTAGCCAAGAACTTGGAAACGTAAACTAGGAACAGATATTCTCTGGTAAATACACAGCAGAAATGTGGAGGTTGTTTAGGGAGCACTTGCATGGGGTTCTAGATAGGTTTGTCCCACTGAGACAAGGGAAGGATGGTCAGGTGAAGAAACAAGAGAGGTGGAAGGTTTAGTCAAGAGGAAGAAGGAAGCATATTTAAGATTTAGGAAGCAAAAATTCAGGTAGGGCTCGAGAGTTATAACGTAGCAAGGAAGGAGCTTAAGAAGGGACTTAGGAGAGCTAGAAGGAAACATGAGAAGGCCTTGGCAAGTAGGGGTAAGGAAAACCCTAAGGCGTTCTACACATATTTGAGAACCAAGAGGAGACAAGGGTGAGGGTAGGACCACTCAGGGATAAGGGGGGAAAAGTGTGTCTTGAGGCGAAGGAGGTAGGAGAGGTCCTAAATGAATATTTTGCTTCAGTGTTCACCAGGGAGAGGGACTTAGACGAATGTGAGGTTAGCATAGAACAGGCAAATGTCGAGGTTAAGAAAGAAGCAGTGTTGGAGCTAGGATAGATAAGGCCTCAGGGTCGGACAGGATATACCCCAGGTTACTATGGGAAGAGATTGCTGGAGTGTTAACGATGATCTTTGAGTCCTCCCTGGCCACAGGTGTGGTACCAGAGGATTGGAGGATGGCAAACATTGTTCCATTGTTCAAGGAAGGTAAAAGGGATAATCCTGGGAATTATAGACCAGTGAGTCTTACGTCAGTGGTGGGCAAACTATTGGAGAGGGGTCTTAGGGACAGGATTTATGAGCATTTGGAGAAGCATAGTCTTATTAGGGATGGTCAACGTGGCTTTGTGAAGGGCAGGTCGTGCCTCATGAGCTTAATAGAGTCTTTAGAGGAAGTGACAACAGAAATTGATGAAGGTAATGCGCTGGATGTGGTATATATGGATTTTAGCCAGGAGTTTGACAAGGTTCCCCATGGTAGGCTCATTCAGAAAGTCAGGAGGTATGGGATCCATGGAAAATTGGCTGTGTGGATTCAAAATTGGCTTGCCCACAGAAGGCAGAGGATGGTTGTAGAAGGGGAGTATTCGACCTGGAGGTCAGTGACTAGTGATGTTCTGCAGGGATCTGTTCTGGGATCCCTGCTCTTTGTGATTTTTATAAATAATTTGGATGAGGAAGTGGAAGGATGGGTTGGTAAGTTTGCTGATGACACGAAGGTTGGTGGTGTAGTAGATAGTGAAGAAGGTTGTCATAGGTTGCAATGGGATTTAGACAGGATGTAGAGCTGGGCGGAAAAATGGCAGATGGAGTTCAAACTGGAGAAGTGTGAAGTAATACACTTTGGAAGAACGAACTTGAAGGCAGAGTACATGGTGAATGGCAGGATTCTTAGCAGTGTGGAAGAACAGAGAGATCATGGGGTCCAAGTACATAGATCTCTCAAAGTTGCCACAGAAGTGGATGGCATGGTTAACATTACAGCACAGTACAGGCCCTTTGGCCCACGATGTTGTGCTGACATTTTATTCTGTTCTAATATCTATCTAACCCTTCCCTCCCACATAGCCCTCCATTTCTCTATCATTCATGTGGCTATCTAAGAGTCTCTTAAATGTCCCTGATGTATCTGCCCCCACAACCTCTGCCGGCAATGCGTTCCACGCACCCACCACTCTGTGTGAAAAACTTACCTCTGACATCCCCCTGAAACCTTTCTCCAATCACCTTAAAATTATGCCCCCTCGTGTTAGCCATTTTCACCCTGGGAAAAAGTGTCTGATATATCCACTCGATATATGCCTCTTATCATCTTGTACACCTCTATCAAGTCAGCTCTCATCCTCCTTCATTCCAAAGAGAAAAGCCCTAGCTCACTCATCCTATCCTCATAAGACATGCTCTCCAATCCAGGCAGCATCCTCGTAAATCTCCTCTGCACCCTCTCTAAAGCTTCCACATTCTTCCTATCATGAGGCGACCGGAACTGAACACAATACTTCAAGTGTGGTCTAACCAGAGTTCTATAGAGCTGCAACATTACCTTGCGGCTCTTGAACTCAGTACCCTAACTGATGAAGGCCAGCACACCATATGCCTTCTGAACAACCCTATCAACCTGCGCGGCAACCTTGAGGGATCTATGGACGTAGACCCCAAGATCCCACTGTTCCTCCACACTGCTAAGAGTCCTGCCATTAACCTTGTATTCTGCCTTCAAATTCGATCTTCCAAAGTGTATCACTTCATACTTTTCCGGGTTGAACTCCATCTGCCACTTCTCAGCCCAGCGGTTAAGAAGGCGTATGGTGTGCTGGCCTTCATTCACCGGGTGATTGAGTTCAAGAGCCGAGAGGTACCGTTGCAGTTCTACAAGACTCTGGTTAGACCACACTTGGAATGTTGCGTTCAGTTCTGATCACCACATTATAGGAAGGATGTGGAAGCTTTGGAGAGGAGATTTACAAGGATGTTACCTGGGTTGGAGAGCATGTCTTATGAAGAGGTTGAGCAGGTTCAGTCTTTTCTCTTTGGAGTGACGGAGGATGAAAGGAGACTTGATAGAGATGTATAAGATTATGAGAGGCATAGAGTGGATAGCCAGCAGCTTTTACCCAGGGTGGCAATGGCCAATGCTAGAGGTCACCCGTTTAAGGTGCGTGGAGGAAATTTTAGGCGAGATGTCAGGGGTAGGCTTTTTACACAGACAGTGGTGGGTGCCTGGAAGGCACTGCCAGGGTGGTGGTAGGGGTCGATATGATTGTTTCATTTAAGAGACTATTAGATAGGCACATGGACAAAAGGAAAATAGAGTGTTATGGGAGGTGGAAGTAGAGAGGGGGATAGATTGAATGGGGATAAGGTTTATATAGGTTGGCACAACATTGTGGGCCAAAGGGCCCGTACTGTGCTGTACTGTTCTATGCTCTAAGGTTAGGGCACATGGAGTCTGAGGTGTGTTGGCAAAATGGATCCAAAATTGACCTTTGTGATAGGACGCAGAGGCTAGAGGTCATGAGTTGTTTTTCTGACTGGAAGTCTGTGACCAGTGGTGTACCACAGGAATCAGTGCTTGGACCCTTGTTGTTTGTCATATGTTATCTATTTTCATCTATTTTCATCTATCAACATTTTCTTTTTTCCAATCTCCTGCTACCTCACCCATGGCCAATGAAGATGCAAAAATCTCCTCTCTTTCTTCCCATAGCATCCTGGGAAAGATCCCATCGATGATAATGTGTTTGGACTGATTAGTAAGCTTGCTGATGACATAAAATTTAGTGGAATAGCAAAAAGAGCAAAGAAGGTTGTTGAAGTATACAGATGGAGATAGGTCTGTTGGAAAGTTGGACTGAGTGGTAGCAGATGAAATGTAATCTAGCCAGATGTGAGGTGATGCATTTTGGGATGTCAAATGCTTACAGAATGTATACAGTAAATGGCAAAGTTCTCAAGAATGTTGAGGTACAACGAGACCTTGAGGTGAAATTTCATAGCCCCTGAAAATGGTGACACAGGTGCATCAGGTGGTGAAGATGATGTTGAGCTTGCTTGCGTTCATAGCCAGGGGTATTAAGTAAAAGAGCTGGGACATCATGTTGTAGCTGTAAAGACATTAGTTAGGCCACACTTAGAATATCGTGTACAGATCTGGTCATCACACTATAGGAATGATGTGGCAGTGCTAGAAAGAGTGCAAAAAGAGATTCACCAGGATGTTGCCTGGATGGAGGACTGTAACTATAAGGAGAGATTGGATAAGCTGGGTTTATTTTCACTAGAACGTAAGGACTGAGAGGTGACCTTATAAAGGTTTATAAAATTATGAGGGGCATAGATAGTCTTTTTCCCATGGTGGGAAAGTCTGGAACTAGAGGGCATAGGCTTAAGGTAAGAAAGCAGAAATTTAAAGGAGGTCTAAGGAGTTTTCACACAGAGGCTGCTGGTTACCTGGACTGAGCTGTCAGAGGAGGTGGTAGAGGCAGATACAATTACAATGTTTAAAAGAGATTTGGACAGGTACTTGGTAGGAAAGCAGTAGAGAATCTAATGTGAGCAGATTGGTTCAATGTAGATCGGCATCACAGTCAGCATGAATGAATTGGGCTGAAGAGCTTGTCTGTGCTGTACAATTCTATGACCTAATAAAACGGGCTTATTGTTAATGGATGCTTTGTCATTGATGCAGTGGGTCGAAGAGCCCATTTCCATATTGCATGACTCTGATTCAGTTCAGCTACGAACTACTGACTGGTAGGACAGCTTCGAGGGCTGTATTACCTGCTCCAGTTACATACCTTCTTATGTCCTTAAGGGATAAAAACAGTTCTGGAAAGTGTAAACAGCATGTTCTGATTTTGCGAAATGGCTATTGCCTGAGATAGGTTTTTTAATATAAACATTGGAACCAGAAATAATTGCTGTGACAATATCATCAAGCTCATAAATTCTGAAATCAGCAACAAAATGTAAACTGCAGTCCAGATCTTAAGTTGTCCCTTTGTTCTCTTGTATAATTTTTGTTGATTCGTTTATGAATTAATTTCTTGCTGACTTCTTTGCAGGTGTAATAATTTATTTAAGCTTTCAACTGCTGAGATTTTTGATTTCCCACAAATAGACTTTGCACTGCTGATTACTTTGACCGTTTACTGCCCAATTGTTTGAAGCACTGGCAAGCATGTGACAGCAAGCCATTGAAAGGCCAAGTACCATGGCTAGTGGGCTTCAACAAAGGATTTTGCCTGGACTTGAGTTACATGGAGAGGTTGCGTATACTAAGACTTTATTCCCTGGAATCTAGGAGATTGAGGGGTGACCTGACAGAGGTGTATAAGATCATGACAGGCATAAACAGGGTGGAAGCACATAGTCTTTTTTCCCAGGGAGGGGGTGCTAAAAACAAGAGGGCGTAGGTTTAAGATCAGAGGCGAGAGATTTAAAAGGGACATCAGGGGCAGTTTTTTCACACAAAGGGTGGTGCGTATTTGAAATTGGAATTGGTTTATTATTATCACTTGTACCGAGGTACAGTGAAGAGCTTGTCTTGCACACCGATCGTACAGATCAATTAATTACACAGTGCATTGCGGTAGTACAAGGTAAAACGATAACAGAATGCAGAGTAAAGTGTCACAGCTACAAAGAAAGTGCAGTGCAGGTAGACAATAAGGTGCAAGGTCATAATGAGGTAGATTGTGAGGTCAAGAGTCCATCTTGTACTAGAGAACCGTTCAATAGTCTTATAACAGTGGTATAGAAGCTGTCCTTAAGCCTGGTGATATGTGATTTCAGGCTTTTGTATCTTCTGCCTGATCAGAGAGGGGAGAAGAGAGAATGACCCGAGTGTGTGGAACCTTTGATTATGCTGGCTGCTTTACCAAGGCAGCGAGAAGTGTAGACAGAGACCATGGTGGGGAGACTGGCTGGTTTCCATGAAGTGCTGAGCTGTGTCCACAACTCTCTGCAGTTTCTCGCGGCAGGACAGTTGCCATACCAAGCCGTGATGCATTCAGATAGAATGTTTGCTATGGTGCATTGATAAAAATTGGTGAGTGTCAAGGGGGACATGCCGAATTTCTTTAGCCTCCTGAGGAAGTAGAGGCGCTGGTGAGCTTTCTTGGCTGAGGCATCTACGTGGTCGGACCAGGACAGGCTATTGGTGATGTTTACATCTATGAACTTGAAGCTCTCAACCCTCTCGACCTCAGCACCATTGATGTAGATAGGAGCATGTGCACTGCGCCCCCAACCCCCCCCCCCCCCCCACCCCACCCTTCCTGAAGCCAATGACCAGCTCTTTTGTTTTGCTGACATTGAGGGAAAGGTTGTTGTTATGACACCATGTCACTAAGCTCTCTATCTCCTTCCTGTACTCTGACATCATTATTTCAGATACGACCCACTACAGTGGTGTCATCTGCAAACCTGTAGACAATAGACAATAGGAGCAGAAGTAGACCATTCGGCCCTTCGAGTCTGCACTGCCATTTTGAGATCATGGCTGATCCTCAACAATCAGATGGAGTTAGAGCAGAATCTGGCCATGCAGTCATGAGTGTATAGGGAGGGCATGAGATACCAGAAATAGTGATTGAGGTGGGCACTTTAGCAACGTCTAAAAGCCATCTAGATAAGTACATGGATAGGAGAGGTTTAGAGGGCTATGGGCCAAATGTGGACAGATGGGACTAGCTCACTGGGCAACACGGTCGGCATGGATGACTTGGGCCAGAGGACCTGTCCGTATGCCTCTTCAGTGATATTAAACCATACGGTTTTGCTCATTTAGTTGGCAATGTTAAAAGTATGGAAATATTTGTAACAATTTTAAGACCATTAGTAATTATAATAAGAATAAGGGGGATGGGAACCGGAGGAGTAGGTCAGAGGAAGAATGGGATGGGGAAAAGTCAGATCTAACAGGTAGAGAGGCTTTGAGGAAGGAGAAGCAGAGTACAGGCTATAAAAGTAGAAAGGCGGATGGGCTAAAGTGCATTTACTTAAATGCAAGAAGCATCAGGAATAAGGGAGATGAACTGAGAGCTTGGATAAGTACATGGGACTACGATATTGTGGCTATCAGAAACATGGCTGACATCAGGGCAGGAATGGATATTGAATATTCCTGGTTTGGGGGAAAGGATCGGGATAAGTTGTTTTCTGGCAAGGATGTGCTCAGTAAGTGGAAGGCCTTCAAAGGCGAAATTCTGAGAGTGCAGAGTTTTCATGTTCCTGCCAGGATTAAAGGCAGTTAACAAGCAAAGGGAACCTTGATTTTCAAGGGATATTGGCGATCTGGTTAAGAAAAAGAGAGAGGTGTATAGCAAGTATAGGCAACTAGGAACAAACAAGGTACTTGAAGAGTATAGAAAAAGTAAGAAAATACTAAAAAAAAAGGAAATCAGAAAGGCAAAAAGAAGACATGAGGTTGCTTTGGCAGATAATGTGAAGGTAAACCCAAAGGGTTTCTACAAGTATATTAAGAGTAAAAGGATAGTAAGGGACCAAATTGGTCCCCTAGAAGATCAGAGAGGTCATCTATGTGTGGAGCCTCAGGAGATGGGGGAGATCTTAAACAGTTTTTTTGCGTCAGTATTTACTCAGGAAACTGGCATAGTGGATATGGAAGGAAGGGAAATAGGCAATAGTGTCATGGAACATATAGAGATTAAAGAGGAGGAGGTGCTTGTTGCTTTACAATGAATAAAGGTAGATAAATCCCCTGGGCCTGATAAGATATTTCCTCGGACATTGAGAGAGACGAGTGTAGAAATTGCAGGGGCCCTGGCAGATATATTTAAAATGTCCTTAGCCACGGGTGCGGTGCCGGAGGACTGGAGGGTAGGTCACGTAGTTCCGTTGTTTAAAAAAGGATCTAAAAGTAAACCAGGTAATTACAGGCCAGTGAGCCTGACATCAGTAGTGGGTAAATTATTGGAAGGTGTTCTGAGAGATCGGATATACAAGTATTTGGATAGCCAAGGGCTGATTAAGGATAGTCAGCATGGCTTTGTGCGTGGTAGATGGTGTTTAACGAATCTTGTAGAGTTTTTCGAGGAGGTTACCAAGAAAGTAGATGAAGGAAAGGCTGTGGATGTTGTCTACATGGACTTTAGTAAGGCCTTTGACCAGGTCCCACACGGGAGGTTGGTTCAGAAGGTTCAGACACTAGGTATCCATGGAAAGGTTGTAAACTGGATTTGAAATTGGCTGTGTGGGAGAAGACAGAGTGGTAGTGGATGATTGTTTCTCAGACTGGAGGCCTGTGACTAGTGGTGTGCCTCAGGGATCTGTGCTGAAGCCATTGTTGTTTGTTGTCTATATCAATGATCTAGATGATAATGTGGTAAATTGGATCAGCAAGTTTGCTGATGATACTAAGATTGGAGGCATAGTGGACAGCGAGGAAGGCTTTCAAAGCTTACAGAGGGATCTGAACCAACTGGAAGAATGGACCAGAAAATGGCAGATGGAATTTAATGCAGACAAGTGTGAGGTGTTGCATTTTGGAAGGACAAATCAAGGTAGGACATACACAGTAAATGGTAGGGCACTGAGGCGTGCGGAGGAACAAAGGGATCTGGGAGTTCAGATACATAATTCCCTGAAAGTGACGTCGCAGGTAGACAGGGTTGTAAAGAAGGCTTTTGGCACCCTGGCATTCATAAATCAAAGTATTGAGTATAGGAGTTGGGATGTTATGGTGAGGTTGTATAAGACATTGGTGAGGCCAGATTTGGAGTATTGTGTGCAGTTCTGGTCACCTAACTATGGGAAGGATATCAGTAAGATTGAAAGAATGCAAAGGAGATTTAGTAGAATGTTGCCGGGTCTTCAGGAGTTGAGTTACAGGGAAAGATTGAATAGGTTAGGACTTTATTCCTTGGAGCGTAGAAGAATTGAGGGGAGATTTGATAGAGGTTTACAAAATTATGAGGGGTATAGACAGAGTTAATGCGAGTAGGCTCTTTCCACCTTGATTAGGAGAGATAAGTACGAGAGGACATGGCTTTAGGCTGAAAGGGGAAAAGTTTAGGGGGAGCATTAGGGAGAACTTCTACACTGAAAGAGTGGTGGGAGTATGGAACGGGCTGCCATCTGATGTAGTAAATGCGGGGTCACTCTTGAGTTTTAAGAATAAATTGGATAGATACGTGGACGGGAGAGATCTAGAGGTTTATGGACTGGGTGCAGGTAAATGGGACTAGCGGAATACCGTTTCGGCACAGACTAGAAGGGCCGAATGGCCTGTTTTCTGTGCTGTAGTGTTCTATGGTTCTAGTGCCACTGTATTTAGATTTATCTGTTGAAGTGAACTGAGTAACCTTCCTTAAAGACTGAGAGCAACACACAGGATGCTGGGTGGAGAACTTCAGCAGATCGGGCAGCTTCTATGGAGGCAGTGGACAGTCAACATTTCGGGCTGAGACCCTTCATCTGGACTGAAAGACAGGAAGGGAGGTAGCCAGTATAAAAAGGTGAGGGGAAGGGATGGAGCAAGAGCTGGCAAGTGATAAGTGAATGCAGTTGAGGGATGACAGGCAGATGGGGAGGGAAAAGTGGAAATAGCGACAGAGGCTGGGAGGTGATAGGTGGAGGTGACAGAGGGCTGCAGATGATGGAATCTGACAGGAGAGGAAGGTGGAGCATGGAACCAAATAAGGGAGGTGGGGAGGGCAGTTGGGAACAGTGGGGGGAGCGGACCCCGTGGGAGGGGTGTGTGGGTGATGGGTGGATGGAGGGGATGGGGGCTGGGGTGGGTGTAGGAGGAACTGAGTGGATCAGGACGAGAGAGAAAAGGAGCAGAGGGGGAATAGTTTACTGGAAGTCGGAGAATTCAATGTTTTTGCCATTGGGTTGTAGATTACCCAGGTGGAATATGAGATGTTGTCCCTCCAGTTTGCATATAGCCTCACCTGGCCGTGGAGGTGACCGAGGACAGACAGGTTGGGGTGGGAATTGGCTGGCAACTGGGAGCTCCAAATGGTCATGGCAGATGGAACTCAGGTGCTCGGCAAAGCAGTTGCCTAGTCTGCACTTGGGTCTCCCCGAGGTGGAGATCAGGAGCTCTGGACGCTATAAATAAGGCTGGAGGATTTGCATGTGAATGTCTGCCTCACCTGGAAGAGCTGTTTAGGGCCCTGGATGCTAGTGAGGGGCGAGGTGTAGGGACAAGCGTTACACCTCCAATGGTTACAGGGGAAAATGCCAGGGGAGGGGGAGGGGGAGCGATGGGTGGGGAGGGGTGAGCAGACCAGGGAGTCACAGAAAGAGTGATCCCGGCAGAAAGTACAAAGGGGTGCGGAGGGGACGATCTGCTTGGTGGTGGGATAGCATTTTAACTGGTAGTTACAAAGATTGACGTGCTTGAGGCTGGTGGGGTGATAGGTGAGGACCAGGGGATCTTTTATCCCTGTTCTGTCGGGGGCGGGAGGTGATGATGGGGTAAGAGCAGGCGTGCAGGAAATGGAGGAAGTGCAGGTGAGGGCTCCATCAATAGCAGTGGAGTGGAAACCCCCTTTTCTGAAAAAGCAGGACATCTTAGATGTCCTGGAGTAGAAGGCCTCACCACAAGAACAGATGCAGTGGAGACAAAGGAACTGTGAAAAATAAATGGTGTCTTTACAAGTGCAAGGGTGAGAGGAGGTGTAGTCAAGGTAGCTGTGGAAGTCATTGGGTTTGTAGTAGATGTCAGTGGATAGTCTGTCTCCCGAGGTGGAGACAGAGATATCAAGAAAGGGGAGAGAGGTGTTGGAAATGGACCAAGTGAATTTGAGGGCGAGGTGGAAGTTGATAGTGAAGTTAATGATATTGACAAGGTTCTTAAAGATTCCCTACAGTGGGAGCATTTCACAGAGGTTTAAAAATAAATTCAAATGATACCCTTTGCATAAAGGCATATACTGTAGGTTCGTAATGAGCAAATCCTAATTTCTGCCAGGCTACATCTGCCACTGAAAGGAAGGTCATTTTAAGTCATGCTTCAAGTGTGACTTTCTTGTCACATAATTGTATTTGTCTTAATCACTGTTTCATAGTATGTTTGTCTCAATGCAATTTGATTCATCTCAATCTAAGACATTCAGGAACATACAATGACCTTTCTTAATCACAATGTTCACTTTAACTGTGGAAGAAGAGCCTGCTATTGCTGGTTCTTTGCTAATCCCTACATTTACATTGATGCATAATTAGCTATGAATTTCCCATAATTTCACAATGTGAGTACTTGACAGGAATTCAGGAAAGTTGAGAAGTTAGGTGGTGAGAATGCTCAGCTTCTGACCTGGTCTTAACAGAACCTAAACCTAGCAGAGGTGGGCAGATGAGTGGCTTTGTAGCATTGTCAATCCATCCTTTCATCACTTTGGTGATGTTTGACAGAAAGCTGATGAAGTGGTAAATGGCTAGCTTGGGTGCTTGCTGATCTTTGTGGATAGTACTTACCAGAGGACTTGTATCAGGAACTGAATACATTTAGACCACAGGTGTTCCAATACAGACACAACACGGCATCTACCCAACAAAATAGAAACTGTCCGCAAAGAATAGGACTAATCCAACCTGGCCAATTACCTCTCCATCTTTCTGCATTTAATCATCTGCAAAGTGATGCTGATTGAGCTATCAAACATCAGTTACGCATCAGTAGCTAATGGCTGTATCAGCCATGGCTCAGTGGAAAGTGTATTCTCTTCTGAGTTGAAGGTTGTACATTCAAGTCTTATTCAGCTGGGAAGAGTGTTCATAATTGCCTCCCTATGTAAAGTTGGATCTGCTGTGGATCATTCCCTTCACTGCTTAACTGTAGCTCTCAATAGACCTCTATCTGCAAAAAATGATGTAAATATTGTTCAGAATTAGTTAATATGCCATCTGTTAGAGGAAAACTGTGGTAAAACTTCAGAATCTTTGAGCTGGGGTGAGGCTTGGCTTCAATGGCATGTCTTCAGTGATTACTCTAAATTTAACTGGAGACACAATGAGAAAAAGGAATATAGAGGTCACAAGATACAATAGAAGCCACTAACTTGGAGCTGATTTCGTTGAGGTATTCGGGAACCACTGAGCTGTCGCCAAGTTGAATCCAGCAAATTCCCCTTGACTCTGAAAAAGGAGTGTCACATGGAACTTGGAACAGGGAAAGTGAATAAAGAAAAGAAATATCACCACAATATATAAGTCATTTCAGAGTAAAACAGATGATGCAGAGAGCAGGTTAAACCTGTTTTCATGAGTAATTTTGAAGAATTGGGCAGGCATTTTGGAGAAGCAGGGGTATAAATAGTGAAATGTGTGATGAAGCAGAGGAACTAATTTTAGTGATTAACAAGTCAATTCCAGTCTGCATCATCCATTCTTTTTGGTCTCCATCCTATCACAGACATTCCTTTTGTTCCTTCCTCTCCTTTTGCCCCCATCCTCCACCCCTCCCCATCCCCCCACCCCCCAACCACTCCCCAATCCCGGTCTGTGTTCTCTGCTACTTAAAACACGCCTGGTCTCTAAATTTTCCCTGTTCTGACAATGGGTCATTGACCTGAAATGCTAACACGTCTTCTCTCGCCAAAATGCTGCATGACCTGTTGAGCATTTTCTGTCTTATTTCTTGATCACTGGTGTTGCCATGAAGTTTTGTGCTTGTTTTTCTCCAGTCCTCTAGGACCTTGCCTGTTGCTAAAGAGGATGCAAAGGTCTCCATCAGAGGTCTGTGATCAGTGGTGATCTGTGAGGAACAGTACCGGGACTTCTGTTGTTTGTTGCATATATAAATGATTTGGACAAAAATGTAGGTGGGCTGATTAGTAAGTCTGCAGATGACATAAAAATTGGCAGAGTTGTGGATAGTGAAGAAGGTTGTCAAAAGTTTCATCAGGATATAGACTGGTTGGAAATGTGGGCAGTGAAATGTCAGATCGAGTTTAATCTAAACAAGTGTGAAATGTTGCACTTTGGGAGGTTAAATGTAAGAGGAAAGTATAGAGTAAATAGCAGGACCCTGAAGAGCATTGATGTACAGAGGGATCTTGGGGTCTAAGTCCATACCTCCCTGAAAGTGACAACACAAGTATATACTGTAGGTTGGTAAAGAAGGCGTATGGCATGCTTGTCTCCGTCAGTCGGAGTGTTAAGTATAAAAGTGTGGCAGTTTTATAAAACCCTGGTTAGTCTTTATTTGGAATATTGTGTGCAGTTCTGATTGCCCCATTATAGGAAGGATGTGGAGACTTTGGAGAGGGTGCAGGAGAGGTTCACCAGGATGCTGCCTGGATTAGAGGGCATGTGCTATGAGGAGAAGTTGGACAAACTTAGATTGTTTTCTCTGGAGTGTCAGAGATTGAGAGGAGACCTGATAGAAGTATATAAAATTATGAGAGGCACAGAAAGGGTGAGTAGTCAGAGTCTTTTTCCCAGGGTGGAAATGTCAAATGCTAGAAGGATAGCTTTAAGGTGAGGGGGAAAAGTTTAAAGGAGGTTTACGAGGCAAGTGTTTTTTACACAGGTAGTGGTAGGTGCCTGGAAACCCCTGCCAGGAGAAGTGGTGGGAACAGATACGATAGCAATGTTTAAGAGGCATTTAGACAGACACATGAACAGGCAGCGAATGGAGGAGTATTGAACATATGCAGGCAGGTGGGATTGATTAGTATTGGCATTATGGTCATCACTGACGTCAACGACTGAAGGATCTGTTCCTGAGTTGTAATGTGTTTTCCTGATCAAAGAGGGTTTTGTTTATAACAGGAAAATACTTACTGCATAAGTAAGACCAAGATGTCCTGGGAATGCCCAATAATGCTGCTGCTCATTGACAGGAAATCTCCCATCCTTGATTGAAGCAAATAACTGAAAATGCTGGAAATCTGAAAGTGCTGGAATCATCCAGCAGATCCGCCAACATCCTTGGACAGAAAACGGGGTCAACATTTCAGGTCAATGACCATTCTTCGGAATCTGCCGCCCTTCTCCGGGCTGGCTTATATCTCACACTAGGCCCACAGCAATGTGATTGGCTCTTAACTGCTCTCTGAAATGGCCTAGTGGTTGTTCGGTTTTACTATAACCACTACATTGATGTTCAGGTAACAGTCGAGATTATTACACGTGAGGCTCTACGTTTTAATTTGGTCTCTTCCTCCTTGAATCATTGCAGCAGAACCTCCTTTCTAGTTATGCCTGTATCATCAGTTCCAACATGGATCCTTTTACTCCCACCAATTTCTTCCATAGGTCTGTGAAGATGTCCTCAACCCTGGCACCAGACGGATAGCACAGTCATGGTTGCAAGGAATGTCTATCCTTCTGACCTTGTTTCTTTTACTGCCGCATTGATTTTCACTCCTCCCCTTAAATGCTTCCCTGTGCCACGGTCAATTTGTCCATCCTTCCTTAAGCTTTTTTTAAATTTTTATTTACAGCGTGGTAACAGGCCCTTCCGGCCCAACGAATCTGCACTGCCCATTTTAAACCCCCAAATTAACCTACCCGTACGTCTTTAGAATGTGGGAGGAAACTGAAGCACCTGGAGGAAGCCCACGCAGACACGGGAGAACGCACAAACTCCTTACAGACAGCGACGGGAATTGAACCCCGATCGCTGGTGCTGTAATAGCATTGCGCTAACCGCTACACTATCGTGCATTTATTATTCTCATCAATACAGGCAAATTGTACCTCTTGACATGGCCAAGGGCTCAGGCATCTGCCATTCTACCTCCTGGGTCCTAGTACCTGTTTAACCTTTAAGTATTAGGCTTTGGATTGTTCATAAGCAAATATTTCCCCAATTACTAATTTAGAGGAAAAAGTCACTGTAAATCTTAAACAGGGACTTTGTTGCATTAGACTATTTTTGCCAAAGTAGTAAAAAAATGGAAGTAAATGTAGACAATAAAGTCTTGATGAATTTTCGGTTTGCCTTCAGTTTGTAGGAGCTGCCTTGTGAAATATCTAGAAGAGAACAACACATGTCCTACCTGCAGGATTGTCATTCACCAGAGTCATCCATTGCAGTATATAGGGTGAGTGTTAAACATGCAGTTGTAACCATTACTGCAGAATCAAGCAGGAATGCTGACTTCTTAAAAAAAATTTTGTCTTATATCGTGCCTTTTTAAACATTTCATGTGCACGAAATGTGTGGATGTTTGTATATATTAAATATCTTCCCGTGTAATAAAATTACAGCAGATAACAACGGTCAATAAATTAAAGCAGAAGCTGGAACATGAGTGCTGTGAATCTCTGACTCTATCTCATCAATGCAGGCTGACGTATCTGCACTTTGAATCTCAAACAGCAAACCCACTCCCCCCTTCCTGTTCCAGGACACTGAAAAGCAGACAGAAGTTGCCATGGATTGAATAAATATTGGTGTTTCTAAACAACTATATTGTATACAATAACCCTATGTTATGTCAGAAAGTATAGGTGAATGCTTTCAGCTTTTATATACCTATCATTTGTTAATTACCTTTAACCGTCCGTCTCTATGATTTTTGATTAATTCTATATCATTGGGTCTTTTCTAATTGAATGATTGGACTAAGGTTTTCTGGTGATATCTCTGATTTAAGTGAACAAATCTATTAAGAGCTGGTTCAGTTCAAATTGCAGTTTAATGAGACGTTTCTCCTTGTGAAAACCTGTTTCATTCTCCATTTTCACAAGCTGATATGTGGCCACTTCTGAGTGGTGTGACTGATTTCCCTCTGTGTCCTGCACCTCGAACTAGGCTAGAGGTCAATGAGGAGCTTCATTCCACGATACCAACATCTATGAAAGAAGGTTTAGGCTCTAGGTATATACAAAAATCAAACAAACCTGTGTGGATGCTGATTGTGTTCTTCCGCACTTCTGGGACTGCCTGTTCTTCTGACTTTAAAAGGAGCTACTGGAATCTATTTAAAACTTCCTCTCACTGTGGCTGCCAGTCCCCCTCCCCCCCCCCCCCACCCCCCCCCCCCCCCCCCCCCCCACCTTCACCGGTACCCATTCTTCAAAACATGCATTGGACCACTAGAGTCTTTTAGATTGACTCTAAACTGAGGTCCCACGTGCTCATTCAGGTGGATGTAAAACTCCCATGGCATTAATGGAAGAAGAGTTGGGGAACTTTCATTTTCGGGCCAACATTTAACCTACAACCTCCATCACTAGCATCTAATAATGGGTTAGTTACCTCTGCTATTGGTTGTTGTCTACCCAAGAAAACATTACAGTATATAACTAGTATTTTAGTGGTCACAAAGTACTTTTCTCAAAGGCTTAAAAGGAAATATATAGATTTATTCTTTATCTTTTGTTTCTATGTGTCAGCTAAGGTTTTGCACAGTGCATCATTGCCCATATTGTGGTACAATAGCTCTGTTGCAGTGACATGCTCCTTACATCAGCGTACTGCATACCCTTATAGGTGTTGAGGGGAATGTTCATTCAGCCACCTGCTAAGGCCCCAGCCCAAGGAGTAGGCAAATTAGCTGAAGGTGATTCACAATGCAGGTTCATGGCACTCGGGTTTACAGCACAAACATGATTCAAACATCCTTTAAGTAAACAGAGAGGCTGAATTGAGCTAGCTGGCAGTACTGTAGGGAAATGCCAGCTGTCAATGGTTCAGTTTCCTTTGGACCTTCATGCATGCTTGGCTAAATGCAGAATTCCAATTGTGGATGGTACATCCGACCGCAGGCCTGCTACTGGACCAATCACTGAGCCCAGTGGTGGAGTACTGATGTGTTGGAGTGAGAAGCTGATGCTCTTTATACCCAATGCTCAGCTTTATGTCAGGGCTGTCTAACATGCAGGCAGTGAGCTAGCTAATTGAACAGAGTTGCTATCCCTGCAGAAGGACATAACTGCATGCTGTGTTTTTACTACGTTAATTTTTTGTAGCATTTATATTTATTTTTAATTATTAAAATCCATTTAAACATTTATTTAGTGTCCATCATTTCTATTTAAATACAATTCAAAAACCCCTGACGGAGGTGAGCATTCAAAGGCAGCCAGCATGTTCTCGGGTTCACCGTCCAGGGCCTACTTGCCTCTCGGATTCCCTCAGCGTCATGTACTAGTGGGCAGTCCAGTCCATGACCTGGATCCAGTGCAATCCGGCCCAGTAGTTACAGTTCACCGTGATCAAAGGTATCTAGGTTCTAGGTACTGTCATTGAATATTATCCATAGAAATGAGGGCAACATTGGTAATTGGTTTATTAATGTCACATGTAGACTGGAAAAACTGCTCTGCATGCTGTCCATACAGATCATTTAAAAACATAAATATGCTGAGTTAGTACAAAGGGAAAGACAATAACAGAATGCAGAATATAATGTCACAGTTACAGAGAAAATGCAGTGCAGGTAGACAATAAGGTGCAAGGGCCACGACAAGGTAATCTGAGAGATCATGAGTTCATCTTTATTGGTCACATGAAATGATGGAACACGTGTGTCCTGGAGGTGGATGTTCAGGGCAGAAGTTCATAGTAAATTAAAAGAAAAATTGCAAATGCTGAAAATCTGAAGTAAAAACAGGAAATGCTGGAAACACTTAAATCAGTCAAGCAGCATCTCTACAAAAAGAGTTATCGAGTCTCTTGACGTGAAAAATTAACTCTGTTTTCTTTCCACAGATGCTGCTTGACCTGTTGAGTGTTTCCAGCATTTTCTGTTTTATTTCAGAAATGTTCAGTGTTATCAAATGCTGGCTTGTTCACTAGATATTCAGGATTGCACCTCACAGTGGTGTTAACATCATTCATTGGAATCATCCATTGGACAGAGTCATAGATACAGCATGGGAACGGGCTCTTTGAATCTATGCCGACCATCAAGCTCTCATTTTTACACTAATTCTACCCTAACCACTTTATTCTCCAGGACTCCCCTCCCCTAACCCCTACCCAAGATTCTAGCATTCATCTACACATGTGGCCAGTTAACATGCTAACCCACATAACTTTGGGACGAGACGGAAAACCAGAGCACCCAGAGGAAATCCACATCATCACAGGAAGAACGTGCAGAATCCACACCAACAGCATCCAAGGTCACTGGAGCGGTGAGGTAGCAGCACTACCCACTGCGTCACTGTGCCACCCATTCAAGATACTCAAGACAGCATCACATAAACTTTTACATTGTGTAGTATATAAATGTTGAAAGATAAAATGCTGAAACAGAGGGGAGAGATTTAATAGGAACCTGAGAGGCAACATTTTTACCCAGAGGGTGGTCAGTATATGGAGTCATAGAGTCATACAGCACGGAAACAGGCCCTTTGGCCCAACTGGTACATATCAACCAAGATTCCCATCTAAGCTAGTCCCACTTGCCCACGTTTGCCCCATATTCCTCTAAACCTTTCCTATCCATGTACCTGTCTAAGTACCTTCTAAATGTTGTTAATATACTTGCCTCAACCACTTCCTCTGGCAGCTCATTCCATATACTGACCACACTCTGTGTGAAAAAAAGTTGCTGCTCAGGTTCTTATTAAATCTCTCCCCTCTCACCTTAAACCTGTGCCCTCTAGTTCTTGATTCCTCAGCCCTGGGAGAAAGACATTCACCCTATCTATGCCCCTCATGATTTTATACACCTCTATAAGATGACCCCTCATTCTCCTGCACTCCACTGAATAAAGTCCTAACCTGCTCAACCTCTCTCCATAAGTCAGTCCCTTGAATCTTGGCAACATCCTCTTAAACCTCCTCTGCACTCTTTCCAGCTGGATTGAACAGCCAGAGGAAGTGGTTGAGGCAGGTACATTAACAACATTTAATAGGTACTTGGACAAATAAATGGATAGGAAAAGTTTAGAGGGATATGGGCCAAACTCAGGCAGATGGGACTAGCTTGGATGGGAATCTTGGTTGGCATGGACCAGTTGGGCCGAAGGGTCTGCTTTTGTGCTGTATGACGCTGAGTGGTAGAGCTTCAGTCTGAAACGAGTGTTGTGAATTCCAGTAGTAGTATAGTTGAATATTCACTATTAAATAGCCTGTGTGGTCTCAGAAATATATGGATCCACAGTCCCATTAATCATTGAATCAGTGTCACAAACCTGAACCATTACATTCCTTTAGCTCTTATTTGCTGTATGCTTAGAATTATAGAATCCAACAGTACAGTAGGAGGCTATTGATGTCTCTTTGAGGGAGTTATCCAATTAGCCCCACTCCTGTCCTTCTTCTGTAGCTGTGCAGGTGTGTTATCTTTACATATTTTTAATTTACTATTGTATCTGTTCCCATCACACACTGGGCAGAGCATTCAGGTTATAATGACTTCCTGCATCAAAAGATCCTCCAGAGTTCCTCCCTGGTTCTTCTACCAATTATCTCACATCTATTGCCTCTGGTTATGGACCCTCTGTCAATGGAATTATTTATGCTTTCAAAACACATTTATTAAATCCCCCCCTTAACCTTCTGTGTTCTAAGCAATTCAATAAGTTGCTGCAATTGTCAACTTATAACCTCACCTTTTTACTTGGAGTGTAGTTTGGAAATTTTGGAAACTTCTTTATGTGAAGACAGCAATTATATATTAACTTTTCCATGAATTTCTCAGACACGATCGTACAATGCAAGATATTGTCTACAAATTGGTGCCTGGTCTCCAAGAAGGTAAGTAAGAAATTTTGAATTTTCTCACAACAAATTGAGGTGTAGCATGTTTTACAATGAAGCAAAGAGGCATAAATGGTGGAGGGGAGGGAGAGGAGTTGGTGTTTGAGGGGAGATGAAGACTGAGGGACTGGGAAGGAAGCAGAAGATGGGTTAGAGTTAATTCTCAGTTTCATAGAATCATTCGCTCCCTCTTTATCCTCTTTTTCTTCCTTGACACTTCTCCAGTCCCTCTTACATCCACACCACTCCCTTTAGTTCTCTTCAGCCTCTCACCTTTCCATGAATCTCCCAACGTCTCTCTTCAGTAACAACTCACCACCTCCCCCCACCCCCCCACCCACGCACCTCCCTCTGGATGTGGAAGCAGGAGGCATCCTTCTAGTGCTTAGTGTACCACATGACAGCCTGTAACCATAGAGGCAGCAGAGTGACGCAGCTAGTGGAGCTGCTGTCTCGTAACCCCGGAGACAGGTTCAATCCTGACCTCTGATGCTGTCTGTGTGGAGTTTGCATGTTCTCCCTGTGATGTTGTGGGTTTCCTCTGGGTGGTCCAGTTTCCTCCACATCCCAAAGACATGCAGGTCAGTAGGTTAAGTCGTCTCTGTAAATTGTCCCTAGAGGGTAGATGAGTGGTAGAATCTGAAAGGAGTTGATGGGAATGTGGGGAAAATAAAATGGGTTAGGGTAGGATTACTGTAAAAATGGGTGCTTGATGGTTGGTGCTGACTTGGTGGGTTGAGGGGCCTGTTTCTGTGCTGTGTGACTCTCTCTATAATCAGTTCCTCCCATAATCTATCTCAGATATGCAGGGAAGTGGAAGGGAAATCAATGATAACACAAAATCTTCCAATACCCGAAAGGTCTTTCAGCTCTCCTAGCTTTTATCGAAACTGATCTGAGTCCCTGCCTGAGCCCCATCCCAAGTTTATACCCCAACCATTAATTAGAAACCTGAAAATAGGAGCAGGAGTAGGCCATCAGCTCTTCCAACATGCTGTGCCATTCAAAACGTTCAATGCTGATCATCCAGATTCAGCTCCCTGTTCCTGCTTTCTCCCATATCCCTTGGTCCCTTTAGTACAAAAAACTACATCAAGCTCCTTCTGTCATGCTTCTGTGGTAGACAATTACACAGCTTCACCACGCTCTGGGTGAAGGAATTTCTCTATTGCTCAGACCTACATAACTTACTCCTTATCCCTAGCCTGTGTTCTCCCCAGGGCATGGACCCCGACCCCCAGATCTTCCTCCGAATCCCGGGCACAGACTCCCCTGCCAACTTTGTTTAGGTTAGAAAGCAGAGCTCTGCTTTACTGCATTCCATGATATAAGTGTAGCTCTATAGAAATTCCTTCAGATCATTAGACCCAAGTTGTTAGAGACCAATCAGAATGTTCAAACTTAAAAATATTATTCTCTTTAAGATCAAATTTAATTGGCAAGTCTACAGTTGTTTAATTAGGATGACTTGAGCCTTTTGGTGAACTTCCTTTGTGTTTTTGTGCTAAGGCTGGTTGTGAAATGTTCTGCTTTTGATGTTCAGGATGAGCTAGGGGGCATTTACATTCTGGTTTTGTTCAAATGCCTGAAGAAAGCATTTACAAGGATGCCAGACCACTGAAGTGTTCCGTGTCCCTTAGAGGTATCCAAAACAAGAGGGCTTAGCTTTAAGGTGAGAGGGAGGAGGTTTGAAGGGGAAAGTTTTCACACAGAGAGTGGGTGATGACTGGAATGTGCCACCAGAGGAGGTTGTGGAATCAGTTTCAATTACTAAGTAGTTCCCAACACTATGAGCAACTTTGCTGTTTACTGAAGCAGTCTGGATAACTGAACCACACTGATCACTGAACACATCAGTTATAGCAGCTACGCCTGTCCTTTTGTGTGATACGTGGAATAATTGTTGCTTCAGTCCTACTGGGATCCCCTCCTGTAACTCTTTCTGGTAGGTCAGTGATTGGATCGGTGCTGCATCCTGCACTCAAACAGAACCTTCAAATTCCATTATTTTTGCTGCCAGTTCTCACACTGCTTGCACCTTCAGGTGGACCATTTTTGACTCTTCCCTTCTGGGATCTCTGTACCTGTCTCAGGGACAAACATCTTTTACAGACCCATAGACTCTCACAGCTATCCTGACCATACTCCCTCCCACTCTGCCTCCTCTTAGGACTCCATGCCTGCCTTCTAGTTCTTCAATCTCTGTTATTGTTTTTCTAATGACGAGACTCTCCATACGGCTGCCCTGAGGTGACGGAAGATATTTAGATAGGCGCTTGAATAGGAGAAGAATACAGTCCTAATGCTGGCAAATGGGATTAGTGTAGATGGGCAAAAGGGTTGGTGTGGAAAGAGGGGTCTGAAGGGCCCACTTCTGTGCGCTGCACCTCTACAACTCTGACTCTTATAATTAGCAACCTGTTGACTTGTCTTCAATGCCCAGTAACATACTGTTAAACGAGTACCAGTACTGCATTGCAGTCAACTACTAGAACTTTGAATGAACTAATGATGGAATTGCTTGATGTCTGTACTGGAAATATTCACAAGTTTCAAAGGATGCTTTGACAGACGCTGTAGAAATAGGTATGTTACTGGAAATTATTGTTATTTTCTAGAAATTTAGCTTTGGTTTAGTAATTCCTGATCTAGTTTGACAACAAATATTTTCTTCCCTTTCTGCAGATAATGGAAATATGAAAACTATATATTTCTATATAGTTATATATATAACTATTTAGAAATATATAGTTATATTTTTATATGTGTAATAGATACAATAAATTCCTGACCAGAAAAGTTTGTGGTCAGGAATTTATTGTATTTATTATACATATAGAAATATAACTTTTATTACTAAAACTGCAAACAATTGACTTAGTTAGAGTCATAGAATCATAGAGTAATGCAGCAGGGAAACAGGCCCTTTAGCCCAACATCCATGCCAACAAAGGTGCTAATCCCAAGCTAGTCCCACTTGTCCACTTTTGGCCCATATCCCTGTAAACCCCTTCTTTCCATGTACTAATCCAAGTGCCTTTTAAATGTTGTTATCATACCTGCCTCAACCACTTCCTCCGGCAGCTCATTCCGTACATGAACCACCCTCTGCTTGTTGTTCCACTGCCAGACGATGTTTGGCACAGGCATAAGTGCTGTAGTCAGAGAAAAGTTTGTGGTCAGGAATTTATTGTTGGAGATAATTGGAAGAGAGGATTTAGAGGATTGACCCAGAATAGTTCCACAGAGGTGGTGATAATGGGTGACCAGGACAAAGTGATATGAGACATGGGCAATGGAAATTTGGATGAGTTGAGGTCTATGTAAAATGGAGAGGGGGAGGTTGAGGAAGGTAAGCATGAGTGTCTCAGCAGCATGATGGCAGGATGGACATGGGCAACATAGTGAACCTGAAATCAGATTTTGACATGAGGTTGGAATCTCAGTTCAGTGTTAAACAAGTCCTGATGTTGCAAATGTTTGAGTTTAACATGAACCAGTGGTCATAAGAAGCAGAAGCAGAGGTAGGCTAGTCCATCCATACATCCATAGAACCATACAGCACAAAACAGGCCCCTTGGCCCACCATGTTGTGCCGTCCATCAAACCACCCTCACACTATCTAACCCTTTCCTCCCGCATATCCCTCTATCTCACATTCCTCCATATGCCTATCCAACAAACTCTTGAACCTGTCCAATGTATCTGCCTCCACCACCACCCCAGGCAGTGCATTCCATGCACCAACCACTCTCTGGGTGAAAAATCTCCCCTGAACCTCCCACCCAAAACCTTAAAGCCATGCCCTCTGGTCTTGAGCATTGGTGCCCTGGGAAGGAGGCGCTGGCTGTCTACTCTGTCTATTCCTCTCAATATTTTATATACCTCTATCATGTCTCCTCTCATCCTCCTCCTTTCCAGTGAATAAAGCCCTAGCACATTAAGCCTGTGCTCATATTCCATATCCTCTAATCCAGGCAGCATCCTGGCAAATCTCCTCTGCACCCTCTCCAACGCCTCCACATCCTTCCTATAATGCGGCGACCAAAACTGAACACAGTACTCTTAAGTGTAGTCTAACTAGAGTTTTGTAAATCTGCATCATCACTTCGCGGCTCTTAAACTCAATCCCACGACTCATGAAAGCTAACATCCCGTAGGCCTTCTTAACTGCTCTATCCACCTGTGAGGCAACTTTCAATGAACTGTGAATATGAACTCCCAGATCCCTCTGCTCCTCTACACTGCCAAGTACCTTGCCATTTACCTTGTACTCTGCCCTGGAGTTTGTCCTTCCAAAGTGTACCACCTCACACTTCTCTGGATTGAACTCCATCTGCCACTTGTCAGCCCAGCTCTGCATCCTATCAATATCCCTCTGTAAGTTCCGACAGCCCTCCACACTATCCACAACACCGCCGATCTTAGTGTCGTCCGCAAACTTACTAACCCAGTCTTCCACCCCCTCATCTAAGTCATCTATAAATATCACAAAAAGTAGAGGTCCCAGAACCGATCCCTGCGGGACGCCACTAGTCACTGCCCTCCAATCCGAATGCACTCCCTCCACCACAACCCTCTGCTTTCTACAGGCAAGCCAATTCCTAATCCACACAGCCAAACTTCCCTGGATCCCTTGGCCTCTGACCTTCTGAAGAAGACTACCATGAAGAACCTTATCAAATGCCTTACTTAAAATCCATATAGACCACATCCACCGCACTACCCTCATCAATCTTCTTTGTCACCTCCTCAAAGAACCCTATCAGGCTTGTGAGGCAAGATCTTCCCTTCACAAAGCCATGCTGGCTGTCCCTAATCAGTCCATGATTCTCCAGGTGTTCATAGATCCTATCCCTTAGAATCCTTTCTAACAGCTTACCCACCACAGACGTAAGGCTCACCGGTCTGTAATTCCCTGGACTATCCCTACTACCTTTTTTGAACAAGGGGACAACATTTGCCACCCTCCAATCCTCCTGCACCATCCCCGTGGACAACGAGGACTCAAAGATCGTTACCAGCGGTTCAACAATCTCCTCCCTCACCTCTCAAAGCAGCCTGGGAAAAATCTCATCAGGCCCCGGAGATTTATCTGTCCTGATATTATTTAACAACTTCAACACATCCTCTCTCTTGATATCTACAACCTCGAGAACATTACCCTTACCAGCACTCGCTTCCACGTCATCAAGACCCCTCTCCTCGGTGAATACGGAAGAGAAATATTCATTGAGAACTTCTCCCACTTCCGCCGCCTCCAGGCACATTCTCCCACCTTTGTCTTTGATCAGACCTACCTTTACCCTAGCCGTCCTCCTACCCTTCACGTATGTGAAAAAGGCCTTGGGATTTTCCTTAACCCTACTAGCCGACGCCTTTTCGTGTCCCCTTCTCAGTCTCCTCAGCCCTTTCTTAAGTTCCTTCCTCGCTTCTCTATATTACTCACGGGCCCCTGTCTGAACCTTGCTGCTTATACCTTATGTATGCTACCTTCTTCTCCCTAACTAGTCATTCCACCTCTCTCATCACCCACGGTTCCTTCACCCTGCCATTCCTTCTCTGCCTCACCGGGACATATTTATCCCTAACATCCTGCATAAGATCCCTGAACATCGACCACATCTCCATGGTACATTTCCCTTCAAAAAGGACATCCTGCTTTACACTCCCAAGTTCTCTCCTTATAGCCTCATAGTTCGCCCTTCCCCAATTAAATATCTTCTTGTCCTCTCTGCACCTGTCCCTGTCCATGACAATTTTAAAGGTTATGGAGCAATGGTCACTGTCCCCGAAATGCTCACCCACCAATAGATCCTTCACCTGCCCCGGTTCATTTCCTAAAACTAAATCTAGCATGGCATTCCCTCTAGTCGGCCTGTTGACATACTGCATCAGGAATCCCTCCTGGACACATTTAACAAATTCCGACCCATCTAAACCTTTGGCACTAAGCAGGTTCCAGTCTATATTTGGAAAGTTGAAGTCTCCCATTATAACAACCCTGTTATTTTTGCTTCTCTCCAAACACTGCCTGCCAATCTGCTCCTCTATATCTCTACCGCTACTGGGGGGCCTATAGAATACTCCTAGTAGAGTAACTGCTCCTTTCTTGTTCCTTACTTCCACCCATACGGACTCTAGAGATGATCCTTCTACAACATCCATCCTTTCCACAGCCGTAACAGTGTCCCTGACCAGTATCGCCACCCCTCCTCCTCTTCTCCCCCCTTCCCTATCCCTCTTAAAACACCGAAAAATCCCTCCAGCCTGCTCCATTGTTCAGTAAGATCTTGGCTGATCCAATCTTGGCCTTAATGCCACTTTTCTGCTCTCTCCCCACACCTTCACTCCCTTGTCGTTTAAATGTCTGTCGATCTCATCCTTGAATATATACAATAATTGCCTACACAGTTCTCTGGGGTACAGAATTTCAAAAAGTTAATGACCTTCGGAGAAGAAGTTCTTCCTCATCTTTATCTGAAATAGATGACCCCTTATTCTGAAACTATGACCCTTGTTCTAGATATCCCCTGTTGGGGAAACATTCACTCAGTATGCACCAGTTAATCCTCCCCAGAATCTTATATGTTTCAGTAAGATCATCTCTTATTCTTTTAAATTCCAATGAGTATGGGCCCAACCTGTTCAACCTTTCTTCATATGACAACCCCTTTGTCCCAGGAATCAACTAACAAACCTTCTCTGCACTGCTTCCAATGTAAGTATATTCTTCCTTAAATATGGAGACCAAAACCATATGCAGACTAGCACCTTGTAAAACTACGTTAAGACTTCTTTTGTACATGTACACTTCATTCCTTTTGCAATAAAAGTTGTGGTAGGGAAGCAATTAGTGAGGAGCATGTGGAGGTTTATGCTGAGAGTCAAGGACTGTTGATTCAGTCTTTTCAATACATAGCCAAAAGAAGTTGTGACTTACCTAAAACTGAATGCTTGCCAAACAATGCAACAGTCTGGAGATTTGACTGGAGAGGTAGAGTTGCCGTGACCAGTCTAGATGTGGAAAGTGACTCCAGGAAAATATTACCAATGGATAGTATGTTAATGATGCAGGAAAGGAAAGAGTGGCCCCAGCAGGGGCTCTCTTTTGTCCAGTTTGTGATGGGGATCCATTAATGTAAGAGGAACAAGATAGGAAGATGCATTTGTGCAAAGGGTTCTCTGAGCAGCAGTGCCTTACCAAGTTGTGTAATTAAGACAAACACCATTGCATCTTTTAAGATAAAAGGGAAAGAATTCTGACAGAGAATGAGGCATAATTGTGAGGCTAGCAATGGAAACGTGGGACTAATTTTGAATTGCTGAAACACAGGTCCTTCTGTAGATGCATCAATGCACCTCTTAAAATCAATTTATGGTTTAATACAAAATATGAATCTAAATTTCCTTATGAAAAGCATTCTGAAATCAAACTCTAAGATTTGAAAAATGTGACTGTGGAAATCAACTAAAGAATCTGTAAAAAAAAACTAACTATTTGTTTTACCTCCAGCTTGTTATTGTATGGAGCATACTCCTTGAAAGCATCTTTATGTGTAGGAGAGCAATCTCTGGTCAGTGAGAGGGCATAGATCAGTCTTTTACCTGCAGCAAGAGCATTGAGTGTTTGCATGATCAGTTGCATTTTTTTATAATCTCGTAGTGGTTTTAGTGTCATGAAATATTTTCTGTGGACCTTACAAACTCAAGAGTTATGACATTTTGTCATTAGTCCAGCTCAAGGAATCCTGACATTTTAGAGATAAAGCAGAAAATGTTAATCTTGTGATATTGTGTAATCACAATTAGTTAAACCTGAATTATTTGTCATTTACAGCGGAGTTAAAAAAACAAAAAGACTTTTATCAGAAACTTGGCCTTGAAATGCCTGGAGAGGTCAAAGGTGAGACGTGCACAGCTAAACAACTGTTCGACCCACTCCATGACGGTTAGTCGCTTTCCTGTCAACTAACCTTTTCTTTTCCAGGACTGTAGGGAATTCTTGTTCAAGTATACTATCCTGTTTTTAAACTTATTGTGTGTGTGCTGATTGTGTGTAACTTGAGTCAGGGCAGCTTGTTTTTATGGAATAAATTTATCCACATGCTCGAGTACTGGGTAAAGAGGGCCAATGAAATTGTGAAAGCTTCTTCTAGCCAGAGATCGTTGGTGGTCAAATTTCCTGATTGGAAGATAAGTTTAAAAAGTTTTGGAATTATTATGAGACCTCCCCTCTGGAATTTTACTTGCAAGTTAGCACAGTTTAAACTACTTTTCACCCTTGTAAAATGCAAGGGAAGATTCTGAGGGTAAGTTGTGAAATTAGTTACACATAGAACATAGAACATAGAACACAGAACATAGGACATTACAGCACAGTACAGGCCCTTCGGCCCACAATGTTGTGCCGACATTTTATCCTGCTCTAAGATCTATCTAACCCTTCCCTAAGGTATAAGCAAGCTTTTCAAATAGCTGCTGTATATTTTTACATAGAAATTATCACTTTCTGATATAAAACAGGAAATATAGAAAAATTTTGTTTCACTTCAATTTTTTTTTCATTTCAGATTTCCAGCAAATGTAGCATCTTGGTTTTGGGTTATTTTTAATTTGTTGTGATCAGAATCAGATTTATTATCTCTGAAATATGATGTGAAATTTGTTGTTTTGCAGCTGCAGTACAAAGACACAAAAATCTATAAGTTACAAAAAGAAATAAATACTGCAAAAGAAAAAAAGTATTAATGAGGTAGTGTTCATGGGTCCATGGATCATTGAGAAATTTGACAGTGGAGGGGAAGAACACTGACACTGAGTGTGCTACAAAATGCCCTTCCTCTGACTACTGTGTGAATTCAAGCATGGAGTGAGAGAATGGGCATCTTTATCTGTGGACTGCACCTTGTGTGAAATGTGTTTATGCCATTTAGCTACTGGTTTATAGCCCAAAACTGTCCAAGTTTAATGCAAATTGATCAGAGCATAATTGGTGTGGGAAATAGGTAATTTCTCACATTTGGGGAAAGGAAGTCTTTCTCTACATTTAGAGGTGTTTCCATAACTGAGGTGTGCTTGATACTGACACATTGTATGGGGGGTTCAGTTGTCCAGCACTGACGTCCTTGCACAGACCAATTTTAATAATCAGTGGTAAACCAACTGGAACTATCTCTAATTAAAATCTGGCAGCTACTGGCAAATTCAAAATGCCAAATGTGGCAATACTAGTTTCTTTCATTCATTCATGTAATGTACATCCCTTGAAGAGGCAGTTTTGAGTTGGGCTGAAGTCACATAGGCCAGATCAGGTAGGAGTAACAGACTTGTTCCTGGAGGACACTTAATGAATCCATGCTCCACCTTCCTCTCCTGTCAGATTCAGCCCTTTGTCACTTCCACCTATTACCTCCCAGCCTCTGCCACCATTCCTCACCTGCCTGTCACCCCCCTCACCTGGATCCACCTATCACCTGCCAGCTTTTGTTCCACCCCTTCCCTCCACCACTTTTAGTCCAGATGAAGGATCCCAAACTAAAACTGTCCATTTCCCTCCATAGATGCCATCTGACCCATTTAATGAATAATTACCGATATCAATCTTTAATTTAGAGAAACAAAGGACTGCAGATGCTGGAATCTAGATAAAAAACCACTGTGATGCTGGAGGAACTCAGCAGGCCAGGCAGCATCCATGGAGAAAAGCAGGCGGTCAACAAAGAAACCACCGACATCTTCTAAAAACCCATTAATGCCCAAAGCTACCTCGATTATACCTCCTCCCACCCTTTATCTTGCAAGGACGCTATCCCTTTTTCTCAATTTCTCCACCTCCGCCACATCTGCTCCCATGATGAGGCTTTCCACTCCAGAACATCCGAGATGTCCAACTTCTTTACTAACCGTGGTTTCCCCCCCGCCTGTGGTCAAGAGAGCTCATATCCGTTTCTCTGTCATTTCCTGCACCTCTGCTCTCAACCCCACCCCTCCCAGACCCAACAAGGATAGGGTCCCCCTTGTCCTCACATTTCATCCCACCAGCCTATGTATCTAACACATCATTCTCTGCCACTTCCGCCATCTCCAACGGGACCCCACCACCAAGCATTTCTTCCCCTCCCCACCCCTTTCTGCGTTCCACATGGACCACTCTCTCCACTTTCTCACTCTTCCCCCCCACCCATCCCACTTCCACCCCAGGAACTTTCCACTGCCCCCGCCGTAGGGGCAATACCTGCCCCTACACCACCTCCATCCAGGGACCCAAATAGTCCTTTCAGGTGAGACAGAGATTTACCTGCACCTCCCTTAATATCATTGACTGCATTCGGTGCTCCAAGTGTGGGCTTCTCTACATTGGTGAGACCAAACGCAGACTCGGTGACCGTTTCGCAGAACACCTGCGCTCTGTCTGTAACCGCGATCTGCATCTCCCTGTTGCCAGTAACTTCCACTCCCCCTCCCACAATATCACTGATATGTCAGTCCTCGGTCTCCTCCACTGCCAGGAGAATTCCAAGCGCAAACTGGAGGAACAGCACCTCATTTTCCGTCTTGGAACCTTGCAGCCTAACAGCATGAACATTGAATTCTCCCACTTTAAGTAACCACCCCCCCCCCCCCCACTGCCCCCCACACCTACCATGCCTCTTCTTTTCTTCCCTTTCCTAGCCTATCTCTTTTTCTACCACCCTTCTTTTCGCCTTACCTTTGACCCATCCCCTGGTGGATCTGCTCTCCCGTCCTCCCCCACACCTGCCTATCACTATCTCTTACCTGCATCTATCTATCACCACCTTGTGCCCACCCCACCTCCCCTCTTTTGTCCACCTATCACTGCTCTGCTTTTCCCTCCTATATATTAGGCTTCCCCTTCTCCTGTCTTCATTCCTGAAGAAGGGTCCTGACCCGAAACGTTGACCACCAGCTTTTCTCCATGGATGCTGCCTGGCCTGCTGAGTTCCTCCAGCATTACAGTGTTTTTCATCTATCTTTAATTTAATTTAAACACATACCCAAGCTGCCATGATGGGATTCAAGTTCATGTTTCTGAATCATTGGTCCAAGCCTCTAAATGGTGGTCTGATAATTTAAACATTGTCCTCTGTACTATATTATCTCAAAACTCTCACATACCAACTTCACCCTTAAGTCATCTGATCTGATAAGTGATCAAAATGCTATGTAGTCAATAAAAGGTTTTGGATTTAGCTTTTGATATTAAATTGAACAAAATGGTGTTCATCAGAGTAAAATGTCTCAAGTATAAACAACGTGAAGTTGACTATATTAATTACTTAGAACTGTCACTGAAGGCCATTAATCTTCATTGAAAAGTAGAAAATGTGGAAGTCTCACCACAATTACAATATTCCTAAAAGTTTAAAAACTTACACAGTAGGGTACTGAGCTTTTGATTCCCCCTCCCATGACTCATACTTACAAAACAAAATGAGCAGCTCTGATGTTTTTTACATAGAACAGAGAACAGTACAGCACAGAACAGGCCCTTCGGCCCACAATGTTGTGCCGACATGGCTAATTCCTCCTACCTACAGAATGCCCATATCCTCCATTTTCCTCTCATTCATTTGCCCATCCAAGCCCGTCTTAAAATCCCCCAATGAATTTGCCTCCACCACCCTATCAGGCAACGCATTCCAGGCATCCACCACTCTCTCAGTAAAAAACCTGAACCTACCCCCTCTCACCTTAAATGCATGCCCTCTGGTATTGGATCGCTCAATAATGGAAAAAAGATATTGCTTGTCCACCATATCTATGCCCCTCATAATTTTATACACTTCCAACAGATCACCCCTCAGCCTCTGCCGTTCCAGAGAAAAGAGCCCAAGTTTGTCCAGCCTCTCCCGATAGCTCACACCCTCTAATCCAGGTTCTTTGTTTAGGGCAGTAGTTCCTTCACCAAACAGAAATATTAATTCTAACACAATCTCAGCCTTGCAATTTCCTCCTCCTTTCCCTGAGTGAAAAATATATTTGAGAAAAAGCAAGCTCCTGCACGTTATTTTGAGTTGTCTATATATTTTCCATTGCCGAGAGAGAGAGAAATTTTCAGAAACATAATCTTTGTTTAACATTATTGATCTGTGCTAAGGTTAAGGCTTCTAATTCCTTTGCAACCAAATCATATTTTACTTTCATGGAAAAAAATCAATGATTTTAAATGTTAGAAACATAGAAAAACTACAGCACAATTCAGGCCCTTCGGCCCACAAAGCTGTGCTGAACATGTCCCTACCCTAGAAATTACTGGGCTTAAATTTGGACTTAAATTTATTGAACGTGCTAATGTTGTAACATGCAGCTTCAGTGGTACAGGTAAGATGATTTAAACAGTCTCAAGAGTTCCTCTGAATACATAAGTACATAAGAAGTAGGAGCAGGAGGAGGTTATGTGGCCCTTTGTGCCCACTCTGCCATTCATCAAGATTATGGTTGATCTTCCTCCATCCCATTTTACTGTACTATATCCCTTGATTCCTTTAATATCTAGAAATCTATCAATGTGTATCTTCAATAAACACAATGACTGAACTTCCACAACAGAGATTTCCAAAGGTTTACCAACCACCACATGAAGACATTTTTCCTTACCTTAAGTGGCCTACCCCATTTTCTGAGATTGTGACCCTTGATTCTAGACTCCTCAGTCAAGGGAAACATTCTACCTCTGTCCAACTTGCCAGGTCCTGTAAGAGTTTATTATGTTTTGATATGTCTCATTCTTATAAATTCTAGCGAATAGTCCCAGCTTACTTGATCTATCTTATTGTAAGCCTGCCCACTAATATCCAAGAAACCAGTCCAGTGAATCATCACTGCACACCCTCTATGGTGTTACCTTTCTGTATACCCTTTTTTAGTTAAAGAGACCAAAACTGTACACAGCTAACACCCCTGACATTCAATGGCATTACTGTCTGTTCATTCCTGAGCTGCATACTCAGTTAAGCAATTGTAATCCATGTCAGTATATTACCCTAATTCCATACGATCGAACCTTGTTCACTAACCTTCTTTGTGGGACCTGATCAAAAGCCTTACAAAAATTCAAATATATCATCATTGGTTCCTCCTAATCTAATTTACTACTCTCAGAGAATTGTATTAGATTAATCATATGTGATTTTCCTTTCACCAAACCATGGTGACTCTGCTCAATCCTAATTATTCTTTCAAGGTGTTGTATTATTAAATCATTTTTTACAGATTGCAGCATTTTCCCTACCACTGATGTTAGGCTGATGGGGCAATAATCACCTTTTTTCTTTCTGCCTTCTTTCTTAAATAGTGGGGTCAAATTTGCTACCCTCCAAACCGGAGGAACAGTTCCAGAATCTATCCAATTTTGGTTTACTATCTCTAGACTATCTCTATAGAAATGCATCTCAACACTCTAGGCTATAGATCATTGGATTTATCAGCTTTTAGTCTCACCAACTTTTGTACATTTTTTTTAACTAGTACTTATTTCTTTCAATCTTCTTTCTTACTTGACTCTTGGTTCTCTGGTATTTCTGACTGTTTTTTTTAATCTTCCGTGAGGACAGGCACAAAATACTTGTTTAATTCCTCTACCATTTCCTCATCCCCACTATAACTTCTTCTGCCTGTGAGAGACCTACATTTGCCCTCACTAATCTTTTCCTTGCATTCCTGTAGAAGGTTTTAAATCTCCTTTATACATTTGTCTTTCTTCAGCAATTTCTTTGACATCCTTTGCTGAGTTCTTCAATGCTCCCAGTCCTCAGGCCTGTTGGTACTTGCAGCAACTTTCTAAGCCTCTTTCTTTGATTTAATTTTGCCTGTTAGCCACTATTTGACCACTTTTCCTGTTGGGTTTTTGTGTCTTGAAGGAATATATTTTTCTGCAAATTATAGAACCATACAGCACAAAACAGGCCCTTTGGCCCATTTATTTCTTTAAATGCTAGCCATTGTCTGTCTGTGGTCTCCCTCGTAACACCATGGTTTCCTTTGTTTAGATGTAAAACCTACTTTCTGATTGAAGGACATCACTTTCAGACTCACTGTAAAATTCTATCATATTATGGCCACTTTTCCCTACAGGCCTCTTTACACAAGGTTAGCAATTATTCCTGTCTCACTGAACAAAACAAAATCTTAAATAGCCACTTCTTTCTTTGTTACTTAACATGTTGATCTAGAAAATGATCTTGTATACATTTCATGAATTCATCTTCTACTTTGTTGCTGCTAATTTGACTTGTCCAGTCTATAAGTAGATTAAAGATCCATGGTTACCATATTAGCTCTGTTATATGCACCTCTAATTTCCTGATTTATGCTGTGCCAATATTACATCTACTATTTTGTAGCCTTTAAATAACTCCCACCAGTGTTTAATACCCATTGCTGTTTCTTAGTTCAACCCAAATTGATTCTCCATCATGTTTAGCTGAGCCAATAATTTCTTGGTCTGTATGAACTCATTCCTTAATAATAGCACTACCCCATCTCTTTCTTTTTTGACGGTCCTCAAATATCAGATAGCCCTGAATATTCACCTCCCAGCTTTGATCACCCTCCAACCATGTTTCCATGACAGGAATTAGTTCAGACTTTTCTACCTCCATTTGTGCCATTAATTCATTAACCTTGTAGCTAATGCTGTGAGCATTTAGATATGTCACCTTCATTTTGCTGTTTTAACATTTTTCCATTGTTTGATCTAAAAATATATATACTCAATTCCTCAAACAGCTGTCTGGTTAATCTAAAGAGTAGATAACGTCTCCGCTTTAACCCTGTCAACCAGGAAAGAGGGTGGAAGAACTGTGGAGCCGATGAAGACAAGTTTGCACTGTGTGAACATAAACTACATGGACATTTAATTAATCCATTTGTGGGTGTTGAGTTTATGTGTGATTCAGTTCCTGAAGTTGAAGTCAAGTTCACTGTTTAATTGTGATAAATGTTCCATTGCCACGGTGATAATAAACTGACAGCAATCTTAGTGCACTCTTGTGCATGGCTTTATGTTGAATCACCTGGGTTGACCTTGTTAACTTTATTTTTGTAAGGTGAAACAAAGCCAGAAGATGATTCAAATAAACAGAAAATGGAGGACAAGCCAGAGGAAGAACACGATTATCACAGAAATGATGAACAGGTAGCTTTAAGCAGCCTTTACAAATTTTCCTGAATATTTGTCTATGCTGATCTTGATGCCAATTTAAACTAATCCATCTACCTGCACATGGTCGATATCCCTCTGTTCCCTGCCTGTTCATGTGCCTGTCATCTGACATTCTGACATTGGATGCTGTCTGTGTGGAGTTTGCACGTTCTCCCTGTGACTACATGGGTTCCTGGGAGTTCTGGTTTCCTCCCATATTTCAGAGATGTGTGGGTTGGTAATTTCACTGACCACTATAAATTGCCCTAATGTATAGGTGAGTGGTGGAATCTGGGAGTGTGTTGGTGCGAATATGGAGAGAATAAAATGGGATTAGTAGGATTAGTGTAAAGGGTGCTTGAGGGTCACTACAGACTCAGTGGGCTGAATGACTTTAACACAGACATTGACTTGTTTAAATGTTTCATCTGAAAGCCAGCACCTCTAACAGAACACTCCCCCAGTACTGAACTGAACTCTGCCTAAGTTTCTGGAAGGGGACTTCAAACCATAACCTTTTGATGCGGAGATGAAGGTGCTGCCAGTGACAACACCCAGAAATTTGTCAATGCCATTGAATGTCAGCGGGATAAAAACAGAAGGTGCCGACCTGATGGCACTTAGGACTGGGCTCACTTCAGTTACTGAAACACTGAAGATGATTTTAATCAGGTGCTGCCCTGTGAAACTCCTGCAGCAATGTCCTGGGCTATTAGTAGCATATTTAAAACAACCACAACCATGCTCCTGCCTCAGATACACTTCTGTCCACTGGAAGCTCCATTCTTTGATCTCTATTCATTTGAATTTTGTTGGGGCTCACCTTGGCTCCTGTCTGTGTTTGAATCAAGACTGTAATGAAGCCTGAAGTCAAGAGGTTCTTTCACAACCAGGATAAATAATTGAGCAGTATAGTGGGTGTCCTTGGATAACACTATTGATTGCTGCTTCCATCACATTGCCAGTGTTTTGGAAGTGGCTGTAATTGGGCACAGATTGAATTTGTGTTACATCGAAGGAGTTACTGTGGAAATATTTATCAATGGCAGGTTAATGAAAGTTTGTTTGCCGTATTGCCATAGCATGATACCAGGGCTGCTAGTTTTGCTCCTTGAGTAATTGGTATTCCATAGGTGGGAGATAAGAACAAGAGGAAATAAGAATCCCTCAAACCTCATCTGTCACAATTTGCTGATTCCTTATCCTGAGAAGAAACCCCTTGGTTCTAAATTCTCCAGCCTGAAGAATGGGCCTCTCAGCATCTTTCCTGGCAATCTTTCAATGAGATTGCCCCCTGAACTGAGCTTAGGCCAATCTTATTCATTTCCTACCTTTAATCTATAGCAATAGAAAGCTACGCTCATAAATGTGTGGCTGAGGGATTGGAGTAAGGAGCAGGGATTTAGATTTCTGCATCATTGGGGCCTTTATTGGGGCAGGTATGACCTGTTCAAAGAGGACGGGTTGCACTTGAATCCCAGGGGGACCAATATCCTGGTGGGGAGGTGTGCTAAGGCTACTGGGGAGAGTTTAAACTAGAATTCCTGGGGGGTGGGATCCGAACTGGAGAGACTGGGGAAGAGGTGTTTGGCTCCCAAATAGAGAAAGCTTGTAGTCGGCACGAGAGGCAGGTGATAGAGAAGGGATGTGCTCAGACAGGTTTGAGATGTGTCTGTTTTAACGCAAGGAGTATTGTGAACAAGGCGGATGAGCTTAGAGCTTGGATCAATACTTGGAGCTGTGATGTGGTGGCCATTACAGAGACTTGGATGGCTCAGGGACTGGAATGGTTGTTTCAAGTGCCGGGTTTTAGATATTTCAGAAAGGACAGGGAGGGAGGCAAAAGAGGTGGGGGAGTGGCACTGTTGATCAGAGATAGTGTCGCGGCTGCGGAAAAGGTGGACGTCGTGGACGGACTGTCTGCGAAGTCTCTGTGGGTGGAGGTTAGGAACAGGAAGAGGTCAATAACTTTACTGGGTGTTTTTTATAGGCCGCCCAATAGTAACAGGGATATCGAGGAGCAGATAGGGAAGCAGATCCTAGAAAGGTGTGATAATAACAGAGTTGTTGTGATGGGAGATTTTAATTTCCCAAACATCGATTGGCATCCCCAGACAGTGAGGGGTTTAGATGGGGAGGAGTTTGTTAAGTGTGTTCAGGAAGGACTCTTGACACAATATGTAGATAGGCCTACAAGAGGAGAGGCTGTGCTTGATTTGGTATTGGGAAATGAACCTGGTCAGGTGTCAGATCTCTCAGTGGGTGAACATTTTGGTGATAGTGATCATAATTCTATCTTCTTTACGTTAGCACTGGAGAGAGATAGGAACAGACAGACTAGAAAGGTGTTTACTTGGAGTAAAGGGAATTACGAGGCTCTCAGGCAGGAAATTGGAAGATTAAATTGGGAACAGATGTTCTCTGGGAAAAGTACAGAAGAAATGTGGCAAATATTCAGGGGATATTTGTGTGGAGTTCTGCATAGGCATGTTCCAATGAGACAGGGGAGTCACAAGAGGATACAGGAACCGTGGTGTACGAAGACTATAATAAATCTAGTCAAAAGGAAAAGAAAAGCTTACAAAAGGTACAGAGAGCTAGGTAATGTTAGAGATCTGGGAGAGTATAATGCTAATAGGAAGGAGCTTAAGAAAGAGATTAGGAGAGTCAGAAGGGGGCATGAGAAGGCTTTGGCGGGCAGGATTAAGGAAAACCCTAAGGCGTTCTACAAGTATGTGAAGAGTAAGAGGATGAAATGTGAAAGGATAGGGCCTATCAAGTGCAGCAGTGGGAAAGTGTGAATGGATCTGGAAGACATTGTGGAGGTACTTAATGAATACTTTACGTCAGTATTCACTACGGAAAAAGATCTGGGGGATTGTAGTGGGGACTTGCAGCGGGCTGAAAAGCTTGAGCATGTAGATATTGGGAAAGAGGAGGTGCTGAAACTTTTGGAAAGCATCAAGTTGGATAAGTCGCCGGGACCGGATGAGATATACCCCAGGCTGCTGTGGGAGGCGAGGGAAGAGATTGCAGAGCCTCTGACGATGATCTTTGCATCGTCGATGGAGACGGGAGAGGTTCCAGAAGATTGGAGGGTTGTGGATGTTGTTCCTTTATTCAAGAAAGGGAGTAGGGATAGCCCAGGAAATTATAGACCAGTGAGTCTCACCTCAGTGGTTGGTAAGCTAATGGAGAAGATCCTGAGAGGCAGGATTTATGAACATTTGGAGAAGTATAGTATGATCAGGAATAGTCAGCATGGCTTTGTCAAGGGCAGGTCCTGCCTTACGAGCCTGATTGAATTTTTTGAGCATCTGACTAAACACATCGATGAAAGGAGAGCAGTAGATGTGGTGTATATGGATTTCAGCAAGGCGTTTGATAAGGTACCCCATGCAAGGCTTATTGAGAAAGTAAGGAGGCATGGGATCCAAGGGGACATTGCAGTGTGGATCCAGAACTGGCTGGCCCACAGAAGACAAAGAGTGATTGTTGACAGGTCATATTCTGCATGGTGGTCGGTGACCAGTGGTGTACCTCAGGGATCTGTACTGGGACCCTTGCTCTTTGTGATTTTTATAAATGACCTGGATGAGGAAGTGGAGGGGTGGGTTAGTAAGTTTGCAGATGACACAAAGGTTGGGGGTGTTGTGGATAGTTTGGAGGGCTGTCAGAGGTTACAGCGGGACATAGATAGGAGGCAGACTTGGGCTGAGAAGTGGCAGATGCAGTTCAACCCAGATAAGTGTGGAGTGGTTCATTTTGGTAGGTCAAATATGATGGCAGAATATAGTCTTAATGGTAGAACTCTTGGCAGTGTGGAGGATCAGAGGGATCTTGGGGTCTGAGTCCATAGGACACTCAAGGCGGCTGCGCAGGTTGACTCTGTGGTTAAGAAGGCATATGGTGTATTGTCCTTCATCAATCAGGGAATTGAATTTAGGAGCCGAGAGGTATTGTTGCAGCTATATAGGTCCCTGGTCAGACCTCACTTGACTGTGCTCAGTTCTGGTTGCCTCACTACAGGAAGGATGTGGAAGCTATAGAAAGGGTGCAGAGGAGATTTACAAGGATGCTGCCTGGAATGCGGAACATGCCTTATGAAAGCAGGTTGAGGGAACTTGGCCTTTTCTCCTTGGAGCGAGTGTGATTTAGATGTGGAGAGCGAGGGTAGGGCACATTGTTGGCACGATACAGTGAGCTTTATTGTGCAGGTGCTTGTGCCTCTCATGAGAATGCTGGCTGCTGACCATAATTATCTGGGATAGAAATTCACTCTTAACTACAGAATACCTTGTGAAGATGAATATTAAATTTGCTTTGCGGTTCTTCAATTATCTGAGATTTTTAATGTGACATACATCAAATTATTGACTGAATGATGTACTTCTAATTGCTGATTATGCAGTCTCAGGATGATACCTATTTTGACATCATGAACACTAAATCTCGTCAAACCTGCATTGCAGCAGAAGAGAATATCTAGTTGCATAATTTTGAGAATGTCTTGCTAAAAATGTGCTCATGTTCTGAATTTCCCAGCCCTCTTTGGTTTCAGATATCATAAACACTATGTTATACTTCTGCAATTCTTAATTGCATTATCATAATTTTTATCCTATGGGTGACTTTCAGTGTGTTCCCTTTGTAAATTAATGTTCGGTTACAGAATGCACTCAGATTTTAAATTGCAGATTACATGAGACACCATTACATGCTAATGTGGCTTCTAGAACTCTGTCCTAAAGATCTGCTTTAAAGCTAAACTCAGAAGAGTACTGCATACTCTCCTTGTTATAATTCCCACTTTACATTTTTGGATCGAGAGTAATTTCTCCCAGAGAATTGGATTAACACTGCCCAGCCTTGATTTTGTCAAGTCATTGAAATCAGAAGGTGGTGCATTTCAGCCATGTATCTGAACCCCTTGAGCTTGCTTTGGTGAAAAATGCTGCTTCTTTATCTGCTTCCAAGTTACCAGAATGCCAGTGACCTTTCATTAATCTATTTATTGAAAACCAGGCCTCTATGTCCATCTAGCTGTTATACTACCCTTCCATTGAACAACAAACTTTCTGATATTTATTCTAAATGCATCTTTCCATCATCAAATCTCTGCTCCTCCATGCTGCTCTGCTGCATTAGGACATAATGTTCTTTGTTCTATTTTGTTCCACTTGAGAAACTTCTGACCTACTTTGACATATGAAGTGATCCCTCTCACATTATCTGTTGAAGGTTAGGTATCAGTTTTGTTGCTTCCCTTTGCGTCTTGCTTTGGATAGTGTAGCTGTCAGAATTGTATCTAGTATTCTGAGTGATTTTAACCCGAGAACACCAGACTTTGATTACCTCTGGGGATTTAAGAGACTGACTTGGCAATATAACACACTGTCCTATTTGCTTAGCAAACTGCTGGAGGAACTCTGGGTTGAGCAGCATCTGTGGAGGCAAAGGGATGGTCAAGACCTTTGCCTCCACGATGCTGCTCGACCCACTGAGTTTTTGTTCCAGATTCCAGTTTCTGCAGTCTCTTGTGTCTCCGGCCTATTCATTTAATTTATTGTCATCCCATTAAAGACATACTGAAATTGACTTGCTCATTTACTTCGTTGCTTTTGTCATTGTGCAGCATATGTCTCCCATTTCGCTTTAAAATTTTTTTTCTCTTTTTTTTTGAAATTCATCTGCATGTGCACAACTTGTTCACTTCCTCTGAGAAGTTCTTGGGATTGAGTTGGGTCAAATCACTATGGAAGATTCAGTAATCCCATAGAGGAGCTAGACAGATCAGTAACATTGTGGGTAATTCATCAGTCAGCCTAGCATGTTGATTTTAAACATTATATTGCAGCATGATGTCCGGACCCTGATGCACACAATTGCTCAGAGGATCTTGCTCCTGAACGTTTGTATGTACTGGATGGGAAGGTGCGGTGCATCCTGAATTAGATACTTCCTGTCCATCCCCCATCCTGAGGTGGAAAGTGTATGGAGCAATGTTCATGGTCAATTAATCAGTTATTAGCTGACCATAGAAATATAATTTCCACTATCATCTGATGTGAAACGCTGAAAAGTTCAAAGGAGAACATCTCAGTAAATACCAGCAATTAGAGAGAAGCACAAAATAAAATTATAAAATATTACATTTTATGTACTATTTCAAAATATTACATACAGAAGAGAAGCAGTAAACTCGCAGAGAGCTTGTTAAAATTATCTGTACCCTGCTCTGTTCCCTCAAGGTGAGCATCTGCTTGGAATGCAACAGCAGTAAGCTGCGAGGCTTGAAGAGGAAGTGGATTCGCTGTTCAGCTCAAGCTACTGTTCTGCACCTGAAGAAATTTATTGCCAAAAAACTCAACTTAACATCATTTAATGAGGTAACTTTTAAAAATAAAAGTATTAGGGCTTTATTGTAAAATGTTCCCAACTCCATTTGAAAAAAGAATTATATTATTATGTTAAATCAGTCTTTTGGACCATCATATATCTATTTAACTCCAAGAATTAGTGAGTTACATTGTATTGACAATGCCAGGATAATGTTCATCTGTTCATTGTGTCTCTAGTACAAGTTGCTCTTGCTTTGGTAATTCTTAGTTCCTTTGTGCCTTTCTTTTCGGTAATGTTTGATGTTGTGAAGCTCTCTCGCCCTCCCCCTCATACTCTCCCTCCCCATTATTCTCTCCCTCATGCTCGTACTCTCCTTCCATCTCCCACTCCTCCACCTCCCACTCTTCCTTCCCTCATACTCTCTGCCCATACTCTCCCTCCCCCTCATACTCCTCCCCCCCTACCTCCCCCTTGTACTCTCCATCCCCCTCTCACCCTCCCTGTCTCTCTCCCCTCTCCCTCACCATCCCCCTCCCTCCCGTTTCCCTTCCCACTCCTTGTCCCCCGCTCTCTCCCCCCCCCTCCCTCTCACATTATTGTGTTAGTAATGATGAACTCAGGTAAGCAGTATATGTTCCGCAGTGCATCTCTCATCAAGTTTAAAATGAAAACCAATCAGTATGTTAATTACCATCTATTCAAAACATATAAATTAATGTGACTAAATTCAACAAAATTGAAAGTAAGATAAAGCCATAGAGTCATACAGCATGGAAACAGGCCTTTCGGCCCAAGTCGTCCATGCCGACCAAGTTGCCTAGCTGAGCTAGTCTGATTTGGCCCATATCCCTCTAGACTTTTCCTATCCATGTACCTGTCCAAATGTCTTCTGAAAATTGTAATTGTCTCCACTCTACCACTTCTTCTGACAGATACTTCCATATACCTAAGTGTGGTCTCACCTAATATCTTGTTCAGATGTAACATGACATCCCAACTCTTGTACTCAATGCCCTTACTGATGAAGGCAATCATGCCAAATGCCTTCTTCTCCACCCTGTCTACCTCTGTTGCCACTTTCAAGGAACTATGTACCTAGGTCCCTTGGTCTCTCTGTTCTGTAACATGCTCCAAGGCCCTACCATTTAGTTTGTAAGTCTTGCCTTTGTTTAACTTAACAGAATGCAACACCTTGCACTTGTTGATATAAGTTCCATCTGCCATTCCTTGGCTCACTTACCCAGTTGATCTAAACAAGTACTTTGCATCGGTATTCACTAAGGGTATGGAGGATAGTGAGATCATTGTGGGGTATTATAATGTGCTAGAGCATTTTGAGATCAAGAAGGAGATGATGTTGGGTCTTCTGAAGAGCATTAATGTGGATAAATCACAGGCCTGATGGGATCTGTCACTGGTTATTGAGAGAAACAAGAGAGGAGATTGCTGGGGCTTTGACAAAGATCTTTGTGTCCTCTCTAGCCATAGGCGAGGTCCTGGAGGACTGGAGAATAGCCAATGTTGTTCCTTTGTGTAAGAAGGGAAATAGGGATAATCCCAGGGAATTGTAGACCAGTGAGCCTCACATCAGTGGTAGGGAAGCTGTTGAAGAGGACTCTTTAGGATAAGATTTATTCATATTTGGAAGAACATAGGCTAGTTAGGGACAGTCAGCATGGTTTTGTGTGGGGCAGGTCATGTCTTACTAACTTGATTGAGTTTTTTGAGGAGGTGGCCAAGGTGCTTGATGAGTGTAGGGCAGTTGATGTTGTCTGCAAGTATTTTAGTAAGGCATTCATCAAGATCTCTCATGGTAGGTTGATCAGAAAGATTAAGATGCACGGGATCCACGGTGACTTGGTAGATTGGATCCAGACTTGGTTTGCCCATAGAAGACAGAGGGCAGTGGTGGAAATTACTCTGCCTGGAGGTCTGTGACCAGTGGTGTTCCATAGGGATCAGTGCTGGCACCACTACATGGGTTGGTTATTAAGTTTGCTGATGACACAAAAATTGGTAGAGTTGTGGACAGTGAAGAAGGTCATCAAAGGATACAGCAGGATAATGATCAGTTACAGTTATAGGTGGAGAAATGGCAGGTGGAGTTTAATCCAGGAAAGTGTGAGGTGTTGCACTTTGGGAGGTCAAATGTAAGGTAAGAGTATACAGTAAATGGGAGGACCCTAAAACAGCATTGATGTGCAGAGGGATCTTGGGGTTCAAGTCCATATCTCCCTGAAAGTGGCAGCACAAGTAGATAGTAAAAAAGGTGTGTGACATGTTTGCCATCATTGGTCAGGACCTTGAATATAAGTGTCAGGAAGTCATGCTGCTGTTGTATAAAACTTTGGTTAGGCGCACTTGGAGTATTGAGGGCAGTTCTGATTGCGCCATTACAGGAAAGATGTGGAGTCTTTGGAGAGGGTGCAGAAGAGGTTTACCAGGATGCTGCCTTGATTCGAGGGTATTAGCCATAAGGAGAGGTTGGACAAACTTGGATTGTTTTTTCTGGAGCGTTGGGGACTGAGAGGAGACCTGAAGTAGTTTATAAATTTATGAGAGGCATAGATACGGTAGACAGCTAGAATCTTTTCCGTAGGGTAGAAATGTTGGATACTGGAGGGCATAGCCTTGAGGTGGGAAGGGGTATGTTTAAAGGGGTGTGCGGGGCAAGTTTTTTTACACAGGAAGTGGTAGTGGAAGCAGATACGATAATAGCATTCAAGAGGCTTACAGATAGGCACATGAATATGCAGGGACTGGAGGGATATGGATCTAGTGCATACAGAAGAGGTTTAGTTTAATTTGTCGTCGTGTTCGGCACAGACACGTGGGCCAAAGGGTCTGTTCCTGTGTTGTTTATTGATGCTTATGCTGTATGTTGTCACATGTACATTGAAACACACAGTGAAATACATCTTTTCGCCTAGTGTTCTGGGGGCAGCCTGCAAGTGTCGCCATGCTTCTGGCACCAACATAGCATGCCCACAACTTTCAAACCTGTACATCTTTGGAATGTGAGAGGAAACCGGAGCTAACCTTGTTCCTCCACATCAGCAATGTTGGTGTCATCTGCAAACTTAATAACCATGTTAACAACATTGTCATCCAAATTGTTAACGCAGACGACAAACGACAGTAGATCCAACACTGATCCCTGCGGCACACTGCTGGTCTCAGGCCTCCAGTCTGAAAAACCACCCTCCATTACCACCCTCTGACTCATTCAACCAAGCCAATTGGCTAGCTCACCCTGAATCCCATGTGACCTCACCTTCCAGACTAGCCTACCATATGGGACCTTGTCAGAAGGCCTTGCTAAACTCTATGTAGACAATATCTACTGCCTTGCCCTCATCAATCCTCTTGGTCAAAAACTCAATTGAGAGGCAAAATTTCCCACATACAAAGTCATGCTATCTCTAATCAGTCCTTGCCTTTCCAAATGGAGGTAAATCCTGTCTCTCAGAATCCCTACCGGTAACTTTCCCACCACTGGTGTTAAGTTCACTGGCCTGTAGTTCCTTGGCTTGTCCTTGCAATACTTCTTAAATAAAGTCACAACATTAGCCACCTTCCAGTCTTCTAGTACCTCAACCATGGCTAAAGATGATGCAAGTATATCAGCCAGGGACCCAACAATTTCTTGCCTGGCTTCCTACAATGTCCTAGGATACACTTGATCAGACCCCAGGGATTTATCCACATTTATGCACTTTAAGACTGCCAGCACCTCCTCTTCTGTAATGTGGATGTGTTTCAAGACATCACTGTTCTCTTCCCTGACTTGCCTAGCTTCCCTAATCTTCTCCACAGTAAGTACAGACAAGAAGTATTCATTTAAGACTTTGCCCATCTCCTGGGCTTCACATATAGACTGATCCTGCTTTCCCTGGTTACCCTTTTGTTCTTAACATACTTAGAGAATCTCCTTTAACATCTGCCAAAGCTATCTCATGTCCTCTTTTTGCCCTCCTGATTTCCCTCAAGCATACTCTGACATCAAAAGGAACTTGGACAGGTACATGGCTAGGAAAGATTTAGAGAGATACAGGCCAAACGCTGTATCTACTTTAATGCGAGAAGTATCAGGAGCAAGGGTGATGAACTTAGAGCATGGGTAAGTATGTGGAACTATGACGTGGTGGCCATTACAGAGACTTGGCTGTCGCAAGGGCAGAAATGTCTGCTTTATATTCTGGGGTTTAGATGTTTCAGAAGGTACAGGGATGGAGGTAAAAGAGGTGGGGAAGTGGCTTTGCTGATCAGAGACAGTGTCACAGCTGTAGAAAGGGAGGATGTCCTGGAGGGATCATCCACTGAGTCAGTTTGGGTGGAAGTCAGAAACAGGAAGGAAGCAATCACTTTATTGGGAGTATTCTACAGACACCCAATAGCAGCACAGATGCTGAGGAGCAGATTAGGAGGCAGATTTTGGAGAGGTGCAAAAACAACAGGGTTGTTGTCATGGGTGATTTCAACTTCCTAATATTGATTGGCACCTCCTTAGTGTAAAGGCGATAGATGGAATAGAGTTTGTTAGGTGTGTCCAGGAAGGATTCCTGACACAGTATGTGGACATGCTGACTAGAGGAGAGGCCATATTGGACCTGATACTAGGCAATGAACCTGATCACGTTTCAGATCTCTCGATGGGAGAACATTTTGGAGATAGTGACCATAATTCCTTGAACTTTACCATAGCCTTGTAGAGGGATAGGAGCAGACGATATGGGAAAGTACTTAACTGGGGGAGGGGGAATTATGATGGTATTCGGCAGGAACTTGGGAGTGTAAATTGGGAACAGATGTTCTTGGGGAAGTGCACAGCAGAAATGTGGAGGTTGTTTAGGGAGTACTTGCATGGCGTTCTGGATAGGTTTGTCCTATTGAGGCAGGGTAAGGATGGTAGAGTGAAGGAACCGTGGTTGACCAGCGATATAGAACATCTTGTCAAGAGGAAGAAAGAAGCTTACCTGAGGTTTGGAAAGCATGGATCAGACAGGGCTCTGGAGAGTTACAAGGTAGCCAGGAGGGAGCTTAAGAATAGACTTAGGAGAGCGAGAAGGGGGCATGAGAAGTCCTTGGTGAGTAGGATCAAGGAAAACCCCAAGGCCTTCTACACATATGTGAAGAATAGAAGGATGACTGGAGTGAGAGTAGGACCAATCAGGGATAAAAGACGAAACATGTGCCTGGAGTCAGAAGAGGTAAGGAAGGTCCTTAATGAATACTTTGCCTCAGTATTTCCCAGAGGGAGAGACCTTGACATTTGTGAGGATGGCTTACAACAGGCTGATACGCTAGGGCATGTCAACGTGAGGAAAGAGGATGTGCTGGAAATTCTGTAAAACATTAGGATAGATAAGTCACTGGGGCCGACAGGATATATCCAAGGTTATTACAGAAAGTGAGGGAAGAGATTGTTGCGCCTTTGGCGATGATATTTGCATCCTCACTGGCCACAGCAGTAGCGCCAGTTGATTGGAGGGTGGCAAATGTTGTTGTTTTGTTCAAGAAAGGGAGTAGGGACAACCCTGGGAATTACAGGCCAGTGAGTCTTACTTCAGTGGTGGGAAAATTACTGGAGAGGATTCTTAGATACAGGATTTATGGTCATTTGGAGAAGCATAGGCTGATTAGGGACAGTCAGCATGGCTTTGTGAGGGGCAGGTCGTGCCTCACAAGCCTGATTGAATTCTTTGAGGATATGACAAAGCACATTGATGAAGGTAGAACAGTGGATGTGCTGTACATGGATTTTAGTAAGGTGTTTGATAAGATTCCTCATGGAAGGCTCATTCAGAAAGTCAGGAGGCATGGGATCCTGGGAAACTTGGCTGCGTGGATTCAGAATTGGCTCGCCCATAGAAAGCAGAGGGTGGTGGTAGATGGAGCATATTCTGCCTGGAGGTCGGTGACCGGTGGTGTTCCACAGGCATCTGTTCTGGGACCCCTGCTCTTTGTGATTTTTATAAATGACTTGGATGAGGATGTGGAAGGGTGGGTTAGTAAGTTTGCTGAAGATACAAAGATTGGTGGTGTTGTGGATAGTGTAGAAGGTTGCTGTAGATTACAACAGGATATTGATAGAATGCAGAGCTGGACTGAGAAGTGGCAGATGTAGTTGTTAAAGGTTATTAAGAAGGCGTATGGTGTGTTGGCCTTCATTAGTCGGGGTATTGAGTTCAAGAGCTGTGAGGTAATGTTGCAGCTCTATAGAAGTCTAGTTAGACCACACTTGGAGAGGAGGAGGATGAAAGGTGACTTGATAGAGGTCTCCAAGATGATCAGAGGCATAGATCAAGTGGACAGTCAGAGACTTTTTCCCAGGGTGACAATGGCTAACACGAGGGGACATAATTTTAAAGTGGTTGGAGGAAGATATAAGGGGGATGTCAGAGGTGTTTTTTACACAGAGAGTGGTGGGTGCGTGGAGTGCTCTGCCAGCAGAGGTTGTGGGGGCAGATATATTAGGGACATTTAAGAGACTCTTAGATAGCCCTCCATTTCTCTATTATTCATGTGTCTATGTGGGAAGGAAGGGTTAGGTAGATCTTAAATGTCGGCACAACATTGTGGGCTGAAGGGCCTGTACTGTGCTGTAATGTCCTATGTTCTATAAGTGGGACAAGCTTAGATGGGAATCTTGGTTGGCATGGACCAGTTGGGCTGAAGGGCCTGTTTCCGTGCTGTACGATGCTATGGCTCTATGACTCTACATCCCTTATACTCCTCAAGGGATTTGCTTGATATAGCTGTACTTTGTGACGTAAGAAATTGGAGATTCTGAATGGAATTTTGTCCAAATGTGTCTGGTGACCAGGGTCCAGCAACTTATTAGTTTGTTGTTTTGCCTTCCTTCCAATTGGTTCAATTTGATCATCTTTGACTCTTGTTATTATTTCTTATTCCCAAGGATGGTGCCTTGATTTTTTTTAACTATCTTCCATAATTAAGCACTTTTTGGATTGTTAAGTTTAAATTTGAAATCATGCGATAGTGCTAACAATGGTCATAGAGTTGTACAGCATAGAAATGGGCCCTTCAGCCCAACTCATCCATACTGACCATGATGCCTGTCTACACTAATGCTGTTTGCCTGCATTAGGCCCACATCTATCTACTCCCTTCCCATCCCTGACCAAATGTCCTTTAATGACATTAATGTCCACGGGCAAATATCGAGTTAATTACAGGGCAGCTGTGATATCATTGAATAGACTTATCTCTGTTCCTATATACTTTGCTGATAGAAAACACACTAAATGTACAAATGTAGCCTCTCAGCATAGTTCCAGCATCATCAGTTCCCTGTTACAAGCAGGCATGCTTGCTAGGCCTTAGTACCCTGGTTACTGAGTAATCTCTGTGGCCCCATTGTAACACCATAGAATGGTGTCAAATTGTACATTCAAAGAGCTCTGGTTAACTTTGATTGCAAGGAATCAAAAGGAAATCATTCCAGTGGGTAGAGTGATGTTTTGCACAAGGGAAAGTGGTTGTGGCTTTTGGAGAAGCTCAGTTATCCCAACCCCAGGACACTGACATTCATAATTCAGCAGTGTTTCAGGCTGTTGTAAGTCTTATTTTTAAAGAAATACACAATAAGCACCAGACAAAATTTTAAATATTTACTGCTCGAGTCTTCAACAAGTCTTCAACAATATACGTATTGAAGTGCAGAGCAGCTCATCCTCCTCCCACAGCAGTGAATTCCTTTTCTGACCAAATTCCCACATTAGCATTCTGTTAAAGTTGCATTCCTTTCAAGTCACTATGCACCTTTACCTTTGCGGTTCCTTAGACTGGGCAGGATTTGACTCTAAGACAACAAATGTCTTTTGTAATATAATGTGTCATGCTGGTGTGACTTCTTGCTCTTGTTATTGCTCCATAGCTGGATATTCTATGCAATGAAGAAATACTTGGAAAGGATCATACTTTGAAGTTTGTTGTTGTCACTCGATGGAGATTTAAGGTAAACAGCTATTGCGTTGTCTTTTATAATGGTCAATGGATTCTGTATTTTAAATTTTAGAAGGTTTTCCAATCAGTGGTCCATTGATTCCTTATTATCGATGGGGATGATATATTTAGTTATAACTTGTTTTTATATCTTATACCTTACTTGTAGATGTGTTCGACTGATTAAAGTAATGAGTTGCTAAATTTTGCAAGCTATGGGGATTCCAGTTTGATTCGTGATCTGTGTCACTCAGTCATACATAGCTAACAGTATAAATATCATGAGGAGGGTATTGGAGAGAGGAGCAAAGTCACCTGCAGTTGGGTTGGTGTGATGGAGATGGGGGTTGGTGTAGTGGTGAGGATGGAAATTAGGCAGTGACGCTGTCTTCCAATCCTGACAGAAATACAGATAGATCTCAGGATCAGTGGTGATGCCTTCACCATTGCCAAAAATATCAAGTAAACAATGTCCACAGTACTTTATTCTCAGTGCTTTCAGGAAAAACAAGCAGAAATAAATGATATGGGGGAGAAGGAAACCCAGAAAAACAAGTGTGAGAATTTACAGCAGCACTCTCATTAATGTCACATTATTTTATACTTAAAAAACACCAGATCTGTGGAGGCAAAAGGTGTATGTTGACATTTTGGGTAGAATTATTACACCTTTTGCCTCCACAGATGCTGCTTGACACAGAGTTCTTCCAGCATTTTTTTTGTTCCAGATTCCAGCATGTGCAATCTCTTCTGTCTTCTTTAAAGTAGGTCAGTCTGGTTTGATTTAACATTGTCAGTGTAGCGAGTTGTCTGAAAGTTCTTTGATACTACTGCCTTCACTTTCATTTTCACCAAGAAATCATCTCTGTACAAATTACAACGAACTGATTTTTCCACTGTGCTGATGTTCATAGATTCCTCCCTTCCTAGTGTGTAGCTCAATGTAATTGGAACACTTTTAATTGTTGCTTGTTTCCAATGATACAAAAATGCAAACTATCTTGGGACCTGTACTCTGAGGGCTACTGAGGAAATTCAGTACAAAAATGTTCAGTGGAAGTTGAGTGATACTTACTTGCAGAATAGATTTTCCACAATCAAACACTTTTCCATGGTAGCCTTTTGGTTATGACTTAATTAGCTTTCACATGGTTACGAAGCTGCCGGTTTGAGAACGATGGTCTAGATTTTGGTCTTCTTCCACATCATCCCTTTCCTGGGCAACTTGCTAAGGTTGACCTACACTGTTTAGAATCTTGGAGTCAAATTTATCTTGAGTTGAACTTCTGATGCCCATTTCCACCTCAATAGCATCACCAGTCTCTGGCCCTGCCTCAAAAATTCTTTACACCTTTGTTATCTCCAGACTCTTCCGATGCTCTCTCGACAGTCTCCCATCTACCACCCTTCGTAAGCTTGAGCTTATTCAAACTCTGCTGCCTGTATCCTAACTCGTAGTGAATGGAGGGCCAAAGGTTACACAACAGTTTGAATATTTGCTTTGGAAAGGATGCAGAAATTAAAGGTTAGAGAAACTTATGTTTTACACACTACAGTAAAATAGGTGAAGTTATGTAACATTTTATAAAATTATCAAAATGGCAGCAAAGTACTTTACATTTATCTCTACAATACTTACATTTATCGAGTGGACAGTCAGGAACTTTTTCCCAGGGTGACAATGGCTAACACGAGGGAACATAATTTTAATGTGATTGGAGGAATGTATAAGGGGGATGTCAGGGGTAGTTTTTTTACGCCGAGAGTGGTGGATGCATGGAACACACTGCCGGCAGAGGTTGTGGGGGCAGATACATTAGGGACATTTAAGAGACTCTTAGATAGCCACATGAATGATAGAAAAATAGAGAGCTATGTGGGAGATTTTATATACCAACAACAAAAGAAACACACCGAGTCATGTATAAGTGTTAGAAAATGTTTTATTAATAACTACTTATGATAAAAAGAAAAATAAAAGTGAAAATGTTAGAATGTTAAAAGTAAAAATGTTAGATATTAAACATTAACCCCCAAAAAAACTAAACTCGAAGTGTGTGTGTGGCAAATTCCCAAACTCCAAGTCCAGGAATAGTTCTCAAAGTTCAGTTCAGCAAGCCATAAGGTGAAACGTGAGCAAAGGCTTTTTCAAAAGCAACCATTGACTGAAGAGAAAATGTAGAGAGAGAATAGAGAGGAATTACGAAATCCAAATGTTCCACAATGGAACCTATACGACACCTCAGTCACTGATGATCTCCACTGCTTTGTTCGAAGTATCTGCCACCCCGAAAGGAATTCGAGACGTGGCCGTCCACACAAATACCTGTTTCCTTCTACAGGTTAACGACAAAGTGGACTCCACTGGATTATTCCAAAAATCCATACGTGGATTGTAGTGACAGACACAGTTATTGTTTTTCATCCATTGATACAGAGACCATCAGGCAGTGTGTTTCTCTTCCTCTCTCTCTTTTCTGACTGAACCAAAATGTCAGCACGTTATCTCCTGTTGTTGTCGTAATGACGCCACACACACACACACACACACACACACACACACACACACACACAATACTGTACTATGTCTTAAAGGGACATTCACCAAATAGTAACCTAATCCGTAACAGAGGGAAGGGTTAGATAGATCTTCGAGCAGGTTAAAATGTCGGCACAACATCGTGGGCCAAAGGGCCTGTACTGTGCTGTAGTGTTCTATGTTCTATTTAATGAGGTGCTTTTTAACCTGGTTCAACCAGTTTGCACACAGCAAAGAGCAGAATGAGGAACATGGTGTATTTGTGGTTGCGGTGACTGCTATATGTAACATCAATTGCCTAACATTTATTACACAGAAGCATCAGCACACCATGTCATGTATCAAGTTCTAATTGAGCCAGCCTCTGAAATTATTATTTTTTGATCACTTGAAATGAGGGAAGCAAAGAGGATAGTGGAAATAAAAAGTATTAGAAACTTCAAATTTTATTGAGACGGAGAGAGCAAGGAAGTTGGATTAGCTGGATTGCTCTCCTGTAGTGCTGGTACAGACCTGGTGGGCCAAATGGCCTTCTTTCATTCTGTAACCATTCTGTGCTTCTGTGAGGAATGAGCCAAGAAGAAATGTCTTTTCTAGCAGTGTGTTGCAGCAGGAATTATTTGAAACAGAGACTGTTGTAAGAGATAAATAGCTAAACGTTTGAAGCAAATAAAACCAGATGTGTGCCATCAGTTAATGTTCCAATCCCTTCTACACCTACGTTAATGTTGATTAGTCTGGAGTCACCTCTGCAAGCATTCATGTCTTTACTGTTGCAAGGTCTGCTGGCCCTGAAGCAATCACAGACACTCACAGTGACCCAGTCGCTGAATATGTTGAAGACGGATCGATAGGTTTTTAGATATTAAGGGGATCGAGGGGGATTGGTAATTGGTTTATTATTGTCACATTTACTGAGATAACACTGGAAAACTTTTGTTTGCTTGCCATCCAGACAGATAATTCCATACATAACTACGTTGAGGTAATACAAAAGGGAAAAAAAAACAGAATGCAGAATATAGTGTTACAATTACAGAGAAAGTGCAGTGCAGGTAGACAAGTAAAGTGCAAAGGCCATGATAAGGTAGACTGAGAGATCAAGAGTTCATCCTTAATGTCTAAGAGGTCCATTCAAGAGCCTTATAACTGCAGGATAGAAGCTGTCCTTGAGCCTGGTGGTATATGTTCTCAAGTTCTTGTATCTTCTGCCTGATGGGCGAGAAGAGAGAATGTCTGAGGTGGGAGGGGTCCTTCATTATGTTGGCTGCTTTCCTGAGGCAGCAGGAAGTGTAGACAGAGTCAGTGGAGGGGAGGCTGGTTTTTGTGATGGATTGGAATAGGAATTAGTGCAGGAAATTGGCAGTAAGGTCAAAGATGAGCCGTGATCTTATTGTATAGTGAAACAGGCACAAGGGGCTAAATAGCCTATTCCTTTTTCTACTACTTATGCTTAGGCCGAGCCAGCAAGCTACGCTAGCATGTGTCACCATCTCTGAGCAAGGTCAGAGGAATGCATCGGCAGTGTGTTTCTCAATCTTGCAGCCGAAGGTGACATTTTGAAATTTCCATATTGTGCACTCCCTTTCAAGAAATTAACGTCGGTGGGAACACCATCGGTGGGAATGTCTGACTGGAGGACCTCAGGAAGGCAGTGAGATCTGAACGATATGTAAAGACCTTTTCATTATTTTCCTTCAGGAAGTGAGGAAGTCTTTAACAACAAAAACTGTTCATTTTAGCCATAAAATATAATTTATATAAAAAAAACACTCAAGATAAACAGTTCAGCTAATTGTTGAAGAGTTTATGCACAAACATGGTTGAGGGATTGTCAGGAGTATCAGCTCAATGTTCCAGGGCACAGATGCTACATGCATGATAGAGAAGGGGGACATTCTTTTTTGATTTAGGGAGAACATCATGGCAGTACCTAGAGAGGATATTCTTGGGGAATACCCAGTGAGGTTATATGGGTCTAATACAGAAATAAAAAGAGAGTGATCATGTTCATGGGATTGTCCTATAGCCCCATACTAGTCAGCAGGAGTTAGTGGATCAAATATGTAGGGAGATTGCACTTAGTTGCAGAAGTGTAGGGTTGTAATAGTAGGTGATTTTAACTTGTATAATAATGACTGCGTCTGCCATAGTTAAGGGCTTGGATCGGCAGAATTTGCAAAGTATGCCCAGGAAAATTTTCTCAAGCAATATGTAGATGGCCCTACTAGAGAGGGGAAAATACTGGATTTCCTATTCGTAAATGGGGCAGAGTGTGATTGAAGTGTCAGTGGGGGAGCACTTTGGGACCAGTGACCATAATTCTATTATTTTGAAATAATTATGGAAAAGGACAGGACTGGTCCACGAGTTAAAGTCATAAGTTGGGGCAAGGCTCATTTTGATGGCATTAGACAGGTAAAGGTTAATTGGAGAGGCTGTTTGCAAGTAAAGGGATGTCTGGCAAGTGGGACAGAGAGAGTTCAGGGCCAACATGTTCCTGTCAGAGTGAAGGGCAAGGCTGGCAGGGGTAGGGAACCTTGGTTCACGAGGGACAGTGAGGCTCTGGTCAGGAAAGTGAAGTAGGCACATGTCAGGTACAGGCAGCTGAAATCAAGAGAATTCATTGAGGAGTATAAGGGATGTAGGGCTACACTCAGGGAAATCAGGAGGGCAAAGAGAGGACACAAGATGGCTAAAGGTAAAGGAGAATCCAAAGAGATTGTACAAGCATGTTAAGAATCAGAATAATATTCACTGACATATATTGTGAAATCTGTTGTTTTGTGGCAGCAGTACAATGCAAGACTTAAAGACATAAAAAATTACTATAAGCTTCAAAAATAAATAGAGTGCAAAAAAGGTAGTGTTCATGGACTATTCAGAAATCTGATGGCGGAGGGGAAAAAGCTGTTCATAAAATGCTGAGTGTGGGTCTTCAGGCTCCTATACCTCCTTCCCAATGGTGGTAGCGTGAAGAGGGCATGCCCTGGGTGGTGAGGGTCCTTAATGATTGATGCTGCCTTCTTGAGGCACCACCTCTTGAAGATGTCCTTAATGATGGAGCTGGCTGAGTCTACACTCTCTGCAGCCTCTTTCGATCGTGCACATTGGAGCCTTCATGCCAGGCGGTGATGCAACCAGTTACAATGCTCTCCACCATACATCTGTAGAAATTTGCAAGAGTCTTTGGTGATATACCAAATCTCCTCAAACTCCTAATGAAGTAGAGCCGCTGGCATGCCTTCTTTGTGATTGCATCAATGTGTTGGGCCCAAGATAGATCCTCTGAGATGTTGACGCCCAGGAATTTGAAGCTGCTCGCCCTTTCCACCGCTGACCCTTCAATGAAGACTGGTGTGTGTTCTCCTGACTTCCCCTTCCTGAAGTCCACAATCATTTCCTTGGTCTTGCTGACACTGAGTGCAAAGTTGTCGCGACACCACTCAACCACCTGTCTACATCAATGGTGCTGAGGTCGAGAGGGTTGACAGCTTCAAGTTCCTGAGAGTGAACATCACCAACAGCCTGTCCTGGTTAGATCATGTAGAAGCCACGGCAAAGAAAGTTCACCGGTGCCTCTCCTTCCTCAGGAGGCTAAAGAAATTTGGTTTGTCCCCTTTGACTCTCACCAGCTTTTACAGATGCACCATAGAAAGCATCCTATCTGGACGTATCACGGCTTGGTACGGCAACTGCTCTGCCCAGGACCGCAAGAAACTGCAGAGAGTTGTGTCTCCTCTTCCATCGGGTAGAAGATACAGGAGCCTGAAGGCACGTACCACCAGACTTAAGGACAGCTTCTACCCCACTGTGATAAGACTATTGAACAGTTCCCTTATACAATGAGATGGACTATGACCTCATGACCTCACGATCTACCTTGTTGTGACCTTGCACCTTATTGCACTGCACTTTCTCTGTCGCTGTGACACTTTACTCTGCACTGTTATTGTTTTTACCTGTACTACATCAATGCACTCTGTACTAACTCAATGTAACTGCACTGTGTAATGAATTGACCTGTACGATCGGTTTGTAAGACAAGGTTTTTCACTGTACCTCGGTACAAGTGACAATAATAAACCAACACCAATCAGCCGATCTATCTCACTCCTGTACGCCTCGTCATTGCCATCTGAGATTCTGCCAACAACAGTGGTGTCATCGATGAATTTATAGATGGCGTTTGAGCTGTGCTTAGCCACACAGCCGTGAGTGTAGAGAGAGTGAAGAAAATAAGGCTCCTTAAGGGTCGATGTGGTCATCTGTGTGTGGAGCCACAGTAGGTGGGCAAGGTTTTAAATTCATACTTTTGTCTGTATTTACCATGGAGGAGGTCATGAGAGCTCAGGAATTCTGTGAAGAGAATGGTGATGTATTGGAACGTATACACATTACAAAAGAGGAAGTGCTGGCAGCCTTGAAGTGCAACAATATGGATAAATCCTCAGGGCGTGACCAAAATATCCTAGGGAAGGTAGGGAACAAATTGTTGAGGCCTGGCAGAGATGCAGAGATGTTTGTATCATTGTTAGCCACAGGTGAGGTACCAGAGGGCGGCTAATGTTTTGCCTTCATTTAAGGTGGTCTGCAAGGACAATCCAGGGAATTACAGGCCAGTCAGCCTAGCATCAGTGGCGGGAAATTTACTGGAGAGGATTCTGGGAGACAGGATCTGCCTCATTTGTAAAGGCAAAGGCTGATTAAGGACAGCCAGCACGGCTTTGTTCGTGGGAAATTGTGTCTCATGAATTTGATTGAGTTTTTTGAAGAGGTGACCAAGAGGATTGACGAGGGCAGGGCAGAAAACATTTTTCTACATGGACTATAGCAGGGCCTTTGACAAGGTCCCACATGGTAAACTGATTTGGAAGGTTAGATCACATGGGATCCAGGGTGAACTAACCATTGGATACAAAATTGGCTTGGCGGTAGGAGTCTGAGGGTGGTAGGCCAGGGTTGTTATTCAGATTGGAGGCTTGTAACCAGTGGTGTGCCACATGGATCAGTGCTGGGTCCACTGTCGTTTGTCATTTATATTAATGATTTGGATGACAATGTAGTTTGCATGGTTAGAAAGTTTGCAGATGACACCAAAATTGGTGGTGGAATTGGAATTGGTTTATTATTATCACATTTTCTGAGATACAGTGAAAAACTTAGTTTTGCATGCCATCCATAAAGATCATTTCAAAACATAAGTACATCAAGGTAGTACAAGGGAAAAGCAATAACAGAATACGGAATGTAGTGTTACAGGCCATAACGAGGTAGATTGTAAGGTCAAGAGTCCATCTTATTGTACTAGGGGACAGTTCAATAGTCTTAGAACAGCAGGATAGAAGCTGTCCTTGAGCCTGGTGGGACGTGCTTTCAGGGTTTTTTTATCTTCTGCCTGATGGGATGGGGGAGAAGAGAGAATGTCCCATTTGGGAGGGGGGTCTTTGATTATGTTGGCTGCTTTACCGAGACAGTGAGAAGTGTAGACAGAGACCATGGAGGGGAGGCTGGATTCTGTGATGAGCTGAGCTGTATCCACAACTCTCTGCGGTTTCTTGCGGTCAAGGGCAGAGCAGTTGCCCTACAAACCGTGATGCATTCGGATAGGATGCTTTCTATGGTGCATTGATAAAAATTGGTGAGGCTCAAAGGGGACATTCCAAATATCTTTAGCCTCCTGAGGAAGTAGAGGTGCCGGTGAGCTTTCTTGGCCATGGTGTCTACGTGGTTGGGCCAGGACAGGCTATTGGTGATCACTCCATGGAACTTGAAGCTCTCAACCCTCTTGACCTCAGCATCGTTGATGTAAACAAGAGCGTTTGCACTGCCCCCCTTTCTGAAGTCAATGACTAGGTGCCAAGTGTTGCTGCCTATCTTTCAAACAACCTTTCTAACGCAGAGATGTGATCTTCCCAAGTATCATTCCCAGTCACTAAGTCGTCAATGTAGGCATCTGTATGTTTTAACCCATGAATCACTGAATTAATCATTCTTTGAAATGTTGCCGGAGCATTTTTCATTCCAAATGGCAAAACATTGTATTCATACAATCCAGAAGGGGTTACAAAGGCTGAAATCTCCCTTCCTCTATCTGTTAATGGAACACACCAGTACCCTTTTTAATAAGTCAATCTTTGTGAGAAATTTTGCCTTTCCCACTCTATCTATGCAATCATCCACCCTAGGAATAGGGTAAGCATCTGACTTTGTTACAGCATTCACTTTCCTATAATCTGTGCAAAATCTAACAGTTCCATCAGGTTTAGGTACAATAACACAGGGCGAACTCCAATTTGAAGTTGAATGTCTAATAATATCATTTTCCAACATGTATTTGATTTCCTGATCAACAAGTTTACTTTTTTCCACATTCATTCGATATGGGTGTTGTTTGATTGGTTTTGCATCCCCAACATCAACATCATGGGTAATTATCGATGTTCTGTTTGGAACATCTGGGAACAGATTTTTAAATTTTAAAATTAATTCTCTCATCTGTTGTTTTTGTGAAACTTGTAAATGGTCCAACTTCATTTCAAGGTTCTCCAGGATATTTTGGTTTTTTAGTTTCGATGGAACAATATTTGGTCTAAATTGGCCTTCCTCAACATCAACATCAGGCATTCTAGAAACAACCTTTACATCATCCACCAAGGCCACAACTGAATCCCTCTCATAATAAGGTTTTAGCATGTTTACATGACAGAGTTGTGTTTTCTTGCGTCTATCTGGTGTTTTGATTATATATGTTAAATCAGTCACTCGAGATTCAATAACATAGGGTCCAGAAAAACGAGATTGCAAGGGATTATTTTGGCTAGGGAAAAATACCAACACCTTTTGCCCCACTGCAAATGTCCTAGGCTGAGTATGTCTATCAAAATATGTCTTCATTCTTATCTGGCTAGTTTTCAAATTCTCTCTCGCTAGCTGGCAGACTCTCTCCAACCGAGTTTTAAATTTTTGGACATAGTCCAACAGACTCAAGTGCACTTCCTCATTAACCCATTGCTCTCTCAACAACTCCAAAGGTCCTCTCACCCTATGTCCAAATACAAGCTCAAACGGACTAAATCCTATTGACTCCTGGATTGATTCTCTAACGGCAAACAAAAGTAAATGGATACCTTCGTCCCAATCCTTGGTGTTTTCAAAGCAATAAGTCTTCAGCATATTTTTGAGAGTAGAATGAAATCTCTCCAGAGCTCCTTGAGATTCTGGGTGATATGCAGATGATACAATCTGCTTTGCTCCCAGCTCATAGACTAGTTGTTGAAAAAAATTTGACATAAAATTACTACCTTGATCAGATTGGATTTGTTTTGGCAAACCAAACAAGGAAAAAAAATTTACAAGAGCCTTTGACACCGTCTTGGCCTTAATATTTGTAAGGGGTATTGCCTCTGGAAATCTAGAAGTGGCACACATGATGGTTAACAAATACTGATTTCCAGTCTTAGACTTTGGTAATGGGCCAACACAGTCCACAATCACCTTCGAAAAGGGCTCCCCAAAAGCAGGAATTGGTTTCAATGGAGCCACAGGGGGTTTTTGATTTGGTTTACCTACCATCTGACATGTGTGGCAGGTTCGACAAAACATCACCACATCTTTTCTCAAACCAGGCCAATAGAATTGTTTCAAGATCTTCCCTACAGTTTTATTCACACCAAAATGACCACCCAAAGGCATACTATGGGCCAGGTTTAAAATCTCATCCCTATAAACCTTTGGAACAACAACCTGATGAATAACTTCCCATTCCTCAGTAACAGGAACATGAGGAGGTCTCCATTTCCTCATTAACACTCCATTTTTGACATAGTATCCAATTGGCACTTTTTTAATCTCCTCACATGAGAGTGCTTTTTCTTTCAATTCTGTCAACTCAGGGTCCTTTGTCTGTTCCACCATAAAATCCTTCCTCGACAAAGACAAATCTTTAAATTCAGGCTCACTATAAGGATGTTGATCCTCCAGTGAAGACAGAAAAGTTTCAGATAAGGCATCATAATTTTCTTCCTGTTTAGGACTGTCACAAGGAACCACATCAGACTGCACCGGACTGTCTGTCTTGGCTAATTCTTTAGCTCTAGCTCGAGTGACTGCACATGATGGGTAAACATCTGGATCATTCTCAGACTCATCAATCCTTGGTTTGGTCGTTAACCGTACCACAGGAACAATTTCTCCATCTGCAAGGTCATTTCCCAATAACAAAGAAACTCCTTCCACTGGCAACCTAGGTCTTATCCCTATCTCGACTGGTCCTTCTACGAACTTTGACTTTAAAATCACCCTGTGTAAAGGGACAGATATGGTGTCATCTGTAACGCCTTGCACTAGATTTACCTCATCAGTGTCAGTTTCTTCACCAAAATTTAAAACACTGTCCAGCAAGAGAGATTGGCAAGCCCCAGTAACTCTAAGAATTTTCACTGGCACCTGGGGTGACTCATCATTCAGTGAAACAAAACCCTCTGATACATAAGAACGGAATTCCTTTCTCACCTCCTCCAACTTTTCCGCTTTTACCTCTTGCAAGGACTGATCTTTAACAGCATCTCCTAAACCTTTTTGATTTTTAATTGCCTGAAAGCAAGCATTGGGCACAGCTTCCTTCCTTTTCTTCAAAAGGGCACAATTAGATATCACATGGCCAGGTTTCTTACAGTAATAACAAGTACGCTCAACAGGTTTCTCCAGCCCTGGCTTCTTTTCATCCTTCCCTTTTTGATTACCTCCCAATTTAATCTCCGGTTTACCTGGATTGTCTTTGTAACTCTTTTGAAAGGTTTTAGGTTGTCCCCATTTGGATTTATGGGTTAAAGCATAATCATCTGCCAACCTAGCAGTTTCTTGTAAAGTTTTCACTGCCTTTTCATTTAAATATGTTGTTAATTCAGCTGGAACACATCTTTTAAAGTCTTCCACTAGTATCAATTCTTTCAATTTATCAAAATCCCCATCTACATTTTTAGCCATGTACCATCATTCAAAACATATTCTCTTTCCATTGGCAAATTCCATATAAGTCTGATCTGCAGATTTCCTCAAGTCTCTAAATTTTTGTCTATAAGCTTCAGGTACCAATTCATAGGCCTTCAAAATAGCTTGTTTTACCTTGGTATAATCAGCTGCATCCTCAGCAGACAAAGCAGAATAAGCTTTTTGAGCTTTACCTTTAATCACACTCTGTACCATAAGAGCCCATCCTTTCCTTGGCCAGTTTGAACTCTCAGCAACCTTTTCAAAATGTTGGAAATACTGATCAACCTGATCTTCTTCAAAAGGAGGGACTAATTGAACCTCCCTGCTGGCTGAAAACCCATCATCAGAATCAGATTCCAAACTCTTTCGCTTCATTTTTAACTCATGCTGCCTCTGTTTTTCCTTCTCCTCTCTATCCAGCTCCATCCTCCTCAATTCCATCTGCTTCATTGCTAGATCAGCCTCTATCTTCATCCGAGTTAGCTCTCGTTCAGCCTCTAATTTCTTTTGTTCTCGTTCAGCCTCTATCTTTGCCAGCTGCACCTGTGCCTCAGAAATTGCTATTTCACTGCCAGGAAACTATTTTAACACTTCCTTCTCAAACACCTTCTTTTCCACATAATGGCCAGCTATCAGTCTCTGAATATCTGCCTTTCTCATAGACTGCTTTACTTCTGTAAGGTTTAGCCTTGTAGCAATCTTTATCAGATCATCCTTTTTCGCCACCTCCAATCCCTTTTGGGTTGGTGACTCCAAAAATGCCTTAATGTCCATTGCTGCTGGTTTCCACACACACAAGCCAATTAAAAAGAATTTATCAGACCTCCCTCAACAATCTTTGGATTGAATCCCGAACAAATCTCGTCAATCTGGGGAACGATCCCAGACGACACTCGTTAATCTTTGGATTGGATCCCAGACGAATCTCGTTAACCTTGGGAACTATCCCGGACGAGCCCCCAATTTTGTCATGAACCAGCAACAAAAGAAACACACTGAGCATGAGTTAGTGTTAAAAATTATTTTATTAATTACTACTTATGATAATACATAAAATAAAAGTAAAAATGTTAGTATGTTAGAATTCAAAAAATGTTAAACCTCGAACGTTAACCCCAAAACTAAACTCTTCGTGTGTGTGTGTGTGACAAAGTCCAAAACTCCCAGTTCCGGAATGGTTCTTAAAGTTCAGTTCCGCAAGCCATAAGGTGAAACATGAGCAAGGGCTTCTTCAACAACCACCGTTGTCTGAAGATAAGATGTAGATGTAGAAAAACATAGAGAGAGTACATACGAAATCCAAATGTTCCACGATGGAACCCAAACGACACTTCAGTGTTTACTCGGTAGTGACTTCCTTACCCCGAAAGCATCCGAACCGTGGTCGTCCACATACAAATACCTGTTTCCTTCTACAGGTCAGCAACAAAGTGAACTCCACTGGATTACTTCCAACTTCCATACATGGATTTCTGTGGCAAACACAGTTATTGTTTCTCATCCATCGAGAGAGAACACTAGCAGGCTGGTGTCTCTCTCCCTTCTCTCTCTCTCTCTCCTTCTTCTTCTTCTTCTTCTAACTTCTTCAACAACGTCATTACGTCCTTTATCTTCTATTGACGTAAGCACGCCCCACACACACATACACACACACTCTCTATCTTAAAGGGACTTTCACTGAGTCCATAACAGTTGGTCAGGAAGTCAGGGATCCAGTTGCAAAGGGAGGTGTTGGGTCTCAGGTCTAGGAGTTTGAAGATGAGTTTGCTTGGAATTATAGTATTGAAGGCAGAGCTGTAGTCAATAAACAATAGTCTAACGTAGGTGTCTTTATTGTCCAGATGCTCCAAAGATGAGTGTAGGGCCAGGGAGGTGGCGTCCACCTGAGACCTTTCTCGGCAATAGGCGAATTGCAGTGGGTCGTGATTGTCTGGGAGGCTGGAGTTGATGCGTGCCATGACCAGCCTCTCAAAGCACTTCATGATGGTGGATGTCAGAGTCACCAGGCTATAGTCATTAAGGCATGTTACCTTGCTTTGCTTAGGTTCTAGGATGATAGTGGACAGGTGGTTATTGGGAGGCTGGTTATCATAATGGACGGAGCAGTGTTCACAACTCTCTGCAATTTCTTGCTGTCTTGGGCAGAGCAGTTGCCATACCAGATAGGATACTTTCTATGGTGCATTATTAAAAACTGGTGGAGTCAACGAGGTCATGCTGAATTTCCATAGCCCTCTGAGGAAGTTGAGGCATTGGTGTGCTTTCTTGGCCACAACGTCTACGTGGTTGGACCACGACAAGCTATTGGTGATGTTTACACCTAAGAACTTGAAGCTCTCAACCTTCTCCATCTCAACACCATTGATACATACAGAGGCATGTGCATCATTCGCCCCCATCCCCCCACTCCCCCCGTTCCTGACGTCAATGACCAGCTCTTTTGTTTTCCTGACATTGAGGGAAAGGTTGTTGTCATGACACCATGCCACTAGACTCTCGATCTCCTTCCTGCATTGCAATTCATTGTTATTTGAGATCCAGCCAACTACGGTGGTGTCATCTGTGAACTTGTCAATGGTGTTAGAGCAGAATCTGGCCACACAGTGAGTGTTTAGGGAGTAAAGTAAGGGGCTGAGGAAGCAGCCTTGTGGGGCACCAGTGTTGAGGATAATCGTGGCGAAGGAGAGTGTCTGTGGCAGACACTGAAGAGGGTTACCTAAAACTACAACAGGGTCAAGATTGACCAGGAAAGTGGGCCAAGAAGTGGCAGATGGAATTTACCTCAGATGTGTAAAGTGCTGCCTTTTGGGAAGCTAAACCAGGGCAGAACATACACAGAGAATGGCAGGCCTTGGACAGTGCTATAGAACATAGAGACCTGGAGGTACAGGTACATATTTCCTTGAAAGTGACGACAAGATAGTCAAGATGGTGAAGAAGGCATTTGGCACATTTGCCTTCATTGGTCAGGGCATTGAGTACAGGAGCTGTGACCTCGTGTTGCAATTGTACGAGATGTTGATGAGACCACACTTGGAATACTGTGTGCATTTCTGGTCACCCAGCTATAAGAAGGATGTCATTAGCTGAAAACAGTGCAAAGAGGGCTGGAGGACTTACATGGAGAGGTTAGATAGATTTTTTTTTCCATGAGCATAGGAATTTAGGGTTGGGTGACCTTATAGAGGTATATAAAATCATGAGAGGAGTAGATAAGGTGAATGGACACTTTTTCCCAGGGTACGACAGCCTAGCGGGCATAGGTTTAAGGCAAGAGGGGAAAGATTTAAAGGGGAGCTGAGTGGTAACTTTTTCACACATAGGTTGGTGGGTATATGGAATGAGCTGCCAGTGGAAGTGGTAGTGGTGGGTACAATTACAACAGTTAAAAATCATTTGGTACATGGATAGGAAAAGTTGAGAGGGAAATGGGCCAAACGCAAGCAGATGGGACTCGCTCAGGTTCTGTTTAACTCTATGACCCACTATAACCTTCCAGTGATCCTGTGGGGCTCTGAAGGTTTTGCCAACTTTAATGTTTTGGATGAAAAATTCCTTTCCCTTGCCATATTGAAGCTGGTCATATTTATGATCTAATAGGAATCAATTCAGTCACTACCCTGTACCTTCAATAATTCTAAAGGTTAGGGCTAAGTTCATGTAGTGTGCTGAGCCAGTGCCTTTGCTGAACTTTCCATTTGCAGCATGAAGCAATATGTCAGTGGCACTGTTAGCACACATCCTGAAAAAAGCAGGTGGCAAAATCAGCCAAGCAGCCCATACCTTCTGAAACAATCAAACTGTTGTTGCTATCGTTTCTCATCGTGGAGCCATTTGGGACTGGGGCTGTAACAATGCTGCTCTTCCTCACTGGCTGATCACCTGCTTTACAAATGCACAAATAAGTATTGCAGAACCTAACAGGTGGAGCAAGGGAGGGATGGGTGGCAGGACATCGGGGGTAGGAGGAGAGGAGAGGAGTGAGCAAGACAAAAGAATCATGAAATGATAAAGTCGTTACATCACAGAAGAAGGTTAGTGAGGCAATTCGGGATTTTTATATGAGTAATTGACTTTATCCCATTCCCTGACTCTATTCCCATTGATTGCATTTTATTTCTTATCTAATTACCTTCCTATCTAATTCACCTTTGAAGACTATGATTATACCTGTTGTCTGAAATAGCTTTGCATAGAACATAGAACAGTACAGCACAGGAACAGGCCCTTTGGCCCACAAAGTCTGCGCTGGTCACAATGCTGAATTAAACTAAATCTCTTCTGGTATTGGTTTATTATTGTCACTTGTACCGAGGTGCAGTGAAAAACTTGTCTTGTGTACCGATCGTACAGGTCAATTCATTACACAGTGCATTGAGGCAGTACAGGATAAAAACAATAACAATACAGAGTAAAGTGTCACGGCTACAGTGAAGTGCAGTGCAGGTAGACAATAAGCTGCAAGGTCACAACAAGGTAGATTGTGAGGTCAGAGTCCATCTCATCGTATAAGGGAACTGTTCAATAGTCTTATCATAGTGGGATAGAAGCTGTCCTTAAGTCTGGTGTTACGTGCCCTCAGGCTCCTGTATCTTCTGCCCGATGGGAAAGGGTAGAAGAGGGAATGACCAGAGTCTTTAATTATGCTGGCTGCTTCACCAAGGCAGCGAGAGGTATAGACAGAGTCCACGGAGGGAAGGCTGGTTTCCATGATGCGCTGGGCTGTGTCCACAACTCTCTGCAATGTCTTGCGGTCCTGGGCAGAGCAGTTGCTGTACCAAGCCATGATGCATCCAGATAGGATGCTTTCTATGGTGCATCGATAAAAGTTGCTGAGTGTCTAAGGGGACATGCCAAATTTCTTCAGCCTCCTGAGGAAGTAGAGGTGCTGGTGAGCTTTCTTGGCTGTGGCGTCTAGGAACGTGAAGCTCTCAACCCTTTCGACCTCAGTACTGTTGATGTCGACAGGTGCATGTACACCACCCCCCTTCCTGAAGTCAATGACCAGCTCTTTTGTTTTGCTGACATTGAGGGAAAGGTTACTGTCATGACACCATGTCACTAAGCTCTCTATCTCCTTTCTGTACTCCGACTCATCGTTATTTGAGATATGACCCACTACGGTGGCAACATGTGTCCATCCCCAGCAGTGGTTACAGTCACCCCTGCTGCCCTGAGCCCATATCTCAGCAGTGACCCCTGCCCCAACCTGACTACCAGCTCTCACAGGCAGCGTTCCACAGGGGTTGATTCCTTACTTTGTGTGCACCAGGTTCCCAGTGCAGGAGTGCTGTCAGTAACATCTCTCTATATAATATGATAACAACCCTTGTTTGTGCTAAGTCCATTAACATTCTCTGGTTCTGAGGACTAAGTGAGGCACCAGTGTATGATTCTGGTTATCTGTGGACCCACAAAAGACCATAGATGCTGGAATCTGAAGCAAACAATAAAGTGCTGCAGAAAGTCAATGGATCGAACAGCATCTGTGGAGGCAAAGGGATGGTCAATGTTTTGGGTAGGGAACCTGCATCAGGTCTGTGTAGAGGGGAGATAACCAGTATGTAGAAGTGAGGAGGGGTGAGACACATGGTGGAACCAGATGAGGTTGGGATGATGGGCAGGTGGAGCCAGGTGGGGGAGGGTGATGAGAGGTGATGGATGGAAAAGGTGAACAAAGAGTGAGAGAGACCCTCAGTAGATGTGTGGCAGTGGGAATGGAATACAAGCGGAGTACCCATCCCCATGCTCTGGCACTTTCCCATGCAACCATAGGAGGTATAACAGTTGTCCCTACACCTCACCACCAACCAGGAACCTAACAGCGTTCCAGGTGAGGCAGAGATTCACATGCATCTCCTGCAACCTGGTCTACTGCATGTAGTGCTCACAATGTGGCCTCCTCTACATCAGTGAAGCTGAGCTTGAACAAGGTGAACGTTTTGTAGAACACCCGCACTCTGTCTGCAATGCTCGTCTGCAGCTTCCAGTTGCATGACATTTCAACTGTCCTTCCCATTCCCACACCAACCTGTCTGTCCTCGGCCTTCTCCACCGCCACTGTGAAGCCAATTGCAGGCTAGAAGAACAGCTCATATTCCACTGGGGTAACCTACAGTCCAAAGGTATGAACACTGAATTTTCTAATTTCAGGGAACCCACTCCCTTTGGAGACATAAGAAACTGCAGATGCTGGAGTCTGAAGCAACACACAATCTGCTGGAGGAACTCAGCGGGTCGAACAACATCTATGGGAGGAAAGAAATTGTTGACGTTTCAAGTCAAAACCCTACATCAGGACCAGATGCAGGGTTTCAACTCTAAACAGTGACAATTCCTTTCCTCCCACAGATGCTGCTTGACCCGCTGAGTTCCTCCAGCAGATTGTTTGTTAACCAACTCCCTTTGTTCACCCTTTCTATTCCCCCACCATGCCCCCCCCCCCCCCACATTACCTAGACTCATCGTCCACCCCACCTCATTCCATCTGGCCATCATTCACATATCCTTTCAAGAGGGTGCAGATGAGGTTCACCAAGATGTTGCCTGGATTAAAGAGTATTAGTTATAAGGAGAAGTTGGACAAACTTGGATTGTTTTCTCTGGAGTGTCAGAGACTGAGGGGTGACCTGATAGAAGTTTATAAAATTATGAGAGGCATAGACAGGATAGGTAGCCAAAGTATTTTTCCCAGGGTGAAAATGTCAAATACTAGAGCGCATAGCTTTAAGGTGAGAGGGAAAAGGTTAAAGGAAATTTTTAACCAGACAGTGGCAGGTGCCTGGAATGTGCTGCCAGGGGAGGTGGTGGAAGCAGGTATGATAGCACTGTTAAAGAGGCATTTAGACAAGCACATGAACAGGCTGGGAATGGAAGGATATAGATCATGTGCAGGCAGATGGGATTAGTTTAAATTGACATCATAGTTAGCACAGACATGGTGGGCCTGTTCCTGTTTTTTACTGTTCTATATTCTATGTACCTGGGTTTCTTCTCCCTTGATTCATCTTTCCTATCCTCTCCGCCACCAGGTTCCATCTGCACATCACCCCTCCCTTTTCTGGTTCCACCTATCACCTGACAGTCTCTATCTTACCCCTCCCTCTCACTCCCTCTCACATACTGGCTATCTTCCTTATACACTCTCAGTCCTGATGCTGGGTCCCAACCCAAAATGTTGACCATCTCTTTCCCTGTCTAGGGCTTTCACCTGCTTCCTGAAGTGCTTTGACTAAAATTGGATGCAATATTTCTGTTAAAGCCTTACCTGCATTTATAAAGATTCAACATGACTGGCTTGCCTTTATCCTCTGCCACTCTTTATAACGTTCAAGATCCTCTGTACTCTTTTCGCCACTTCCTCAACCTGCCCTGCCATCTTCAAAGATTTGTGAACATACATCACAGCTTCCTCCGTTCCTCCTCATCCTTTGGATTACATTCCCTCTCCTTTTCCTTCCTACCACAAGGAGGAGCAGAGGGATCTGGGGGTTCATATTCACAGTTCATTGAAAGTTGCCTCACAGGTGGAAAGAGCAGTTAAGAAGGCCAATGGGATGTTGGCTTTCATAAATCGCGGGATTGAGTTTAAGAGCCGCGAGGTGATGATGCAGCTTTACGAAACTCTAGTTAGGCCACACTTAGAGTACTGTGTTCAGTTCTGGTCACCTCATTATAGGAAGGATGTGGAGGCATTGGAGAGGGTGCAGAGGAGATTTACCAGGATGCTGCCTAGATCCTGGATTAGAGCGTATGGAATATGAGGAGAGGTTTAAGGTGCTAGGGCTTTATTCACTGGAAAGGAGGAGGATGAGAGGAGACATGATAGAGGTATATAAAATATTGAGAGGAATAGATAGAGTAGACAGTCAGCGCCTCCTTCCCAGGGCACCAATGCTCAAGACGAGAGGGCATGGCTTTAAAGGTTATGGGTGGGAGGTTCAGGGGAGATGTCAGGGGGAGGTTTTTCACCCAGAGAGTGGTTGGTGCATGGAATGCACTGCCTGGGGTGGTGGTGGAGGCAGATACATTGGACAGGTTCAAGAGCTTGTTGGATAGGCATATGGAGGAGTGTGGGATGGGGGGATATGCGGGAGGAAGGGGTTAGGTCATCAAGCCACCCTCACACTACCTACGGCACAACATGGTGGGCCGAAGGGCCCGTTTTGTGCTGTATGGTTCTATGGTATCACTTTGTACCTCTTTCCTTTAAATTTTATCTGCCATGTTTTTGCACATAACACCAGCCTACATCCCTTAAAGTGTGCTGGGGGAGTAGAGGAAGAGGGAATGGAGGGGCTGGAGGAGATGCAAGCCTTGGAATAAAGGAGAGACGTGTGCAAGGAGAAAGTGGGAAAGAATTAGATATGGAGAAATGGAGCAATAAATAGAGAAGGAGGAGGAAACTGGAGAGTGATTGCATGAAAGGGACAAAAGTTAGAAGGATGACAAAGTCTATGGTCCAAATGCTCGAAAGCTATTGATTAGAACGGGTGTTGGATGTAGCTTCTGATTACAGTTCCACCAGAACTGAGGTGATCTGATTCATTAGCTGGCTGATATTCTGTTTGACACATGGGCGTTACAAACCATCGAAGAAATTTCAGAACAGTAACTTGTTAATTTCCTCTAGACAGTAGCAGAGAGAACATTGGAATTTTTTGGAAAAGACCCTTTATTAAAATTTCTAAATTTAGTAATTTATTAAATTTCAAAATGTGATCTATGCTATGTAGTATAACGCTTTTTATACCTCTCTCTTTTTGAAGAAATCGCCACTCCTGCTACATTACAGGCCAAAAATGGACTTGCTATGACATCAAGTTTTATTGCCAGCAGAACTTCATAAGGTGCAACTTTTGCAGAGACTATCACCCAGCACTCAGACAATGCATCACTGGATCTAGCATGTGGCACACACCAGCAAACGCACATACCAGATCAGAGGTACTGTTCAACTGGGACTGACTCAACAAAAGCCTGCTTCTGTGCTCTCTCCTACGTTGTGTTGGAATCGCTCATGTTTAAGTGGGTTTACAGTCATAATATTATTATGAAAGGATCAAATGAAATTGCACCAAGACACTTTTTTATACCTGGTTTCTAAAGAAAATGCAGTGTCATGAATTTGATGTGTTAGGCGGCTTTGTTGTTGTGGGCACAAGAAATCTTTTATAGTTTACATTTTGACTTTTGCTTTAGCAACTCTGTGAACCTGCGTGTGATTTGGAAGTGTTTTAATGATGCAGTTTATTAAGCTTTGGGTTGCTTTGGCTTTCTTATTTAAAGGACCTTTGGAATAATTTTTATAGTTTCAGCTCAAAAATTGTGGATTGAAGTTGGTAGATTTTGTTTTAAATATCTTATCGGGTGAAATTCCTCTGTTCACTGCCTGAACAGTTATTAACTCATGAATTTGTGACTTTATAAAATACAGAGTCAAGGTTTTTCAGATAAGTCTGCTTCTAATCACATGGTGATTTTTAACCCTTGTTTCAAAATTAAACTTTTTTTACATCAGCAGTTGCACACACCAAAGTTCCACCTCTCAGGAACTAAGTTTCAACCTTGTATAATACACTACTCCCGTTCTGTCTCCTGACCTTGAAATCACAGAATTAGCAGCACTGTGTAGAAGCACTGCTGAGAAACATACTCCAGCATCTTGTGGAATCTAATCCAGGCTCTGCAATTGGTTATAGTCATTGATGTTCAGTCCCAACAGGACAGTTCCCATTGATGATTACACTTTGTATGTCCGGCGAGCTATAACAGTTGCTGAATAAATATCAAATGGCCCGCTTAAATTGTTTAAACAAGATCCTAATGAGATATTTCCCTGGGATTTCTAAGTTCATGTCTTTTGGTGAGATAGGGTTAGTTAAAATTATCATTGCTTTTATTGTCTGTTTGCAATAACCATATATCTTCCATTGGAATGTCCACAACTCTCCAGCTTTCCAAAAGGAAGTTCTCAGGAGAGGTGGTATGTGTTTGTTACGTCACAGAAACATCAAAATTATTTTGAGGAATTTGTAAGAAAAGGAGTGGTGTTCATCTGTGTTAAAAAGAGAAAATTGATATTCCCAGTACTTTTATGGGAACACGATTCCTGGCCCTAATGATGATAAATTCCAATTTGAAATAGTGGAAAACCTTAGACTGTGGGAGAGACTATTTGATGGCATTAGTGAGGGTTTATCCCACATTGTTCATGGCACATTCTGAAGGATTGTGTATTTATTGCAAATTATATTATAATTATGTGTTTTAGTTCTTGGTATGTGGTGGGTTTATTTTGCACTGTGTACCAGGTTTCTAAGATAAACGGTCTCCTTTATAAAAGGTAGAATAGCATTAGAGTTGTGCATTAACATACCAGGGCAGAATTATGCTTGTATAGTGCTCTTGTAAATATTTTAATGTGTATAACTGACTTCAGAGATGTTGATATGGAATGTCGGACCATTGCAACTGCCTGTACAGTGACTCACAAAATACTATTTTTGGCAGTGATAAATAACATTTTTAACCTAGGCAGCAAGAAAGTTAACAAAATTACAGCTTCTATAATTTTTATGACAGATTAAATGAAATATTATTTCAAAGCTGTATCCAATATAACTTTTGACAGGTTTTGAGGGATATCACAAGGAGACTTAAAAAATGTTTGGTTACGTGGCTTGAAGACGAAATGTTCTCTCATTATCTTCCTCCAGAGCATTCACTGAAGGAAACAGCACTGACAGAATTAACAGGCTTTCCTTAATGCAAGGTTCAATGTTGCTGTAACCAGAACTAGTAGGGCAATGAAGAAACTTAAACAGTGGAATATTCATTTATACTCACCATCCTTTCACAAATTTCAAAGTTACCAATATTCAAAACTGATTTCACTTTGAAGTTGTCTGGACATCCATTTTAGTACACAGCAAGATATCTGTAAACTGTCTATTTCATTTTAAAATCTACATAGTTAGACAATAAATTGGAATTTCTTCACATTTTAGTAACTTCAGTTAACTTAACCATTTCTTCTGATTTTGCTCAGGCATCAGTTCAACATCAAACTTTAGCTGATGTTTGGGGAAGTTTTACAAAACAGTGCATTTGGGAACTGAAGTAGATTTGGTAGAAGGAACAGAGCATTCACTGGAGGAAGCAACTTTGATGGAATTCAGAAGCTTTCCTCTCTATATGTTTCACTAGTGCAGCAAATTTACTGCTGGGCCATGGTACTTTTATAATGTAGACTGGAGCTATTTGAAACTATATCTTTCCTGTGTACTTTGTGCAAAGTATATGCACCTTATGCCCTAGATTTATGTTTATTTAAAGTGTCACACCAGCCACACTTTTTAATATAAACTCAGTGAGTGGTAGTGCAATTTTTAACATCAGCCCCAGTATTTTACTCATATGTTTATCCTCTCTGTGCTGTTTCTTTCAGTCTATTCCATGTCTCTTTTGCTGCTTTCCTTAGTGTGAACAGCTAATTAATTACAACTCAGAATAAACTAGACTAAGTTGCCATTCCTCTCTCTGTTATAGATATTATCTGGAGATAACAAGTCTTAATTATATAGGTACTGCTCCTATTCCGACAACTGTTCCACCAAAGCTGCAGCTTGTTAGACCACTGTAGAGAACACTAAATCAGCCACGTAATCATACTGGGACAGACCAGGTAGAGATTTTGTGAAGCTCTTGGTTGGTTGGTGGTCTGCCAACTCATGGTCATGGTATTTGTGCTGATGCATACATTACCAACGGTATTAAATTCAGAGTGATGGGATTTAAACATATGAAGAATATCTGCAATGTTATTCCAATACCATAAACAATATACCATTTTCCCAGAAAGAGATACAAATCTTTTTCCAAGATCCTTTTCTTTCAGATATACAGAGATAATTGTGGTTTGGTTTGTTGAGGAACATTTAAAATGATGGTTCTCTTGCTGTGTTTGTGTTGTTACATTATCCATGTTGACATTTGGAAGAATGGCTTTCTGGTTGAATGGTGCTTGGAGCATAAGATGACAGTGCAGTGTTTGACAGGTATCTTTAGCTTCTGAGCACCAGAATGTATAGAACTTGCACTTTGTCCACTTGGATGCTGAAAGGTGAAATAATTGTTTGTACCATGGGCAAGAAAGATACAGAGAATGCATTTCAGCACATTGAGTTTGTATCATTATTTATGCATTAAGTCCTTTTCAAAATAAAAACAAAAAAGTCCAAGATAGCTTGACTGTATCAGTGTGAAAAACTACAGGCGGACATATTATTTAATGAACTCGAGCATTGACTTAACTGGTATCATTGAACAAGTCAGACAAAAAATATGAGTGCCTTTAACAAAATCTAGTCCATCTTTAGACATTGCATTTATTGATCCTTCTTACATATTCCCCGTAACTAATCAGTGGTTAATGCTGATAATAGTGTATTGATGCCCTAAGCTTAGTAGTTGAGCAGTTTAGTACCAGTTTTAATGAGAGGATTCTCCTATCCTGAAAACATCTGATTTTGACCTTTGTGAAATGTATCATTTCAATCTGTTTTAAGTAAGAAAGCCAAAGTTAAATGAAGATGACAAAGCTAAGGAAATCTGAATCCAGCATCTGCAGTTTTTTGATTTTCAATGCTGGGGAAATGTTTGGTGTAACAGTCCAAAACTACAATCCTTAAAACTGTGAAGGTAGGTATTGACTTTGAGTTGTGTTTTGTTAATGTTAATGGATGAGTGAACAGTTTAGATGTGTCTTATTTGTTCAGAATGGGACTATTTTTAAATCTTTAATATTTTCACCTCATCTGTTGTTCAAATGGAAGTACTATGTGATATTAGACAAAGATAGTCTGAACTGTTTGCTCATCCAGATTATATGTTTACCTATTGCATTGTTTTTGATACAGAAAGCATAATGTCTCTGTTTGTGTGGGTTTCAGCTTCTGTGTGGTATCAGAACGGTATTATGTATACAGCCTTTAACTCAAACCTGAATCAGTGCTTGTTTATTGGACATGGAGCCTTTCAAAGGCAATATTGTAAGTGAGCCTTTAAAAAAATGTTGGCTGGGGCTGAGAATTATTATGTACTGTTTAACTTTATTTTCTGTTAAGCTTTGCAGCTATGATCTGGTTCATTGTCATAGTAACACCAGAGCAAATTAAGTTACAATAAGCTTTGCTGTAAATTGGCTGCCAATTTAATCTGAATTACTAGGTACATTTTCTAGCACACTGATACAGTGAGGTATTCCTGTGGGATTAGGCACAATATTTAATGCAGCAGAGCAGGTTGCATATGGAATCAAGTTAATTTTTTTATCGCTGTGTGAAGGTTAATCTTTGCAATTATTCACTCATTGTCAGCAATGTCCAGATTTCATGCCCTGATTAACTTAATTCTTTAAAATCATTTTCTCCTTTAGCATTACAGTAATATATATTCTCAACAAACAATGGGTAGGGGAAATTTGAGCTCTTACAGGACCATAAGACTGACCCCCCCCCCCCCCCCCCAAGCTGTTCTGTTGTTTAGTGAGGTCATCGCTGATGTGTGTCCAAACTATATACCAACTTTTAGAACATAGAACAGTATGGCACAAATACAGCTCTTTGTTATCAACATTACCTAACTTTGATTAATAAAAATCTACCAATCTCATACTTGAAATTAAAAATAACGTAACATCAATTATTATTGGTAATACAGAGCTCCTAACTTTTACTGCCCCTTAAATATATTTTCTTGCTTTGCTCCTGAAAGGGTTAATTTTAATTTTAGACCTATGTTTCAGTCATAGACTCCCCAGTCAGCAGAGATAGTTTGTTCCCTCTTACCCCAACAGTACCGCTTACTGTATTGAATGATTTGATTAAATCGTCCTTTACTTTTCTCAATTTTAGGGAATTCATCCTTAGTTTGATCAATTTTTCTTTTAATTTAAACTTTCTCATCCAGATGTTATTCTGGTAAATCCTATACTGCAATCCCTCCAAAGCTGATATACCCTTGCTAAGGTATGCTATCCAGAACTGCTTACAACACTCCCGCTGAGGTCTAACCAGGGATTTTTATTGGCATTGATGTGGCATTGCTTCTGTCTTACTGTATTCTGTTCCTCTAGATAGGCTGGCATTCCAGTAGCTTTTTTGATTACTTTTGTACTTTCCATGACATTTTAATGATCAACCTCTGTGGATATATGTTGTTTCTTTAGACCTCCACTGTTTCTATCCTTGCACTGTTCAGAAACTACTCTGTTTAATCCTTCATTGATCCAAAGAGGATGACCTGCTTTGTAATCTATATCTTCACCCATTTACTTAATCTGAACATCTGTTTGTAATGTAATACTTCCATTTGCACTGATTACATTACCTTAGATACATGGCTTTCTGTCTTTCCACTTAAGCCATTAATAAATACAGTGAATAGTTGTTTTTACCGGTCACTCCTATTTAAACTGCCAGTTTGAGCACTTGCCTGATTTCCCTACTGTGTGGCTCCTGCCAGTTTCTTAATCAGATCACTACTTTGCCTTTGATTCCAAAAGCTACGCCTTTTGCTGTGAAAGACTTTATCAAATATCTTCTAGATGTTCATTTTGATAACATCAGTTGGTATTTCTACATTCACTACTTTGGTAGCACTTCAAGAAATTGGATGACCATCTTCAGGCATGACCACCCTGTACAAATCCATGCTGGGTCTCATTCAACCGTTCAATATGTTAAATCATTTAGTCCTTCCAGGCCTCAGTTTCCTGGCAGCAGATGTTAGGCTAACTGATATTTCCCACTTTCTTAAATAGTGAAGTAATCTACACAGTTTTCCAATTTTGAAGGAAGAATTCCTAAATCAAGGAAAATTTAGATTTTTGTTGGCTTCTGAAAGGTTCTAACCTACTTTGGAGCCCATCTGGTGGCTTGTCACTCTTATGTGCCATTATTTTCCTCACTAATAACTTTTTGTGAGTCTGTCCTGACTCAATGTTGTTCCTTTGGGATGTCTTCCTTTGTTGTAAATACTGATGCAAAGTATTTATTCAACATCTGCCATTTTCTTATGGTTCTAAACATTATTCCCATTCAGGTTTCAGTAATGTTATTCATACTGGCACAGGTTTTCATGCAAGTTACTGATGGGCTGGATAGCCTGTTTGTGTCTTGTGCAATTCTAGCATTCTCATTGTGAGAATGTACCTCCCTGCTTTCAAGAATCTCGGCATTTAAAAGAGAAAATAGAACAACCGTTAGGGTTCTGTTTTCAGTTCACTGCCTGATATCAAAGCTCGCTTGTACTCTGTGGTACAGTGACCAGCCAGTACTGTTGAGTGAGCCATGTCTTGGAGAATGATTATTTTACAACTTCTTGTAACAAATAATTTCCTGTGTATTTCTGCTGAGGAACAGTGCTTTGTGTTGCTGAATGAAGTGGCAGATGATGCTGTCGATGCTGAGGGATAGAACACCTGCTCTTGTAGGAATCAATGTGCACCATTTGGGCATACAAAAACAGTCCAAATTCACAATGAATCTCTGCCTCAAGTTCAATAGGACACAATGAGAGATTGTAATTATTGTTAGATTGCACAGGTAGGGTGTGAAGACCAGCACAGATCAGTAGGCCATCTTGCACCTGTAATTCACAACACAGAATCGTTAAAACAGGGAGATCACTTGGCCCATCAGATCTGTACCAGTTCAATGCAGGAGCAATCCAGCTGTTCCCTACTCCCACCACCCCAGCCCATGGCCCTGCAAATTCTTGCCTTTCCCATACTCATCCAGCTCTCTTTTCAATGCCACATTTGGATTTGCCTGCACCACTATCTTTGTCAGCAAATTCCAGACTAATGCTTTTGGCAAGGGGAACAGCTCATTTGATCTTCCCTTTCTAGATCCTTTACTAATCCCCTCACAACTTCCTCTATACCAAGGAGAGCAGTCTCCTTACAGAGCCTGATGGATATCTGGAATCCTGTACCCTGAAGAGTTGTGGAGGCTAGATCAGTGGAAGTATTTAAAGGGGAGGAGTTAAATTTTTGAAAGATTGGAAAATTGAGTGCTATCTGGAACTGGCACAGAGGAAGAGGAGAGGCCTGGGAATAGATCAGCCATGATCATATTGAATGGTGAGGCAGGATTGAAGGGCTGAGTGGCTCTTAAGTGTAACACTGAGACTGGACACAGTACTCCAGTTGTGACAGAAACAGTTTTATAAAGGTTCATCCTGACTTACTTCCTCTTGTATTCTATGCCTCTATTTTATAAAGTCCAGAAACCCCCTTTTTCAAGCTAGAGTCATACAGCACGGAAACAGGCCCTTCAGCCCAACGTCCATGCCGACCAAGTTGCCTACCTGGACTAGTCCCACTTGCCCACATTTGGCCAATATCTCTCTAAACCTTTCCTATCCATGTACAGTTGAAATGTCTTTTCAACACTGTAGTTGTACCCACCTCTACCACTTCCTCTAGCAGCTTGTTCCATATCCCCACCACCCTCTGTGTGAAAATGTTGCCCCTCAGGTCCTCTTTAAATCTTTCCCCTTAAATCTACACCCACTGGTTTTAGACTCCCTACCCTGGGAAATAGACTGTGATCATTCACCTTATTTATGCCTCTCATAATTTTATAAACCTCTATAAGGTCATCCTTCAGCCTCCTTTGCTCCAGGGAAAAAAAAGCCCAGCCAATTCCATGTAACTCAAGCAGTCCAGTCCCGGTAACACCTTCTCTGCACCTCTTCTTGCATAATGACATCCTTCCTGTAGCTGGGTGACCTGAACTACACACAATACTCCAAATGTGGTCTCACCATCTTGTACAGTTGTAACGTGATATCTCAAGTCCTGTATTCTGTGCCCTGACTGATGAAGGCAACCATGCCAAACACCTTCTTCACCACCCTAGTGGACCCAGCGCCCATCTCTGTGGCACACCACTGATCACAGGCCTCCCATCTTAAAAACAACCCCCCACTACTATCCTCTGACTTCTGTTGTCAAGCCAGTTTTGTATCCATTTGGTCAACTCACCCTGGATCCCATGTGCTCTAACCTTCCAGACCAGCCTACTATACTGGTCCTTGACAAAGGCCTTGCTGTGTAGGCAATGTCTGTCACTCTGCCCTTGTCAATCCTCTTGGTCACCTCTTCAAAATAACTCAATCAAATTTGTGAGACATAGTTTCCCATGTACAAAGCCATGCTGAGTATCCCTGTTCAGTTTTTGCCTTCCCAAATGAGGTAGATCCTGTCTCTCAGATTCCCCTCCAGTAACTTTCCCACCACTGATGTTAGGCTCACCTGCCTATAGTTCCCAGGCTTGTCCTTCCAGCCTTTCTTAAATAAAAACACAATATTAGCCACCCTCCAGTCTTCCAGTACCTCAGACATGGCTATTAATGATAGAAATATTTCTTCCATGGCCCCAGCAATTTCTTCCCTATCTTTACACTATGTCCTAGAATACACTTGGTCAGGCCCCAAGGATTTATCCACCTTTATGTGCTTTAAGACCTCCAGCTCCTCCTCTTTTGTAATGTGGATAGGTGTCAAGACATCATTATTCTCTTCCCTCAATTCCCTAGCTTCCATAACCTTCTCCACAGTAAATACAGAGGAGAAATATCCATTTAAGACCTCATCCATCTTCTGTGGTTCCACCCATAGATGACCACATTGATCTAACCGTGTCTCTGAAATGCCTCGTCCCTGGAACTAAGTTGTTTTACAACCCTCTCAACGACCTTCACATCATTCCTAACATTCTGTGACTGGTGTTTTGTGCAGGTCCAGCATAATTTCCCTGTGTTTGAGATCTATGCCTCAATTTATGAATCGCAGAATCCCTTATCTTATAATATCCGCTCTTTCACCGTGCCTTACGACTTCTAAAGATGTGTGAACACATACAGCCAGGTCCCTATGTTCCTGAATATCATTCACAACTGAGCTACTTGGTCCTTATTGTGTCTGTCTATATTTTATACCAAAGTAAATCACTTCACACATCTCTGGGTTAAATTTTGTCTGCAATTTGTCTACCCATTCACTCAGCTTATCTATGCCACCTAGAAATGTAATATCATCCTCTTCAGCACTACCACATGTACAAGCTTTGTGTCATCATTTGGAGGTATTACCCTGCTCACCCATATCCAAATGGTTAACATGTAGTGACAAGTAATGGTCCTAGCACTGGTCACTGAGGACCATCTTCCACTCAGTTGTTCAGTCTCTCTCTTTCTGCCTTTAAGCCAATTTCCAATGTATGCAGATGGTGACCTTTTAATTTCACGGGCTTCAGTGTTGCTTACCAGCCTTTTATGTGGGAATTTATCAAATGTCTTCTGAAAATCCATGCAGTTGACATTTACTGCATTCCCTTGATTAATCTTCTCTATGAGATTAATACGAACGGGTGCCCACTGGTCAGTTGGACAGCTGAATGGCCTGTTTCCATGCTGTTTGACTCTGACTTCTTGACTCTAACACTTCTCTAAAGGTCTATCAATTTTTTTTCTTTGACTGTTGTTCCTTAAAACTTCCTCCACTACCAAGGTTAAACTGACTGACTTCAAGTCACCTGGGATCCCCTTACACATTCTTTGGAATAAACATTTCCCAGTCCACTAGCTCCTCCTTTGAATCTAAAGTACTCATTTAGTATTGTGGTTATGCCCCAATCACTCTCTATCCTTAGTTGTTTCTATCTCTCCCTCATAGGCAATGCAGGGAACGGATTCGAACAGGTGCTGAAGGTTACCACATTGACCAGAACTAAGTAACAGTTTATTGGTTTACAAAATGAATCAAAGAAATGAAAGTATTATACAGAACCTGTGGTATGCTACAGCAGCACATTGGTATGAATATATCGACCATATACTCATACTGATCTTTTGGCAAGAGTTGTAAAATAAGTAGATCTGGTTTGCATTCTTTGAAATGTTTATTTCATAAAATGAAACATTTCAGAATTTATATGATAACTGGAAGTCAACGTTTTATATTCAGTGCTCAGCTGTCGTGTATGAACATCTTTTGGGAGGATCAAATATATTAACAGATCAATGTGAAATTCAATGGGCTTTACTGCCTTTCAATCAGCTTTATATTTTGATTTAATCAGTGTGCTAGTCGAAATGATTACAGAAACTACAAAAACATTGTCTCTTCCACTAATGTTCCCCCCACCCTCGGCTGTTAAAATTGTTGCAAATATTCAAAAGTTCAGGCAGCATCTGTGAAGAAAAAAAATAGTTTTGTTTTCTCACTTACATTACAAAAACAGAAAATGCTGGAAACAGTCAGCATCGGGCAGCAGCTGTTGAAAGAGGAACAGTTAATGTTTCAGGTTTATGGCCCTTTGTCAGAACTGAGAAAGAGAAGACATTTGTTTTCAATGGCGGTGGGCTGGGGTGGGTAGAACAAAGGGACTGTCTGTGAATGGTTGAGGCAGTGAATGGACATGGCAGAAGGAGGCTGTGATCAGATTGTGTTTCCTACCTGCGAACAGCAGGGCTGTGGGACGTGCGCAGACTGTAAAACTAGCCAAGTGATAGTGCAGGTCTGATTAAAGGTGGAGAATTTGATATTGAGTCCGGAAGCTGCAACGTGCCCAGGTGGAAGGTGAGCTGCTGTTCCTCAGCCTTGTGTTGTGCCTCACTGTGATGGTGAAAAGGTCGGAGTGGGATGGTCATTTTCACTTTGTTTTCTCACTTTGTTTTCTCACGTTTCCAGTTCTGACCGTTGATAGGAAGGTCGGCTCTGTTACTCTCTCCACAGACACTGCCAGATGTGCTAAGTTTTTTCCAGCATTTTCTGTTTTTATTTCGGGTTTCATCCATCTGCAGTTTTATAATTGCAAATGCTTACTATTGAAATGCCCTTGATTTGATGCAAGCTGATGTGGACACGTATCATGTCATCTTTGCATCTTCCCTGTGAGGCTGGTCTATAGGCAAGTTATTTTACTGCAAGCCCTTATACTGGCTCCATTGAGACAAACACCACATTATTGTGAAAGGACCTTTGCACCAGGTTGCTGATGGCGGCCCAGCATTCACTTTGGAATAAGTGAATAGTTAGAGCAATATTTTCTACACATTGATGTTACCACTACCTACTTAATTTTTACACATGGTTCTGATACTCATCTGCATATTAAGGAGATTTTTATTAACGTGTGCTGAGGTAAGTTGGTTTAATAACAGTTTTGCTTAAAACCTCATTGTAGTTCAACACAGGTTGTTTGGTGCTAACTAACTGTCGCTTTGTGTGATTTAGGTTTATTTGTATTTTAGTGTTGTGTTGTGATGACACAAATATTCTATTTTCCTGATGAAATTGGGAACTAAATTAGATTCATATTGCCATATAGGGCACACTGGCAGCTTAAGATCTCCAATCAGCGTTCCAGCTGGTGTTGACAGCTGTAAAGTAACCAGAAGCAGCATGGGTATCTCCACAGAAACCTCCTTAATTGAGTTTCTCCTGGATCCACCACTGAGTTGGTACCAATACTGTATAGACTGTGCCTCTCCAGTGCCACAGATGTGGGTTTGGTTACCTATAATATTTGCCAGCTTTACTGATGGAGTTATTTCTCTGTCAGAATAAATAACAGGAATTACTATGAATCATTTTAGCCTTTAAAGTATCTGTATCTTGGACAGTGCAGACCATGGAACATGTCTTAATGTGAGGAAACATTCTTCTTACTGATGGAACAGTGCTAGTGTAGAGACCTCAGGCTCTAGGAGTCTCCCTCTTAGTATCTAGTATTAGTTTGCACAATTCCTTTATCAACTTGCATGTAAACTTTGGCTTTGCTGCCTTATTCTGGATTTTTTTTTAAAAATGCCACCCTCAACCAGCACCAAACTTGATCATATTTAAAGAGTATTTAATTTATAAAGTTTGTTTATTTGCGCAGGAGGGAACAAGTTAGAGTGTGAGAACTAAAATGAAATGTTCCGGCATTCACGTTTTTAAAAAACTGAAAAGGGCAATTTTGACTCCTGTTGGTTCTAGCACTTGTTCTCGCACCTTGAAAGTCACACACATTGGACAATATAAAGACTGCAGGTGGGCTCGAAGCTGGATTAAGATATGTTTAAGTGAGTTTCAAATATTATACAGATTTTGAGTTTAACTGATTGTGGCTGCATCAGTCCATGTGGTGACCCTTGGCTGGTCACAGCTCACACATCAGAAAAGAAATAAGCATTAAAACAGAATAGTTTATAACTGAACCGTGCTGCTCTGAGAATATTGTGCCATAATCAAGGCACAGTCTTACTGCAGGAGATGGGACCATGTCCCTGCCACCAACTCAGTGATAAACATAGTGAGAATTGGAGTCACATGGTTTCTCAGTATTTTCTGTTATTTAGGAGATTCAGATTAATAAATGAGATAACATCATGGTCTGCATTAACATAACTTTCTTGCTATAGGTTTGTAACCTACTGTAAAACTAATGGGAAACATCACCTTAAGTGAGCTCTAGTTACAAGATAAAGAAAACCACTCAGGTTTACATCAGAGATCATGTGAACAAATACCTCACTTTATTTCAACAAATGGCACCACCCAGTTTATAATAAACTGTTGTGATGAGCTTCAACTTTGTACTATTCCGCTACTTAAAATGTCTTCTGTAACGAGAATGTTTTGTATTGCTTCATGTAAATTAAACCACTTTTTAGCCCTATAATGTGCAGAATTCTTTCGTTCTGTCAATTAAATAAATTATTATATTTGTGAGCGTGTTTCACTTGTTATCCTATTTATTACAGTCAGTAATTGTAATAGTGCTGTCACAGAATTGTAGTCACGGTTGAGAAAAAGATGGGGAAAACTAAATAGCAGAATTAATAAGCAAAGAGATAGTTTTTATCAACATCCCTTTTCTTATTTTTCCAGGATGTTTCTTTTCAGAAACCAAGATGACATCTTCAGAAACAGATTGCAAGCTCCTGCTGGTGATATCCATGAAAGATGTTTGGCTTTTAATCTCTTTCCCTTTCCTATGTGTGAATTGAGCACTCTCTATTGTTAGGTAACAGGTGTCTGTAATACAGATCCTGGGTCAAGGCTCAAGACCTGTGGCACAGTCCCTTATCCTGAAGAATACCAGGGCAGAATAATTGCCACTTCCACACCAGCCACCCTGTTACTTTTGAGATCTCTGGATCTGGTGGATTCTGCAGGTACAGTAACACCTAGGCAGACAGAACCCAAACTTGGACCAGGACTTGACCTCTGTTGTGTCCAGGCTGAACAGATGTGAAGTGTTCATGTTTGGTGAAGTTCGTCACATCTCACCCTGAGATGAATGAGCTGTTAAAATTCCAGTCTGTTTAACTGTGAACAACATTAAAGCAGATACAGCAGAACTGATGCAGCAAGAAATATAGTGTAGTCAAGCTCCAGAATACCTAGGTTCAGTTATAGGATATGTTTTACATAAGCTGGAACTATCTGTATAATTGTAAAACTCAGTAGTTTGAGAGCTTTATGCAGTCATAGAGTCATAGAATTATACAGCACGAAAACAGGCCCTTTGGCCCAATTCATCTATGCTGACCAAGATGCCTACCTGAGCTCGTCCCATTTACCTGCATTTGGCCCATATCCCTCTAAACCCCTCCTATCCATGAACCTGTCCAAGTGTCTTTTAAATGTTGTTAATGTACCTGCCTCTAACCACTTCCTCTGGCAGCTCGTTCCATTACACACCACCCTCTGTGTGAAGAAGTTTCCCTCAGGTCTTCTTTAAATCTTTCCCCTCTCACCTTAGACCTGTGCCCTCTAGTTTTAGACTCCCTGACCCCGAGAAAAAGATGGTGACCATTAATCTTATCTATGCCCCTTATATAGAATCACCAGGCCACCCCTCAGCCCCTTCACTCCAGGGAAAACAGTCCCAGCCTGTCCAGTCTCTCCGTAAAACTCAAACTCTCCAGTCCCGGCAACATCTTTGTGAATCTTTTTTTGCACCCTCTCCAGCTAAATCACATCAGTTAGAGAACAGGCACTCAGTGGGAAAGTTTCAAGCTCCATATTACCATTTAGCAGGCTTGCAGTTGAAGGCACAAAGTCTGAAAATTCTAGACACACCCCAATTAGAGTTTTGTTGGCTATAAATGTTATTTTATAAAAATGAGTTTATACTCTTTTATGAGTTGTTCTCATGGAAACATGAAATTCTCAAGGATCTTGCTAAAGTATCTATGGAGTGACAGTTCCCTGGTGTCTAGAGTCAGGGCCACAGTCTCAAAATAAGGGATCAGTCATTCAGGACAGAGGTGAGAAGAAATTTCTTTACTTGGACTGTGGTGAATCTTTGGAATTCTCTACCCATGGAAGTTTAGTTGTTGGGTATACTTAAAACAGATGATTGGATAGTAAGGGAAATGGGGGATCTGGGATGTGCAGGAAAGTGGTACTCAGGTTAAAAAAAAAATCAGCTGTGATCTAATAGTAAAGGAGCCAAATGGGCAAATCTTATTTCTAATTCCTGGACACCCACATTCTTATCCATTAGTTCTGACAATGAAAACATTTGTTTGGAAGTCCAGTATATTCACTAAGTTTTTAAATATCTTTACATCGTGGCTAAATGCTGTAACATGCATTTACATTTTCTGACATAATTACTGTTCCTGCAAACATACACACACATCAGGTAACTTTCTGCAAATATTACAATATGCAATTCTTCACCAGGTAGATTTTTGGCTTGGGGTGCGATAGTGAAATGTTTCCCAATCTCCCAACATTTAAAAAATATTCAACATTTCCAATTTTTTCCTGGTGGATAACTTCACATTTTCCACACTGCCCTCCTCATTGACACTCAGTTTGTCCATATCCCTCAATTCCTCTTTGCAGCATCATCACTTCTCACATTGGTAATGAGATTAATATAGAAGTAGGCCCAATGGTTAGAATGGACGCTGTGGGCTGAAGGGCCTGTTTCTGTGCTGTATGACTCTATACACAGAGACTGCTGTATGACTAACTCAGCTGTAGACTTGGAAATGTCCCACCTGCCCCCCTTGGCCCAAATCATTGATATGGATTATCAGTGGTGGAGATCCAATCCCCAATCCCAGCCAAACTGTCATGGACTCATTTATTTCTATTTTTTGTTTTCTATCTGTTAACGGACTCTCAGTGATCGCTGGTGTGTTACCCAGTTCCATGTTCTGTAAACTTGTTCACCAATCTCTGGTGGAACCTTATCAAAAACCTCTGAATAGCAAAATACACCACTTCCACTAGTTTCCCCTCATCTACGGTCCAAGGTGCATTCTCAGGGAACACCAATAGATTAGTCAAACTCCACACAGACAGCACTGGAGGTCAAGATTGAACCCAAGGCTCTGGAGCTGTGAGGCAGTGCCTCTATTAACTGCACCACTGTTCATTCATGTTGGACCCTTGGTTCTGCAGTATTTCTAGGAGGCTTTTGTGTCTCTTTGTTCCTCTTTATAATTTCTCCTATCTCTGACAGTTTGGGGCCCACATTTACCCTCATCAATATCCTTTTACACACCTATTATGACATTGTGGGAACAGGCAACTGTTTACATGAATCAGAGTCATACAACACAGAAACAGGCCCTTCGGCCCAACAGTCCACGCCAACTGTGTTGCCCAGCGAGCTAGTCCCACCAGCCCGCGTTTGGCCCAGAGCCCTCTAAACCTCTCCTATCCATGCACTTACCTAGATGGCTTTTAAATGTTTCCAATGTGCCCGCCTCGACTGCTGTTTCTGGCTGCTCATTCCAAATACGCACCCTTTGTGTGGAGCTGCTTCTGATCTCAAACCTCTGCTCTTACTTATAGCACCCCCTCCCTGGGAAAAAGACTGTGCTTTCACCCTGTCTATACCCCCCATGATCTTATACACCTCTTTCAGGTCACGCCTCAATCTCCTACATTCCAGGAGATAAGTCTCAGTCTACGCAACCTTTCCTTGTAGCTCAGGCCCCCAAGTCCAGGCAATATCCTGGTAAATCTTTTCTGCACTCTTTCTAGTTTAATAACATCTTTCCTATAACAGTGTGACCAGAACTGTACACAATACTCCAAGTGCGGCCTCACTAACATAACTGCAACATAACTTCCCAGCTCTTATACTCAATGCCTTGGCTAATGAAGGCCAGTGTGCCAAATGCCTTCACCACCCTGTCTACCTGTGACGCCACTTACAACAAACTATGCACTTTTACTTCTAGGTCCCTCTGTTCCGTAACACTCTCCAGGGCCCTACCATTCACTGTATAGGACCTACTCTGGTTTGATCTCCCAAATTGCAACACCTCACATTTATCTGGATTGAAAACCATTTGCCAATCCTCAGCCCACATACCCAGCTGATCAACATCCCCCTGAAGTTTTCATAACCTTCTACACTGCAACACCACCTATTTTTGTATCATCCACAAACTTACTAACCGTGCCTTGTACACTCACATCCAAATTGTTTGTATAAATGACAAACAACAAAGGTCCCAGCACCGACCCATGTGGAACACCACTAGACACAGGCCACAGAGACACAAGAGATTCTGCAGATGCTGGAATCTGGAGCAACAAACAACACTGGGGGAACTCAGCAGGTCAGGCAGCATCTATGGAGGGAAATAAACTGTCAACGTTTCAGGTTGGGAGCTTTCATCAGGCCTGGAAAGGAAGAGGGCAGAAGCCAGAATGAGAAAGTTGGGGGGGGGTGGGGGGTGGGTGAGGAGCACAGGCAGGCAGGTGATAGGTGAGTCCAGGTGAGCGGGGGAAGGTAGGTGGGTGGGAAGTGGGGATGAAAGGGAGTGATGTGAGAAGCTGAGAGGTGATCGGTAGAAGAGGCAAAGGGCTGAAGGAATCTGGTCGGAGAGGGCAACGGACCATGGAGTAAAGGAAAGGAGGTGGGGAATAGATGGGCAGGTCATGAGGGTGAGGGGGGCTACAGGACTGAAGGAAGACAAAGTTGGGGGGGGGGGGTAGGGAGTGGAAGGGGAGGAGTTACCTGACGTTAAGAGAAATCGATGTTGAGGCCATCAACTTGGAGACTGCCAAGGCGGAATATGAGGTGTTTCTCCTCCAACCTGCGTCTGGCCTCAACGTGGCAGTAGAGGAGGCTGTGAACTGACATGTTAGTGTGGGAATGGGAAGTGGAACTGAAGTGGGTGGCCACCGGGAGATCCTGGCTGTTGCGGTGGACGGAGCAAAGATGCCTGACGAAGCAGTCACCCAATCTGTGTTCGGTCTCACTGAGGCAGAGGAGGCTGCACTGGGAGCACCAGGTGCAATTAATAACACCCTCCCTGCAACACGCAAAGTGCTGCACCTGCCCCCAACACCTCTTCCCTCGCCACCATTCAGGGCCCCACAGTCCTTCCAGGTGAGGCAGCACTTCACCTGTGAGTCTGAGGGTGTCATTCCTATGGCTCCCCCACCCTCATGACTTGCCCATCTATTCCCCTCCTCCTCCCCTTTTATCCATGGTCCACTGACCTCTCCTTCCAGATTCCTCCTTCAGCCCTTTGTCTCTTCCACCTCTCGCCTCTCAGCTTCTCACATCACTCCCTTTCATCCCCCGTCCCCCACCCATCTACCTTTCCCCTCAACTGCCAGCCTGTGCTCCTCCCCCTCCCCCAGTTTTCTTATTCTGGCTTCTGCCCTCTTCCTTTCCAGTCCTGATGAAGGGTCCCAACCCAAAACATTGTTTATTTCCCTCCATAGATGCTGCCTGACCTGCTGAGTTCCTCCAGCATTGTGTGTGTTACACTAAACACGGGCATCCAGTCTGAGAAACAACCCTCAACCATCACCCTCTGCTTCCTACCACTGAGCCAATTATGAATCCAATCCTCTATCTCCCCCTGGATCTCATGTGATCCAACCTTCCAGACTAGCCTGCCATGAGGGACCTTGTCAAAGGCCTAGCTTAAAGTCCATATAGACAACATCCACTGCCCTACCCTCACATATCCTCTTGGTTACCTCCTCAAATAACTCCAAGAGATTCGTCAGACATGACTTCCCACACACAAAGCCGTGCTGACTGTCCTGAATCAGACCCTGTCTCTCCAAATGTTGGTAGACCCACCACCGATGTCAGACTCACCGGCCTGTAGTTTCCTGGCTTGTTTTTGCTTCCCTTTTTAAACAGTGGTACCACATTAGCCACTCTACAGTTGTCCTGCACCTCACCTGTGGCCAGAGATGAAGAAAAAAATCTCTGCAAGGGCCTCTGCAATTTCTTCTCCAGCTTGTCATGGTTCATCCCCAGCAGCAGCATAACAGGATTCTCTGACCTATGGGCTGTTCCCGGGGACACACACAGAGACGGACAACTGCTGCTGGAAGGTCGTCAACTCGGTGAAAGACGCTCTTTGGTCTGCCCGAAACTTGATCTTCCAGCACTGCGAGATGTCTGTAGGGGAATGCTGCCAGCTGCAGGAGTACGTGCTGAGGGACACACTGAAGCTGGGTGCAGCCAATGCAAAGGCTCGGTGGGGAAGGACTACAGTTTAGGGTTCTTCTGCCACTGGAGAGGGAGGGGAGGGGACAGGGAGAAAGCCCCTAAATATTGTAAATACGGGACCGGGTAGCTTCTAGGGAGCCAGATGTGTGGCATCGGTGCTGTTTTCTATATAAAAAGATAGTACCAATGAGTGATTTGTATAAGAATGTAAAGGTTTGCACTGTTTTCAAATTGTATATAGTTTGTCTTTTATTATGAATAAAGTTTATTTTGTAAAAAAAATTTCTCCAGCTTCCCACAAGGTCTGAGGATGCACCAGGTCAGGCCCTGGGGATTTATCCACCTTAATGCACTTTAAGGCCTCCAGTACCTCCTCCCTGCTAATTCATATGTGGTCCAAGACAAAACCACTAATTCCCCACACTTCCATAGCTTCCATCGTTTTCTCCACAGTAAAAACTGAGGAAAAATAGCCATTGAAAATCTCTCCCATTTTCTTTGGTTCCACACACAGCCAGACTTGCTGATCTTTAAGGGGACCTACTCTCTCCCCAACCACCCTTTTACTCTCAATATACCTACAGAATCTTATGGGATTTTGCCTCACCTTGCCTGCCAGATCCTTCTCAATTGCCCACTTTTTGCCCTCCTAACTTCTTAAGTGCATTCCTGCACTTCTTGTAGTCATCAAGAGATTCACTAGTTCCCAATTGCTTATGTGCAATGTATGCCCCCCTCTTTCGTAACCAGAGCCTCAATATCTCTCATCAACCATGGCCTGGATTACAGACAAGTCTCCTAGAAAAGTGAGAGTTTTTCTCCAGCACAGTGCAGTTTGATAGTTGCAGAATGAACAGAATATAAAGGCAGATCGCAGAAGGATGCCAAAGCAATAGGGTTGTAGTAATGGGGATTTTAACTTGCCTTGATATTGACTGGGATTGCTTTTGTGCAAGGGCCTTAGCTGGGGTGGAATTTTTAAAATGCATCCAAGAGGGTTTTCTGAAGTAATGTGTAGAGAATTTATTCTGGAGGGAGGCTGTATTAGACCTCATCTCAGGGAATGAGAATAGGCAAGTAATTGAAGTGTCTGTAGAGGAACCCTTTGGGAACAGTGACCATAGTTCAGTAAAGCTTAAGGTAGTCACAGAAAAAGGTTGGTCCAAAACTGGGCAAAGGCAGATTTCAATAGTGTAAGACAGGACCTGGTGGAGAGGGGGAAATGACATTTGATAAGTGGGAGGTGTTTAAAAGTGAGATGATCAGAGTTCAGAGTCAGTGTGTGCCTGTAACAGGAGGAGGTAAAGATGGTAAGTTCAGAAAACCTTGGTTAAGGATGGACATTGAAGGTTTGATATAGAAAAGGAGGAAGTGTACATCAGGAAATTGGTATCAAACAAGTTCTTTGACAATTACAGGGGATATAGGAGAGAACTTAAAAAAATGAGCATAAAAGAAACACAAGGTGACCTTGGTAAGTGGGATTGAGGAGAATCCTAAAACCTTTTATAAGTACGTTATAAGCAAGAGGTTATCTAAGGAAAGAGTAGGTGTCCTCAGGGAGGAGAGATAATCTATGTGTGGAGCCAGGGTATACGAGTGGAGTCCTAAATGAATACTTCTTATTGGTATTCACCAGGGAGTAGGATGTGGAAGCTGGAGTTAGGGGAGGGGTGCACTGATATTCTGGAGCTCATCTGTATCAGGAAGGAGGATGTGCTAGAAATATTGGAGCACATTAGGGTAGATAAATCCCCATGGCCTGATGGGATCTATCCCAGGATGCTAAGGGAAGCAAGAGAGGAGACTGTTGGGGCCCTGACAGATTTAGCCACAGGTGAGGTACCAGAAGACTGAAGACAGCAAATGTTGTCCCTTTACTCAGAAGGGCAGTGGGAATAAGCCTGGAAACTACAGGCCAGTGAGCCGTCTGTCAGTATTAGGGAGGTTGAAGGTGGTTCTGGATGTATATTCACTTGGAAAAGCAAGGACTGGTTAGATGGAGTCAGCACAGTTTTGTGCAGGGGAGATCATGTCTCACAAATATGACCAAGCTTTTTTTGAGGAGGGAACTAGGGAAATCGATGGGAGATGTAGTTCTGGAAAGGCTTTTAACAAGGTCCTGCATGGCTGGCTGTTCCAGAAGGTTAATGCACAAGGGATCTGAGGTGAGTTGGCAAACTGGATCCAAAATTGGCCTAGTGATAGGAGGCAGAGGGTAGAGTTGGAGGGGTGTTTTTCTCACTGGGATTCTGTAACAAGTGGTGTACTGTAGTGATTGGTGCTGAACCACTTGTTTGTCACCTATATATATGACTTGGTTTGATTATTAAGTTTGTTCATGACAAGAATTGCTGGAGTTGTTGAGAGCAGAGGTCATCTAAAGATACAGCAGGACATTAATCATAGAATCAGAATCATACAGCACAGAAACAGGCCCTTCAGCCCAACTGGTCCATGCTGACCAAGATGCCCCATCCATGCTAGTCCCATTTGCCAGTGTTTGGTCCATAACCTTCTACACCTTTCCAACCCATGTACCTGTCCAGCTGTCTTTTAAAAGTTGTTTTTGTACCTGCCTCAACCACTTCCTCTGGTAGATAGTTTCACATGGATACCACCCTCTGTGTAAAAGAGTTGCCCCTCAAGTTCCTATTAAATCTTTTCCCTCTCACCTGAAACCTATACCCTCTTGTTCTTTGTTCTCCAACCCTGGGAAAAAGACTAAGTGTATTCACCCTATCTATGCCCCTTATGATTTTATATACCTCAGTAAGATCACCCCTCAGTCTCCTACACTCCAAGGAATAATGTCCTAGCCTGTCCAACTTCTCCCTATAACTCAGTCCCTCAAGTCCTGGCAACATCCTTGGAAATCTTTTCTGCACTCTTTCCAGTTTAATAACATCTTTCCTATAGCAGGACAACCAACACTGAACACAGTACTCCCAGTGTGGCCTCACCAGCATCCTGTACAACTGCACCATGACCTCCCAACTTTTATACTCAATGCCCTGACTGAAGGCCAGCATGCCAAAACTACCTTCACCACCCTGTCTACCTGTGACTCCACTTTTCAGGGACCCATGTACGTGTACTCCTAGGTCCCTGTTCTACAGCACTCCCCGGGGCCCTGCCGTTCACTGTGAAAGTCCTACCTGGATTTGACTTTCCAAAATGCAACACCTCGCACTTATCCAAATTAAACTCCATTTGCCATTCCTCAGCCCACTTACTCAGCTGATCAAGATCCCCCTGTAATTTTTGGTAACCTTCTTCATTGCCCACTGTATCACCTATTTTAGTGTCATCTGCAAACCCTGCCTTGTACATTCTCATCCAAATCGTTGATATGGATGACAAACAACAATGGGCCCAGCACCGACCCCCGAGGCACACCACTGGTCACGGTCTCCAGTCTGAGAAACAACCTTCCACCATCACCTGCTGCTTTCTACCATCAAGCCAACTGTGTATTCAGTTAGCCAGCTCTCCTTGGATCCCATGTGATCTAACCTTCCAGAGCAGCCCACCATGTGCAACCTTATCAAAGACCTTACTGAAGTCCATATAAACCACGTCTACCACCCTGCCCTCAACTTTCTTGGTCACCTCATCAAAAAACTCAAGTTTGTAAGACATGATCTCCCATGTACAAAGCCATGCTGACTACCCCTAATCAACCCGTCTTTCCAGATGTACGTATACTTTATCCCTCAGAATCCTCTCCAGTAACTTACCTACCACCATGTTAGACTTACTGGTCCATAATTCCCAAGTTTTTCTTTGCCGTCCTTCTTGAATAAAGGCACAACATTCGCTACCTTCAGTCTACCAGCACCTCACCCGTGGCTAACGATAATGCAAATATCTCTGCTAGGGCTCCCACAATTTCTTCTCTAGCCTCCCACAGTGTTCTTGGATATACCTGGTCAGGCCCTGTAGATTTGTCTACCTTCATACCTTTTAAGACATCCAGCACCACCTCCACTGTAATGCAGACTATCCCAAAGACCTCCCCATTTACTTTTCCTGGTTCCAAAAGTCATCACATCTTTCTCCACATTAAAAACAGAGGAGACATATTCATTGAAGACCTCACCCATCTCCTGCAGCACCACACAAAGGCATCCCCTTTGATCTTTGAGGCCTGTTCCCTCTAGTTATTCTTTTTCCCTTAATATAAAATCTCTTTGGATTTTCCTTAATCTTCTCTGACAAAGCTATCTCATGCATCCTTTTTGCCCTCCTGATTTCCTCCTTGAGTACACTCCTGCATCCCCTGTACTCCTCCAGAGATTCACTTGATCCCAGCTGCTGGTACCTGACCCATGCCGCCTCCTTTTTCCTGGTCAGGGCCTCAATATCCCTCATCATCCAGAGTTCCCTATTCCTACCAGCCTTGCCCTTCACTCTAACAGGAACACGCAGACCTTGAGCTCTCACTGTCTCACCTTTAAAAACCTCCCACTGGCCCATGGTCCCTTTGTCTGAAAACAATGTACTCCAATCAACCTTTGCAAGCTCCTGTCTCATACCATCAAAATCTGCCTTGCCCCAATTTAGAACTTGAACCTGTGGACCAGTTCTGTCCCTTCCCATAATTAGTTTAAAACTAATCAAACTATCAGCTAGGAGGTTGGGCAGAGCAATGACAGATTGAATTTAATCCTGGCAAGTGTGAGAATGCAGTTTGTGAAGACAAATTCTGGGAGGACAGAGTAAATGGCAGGGACCTGAGGAGAGTTGATGTACGGAGATACCTCAGGTGCAAGACCATAGGTCCCTGAAAGTGGTGACACAGGTGGGTAGGATGGTGAAGACATTTGGTGTGCTTGCCTTCAAAGGTCAATGCACTGAATGTAAGAGTTGGGACATGCTGCATCTGCACAAAACTCTGGGCAGACAGCACTTGGAGCACTGTGTACAGTTCTGGTCACCACACTACAGGTAGGATGTGGTAGCAGTGGAGAGAGTGCAGAAGAGATTACCCAGGCTCTTGCCTGAAACGGAGGACTGTGGTTATAAGGAGAGATTGGTTAAGGTGGGTTTATTCTCACTAGGACGTTGGAGGCTGTGGGATGACTGTTTAGCAGTTTATAAAATGTTGAGAGGCATAGATAGGATAGAAAGAGTTGTTATCCCAGGTCTGGGGAATCTAGAACTGGAGGGCACAGGCCTAATGTGAGAGGGGAGGAATTTAAAGGAGATTTGAGGGGTAAATTTTCACAGAGGGCAGTGGGGATCTGGAACTTGCTGCCAGAGGAGGTGGTGGAGGCAGATACAATTACAACATTTAAAAGGTACTTGGGGAGGGAAGGGATGCAGGCCTAATGTGGGCAAACGGGATTGGTGTCAATCAGGTCATGGTCAGCATGGATGAGCTAGACTGAAAGCACCCATCTGTGTAATTCTGAGTCTCGGAGTCCATGGGTTGTTAACCAACAATGTTCATTATTCACAGTACTGTGATCTCCAGGTTGGTGGTGAAATCACCAATCATCCCAATTCCAGCCAGAACCCACTGTGAGCATCCAACTGAAAGAAGACCAGGAAACTTGAGCTGTTGTTTTGTCAATTATTTAACTTATTAATTTCCATCATCAACAGTTCTTTTCTCAAGTGAACCTAAACAATTTTTGTCAAACTTTATCCCACATTGGATCCTCTAATAATTCTAAACTGAAATGTCATTTGCAAATCAGAAGTGTTAGTATTTATTTTACCCAATTAAAACAATTTCATTTAGTATTCAAACTTGACAGCTTTTTAAAATCAACCAGGTTTTCAAAAGTGACTTGGATGAGGGGTGGAAGGCTGAGTTAGTAAGTTCATGGATGCCACTAAGATCGGTGGTGTTGTGGATAGTGTGGAGGGCTGTCAGAGCTTACAGAGAGATATTGATAGGATGCAGAGCTGGGCTGACAAGTAGCAGATGGAGTTCAATCTGGGGAAGTGTGGGGTGGTACACTTTGGAAGGACAAACTTCAGGGCAGAGTACAGGGTAAATGGCAAGGTACTTGGCAGTGTAGAGGAGCAGATGGATCTGGGGGTTCATATTCACAGTTCACTGAAAGTTGCCTCACAGGTGGATAGAGCAGTTAAGGCCTATGGGATGTTAGCTTTCATAAGTCGTGGGACTGAGTTTAAGAGCCGCGAAGTGATGATGCAGCTTTACAAAACTCTAGTTAGACCACACTTAAGAGAACTGTTCAGTTTTGGTCGCCGCATTATAGGAAGGATGGGGAGGCGTTGGAGAGGGTACAGAGGAGATTTACCAGGATGCTGCCTGGATTAGAGTGTATGGAATATGAGGAGAGGCTTAAGGTGCTAGGGTTTTATTCACTGGAAAGGAGGAGGATGAGAGGAGACATGATAGAGATATATAAAATATTGAGAGGAGCCAGCACCTCCTTCCCAGGGCACCAATGCTCAAGAAGAGAGGGCATGGCTTTAAGGTTATGATGGGAGGTTCAGGGGGAGGTTTTTCACCCAGAGAGTGGTTGGTGCATGGAATGCACTGCCTGGGGTGGTGGTGGAGGCAGATACATTGGACAGGTTCAAGAGTTTGTTGGATAGGCACATGGAGGAATGAGAGAGAGGGATATGCAGGAGGAAAGGGTTAGATAGTGTGAGGGTGGTTTGATGGATGGCACGATGGATGGCACAACATGGTGGGCCAAAGGGCCTGTTTTGTGCTGTATGGTTCTATGGCTTTACTGAGGTGAGTTACGCTGTTTAACACATGCAAGTCCTGAAGAGCAGGACTCTGTAGATGATGGTGGGAGAGAAAGGGTGAATGAGTTGCAGAGTGTGACTTTGATTTGGTGAAATTGAGAAAATGGCACAATAAAAGTCTTATTCCAAGTGTGAGGATGGTGAGCTGAGTTGGTTATTGGCAGCTGGAAGGTTACTGCTCCCAGGGATTCAGGGAATGTGGAACTCAGCACCACCTGGTGGTGGGGGCATGAACAGCAGAGGTGCTTCGAAGGGGAAGTCTGAGAGGCTGGTGGTGAAGGATCGAGATGGAGGGTTGAGGCTCAGCTGCAGTGGAGGACAAGTGATGACTGCTTCTGTGCTGCAAACTGTCCCTGGTAATAGTGTTAGAACAAGACCAGAAAACATGCTGCACTAAATCACTAACAGAATACACAGGTCATGGAACATGGAACAGTACAGCACAGGAACAGGCCCTTCAGCCCACCATGTTGGTGCTAACCATGATGTCAAATTAAACGATTCCCATCCACCTGCACACGGTCCATCTCCCTCCAATCCCTGCCTGTTCCATGTCTGTCTAACAGCCTCCTGAACACCTGTCGTATCTGCCTCCACCCCCACCCCTGGCAGCATAGTCCAGGCACCCACTGCTCTGTAAAAAACCTGCCCCCCACATCTCCTTTAAACCCCCCCTCACCTTAAAGTTACACATCAGGCAAAGCTCAAAGTAGGAAGGACATCACCTGCAGCTGGCCAGTAACGAGCAGTGGCTTAGTGTGAAGGTCAGGAGGACAGGTCAGGGGTCAGTAGGTCAAGCAGTCAATGTGGTCAGATCCAGGACCAGGGGGGGTAAGTGTTGCCACCGTGCAGTGGGAGGAGGTTACTGTGGTGAACCTGCTCTACAGAAACAAAACCTACAGCACAATTCAGGCCCTTCGGCCCACAAAGCTGTGCCGAACATGTCCCCACCTTAGAAATTACTAGGCTTACCCATAGCCCTGTATTTTTCCCAACTCCATGTACTATCCAAAAGTCTCTTAAAAGACCCTATCGTATCCGCCTCCACCACCGTTGCCGGCAGCCCATTCCACACACTCACCACTGAGTAAAAAACTTACCCCTGACATCTCCTCTGTACCTACTCCCCAGCACCTTAAACCTGTGTTCTCTTGTGGCAACCATTTCAGCCCTGGGAAAAGCCTCTGACTATCCACATGATCAATGCCTCTTATCTTATACACCTCTATCAGGTTACCTCATCCTCTAACTCCAAGGAGAAAAGGCCAAGTTCCCTCAATCTGTTTTAGAACCATAGAACAATACAGCACAATACATGCCCTTTGGCCCACCATGTTGTGCTGACCTTTAAACCTCAGCAAAGACTATCTAACCCCTTCCTCCCACATACCCCTCTATCTTAAACTCCTCCATATGCTTATCTAACAATCTCTTGAACTTGACAAACATATCAGCCTCCACCACCACCCCAGGCAGTGCATTCCATGCACGAACCACTCTGGGTGAAAACCTCCCTCTGATGTCTCCCTTGAACTTCCCCCTGCCCCCCCCCCCCCCCATTACCTTAAAGCCATGTCCTCTTGTATTGAGCATTGGTGCCCTGGGGAAGAGGCACTGACTGTCCACTATCTATTCCTCTTAATATTTTGTATACCTCTATCATGTCTCCCCTCATCCTCCTCTCCAATGAGAGAAGCCATATAGTCTCTCCATATAATCCATACTCTCATCCAGGCAGCATCCTGGTAAATCTCCTGTACACCCTCTCCAACACCTCCACATCCTTCCTATAATGAGGCAACCAGAACTGGACACAGTACTCTAAGTGTGGTCTAACTAGAGTTTTGTAAAGCTGCATCATTACTTTGCAGCTCTTAAACTCGATCCCACGACTTATGAAAGCTAACATCCCATAAGCTTTCTTAACTACCCTATGTGGCAACTTTCAGTGATCTGTGGATATGAACCCCCAGATCCCTCTGCTCCTCTACACTCCCCAGAATCCTGCCATTTATCTTGTATTCCACCTTGGAGTTTGTCCTTCCAAAGTGTACCACCTCACTTCTCTGGATTGAACTCCATCTGTCACTTCTCAGCCCAGCTCTGCATCCTATCAATATCCCTCTGTAAGCTTCGACAGCCCTCCGCACTATCCACAACACCACCGATCTTTGTCATCTGCAAACTTGCTAACCCACCCTTCCACCCCCTCATCCAAGTCATTAATAAATATCACAAAAGGTAGAGGTCCCAGAACCAATCCTTGTGGGACACCACTAGTCACAGTCCTCCAATCCAAATGCACTCCCTCCACCACAACCCTTTGCTTTCTACAGGCAAGCCAATTCTGAATCCAGATGGCCAAGCCTCCCTGGATCCTTTGGCCTCTGACCTTCTTGTACCATGCAGAACCTTATCAAATGCCTTACGAAAATCCATGTAGACCACATCTACTGCACTACCCTCAATCTTCCTAGTCACCTCCTCAAAGAACCCTATCAGGCCAGTGAGGCAAGATCTTCCCTTCACAAAGCCATGCTGGCTGTCCCTAATCAGTCCATGCTTCTCTAAATGATCATAGATCCTATCTCTTAGAATCCTTTCCAACAGCTTACCCACCACAGACCTAAGGCTCACTGGTCTGTAATTCCCTGGACTATCCCTACTACCTTTTTTGAATAAGGGGACAACATTCGCCACCCTCCAATCCTCTAGTACCATCCCTGTGGACAATGAGGACTCAAAGATCCTAGCCAACAGTTCAGCAATCTCCTCCCTAGCCTCCCAAAGCAGCCTGGGGAATATTTTGTCAGGCCCCCGGGACTTATCTGTCCTAATATTTTCTAACAGCTCCAACACATCCTCTTGATATCTACATACTCTAGAACATTAACCTTACCAACACTGTCCTCAGTGTCATCAAGGCCCCTCTCTTTGGTGAATACTGAAGAGAAGTATTCATTGAGAACCTTACCCACTTCCACAGCTTCCAGGCACATCTTCCCACCTTTGTCTCAAATCAGTCCTACCTTTACTTTAGCCATCCTTCTGCTCTTCACGTATGTGAAAAAAGCCTAGGGATTCTCCTTAACCCTACTCGCCAAAGCCTTTTCATGTCCCCTTCTCGCTCTCCTCAGCCCTTTAAGTTCCCTCCTTGCTACTCTATATTCCTCACAGGCCCTGTCTGATCCTTGCTGCTTACACCTTATGTATGCTGCCGCCTTCTTCCTAACTAGTTGTTCCACCCCTCTCGTCACCCACGGTTCCTTCACCCTGCCATTCCTTCTGCCTCACCAGGACAAATTTATCCCCAACTTCCTGCAAGAGATCCCTGAACATCGACCACATCTCTATAGTACATTTCCCTTAAAAATGTCATCCCAATTTACACTCTCAAGTTCTAGCCTTATAGCCTCAATTCGCCTTTCCCCAATTAGAACCATAGAACACTACAGCACAGAAAAACAGACCATTCGGCCCTTCTAGCCTGTGCTGAAATGTTATCCCGCTAGTCCCATTTACCTGCACCCAGTCCATAGCCCTCCAGACCTCTCCTGTCCATGTAGCTATCCAATTTATTCTTAAAACTCAAGAGTGAGCCTGCATTTACTACATCAGATGGCAGCTCGTTCCACAGACCCACCACTCTGAGTGAAGAAGTTCCCCCTAAACCTTTCCCCTTTCACCCTAAACCCATGTCCTATCGTACTTATCTCTCCTAATCTAGGTGGAAAGAGCCTACTCGCATTAACTCTGTCTATACCCCTCAATTTTGTAAACCTCTATCAAATCTCCCCTCATTCTTCTACACTTCAAGGAATAAATTCCTAACCTGTTCAATCTTTCCCTGTAACTCAACTCCTGAAGACCCGGCAACATTCTAGTAAATCTCCTCTGCACTCTTTCAATCTTACAAATAGCCTTCCTATGGTTAGGTGACCAGAACTGCACACAATACTCCAAATTTGGCCTCAATGTCTTATACAACCTCACCATAACATCCCAACTCCTATACTCAATACTTTGATTTATGAATGCCAGGATGCCAAAAGCCTTCTTTACAACCCTGTCTACCTGCAACACCACTCGGGGAATTATGTATCTGAACTCCCAGATCCCTTTGTTCCTCTGCAGTCCTCAGTGCCCTACCATTTACTGTGTATGTCCTACCTTGATTTGTCCTTCCAAAATGCAACACCTCACACTTGTCTGCAATAAATTCCATCTGCCATTTTCTGGCCCATTCTTCCAGTTGGTTCAGATCCCTCTGCAAGATTTGAAAGCCTTCCTCGCTGTCCACAACAGCTCCAATCTTAGTATCATCAGCAAACTTGCTGATCCAATTTACTACATTATCATCTAGCTCATTGATTTAGACAACAATGGCCCCAGCACAAATCCCTGAGGCACACCACTAGTCACAGACCTCCAGTCAGAGACGATCATCCACTACCACTCTGTCTTCTCCCACACAGCCAATTTCGAATCCAGTTTACAACCTCTCCATGGATACCTAGTGTCTGAACCTTCTGAACTAACCTCCCATGTGGGACCTTGTCAAAGGTCTTATTAAAGTTCATGTAGACAACATCCACATCTTGGTAATCTCCTCAAAAAAACTCTACAAGATTCGTTAAACATGATCTACCACACACAAAGCCATGCTGACTATTCTTAATCAGCCCTTGGTTGTCCAAATACTTGTATATCCGATCTCTCAGAACACCTTCCAATAATTTACCCACTACTGATGTCAGGCTCACTGGCCTGTAATTACCTGGTTTACTTTTAGATCCTTTAAAAAAACGGAACAACATGAGCTACCCTCCAGTCCTCTGGCACCACACCCGTGGCTAAGGACATTTTAAATATATCTGCCAGGACCCCTGCAATTTCTACACTAGTCTCCCTCAATGTCCAAGGAACTATCTTATCAGGCCCAGGGGATTTATCTACTGTTATTCACTGTAAGGCAGCAGGCACCTCCTCCTCTTTAATCTCTATGTTCCATGACACTATTGCCTGTTTCCCTTCCTTCCATATCCACTATGCCAGTTTCCTGAGTAAATACTGATGCAAATAAATTGTTTAAGATCTCCCCCATCTCCTGAGGCTGCACACAGACAACCGCTCTGATCTTCTAGGAGACCAATTTTGTCCCTTACTATCCTTTTATTCTTCATATACTTGTAGAAACCCTTCGGGTTTACCTTCACATTATCTGCCAAAGCAACCTCATGTCTTCTTTTTGCCTTCCTGATTTCCTTTAGTATTTTCTTACTTTTTCTATACTCTTCAAGTACCTCATTTGCTCCTAGTTGCCTATACCTGCTATACACCTTTTTCTTAACCAGATTGCCAATATCCCTTGAAAACCAAGGTTCCCTTTGCTTTTTAACTTTGCCTTCAATCCTGGCAGGAACATGCAAACTCTGTACTCCCAAAATTTCACCTTTGAAGGCCTTCCACTTACTGAGCACATCCTTGCCAGAAAACAACTTATCCCAATCCACTCTTCCTAGATCCTTCCTCATTTCCACAAAATTGGCCTTTCTCCAATTTAGAACCTCAACCCAAGGACCAGACCTGTCCTTATCCATAATTAACTTGAAACTAATGACATTATGGTCACTGGACCCAAAATGCTCACCTACACATACTTCTGTCACTTGAAGTGTCTGGTTCCCTAATAGGAGATCAAGTATTGCATTCTCTCTCATTGGTACCTCTATATATTGGTTTAGAAAACTTTCCTGAATACATTTGACAAGTTCCAAGCCATCCAGCCCTTTCACAATGTGGGAGTCCCAGTCAATATGTGGAAAGTTAAAATCCCCTACTATCAAAACTTTGTTTCTTACATCGGTCTGCTATCTCAGTACAGATTTGTTCCTCCAATTCTCTGACTATTGGGCCGTCTATAATACAACCCTATTACTGTGGTCACACCTTTCCTGTTCCTCAGCTCCATCCATATGGCCTCTGTAGACGAGCCCTCCGGGCTGTCCTGCCTACGCACAGCTGTAATATTTTCCCTGACCAGTAATGCCACTTCTCCCCCTTTCATCCCTCCCCCCTCTATCACGTCTGAAACAACAGAACCCCGGAACATTAAGCTGCCAGTCCTGCCCTTCCTGCATCCAAGTCTCACTAATAGCAATAATGTCATAATCCCACATGCCAATCCACACCCGAAGCTCATCTGCTTTATCTACAATACTTCTTGCATTGAAATAGATGCACCCGAGAACATTTCTATCATGTACAAAGCTTTGATTTCTGTCGATACCTGCAGTCCTCGCATGACCTTTTTCCTCCTCCATCTCACTATCTGCTCTAACACTCTGGTTCCCCTCCCCCTCAAATCTAGTTTAAACCCCCCGGAGCAGCACTAGCAAACCTACCCGCAAGAATGTTTGTCCCCCTCCAGTTCAGGTGCAAACCATCCCATCAGAACAGGTCCCACCTTCCCTGGAACAAAGCCCAATTGTCTAGAAACATAAAGCCCTCCCTCCTGCACCAATTCCTTAGCCACATGATCCTCCTATTTCTAGCCTCACTAGCTCGTGGCACGGGTAGCAATCCTGAGATTGCAACCTTGGAGCTCCTGTCCTTCAGCTTTGCACCCAATTCTAAACTCTTTGCAGGACCTCCTCCCTTTTCCTATCCACGTCACTGGTCCCTACGTGGACCATGACATTTGGCTGCTCACCCTTCCTCCTGAGAATATTGAGAACTCGATCTGAGATATCACAGACCCTGGCACCAGGGAGGCAACAGACCATCCAGGATTCTCGATCTCCCCCACAGAACCTCCTATCTGTCCCCCTAACTATCAAATCCCCTATCACTACAGTTCTCTTCTTTTCCCTCCTTCCTTTCTGAGCCAAGGGTCCCGTCTCGGTGCCAGAGACGCAACCACTGCAGCTTGTCCCTGGTAGGTCGTCCCCACCAGCAGTATCCAAAACAGTATACTTATTGATGAGAACGGCCACAGGGGTGCTCTGACCTCTGTCTATACCCCTTCCCTTTCCTGATAGTCACCCAGTTACCTGTTTCCTGACTTAGGGGTGACTATCTCCCTGAAACTCCTGTCTATTTCTACCTCTGCCTCATGAATGATCCAGAGTTCATCCAGCTCCAGATCCCTAACTCAGTTTGTCAGGAGCTGCAGCTGGATGCACCTTTTACAGGTGTGGTCATCAGGGACAAGTGTGTTGTCCCTGACTTCCCACATACTGCATATGGAGCACACGACTGCCCTAACTGCTGCCATCACTACCTACTCCTAAGTTATTTAAATTAAAGGAATTTACCAGCCCTACCTCTCTGGGGGTAAGCTCATCCTCACCCTCTGCTCACCAAAGCCTCAGAGCTCCACTCCTAACCCTGAGCCACTCACACACTGGCCACTTCTCTTCAGATACCCCTCCTTATATTTGTCCCTGCCAATTACCTCAAGTACTGCTCTCTCTAATCAACCACTCAACACTCTGTTTAACCCTTCAGTTGCCCTCCACATGTTAAGCTTTTAAAAGACTCTCACCGGACCTGAAGGGGACCCGCTGCTCCAACGGCTCCCAGGCTCCTTCTGTAAAAGAAAAGCCCGCGAAACACACAAGCTATAATTATTAAATATCTTCCCATCCTCTCTGCTCCTATCCCTGTCCATGACAATTCTAAAGGTTATGGAGCAGTGGTCACTGTCCCCCAAATGCTCACCCACTGATAGATCTGTCACCTGACCCAGTTCATTACCTAAAACTAGATCTAATATGGCATCCCCTCTAGTCGGCCTGTCAACATACTGTGACAGGAATCCCTCCTGGACACACTTAACAAACTCTGCCCCATCTAAACCTTTGGTACTAAGCAGGTCCCAATCAATATTTGGGAAGTTGAAGTCTCCCATGATAACAACCCTGTTATTCTTGCACCTTTCCAAAATCTGCCTCCCATTCTGCTCCTCAGTATCCTTGCTGCTACCAGGGGGCCTATAGAATACTCCCAGTAGAGTAACTGATCCTTTCTTGTTCCTAACTTCCACCCATATTGACTCCAGAGAGGATCATTCTACATTATCCACCCTTTCTGCAGCTGTAACAGTGTCCCTGACCAGTATTGCCACCTCTCCTCCTCTTCTCCCCCCCCCATCACTTTTAAAACACTGAAAACCAGGAATATTCAATATCCATTCCTGCCCTGATGTCAGCCATGTCTCTGTGATAGCCACAATATCATAGTCCCATGTACTTATCCAAGCTCTCAGTTCATCTCCCTTATTCCTGATACTTCTCGCATTTAAGTAAATGCACTTTAGCCCACCCACCTTACTACTTTTATAGCCTGTACTCTGCTTCTCCTTCCTCAAAGCCTCTCTGCCTGTCAGATCTGACTTTTCCCCATCCCCTTCTTCCTCTGACCTACTCCTCCAGTTCCCTTCCTCCTCGCAAACTAGTTTAAACCCTCCCGAACCACCCTACTAAACCTGGCTGAAAGGATATTGGCCCCCCTCGGGTTCAGGTGTAACCTGTCCTCTCTGTACAGGTCCCACCTTCCCCAGAAGAGATCCCAATGTTCCAAAAATCTAAAACCTTCCCTCCTGCACCAACTTCTCAGCCACTCATTTATTTGCCATCTCTTCCTATTCCTACCTTCACTATCGCGAGGCACTGGCAGCAATCCCGAGATCGCTACCCTTGAGGTCCTGTTCTTCAGCCTTCTGCCTAGCTCCCTAAACTCACTTTTCAGGCCCTCATCCCTCTTCCTATCTACGTCATTGGTACCAACATGAACCACGACTTCTGGCTGTTCTCCCTCCCTCTCAAGAATTCTGCGGACCCAGTCAGAGACATCCTGGACCCTGGCACCTGGGAGGCAACATACCATCTGGGATTCATGCTCACTGCCACAGAACCTCCTATCTGTTTCCCTGACTATTGAGTCCCCTATCCCTACTGCCTTCCTCTTCTCCCTTCTCTTCTGAGCAGCAGCACCGGTCCCTGTGCCACAGACCTGGCTACTGCTGCTAGGCCCCGGCAGGTCATCCCCCTCAACAGATTCCAAAGCGGAAAACCTGTTATTGAGAGGAACAGCCTCCGGGGTCCTCTGCTCGATCTGCCTGTTCGTTTTCTTTTTCCTTTTCTCTCCCTGACGGTCACCCTTCTATCTACTTCCTGGACTCCAGAAGTACCTGCTTTAAAGGGGGTGACTGTCTCCTTATGTACAGTATCTACATAACTCTTTCCCTCCCTGATGCTGTGCAGTGTTTGAAGCTGTAACTCCAGCTCATCAATTTTGAGCTGAAGTTCCTCCAGCCTCAAGCACTTACTGCAGACATGACCATCTTGGACCGCAGCAAGGTCCACGATCTCCCACATCAAGCAGCTGCAGCACATCACCATGTCCTCCATCTGAACTAATTCTTTTTTTCTTCCCCTACCTAGTTTTTCCCTACTTAAAAATTTATAACCCGCTACTCACCTGCCTCACCCCTTTAAGCCAAAGCCGCTTGAGCCAAAGCCCCTTGAGCCAAAGCCCAAATCACTCTGCTCCCTCTCACTCAGCTGCCCACTCCAACGCTGCCCACTGGATATGGCGGTTTGCTTTTTAAACTGCCCGCGCTTTACCTGCTGACGTCATGCGCCTGCGCAGTCCTGCCCCCACTATTCCTGATGAGAATTTATATTAAAAAACTTATCAAAAAGAACCTTATAAAACAAAACCTTAAAATAAAAACCTTATATAAGAAAAAAGAAAAACTTATCTGTTCCGAAGTCCTGACGCCTGCCGAAGTGAAACTCACGAAACCTCCCAATAAGGCATGCTCCCCAATCCAGGCAACATCCTTGTAAATCTCCTCTGCACCCTTTCTATGGCTTCCACATCCTTCCTGTAGTGAGGCGACCAGAACTGAGCACAGTACTCCAAGTGGGGTCTGACCAGGGTCTGATATAGCTGCAACATTATCTCTCAGCTCCTAAATTCAATTCCACGATTGATGAAGGGCAATACACTGTATGCCTTCTTAACCACAGAGTCAACCTGTGCAGCTGCTTTGAGCGTCCTATGGACTTGGACCCCAAGATCCCTCTGATCCTCCACACTGCCGAGAGCCTCAGCATTAATACTATATTCTGCCATCATATTGGACCTACCAAAATGAACCACTTCACACTTATCTGGGTTGAACTCCATCTGCCACTTCTCAGCTCAGTTTTGCATCCTATCTATGTCCCGCTGTAACCTCTGACAGCCCTCCACACTATCCACAACACCCCCAACCTTTGTGTCATCAACAAATTTACTAACCCATCCCTCCACTTCCTCATCCAGGTCATTTATAAAAATTACAAAGAGCAAGGGTCCCAGTACAGATCCCTGAAGTACACCACTGGTCACCGACCTGCACACAGAATATGACCTGTCAACAACCACTCTTTGCCTTCTGTGGGCCAGCCAGTTCTGGATCCACCCTTGGATCCCATGCCTCCTTACTTTCTCAATAAGCCTTGCATGGGGTACCTTATCAAATGCCTTGCTGAAATCCATATACACTACATCTACTGCTCTCCCTTCATCGATGTGTTTAGTCACATCCTCAAAAAATTCAATCAGGCTCGTAAGGCAGGACCTGCCCTTGACAAAGCCATGCTGACTATTTCTGATCATATTATACCTCTCCAAATGTTCATAAATCCTGCCTCTCAGGATCTTCTCCATCAGCTTACCAACCACTGAGGTAAGACTCACTGGTCTATGATTTCCTGGGCTATCTCTACTCCCTTTCTTGAATAAGGGAACAACATCTGCAACCCTCCAATCCTCCGGAACTCCCGTCCCATTGATGATGCAAAGATCATCATCAGAGGCTCAGCAATCTCTCTCGCCTCCCACAGCAGCCTGGGGTACATCTTATCCAGTTCCGGCGACTTATCCAACTTGATGCTTTCCAAAAGTTCCAGCACCTTCTCTTTCTTAATATCTACATGCTTAAGCTTTTCAGTCTGCTGCAAGTCCTCACTACAATCACCAAGATCATTTTCCGTAGTGAATACTGAAGTAAAGTATTCCTTAAGTACCTCTGCCATTTCCTCCAGATCCACATACATTTTCCCACTATTACACTTGATAGGTCCTATTCTTTCACGTCTTATCCTCTTGCTCTTCACATACCTGTAGAATGCCTTGGGGTTTTCCTTAATTCTGCCTGCCAAAGCATTCTCATGGCCCCTTCTGGCTCTCCTAATTTCCTTCTTAAGCTCCTTCCTGTTAGCCTTATACTCTTCCAGATCTCTAACATTACCTAGCTCTCTGAACCTTTTGTAAGCTTTTCTTTTCTTCTTGACTAGATTTATTACAGCCTTTGTACACCACGGTCCCTGTACCCTATCGTAACTCCCCTGTCTCATTGGAACATGTCTATGCAGAGCTCCACACAAATATCCCCTGAACATTTGCCACGTTTCTTCCGTATTTTTCCCTGAGAACATCTGTTCCCAATTTAAGCTTCCAATTTCCTGCCTGAGAGCCTCATAATTCCCCTTACTCCAATTAAATGCTTTTCTAACTTGTCTGTTCCTGTCTCTCCAGTGCTATCGTAAAGGAGATAGAATTATGATCACTATCTCCAAAATGCTCTCCCACTGAGAGGTCTGACACCTGACCAGGTTCATTTCCCAATATCAAATCAAGCACAGTCTCTCCCCTTGTAGGCTCATAGAATTATACAACATGGAAACAGGCCCTTCGGCCCAACTGGTCCATGCCAACCAAGATGCCCATCCAAGCTAGTCCCATGTGCCTGTGTTTGCCCATATCCCTCTAAACCTTTCCTATCTATGTACCTGTTCAAGTACCTTTTAAATGTTGTTAATGTACCTGCCTCAAACACTTCCTCTGACAGCTCTTTCCATGTATGGACCACCCTCTGGGTGAAGAAGTTGCCCCTCAGGGTCCTAGTAAATCTTTCCCTTCTCACCTAAACCTGTGCTCTCCAGTTCTTGATTCCCCAACCCTGGGAAAAAGAGTGCATTCACCCTGTCTATGCATCTCATGATTTTGTACACCTCTATAAGATTAAATCTTCTTACAGGGCTGGCAATCTTCCGACCTCCAGCAACGACTGATCAACTGACCCGACTCGTGGACCTAGATGGAAGTGACCAGCAAGGCCTCGGACGGGCCCATCCACGTGGAAACCTGCGACCCCACGGAGCCCCCGCCACCGAGATCCGACCCCCGAACCCCACTGGAGCACCTGAGAACCTGGAGTGAAGATCCGACCATCGGGAGCGCCCGATGACGACCCCCCATGTCCCAACCTATCCAGAGGCCCATCCATTGGAGGCAGTGGAGGCCCGAGGCAAGGCCCGAGGCAAGGCCTGACCAGTAGAGGCCGAGTCCCGAGGGGACGCCTGATGCTGGGGCCTGACACCGGGGCCCCTCCGGATCGGAGAACCTGGGGCCGAGTCCTGATGCCGAGGCCCCCCTAGACACCCCCACTTACCTGCTGCAGCAGATCACTCTTCTTCAGGACCTTCAGACCTGTATGGAAACAACTTACCTCACAGGCCAGCGGAATCTATTCCAGGTCTTCCAAGTCTGTTCACAAGCAGTCACTTACCTTCCAGTCCAGGTGAATCCACTCCAGGTCTTACAGGGTTGTCCTAAAGCAATCACTTACCCGGTGGCTCCAGTCCAAGAGCAATGAGTCGCAGCCACTTACCTCGGCAGTGGGGTAACAGGGCTGGGCTGCAGGTGAGGCTGAAACAGTGTGGATACAAGAACCCCCCCCCTCCCCAGCATACTACTAGCTAATGACCAGGCCATTGAGAACAAAGTTGATGAACTATGGGTAAGACTGACCTCCAAAGAGAACTGAGGGACTGCTGTGTGCTGTGTCTCACTGAAACGTGGCTCACACCTGCTTCACCTGACTGTGCCATACTGCCTGAGGGCTTCTCAATCCATCGAATGGACCGTACAGCGTCCTCGGGCAAAGTTATAGGTGGAGGGGTCTGCTTCTTAATCAATAACTTGTGGTGCTTGGACGTGACGGTCCTGGCAAGCTCCTGCTCACCCAGCCTGGAATACCTAACGGTGAAGTGTCGACCATTCTATCTGCCACAGAAGTTCACGTCAGCTATCATGATGGCAGTCTACATCCCATCCCAGACGGACATGAAGCCTGCACTCAATGAACTGTGGTCAACAACCTTGAGACAGGATACTCTGAGGACCTCGGGTGACTTCAACCAGGCCAACCTCAAGAGTTGGTTACCAAAATACCACCAGCACGTCTCCTGTCCCACCAGGGGCCCAAACACTCTTGACCGTTGCTATACAACCAAAGATGCCTTTCGAGCCACCCCCCGCCCCCACTTTGGTAAACCTGACCACCAGGCTGTGCCCCTTCTCCCTGCATACAAACGGAAACTGAAACGGGAGGATCCAGTACAGAGAGTTGTACAGTGCTGGTCTGACAAAATCGATGAGCTTCTATACAACTGCTTTGAGTCAGTGGACTGGTCCATGTTCAAAGACTCAGCTGATGAGTATGTCACCACCATCACAGACTTTATCAGCAAGTGTGTTGAGGACTGTGTACCAAAGAGGACGACATGGGTGTTCCCAAACCGGAAACCATGGATGAACCGGGAGATCCACTCCCTAGTGAAGTTGAGGACTGCTGCATTCCAATCAGGTGACCCTGACCTTTACAAGAAATCAAGATACGACCTCCGGAAAGCTATTAGGAATGCCAAGAGACAATACCGGTTCAAAATAGAGTCCCAGACCAGCCATCAGTTGTGGCAGAGCTTACATGCTACAAAATAAAGTCAGGCAGCATAGTCGACAACAGTGCATCCCTTCCTGATGAGCTTAACACATTCTATGCACGTTTTGAACAGAAGGGAATTGGTTGTCACCACCCACCCTGACAGCCTGCAATGCAACTGAGCCCACGGTCACCATTGAGGATGTAAGATCAGTCTTCCGGAGAGTGAACACGAGGAAAGCATCTGGCCCAGAAGGTATCCCTGGCTGTGTGCTCAGATCTTGTGCTGATCAGCTGGTGGGGGTATTTGCAGACATACTTAACCTCTCTCTGCTTCATTCTGAGGTTCACACCTGTTTAAGACCACTATTATCCCAGTGCCAAAGAAAAGCAAGGTACCATGCCTTAATGACTACCAACCAGTGGCTCTGACATCCACCATCATGAAGTGCTTTGAGAGGCTGGTCATGGCATGCATCAACTCCAGCCTACCAGACAACCTCGACCCACTGCAATTCGCCCAGGACCGCTCTGCCCAGGACCGCAAGAAACCTCAGAGAGTTGTGGACACAGCCCAGCGCATCACCCAGCACATCACCCACCCATCAGCCCACCCGCCCCGGGTCATTGTCTCTTCTCTCCTCTCCCATCAGGCAGAAGATACAGGAGCCTGAGGGCACGTAACACCAGGCTCAAGGACAGCTTCTATCCCACTGTGATAAGACTATTGAACAGTTCCCTTATACGATGAGATGGACTCTTGACCTCACAACCTACCTTGTTATGACCTTGCACCTTATTGTCTAGCTGCAATCCACTTCCCTGTAGCTGTGACACTTTACTCTGTATTCTGTTATTGTTTTTACCCTGTACTACCTCAATGCACTGTGTAATGAACTGATCTGTACGATCGGTATGCAAGACAAGTTTTTCACTGTACCTCGGTACAAGTGACAATAATAAACCTACACCAATACCTCTCAGTCTCATATATTCAAGGCTGGGGTAGGAGGTGGAAGAGACTATATCGACTCAGGAGGAAAGATGTAATCAGATCAGTTGCGATGTCACTGAATGGTGGAGCAGGTTTGGGGAATGAATGGTCCATTTCTGCTCCCAGCTCTTGGGATCTTCTATAATTTTCTGCCAAATGTAGGTGAATGTGCAAACATCGAGGCCTAAACTCAGCAATGTGTCCAGTAGCCTGAAGAAAAGCCAAAAGTAAAGGTTTGGGAGGGTTGCTGGAATTTGCAATGATCTATCTCATGGAATCATTTGGAGAACTTTTGAAAAAATATTGAGGTACAAAGGGAAAGTGGGCACTGGGGTTGGTGGATGGTCTGGGCAGTTCAGATGTGGAGGCAGATGTGTGATTACATTTGGACGTGTCATATGACTATCTGGTTGGGTTCTTCCTGAGCCAGAAAAAAAGTGACTTCTGTTATTAAAAACAGAAATGCTGGAAACACTCAGCAAGTCAGGCAGCAGCTGTCAAGAGAGGAAGAGTTCACATTTCAGGTCAATGACTGTTCATCAGAACTGAAAGGTTTTCACTGAAAGGTCAACGTCCTGAGATGTTAACTCCACAGAGGCTGACTGACCTGCTGAGTGTTTCCAGCACTTTCAGCTTTTTTCAGGTTTCCAGTGTCTGCTCTTAGAGAAGCTTTTGTAACTGTGTTGGGGGAAGCAGGAGTGAGGCCTGGAGATGGAAAGCTCTGGTGAGGAGGCAGTGAGGTTTGAATGGTTGACATGGTCAAAGATGGCAGAGAGACTGATGGTCTTGCTGCCTACTGTGGAAGGACTCTGCTGTAATGATGTGTGAAATTGATGATAATTTCTGAAACAGTAAACTGTGCTCAGTATTTTCCCTTTTCTTCCACTAGGTTTCAGGTTATGAAATCAGAGAATTGTTATAACTCAGAGGAAACCATTTGGCCCATCAAGTCCATGTTGTCTTCCCATGAACAGATGTGGAGTACTGGGACCTTTAAATCTCCACTTCATTTCGTCAAATAAAAACACACAGCAGATGAGATACAAATTTGAATGAAGTCATTTTATTTTCACTATGGCTGAACATTACTGTAACTTCTATATGAAGGGCATGCAGTGGTACCACAGCTGCTGATTTAACACAATTTTCAGTCATAAAGTTTCTCTTATGTTGCTATTAGAGGGCATACATGCACCTGGTGTGAAGCAGGACAGAATTCTTCACAATACAAAACTCACCAAGTTACACAAAACACACAAAAAGCTCTGAACTGCCAGTAGGACTTGCCTACAACACTTCAGTGTGACTAACAGCATGGTTAACACACTGTGGATGGTGGATGGCAGGGAAAGCGGTTGAAAATCTATCAGACATTTCAATTCAGGTCACACCAAAGGTTTGAGCTACAGTATAACCTTATCTGTAAATTTAGCATGGTTCTGTGTAGACAAAGATGAAAACCTGAACAAAGAACGTTAACACATCACTGGAAGACGACAAATAACTTGGACAAATTCACACAGACTATATTGTTAATAGATATATTGCAGTCTCATATTTAGAGGCTTGGCAGTTTATTATTGTCTTTTTTTATTAGCTTACAACCTGTTTGAAAAAAATTACTGCAGAGGTAATTAAAATGATGTCAAACAAGAAGGTCATTAAAACCATCTCGTTATTCCATCTGGGAGATCTGCACTGTGCACCAGTTCTAACCTTCAAATTAAATGGTAGCATTGGTCTGGCAGACTAATCCCTGCCTTACACTGAGGGTGTCAAAGTGCATTTGTAATCTCGGTGGTGGGGAGTCACCTACAAAACTTTGCCAGATGTTGTCCACTGGACTTCTAGCCAACCAATGCCAGCAGAGGGGAGAAGCTTCGGGAATTTCCCACCCACTGGGGTCATTTTACTGTAGGTTTGGGTGAGGATCCAAAAGGATTAAGTGGGGTTTGGATCTGTAGGAAGTAGAGTTGGGCAAGTGTGTGAGGTCAGCGTGCTCCCAATCCCAACGGTTATCTGGCCCTCTGGAACGTGACAAGGTGAAACGTTATTGCTTTGGTTTCTGTGTCAGTCACAAAATAATCACTTTGCACAACGTGTGTACATTTACAGTTTGGGACGTTTCTCAGTCTGTATAAACAGTTGGCATACCTGCCTTTTTAGACAAAATATTTAAGACTGCCAAGCCTACATTATGGCTTTCTCTGTTGAAATATGTGGAGTTTATCAATCATTGTCAAATGAAATTTGCTTTTTATTCTCCTCATTGTGAGCTTTTGCTCCTATTCCTTGGAAAGGCCGTAAGTGAAACAAACTCATGAACTCACTTGGCCGTCCAGTGAGATGGTCAAATCCCAGAACCAATACCTGAGAAAAACTGTATCCTTTTCACAGCGATCAATATCAACAGTGCAAAACAAGAATGGCTGGTTGAACAGAACAAGGGAGATAATCCTTCTTTGGTTTAATTGAAATTAAATCACAACATGTAGACTCAAAGAAACATATTTTAGCTCTTTCATTTCAATGAATCATTTTCACTGTTTTTTTTAGAAAATGTCAATGGAATCAGGAAGGGGAGGGGGTAAAGGTAAGGAGGGTGGAGTGTGAGGGTGAGGGGAGGGAGTGGTAAGGATGGGGAGACGAAGGGGAACCTGGGCTCTGTGGACATAGGAAGAGGGAGCACAGGGTGAGGACAAGGAGAAGATGGTGGGCTTCCGTCTTTAATCCACAGGTTAAGGTGATGTCCACAAGCATTGTCTATCACAGAATTCAACAGTAATAATGCAGTTGATATTATAACTTTCCCAATGATCAGTTTCATAATTGTGCAGAAACCTAGTGTTCTGGCTTTTCCCTGTGAAGTGCAACATATGAGCCCATGAAACCCTGCACTAATCTCATGGTCCACAGGCAGCAGTGGTCCTGTGCTTCCTCAGCACTGAGGCCCTGCTCCCTCTCAGTCAGACCATGTCACTCACCCACAACAGACCCACCATTCCAAGCTCTGTCTCAGGAAAAGATTTCCAGGCAGAACAAGGAAAATATCCAGGGATGTCCTCAAAGTCTCCTTGAAAACTGTGACATCCTCGCTGACTCCCAAAACCTCCAGCCCATCAATGCTTGGAATGGAAAAGGAGCTTTCAGGTGGGAACTGGCATCGGGAGCACACAGAAGCCCAGCAATAAGCAGTGAAAGGAGCGGCCACCTCCTAAGCACTGGCCCGCCCGCCCCATAACCTCCTGGCCCGACTGTGGCAGAGCTCACCTCACCAACCAGCTCAAACCCCACAGAACCAGAGTGGAAGCAAGTCATCTGCCATCCCAAGAGGCTGCCTCAGAGGGAGGAGGTAACATTTGGCTCCAAGTGCCCTGCATCACTGCACAATAACTAGGACCTCTGTGGTTTAACTCCAAAGTCAAGTCTGTACTCTGACATCACCCTCCAGCCCACTCATTGGCAGGTCCTGAGAAAAGCACAGCGTTTGGGCCCAGCACAATGTTTCCAAAGACCAACACTAGTTAATAAAATTAACGTTAATAGAAATATTGCATCAGCTGGTATGGCTGAGGAAAATACAGTACCCAGGATAAAGTGGCTTCACCTTCTGAGAAAGCTCATCAAATCTTCAAATGACAAGAATTCTCCACACAACCTGGAAGTTCACAGTGATGATTTGCATGGGAGAATCCCATATCCAGCAATATGATCTATTCTTCATCTCAATTTTAAATGGCTTAATTTTGTATATATTAACTATTTACAATTCTGACAGGTTTTAATACATATAATGGCAAACACCAGATACTTAACCAGTGAGAAATGAGACAAAGCATCCTGTAAAAAATAACTAGGCTGAAATCAATGGGGCGTGGTGGCAACCTTCCACTTCCCGCCTGGAGTTATTGCCTTCTGTTTTACACTGATTGTGTGACTGTGTAGAGAGGACTCAGGGGAGCTGGCCCCCAGTCTCACCACTTGCACAGAACAGAAATGTTGCAACCTGAGTTCTGTGACGGGAGATGGTCCCACTCTGGGCAAAACCCTTGCAGTCTCTGAGTTTGATAGTTCCATCCCTGTGAGAGCCATTTGTCACCTTCTGCAAATGTTGGCAATTCCAACCTCTATGATGCATTGTGACATTTTAAAAGAACATTGAGGTAACGTGGTACAGCTGGAGAGAATTTAGCTGCTGGAATCACAACTTCTTTTTGGCATTATCAAACACCCCAAATTCTGACTGACCAATTTAATTGGTGAATCTGGAGATGGAAAAATTAACAGGTATCAGCAACGTTAATCACCAACTACACAGATTCTCCTTCAATAAAACACTGAGCCCATCAACCCCATCCCATTTGCTGAGTACCTGATAACTCACAGACCAGGACAGTGTGACTTATGTTCCCCAGCCATGGAGGAAGTAACAAAGTACTAACAATACTGAGCAATTTACACTAGATGGATATCAAACTCTCATGCTTATGTTCACAAAGTCTGTATCCCCTGATCAATGTACAGTGTTAAGTTAACTTTACGTGTTAACTGACCAGAAATGGCAACAAATGATTCTAAAACAACAAATTTCTGATGTACAGTTGCATAATAAAATGCTAAAATCTGGAACTGAAGCTTTTCAACAGAAGGAACCAAATGCTCAGTACATCCTTAGCCCACTCTCTTGTCTTTTAGAGACCTGTTCAAAGTGACATCAACATAGCAGGATAAAGAGTTGGACAGAAATGTGTAAATCTACAGACCATTATATCACAGCCATAATTCAATCATTAACCGAGTTCTGCCATGTGGGAATCTTGCCGTACATTGACATCAGCGGAGGAAGTAATGGGTTGGGTTGGAGTTTGAGCATTGTAGGTATGAGCCAGTGCTGTGACCTGATAATTTATTTAACCAATATGATGAACAAATGTTGTATCAAAGCTAACTGGAGCCCTGCAATGTCAAACTGACCACACTGATAAAAAGATATGTCCCTTTATTTCACTATTAAATTTCTAGATTTTATTTGACTATAAACATGGCTTATCAGGTTAGGTTATTTCATGACTGCTACACAGATTTGTGGTGGATGTTCCATGCCACACACAGGATGTGATGGGCTGACAAACCACACAGAGTGGGAATGATGACAAAAAGTTCCCATTTTATAATGAGAATGGTTTACACTTAGCAACAAAACCAAGAGTTATTCTGCAGAGAACTGAAAGCATTACTTCTTGAACATGTCTTGCAGAGGCCCAGGGAGATATTTTAAGACAGTGTCCAGAATGCTTTCCTCTTCCTCCTCTTCATCCCCACAGCCAGTGGGGATGGCTTTCTTGGGCCTTGTCAGGCTCCCCTCTGCCTGAGCTTCCATGGCTGCCATGGCCTCAGCCTCCTTCTCCTCTTTCTTTTTTATTCCGTACTGTGGGAACAGAGAGAAGATTCAACATCAGATCACCAGCACTGCATTATGTCAACAAGTAGCCGAGCTGTCCCTCAGACTCTGTGGCTGCACAACATCTGTCTAAGTGACTGGAATCTCACTCTGCAGCTCAGATACACGTCAAGGTATTTACCTTCTGCTGAGTAAACTGCCCCATTTATTGCAGAATTATCGAGGCTCCACAGAGAAGAGGCAAAGTTGTCCTCACTCACTTGGATCAAAGTTCTCTTATCTCAGTGCCTTGGATTTTGCAGTTTTATTGTGTTTCTATCACTGCTCCTGGAATCAGTGTTAGGAATTTCACTGACGTGTGGTTTAATGAAGAAACTGTTGTCAGTGATCCCTCATTAGCTGCTCTAGCTGCAACTTTCTCCACCAGAACCAGCTGAAATCTGACAATGAGCCAGTCCCAATGTTTGTTACTGGGGGGCCAAGAAAGGAGGAGGAGCAACAGAGATAATTTAAAAAGTATGCAGCAGGTGAGGAGCGGTTTGTTTTGTTACTGGGAGAGGCCAAGCAGAGAATAAAATGGAGGCAAGATCCAGTGGAGTGGCCATTTTGAGAAGGGCAGTGTTGAGGTTCCAAATGCTGTTGTTGAGGTCAAAGTGTGGGTTTTGGTGAATATATAGAGCATAGAACATGACAGCACAGTACAGGCCCTTCGGCCCACATTGTTGTGCCAACATTTTATCCTGCTCTAATATCTATCTAACCCTTCCCTCCCAAATGTTAACCCTTCCCTCCCATTTCTCTATCATTCATGACCCTAACTAAGAGTTTCTTACATGTCCCTAATGTATCTGCCCCCACAACCTCTGCCGGCAGTGCATTCCACACACGCACCACTCTTCTGTGTAAAAAACTTACCTCTGACATCCCCCCCATACCTTCCTCCAATCACCTTAAAATTATGCTCCCTCACGTTAGCCATTTTTGCCCTGGGAAAAAGTCTCTGATTGTCCACTCGATCTATGCCTCTTATCATCTTGTACACCTCTATCAAGACACCTCTCATCCTCCTTCTCTCCAAAAGAAAAGCCCTAGATCACTCAAGCTATCCTCATAAGACATGCTCTCCAATCCACGCAGCATCCTGGTAAATCTCCTCTGCACCCTCTCTAAAGCTTCCACATCGTTCCTATAATGAGGCAACCAGAACTGAACACAATACTCCAAGTGTGGTCTAACCAGAGTTCTATAGAGCTGCAACATCACCTCATGGCTCTTGAACTCAATACCCCGACTAATGAAGGCCAACACCCCATACGCTTTCTTAACAAACCTATCGACCTGCGCAGCAACCTTGAGGGATCTATGGACGTGGACCCCAAGATCCCTCTGTTCCTCCACACTGCTAAGAGTCCTGCCATTAACCTTGTATTCTGCTTCAAATTTGACCTTCCAAAGTGTATCACTTCACACTTTTCCAGGTTGAACTCTATCTGACATTTCTCAGCCCAGGTCTGCATCCTATCAATATCCTGTTGTAACCTACAGCAACCTTCTACACTGTCCACAATACCACCAACCTTTGTGTCATCAGCAGACTTACTAACCCACCCTTCAACATCCTCATCCGTTTATAAAAATCACAAAGAGCAAGGGTCCCAGAACAGATGCCCGCGGAACACTGCTGGTCACCGACCTCCAGGCAGAATACTGGACTTCAGTGAGGAAGGCAAGCAGCAACAAGGTAGGTGTTTCATTGTCCTTGAGTTGTTGATAGGGGCTGTGATGTCATTCAGTGCAGTGGTCTGCTCCCCCGTTGGATGTGGGAGATCAGGGAGCAGTCGAGTGCCCTGGACAACAGTCTGCAGGAGGTGTCCAGCTGCAGCTCCTCTCCTCTCAGACTGCACGGATTGGTTGGAGCAGCAGTTGGATTCACTGAGGAGCACACAGGAGGCAGAGTGTTAAGGACAGGAGCTTCAGGGAGGTGGTCACACCAAAGGTTTAATCAGGTAGATGGGTGACTGCCAGGAGAGACAGGTAGGTAGTGCAGGAATCTCCTGTCTCGGTTCCCCTCTCAGACAAGTTAACCAGTTTGGATACTACTGAGGGAAGGTGGTCTCTGTGGGCTGAAGAGCAGCAGAAGCCACATCAGAGGCACCACCACTGGCTCTGCTGTAAAACAGGGTAGGACAAAGTCCAGGTGAGCGGTAGTGATGGGGACTCTTTAGTCAGGGGTACAGATGGGTGTGTCTGTGGCCACCAGCGAGACTCCAGGATGGTGTATTGCTTCCCTGGTTCCAGGGTCAAGGATGTCTCTGAGCGGGCACTGGGCATTCTGAAAGGGGAGGGTGAGCAGCCAGAGGTTGTGGTCCATATTGGTACTAATGACACAGGCAGGAAGAGAGATGAGCTTCTGCAGAGTGAATTTAGGGCATTAGGCAAGGTTGTAATCCCAGAATTACTCCCCATGCCACATGCCAGCAAGGCAAGGAATAGGAAGATAGTACAGTTAAATGTGTGGCTAAATTGAGGAAAGACTAATTACAACAGTATTAGGCTGGAGCTGCGGAGAGGAGATTGGGGGCGGCTGTTATTGAGCAAGTCTACATCTGATATGTGGAAGTTGTTTAAAAGCCAGCTAGTCAGAATTCAGGACCAACATGTTCCTGTGAGGAAGAAAGGTGAGGATGGCAAAGTATGCGAAACTTGGATGATCAGAGATGCTGCAAAAAGGAGCCATGAAATGCCCTTGGCAAGTAGGATTAAAGAGAATCCCAAAGGTCCTAAAGCACAATTTCTAGGTATGTGGCAAGTAGAACATAGAACAGTACAGCACAAAACAGGCCCTTTGGCCCACAATGTTGTGCCAACATGGCTAATTCCTCCTACCTACAGAATGCCCATATCTCTCCATTTTGCTCTCATTCATGTGCTCATCCAAGCCCCTCTTAAAAGCCCCCAATGAATTTGCCTCCACCACCCTATCAGGCAACGCATTCCGGGCATCCACCACTTGGAATAAAAATGGACCCCTGACGTCTGTTCTGATCCTACTCCCTCTCACCTTAATTGCATGCCCTCTGGTATTGGATCACTCAATAATGGGAAAAAGATATTGCTTATCCACCCAATCTATGCCGCTTATAATTTTATACACTTCCAACAGATCAACCCTCAGCCTCCTCCACTCCAGAGAAAAAAGCCCAAGTTTGTCCAGCATCTCCTGATAGCACATGCCTTCTAATCCAGGCAGCATCCTAGTAAACCTCCTCTGCACCCTCTCTAAAGCTTCGACATCCTTCCTATAGTGAGGTGACCAGAACTGTATGCAATACTCTAAATGCGGCCTAACCAGAGTTCTATAGAGATGCATCATAACTTCTTGACTCCTATACTCAGTACCCCGATTAATGAAAGCAAGCATTCCATAAGCCTTCTTGACCACCCTGTCTACCTGTGTAGCCACTTTCAATGAGCCATGGACTTGCACCCCAAGGCCTCTCTGGTCTTCAACACTGTTAAGGGTCTTGCCCTTAAGAGTGTACTGCCTCTTGACATTAGTCCCACCAAGGTGCATCACCTCACATTTATCTGGGTTAAACTCCATCTGCCATTTCTCTGCCCACATCTGCAGCTGATCTATATCACGCTGTATCCGTTGCCAGTCTTCTGCACTATTCACAACTCCACCAATCTTGGTATCGTCTGCAAACTTACTAACCCACCCATCAACATACTCATCCAGGTCATTTATATACATCACAAACAGCAGAGGTCCCAGTACAGATCCCTGCGGAACACCACTACTCACAGGCCTCCAGCCTGAGTAAGTCCCTCCAACCACCACTCTCTGTCTTCTATGGGCAAACCAGTTCTGGGTCCACACAGCCAATTCTCCACTGACCCCATGCATCCAAACTTTCTTGATTAACCGATCATGTGGGACCTTGTCAAGTGCCTTACTGAAGTCCATATAGATGACATCCACAACTCTACCTTCATCAATCTCTCTCGTCACCTTGTCAAAAAACTCAACCAGGTTAGTAAGACAGGACTTGCCCTGCACAAAGCCATGCTGGCTTTCCCTAATCAAGCCATTGGATTCCAGATGCTCATACAGTATATCCTATCTCTAAGAATTTTCTCCAGCAATTTTCCTACACAAGATTACCACAGTAATGTACACAAGACTTACCACAGTAATGTACACAAGACAACCACAGTGATGTACACAAGACCACCACAGTGACGTACACAAGAGTTACTGCAGTGATGTACACAAGATTCATGCAGTGGTGTACGTAAGACATCATGCCAGTAAATCTCCTCTGAACTATTTCCAGCTTAATTGAATCTTTCCTATAGAAGAGCGACCAAAACTGAACACAATATTCCTAATGCGGCCTCACCATCATCTTGTACAACTGCAACATAACATCCCAACTTCTATACTCAGTGCCCTGACTGATGAAGGCCAGTGTGCCAAAAGCCGCCTTCACCACCCTGTCTACCTGCAATGCCACTTACAGGGAACCGTGCACTTGTACTCCTAGGTCCCCCTGTTCTGCAACGGTTCCCAGGATCCTACCATTCACTGTGAAAGTCCTACCCTCATTTGTCTTCCCAAAATTCAACACCTTTGAATTGAACTCCATTTGCCATTCCTTGGCCTACTTACCCAGATGATCAAGATCCCCCTGTAAATCCTGATAACCAATTTCACTGTCAATGATACCACCTATTTTAGTGTCATCTGCAAACTTATTAACCATGCCTTGTACATTCTCTTCAACGTTATTAAACTAGAAAGAGTGCACAAAAGATTTACCAAGATGTTTCTTGGACTTGGGGGCCTGAGTTACAAGGAGAGGTTGCATAGACTAAGACTTTATTCCTTGTAACATGGAAAGTTGAGGGGTGACCTGAGAGAGGTGTATAAGATCATGAGAGGCATAGACAGGGTGAAAGCATACAGTCTTTTTCCCAGGGAGGGGGTGGTAAAAACAAGAGGACATAGGTTTAAGATCAGAGGCGAGAGATGTAAAAGGGACATCAGGGGCAGCTTCTTCACACAAAGGGTGGTGCATATTTGGAATGAGCTGCTGGAAATAGTGGTTGAGGCGGACACATTAGCAATGCTTAAAAGCCATCTAGATAAGTACATGGATAGGAGAGGTTTAGAGGGCTATGGGCCACACGCAGGGAGATGGGACTAGCTCGCTGGGCAACACAGTTGGCATGGATGAGTTGGGCTGAAGGGTCTGTTTCCGTGCTGTGTGACTCTATAACCCTCTGTCTCTCACCAGGCTCACTCCTGCCTCCCTCCCACTACAACTGAATGCTGTAGGTCCAACTGATCATGAACCTGACCAAAAAGGAAAGGTGAATCCATCAGGCTGTAAGCCCCAGACTGCAGCGTGTAGCCCAGGTTACACTCTGAGGCTGGGGCTGCCGAGTCCTGTGTTAAATGAAGGCACCACTTCAGCAGCCAGTGCACTGTGGTTCTCCGTGGTCTCATGGCTTCAAACACAGATCATAGAAAACCTGCAGCACAATACAGGCCCTTCAGCCCACAAAGTTGTGTCGAACGTGTCCCTACCTTCGAAATTACTAGGCTTACCCAGTGCCCTCTATTTTTCTAAGCTTCATGTACCTATCCAAAAGCCTCTTAAAAGACCCTATCATATCATAGATGCAGAAAGTCGACTGATTTACATCTTAGTGACTCGGAAGTGAAGTCCACTCGATGAGGATTAATTCTGTGTGTGATTAATTTCTCTTGTTTGCAGCTTCAAGTGTTATCAAAGGTATCTCCTGTCACTGCAGTGCGTGTGGTGAGTGGATGCCTCAGTCCCAGGGTTCCTGCTCACACCCATCAGGTCTCACCCTTTACTCCAGGCAGCATTGTGTTAACTAGCTGTTGGTACTTAATTTACTTCGATTAAAATGTTATGGTAATTATATGAAGAATTAATTAAAACACAGTCTTGAATGAAGTCTCATATTGTTCCTGCGAACAGTTTAAGAAGAGGAGAACCTTTGGCAGTTTTCGATAGGGAGCGAGAGGCGAGTGAGCGGAATCAGCTGAGGACTTCCGAAAAGATAAGTTCTTTTCTAATGGTTCGGGGATAGCAGAGATAGACTGCGCAGGCGCGTGACGTCAGTCGGTAGCGCACGAACAGTTTAAAAAGAAGACTGCCATATCCAGTGGGCAGCTTTCAGAGCGGGCAGCGGAGTGAGAGGGAGCAGAGTGATTGGGCTTTGGATCAACGGGCTTAGGCAGTAACAGGGTGAGGCGAGGTAGGTGATTTGAGGAAAGGAAGTAGTATGAGTGCGGTTTTCTGTGCTTGGTGTCAGATGTGGGAGGTCCTGGAGTCTCCCAGCCTCCAAGACGGCCACATCTGCACCGGGTGTGTCGAGCTGCAGCTCCTAAGGGACTGCGTTAGGGAACTGGAGATGCAGCTCGATGACTTTCGTCTGGTCAGGGAGAGTGAGGAGGTGATAGAGAGGAGTTATAGGCAGGTGGTCACACCGGGGCCACGGGAGACAAGCAAGTGGGTCACAGTCAGGAGGGGGAAGGGGAAGAGGCAGGTACTAGAGAGTACCCCTGTAGCTGTACCCCTTGACAATAAGTACTCCTGCTTGAGTACCTAGGGGAAGCAACAGTGGCAGTGTCTCTGGCACAGAGTCCGGCCCTGTGGCTCAGAAGGGTAGGGAAGGAGAGAGGAGGGCACTAGTGATAGGGGACTCTATAGTTAGGGGGGCAGACAGGCGACTCTGTGGACGCAGGAAAGAAACTCGGAAGGTAGTTTGCCTCCCAGGTGCCAGGGTCTGGGATGTTTCAGATCGTGTCCAGGATATCCTGCAGAGGGAGGGAGAACAGTCAGAGGTCGTGGTACATATTGGCACCAACGACAGGTAGGGAAAGGAATGAGGTCCTGAAAAAAGACTATAGGGAGTTAGGAATGAAGTTGAGAAGCAGGACCACAAAGGTAGTAATTTCCGGATTACTGCCTGTGCCACGTGACAGTGGGTATAGGAATAGAATGAGGACGAGGTTAAATGCTTGGCTGAGGGATTGGAGTAAGGGGCAGGGATTCAGATTTCTGGATCATTGGGGCCTCTTTTGGAACAGGTGTGACCTGTACAAATAAAGGAGGGGTTGCACTTGAATCCCAGGGGGACCAATATCCTGGTGGGGAGGTTTGCTAAGGCTACTGGGGAGAGTTTAAACTAGAATTGTTGGGGGGTGGGATCCGAACTTGAGAGACTGGGGGAGAGGTGTTTGGCTCTCAAATAGAGAAAGCTTGTAGACAGTACGAGAGGCAGGATAGGAAGCTGATAGGGAAGGGACGTGCTCAGACCGACGGTTTGAGATGTGTCTATTTTAACGCAAGGAGTATAGTGAACAAGGCAGATGAGCTTAGAGCTTGGATAAATACTTGGAGCTACGATGTGGTGGCCATTACAGAGACTTGGATGGCTCAGGGACAGGAATGGTTACTTCAAATGCCGGGTTTTAGATGTTTCAGAAAGGACAGGGAGGGAGGCAAAAGAGGTGGGGAGTGGCACTGTTGATCAGAGATAGTGTCGCAGCTGCAGAAAAGGTGGATGTCATGAAGGGACTGTCTACAGAGTCTCTGTGGGTGGAGGTTAGGAACAGGAAAGGGTCAATAACTTTACTGAGTGTTTTCCTATAGGCCACCCAGTAGTGACAGGGATATCGAGGAGCAGATAGGGAAACAGATCCTAGAAAGTCGTGATAATAACAGAGTTGTTGTGATGGGAGATTTTAATTTCCCAAATATCGATTGGTATCTCCATACAGCAAAGGGTTTAGATGGGGTGGAGTTCGTTAAGTGTGTTCAGGAAGGATTCTTGACACAATATGTAGATAAGCCTACAAGAGGAGAGGCTGTGCTTGATTTGGTATTGGGAAATGAACCTGGTCAGGTGTCAGATCTCTCAGTGGGAGACCATTTTGGAGATAGTGATCATAATTCTATCTCCTTTACAATGGCATTAGAGAGATATAGGAACAGACAGAGTAGAAAGGTGTTTAGCTGGAGTAAAGGGAATTATGAGGCTCTCAGGCAGGAAATTGGAAGCTTAGATTTGGAACAGATGTTCTCAGGGAAAAGTACAGAAGAAATGTGGCAAATATTCAGGGGATATTTCTATGGAGTTCTGCATAGGCATGTTCCAATGAGACAAGTTATGATAGGATACAGGAACTGTGATGTACAAAGGCTATAATAAATCTAGTCAAAAGGAAAAGAAAAGCTTTCAAAAGGTTCAGAGAGCTAGGTAATGTTAGAGATCTGGAAGAGTATAAGGCTACAGGAAGGAGCTTTAAGAAGGAAATTAGGAGAGCCAGAAGGGGACATGAGAAGGCCTTGGCGGGCAGGATTAAGGAAAACCCCAAGGCGTTCTACAAGTATGTGAAGAGCAAGAGGATAAGATGCGAAAGAATAGGACCTATCAAGTGCAACAGTGGGAAAATGTGTATGGATCCGGAAGAAATAGCGGAGGTACTTAATGACTACTTTACATCAGTATTCACTATGGATAAAGATCTGGGTGATTGTAGTGAGGACTTGCAGCAGCCTGAAAAGCTTGAGCATGTAGATGTTAAGAAAGAGGAGGTACTGGAACTTTTGGAAAGCATCAAGTTGGATAAGTTGCAGGGACTGGATGAGATGTACCCCAGGCCATTCTGGGAGGCGAGGGAGTTGATTGTGGAGCCTCTGACGATGATCTTTGCACCATCAATGGAGATGGGAGAGGTTACGGAGTATTGGAGGGTTGCGGATGTTGTTCCCTTATTCAAGAAGGGGAGTAGGGATAGCCCAGGAAATTATAGACCAGTGAGTCTTACCTCAGTGTTTGGTCAGCTGATGGAGAAGATCCTGACGGGCAGGATTTATGAACATTTGGAGAGGTATAATATGATTAGGAATAGTCAGCATGGCTTTGTCAAGGGCAGGTCCTACCTTATGAGCCTGACTGTATTTTTTGAGGATGTGACTAAGCACATCAATGAAGGCAGAGCAGTAGATGTAGTGTATATGGATTTCAGCAAGGCGTTTGATAAGGTACCCCATGCGAGGCTTACGGAGAAGGTGAGGAGACATGGGATCCAAGGGGACATTGCAGTGTGGATCCAGAACTGGCAGGCCCACAGACGGCAAAGAGTGGTTGTTGAAAGGTTGTATTCTGAGTGGAGGTCGGTGACCAATGGTGTACCTCAGGGATCTGTACTGGGACCCTTACTCTTTGTGATTTTTATAAATGACCTGGATGAGGAAGTGGAGGGGTGGGTTAGTAAGTTTGCGGATGACACGAACGTTGGGGGTGTTGTGGATAGTTTGGAGGGGTGTCAGAGGTTACAGAGGAATATTGATAGGATGCAGAGTTGGGCTGAGAAGTGGCAGATGCAGTTCAACCCAGATAAGTGTGAAGTGGTTCATTTTGGTAGGTCAAATATGTTGGCGGAATATAGTATTAATGGTAGGACTCTTGGCAGTGTGGAGGATCAGAGGGATCCTGGGGTCCGAGTCCATAGGATGCTCAAAGCGGCTGCGCAGGCTGACTCTGTGGTTAAGAAGGCATATGGTATATTGTCCTTCATCAATCGGGGAATTGAATTTAGGAGCTGTGAGGTATTGTTGCAGCTATATAGGTCCCTGGTCAGACCCCACTTGGAGTATTGTGCTCAGTTCTGGTCACCTCACTACAGGAAAGATGTGGAAGCCATAGAGAGGGTGCAGAGGAGATTTACAAGGATGCTGCCTGGGATGTGGAGCATGCCTTATGAAAGCAGGTTGAGGGAACTCGGCCTTTTCTCCTTGGAGAGACGGAGGATGAGGGGGGACCTGATTGAGGTGTATAAGATGATGAGAGGTATTGATAGGGTAGATAGTCAGAGTCTTTTCCCCAGGGCTGAATTGGTGGCCACAAAAGGACATAGGTTTAAGGTGCTGGGGAGTAGATATAGAGGAGATGTCAGGGTTAAGTTTTTTACTCAGAGTGGTGAGTGCATGGAATGGGCTGCCGGAAACGGTGGTGGAGGCGGACACGATACGGCCTTTCAAGAGACTGTTAGATAGGTACATGGAGCTGGGTAAAATAGAGGGCTATGGGTAAGCCTAGTAATTTCTAGGGTAGGGACATGCTCGGCCCAGCTTTGTGGGCTGAAAGGCCTGAATTGTGCTGTAATTGTTCTATGTTTGTTCTAATAATAGAGAAGATACAACCCTAGTATTCCTACACCTATCTGTGATTTCCCAACATATTTGTTCCACTAATTTAACTGACAATTAGGGGCCTGTAGTATAATCCCATCAAAGTGATCACCCCTTTTTTATTCCTAAGTTCTACCCACATGGCCTTGCTGGACATTTTTCCCCGGGATATCCTCTCTAAGTACTGCTGTGATGTTCTCCCTAGTCAATAGTGCAACTTGCCTTCCTCTCAAAGGCCAGTGGGGAGGACAGGCAGGGACAGGACAGAGAGTGAGGAAGCTCTGATAGGCTAAACTGTATTTATTTTAATGCAAGAGGCCTGACAGGTGAGGCAGATGAACTGAGAACATAGATCGGCACATGGGACTGTGATATTATAGCAATTACAGAACATAACTGAGAGGGGGGCAGGACTGGCAGCTCAGTGTTCCAGGGTACTGATGTTTCTGTTGTGACAGAGGTGGAGGTTGGAGAGGAGGGGAAGTTGCACTATTGACTAGGGAGAACATCACGGCAGTACTGCACGAGTGTGTGCACGTGTGTGTGTGTGAGTGTGTGTGTGTGTGTGTGCGTGTGTGTGCATGCACATGTGTGTGTGTGTGTGTGTGTGTGTACATGCGCATGTGTGCGTGTGTGTTTGTGTGGGTGTATATGTGTGTGTGCACGTGCGTGTGTACATGTGTGTGTGCACGTGTGTGGATGTGTGTGTGTACATGTGCATGTGTGTGGATGTGTGTGTGTGCATATGTGTGGATATGTGTGTGTGCGTGTGTACATGTCTGTGTGCGAGTGTGTGTGTGTGCGTGTGTGTGCTCGCGCACATCAAACACAACCACGATTCAAGTTTGTGTGTGAGCAAACCTAGTGGGAAGTGAGGTGTGCTGAGACATAGGTGTCTGCAGAAGGGTAGACACCACATGAGTGAGTGGGCAAGAAGGTGGCAGATGGAAGGTGGCAGTGGGGAAAAGCCAAGCTGTCCACCAGTAAAATGAACAGAAACACAGAATTATTTTCAAGTCTGAGAAAGTAGTAAACCTCAGTGTATGGAGGGAATGGGTTCATTTGTGAAACAGAAGATAAATAGCAAAATAAATGGCATGTTGGTCTTCATTGCAAGGTGCTTGGAGAACAAAAATAAGAAAGACTTTGAGATTGTCGGGGGATCGTAGAGTCCCCCTGTGTGCAGTCTCTATACCTAAAGAAGGATACGTCAGACTTAGTCAATGTGCTGACGATTCACTGGGTTAGTCAAGGAGTGAGAGGGTTGTCCATGAAGAGAGAATGAGGATGCCTGGTTGCTACTCACTGGAGTTTAGAAGCCATGAACAACAGACAAACAAGATTCTGAGAAGGACTGACACAGTCTTGGGCCCAACACATTGATGCAATCATGAAGAAGGCACACCAGTGGCTCTACTTCATTAGGAGTTTGAGGAAATTTGGTATGTCACCAAAGACCCCTGCAAATTTCAACAGATGGATGGTGGAGAGCATTCTGACTGGTTGCATCACCAGCTGGTATGGAGGCTCCAATGAACAAGATTGCAAGAGGCTGCAGAGGGTTGTAGACTCAGCCAGCTCCATCACGGGCACAACCCTCCCCACCATCGAGGACACCGTCAAGAGGTGGTGCCTCAAGAAGGCAACATCCATCATTAAGGATCCTCACCACCCGGGACATGCCCTCTTCACATTACCACCAACGGAGAGGAGGTACAGGAGCCTGAAGACCCACACTCAACTTTTCAAGAACAGCTTTTTCCCTCCACCATCAGATTTCTGAACGGTCCATGAACCCATGAACAATACCTTGTCATTCCTTTTTTGCACTATTTATTTATTTTTGTAACTTATAGTAGTTTTTATGTCTTTATGTCTTGCACTGTACTGCTGCCACAAAACAACAAATTTCATGACATATGTCAGTGATAATAAACCTGATTCTGATTCTGACAAGCTTAGTCCATAACAAGCTCAGGACGTGTCAGGTGACATTTAAGAGACTCTTAGATAGACACATGAATGATAGAGAAATGGGGGGCTACATTGGAGGGAAGGGTTAGATAGATATTACAGCAGGATAAAATGTTGGCACAACATTGTGGGCCGAAGGGCCTGTATTGTGCTGTAATATTCAATGTTCTAGTTACAACAGATAGGAGGCAGAATTTCTTCACTTAGAGGGTTGCAAAGCTGTCATTCATGGCTGAGAACCACAGATAGATGGACCAAGGAGTCAGTGGATAAGGTATCAATACACTGGATGATGGAACAGCCTTGAGCAGCCATTTCGCCAACTCTGTTTCTTTTTACATTCTCTAAGTGCATTTTGATTGATGTTTACATCAGCAGATGAAGCTGAGAAGGTTGTTACCTTGTCACGGATTCCTTGTCGCATTACTTCTCGCTCAGCTTCCATTTTGGCATATTTTCCTGCACGCTCTTCTTCAGCCTGTCGCAGAGCTTCTAATCTTTCTTCTTCCTTTTTCTCTGCATCAGGGTCCTTCTCTTCATCACCACCCAACATCTTTCCCATGTCTTTGGTTGCTCCTAAAATGGCAAGAAGGACCGAATTAGGTCATTATCACCCAGCACTTGATGACTCACCAGGAAATCTTGTTCTCACCTTCTCAGGTGAAAATAGGAGGAGGTGGCAGATAAATGTGTGGCTGAGAAGCTGGTGCAGGAGGGAGGGTTTTAGATTTCTGGATCATTGGGATCTCTTCTCGGGAAGGTGGGACCTGTACAGAGAGGAGGGGTTACACCCGAACCAGAAGGGGGCCAATATCCTTGCGGCGAGATTTGCGTGGTTCGGGAGGGTTTAAACTAGTTTGTGAGGGGGAAGGGAACTGGAGGAGTAGGTCAGAGGAAGAAGGGAATGGGGAAAAGCTAGATCAAACAGGTAGAGAGGCTTTGGGGAAGGAGAAGCAGAATACGGGCTATAAAAGTAGTAAGGTAGATGGACTGAAGTGTGTTTACTTAAATGCAAGAAGTGTCAGGAATAAGGGGGATGAACTGAGGGCTTGGATAAGTATGGGGGACTATGATATTGTGGCTATTACTGAGACATGGCTGACGTCAGGACAGGAGTGGATATTGAATATTCCTGGTTTTCGGTGTTTTAAGAGGGATAGGGAAGGGGGGACAAGAGGTGGAGGGGTGGCGATACTGGTCAGGGACACTGTTACGGCTGTGGAAAAGATGGATGTTGTAGAAGGATCATCTCTAGAGTCCGTATGGGTGGAAGTAAGGAACAAGAAAGGAGCAGTTACTCTACTAGGAGTATTCTATAGGCCCCCTGGTAGCAGTAGAGACATAGAGGAGCAAATTGGCAGGCAGTGTTTGGAGAGAAGCAAAAATAACAGGGTTGTTATAATGGGAGACTTCAACTTCCCAAATATAGACTGGAACCTGCTTAGTGCCAAAGGTTTAGATGGGACGGAATTTGTTAAATGTGTCCAGGAGGGATTCCTGACGCAGTATGTTGACAGGCCGACTAGAGGGAATGCCATGTTAGATCTAGTTTTAGGAAATGAACCGGGACAGGTGAAGGATCTATTGGTGGGTGAGCATTTGGGGGACAGTGACCATTGCTCCATAACCTTTAAAATTGTCATGGACAGGGACAGTTGCAGAGAGGACAAGAGGATTTTTAATTGGGGAAGGGCGAACTATGAGGCTATAAGGAGAGAACTTGGGAGTGTAAATTGGGATGTCCTTTTTGAAGGAAAATGTACCCTGGAGATGTGGTCGATGTTCAGGGATCTTATGCAGGATGTTAGGGATAAATATGTCCCGGTGAGGCAGAGAAGGAACGGCAGGGTGAAGGAACTGTGGGTGACGAGAGAGGTGGAACGACTTGTTAGGGAGAAGAAGGTAGCGTACATGAGGTATAAGCAGCAAGGTTCAGACAGGGCCCCTGAGGAATATAGGGTAGCGAGGAAGGAACTTAAGAAAGGGCTGAGGAGATCTAGAAGGGGACATGAAAAGGCGTTGGCTAGTAGGGTTAAGGAAAATCCCAAGGCCTTTTTCAAGTACGTGAAGGGTAGGAGGATGGCTAGGGTAAAGGTAAGTCCGATTAAGGACAAAGGTGGGAGAATTTGCCTGGAGGCGGCGGAAGTGGGAGAAGTTCTCAATGAGTACTTCTCTTCGGTATTCACCAGGGAGAGGGGTCTTGATGACGCGGAAGGGAGTGCTGGTAGGGGTAATGTTCTCAAGGTTGTAGATATCAAGAGAGAGGATGTGTTGAAGTTGCTAAATAATATCAAGACAGATAAATCTCCGGGGCCTGATGGGATTTTCCCCAGGCTGCTTCGAGAGGCGAGGGAGGAGATTGTTGAACCGCTGGTAAGGATCTTTGAGTCCTCGTTGTCTACGGGGATGGTGCCGGAGGATTGGAGGGTGGAAAATGTTGTCCCCTTGTTCAAAAAAGGTAATAGGGATAGGCCAGGGAATTATAGACCGGTGAGTCTCACGTCTGTGGTGGGTAAGCTGTTAGAAAGGATTCTAAGGGGTAGGATCTATGAACACCTAGAGAACCATGGACTGATTAGGGACAGCCAGCATGGCTTTGTGAAGGGAAGATCTTGCCTCACAAGCTTGATAGAGTTCTTTGAGGAGGTGACCAGGAAGATTGATGAGGGCAGTGCGGTGGATGTGGTTTACATGGATTTTAGTAAGGCGTTTGATAAGGTTCCTCATGGTAGGCTTCTTCAGAAGGTCAGAGGCCAAGGGATCCAAGGAAGCTTGGCCGTGTGGATTAGGAATTGGCTTGCATGTAGAAAGCAGAGGGTTGTGGTGGAAGGTGTGCCCTCGGATTGGAGGGCAGTGACTAGTGGTGTCCCACAGGGATCGGTTCTGGGACCTCTACTTTTTGTGATATTTATTAACGACTTAGATGAGGGGGTGGAAGGGTGGGTTAGCAAGTTTGCAGATGACACAAAGATCGGTGGTGTTGTGGATAGTGTGGAGGGCTGTCGAAGCTTGCAGAGGGATATTGATAGGATGCAGAGCTGGGCTGACAAGTGGCAGATGGAGTTCAATCTGGAGAAGTGTGAGGTGGTACACTTTGGAAGGACAAACTCCAGGGCAGAGTACTGGGTAAATGGCAAGGTACTTGGCAGTGTAGAGGAGCAGAGGGATCTGGGGGTTCATATTCACAGTTCATTGAAAGTTGCCTCACAGGTGGAAAGAGCAGTTAAGAAGACCAATGGGATGTTGGCTTTCATAAATTGCGGGATTGAGTTTAAGAGCCGCGAGGATTCAGCTTTACAAAACTCTAGTTAGGCCACACTTAGAGTACTGTGTTCAGTTCTGGTCACCTCATTATAGGAAGGATGTGGAGGCGTTGGAGAGGGTGCAGAGGAGATTTACCAGGATGCTGCCTGGATTAGAGGGTATTGAATATGAGGAGAGGCTTAAGGTGCTAGGGCTTTATTCACTGGAAAGGAGGAGGATGAGAGGAGACATGATAGAGGTATATAAAATATTGAGAGGAATAGATAGAGTAGACAGTCAGCGCCTCCTTCCCAGGGAACCAATGCTCAAGACGAGAGGTCATGGCTTTAAGGTTATGGGTGGGAGGTTCAGGGGAGATGTCAGGGGGAGGGCTTTCACCCAGAGAGTGGTTGGTGCATGGAATGCACTGCCTGGGGTGGTGGTGGAGGCAGATACATTGGACAGGTTGAAGAGCTTGTTGGATAGGCATATGGAGGAGTGTGGGATGGGGGGATATGCGGGAGGAAGGGGTTAGGTAGTGTGAGGGTGGTTTGATGGACGGCACAACATGGTGGGCCGAAGGGCCTGTTTTGTGCTGTATGGTTCTATGGTTCTATGGTTCGTTCAATCAGAAACCAGCCTGAACTTAGCATCCCTTTGAAAGCAGCCCATGTCTTGCTATCACCCACTTCACTCTGGGCTAACTGTTCAGCTTTATTTCTTGGCTATTGTGATGTTGGGAAGAGCACAGGACAGCAAGGATTCAGCATCTTGAGTAACCTGTCTGCTTGCCCTTAGCACAAAGTCTGGGACTCCCACAGTGGATTGGCCAGGTAGATTTTCTTTACTAATCTCCATTCAGGGCCTGCATAACACCCAAGAACCTACAGTCTGCCTCCTTGTTCACTGGACAACCTTTCCCTCAATGTCAGTAAAATCAAAAGAGCTGGTCATTGACTTCAGTAAAGGGGGCGGTGTACATGCTCTTGTCTACATCAGTGGTGCTGAGGGTAAGAGGGTTGAGAACTTCAAGTTCCTAGGAGTGAACATCACCAACAGCCTGTCCTGGTCCAACCACGTAGAAGCCACAGCCAAGAAAGCTCACCAGCGCCTCTACTTCCTCAGGAGGCTAAAGAAATTTGGCATGTCCTCTTTGACACTCACCAACTTTTATCGATGCACCATAGAAAACATCCTATCTGGATGCATCATGGCTTGATATGGCAACTGCCCTGCCTGAGGCCGCAAGAAACGGAAGAGAGTTGTGGACACAGCCCAGTGCATCACGGAAACCAGCCTCCTCTCCATGGACTGTCTATACCTCTCGCTGCCTTGGTGAAGCAGCCAGCATAATCAAAGACCCCACCCACCCGGGTCATTCTCTCTTCTCTCCTTTACCATCAGGCAGAAGATACAGGAGCCTGAGGGCACGTACCACCAGGCTAAAGGACAGCTTCTATCCCACTGTGGTAAGACTATTGAATGGTTCCCTTATATGATGAGATGGACTCTTGACCTCACAATCTACCTTGTTATAACCTTGCACCTTAATGTCTACCTGCAATGCACTTCCCTGTAGCTGTGACATTTTACTCTGTATTCTGTTATTGGTTTTACCTGTACTACCTCAATGCACTCTGTACTAGCTCAATGTAACTGCACTGTGTATTGATCTGTACGATTGGTGTGCAAGACAAGTTTTTCGCTGTACCTCGGTACAAGTGACAATAATATACCAATGCCAATAGAATGGATCTACTGGTCCTGATTATAACTTTCAGCTTGAACTAACAGCCAGCTACTTTTTTAGTTCATAATTCATCAGTTGTGGAACTTCAAACAAAATTCACAAGAATATTTATCAGAATTATTGGCAAATCATAAAATCTAAAGTATTGATATAGGCAAAGAACACAGAGCACATTGTATAAGGATGCACACCACAGCTGTAGTGTGTACAGCAGCAAACTACTAGGGTTACTCTGACAGCACTTCCCAAACCATGAAGAACAAGGGCAACAAGTGAACGAATACATCATCACCTGCAGGTTCCACTCCAGGTCACATACCACCTTACACTGACAGTTCATCATTCCAGTCAAGGGCTCCTGTGCTTGAGCATTAAATACCAGTAATGCAGATATGCTAGGAAAGAATAAATAAAACTAGAACCCACTTATCCTAGACCTTTCCTCACATATATTGTTAACTAAACAAAATCAGCAATAAAACTGAGGAAGGAGCATTCTTGGAGTGTATGTGATGGTTCCATAGATTCACATGTTGAGAGATTAGCCAGAGAACAGGCCATCCTGGACTGGGTATTGTGCATTGAGAAAAGAGTAACCAATAACCATGCTGTGTGTGGTCCCTCAGGGAAGACTGACCATAACAGGATAGAATTCTTCATTAAGATAGAGAGTGAAGTAAAATTAAAAACTAGGGTTCTGAATCTGAACAAAGGAATATACAAGGATATGAGATGCAAGTTAGCTATGATACAACGGGGAACTTATCAACATGGGCTGACAGTAGACAGGCAATGGACAGTATCTAAGGAATGTAGACATGAATTACAACAATTATTCATTCCTGAAAATTGAAAAAAAAGAGCTGCTGGAAATCCAAAATAAAACACTCAGCAGGTCAGACAGTGCCTGTGGAAAGAGAAACAGAGTTAATGTTTCAGGTCAAAGACCCTTCATCAGAACTGGTGCTGCAATGTCAGTGATGTAAGCAAAGTTTAAGCAACATTGGTCAGCTGAAGGTTAAGGAGACATGGCCTGGCTTTGTACCGAGACTAGGTAAGGATTAATGTGCTAGGGATGTGTAAAGTTAGTGTGAGAATTAGTGAAATTAGAGCAAAGCTTCTGCTTCTGATCGTTCCAAGATATGGATAAAATTTAATAGACCAAAACTGACCAAAAACAGTGAAGGTAGATAGGGGAGTGATAATGAGCATGAAGAAACAGTCTCAATTAGCTGTACCCAACGAGAACCCTGAGGAGATTTGTGATGAAGTTGGAAGTGCTCAAGATAATGAAAGCTAACATTTATCCGAAGGAAAACTCTACACTTACATTCTTAAAAGTACAAGCTGCTCTTTACAATACAAGGAAAAGGACTGGGAAATAGCTAAAGAGAAGTGGTTGAGTTTTCTGAATGGACTGCGAAAATTGTTCCTGCAGTGATGACACCAAAGGATCCATGGAGATCATAACAATTGAGCAAAGACAGCTAGGTACCATTTAACTCTGATTGATGACTGGTTCACTCAGCTACAAGGAGAACAGCTCTTCACAAGCCTTGGTACATCAATGGCTCACCAAAGCAAAGGTTCAAAGGAGTACCCAACAATAAATACCCACTCTGGGCAGTTCCAAACCAATAAACATCTGGGCGTTTTCCAAAGAATAATGGATAGGTTGATCCAGGATCTGCCAGCTGCCCGATTGTTTGGAAGGACAGTGCAGGGAGGCAAGGAAAATTTGGAAAGTATAAGTCAACAGGGTTATACAGCATGGAAACAGGCCCTTCAGCCCACTGTTTCGATGCCAGCCATCGTACCCATTCACACTAATCCCATTTCCCAGTATTTACATTGTAGTCTTCTATGCTGTGGTGTTTCAAGTGTTCATCTAAGTTCTTGTTAAATGCTGTGAAAGCCTCTGCTTTCACCACTCAGGTAGTGTGCTTCAGATTCCAAATGCCCTCTGAGTGAAAATATTCTTCCTCAAATCCCCTCTGAATCTCCAACCCCTTCCTTTAAACCACCTTCCCCTGGTTCTAGCCAGCTCTGCCATGGAGAATGGTTTCTCATTCTCATAAGGGCAGGCACGGTACTGTAACGGTTAGCATAACGCTATTACGGTGCCAGTGACCTGGGTTCAATTCTGGCCGCTGTCTGTAAGGAGTTTGTACGTTCTCCCCGTGACTGCATGCGTTTCCTCCGAGTGCTCTGGTCTCCTCCCACATTCAAAAAGACGTACGGGTTAGGAAGTTGTGGGCATGCTATGTTGGCGCCAGAAGTGTGACGACACTTGTGGGCTGCCCTCAGCACATTCTATGCAAAAGATGCATTTCACTGTGTGTTTCGATGTACATGTGACTAAGAAAGAAATCTTAATCATCATCCACCCTGTCTATGCCCCTCATAATTTTGTACATTCGAACTGTCTCAGTGTCTTCCACTCCAGGGAAAATACACCCAGACTGTCCTGACTGAGAAATAGGTGACACAAGAGATTCTGCAGATGCTGGAATCTGAAGCGATACACCCAAAATGCTGGAGGAACTCAGCAGGTCAGGCAGCATCTATGGAGGGAAATAAACAGTCGACGTTTCAGGCCGAGACCCTTCATCAGGACTGGAAAGGAAAGAGGGCAGAAGTCAGAATAAAAAGGTGGGGGGGAGGGGGAGGAGCACAGGCTGGCAGGTGACAGGTGAGTCCAGGTGAGGGGGGAAGGTAGGTAGGTGAGGGAGGGGAGAAGTGATGCAAGAAGCTGGGAGGTGAAAAAGGCCAAGGGCTGGAGAAGAAGGAATCCGATAGGAGAGGACAGTAGACCATGGAATAAAGGGAAGGAGGTGGGGCACCAGAGGGAGGTGATGGGCAAGTTGTGGGGGCGAAGGAGGGGAAGAGAAGGGGTGAAGATGCCACAGGAATGAGGGAAAACTAGGGGGAGAAGGGGTTACCAGAAGTTAGAGAAATCGATGTTGATGCCATCAGGTTGGAGACCACCAGGATGGAATATAAGATGTTGCTCCTCTAGCCTGTGTCTGGCCTCAGAGTGGCAGTAGAGGAGGCCGTGGACAGACATGTCAGTGTGGGAGTGGGGTGTGGAATTGAAGTGGGTGGCCACCGGGAGATCCTGGCTGTTGTGGTGGATGGAGCGAAGGTGATTGATGAAGCGGCCACCCAATCTGCATCGGGCCTCACCGATGTAGAGGAGGCTGCACCGGGAGCACCCGATGCAATAAATGATACCTTCAGATTCACAGATGAAGTGCTGCCTCACCTGGAAGGACTGTCTATGTTGCTGCACCCATGCTGAGCTCGTCAATTTCATCAACTTTGCCTCTAACTTCCACCCTGCCCTCAAATTTACTTGGTCCATCTCTGACACCTCTCTCCCCTTCCTTGATCTCTGCCTGCATCTCTGGAGACTGGTTATCCACCAACATCTTTTACAAACCCACTGACTCCCACAGTTACCTTGACTACACCTCTTCCCACCCTGTCACATGTAAGGATGCTCTTGCCTTCTCCCAGATCCTCCACCTCTGCTGCATCTGTCCCATGATGAGGCTTTCCATTCCAGGACATCTCAGATGTCCTCTTTTTTCAGTAAATGGGGTTTCCCTTCCACCACCATCAATGTAGCCCTCACCCGTATCTCCTCCATTTCCCGTATGTCTGCCCTCACCCCAGCCCCCTCGACACAACAGAGATAGGTTTCCCCTTGTCCTCACCTCCCACCCCATGAGCCTCCGTATCCAAAACATCATTCTCCGTAACTTCTGCCACCTCCAACAGGATCCCACCACCAGGCACATCTTCCCCTCCCACCCACCCCCTCGCTTTCTTCAGGGATCATTCTCTCCACGACTCCCTTGTCCACCCATCCCTCCCCGCTGATCACCCTCCTGGTACTTATCCCTGCAACCGGGCTAAGTGTTGCACCTGCCCCTACACCTCCTCCCTCACCACCATTCAAGGCCCCAGACAGTTCTTCCAGGTGAGGCAGAGCTTCACCTGTGAATCTGAGGGTGTCATTTATTGCATCTGGTGCTCCCGGTGCAGCCTCCTCTACATCAGTGAGACCCGACACAGGTTGGGTGGCCACTTCGTCGAGCACCTTCGCTCTGTCTGCCTCAATAGCCAGGATCTCCCGGTGGCCACCCACTTCAATTCCACTTCCCATTCCCACACTGACATGCCTGCCCACGGCCTCCTCTACTGCCACTCTGAGGCCAGACGCAGGTTGGAGGAGCAACATCTTATATTCCATCTTGGTAGTTTCCAATCTGAAGGCATCAACATCGATTTCTCCAACTTCCAGTAACCCTTCCCCTCTGTTTTTCCCCTTCCCCCCCTTTTGTTTTCCCTCATTCCTGTGACCCTTCACCCCTTCTCTTTCCCCTCCCCCACCCTCACGACCTGCTCATCATCTCCCTCTGGTTCCCCAACTCCTTCCCTTTATTCCATGGTCTACCTAATGGATTCCTAATTCTCTAGCCCTTTCGCCTCTTCTACCTATCACCTCTTAGCTTCTCACATCACTCCCTTTCACACCCCCCCCCCGCCTTACTCTCCCCCCTCACCTGGACTCACCTATCACCTGCCAGCTTGTGCTCTGCCCCTCCCCCAACCTTTTATTCTGGCTTCTGCCCTCTTCAATTCCAGCCCTGATGAAGGGTCTCAACCCAAAACATTGACTACTTATTTCCCTCCATAGATGCTGCCTGACCTGCTGAGTTCCTCCAGCATTTTGGGTGTATTGCTGAGAAATAGATGTATGATTGAGGACAGAACATTGATCTTTACTGACTCTGAGGTATGAGATGAGGTACGAGGTTGAAAACTCCACCCAGTTGAGATCAAGGTTAAAGCAGCGTTGGATGCACCTGTCTGGCCAGTTTGGTTGTGTTGAAAGCTGATTTCTCAACTACCATAGACATTTCTTGTCACCCTTAAAAAAATGTTAGGGCCACGTCAGTTGTTGAATCATAAGACCCACACAACAGCACAAAACGAGGTTGTGTTCAGAGAGTGGGAGGAGTTGCTGCTGAATTCACAGGTTCTTGTTCATTGTGATCCAGTGAAGCTGTTTCTGCAGTTCTCTGATGCATCACCTTCTGGCAGTCGTACTTCACACTGCATAGAGAATGAAGAGGAACAACCAGCTGAATTTGCTTTGCATCTCTTTCCAAGACAGTGCAACGATACAACTACACAGAGGTGGTCTGGCTATCGTGTGGGGGGGGGGGGGATAGGGTTCCAAAGGTACTTGTATGGACAGAGGTTGACTACTTTCATGGGCAACAAAGCTCTGCAGGCAGTGCTGGTGAATCCACGAGGCTCTCTCAGTGCAGAGATGGGCGATCACACTGTACAATCGGGATGAGGAGGTGTGAATCAGCTGCCAGCACACGGCGCAGCATGTGAGGCACCAATAAAAAACACACACAAACAGCTGGAGGAACTCAGCGGGTCAGAGTGAAAAATAAAGGTGCCCAATAAAGAACAGGTGGGCAGTCTACCAGTCACAACCCTGCAGCTTCCCAGTAGGATGGGATGTGACCTGAGTCCTACGGTTGGATATAGAAACACATCAGCAAAGGGAATGTGAAAATGACAGTTGTGACCAAGGGGCAGATACTCTGTGGCCCCAGAATCCCCGCCTGCCCCGGTGCTTGGTTTCAACACAGTGCGGAATGCTGGCTACCCTCGCAGAACGGCTTTGCCAGTCAGTAATACCCTGCCCTCAAGGTTTACAAGCATCTGAGCTGGCAGTACGACTGGGTCCTCTAATGATCGTGGTGTCTTTAATTCAATGGACATATAAAAAAATCCAGGAAATGTTGGAAATAGTTGGTCAGGCAGCAAATGTCAGGAGAGAAACAGATGTTTCAGCATCTGCGAATTTTTGCTTTAAAATTTTTAAATATTGTTAAAAAATAATTGAAAATATTAACTTGTTTAAGTTTTCAAAATCTAAATACTACATCTACACATTAAAAATAAACTCATTGAAACTAATTTAAATAAATCATGAAAAGATAGTTAATGTCCTGATGGCACCTGTTGATTTGAATTCTGTGCTGTGCTGGGTTTAACCTGGTGGAGGTGTGGCAGAGATTTCCCAGCCTGATGCACGTGAAGCCTGCACATTGCTTTGTGTCTTTAGATGCCGCAGAGAGCCCACTGGAGCAGGATAGGGGCAGCAGCATCTGGCTGGGGCCAAGCAGAATGCTCTGCCGACTTGGGTTGATGCCAGCCCTGTCACAGGCACCTTCCCAGGGTTACTGGCACTGGTCTCAAGACAGAACACCTAACCCCCAGTACAGAAGAGGGAATGGACTAGGCACCCACAATACTGTTCTTTGGGGACCCAGAGCTGTTGGTCCACTACAAGGAAAAGCAGAATTTCTGAGAGGTTGCACAAAGGACACCAGGAATTTCTTGCATCATAAAAGTTGCCAGAAGTTTTCTATGGTAGTCTGGAATGGACAAGCAATTGTAGAAGATTACAGAATGTCAGCATTGCCAAGAACATCACAAGAATCCACATCAATTCCTTTCAGGCCATGGGCCTGTCCGAACAAACCCCAGTCAAGGTTGCAGGTCTGTTTATAGGAAAAAAAGATTGTGATTGTTGAAGATGAACATTTAAGGTGGAAGGATGAAGTTCCTGTGGATAATCCTGCACCTAAAACCATGATTTCAATGTTGAGAATGATCTTTGCTGCACAAGGTCATCCAAAGTGTCTGGTCTCAGATAATGGAAGCAACTCATGCTGAATTTGCCAAACTTTTCCAGAGGCATGGCCAGCAGCTCTATGATTCCAGCCCCAGAGGTTCCATGAAAAGGGCAGGTTGGTCTGTGAAAGGTACTGAGATGGAGGACAGGACGTTGTGTGTTTCTTCTTTCACTGCCAGAATACTTCACGTACAACTGCAGGATGAGACAGCTGTGGTGTTATCATGGACCCAGTGAAGCCAGAGAAAGGGCTGCTTTGTGTTCCAGACAGGAGAGGCAGAAGGAACAAAGCTCCAAATGCCAAAGCTTCTGATCACTGTTTGGAATATTTGCTGGATGTGAAATCTTCATTCTATTGAAGTAAAGGAGCAGAGACCCGCAGGTGAGATGTGACTGTCCACTGGTCACAGTCCAGTGCACACTGAGCTCCATCCCTCGCCATGACCGAGAAAACCAACTGAAGTTGTAAATTGAGGTATCTTGGCTTCACAGTTTTGCCACCAACATCACCCCTATTTGACTGCATTTTATGTATGGTTTCATTCAGATTAAGGGGGAAGAGATATGGGGGCATGTAGGGGAATCCTGTAGCCCTATTGTCCTCTGGTGAACGTGGCACAAAAAAATGACATTAAATGTTCTTTTTACATGGTTTGAACTACTGACAGTGAGTGCTGTTTTCACTCCATGATTGAATACATTGAACATTTATATAGGCATTGGGGTCTCCCATTGAACTATGAACTTTGGTGCAAGTGCAAATCGATAGCAGAACCTTCCCATCATTAACACGGGTAAAAAGGTCAAAACTAGGAAGGTGGACCTACTTGATCTAGAGTCACAGTCATTGAGTTGTACCGCACAGAAACAGGCCTTTCAGCCACCATGTCATGCCTATCTATGCTAATCCCACCTGCCTGCATTAGTTCCATATCCCTCTAGGCCCTGTTCATTCAAGTACCTGTCCAGATGCCTCTTAAATGTTGTTACTGTTGTTACCACCACCTCCTCTGGCAGCTCATTCCAGATACCAGACAGTCTTGGTGTGAAATGTTTACTCCTCAAATCCCCTTTGAGTGTTGCATCTAATTCTGGTCACCCCATTATAGGAAGGATGTGGAGGCTTCGCAGAAGAGGTTTACCAGGATGCTATTTGGATTAGAGGGTATGTGTTATGAGGAGAGGTTGGACAAACTTGGGTTGTTTTCTCCAGAGTGGTGGAGGTTGAGTGGAGACCTGATATAAGTTTATAAGATTACGATGGGCATAGACAGAGTAGACAGCCAGTATCTTTTTCCCATGGTCAAAATGTCTAATACCAGAAGACAGGCATTCAAGGTGAGAGGGGTTAAGTTCAAAGGAGATGTGTGAGGAAAGTTTTCTACACAGAGGGTGGTGGGTGCCTGGAATATACTGCCGGGGATGGTAGTGGAGGCAAATACAATAGAGGCATTCAAGAGGGTCTTAGATAGACACATGAGTATGCAGGGAATGGAGGGATAGGGACTTGTTAGACAGAAGGGATTAGCATAATTAGACTTCTAATTACTAGTTTAATCAATTAGGCACAACGTTGTGGACCAAAGGGCCTGTTCCTGTGCTGTACCGTTCTGTGTTCTTCCTTCTCACCTTAAACCTAGCTGTCCCTACCTTGGGAAGCAGACTTGGCTACCTACCCTATCTACATCTCTTATATGCCTCTATCATGCCACTTCTCAGCCTCCTTCACTGGTAAAACAGATCTAGTCTATCCAATCTGTCCTCTTTGGTAGTTCGCAGGCTGAGTGTCATTAAAACCAGTGGGTACATCCCTAATAGTTAGCTCATTTGTTGAGCCAATTACTGTCCAGGAGCCAAAGACAAAACTTTACCCCAATCTGCCAGCCAGCTTCTGGACAAGGCAATCCCAGATGTGTAGGACCCCTCCACAGCTGCACTCCCAAGGCTCAATGCAGTCAAGTCCCATTGAGGATTAGGAGGCTGGGCTCCCACTGAGCTGGTCAGGTCACACAGCTGCAACCAAACACTGTGCTGCATCGTTGCCTCTGAATCAATATTCTCACCACACCTCGGGCACAAAGTGTAAACACTGCATATCTCCACAAGCTGAGTTTAGATAGATAGCAATTATGCTGACAATAGCAATCTCACCAACACCAGTGCACAGATTTAGTGCCACAACACCAACCAGCTATTTTACACTGGTTGTGTGATGAAGTTAAATGTGATTGGTGATGCATGTGCGGGATGTTACAAACAGAATGTCATGAAACCACTTCAGCAATAAGTGAAGAGCAAAGTAAATAGACAAAATTATTTTAGGGTCTTTTGATTTTTCTACAGAGGGAAAGTATAAATGAATATTTGACTGTCTTTCCTTTAGTAAAAGCTATTGTAATTCAGTTCTGTGTTTGAGAGGTTTATCAATGAGATTGGAGGGGAGCAGCTTGTTGATAGAATCCTAGCCTTGGGGGCAAGGATGTCAGAGGATGGAAAAGATCATAAAATTCGACTGTTAGTCCAGATGTTGGGTCTTGTGAGATTAGGGAGCTGTTAGATACTTTGATACAGCCAGCTCTAATTCTATTGTTTTGTTGCTAATGTCATTTCTCAACTTAATCTCGAGTAAATAATGTCCAGTCATAGAATAATGCACGTTTTAGCAACACTGTATAAAATGAAACATATTTGTGCATTGAGTTGTATCTGGTCTCCTCTCCGAAGAAAGGGCAAAGCTGTTCAGCAATCAACACCCACCACTTTCACTGCATTCCCTGTGCCGTGGGACAGATTGCAATCATCAGGTGAGAGGGCAAATGCTGGGATTCCAGTTGGGGAGAAGCAGCTGGATGCTGTGCCCCTCCTCAGTTGCTCTCATTACCCCGTTCTCTGTTGATGCCTTAAACTGTTCGAACAATGTTCACATTCACTCTCCCTCAGCTTGGTATCCTGATGAGGATAATCAAGGATTGAAATGTTTAATCTCATATCCCTGATATTTTCAGAGAACCTTAGACTGTGGGAGGTTATTCAACCCATTGTGATGTGCCAGCTCTTTGAAAGATTTCTTGCTCAGTGGAACAGAGGGCAGAACCACTGCAGTTAACTCCTGCCTGAGCAAGGACCTGCACCCACTGCAATTTGCCTCCACCATAACAGGTCTACTGGGGACACAATCTCACTGGCTCTCCACTCGGCTTTGGAGAACCTAGACAACACGTACAAAACATACGTCAGGCTGCTGTTTAATGATTACAACTCGGCATTCAACACCATCATCCCGCCAGTACTAATCAACAAGCTTCAAAACCTGGGCCTCAGTACCTCCCTCTGCAACTAGATCCTTGACTTCCTTATCGGGAGACCACAGTCAGTGCGGATTGCTAATAATGTCTCCTCTTCACTGATAATCAGCACAGGCACACCTCAAGGATGGCTGATGGTCAGCATGGGCGAGTTGGGCCAAAGGGACTGTTTTTGTGCTGTATCTCTGGACCACTCTATCCACTGATTCGCCATAATCACAGAATGGTTGCAGCACTGAAGTAAGGCATTTGACAGGGCCCCTCATGGGACACTGATCCAGAAGATTAAGATGCATGGGATCCATGGTGACTTATAGATTGGAATCAGAATTGGCTTGCCTATAGAAGACAGAGGGTAGTGATGGAGGGTGTTATTCTGGCTGGAGGTCTGTGACCACAGGGATCAGTGCTGGAACTTCTGTTGTTTGTGATATATAAACGACTTGGATGAAAATGTAGATGGGTGGATTAGTAAGTTTTCAGATAACACAAAGATTGGTGGAGTTGTGGACAGTGTATAGGGCTGTCAAAGGATACAGCAGGATATAGATCAGTTATAGATATGGGTGGAGAAATAGCAGATGGAGTTCAATCTGGGCAAGTGTGAGCTGTTACACTTTGGGAGGTTAAACGTAAGGGAAAAGTATACAGTTAATGGCAGGACCCTTAACAGCATTGATGTATAGAGGAATCTTAGGGTCCAAGTCCATAGTTCCCTGAAAGTGGCCACACAGGTAGGGTGGTAAAGATGGCATACGGCATACTTGCCTTCATTAGTCGGGGCTAACTGTCCATTTCCCTCTACAGATGCTGCCTGACTTGTTGAGTTTTTTGCTCACCTCAACACTCCTTTGTTCCAAAGTAAATTACTCTGGATTATCCAACCTCCCTCACAGCAATAACATTCCAATCCTGGGAACATTCTCCAACCTCTTCTGCACCCTCTCCAGGACAATCACATGGTTCCTTTAATGTGATGAACAGACTGTATGCCGTGCTCAAGTTGTGGTCTGACTCGTGCTGTAGATACTCCTGTATGACCTCCCTTTTCCTATATTCTGTGCTCAGCTAACTAAGGAGAGCATCCCAGGTGCCTTTTCATCCACCTTATTGACCTGTGCTGTTATCTTTGAGGATGTGTGAACATACACTTTAAGGTCCTTCTGTTCCTCCATGCCACTGAATCCTGCCACATACCATAGATTCCCTGCCTGTTGCAGCTTCCTTTCCCGTACACCCCTCCAGTTTAAATTCCAGTTGCCACTGTTTTACCCAGCTGCCCAGATCATCCATATATTCCAGTCTAAAGCTTTCTTACTCACTTCCAACCACACCAGCAGTTTTTATATCGTCTGCAATCTGCATCACCGTACTGCCTACCTTTGTCTAAATCATTACTATACTTTACAAAAAGCAACACACTGAGTACTGTGTCCTGTGGAACCCCATGGTCAAAGCCTTTCAGTCACAAAAATACGTCAACCATTACATAAAGTCAGAGAGTCATACAGCACAGAAACAGGCCCTTCGGCCCAACTGGTCCATGCTGACAAAAATGCCCCATCCAAGTTAGTCCCATTTGCCAGCATTTGGCCCATCACCTTCTAACCTTTCCAATCCATGCACCTGTCCAATTGTCTTTTAAAAGTTGTTATTGTATCTGCCTCATTCACTTCCTCTGGCAGCTTATTCCACATAGATATCACCCTTTGTGTAAAAAATATGCCCCTCAAGTTCCTATTAAATCTCTCCCCTCTCAGCTTAACGCTATGCCCTCTAGTTCTTGATACACCTACTCTTGGGAAAAAGATTGTGTGCATTCACACTATCTATGCCTCTCATGATTTTATACACCTCCAGAAGATCACCTCTCAGTCTCCTATGCTCCAAGGAATAAAGTCCTAGCCTGTCCAACCTCTCTCTATAACTCAGTCCCTCAGGTCCTGGCAGCATACTTGTAAATCTTTTCTGCACTATTTCCAGCTTAATGGAATCTTTCCTATGCCTGGGGGACCAAAACTGAACACAATATTCTTAATGCAGCCTCACCATCATCTTGTACAACTGAAACATAACATCCCAACTTCCATACCCAGTGCCCTGACCGATGAAGGCCAGCGTGCCAAAAGTCTTCTTCACTACCCTGTCCACCTGTGACTCCACTTTCAGTGGAGCATGTAAGGTCCCTCTGTTCTACAACAGTCCCCAGGGCCCTGCCGTTCACTGTGAAAGTCCGACCTGGATTTGACTTTCCAAAATGCAACACCTCACACTTATCTGAATTAAACTCCATTGGCCATTCCTTGGCTCACTTACTCAGCTAATCAAGACCCCCCCTATAATTTTTGACAACCTTCTTCATTGCCCACTATACCACCTATTTTAGTATCATCTTCAAACTTACTACCATGCCTTGTACATTCTTATCTAAATCGTTGATATGGATGACAAACACCAATAGGCCCAACACCGACCCCTGAGGCACACCACTAGTCACTGGCCTCCAGTCTGAGAAACAACCACCATCATCCTCTGCTTCTTACCATCAAGCCAACTGTGCATCCAATTAGCCAGCTCTCCCTGGATTCCATGCGATCTAACCTTCCAGAGCAGCCTACCACGTGGAACCTTATCAAAGGCCTTACCAGAGTCCACATAAACCATGTCTACCGCCATGCTCTCATCAACTTTCTTGGTCACCTCATCAAAAAAGCAATTAGTAAGGATAGGCAGCAACACCTCCGCCACAATTATTCTCTTCACTGGTGCCCCACAAGGCTGCGTCCTCAGCCCCCTACTCTACTCCCTATACACTCATGACTGCATGGCTAGACTTTGCTCTAACTCCATCTACAAGTTTGCAGATGATACTACTGTAGTGAGCCATATCTCAAATAACGATAAGTTGGAGTACAGGAAGGAGATAGAGATCTTAGTGACATGGCGTCATGGTGCAAAAGAGCTGGTCATTGGTATTGGTATTGGTTTATTATTGTCACTTGTACCGAGGTACAGTGAAAAGCTTGTCTTACAAACCGATCATACAGGTCAATTCATTACACTGTGCAGTTACATTGAGTTAGTACAGAGTGCATTGAAGTAGTACAGGTAAAAACAATAAGAGTAAAGTGTCACAGCTACAGAGAAAGTGCAGTGCAATAAGATGCAAGGTCACAACAAGGTAGATCCTGAGGCCATGGTCCATCTCATTGTATAAGTACCGTTCAATCGTCTTATCACAGTGGGGTAGAAGCTGTCCTTAAGTCTGGTGGTATGTGCTCTCAGGCTCCTGTATCTTCTACCCGATGGAAGAGGAGAGAAGAGAGAATGTCCCGGGTGGGTGGGGTCTTTGATTATGCTGGCTGCTGAACCAAGACAACGAGATTTCAACTTCAGCAAGACTTCAACAAGACCATTGACTTCAGGGAGGGGGGCGGTACACATTCTCCTGTCTACATCAAAGGTACAGGGGTCGAGAGGGTTGAGAGCTTCAAGTTCATAGGAGTGAACATCACCTATAGCCTGTCCTAGTCCAATCACGTAGAAACCACGGCTAAGAAGGCTCACCAGTGCCTCTACTTCCTCATGAGGCTAAAGAAATTTGGCATGTCCTCTTTGACCCTCACCAATTTTTATAGATGCACCATAGAAAGCATTCTATCCGGATGCATCACGGTTTGGTACAGCAGCTGCTCTGCCTGGTACCATAAAAAACTGCAGAACTGTGGACACAGCTCAGCACATCATGGAAGCCAGCATCCCCTCCATGGACTCTGTCTACACTTCTCACTGCCTAGGTACAATAAGGTGGACTCTTGACCTTACAATCTACCTCATTATGGCCTTGAATCATATTGTCTCCCTGCACTGCACTTTCTCTGTAACTGTAACACTTTACTCTGCTGTGGACTTATGCCCCAAGGTATTTCTGTACATCAATACTCCCAAGGTCCCTGCCATTTACTGTACATATTCTACCAGAATTTGACTTCCCAAAGTGTATTTCCTCACACTTGTCTGAAATAAATTCGATATGCCACAGCTCCACCCAACTTTCCAGCTGATCTATGTCATATTGTTTCCTCAGACAATTGTCTTCACTATCTACAACTCCACCAATTCTTGTGTTGCCTGCATTCTCATCCAAGTCATTTAGATATATGACAAACAACAATGGCCCCAGGACCAATCCTTACAGTACACCACTTGTTACAGACTTACAGTCAGTGAAACGCACATCCAACACTGCCCTCTGTGTCCTATCACCAAGCCAGTTTTGGATCAAGTTTCCCATATGCCTCAGATCCCTTTTGCCTTAACCTTCTGGACCAGCCTATCGTGTGGGACCTCGTCAAAGTGTACATCTACCACTCTGCCTTCATCAATTATTTTAGTTACCTCCTCAAAAAACTCCGTCAGATTTGTGAGAAGCAATCTCCCCTGCACAAAACCATGCTGACTCCACCTAATCAGTCCCTGTTTTTTCAAGTGAAAATAAATCTTGTCCCTCGGAACCTTCTCCAACAACTTCCCTACCATTGATGGAAGGCTCACTGGCTTGTAGTTTCCAGCTTGCCCTTTTTGAACAGGGGGACAACATTCACTCTCCTCCAGCCTTCTGATACCTCACCTGTGGTTAACAAAGATGCAAAAATCTCCTTAAAATCACTTTCGGATTTTATAGAACATAGAACAGTACAGCACAGGAACAGGTCCTTCGGCCCACAATGTTGTGCTGAACTAACTAAATTAGTGATCAAATGCCCAACTAAACAAATCCCTTCTGCCTACACAATGTCCATGTCCTTCCATTTCCTGCATATTCATGTGCCTATCTAAGAACCTCTTGAACGCCTCTATCATATCTACCTCCACCATAACCTCTGGCAGCACATTCCAGGCACCCACCGCCCTCTGTGTAAAAAACCTGCCCTGCACATCTCCTTTGATTTTACCCCCTCTCACCTTAAGTGTGTGCCCTCTGGTATTAGACATTTCAACCCTGGAAAAAAGATACCAGGTATCTACCCTATCTCTCTGTCATAATCTTATAAACCTCTATCAGATCTCCCGTCAGCCTCCACCGCTCTAGAGGAAACAACCCAAGTTTGTCCAACCTCTTCTTACAGCACAGGCAGCATCCTGGTGAACCTCTTCTGCACCCTCTCCAAAGCCTCCACATCCTTCCTCTAATGGGGCAACCAGAACTTAATGCAATACTCCAGATGCGGCCTAACTAAAGTTTTATAAAGCTGCAACATAATTCCCTGGCTCTTGAACTCATTTAATCGATTAATGAAGGCAATCATGCCATGTGCCTTCTTTACCACCCTATCAACCTGCGTAGCCACTTTTAGGGAGCTATGGACTTGGACCCCAAGATCCCTCTGCACATCAACACTGTTAAGGGTCTTGCCATTAACAGTGTACTCTTTACATTTGATCTCCCAAAGTGCAACACTTCACATTTGGCCGGGTTGAACTCCATCTGCTATTTCTATGCCCACATCTCAACTGATCTATATCCTGCTGTATCCTTTGCCAGTCTTCTACACTATCCACAACACCACCAATCTTCGTATCATCTGCAAACTTACTAACCCACCCATCTACATTTTCATCCAGGTCATTTATATACATCACAAACAGCAGAGGTCCCAGTACAGATCCGCTAGTCATGGACCTCCAGCCAGAGTAAGTCCCATCAACCACTACCCTCTGTCTTCTATGGGCAAGTCAATTCTAAATCCAAACGGCCAATTCACTGTGGACCCCATGCATCTTAATCTTCTGGATGACCCTCCCATGAGGGACCTTGTCAAACGCCTTACTAAAATCCATGTAGACAACATCCACAGCTCTACTTTCATCAATCACCCTTGTCACCTCCTCGAGAAACCTAATCAAGTTTGTAAGATACGACTTGCACCACATAAAGCCATGCTGACTGTCCCTAATTATTCCGTGGTTTTCCAAATACTCATAAATCTTGTCCCTGAGTATTCTCTCCAGTAACTTTCTTACCACTGATGTGAGACTCACTGGTCTACAGTTTCCAGAATTATCCCTATTTCCCCTCTTGAATAGTGGAACAACATTAGCTACTCGCCAGTCCTCTGGGACCTTGTCTGTGGCAAGAGAGGACACGAAGATATTGGTCAAGGCCCCAGCAATCTCATCTCTTGCGTCTCTCAAAAACCTGGGGTATATCCCATCAGGCCCTGGAGACTTATCCACCACAATGTTCTTTAAGAGACCCAATACTACCTCCTCCTTCATCTCAAAACGCCCTAGCATATTAGCATGCTCCACACTGATCTCCGTATCCTCCACATCCTCCTTGGTGAATACTGATGCAAAGTACTCATTAAGGGCTTGTCCTACATCCTCTGCCTCCAAACACATGTTCCCCAAGCACATTTTCTGAATTTACTTGCCATTATTTTTTGCTACTTCCCTTTCACCCTACACTTCCTTCCATGCTTTCTTCAGTATTAAACTCTCAGTGTGTCTGATAAAAGCTTTTGTTTTTGGGCCTTTTCCCACCTTTATGCACCTGGATTTGGCAGTCCCACCCTTTTTCTTATGGAGACACATTGACCCTGAAGCTCTTGAATCTCCTTCTTTGGTGCCTCCAATTACTCCAAGATCATTTCCCTTCAAGCTGCTGCTCCCAGTCCAATTTTGCTAATTTTTCTAGTAAACTTGGTCTTCCTCCAATTCACGTTTCAAACCTTTTGTCCTATTTCATGTTTGTTCTTTTCCATAACTCTGCTAAATAAACTGAATAATCACTATCTCAGAAACACTCTCCCCTGATGCTCCTCTCCTGCCCATCTTCATTCCCCAAAGCTAAATCCAGAATGTTTTCGTACTTGCATACAGTAAATGGCAGGACCCTGAGGAGCATAGATGTGCAAAGAGGTCTTGGGGTGCAAGTCTATAGCTCCCTGAAGTTGGCGACTTCAATGCTGCTCCTTGGAGACTTCTTATGGTTTCTGGTTACCCAGAGAGAGTGGAACTTCAGACTGGAACCACACTTTTCACAATTTTTAACACGTCTTGAATCTCAGGGCTGAGAGAAATATACCCAGCAACCAATGAAGATCAATGAACAATGGGCTGCCTGTGAATGAATTTGTTCCACTCCCAACCCTCACAAACAGGGCGAGATGGCAACAAGGGTCATAGTGTGGGAGCTCACTGGAGCACAGAATAAAGGGACATCCTTTTAAAACTGAGATGAGGAGAAATTTCTTCAGCCAGAAGGTGGTGAATCTGTGGAATTTGTTGCCACAGAGCACTAAGGACACCAAGTCATCAAGGGGTTAAGGGTTACAGGGAGAAGGGAGGAGAATGGGGTTGAGAAAAAGATCAGCCATGATTGAATGGTGGAGCTGATTCGAAGGGCTGAATGGCCTAATTCTGCTCCTATATCTTATGGTCTTAAATGGTCCTCAAGTGTCCTCAATGTCCTCTGTGGTCTCCAGTGAGCGACAGTAAATCAGACTACATCAAACGTTGCAAACACTGCTGGCAAACTGACAGGTACCGACAGGAGGAGAAAGTGTCGCCACAGGTTCCTCAGGGAATGGGCTCTTCAAATAAAAAAACTCAATGGCACGGCTGACAATTATACAGAGAGGTTTCATCTCATTCTTCTGAGAAATATTGTCTTTTAATGGTTTAGTGGTTTAAAAAGCCAGGCATTATTCTGAAGTAGGAAACAAATGTCCAAAGTACTTTGAGCGATTTAGCTGGGTCCAAGTCTGCTTGAGTTCATTTAGTGAATTTTGACTGTCTTGTAGTTGTGTTGTGGAGTGAAATAAAGACTGCAAGAGTAACAGTGTGAACAGCTGGTCCACACAGTGCTCTGGAACTCCAGGGGGATGGGGCTTCGGCTGGGGAGAGGGACTGGAAAACAAGTCAGAGCAGTGAAAGTCAAGCAGAAGTTTAACAGAGGGTTCAGAATAAGAAAGGATCTGGGTCGATTAAGTAAGGAGAAAACATTTCCAGTGGCTGCAGGGTCAGTGAGGGAAGACATGAAGAGGAGAGGATCAGCTAAAGAATCCGAGGCAAATGAGATTCTTTTAATGCAATGAGCCGTGATGTGGAGTGTGCTGCCTGAAAAAACAGTGGAAGCTGGCAAGGGGAATTGGGTAAAAACTATTAAAGGAAAAGATTTGCAAGGCAGAGAGTGGTTGATATTTGGAACTTGCTGCCAGAGGAGGTGAAGGGATCAGACACAATCCCGACGTCTAAAAGGCATTTATTCAGACACTTAGATAGGCAAGGCATAAAAGGATACAGTCTTAATTGGGGCAAATGGGAATGGTGTTCATGGGCAAAAAGGTGGGCATGGATGTGTTGGACTGAAGGCCCATTTCTCTGCTGTATAACTCCATGAAAAAAGATTAGGAGAATGGAAAAAGTTGGAAGACTCTCAGAGCTCTCAGAGTATTTCTTTAATTATTCATTTTTTTCGAATTTGACACCACTGATTGCCTGTCCCTAGTTGCTCTCAAGAAGGTGGTGGTGAGCCACCTTCTTGAACCACTGCAATCCTTCTGGTGAAGGTGCTCCCACAGGGCTGTTGGAGGAGTTCCAGGATTTAGACCCAGTCACAATGAAAGATTGTGATATATTTCCAAGTAATGATGGTGTTTGTTTTGGAGGGGAACCAGTAGGTAGTTGTTTTCCCATGCATATACTGCCTTTGCCCTCCTTGGGTGAATAGCTTACAGTGTGGAGGTGCTGTCAGAGATTGGACACTCTGCAGTCGTCCAGCGCCAGTGGTGAAGAACTGTTTCCAGTGCTTGATGGGGTGCCAATCAAGCAGGCTATGGACGGTGTTGAGCTTGTTGAATGTTCTTGGAGCTTCACTCATCCAGGCAAGTGGTTCTTCCATCTGTAAGTAACGTAAGTCCTTGTAGATGGCGGAAAGGCTTTATTATGTTAGGAGGTGCTTTACTTGCCACAAGCCTCTTGTAGCTATGGTATCTACGTGGCTGGTCCAGCTGAGTTTCTGGTTACTGGTGATCCCCCAGTATGTTGATGGTGGGGACTTGCCAATGGTAATGTCATTGAAGGTCAAGGCTAGGTAGTTACACCCTCTCTCTTGTTGGCAATGGTCACTGTCTGGCACTATTGTGGCATAAATGTAAGCCATTTATCTGCCTATGCCTGAATGTTGCCTAGCTTCATTTGCCAAGGAATTGTGAATGGAATTCAACATTATGCAACCATCCGTACACATACGCACGTCTGACCTTAAGGTGAAAGGAAGGTCATTGATGAATTGGCTGAAGATGGTTGGGCCTCAGTGATGTTCTGGGGCTGTGATGATTGACCTCCAACAAACATAACCATCTTCCCTTGTGCAAGGTACGACTCCAATTATTGATGGGTTTTCCTTGATGACCATTGACTTGTTTCATCAGAGCTGCTTGATGTCACACTTGATCAATTGTGCTGTGATATCAAGTGTTGTTGCCCTAGCTACAACAACCCTCTGCCTGTATTACGAGTTGCCTATTGCTTGTATTATGAGTGCTCTGCCCTTAGGCACAAAGGTCTCCAACATTCACATTGCTGAAGGTTCGCTGAGCACAGGCAGAAGAGCTGTTGAGATTTTTTTGTGCAGTGATACATAGAAGGAGATAAGAACAGAGGATGACACTCAATCTACTTCCACATTTCTGTCATTTTCTGGGAGCTGTGTGGAAGGAGGGCAAAGAATATTAGCCCCACTAAGTCTTCCTGCTCAGTCAACAACAACCTGTCAATACTCGTACCTGGTCCAACTTCCCTCTGTCAACCAACGCCATTAAAACAAATGAATAGCTGATGAAAGGTTTTCAACTTGAATCATGTGGTCCTCCCTCCACAGATGCTGCCTAACTAGTCAAATGCTTCTGGCATTTTCTCTTTGTAAACCAAATTAATCAGTCACTTGTCACATCCACCTTTTATGAGAACTTGTACTGTGCAGACTAGCTGCTATACTGCATAACAGCAAGGACATTGCAAAAGTAATGTGTTGTCCATGTTGATGTATCATGGGGATACGAGGCACCTTATTACCACACACTCATTCTTCACTCAGTGGGGTCACTATCTCAAACTGTGCAAACCATTGAAAACAATGATGTGTGAAGTTCAAACATGGAAAGGGAGGCAGCTATTTAAATGTTGATACAGTGTGTGGAAGCAATAGGTAATTTAGGAAACAATATTTGATTTTAGAATGGCATTTAAAAGGACAGTCTGCGAATATCAGAAAGATAACTCCAGAGATCGGAACATCTAGTTCATGTAGCTTTATAACTTAGACACACACAGTGTGCAGTTAGATACCGTGGCCCATCAGTACCTGCTCAGGAACCCATCAGTCACCAGTGTCCCCCTTACACATCTGACAGAAGAGATAAGGTAAGCGCCAAATAAAGTTAAAGTAGAAAGCAAATAAACTGGAAACCAGGAGAGGAAATACTGATATCAGGAGAGATACAAAAACACCAAAAGGGGACGAAAGGGACAAGAATAACTACAAAAGAAATGTGAAAGGAAATTTGAAATGGATAATAAAATAATCACAAGCACTTTAACGGTTGTGAGAAAATAATTGGTGGTCAGAGCAACATGCACCTTAAATAACAAGGGTGATAAACTGCAACTAGAGACATCAGGAAGTAAGGGTGATGAATGCCTCATTATAGGAAGGATGTAGAAGCTTTAGAGAGGGTGCAGAGGAGACTTGCCAGGATGCTCCTTGGATTGGAGAGCATGTCTTATGAGGATAGGTTGAGTGAACTAGGGCTTTTCTCTTCGGAGCAAAGGAGAATGAGAAGTGACTTGATAGAGGGGTACAAGATGATAAGAGACCTAGGTCGAGTAGACAGTCAGAGACCTTTTCTCACGGTGAAAATGGCTCACACGAGGGGGCACAATTTTAAGGTGATTGGAGGAAGAATAATTAGCCAAAATGGATGTGGGTGTCTTATGCAGGAGAAATTATGTGCAGTTATAAGGAGAAATTAAACAAACATTTTCTGTCTCAGAAAACCACTCAAAAAATGGCTGAGTACAACAGGTCTAAAGTGAACGGGGAGCTGAAAGAAATGAGCATTAGTAAAGGAACAAGTACTGGAGAAACTAATGGGACTGCAAGCCAATAAACACCCAGGCTCTGATGACCTGCATCCTGTGGGTCTGAAGATGTGGCTGTGAAGATAATGATTCTACTGGTTATCATCTTCTGAACTTCCACAGATTCCGCAACTGTTTCCCCACTGTTCACAATCACTGACTTGATTGAGGGGCAAGTATTATATATCTTAGTTTTGCAATATTCAAAGCTAGACCATAGCACAGGTTGTGAGGAAGATGCAGAGAGGCTTCAGGGGATATAGAAACACAAAGTGAGTGGATGAAGGTGTGGAAGATGAGGTGTATAATGGAGAAAAAAGTGAGGTCATCCATTTGGTCATAAACACTAGTAAAGCAGAGTATTTGTTAAATGGTGAGAGGTTGAAGGGTGTTGGTGATCAGGGAGACCTGGGTGTCCTTGTTCACCAATCATTGGAAGTTATGTATGCAGGTATGTTGACTTTCATTGCAATAGGATTTGAGTACAAGAGTAAAAACATTTACTGCAATTTTAGGGCCCTGCTGAGAGTCCAGCAGGAACATTTTGTACCGGGTTTGTCTCCTTGTCTAAGGAAGGATATTTTTGTGACAGGGATTGCAACAGAAGTTTGCTAGATTTATGTTGTGTAAGGAGAGAGTAAGTAAACTGGGCCTAGACTCTTGAGTTTAGAAGCATGAGAGGTAATCTCATCAAAATGTGCAAAACTCTTACAGGGCTTGGCAGAGTGGATGCAGAGTTGGATTTCCTCAGGCTGGGTGTCTAGAACCAGGGGTTTCAATCTTCTCATCACTGTCCTGAATGGGCATCCATTCAGGATAGTGATGAGAATAAAGTTCTTCATCCAGAGGATTGTCAATCTTTGAAATTCTCCACCCAAGAGGGTGGTGGATGATCAGTCACTGAGGATATTTAAGGCACAGATCAATAGGTCTTTAGATACTAAGGAGATCAGGGAATATGGGGTTAATGAAGGACAGTGGTGTTGAGAAAAATAACTGGAATACTCATACCCCTCCTCCCACTTCTATTCCTGTTCTCATGATGGGCCAAATGGCCTCCTGAGCCACATACCCTCTGTGACTCTGAGCTTCTATCCACACCCTGAAAATCCAACCATTAATGCTCCAGTCCTTCCAGTCACCTTCACCTTCCAGAGTCACTGAAGATGATTCAGCTTCCAGATTCTTGGTCATCTTACGCAGAGGTCCATGTTTAAATCCCTAGTCTGCCACAGTACAGAAGGATAGATGTGATTCTATCATGGTAACCTTGGTAACCTCCCCCTGCACGCAATCTCTAGCACACCTGACCACACCAATGTCCTCTGAGCCTGCTTCACTGTGACCCAGCATTCAGTCCATTCATATCCAGCTGCAGCCCCACTTGCAGTTTGTGTATGGTTATTTCAGCTGATCAACCCTTGCCTCCTCTCATCACAGCTGACATCTGCCCCTCGGCACCTTCATCTGGAGACAGCATCTGACTGGCACGTACGCTGCATAATCACAGCAGCACTTAATCCTTCCGTTGTCTCTTAAGTTTTCCAGTCCAGTACTGGATGAGTAAAAGCTTCTGCCACAGGGGGCAGACTGAGGTGATGACTCCTGTCACTGGCACAGTCTGAAACTGAAGCTGAACTACACTGTGTCATAGTTGACCCCAGGTGAATTTCGGACCAGATATCCATGTAGGCACTAAGACCCCCCATCACCAACACTCCATAAAATCAGGCAGGTCTGCCCCCACCTCAGGAAACCCTCATCAAGGACCTTTGGCACCTCGATTGTTGCAGCACATGTCCGGCTGGCTCCAATGATTCTAACCTCTGTAACTTGACATCATCCAAGTGGGGAGAGAGTCTGTATCTAAACATTCTAATTCATCATCATCCCTACCTTTGCTCTTCTACAATGGTTCAGTGGTAGCCCAATTTTACAATTCTTACTCTTGTTTTCAAATTCCCTCTTATTCTCTGCAACTTCTCAAGTTCCCTCATTGAATTTCAATTTTCAACGTTTTGCCCACTTATTTATCTATTAATATCTCTTTGTAACAATGCAGCTTACAGCGGCCTAGCTTTGTATCCTTGGCAGATTGCTTATGTAGTTTTTTATTTCATCATCATTCATTAATAAATGCAGTGAGTAATTGGGGTTCCCAATACAGATCCTGCTGGAACCCAGAGGTTCCCAGAGCCTGATGGGATCTATCCTGGGTTATTGAGAGAAGCAAGAGAAGAGATTGCCGGGACCTTGACAGAGATCTTTATATCCTCTTTGGTCACAGGCAAGGTCGCAGAATTGCTGATGTTGCCCCTTTGTTTAAGAAGGGGAGTACAGACAAACCAGGAAATTATAGGCCAGTGAGCTTTATATCAGTGGTAGGGAAATTATTGGAGAAGATGCTTAGAGATAGGATCTATTCATATCCGGAAGAGCATAGTCTTATTGGGGATAGTCAGCATGGCTTTGAGTGGGGAAGGTCATGTCTTACAAAATGAATTGAGTTTTTTGAGGAGGTGATGAAAATGATTGATTAGGGCAGGGAAGTGAATGTTGTCTACGTGGCCTTTATGAAGCATTTGACAAGGTCTCTCATGGTCGTCTGATCCGGGAGGTTAAGGCACATGGGATCCATGGCGACTTGGTGGATTGGATTCAGAATTGGCTTGGGCATAGAAGACAGAGGGTGGTGGTGGAGTGGTGACCTGATTAAAGTAGATAAGATTATGAGAGGCATAGATAGGGTGGATAGTCAGAATCTTTTTTCCCATGGTAGGGGTATCAAAAACAAGAGGGCATAGGTTTAAGGTGAGAGGAAGGAGATTTAAAGGGGAACCAAGTGGTAATTTTTTATCCAGAGAGTGGTTGATATCTGGAATGCATCACAAAAGGAAGTCATGGAGTCAGATATAATTACTACGTTTCAGAGACATTTAGACATTTTAAATAGGCAAGGCACAGAAGGATATGGTTATTATGCACAGGTTGTGGGCCAAAAGGCCTGATCCTGTGCTGTACTTTGTGCTCATTAATGCAGGTAAATAGGATTGGTGTCAATGGGCTAAAATGTCGGCATGGATGGGTTGGGCTGATGGGCCTCTTTCTGTGCCTTACATGACTATGACTCTATGACCTAAGGGACAACTGAAAACCGATCCATTTTGATAAAATTCACATACGGAAGGAAGAAGATACTTTGAGTATATTGAAATAATCTGAAAGTTCCTTGACAGGGAAAGAGCAGATGGTTTAGTTTGAAGTGTGATTAGCATGGATTGTTCTCTTGTTGTATCACAGCATGCTTTGGGAATATAAACCAGCCTAACAATTCTAAGCAGCATTGCCAGAGGTGCTTCTATCAATTAAAAATGAAGCCTAGTCCTGTGTAGGAAGATGTAAGAGATCCACTGCTATTTGGAAAATGATAAGGGGTTCCGTTTCCTGGGAGCTTGGCCTTTGTTTCTCCTCTCAGCCATTATCAGAAACAGATTAGAGAGCGATTTATCCCCATCTGTGAGGCCTCCATGTTGACAAATTACCTGCTGCAGTGACTCTGGTTCAGAAAATATTAAATTATAAATAACACTGTAATATGAATGATATAAGACCAGCAATTTCTATCTTTACTGTGAAGTGCAAGTTGTAAACTATTGCCCAAAGCATTTGATAGTGCCTCTCAACACAGCTGAGGAACTCTGTGACACGAATAACTGGTAGACATCCTGCTCAAGAAATAGAGTAAATCTCCATCCACTCAAATACCAGCACCAGTCTCCCCCCAAATGCTACTGCTCCATTCCTGATCTCAGAATCAGAATCAGGTTTATTATCACTGACATCTGTTAAGAAATTTGTGGTTTCGTGGCAGCAGGACAGTGCAAGACATAAAGACATAAAAATTACTATAAGTCACAAAAATAAATAAATAGTGCAAAAGAGGAATAATGAGGTAGTGTTCATGGGTTCATGAACCGCTCGGAAATTTGATGATGGAGGTGACCTGAGGTTACCTCTTACATCAAGATGATGGAGACAGAAGCAGGCATGTGCTTCCTCTACCATTTGGAGACAGCCGGCTGCCTACTGCCTGTAAAACAACCCAGTTTCTAGGTTGTTGGATCTCCTGAGAAAGGACGCTTGAAATCAAAGCTCTCTTGCAGTGTTGAACAATTAACAGTTGCCAGTAGCAGATGTTTTTCAATGTCAGCACGAAGGGCACTTCAGTCAATGTCACAGTCGACAGTGATATAATGCTGCCATATAACTGGTGACATGAGAGAGTCTACAGCTGATCTATTCAATGATTGTTCTAACAATTGAATGCAGCAACCTCTTTCCAGTCACTCCTTTCCTTCACTTCAGAGCTTTTTACTGAATTCCTTCTGAATCTGTTTGGACGTTGTGCACTGTAACATTTAGTGCTTAGATAAACTGTGAATTCATTTGCAGATTTTTTACCAATAGACTATGTTTGCTTTGGTCACTGGACAAATATCAGAACCTGGCTCCACCAGTTTTACTTCTTTGTGGCTTTCTAGCAGTTTATTACAACTGACTGGATTGCTGGGCCGTTACCAACCACTGCTGTGGGCCTGGTGTCACGTGTAGACTAGACCAGGGAAGGATGGTGGATTTCCTCCCTTGCAGGACATTGCTGAACCACATCTGTCTTTACAACAATCGACAATAGTTTACACGGTTATTAGTAGACTCTTTCATTCCAGAAATTGAATTTGAATTTATCACCATCTGCCGTGGTGGGATTTGATCCCGGATCTCCAGGATTTTGCTCTGGTTATCTAGATTAATAATCCAGTGATAATACCACTGCGCCATTGCCTCCACCAATCACCTTCAGTCACTGGACATTCACCCATCTGCCTCCACCAATCACCTTCAGCCACTGGACATTCACCCATCTGGCTCCACCAATCACCTTCAGCCACTGGACATTCATCCATCTGCCTCCACCAATCACCTTCAGCCACTGGACATTCACCCATCTGGCTCCACCAATCACCTTCAGCCACTGGACATTCACTCATCTGCCTCCACCAATCACCTTCAGCTACTGGACATTCACCCATCTGGCTCCACCAATCACCTTCAGCTACTGGACATTCATCCATCTGCCTCCACCAATCACCTTCATTCACTCGACATTCACACAACCTGGCTCTGCCAATTATCTTCCTCAATAATTGAAGTTTCAAGGGCATTGACTGTTTAATTTGAAAAAAAACATATTTTCACCTACGTTTTGACCTTATTTCTGTTTCTACCTTGTATTTTTGCAGTTAATAAATGTTTAAACTTCCTCCAGCTCCTTTAGCAACAAATGTGTTTTCAAGTTTGAATGAAATTCTCCTATTTAATGTGCTTACATTCACTTCTCTCAAGTTAGCTATCTGGGAAAACCACTCACGTGCTTCCACTGTGTACATTGTGCAGTGGCATTTTGTGCCTGAATTGCAGACTGTATATTCTGAATATACCCAAAGGCAGAATTCTCCAAACCCACCTTGACCTGTCTGAACTGGCAATGTGCGCCAGATGTTTAATGTTATGGGGGAAGCAACGTATGCTTGCGTATTCACATCAAATTTTGTTTCATGCTTGTTTCCTGACTGCATCTAGTATTTATTTTTCAATCATTAAACTCATCCATCACATCAAACCCATGGGTCTGCAAGGAAGAATGGCCTAAAGTCTCTCACATAAATAAGAAGTTATAATATTATTCTAAGGAAGAGTTCCTTCCACTGGTTTGAGAATTGTGAACACAGCCCAGTCCATCACGAAAACCAGCCTCCCCTCCATGGACTCTGTCTACACTTCCCGCTGCCTCGGGAAAGCAGCCAACATAATCAAGGACCCCTCTCACCCTGGTCATTATCTCTTCTCCCCCCTTCCATCGGACAGAAGATACAAAAGCTTGAGAAATGTACCATCAGGCTTAATGACAGCTTCTATCCTGCTGTTATATGACTCTTGAATGGACCTCTTGTATGATAAAGATGAACTCTTGATCTCTCAGTCCACCTCATCATGGCCCTTGCACCTTATTGTCTACCTGCACTGCACTTCCTCTGTAACTGTAACACTATATTCTGTTTTTTTCTTTTGTACTACCTCAATGTACTTATGTATGGAATGATCTGTCTGGATGGCATGTAAACAAAGCTTTTCACTATATTTAGGTATAACAAAAATAAACCAATCCACCTCACTGAGCAGCAGTAGAATATCAGCCATTGGTCGTGCCTCTGCAGAGTACAAACTTTGGGATTTCTGTGGGAGAGGCAAAGAGGTGTTGTGTTTGTATTTTGGGACAGTGGGTCATTGATTGGCTGGTGAGTTAAAGGATTTTTCCCTCCTAACTAGGAGAATGGAATCAGAATCAGATTTATTATCACTAACATATGATGTGAAATTTGTTGCTTTGCGGCAGCAGAACAGTGCAAAACCATAAGAATCTATAAATTACAATAATAAATAAATAGTGCAAAGAAAAGAAATAACGAGGTAGTGTTCATGGGTTCATGGACTTCAGAAATCTGATGGCGGAGGGGAAGAAGCTGTTCTTGAATCGTTGAGTGTGGGTCTTCAGGCTCCTGTACCTCCTCCCTGATGGTAGTAACAAGAGAGGTCATGTCCCAGATGGTGAGGGTCCTTAATGAGGGTCCTTCTTGAGGCACCACCTCTGGAAGATGACATCGATAGTGGGGAGGGTTGTGCCCACGATGGAGCTGGCTGAGTCTACAACCACCTGCAGCCTCTTGTGATCCTGTACATTGGAGCCTCCGTACCAGGCTGTGATGCAACCAGTCAGGATGCTCTCAACAATATATCTATAGAAGTTTGTCAGAGTCTTCGATGACACACCAAATCTCCTCAAACTCCAAATGAAGTAGAGCCGCTGGCGTGCCTCCCCCCAGCTCTGCTTTGATAACTGTAAACCCTCTCCTCTCCCCCATTTGAGGGAGGGTCCCTCACCCAAAACAGCAACTGGTTTCTATTTCCACAGATGCTGCCTGACTGACTGAGTTCTTCCACAATTTCAGTTTTTTGTTTCAGGACCTCTAAGGTTGTGATCTGTGGATTACGTCTGGTACCATGTGCTAGTGCGAGAGGAATAGGAGGATAGGGTCAGATGAATGTGTGGCTGAAGGGACAGTGTAGGAGGGAGGAGCTGTAGATCTTTGATTGTTAGGACTGTTTGTGGGGAAGGTAGGACCTGCACAAGCAGGACAGGTTGCACCTGAACCAGGATGGGCCCAACATCCTTGGTGAACTTTGCTTGTGCTGCTGGGGATATTTAAATCAATTTAGCAGGGGAATGGGGCACAGTGCAGGGCTATAGAAGGGGTGGGAGGGGGGTAGCATCTAAAGTAAAATATTGAAGAAAATCTGTCAGTGTGGTAGACAGAGCAGACATGGGCATGTGAAGACAATGGGAGGATCGGAAGGCTAAATTGCATCTACTTTAATGCGAGGAGCCTGACTGGTAAAGCAGATGAACTGTGAGCATTGATCAGGCTGTGGGAGTTTGATATTGCTGCAGTCACAGGGACGTGGTTAAAAGAAAGGCAAGACTGGCAACTCCATGTTCCAAGGCATGGAATCTTCAGGGATGATAAGGGAGGAAGTAAAAGAGAAGGGGGCACTGCAAGATTAAGGAGACTATCAGTGTAGTAATGAGGGGGGAAAGTTCCTCAAATAAGACCAGATGGGTAGAGCTTAGAAATATAAAAGGAGCGATCACTGGATGGGATTATACTACAGGTTTCCCAACAATTAGTGGAAGATAGGCGAGCAGATATGTAGGCAAATCACAGAGATGTAGACAACATGGTTAGGGAAGTAGGGGATTTCAAATCCCACCGTGTTAACTGAGATCGTCCTATTGTGAAAGGCTAAGAGGAGGTGGAATTTTTGAAGTGCATCCAGAAGTAAATAGATAGCCCCACTTGAGATGGGACGGTAAGTAGATAGGTCCACTCGAGATGGGGCAGTAAGTAGATAGCCCCACTCGAGATGGGGCGGTAAGTAGATAGCCCCACTCAAGATGGGGCAGTACTGGACCTAATCTGAAGGAATGAAGCCAGCAAGCAGTGGAAGTGTCATTGGGAGAGTACTTTGGGAATAGTGATCACCACTCTATGTTTCAAAGTATGGAAATGGATAAGGGTGATCTGGAAATTAAAGTTCTGAACTGGGGAAGTGTCAAATTCAATATCATAAGACAGGACCTGGCAAAAGCAGACAGGGAGCAGCTGCTTGCAGGTAAATCTACATCCAGCAAGCAGGGGTCTTTTAAAGGTGAAAAAGTGAGAGTTCATGGCCAATGTGCTCATGTAAGGGTGAAAGGTAAAGAAGGCAAGTCCTGGGAACCCTGAATGTCAAAGGTTGTTGAGGGTTTGATGAAAAAAAAGCATGTGCAGATAGAGTACTGAAAATAGGTGAGGCCCTTCAGGCGTGTAGATTTTTAGAGAGCTACTTAAAAAATTAGGAGGGCAAAGAGGGTCCATGAAATATCACTGCCAGACAACATAAAGGAAAAACTCAAACCTTTTATAAAGTTATTAAGAGCAAAGAGAACAAAGGAAAGAATAGGGCTCATATGGGACAAACGTGGTAATCTGTGCACAGAGCCAGGGAATGTGGGTCAGGCCTTAAGTGAATACTTTTCATCTGTATTCACTAAGGGAAAAAGAGATTGTAGTTGGAGAATTCAGTGAGGGGATGGAGATATTCTGGAGCACATTAACACTAAAAAGCAGGAGGTATTCAATATCGTAGCAGGCATAAAGGTGGATAAATCCCCAGGGCCTGATGAGATGTATACCAGGCTGTTGTGTGAAGCAAAGGAGAAGATTGCTAGGGTCCTGACGGAGATATTTAATCTTCACTGGCCATTGGTGAGGTGCAGATAACAGAAGGAAAGCAAATAGAGTCACAGAGTTATACAGCACGGAAACAGGCCCTTCGGCCCAACTGGTCCATGCTGACCAAGATGCCCCATCCAAGCTATTCCCAGTTGCTAGCATTTGGCCTATAACCTTCTAAACATTTCTAATCCACGTACCTGTCCAACTGTCTTTTAAAAGTTGTTATTGTACCTGCCTCAACCACTTCCTCTGGCAGCTCGTTCCACATACATACCACCCTTTGAGTAAAAAGTTGCCTCAAGTTCCTATTAAATCTTTCCCTTCTCACCTTAAACCTGTGTCCTCTAGTTCTTGATTCCGCAACCCTGGGAAAAAGGCTGAGTGCATTCACCCTATCTACGCTCCTCTTGATTTTATACACCTTAATTTATACATCTTAAATGTGGTACCTTTATTCAAGAAGGGCAGCAGAGATAAGCCAGATAATTATAGGCCAGGTAGTTTTACGTCAGTGATAGGGAAATTATTGGAAGAAGTTCTGAGGGACAGGATTAGTGCACTCTTGGAAAGGCAGGGTTGATTGGGGATAGATAGTCAGTGTGCTTTGTTGGTGGAATATCCTGTCAAATTAACTTGATTGAGTTTTTTTGAATAAGAAATAAAGTATGTTTCGTAATAAGATAAGGGATTTGACATAGGTCCCTCATGGTAGGCTGGTCCAGAAGATTACATCACATGGAATCAATGGCGAGTTAGTAAGCTAGACACAAAATTGGCTTGGTTGTGGAAGGCAGAGAGTAGTGGTGGAGGGGTGTTTCTCTGACTGGAGGTCTGTGATCAGTGCTGGCACCTCTGCTGTTTGTGAAATATAGAAATGACTTGAATGAAAACATAGGAGGTCTGATTAGTAAGTTTGCAGACAACATGAAAATTGGTGGTGTTGTGGTAGTGAGGAAGGTTGTCAAAGGATAGAGGAGAATATAGTTGGAAAGTTGGGTGGGAAAATGGCAGATGGAGTTTAATCCAGACAAGTGTGAGGTGATGCATTTTGGGGAGGTCAAATGCTAGAGGAAAGTGGCAGGACCCTTAGGAGCAGTGATGCATGGAGGGACCTTGGGTTGCAAGTCCATAGCTTCCTGAAAGTGATACACAGTGGATAGGCATACCTTCATCAGTCGGGGCATTGAATATAAAAGTCTACTATTCCCAAAATGGACTTGACTAAGGCCTTTGACAAGGTCGCACATGGAAGACTGGTCCAAAGGTTAGATTCAATGGGATCCAAGGCAAGCTAGCAAATCAGATCCAAAACTGGCTTGGTGATAGGAGACAGAGGGTGCTGGTGGAGAGTTGTTTATGTGATTGAAAGCCTGTGACCAATTGTGTACACAGGGCTCAGTGCTGGGACATTGACTATCTGCTACACATATTAACGATTTAGATGTCAGTGCAGGAGGTATGATCAGTAAGTTTGAAGATGAGTTGAAAATTAGTGGTGTGAAGACACAAGAGATGACAGATGCTGGAATATGGAACCAAAAGAAAGAACGCTCGAATGCCCGCTTCTCCCACCTGGTTCCCCCTCCCCACCATCCCACCCCCACCTGGTTCCCCCCCATCCCTCCCCCACCTGCTTCCCCCCCCCATCCCTCCCCCACCTGCTTCCCTCCGCCCTTCCCTCCCCCACCTGGTTCCCCCCCATCCCTCCCCCACCTGGCTCCCCCCCATCCCTCCCCCACCTGGTTCCCCCCCATCCCTTCCCCACCTGGTTTCCCCTGCCCTTCCCTCCCCCACCTGGTTCCCCCCCATCTCTCCCCCACCTGGTTCCCCCCCATCCCTCCCCCACCTGGTTCTCTCTGCCCTTCCCTCCCCCACCTGGTTCCCCCCCATCCCTCCCCCATCTGGTTCCCCCCCATCCCTCCCCCACCTGGTTCCCCCCATCTCTCCCCCACCTGGTTCCCCCTGCCCTTCCCTCCCCCACCTGGTTCCCCCCATCCCTCCCCCACCTGGTTCCCCCCATCCCTTCCCCACCTGGTTCCCCCCATCCCTCCCCCACCTGGTTCCCCCCATCCCTCCCCCACCTGGTTCCCCCCATCCCTTCCCCACCTGGTTCCCCCCCATCCCTCCCCCACCTGGTTCCCCCCATCTCTCCCCCACCTGGTTCTCTCTGCCCTTCCCTCCCCCACCTGGTTCCCCCCCATCCCTCCCCCACCTGGTTCCACCAGTCACCTACCAGCCTCTATTCCAGTCCCTTGTTCTGCAATATACTGGCAATCTTTCCTCTCCCTTCTCAGTCCTGAGACAGGGACTCGACACAAAATATCCTTACACCTTTTGTCTTCCCAGATGCTGCTTAAACCTACTGCTCTGTTCCAGTGTTCTGATTTTCGTTGAAAGGAAGGACAGTGGTCTTAGAATATAGAACAATATTGGTCAGCTGATAAATTGGTTGGAGCATTGGCAGATGGGATTTAATCCCACCAAGTGTGAGTTGATGCAGTTTGGGAAATCTCAGTAGGGTGGGACATACACAACAAATGGTAAGGCCCTAGAGTGTACTGAGAAACGGAGGGACATTAAGATCTCTACAGCTGGCAGAACAGATAGGTACAGTGGTGAAGAAGGTGTTCAGATCCTGGACTTCACTGTCAAGGCTGGAGTATAAAAGCATGTTGGTCATAGTACAACCTTACAATTAAACACAGTGCTCGAGGTGTAGTCTCACCTAGGTGCTATATTTACGTAATAAGATACCTTCACTCTTAAGCTCAAATCCTCTTGAAATAAAGGCCACACACAATTAACCTCTTATCTGCCTATTACATGCTAGCTTTGAAAGACTCATCACAAGGACACCCAGGTGCTTTTGAAGATCAACATTTCTTAATGTCTAACCATTTAAAAAATGTTCAGCATTTTTGTTTTTTCTACCAAAGTGAATGACGTTATTTTTTCACACTGTAGTCCATCTGTCACCGTGTTTCTCACTCACTCAGCTTATCCCCACCCTTTTACAGGCTCTTTGTAGCCTCATCACTGCCCCTATTTCCACTTAGTTTTGTGCCACCAACAAGAGCTCATTAATAAACAATGAATGGCCTAATAATTGTTCGGTGAGTTTCAGTGCCAATTAATGTGAGGTGGTGACGTTTGGAAGGAAGAATGAGAAGCTCTGCACCTCTCCAATGTTGACTACATTGTAGCAATGAGTTAGTAATGAGAGACCATGTAGTTACTTTTCCATTTCTGCAGGGTGGTCCATGGCCACACACAAGCAATGATGTGGCTACATCATCCTTATTGTGGATACAATGATTTCCCAAACACTTCCTAGTTTAATAAATCCAGCCTTCTTTTAAAAATCTGATTTAATTAACAAACAACCTTCTGAGAGAGGATGGGTTTACAACACTCAAAATATTTTCATATCTTAATCAAAGCTGTAGACACAAATGTTTTTGCATTTCTGATCTCAATTAATCCCTTCTCAGAAAAAGTAAATAGACTGAAGGAAATAAAATCCTGAAGATGCTGGAAATCTGAAAAAAAAACAAGTTTTGAGCAGTTGGAGCTTCTGTTATGGGAGGTTAAAGGTTGGTCTGGCATTTCTGGATGATCACACTTTGAATTGGAACTGTAAGAACATGGCTAGAGGGTGCTGGCATCACTTGGTGTCAGAGAAGTGTGAGGAGATAATGAAGTGAAGACTGAGGACAGGATGGAGAGCCAGGTGGAGTTTAAACCAGAATACACATAGTGTACCAGAAGCCAGAGGCAGGAACTAGATTATAGTTTAAATTCTGTTTCTCTCCCTAAATGATATTCTGTGTCACTCTCGGCACTTCCCAATCCCTCTTCTTCACCCTCAATAAGTGCCTTCAGCTGCTAAGCCTAACCCACAGCACATTCCATCTTACACCTTTCCATTGGGAGATTGCAAAGACCACAATCATAGACAGCTGGCAGAGCTTGGCTCTGCACCCTTCACTTTCTCCCTCCCACTTCATTCCCTCTTTCCAAATTTAACTTTCACTATTACTCCAATTATCTGATCCAGAAGAATCCTGAAAATGATTTGAGGGCAGGTTTACTGGAGCGAGATTGGGAGCAGAAGATTTGAAGTCTTTGTGCTTTTGCTTGTGAGTTTCACCTTGCAAGGGTCTAAGAGAGGCATATTTGCAAGTTGTTAATAGTTGATTGGCTCATTGGCTAGTTAATAGTAGCCAATAAAAAGAGGTTAGGGTCAAGTGGAGAGGCCATTTTGGAAGGGGCTGCTGTCTGGTCAAAGTGTTGCTGGTTGTTTAAGTGTGGACTTTGGTGAATATCAGGCTTCAGTGAGGAGGGCAAGCAAAATCCTAAGGTAAGGTGAGAGTAGTTCTTATTTTTTTTATGTCTCTTTATTTTCCCTCAAAGCTTTTGAGTTGTGACAGGTGAGCTCAGACCTGTGTCATGCTCCTCCTGTGCAATGTGGGAACTCAAGGAGGCTGTTAGTGTCTCTGATGACTACGTGTGCAGGAAGTGTGTCCAGCTGCAGCTCCTTACAGACTGCATGACGGCACTGGAGCTGTGCATGGATTCACTCTGGAGCATCAGCGATGCTCAGAATGTTGTGGATAGCACATTTAGTGAGTTGATCACAGTGTAGTTTAAAGGCCGAGGGAAAGACAGGGAACAGGTGACCAACAGGCAGAGCAGTAGCAGGAAGGCAGTGCAGGAGTCCCCTGTAGTCATCTCCCTCCAGAATGGATATTCTGCTTTGGATACTGTTGGGGGAGATGGCTCATCAGGGGAAGGCAGCAGTAGTCAGGATCATGGCACTATCAGTGGCTCTGCTGCACAGGAGGGCAGGAAAAAGAGTGGCAGAGCTCTAGCGGTGGGGGTTCCATGGTAAGGGGAATAGACAGGAGCTTCTGCGGCCGCAAATGGGACTCCCGGTTGGTGTGTTGCCTCCCAGGTGCAAGGGTCGTGGATGTCTGGGAGCGGCTGAAGGGCATTCTGGAAGGGGAGGGTGAACAGCCAGTTGTTCTGGTGCATGTAGGTACCAAAGATACAGGAAAAAAGTGGGATGAGGTCCTACATTCTGAATTTAGGGAGCTAGGAGATGAATTTAAAAAGTGGGACCTCAAAGGTAATAATCTCGGGATTTCTACCTGTGCCACGTGCCAGTCAGAGTAGGAACAGCAGCAGAGTTAGGATGAATATGTGGCTTGAGCAGTGGTGCAGGAGGGAGGGTTTCAGATTCCTGGGTCATTGGAACTGGTTCTGGGGGAGGTGGGACCAGATGGTCTACACCTGGGCAGGACTGGGATCAATGTCCTAGGGTGATTGTTTGCTAGTGCTGTTGGGGAGGGCTTAAACTAATAAGGCAGGGGGATGGAAATCCATGCAGAAAGACAGAGGGAAGCAAAGCAGCGACTAGAGTAAAAGTTAGAAAAGAGGAGTAAGAGTGACGTACAGAAAAGTCAAACACGAAGGACACAAAAATTTCTAGATTCTAGAAAGTGTAAGGGCACTTTATCTGAACGCCTGTAGTATTCAAAACAAGGTTAGTGAACTTGTGACATAAATCCATACAAAGGGGTATGATTTGGTGGCCATGACAGAAATGTGGTTGCAGGGTGGAGATGAGTGGGAATTAAATATCCAAGGGTATCAGGTCATACAGAAGGATAGGCAGCAAGGTAAGGGAGGTAGGATAGTGCTCTTAATTAAGAATGAGATCAGGGTGGTAGTGAGAGACAATACAAGATCTAAGGAGCAGAATGTTGAGTCTATCTGGGTAGCGATTAGGAACAGTAAAGGGAAAAAATCACTGGTGGGAGTTGTCTCTAGGCCACTGAATAATAACATTACAGTGGCACAGGCAATAAACCAAGAAACATCTGATGTGTGTAAGAATGGAACAGCAGTTGTCACGGGGGACTTTAACTTCATGTAGATTGGCAAATCAAATTGGTCGAGAGAGTCTTGATGAGGACTTTGTGGAATAAATCAGTGATAGCTTTCTAGAGCAGCATGTTAGTAACCTACAAGGGAAAATGCTATCTTGTATCTGGTCCTGTACAATGAGACAGGTAAAATTAATGATCTTGTAGTTAGGGATCCTCTTGGAAAGCATGATCATAGTATGATTGAATTTCTCATACAATAGTTTGATCTAAAAACAGTGCATTGTACCTAAACAAGGGAGACTACAATAGGACAAGGGAGGAGTTGGCAAGTGTAGACTGGAAACAGGCTATGTGGTGGGACAGTTGAAGAACGGTGGAAAGCTTTCAAGAGATTTTTCACGGTGCTCAACAAAAGTATGTTCCAGTTAAAAGCAATGACAGTAAGGGTGGGGAGAGCCAGCCTTGGATAACTAAGGAAATAAAGGAAGGCCTACAAAGCTCATGCATACAAAGTCACCAAGAGTAGTGGGAAACTTTAAAAAAGCAACAGAACCACTAAGCAAGCAATAAGGAAAGTGAAGATAGATTATGAAAGTAAACTAGCACAAAATATAAAAACGGGTAGTAAAAGTTTTTATAATTGTATAAAGCAGAAGAGGGTGGCTAAAGTGAAAGTAGGTCCCTTGGAAGATGAGAAGGGGGAATTAATATTGGGTAATGTAGAAATGGCGGAGTCCTTGAACGATTATTTTGCGTCAGTCTTCATGGTGGAGGACACAGACATGCCAAATAGAGATGTTATGTTCTCTGGACTCTAGGCAGGTCCCAGTGGATTGGAAGACCGTGAATGTCACACCACTGTTTAAAAAAGGATGTAGGCAAAAGGCAGGTAACTATAGGCCAGTTAGCTTAATGTCTGTAGTCGGGGAAATGCTTGAAGCTTTCATTAAGGAAGAAATAGCAAGACATCTGGATAGAAGTGGTTCCATCAGGCAGACACAACATGGATTCAGGAAGGGCAGATCCTGTTTGACAAACTTACTGGAGTGCTTTGAGGATACAATGAGCGTGGTGGATAGAGGGGAACAGGTGGATGTTGAATATTTGGATTTCCAGAAGGGGTTCGATAAGGTGCTGCATAAAAGACTCTCCATAAGATAAGGATGTATGGAGTTAGGGGTAATATATTAGCATGGATAGAGGATTGGTTAACCAATAGAAGGCAGAGTTGGGATAACTGGGTGTTTCTCTGGTTGGCAATCAGTAGTGAGTTGGGTGCCACAGGGGTCTTTAAAAGGGAAGTGGTTAAATATTTGGTAGAGAAAAATTGGCAAGGCAACAGATGAGGAGCCAGGGATTGGGACTAGTCAGTTGCTCTAGTAGACAGCCAGTATAATATGATGAGCTGAATGGCCTCCTGTGCTATAGCTATTCCGCAGAAGATAATGCCATAAATTGATACTCAAAAGTATCACTCAATGTGATCATCTACCTTTTGACAGTGTAGAAAAAATGGCAGTCAGGCAGTGGAACATTCCTCCTGCAAGGTGTGGGAAGTCAGGGAACCTCCATCTCCCTGGTGATGACATCTGTGGGAAGAACACCCAGGTGTAGCTCCTGACAGACCAGGTGAAGGAACTGGAGCTGGAGTTGGATGTACTCGGGATCATTCATGAATCTGAGGACATCATAGATGAGAGTTTTGGTGAGGTGGTCACACCTTGGGTGTAGGCTACAGAGAGGTGACCACCAGGAGAAGTAAGGCGAGTAGGCAGTCAGTGCAGGGATCCCCTGTGGCCATTCCCCTCACTAACAGGTATACTACCCCTTTGGATACTGTTTGGGGTTGGGGGGGGGGGGGGGGGGGTGAGGAAATGACCTTTCAGAGTCCAGCACCAGTAGCCAGGTCAGTGGCGCTATGCCCAACTCTGAGGTAAAGGGAAGGGTGAAGTCAGGCAGAGTGATAGTAATAGGGGACTCGATAGTGAGGGGCACAGATAGGTGTTTCTGTGGCCACAATCAAGACTCCAGGATGGTGTGTTTCCTTCCTAGTGCCAGGGTCAAGGATGTCTCAGTGGGTACAGGACATTGCAAGGGGAGGGTGAGCAGAAGGAGGTTGTGGTGCAAATGACATAAGCAGGAGCAGGGATGAGGTCCTGCAAAATGATTTTAGGGAGTTAGGTGGAAAATTAAATAGCAGGACTTCCAGGATTGTAATTTCAGGATTACTACCCATGCCACATGCTAGTGAGGTGAGAAATGGATACACAGTGCAGTTCAATATGTGGCTAGGGACCTGGTGCAGGAAGGAGGGCTTCAGATATATGGATCATTGGGCTCTCTTCCATGGCAGGTGGGACCTGTACAAACAAGGTTTGTATCTGAACTGGAGGGGCACCAATATCCTTGCTGGGAGGTTTGCTGGTGCTACTCAGTGGGATTAAACTAGAGTGGCAGCAGCAGGGCAACAGGTGGCAGGGTGAGGGGCAAGAAAGATCTTATGACAAGTAAGATTGAAAGGAAAGACAGCAAGGGAGAGGTGAATAAACATGGTGGGACTGATGGACTGAATGTGTTTACTTTGGCGCTAGGAGTATGATGGGTATGGAGGAAGAACTTAGAGGCTGGATCAGTACATGAAATTATGATGTTGTTGCCATTACAGACCTGGATGCCTGAGGGACAAGACTGGTTACTCAATGTTTCTAGGTTTCATTGTTTTAGCCGTGACGGGGGGGTGGGGGGGGGTTAAAAGAGGTGGCGGGGTTGCACTACTGATAAGGGAGAATGTCACAGCAGTACACAGAGGACACATTGGAGGGCTCATCCACAGGTAATTTGGGTGGAGCTCTGAAATAGGACAAGTGCAATTACACTGATAGGATTATACTGTAGGCCCCCCAATAGTCACCGAAAGGTGGAGGAACAGATATGTAGACAGATTATGGAAAGGTGCAGAAACAACAGGGTTGTCATAGTCAGGACTTTAACTTCCCCAATATTGATTGGAACTTCCTTAATACAAGAGGTTTAGATGGGGCGGGATTTCTTCAGTACATCCGAGAGATCACAAGACAAGGGAGCAGAAGCAGGCCATTCGGCCCATCGAGTCTGCTCCAAGGAAAGGGAAATAGAAATGAGGAATGGGGGAAGAAGATGGGGGAAAAAAAAACTATTCTAATCCCAATTTCCAGCCTTATCCCCATATCCTTTGATATCCTGACTATTTAGATATCTATCTATCTCCTCCTTGAACGCCCCTACTGATCTGGCCTCCACTGCTGTACGTGGCAAGGAGTTCCACAAATTCACCACCCTCTGGCTAAAGAAATTTTTCCTCATCTCTGTTTTGAAACTGTACCCTCTAATTCTAAGATTGTGCCCTCTGGTCCTGGACTCACCCACCAAGGGAAACAGCCTAGCCACATTTACTCTGTCCTTTCCTATCAATATTTTAAATGTCACTATGAGGTCCCCTCTCATTCTTCTGTACTCCAGTGAGTACAGTCCAAGAGCTGACAAACGCTCCTCATACGTAAGCCCTTTCATTCCTGGAATCATCCTCGTAAATCTCCTCTGAACCCTCTCCAACGTCAACACATCCTTCCTAAGATGTGGGGCCCAAAACTGCACACAATATTCCAAATGAGGCCTCACTAGTGCCCCGTAGAGCCTCATCAACACTTCCTTACTTTTATACACTATACCTCTCGAAATGAATGCCAACATAGCATTCGCTTTCTTTACCACCGATCCGACCTGGTGGTTAACCTTTAAGGTATCCTGCACGAGTACCCCCAAGTCCCTTTGTACTTCTGTGCTTTGGATTTTCTCTCCTCCTAGATAATAATCTGCCCGCTTATTTCTGCTTCCAAAGTGTACAACTGCACATTTCCCTACATTAAACCTCATCTGCCATTTCCTTGTCCATTCTCCTAAACTGTCTAGGTCCCTCTGCAACCTTCCTATCTCTTCAATACTCCCTACTCCTCCCCCATCTTGGTGTCATCCGCAAACTTAGCCACGAAACCATTTATTCCATCATCCAAATCGTTAATGTACAAGGTAAAAAGGAGTGGTCCCAACACCGACCCCTGCGGCACACCACTAGTAAACGGTAACCGACCAGAACGAGATCCTTTTATTTCCACTCTTTGCTTCCTGTCAACCAGCCAATGCTCCACCCATTCTGTTATCCTACCCGTAATTCCATGACCTCTCATCTTATTAATCAGTCTCTTGTGAGGGACCTTATCAAAGGCCTTTTGAAAGTCTAAATACACAACATCTACCGCCTCTCCCTTATCCACCCTGCCTGTGATTTCTTCAAAAAACAACTCCAATAGGTTGGTCAGGCAGGATCTTCCCTTCACAAAACCATGTTGGCTAGGACCTATCCTGCCCTGCACCTCTAGGTATTCCGTAACCCCGTCTTTGAGGATAGATTCCAATAACTTTCCCACCACTGACATCAGACTAATAGGTCTCTAATTTCCTTTGTGCTGCCTCCCACCTTTCTTATACAACGGAACTACATTTGCGACCCTCCAGTCCTCCGCAACCACGCCGGAATCTATCGATTTCTGGAAAATTATCGCCAATGCCTCCGCTATCTCTAAAGCCACCTCCTTCAGAACCCAGGGATGCACCTCATCCGGTCCGGGAGACTTATCAGTCCTTAGCCCATTTAGTTTTCCTAGCACCTTCTCCCTAGTAATCTTAACTGAACTCAATTCCATTTCGTGAGACTCCTGACTAACCGGCACATTGCTGATGTCCTCCACGGTGAAGACCGATGCAAAATATTCATTCAATTCCTCTGCCATCTCTCTATCGTCCATTATAATAGCTCCCGCACTGTTATCAACTGGTCCTATATCAACCTGTGTCTCTCTTTTACATGTTATGTATTTAAAAAAACTCTTAGTATCCTTTCGAATGTTATTCGCCAACTTCCTTTCATAATTCATCTTTTCTTTCCTAATGACCTTCTTAGTTTCTCTCTGCAGGTTTTTAAAAGCTTCCCAGTCTTCTGTTTTCCCACTAATTTTTGCTTCTTTGTACGCCGCCCCTTTTGCTTTTATTTTAGCCTTCACCTCTCTCGTTATCCACATTTGTGCCTTTTTTTCCATTAAAAACCTTTTTTTCTTGGAATATATCTATCCTGCAATTTCCTTATTTCCTGTAGAAATTCCTTCCATTTCTCCTCTGCCGTCCCTCCAGCCAGCTTACTCTTCCAATCAATTAGGGCCAACTCCTCTCTCATACCATTGTAATTTCCTTCCTTTGTTCCACTGAAATATCAATACACCAGTTATCAGTTTCTCCTTCTCAAACTTGAAACTGAACTCAATCATATTGTGATCACTGGTTCCCAGTGGTTCCTTTACCTTTAGTTCCCTAATCATCTCCGGTTCATTACACAGCACCCAATCCAAAACAGCCGATCCCCTGGTGGGCTCTTCAACAAGTTGCTCCAGAAAAACGTCCCTTAGACATTCCACAAACTCCCTCTCCTGAGTACTACCGCCATTCTGGATTTCCCAGTCCACCTTCATGTTAAAAATCCCCCATAATTATCTTCACATTGTCACTCTGGCATGCTTTTTCTATCTCAAACTGCAACTTATCGTCCACTTGCTGACTGCTATTAGGGGGCCTATATATGACTGCTACTATTGTCCTTTTACCCTTGCTATTCCTTAGCTCCACCCACAAGGATTCCACCTCCTCTGACCCAATATCCTTCCTTTCTATCGATTTTATATCACTACTAACCATCATGGCCACACCTCCCCCTCTGCCTACCCGCCTATCCTTCCTATACACTGTGTACCCCTGGACATTCAGTTCCCAATCGCATCCATCATAAAGCCATGACTTGGTGATTGCCACAATGTCGTATTTATTAACCTGTAGTTGTGCCACTAGGTCATCTACTTTATTCCTAATGCTACGTGCATTTAAATATAGTACGTTTAGTCCAGTATCTGCTATTAATTTTGTTGTACTTCTATTGTTCAGCAGATTATCCTGGCTTTCCACCTGTCTATCCTTCTTACCATCTTCACTACATACTACCTTAGACATGTTCCTATATACCTCATCCCCTATCCTAACATGCTGTATCCTAACATCCTGATTTGTTGTACTTCTATTATTCAGCAAATTATCCTGACTTCTCACCTGCCTGTCTTTCTTGCCATCCTCATTGGACTTGTTTCTATAAACTCCCTCCTTTACCTAACATCCTGGTTTCCATCCCCCTGCCAGATCAGTTTAAACCCTCCCCTGCAACTAAATCAAACATTCCCGCCAAGATATTGGAACCTCTGGAGTTTAGGTGCAACCCATCCTTAGCGAATAGGTCATGCATCCCCCAAAAAAGGTCCCAATTATCCAAAAATCTGAAGCCCTGCCCCCTGCACCAGTCACTCAGCCACGCATTCATCTGCCAGAGCTTTCTCTTCTTCCTATCATTGACACATGGCACTGGTAGATTACTACCCTTGAGGTCCTACTTCTCAACCTTCTCCTTCAGGACCTCTTCTCTTTTTCTACCTATGTCATTGGTACCTACATGTACTAAGACTTCTGGCTGCTCACCCTCTCCCCTCAGAATATTCTGGACCCGGTCTGTGATATCCCGTACCCTGGCACCAGGGAGGCAACACACCATCCGAGACTCATTGTCGCTATCGCAGAATCTGCTATCCGTACCCCTTACTATAGAATCCCCAATAACCACTGCATTTCGCTTCCTCTGCTGGACCACAGTACCAGGCACGGTGCCAAGGTCCCGGTTGCTGAGGTCTTCCTCTATCAGGTCATCCTCTCCAACCGAATCTAAAATGAGATATCGGTTTTTGAGGGGGACTGCCACAGAGGTGCTGTCTACAAACTCTTTATAACTCCTATCTATTTCCTGCTCGTTCTCCCTAACCAACCGAAGGTCATCGAGCTGCAGCTCCAGACTCTCAATCCGTTCCTTGAGGAGTCGCATCTCGGTGCACTTTGCGCAGATGTAGTTATCGGGGAGTCTGGTAGTCTCCCAGGGTCCCCACATCTGACACTCCAAACATAAGACCAACCCTAGATGCATCTTGCTGAATACCACTGAGTTCAACAAATAAACTAATAACTTACCCCCTCTCTGTTAGTCTTGCCTCTTTCCCGCTCTCGCCGAAGCCTGTTGAGCCAAAGCCTAACCCACTCTGCTCCCTCTCACTCAGCTGCCCGCTCCGACGCTGCCCACTAGATATGTTGGTCTGCTATTTAAATCGCCCGCGCGTTTCCGAGTGATGTCACGTGCCTGCGCAGTCACTCGCCGCTATCCCGAACGCTAGAAAGACTGTTCTTGAAACAGTCTGTGGAGAGTCCAACTGGAGGAGAGAAGATATTGGACCTGGTTGTGGGAAATGAGCCAGGCCAGGTGACAGACCTGATAGTGGGGCAAAACTTTGGGAATAGTGAGCACACTTTATTATGTTTTAAGATAGTTATGAGTAAGGATGAAATTGTATTTGTCAGAGGGTACCAAATTGGGGTAGGCCAAATTATGACAGGATGAGACAAGAGCTAAGGAGTGTTGATTGGGAGCAGCTGCTGTCAGACAAGTCCATGTCTGACATGTGGGAGTTGTTTAAAGACCAGCTGATCAGAGTTCAGGATCAGCATGTTCTGGTAAGGACAAGGATGGTAAGGTATGGGAACCTGGATGACCTGAGAGGTGCCAAATTTAGTCAGGAAGGAAAAGGAAGCATATGTAAGGTTTAGGAAGCTAAAATCAGACTGGGCCCTTCTGTGGAATATAAAGACACTAAGAACATGTTCAAGCAGGTGATTAGGATGGCCAAAAGAAGCCATAAAATGTCCTTGGTGAACAGAATCAAAGACAATCCCAAGGAATTTTATATTAGGAATAAGGATAACTAAGGAGGGGGTAGGTCCACTCGAGGATAAAGGAGGGAATTTGTGCTTGGAGTCAGAAAGTGGCTGAGGTTCTAAATGAGTACTTTACATTGGTATCTTCTGAAGAGAAGAAATTGGATGTTAGTGAAGAGTGCTAATGTGCTGTGACATTGAGATTAAGGAGGAGGTAATGCTGGGTTTTCTAAAATACATTAAGGTGGATAGGTCCACCTGAGAGGTCTTTTAAATTGAGAGGCATGGATAGGCAAGACAGTCAAATCTTTTCCCCAGGGTAGAAATGTCACACACCAGAGGACATGCTTTTAAGGTTGGGGGGGGGGGATGTTTAAAGGTGATGTGAGGGGCAAGGTTTTTATGTAGAGTGGTAGGTGCCTGGAGTGGGTTACCAGGGGTAGTAGTGGAAGCAAGCACTTTGGTGGAGTTTAAGAGGCTTTTAGATTGACACATGAATATGAAGGGAATGGAGGGATATAGATGTTACACAGGAGGATGTTTAGTATAAATTGGCATCAGGATCAGCACAACATCTTGGGCAAAATGGCCTATCCAGTGCTGTTCTGTTCTATATTCTATGTTCATAAAAGCTAATGATGAACTAACTGAATAAGCTAGTAACTAGTATAGAATTGTCCAAATGTCGTGCAGTCATCACACCTTATCGTTAGGCTGCAGTCACCATAATTCAATGCATTAATTTCAATGCATTTAAATATTGAAAATAGTCAAAACTCTAACAGCAATAGCCTAACTAGTTTGTATCCATACAGGGTGATACTCTGCAGCAGGTTCAGCTCTGCCACATTATTGAAGTCATTTGAATTCATTAAATGGAAATGCCTTAATTATTATTCTGTAATGACCCAATATGAGCTTCACAATCAGCAATTTTTTCAGTCTTGCACCATTTACCAAAATCAATGACTCCTGTGAAACAGCTGATTTATCACCAATGCCTAAGAGCAAGATCACTCTGTACTCAGTTCAGTGGCTTTTAATCATTTCCTTTATCGACACAATGCTTTCAGTTTCCTCTTGATGAATGGTCTGATCTAAAGACTGTTCACAGAATTAAACTTACTGTGGCAAATCCTAGCATTTTCCTTCAGTCAGCAGTTTTGATAAGTAAATCCATTAATTTGAACCTGAATCAGTCAGAGCAGTAATTAGAAATGCAGCATGTGGGATTAGTCCTGCACAATTAGAACACCCCTGTGGATTTGGTGACCAAACTACTGGGGCTCTGTATAAACACATTGATAATGCTGTGAATGGTGCAGAATTTGTGTTCCTTTCTTGTGCTGAGTACAGGCCTCCAACGTGTGCACACATCCATAGTCTGTGTTGCAGTGGATGGGATATGGATGAGGATGCCAGGGAAATTCAGCCAGTGCTTGCCTGAAGAATGGAGGTTGGGAAGATAATGGCATCAATCAGCAGGCAATGCCAACATCAGCACATGCATTGCACCACCCTAATACCTCTAACCTCAAGGCTGAAGATGGGCTTGGCTGGAGAAAGGAACCCCACCAGCACCACTTAAAGGGATCATTAACTCCAATGATTGTGGCTGATCTCTAGCTGTTGTTTCCATTCTAAAGGGTTTGGCAGTGCTTACAGAAAGAGTAAGCAGCTTCAAGTTCCTGGGTGTCAACATCACAGAGGATCTATTCTGGGCCCAACACATTGACACACTCATGAAGAAGGCACACCAGCAGCTCTACTTCATTAGGAGTTTGAGGAGATTCAGTATGTCACCAAATACTCTTACAAATTTCTATAGGTGTAAGGTGGAGAGTATTCTGACTGGTTGCATCACAGCCTGGTACGGATGCCAATGCACAGGAACACAAGAGGCTACAAAAGGTTGTAGATTCAACCATCCCCACCAAGAAATCAAGAGGTGGTGCCTCAAGAAGGCAGCATCCATCACCATCTGGGATATGTCCTCTTCCCGTTACTACCATCAAGGAGGAGGTACAGGAGCCTGATGACACACTTAATGATTCAAGAACCGCTTCCCTTCCACCATTAGATTTCTGAATGGTCCATGAACACTACTTCATTCCTTTTTATGTGCACTATTTATTTACTTTTGTGATTTATATTAATTACAAATAGTAGAGTCTTTGCACTGTACTGCTACTGCAAAACAACAAATTTTGTGTCATATAAGTCAGTGATAATAAATCTAATTCTGATTCTTTGATGTTGTTAATAGCTACAGGGCAGAGTGCCAGGTGCTGAAGGACTTTTAACTGACCAACACTCCTGCACCATCCAACTGCTCTCTGAAGGAGATGCATTTCTCTTGGAATGGAGCACAGGAAAGGGCAGGCTGCTGGAAGCTGGAGAAGGAGCTTTCAGCTGAAGGCAATATCCACCAAGACAACCAGGAAGTTTTTGGCCAGTGAGTCTTGCATCAGTGGTAGGGAAATTATTAGAGAAGATTCTTCAGGATAGGATCTACTCACGTGGGAAAGCATGGACTTATCAGGATTGTGAGAGGGAGGTCAGGTCTTACAAACTTGATGAAGATGATTAATGAGGGTAGGGCGGTGGATGTTGTCTACATGGACGAGTGAAGCTTTTGATAAGGTAGGCTGATTCAGAAGATTACAGCACATGGGATCCATGGAGACTTGGTAGATTAGATTCAAAATGGGCTTGGCCATAGAAAGACGCTGAGTATAAAAGTCATGTTGCAGCTGTAAACTTTGGTCAGGCCACATTTGGAGTACTGTATGCAGTTCTGGTCATTGCACCACAGGAAGGATGTGGAGGCTTTGGAGAGTGTGCAGAAGAAATTCACCTGAATGTTAGAGTCATAGAGCAATACAGCATGGATACAGGCCCTTTGGCCCAACGAGTCCATGCCAACCACATTAGCTAATCCCAATTCCCTGCATTCAGCCCATATCCCACTAAATCCCATCCTCCATGTACCTATCCAAGAGCTTCTGAAATGACACCATTGTATCTACCTCTACCACTTTCTCTGGCAGTTCATTCCATATATTTCCCACCCACTGCATGGAAAAGGTTGCCCCTTGGGTCTCTTTTAAATCTTTCCCCTCTCACCCTTAACCTATGCCCCCTAGTTTTGGACTCCCCTACCCTGGGGAAAAGACTGATACCGTCCACCTCTCTGCCTCTCATAATGTAAACATTTCAATAAGGTCGCCCCTCATTCTCCTATGTTCCAAGGAGTAAAGACCTAGCTTGGTCAACCTCTCCCTATAATTTATGCCCACGAGTCCTGGCAACATCCTTGTGAATCTTCTCTGCATTCTTTAACCACATCTTTCTTGGAACAGGGTGACCAAAACTGTACGCATACTCCAAGTGCAGCCTCACCAACGACTTGTACAACTGCAACATAATGTCCCAACTCCTGTACTCAGTGCCCTGACTGACGAAGGCCAGCGCGCTAAATGCCTTTTTACCACTGTCTACCTGTGATGCCACTTTTAATGAACTATATATTGAAATTCATTTGCCACTCCTCGGCTCACTTCCCTAACTGATCAAGATCCCCCTGTAATCCATGATAACATTCTTCACTATCAACGACACCACCTAATTTTAGAAACATAGAAAACCTACAGCACAATTCAGGCCCTTTGGCCCACAAAGCTGTGCTGAGCATGTCCCTACCTTAGAAATTACTAGGCTTAACTATAGCCCTCTATTTTTCTCAGCCCCATGTACCTATCCAAAATTTTCTTAAAAGACCCTATCATTTCTGCTTCCACCACCACTGCTGGCAGCCCATTCCACACACACCTCACTGAGTTTTAAAAAAAACACTTACCCCTGACATCTCCTCTATACCTACTCCCCAGCACCTTAAACTTGTGTCCTCTTGTGGCAACCATTTCAGCCCTGGGGAAAAGCCTCTGACTATCTACCTGACCAATGCCTCTCATTATCTTATAAACCTCTACCAGGTCTTCCCCCCCCCCCCCCCACCTCATCCTCTGTTACTCCAAGGAGAAAAGGCTGAGTTCCCTCAACCTGCTTTCATAAGGCATGCCCTGCAATCCAGGCAGCATCCTTGTAAATCTCCTCTGCACCCTCTCTATGGCCTCCATCCTTCCTTTAGTGAGGTGACCAGAAATGAGCACAGGACTCCAAGTGGGGTCTGACCAGGGTCCTATATAGCTGCAACAATACCTCTCGGCTCCTAAATTCAATTCCCTGATTGATGAAGGACAATACACCATATCACTTAACAACAGTCAACCCGTGCAGCTGCTTTGAGTGTCCTATGGACTCGGACCCCAAGATCCCTCTGATCCTCCACACTGCCCAGAGTTCTACCATTAATACTAGACTCTGCCATCATATTTGACCTACCAAAATGAACCACTTCACACTTATCTGGGTTGAATTCCATCTGCCATTTCTCAGCCCAATGTTGTATCTTCTCTATGTCCCGCTGTAACCTCTGACAGCCCTCCATGCTATCCACTACACATCCAACCTTTGTGTCATCCACAAACTTACTAACCCATCCCTCCACTCCTTCATCCAGGTCGTATATAAAAATCACAGAGTAAGGGTCCCAGGACAGATCCCTGAGGTATACCACTGGTCACTGACCTCCATGCAGAATATGACCCTTCAACCACACTTTGCCTTCTGTGGGTCAGCCTGTTCTGGATCCACAATGCAATGTCCCCTTGGATCCCATGTCTCCTCACCTTCTCCATAAGCCTCGCATGGGGTACCTTATCAAATGTCTTGCTGAAATCCATATACACCACATCTACTGCTCTCCCTTCATTGATGTGGTTAGTCACATCCTCAAAATAAATAGATTAATTAAATCAGGCTTGTAAGGCAGGGCCTGCCCTTGACAAAGCCATGCTGACTATTCCTAATCATATTATACCTCTCCAAATGTTCATAAATCCTGCCTCTCAGGATCTTCTCCATCAGTTTACCAACCACTGAGGTAAGACTCACTGGTCTATAATTTCCTGGGCTCTCTACTCCCTTTCTTGAATAAGGGAACAACATCCGCAACCGTCCAATCTTCTGGGACCTCTCCCTTCTCCATCGATGATGCAAAGATCATTGCCAGAGGCTCTGCAATCTCCTCCCACAGCAGCCTGGGGTACATCTCATCCGGTCTCAGTGACTTATCCAACTTGATACTTTGCAAAAGTTCTAGCACCTCCTCTTTCCTAATATCTACATGCTCAAGCTTTTCAGCCTGCTGCAAGTCCCCACTACAATCCCCCAGATCTTTTTCCATAATGAATACTGATGTAAAGTATTCATTAAGTACCTCTGCCATTTCTTCTGGATCCATACATACTTTCCCACTGCTGCACTTGATAAGGCCCTATTCTTTCGCATCTTATCCTCTTGCTCTTCACGTACTTGTAGAATGCCTTGGGGATTTTCCTTAATCCTGCCTGCCAAGGCCTTCTCATGTCCCCTCCTGGCTCTCCTAATTTCCTCCTTAAGCTCCTTCCTGTTAGCCTTGTACTCTTCCAGATCTCTAACATTACCTAGCTCTCTGTACCTTTTGTAAGCTTTTTTCTTTTTGACTAGATTTATTATAGCCTTCGTACACCACGGTTCCTGTATCCTATCATGACTCCCCTGTCTCATTGGAACATGCCTATGCAGAGCTCCACACAAATCCCCTGAATATTTGCCACATTTCTTCTGTACTTTTCCCTGAGAACATCTGTTCCCAATTTAATCTTCCAATTTCCTGCCTGAGAGCCTCATAATTCCCCTTACTCCAATTAAATTCTTTTCTAACTTGTCTGTTCCTGTCTCTCCAGTGCTATCGTAAAGGAGATAGTGATCATAATTCTATCTCCAAAATGCTCTCCCACTGAGAGATCTGACACCTGACCAAGTTCATTTCCCAATACCAAATCAAGCACAGCCTCTCCTCTTGTAGGTCTATCTACTTACTGTGTCAAGAATCCTTCCTGAACACACTTAACAAACTCCACCCCATCTAAACCCCTCACTGTATGGAGATGCCAATCAATGTTTGGGAAATTAAAATTTCCCATCACAACACCTCTGTTATTATCACACCGTTCTAGGATCTGCTTCCCTATCTGCTCCTCAATATCCCTGTTACTATTGGGTGGCCTATAATAAACACCCAGTAAAGTTATTGACCCCTTCCTGTTCCTAACCTCCACCCACGGAGACTCCGTAGACAGTCCCTCCATGACGTCCACCTCTTCTGCAGCCGCGACACTATCTCTGATCAACAGTGCCACTCCCCCACCTCTTTTGCCTCCCTCCCTGTCCTTTCTGAAACATCTAAAACCCAGCACTTCAAGTAACCATTCCTGTCACTGAGTCATCCAAGTCTCCGTAATGGCCACCACATCATAGCTCCAAGTATTTATCCATGCTCTTAAGCTCATCCATCTTGTTCACAATACTCCTTGTGTTAAAATAGACACCCCTCAAACTGGTCTGAGCACGTCCCTTCTCTGTCGCCTGCCTATCCTCCCTCACATACCTACTACTAGCTTTCTCTATTTGAGAGCCAAACACCTCTTCCCCAGTCTCTCTGGTTCAGATCCCACTCCCCAACAGTTCTAGTTTAAACTCTCCCCAGTAGCCTTGGCAAACCTCCCCACCAGGATATTGGTCCTCCTGGGATTCAAGTGCAACCTGTTCTCTTTGTACAGGTCATACCTGCCCCAAAAGAGGTCCCAATGATCCAGGAATCTGAATCCCTGCCCCTTACTCCAATCCCTCAGCCACGCATTTAACCACCTCCTCATTCTATTCCTATACTCAGTCACATGGCATAGGCAGTAATCCTGAAATTACTACCTTTGTGGTCCTGCTTCTCAACTTCCTTCCTAACTCCCTATAGTCTTTTTTCAGGACCTCATCCCTTTTCTTACCTATGTCATTGGTACCAATATGTACCACAACTTCTGGCTGTTCTCCCTCCCTCCCTCTGCAGGATATTTGGACGCGATCTGAAACATCCCGGACCCTGGCACCTAGGAGGCAAACTACCTTCCCAGTTTCTTTCCTGCATCCACAGAATTGCCTGTCTGCCCCCCTAATTATACAGTCCCCTATCACTACTGCCCTCTTCTCTCCTTCCCTACCCATCTGAGCCACAGGGCTGGACTCTGTGCCAGAGACACTGCCACTGTTGCTTCCCCCATGTAGGCTGTCTTCCCCCAACAGCACTCAAGCAGGAGTACTTATTATCAAGGGGTACAGCCACAGAGGTACTCTCTAGTATGTGACTCTTCCCCTTCCCCCTCCTGACTGTGACCTACTTGCCTGACTCCCGTGGCCCCGGTGTGACCATCTGCCTATAACTCCTCTCTATCACCTCCTCACTCTCCCTGACCAGACGAAGGTCATTGAGCTATATCTCCAGTTCCCTGACACGGTCCCTCAGGAGCTGCAGCTCAACACACCGGGTGCAGGAAACTGCACTCATACTCCTTCCTTTCCTGAAGTCGTCTTGTGTCAAGTCAAGTTGTGTCATCTGCAAACTTACTGATCGAGCCTTGTGCATTTGCATCCAAATCATTTATATAAATAACAAATAACAAGGGTCCCAATGCCGACCCCTGTGGCACACCACTAGTCACTGGTCTCCATTCCAAGAAACAACCTTCAACCACCACCCTCTGCTTCCTACCTCTGAGCCAATTTTGAATCCACCTAACTAGCTCTTTTGGATGCCATGGGACCCAACCTTCCAGACCAGCCAACCATGCGGGACCTTGTTGAAGGCCTTGCTAAAGTCCCAACAGACAACATCCTCTGCCCTCCCCTCATCTGCCTTTTCGGTTATCTATTCAAAAAAAAACTCTAAAAGATTCGTCCAACACGATTTCCTACGCAAAAAGCCATGCTGACTCCTCCTAATCAGACTCGTCCATCTAAATGCTGATAGATCCTGTCCCTCAGAATTCCCTCCAGTAACTTCCTACTACTGATGTCAGGCTGACCGGCCTGTCATTCCCTGGCCTGTCCTGCTATCCTTAAACAACAGTAGCCACCATCCAATCTTTGGGAACTTCATCAGTGGCTAATGATGAAGCAAATATCTCTGTAAGGGCCTCTGCAATTTCTTCTCTAGCCTCCCACAAAGTCCAAGGATGTACTTGGTCAGGCCCTAGGGATTTATCCACTTTAATGTGCTGTAAGGCTGCAAATACCCCTTCTCTGGTAATATGAATGTTCTCCAAAAACATCTCCACTTGTTTTCCCTATCTCTAGAGCAACCATGATTTTCTCCTCAGTAAACACAAGAGAAATATTCATGAAAAATCCCACCCGTCTCCTTCATGTTGTCTAGCAGTATCCTGGTGAACCTCTTCTGCACCCTCTCCAAAGCCTCCACATCCTTCCTGTAAGGCAGTGACCAGAACTGCACACAGTACTCCAGGTGTGGCCTAACCAAAATTTTGTATAGCTGCAACATGACTTGCTGACTTTTATGCTCAACACCTTGTACACAGAGCTTACAGCTGTGAATACCACATGGACTGTTACAGAACTCAAGTGGATCCCATGTTTTCAGCATCTAACCGGGCTGTGTCCAAATCCTGAGACTGTGGACTGTGGCATCCACCACACAGCCTCCATAACTAACTAAAGAGTAGCTACTGAGCAACGTGGACTGATGATGTGGCTCCCAATTCTAGTGCCCAGCCCAAGCTGTGAGTGTTGGTGGTGGTAGAGCCCTAATGGCACTGCTGGGTCCTACTGCTCCTCTTTCACCACCCCACCCAACCCTGTTCTCTCACACCTCCACTTACCCTTTGTCCACCCTGCATCCCTCATCTTTCCATCACCTCACCTCCTCTGAGCACTCCAACCCACTACCCTCCTGTGACCCCATGCATGACCCCAGCTCCATCCCTTCTGACCTCCCCCTCTCTGAGGTGGAACGTTCTGTCCTCAGCAGGGACCTTACCTTCATCCCCCTGCACCCACACCTCAACGAATTCCATGCCCACTGTGATGTCGAGCTCTTCTTCCATTACCACCACCTCTGCGCCTACTTCTTTGGCAAAGATTCCCCACCCTCCACTGACTCCTGTCTCAAGCCTTCCTTCTCCTCTTGGACACCCCCTTCTGGCCTACTGCCCTCTCTGGATCTTTTCATCTCTAGCTACTGACGGGCCATCAGCCATCTCAACTTCACCACGCCCCCCCGCACCCACCCCAAACTCGCCCCCTCTGAACACGCTGCTCTTCACTCTCTCCACACCAATCCAAACCTCACCATCAAATCCACAGACAATGGCGGTTCCATTGTAGTCTGGCAGACTGACTTCTACCTTGCAGAGGCCAGATGGCAGCTCTCGGACACCTCCTCGTACCTACCCCTGGTCCAGGACCCCATTGAGGATTATCAGGCCACACGATCACTGACTTTATCATGTCTCACACCAGCACTGACCTTATCATCTCCAGAGATCTCCCCTCCACAGTTTCCAACCTCATTGTTCCCCAACCCTGCACTGCTCATTTCCACCTCCTACCCAAGATTCACAAAGCAAACTGCCCTGGTAAGCCCATTGTTTCTGCCTGCTCCTGTCCCACCAAACTTGTCTCCTCGTATCTTGCTCGCCTTGGTCCAGTCCCTTCCCACCTACTTCCATCACACTGGCACCCTCTCCACCACCAACCATCTTCAGTCCCATGGCCCCAACCACTTAATTTTCACTATGGACGTCCAGTCCCTGTACACTTCTATCCCCCATCAGGAAGCCCACAGGGCTCTCCATTTCTTTCTGAAACACAGACCCAACCACTTCCCCTCCATCAACACTTTCTTCCGTCTGGCAGAACTGGTGCTCACCCTCAACAACCTCTTTCAGCTCCTCCCACTTTCTCCAGACCAAAGGTGTATCTGTAGGTACTTGCGTGGGCCCCAGTTATGCCTGCGTTTTCATTGGCTATGTGAAGCAATCCATGTTCCAAACCTACCTCAGCACCGCTCCCCAACTCTTTCTCTGCTACGTTGATGACTGCATTGGTGCTGCTTCCTGCACCTGTCCGGAGCTTTTCAATTTTATCAACTTAGTTACCAACTTCCACCCTGCCCTCAAATTCACTTGGTCGATCTCCAACACCTCTCTCCCCTTTCTTGATCTCTGTCTCCATCTCAGGAGGCAGATTATCCACCAACATCAACAAGCCCGCTAACTCCCACAGCTACCTCGACTACACCTCCTTCCACTCTATCACTTGCCAGGACATTCCCTTTTCTCAGTTCCTCTTGTCTCCTCCACATCTGTTCTCGTGATGAAGCCTTCCGCTCCAGGACATCCGAGACGTCCTCCTTTTTCAGAAAACGGGGTTTCCACTCCACTGCTATTGATGAAGCCCTCATCCGCATCTCCATTTCCTGCAAGCCTGCTCTTACCCCATCACCACGCCTCTCCACCTCCCACCTCCCACCCCCCACCCCCCCCAATGCAGAACAGGGACAGTGATGCCCCAATCCTCACCTACCACTTCACCAGCCTAAGGATCCAACTTCTGCACCCTCCAATGGGACCCCACCACTAGGCACATCTTCCCCTCCCCTCCCCTCTCTGCTTTCTGCAGGGATCATTCTCTCAGTGACTCCCTTGTCTGCCCATCCCTCCCCACCATTCCCCCTTCCTCCCCAGGCACTCGCCCCTGTAACCTTGCGCAATGTTACACCTGCCCCCTAATCTTTCTGAATGAGAAGAGTCTATCCATTTCCCCTCCCTCTCCCAATCCAGAAATCAATCTGGTGAATGATTGTTGCAGCCCCTCTATCTGAAGTGTATCCTTCCTTTGGTAGGGAGACCAGACCCATACAGATGCCATCTCACCAAGGCCCTGGATAATAATTGGAGCAAGCTGAGGAAGGGGCTTTGGGGGAAAGCTTCATTGTTGTCCATGGTGTGGGGAGTGACCATTAGACAAAGAGGAGCCACAATCTCATGAGGATTTACTGGCTCTCCCTCTATTCCTTCACAAATGTTATGGTAAATAGTGAAGAAATGGCCTCATCTGCTCTTCAGATGCTGTCTCTTGTGGAAGATACCACCAGAGATCAGGAGGGTCCCTGTGGAATTTCTAGGCCACAATCAGAAATAAGGACTGGGTAAAAATGTGCACATTTCTCACCTTGTACACACACTGTACCTACATTACTCACAAATTCAGAGGCAGGACACCTATATTTATACACAGTACACTACATTACAATTACTGCTGGTTACTTTGCAATACTTAGTACTCATAAGCTTGTTTATTATTCCAAGCTTTATGGTCCCTGCATACTATGATTACTCATTTTATGCTACATTATTGAGATCTGTTGCTGTTTGTTATCAATAATAACATCCCTAATTTTTGGAACATTCATTGCAAATGGAGTCATAGAGTTGTACAGCACAAAAATGGGCCCTTCAGCCCAACTTATCCGTCAGACTATGAGACATAGGAGCAGAATTAGACCATTCAGCCCTTTGAGTCTGCTCCACCATTCGATCATGGCTGATTTATTTTTCCCTCTCAACCCCATTCTCCTGCCTTCTCCCCATAACCTTTGATGCCCTTACTAATCAAGAACCTATCAACCTCCGCTTTAAATATACCCAGTGACTTGGCCTCCACAGCTCTCTGTGGCAATAAATTCCACAGATTCACCACCCTCTGGCTATAGAAATTCTTCCTCGTCTATTCTAAAGGATATCCTTCTATTCTGAGGCTGTGCCCTCTGATCCTAGAATGGTCCAGGCTGATCATGAAGCCTATCTAGGCTAATCTAGGATCGGTTCTGGGACCTCTACTTTTCGTGATTTTTATTAATGACTTGGATGAAGGGGTAGACGGGTGGGTTGGCAAGTTTGCAGATGACACAAAGGTTGGTGGTGTTGTGAATAGTGTAGAGGATTGTAGAAGACTGCAGAGGGACATTGATAGGATGCAGAGCTGGGCTGAGAAGTGGCAGATGGAGTTCAATCCGGAGAAGTGTGAGTGGTACACTTTGGAAGGAAAAACTCCAAGGTGGAATACACAGTTAATGGTAGGATTCTGGGTAGTGTGGAGGAGCAGAGGGATCTGGGGGTTCATATCCACAGATCCCTGAAAGTTGCCTCACAGGTCGATAAGATAGTTAAGAAAGCTTATGGGATGTTAGCATTCATAAATCGAGGGAGTGAGTTTAAGAGCCGTGAGGTAATGATGCAGCTCTACAAAACTCTGGTTAGACCAGACTTGGAGTACTGTGTCCAGTTCTGGTCGCCTCATTATAGGAAGGATGTGGAAGCGTTAGAAAGGGTGCAGAGGAGATTTACCAGGATGCTGCCTGGTTTAGAGAGTATGCATTATGAGGAGAGACTAAGGGAGCTAAGGCTTTACTCTTTGGAGAGAAGGAGGATGAGAGGAGACATGATAGAGGTGTATAAAATATTAAGAGGAATAGATAGAGTAGACAGCTAGTGCCTCTTTCCCAGGGCACCAATGCTCAATACAAGAGGGCATGGCTTTAAAGTAATGGGTAGGAAGATCAAGGGAGATATTAGAGGAAGATTCTTTACCCAGAAAGTGGTTGGGGCATGGAATGTGCTGCCTGAGGCAGTGGTGAAGCAGGTACATTGGTCAAATTCAAGAGATTACTAGATAAGCATATGGAGGAATTTAAAATAGAGGGATATGTGGGAGGAAGGGGTTCGATAGTCTTAAGCGAGGTTTAAAGGTCGGCACAACGTGGTGGGCCAAAGGGCCTGTATTGTGCTGTACTGTTCTATGTTTCTATGATAATCCCATTGACCCATATCCCTCCACTTTCTATCCTGTTCCAGAAGCAGCAAATGATGAGTGTACTCTGGTTGACACCCACAAAGAGGTTTTACTTGGTATTTTCTGATTTACCTCCACAAGAGGCAATAGGTGCTGAGTATAATTTGGTACACATGAATAGGAGTCAATGGACACTGGGTATAATGTGTATGCTTGTACAGTAGACAATGGATGCCAAACAAAAGTGAAATGTTGAGGACTGCAATACACAACTTTTTACCATGTAAATTATTTTAAGGGATGTGGATCAAATCACTAAGGTGAATTTTTTTCTAAATAAAAAGTGGAAAAGACTTGATGATATTTATGTCTCCTGATCCACTAAGCACATTGTTGACAATGCTCAGTGGACTAACTGATGCAGTCCCCGAACTAGAACATCATTTCCTCACACCCATACGCTCAATGTCACATGTCACTTCCAATGGGACTGTCAATAAAAGTGATCCTAAATGTGGTGAATCTCTAGAATTCTCTACCCTGAAGGTTGTGCAAACTAGATCATTGTAATACCTAAAGAGGAGCTTGATAAATTTTTGAAGGATCGGGGATCTGAGAATGCTGTAGAACTAGCACAGAGGAAGAGTTGAGGCCTGGGGCAGATCAGTCATGAACATTGAATGGTAGGGCAGGCCTGAGGAGCCAGGTGGTCTACTCCTGTTCCTACTTTATTGTGTTCTTGTGTTCAATTCAGTGATAGCTACACAATCTCCAAGATGCAATGACAGACATGCAGGCTATTCATGAAGAAAGGGGCTCATTCAAATGTTATTCCAGAAATTATGAATCTAGAGTTATTAAATGTTCAATTCATTGTTTGTTCTGTACCAGGTTCTGATCTATTGTTGCAGTTACTCTCCCAGCATTTTTTTGCTGCATGTCTTCCCTGAGGCCATACAATTCCTGAGTGGATTGTCCCGAGGTGCTCACTTACCTCCCAGAGCCTGTTTCATAACAAAGTCCATGATTTCTTCTGGTGATCTTTTGTGTCTTCAATTCCAGTTCTTACATGAATGTTACACAGAAATGGTTCTTCAAAGCTGGTGACCTGAAAAAGCACAATAAAACTATTAATATCAGCACTTTGCAATTATTTTTGAAATACATTTGAAAGAACATGTAGAAGTTAGAGTTCTGAAATCTTCAGGAACTTTACAACTGCAGAAATAACTTTATCCAACTAATTGAAATATCCATGTGAAACTAACCCAGGAAGAATTTACGCGCAACCCAAAGCTGCCCCGTGGTACTGAGTCTTGGGTGTGATTGCAGTTTGGACGTAGCGATCAGCTATCATGTCACGGGACTAGAAGGGGAGACCAACACCCCTAACCTTGTCTGCTGCATTCAGTGCTCCCGATGTGGCCTCCTCTACATCAGTGAGACTAAGTGCGGACTGGGTGACTAATTCACAGAACACCTGCGCTCCTGTCCACAGCGACAATCCCAAGCTCCCAGTTACATGCCATTTTAATTCCCCTTCCCCTTCCCACTCCCACACCGACCTGTCCATTCTTGGCCTTCTCCACTGCCAGGGAGAGGCCCAACACAAACAAGAGGAACAACACTTCATTCTCTGCCTGGGTGTCTACAACCCAATGGTGTGAACATTGAGTTTTCCAGTTTCAGGTAACCTTTATCTCCCATGTCCCACACCTCTCTCTCTCCCTCTGATCCACAGGTCCTCCCATTTTATCCCCTTTCCAATACCCACCCTCCAGACCCCCATCACCCATTTCCATACCCTTCTCCTTCCTGGTTCCACCCACCTACTACCCACACGGTACACCCATGACCCCCTCCCCCATCGTTCCATCTGCCTTTCACCTCTCCCCGAATGGCTCCTGTTATCACCTTCCTTCCTTACCAGATACTGGCACTGGTATCCTTTGTGTTCCCTGTTGTCACCCTCCATCCTCCGGTCTCCACCTTCATTCTCCCCTTTTGTCTGCTTCCTCCTATCGGCCTCTTGCCTCTGTGTCCCAATGCTAGTCCTTTCCCTCCCCTACCTGGATCCATCTGCTTGTCATCCTTCACCCCTCCTCAGTCCACCAATCACCTACTGACCCCTGTCTCACCCCCGTCCCTCTCCTCTTTATACCAGCTACTTTCCCTCTCCACTCTCAGCCTAATAAAAGGTTTCAACCCAATATGTCGACAGTTCCATCCCCCCACAGATGCTGCTCGACCCACTGAGTTCCTCCAGCAGATTGTTTGTTGTTCCAGTAGCTGCTCCTAGTTCTAGATCTCAGGCTGAGGAGCCAATCTTTGAGCAGCCACGCATAGAGCCACAGAGTCCTACAGCACGGAAACAGGCCTCTCGACTAGTGGGCACCCACTCATATTAACCCCATCTTCCAATGTCTAGTTGATTCAAGTGTTCATCTGGACACTTGTTAAATGCTGTCAGTGACCCCCTTCCACCACTCTCTCTGGCAGTGTGTTGCAGGTGCTCACCGCTCTCTGGGTGAGAAAGATCCCCTCTTATCCCCTGTAAATATCTTATCCCCTACCCTCAATCTGTATCCTCTAGTCTTATCTACCTCTGATAAGGGGAACGGTTTCCTGAGTTTACTCTGTCTACACCCCTCCTCCGATCCAGGGAGAACAGACCTAGTCTCTCCAGTTTCTCCTCAAGATGAGGTCATCTCCACACATCCTCTCCAGTGCTATCACATCTTTCCTACAGTGTGCTGCAGTACTCCAGCTGAGGTCTGACCAATGTTTTACAAAGTTGGAGCGAAAACTCCTTGCTCTTGTATTCAATGCCCTGAGTAATGAAGGCCAATATCCCAGGTGCCTCTTAACCATATTATCCACTGGCACTGCAACCCTCAGGAACTCTGGACTTGTACTCTGTTCCTCAATACTTCCTACTATTCACAGTGTGTGTGCCCTACCCTTGTACACCAAGGTTCCTCTATTCCTCAATACTCCCTAGGACCCAACCATTTATGGTGAATGTCCTAACCTCTTGTACTCCTGAAATGCATCACCTCACATTTATCAGGGTTAAACTCCAACTCCATTTCACCAACACATTGATATCACCGAGTAGTCCAAGACTACTCTCCACGAGGCATACAAGAGGGAGGTTGGAGCTCAGGAGTTCGCACTGCAGCAGGTATTGGTTTATTATTGTCACTTGTACTGAGGTCCAGTGAAAAACTTGTCTTGCATACTGATCGTACAGATCAATTCATTACACAGTGCAGTTACATTGAGTCAGTACAGAGTGCATTGAGGTAGTACAGGTAAAAACAATAACAGTACAGAGTAAAGTATCACAGCTACAGAGAAAGTGTAGTGCAATAAAGTGCATGGTCACAACAAGGTAGATCGTGAGGTCAAGATTTTCAGATTTTTGGGCTCTCTTCAGGGCAGGTGGGATCTGTACAAACAGGATGATTCGCACCTGAACTCGAGGGGGACCAATATCCTTGCGGGAAGGCTTGCTAGTGCTGCTCGGTGGGGGGAAAGGGTGTTTAACCCTCGAGTTGCTGGGGGTGGGAACCAGAGTGACAGGGCAGCAAGTGGAGAGGCTGTGGGGAAAGTACATGTTTAGACGACAAGATGGAAACTGAAAGGTTGAGCGTGGTGGGACTAATGTTCTGAGCTGTGTCTATTTCAATGCAAGGAGTATTGTAGTAAGGCAGATGAACTTAGAGCATAGATCAGCACGTGGAATTATGATGTTGTAGCCATTAGTGAGACTTGGTTGCAGGAGGGGCAGGACTGGCAGCTCAATGTTCCAGGGTTCCGATGTTCTAGAGGGGGAGGTATTGGGGGGGGGGTGGCATTACTTATCAGGGAAAATGTCACAGGAGTGCTCAGAGAGGACATACTGGAGGGCTCGACAACCGAGGCAATTTGGGTGGAACTGAAGAATAAGAAAGGATGACCATATTAATGGGACTACATTATAGACCTCCCATTAGTCAGCGGGACTTAGAAGAACAAATATGTAGACAGATGGCAGACAATTGTAGGAAATATAAAGTTGAGATAGTAGATTTTAACTTTCCACATATTGACTGGGACTCCCATACTGTAAAGGGATTGGATGGGATTGAATTTGTTAAATGTGTTTGGGAAAGTTTCCTTAATCAATATGTAGAGGTCCCAACCAGAGAGAATGCAATACTGGATCTCCTCTTAGGGAATGAGACAGGGCAGGTGACAGAAGTGAGTTGAGGGGAACAGTTTGGATTCAGTGATCATAATTCCATTAGTTTCAAGATAATTATGGAAAAGGATAGGACTGGTCCTAGGCTTGAGATTCTAAACTGGAGGAAGGCACCCCACTTCTGTTCTATTCTTTTTCTGTCCATTAACTGATCCACAATCCATGCCAGTAGCACTTTGTCCCCAGTCCCATTTGCTTGAACAATGAAGGCCTTCTGGAAGTCCAAATACTCCACATCAACTGGTTCCCTTTTCTGCTACTTACATTCTCAGAATCTCTACCAGATTTGACAAACATGATTTGCATTTCATAGAACAGTACAGCACAGGAAAAGGCCCTTCAGCCCACAATGTCTGTGCTGACCATAATACCAAATTCAATTTCTTCTGTCTGTACATGATCCATATCCATCCATTCCCTGCATGTTCATGTGTCTGTATAAAAGAATCTTAAACTCCACTATCGTGTCTGCTTCAATTACTACCCTGGCAGCCCATTCCAGGCACCCACCACTCTGCAAAAAAAAACCTGCCCTGCACATCTCCTTTAAACTTTCCCCCTCTCACCTTAAAGCTATACCTTCTAGTATTTGACATTTGTACTCTGGGAAAAGAACTCTGACTGTCTACCCTATCTATGCCTCTCATAATTTTATAAATTTCTATAAAGTCTCCCCTCAGCCTCTGTTGCTCCAGAGAAAACAACCCAAGTTTGTCCAACCTCTCCTCATAATTAATACTCTCCAATCCAGGCAATATCCTAGTGAAATCCTCTGCACCCTCTCCAAAGCCTCCACATCCTTCCTGTAATGGAGCAAACAGAACCACACACAATACTCCAAATGTGGCCTGACCAAAGTTTTATACAGCTGCAACATGACCTCCTGACTCTTGATCTCAATGCCATGATGCCCAATCCTATTCTCATTTTCTGAGTGCCCTGTTGCTACTTCCATAATAGATAGCAACATTTTCTTGCACTCATGTCAGGCTAATTGACCTGTAGTTCCCTCTTTTCCCCTCCTTTATTAATGTGACACAGATTGGTACCTTCCAACTTGTGGAAACCGTTCTAGGATCTATGGAATTTTAGAAGGTGACAACCAGTGCATCAACCATTTCCACGGGCTCCTCTTTCAGAATCTTGGGGTACAAGTCACCCAGTGCTGCAGAATTATTAGCATTAATCCCATAATTTTTTCAGATACTTTTAAATTAATTCCAATTACTGTCATCTTCTCATTTCCTGGACTGGCTGACATGCACTATTTCTGAGAGGTTTTCTGTATCTCTTTGTATGAATGCAGGCAAAATGTTTGTCAACTACAAACAACCTGCTGGAGGAACTCAGCGGGTCGAGCAGCATCTGTGGGAGGAAAGGAATTGTTGACGTTTCAGGTTGAAACCCTGCATCAGGACGGAGAGGGGAGATGGTCAATATAAAGAGGAGAAGGGGTGTGGTGAGAAAGGGGTCCAAGGAGATTGATGAATTGAGTGGTGTAAGATGGCAGGCAGGCAGGGGAGGGGAGCAGGGATGGGGTTGGGAGACAATGGCAGGTGAATGCTAGATGGAGGGAGAAAGAGAGAGGAAAAAGGGGGGAGAAACAGATAGAGCAAGGTGGGGGGGAGGGGAGTGAAGGTGGGAGACAGCTGCTGGAGGGAGATGAGCAGGAACACAAAGGGCTGCCAGTGCTGGACTCTGATCAGTAAAGGAGGTGAGATTGGGAACCGCTGGCGGTGGGGGGAGCTGTATGGCAGATGGAACCAGAACCAGATTTGGGGGGTGGGGTGGTGAAGGACTGTGGGTGAACTGTGTGTGTCATGGGTGGATGGGACCAGGACGTGGAGGGGAACAAAGATGTATGATGGAGGGCTGGAGGTGGGGTTGCTTGTCTGTTTAAAAAAAATGTTTGTTAACCTCTCGACCATTGTCTTATTCCGTAATGTAATTCCTCCTGCATCAGTCTGTTAGGGACCCACATTAACATCTGCAAAGCTCTTCCTATTTCTATATCTATAGAAACGTGTAAAGTCTGTTTGTGTATGCTTGGAATGCTCTTATTTTCCATTTCCCCTTTCCTTATCAAAGTCTGGTCTTCCTTTGTTGAAATCTGAAAGGTCAATTCTCATGTTTTCTGCTTGTTTTGGTAACATTAAGCATTTACTCAAATCTAATAATATCCTCCGTCTCTTCTTGGCCCTGTCTACTTTATCAGCTGCAGTGGTTCAGGAGGGGCAGCTGCTGTCCTCCAACATTATTAACTGGACGGGCAAATATGGATCAGAATTTAAACTCATCACGATTCAGTGTGCTGGTGTATTCCAGTCTTCCTGTTGACACTGTATTAATTTCTGAAAAGCATAAATCCCACAGAAGCTTGTGGAATGAGTTGATATCTGCCCTTAAAAGGCCAAAATTCCAAGGCTGCCTGCAGTTACCAATTCACTGGCATAAATCAATGGGTTTTTGAACAAAACAGACCCAATGCAGCGGCTGTGTTTGCGTTCCTCCTGCCATTTCCACTTCTGTGCAGTCATTCCCACAGCTGTGTGGATTTCTATAAATAATCACTTTGCATCATGCCACAGAGTACAGACTTCACCACAACAGCGTCAAATGGTGAGCAAGGGCAACCTTCAAACTGCGTTTCACTTGGTATTGGTATTGGTTTATTATTGTCACTTGTACTGAGGTACAGTGAAAAGCTTGTCTTGCAAACCAATCTTACAGGTCAATTCATTACACAGTGCAGTTACATTGAGATAGTACAGAGTGCATTAATGTAGTACAGGTAAAAACAATAACAATACAGAGTAAAGTATCACAGCTACAGAGAAAGTGCAGTGCAATAAGGCGCAAGGTCACAGCAAGGTAGATCGTGAGGTCAGAGCCCATCTAATCGTATAAGGGAACCGTTCAATCGTCTTATCACAGTGGGGTAGAAGCTGTCCTAAGTCTGGTGGTACATGCCCTCAGGCTCCTGAATCTTCTACCTGATGGAAGAGGAGAGAAGAGACAATGACCCGGGTCAGTGGAGTCTTTGATTATGCTGGCTGCTTCACCAAGACAACAAGAGGTAAAGACTGAGTCCAAGGAGGGGAAGCTGGTGATGGGCTGTGTCCACAACTCTGCAGTTTCTTGCGGTCCCGGGCAGAGCAGTTGCCGTACCAAGCCGTGATACATCCAGATAGGATGCTTTCTATGGTGCATCGATAAAAGTTAATGAGAGTCAAAAGGGACAAACCAAATTTCTTTAGCCTCCTGAGGAAGTAGAGGCGCTGGTGAGCTTTCTTGGCTGTGGCATCTATGTGATTTGACCAGGACAGGCTGTTGGTGATGTTCACTCCCAGGAACTTGAAGCACTCAACCCTCTTGACCTCAGCACCGTTGCTGTAGACAGGTGCATGTACACCGCCCCCCTTTCCTGAAGTCAATGACTAGCTCCTTTGTTTTGTTGACATTAAGGGAAAGGTTGTTGTCATGACACCATTCCACTAAGTTCTCTATCTCCTTCCTGTACTCCGACTCATCACTGTTTGAGATATGGCCTGAGAACTTGTAGATTGTAGAGCAGAATCTGGCCACACAATCATGAGTGTATCAGGAGTAGAGTAGAGGGCTGAGGATGCAGCCTTGTGGGGCACCAGTGTTGAGAATAATTGTGCCGGAGGTATTGCTGCCTATCCTCACTGATTGTGGTCTGTTGGTTAGAAAGTCAAGGATCCAGTTAGAGGGAGGTGTTGAGTCCTAGGTTTTGGAGTTTGGTGACAAGTTTGCTTGGGATTATTGTATTGAAGGCAGAGCTGTAGTCAGCTCTGTCTTCAGCTTTAACGATGCTGTCTGAATTTTTGGAGTAAAATAAAGAAGTGGATAAAGATGTTTTCTGAAAAGTTAAATTATCCATTGATAATTGCTTGAACCTTTCGACTCAAAGTCAAAAACCCGTAGATGCTGGAAATCTGAAATAAATCTCAGACTGCACGGATCGGTTGGAACAGCAGTTGGACTCACTGAGGAGCAGACAGGAGGCAGAGTGTTATGGACAGGAGCTTTATGCAGGTTCAGCCAGATAGATGGGTAACTGCCAGGAGGGACCGGCAGATAGCCACAGGGAACTCTGCACTATTCTCTCTAACAAGTATACCAGTTTGGATACTGTTAAGATGGAAATGGCCTCATGGGGAAAAGCAACAGAACAGCAGCAACCAGATCAGTGGCACTGTAGCGACTCACCGCACCGGCATCGAACTGGCTCCCGACATCGCGAATGTCGTCGGAGGCCCCGATCCAGGATGGTGCGGGGCCTTCCTTCTTCCCCATCATCGGGCTAGGAAAGCCTGCACGTGGCAAGGTCAGGTGACCCGCGCGGGACATCAGAGCAGGAACTGTAGCGCAGGAAGTTTTCGGATATTAAAGGCGCACCATGCCCCTGTCATTCTTTCGACTTCCGATTTCAAGCCAGCAACTCTGTGTCTTCATTTCGTAGTGTGTAGCTAGCCACTACATTGGTGACCCTAACGGGCCCAAACGTTTTTGGACCCATGATGTCTGCACAAGAAGAGGTACAGGGAGTTGCCCTTAAACTGCCCACCTTCTGGACCCTCAGGCCTCGTGTCTGGTTCGACCAGGCCGAGGCCCAGTTCCAGATTCACCAGATCACCAGGGATGACACCAAGTACTACTATGTGGTGAGTGCCCTCGGCCATGACACCGCAGCCCTGGTCGAGGACTTCATCCAGGCGCCCCCAGAAGAGGAGAAGTACAATAAGTTCAAGTCCCTCCTCGAGACCTTTGGCCTTTCTCGACGCGAACGGGCCTCCCGCCTCCTCCACCTCGAGGGGTTGGGTGACAGACCCTCCTCTGTGCTCATGAACGAGATGTTGGCCACAAACCCTGCCTGATGTTTGAGCAGTTACCCGACGACATCCACCTGCTCCTGGTGGACACCGATTTCAGCGACCCCTGGAAGGTGGCTGCCCAGGCAGATGTCCTTTGGCGGGTGAAAAAGGAGAGCGGGGCGTCTGTCGAGCGCATTGCCATGCCACGTACCCAGCGGCCCAGCAGGCTAGACCCGGCAATCGAACGCACCCCACCCGCCACCAGGTCTGAGACACCAACCGACCAATAGTGTTTCTACCACCAGCGGTGGGACGCTGACACCCGCAGGTGCTGGCCACCATGCAGGTTTCTGGGAAATGCCAGGGCCAGCCGCCACTGATGGCTATGGCGGCTGGCCACCCAGATAGCCTCTTGCATGTGTGGGACAGGCGTTCCAGACGTCGGTTCCTGGTGGACACCGGAGCTGAGGTCAGCATCATGCCTCCCAACAGCCACGAGACTCGTAACTGCACACCAGGACCCGTCCTCAGAGCGGCCAATGGTAGCACCATTCGGACCTTTGGCACCCGTTTGGTGCACCTCCAGTTCGGCACCTGCAACTTTACTTAAAAGTTCATCCTGGCCGCCGTCGCGCAACCACTCCTCGGGGCAGACTTCCTTCGCACCAACAGTCTGCTGGTTGACCTGCAGGTAAGCGTTTGGTACATGCCAGGACCTTCCAAACGTTCTCGCTGGGTGAGGCCAAACTACCGGCCCCACACCTCAACTCCGTCACCACGTCGACCAACGAGTTCACCAGGGTCCTGGCAGAGTTCCCGTCTGTACTAATGCCCCAGTTCTCCACCACCTTGCCCAAGCACGGCGTCGAGCATCACATCCCCACCCAGGGCGTTCCCCTCCATGCCCGCGCCCGGCGGCTGCCCCCGGACAAGCTCCGCCTTGTGAAAGAGGAATTCAAAAGAATGGAGGAGTTGGGGATCATCCGCAGGTCAGACAGCCCATGGGCCTCTCCACTACACATGGTCCCCAAGCAGCCGGAGGCTGGCAACCCTGCGGCGATTACCGACACCTGAACGACATTACTACCCCGGACCGGTACTCCATGCCGCATATTCAGGGCTTCGCTGTCAACCTGCACGGGTGGTCCATTTTTTCCAAGGTCGACCTCGTCCGCGGGTATCACCAGATCCCGGTGCATCCGGACGACATTCCAAAGACGGCACTGATCGCACCTTTCGGCCTCTTTGAATTCATCCGGATGCCCTTTGGCCTCAAGAACGCTGCAAAGTCTTTCCAACGACTCATGCACACAGTCGGGCGCGACCTTGACTTTGTCTTCATATACCTCAACGACATCTTGATTGCCAGCAGCAGCCGCCAGGAACATTTCACGCACCTCCGCCAACTCCTTTCTCGCCTGAGGGATTTCGGCCTATCAACCCGGCCAAATGCCAGTTTGGGCTTGAGACAATCGATTTCCTGGGCCATCGGATCGACAAACACGGCGCCACGCCCCTGCCTGCAAAGGTCGACGCCATCCGCCATTTCGCCAGACCCACCTCCATCAAGGGCCTGCAGGAATTCCTCAGTATGTTAAACTTTTATCACTGGTTCATACCATCTGCGGCCCGCATCATGCGCCCGTTGTTTGCTCTCCTGTCGGGTGGAAGCAAGGACATTGTTTGGTCAGAAGAGGCTCACACCGCGTTCGTCGAAACCAAGCAGGCCTTGGCGGACGCGGTCATGTTGGTGCATCCTCGAGTGGACATCCCGACTGCCCTCCAGCACAGCGGTTGGAGGCGTTCTAGAGCAGCTCATCGAAGGGCGTTGGCAACTGCTGGCGTTCTTCAGCAGGCACCTTCAACCAACAGAGCTCAAATATAGCGCCTTTGACTGCGAGCTGTTGGCGTTGTACCTGACCATCAGACACTTCTGATTCTTCTTGGAGGACGGCCATTTACAGCTTTCACCGACCACAAGCCGTTGACCTTTGCTTTCCACCGGGTCTCAGATCCCTGGTCAGCACGGCAGCAGCAGCGCTTGTCGTACATCTCAGAGTTCACCACTGACGTCCACCATCTGTCTGGGAAAGAGAACATGGTCGCGGATGCACTGTGATGGCCCACCATCCAAGTTTTGTCCCGGGGGTGGATTTCGGCACCTTGGCGGACGCCCAGCTATCGCACTGCAGTCTCGGGACTGCAACTGCAAGACCTACTGGTAGGCCCTGGTGAGTGCACCCTGCTCTGCGATATCTCCACAGGTAGACCCCGCCCCATCACCTGTCGCCGACGGCTATTTGATTCCATCCACGGCCTCGCACACCCATCCATCCGGACTACTGTCCGGATGGTGTCCGACAAATTCGTCTGGCATGGCCTGCGTAAACAGGTTTCCAAATGGGCCTGGTCCTGCACACACTGCCAAACCTCTCAAGTACAGCAGCATGTCAAGGCCCCCCTGCAGGACTTTCAACCTACCCGCTGGAGGTTTGACCATATCCATGTTGACCTGGTCGGCCCCCTCCCAGTCTCCCAAGGAGCGCGGTACCTCCTCACGATTGTCAACCGTTTTACCCGCTGGCCTAAAGCCATTCCCCTCGCAGACACCTCCACTCAGTCCTGCGCACGGGCCCTTTTGTCAACTTGGGTGGCCTGTTTTGGTGTCCTGGCAGATATCACCTCAGACAGGGGAGCTCAATTCACCTCTGGCCTGTGGTCTGCTGTCGCCGACTTGTGGGGTTCCCGGATCCACCTCACCACCGCCTATCACCCACGAGCCAATGGGCTGGTGGAGAGGTTCCATTGACACCTGAAGTCGGCACTCATGGCCCGCCTTAAGGGGCCCAACTGGGTGGATGAACTCCCCTGGGTTCTGCTGGGGATACGCACTGCACCAGAAGAGGACCTGCATGCCTCGTCCGCGGAGATGGTCTACAGAATGCCCTTAGTTGTCCCGAGCGATTTCCTATCAGCCCATCAGGAGCCAGAGGAAGAACCTGCTGTGGCACTCGACCGGCTGCGCGTGCAGCTTGGAAACCTGGCCCCGATACCCACCTCGCGACACAGACAGGCCCCGACCCATATGCCGACTTCCTTCCGAGACTGTAAGTTTGTCTTTGTCAGGAGGGGCGCACACCGAACACCACTGCAGCGGCCGTACGAAGGGCCATTCCAGGTCGTCAGGAACAATGGGTCTATGTTCATGCTGGACATTGGGGGGCGCGAGGAGGTTTTTACAATTGACCAGCTGAAGCTGGCTCATTTAGACTTGGACCAACCTGTGGTGGTCCAGTGAGTGCGACGCAGGGGCAGGTCACCCAAGTCATAGCTTATTTAATTATTTATTTCTGGTTTTCGTGACGGTATCACCAGTTCTTGGGGGGGGGGGGGTGTGGGGGGCGGTGGTGGTGTTAAGAGGCATCGAACCAGCTCCCGACGTCACAAACATCGTTGGAGGCCCCAATCTAAGATGGCACAGGGCCTTCCTTCTTCCCCAACGTCGGGCTAGGAAAGCCCGCACGCAGCAAGGTCAGGTGACCCGCGCAGGACGTCAGAGCAGGAACTGTAGCGCGGGAAGTTTTCAGATATTAAAGGCGCACCATGCCCCTGTCGTTCTTTCAACTTCCAATTTCAAACCAGTGACTCTGTGTCTTCATTTTGTAGTGTGTAGCTAGCCGCTACAGCACTATGATTGGCTCTGTTGTACAGCAGGGTAGGTCAAAGTCGAAAGTCATAAAAGTGCATGTGTGCACAGGTGCAATGAAAAACTTACTTGCATCAGCATCACAGGCACAGAGCATCATAGGATATAGGCGAGTGGTGCACAGATGGGCGTTTCTATGGCCATGAGCAAGAATGCAGGATAGTGAGTTGCCTCCCTGGTGCCAGGGTCAAGGATGTCTCATACCAGTCACAGGGCATTTGGAAAGGTGAGAGTGAGCAGCCAGAGGTCATGGTCCATATTGGTATTAATGACATAGGCAGGAAGAGAGATGAGGTCCTGAAAAGTGAATATAGGGAGTTAGATAGAAGGTTAAAGAGCAGGACCTTTAGGGTTGTAATCTCAGGATTACTTATTAATTAGGGAGAACATCATGACAGTACGAGAAGGGATATCCTGAGGGAATGTTCAGTGAGGTCATATGGGCAGAACTTAGAAATAAAAAACAGGTGATGAGATTATACTACAGGCTCCCCAATAGTCAGCGGGAATTAGAGGAACAAATGTGTAGTGAGATCACAGATGGGTGTAAGAACTTGAGACACGTACAAAACATTTAAAAGGCAGTTGGACAGGTACATGGATAAGAAAAGGTTAGAGGGATATGGGGCAAATGGGACTAGCTTGGATGGGCATCTCGGTTGGCATGGACCATTTGGGCCGAAGGGCCTGTTTCCATGCTGTATGACACTATGACTAAGAGTAAAGGATTGAGGAGTAAACTTAAGAAGGAAAAGGGACCATGAGATATCCCTAGCAGATAAGATAAAGGAGAATCTTAAAAGATTCTATGAGAATATTCAGAGTAAAAGAGTGGCCAGGGAGAGAGGATCAATGTGATAATCTATGTGTGGAGCCAAGGGAAGTTGGCAAGGTCTTAAATGAATACATCTGATCTGTATTTGCCATGGAGAAGGACGTGGAAGGCAGTGAGTTCAGGGGAGGGAACAGTGATATTCTGGAGCATATAAATATTGCAAAGGAGGAGGTATTGGAGGTCTTGAAATACATAAAGGTGGATACATCTCCAGGGCCTGATCAGGTATATTTTTGGATGTTATGGGAAGCAAGGGAGAAGATTGTTGGGGCAACGGCAGAGACTTTTCACACAGCAGTTAGTACTTGGAAAGAGGAGGTGGTTGAGACAAGAACAGTAACAACATTTAAAGAGGCATCTGGACAGGTACTTCAATGAGCAGGGCACAGAGGGATGTGGAATTAATGCAGGCAAGTGGGATTAGTATAGATAGGCATTATGGTCAGCATAGATGAGGTGGGCTGAAGGGCCTCTTCCTATGATGCATAACTCTATGCTGCCTGATCTGCTGAGTATTTCCATCACCCAGCGACTGTTCCTTTTTTAATTCCAGAAACCTGAACACATTGATTTTTTTGATAGGCTGAATGTATTTCTTCCAAATCTCACTCTTCCAGCTTGGATATTTCAAAATGCTGTTTGACCTATGACCGTGTATGCTCTGTATTTTCATCGTCCACTGGCAAAGAATCAATTTTCATCTTTAGCTTTCTTCACAGGGAGCTGTGCCCAATGTATGGTCTTAGTAACTTGATCAATAAATGCTGAACAGATGGATTACATCGGAATCTATGCACAGGAAAGGTCATATGGAGCCCCTCAAACCCCTTCCACCACTGAATACTAGGGTTGATCCAGTACTCGTCCATTTACCACCAATTTCCATGTCCTGAGATTCCTTTTGTGTCAAAAATATGTATCGATCTCAGCCTTGAGTAAACTCGACATACAAGTAACCACAATCCTTTGGGTAAGAAAATTCCAAAAGATTTATTACCCTCCGAATGAAGATATTCCTCATTTCAGTCCTAAATGACTGACCCCTTTACTATGGAGAACCCAGCCATTAGTTTTGTAATCTCCAGCAAGAGGAAGTACTCTATCCTTCAGAATATTACTTGTCTCAATGAGATCACCTCTCATTCTTTCAAACTGCAATGAGTATCAGCCCATGGCCCTCAGTCTCTCCTCCAGGACAACCCCCTCACTCCCAGAACAAATCCAATCAATCCATACAGCACTTACATGACTCGTGGTCTGCTTTAGATATGGTGACCAGTATCTCGATGAGACCTCAACAGTTACCATAATTTCATCTTTAAAAAGTAATCTATTTTTCTATTTTGTTTCACCTAAGTGAAAAAACTTGTATTTCCCCAGATGGTTCTACCTGCTTGTCTGTACTTTTACCTTGTCCCTAAACCTTTGCACACTACTCTCCCCACAGCTGACTTTCCCACCCAGCTTCTTAGCAGCAAATTTGGAAATGGTACACAGTGTCATAGAGTCATAGAGCAATACAGCATGGATACAGGCCCTTCAGCCCAACCAGTCCATGCCAACCACGGTGCCCACCCAGCTAGTCCCAATTTCCTGCGTTTGGCCCATATCCCTCTAAGCCCCACCCCTCCATGTACCTATCCAAGTGGTTCTTAAATGACACTGTTGTACCTGCCTCACCCACTTCCTCTGGCAGCTCATTCCATATACTCACCACCCTCTGTGTGGAAAAAGTTGCCTCTCAGGTCCCTTTTTAAATCTTTCCCCTCTCACCCTGAATCTATTTCTCCTAGTTTTGGACTCCCTTACCCTGGGGAAAAGACTGTTAGCTTCTACCTTATCTATGCCTCTCATAATTTTAAACATTTCTATAAGGTTGCCCCTCATTCTCCTACGTTCCAAGGAATAAAGACCTAGCCTGGCCAACCTCTCCCTATAACTCAGGTCTATCCCTGTAGTCCTGGCAACATCCTCGTAAATCTTTTCTGCGCTTTTTCTGGTATAACCATGTCTTTCCTATAACTGGGTGACCAAAACTGCACATGGTACTCCAAGTGTGGCCTCACCGACGACTTGTACAACTGCAACATAATATCCCAACTCCTCTTCTCAGTGCCCTGACTGAAGGCCACCATGCTAAATGCCTTTTTCACCACCCTGTCTACTTGTGACACCACTTTCAACAAACTATGCACTTGTATTCCTAGATCCCATTACACTCTCTGGTGCCCAACCATTCATAGTACAAGTCCTACGCTGGTTTGACTTTCCAAAATGCATCACCTCACACTTATCTGTATTGAAATCCACTCCTTGGCCCACTTCCCTAGCTGATCAAGATCCCCCTGTAATCTACAATAACCTTCTTCACTATCAATAAATCTAATTTCATATCATCTGCAAACTTACTGATCAAGCCTTGTGCATTCGGATCCAAATCAATTATACGAATAACCAGGGTCCCAACACCGAACCCTGCGGCACACCACTAGTCACTGGCCTCCACTCCAAGAAACAACCTTTAACCACCACCCTCTGCTTCCTATCTCCGAGCCAATTTTGAATCCACCTAACTAGCTCTCCCTGGGATTCCATGGGACCCAACCTTCCAGACCAGCCTGCCATGTGGGACCTTGTCGAAGGGCTTGCTAAGGTCCAAATAGACAACATCCACTGTCCTCCCCTCATCTACCTTTCTCTTTACCTCTTCAAAAATCTCTTAAAAGGTTTATCAAGCACAACTTTCCATGCACAAAGCCATGCTGATTCCTCGTAATCAGACTCTGTCTATTCAAATGCTGGTAGATCCTTTCATCCAATATGAAGAGCTGATCAGTGACACCAAACAAGTAGCAGTTCATCATTCTGAAAATGACTCCCTTGTTCCTACTGCAAGTTTTGACCAATCCTCTACCTGTGGTAATGGAATGATGATACTGAGGGCTTTAATTGCCCACACACGAACTGAATTAATGTTAAAATGAAGAGAAAAGAGGGAAGGAACTTTTTAAATGTGTTGAGGAAAGCTTCCTTGATTGTATATTCTCAGTACAACTAGGAATGAGGCATTTCTGAATCTGGTGCTGGGGAATGAGGAGGCCCATGGCCAAGAGTGAATGGGAGAACAGCTGGGTAAAGAGTGGTCATTCTGAGGTTAAGGTGAGCTATGGAGAAGAGCAAGGAACAATCTTGGAAGAGGTTCTAACTTCAGTGGAATGAGAGGGGATATAGCCATGGTAAAATGGACTGGAAAATCAATAGAATAAGGGGTGATCCTGAAAGAACCCCTTTGAGGTACAGGCAAGACACCTGCTCACAAGAGGGAAAGGTAGGGAAAGCAAATCCAGGACTCCTTGGATGACAGTGACAAAACAAGGAGTGTATGATGCATGTCAGCTGAATTTGTCAAACAAAAACTAACTTAGGTACAATAAGTTGATTGAGGAAGTAGAGAGCAAATAAGGTTGGCAAAGGGGCTTTAAGAAAAGAATAGCAGTTAACAAAAAGGAACCCAAAAATCTTCTATCAGCATACAAGCAGTAATTGGGTAGTAAGAGGCAAAGTGGGACCATGGAGGATGCTAATGAAATATTGGTAGTATCAGATATGATAGAAGTACCATGGTGGATACAGCAGAGTGGCTTGGAGGTGGTGCTGTTGCCCTACAACTCAAGGACCCAGGTTCATCCACAGCTCTCTATGCGGAGTTTGCACATTCTCCTTATGACTGCGTGGGTTTCCTCTGGGTGCCCAGTTTCCTCCCACATTCCAAAGATGTGCTGGTAAGTTACCCGCATTGTGGGTAAGTGGCAAAAGAATCAAAGGGGAGTCGGTGGGCATGTGAGAAAGAATAAGTTGCAGGACTTCTGGGAGATAACAGGAGGGGGAAAGGGACTGATGGGATTGCTCTGCTGAAAGGAAGCATGGACCAGATGGGCTGAATGGTGTCCTTCTGTACTGTAATAAGCAATGGATGGGTGAAAATTGATGGGCAGTATGGCCACACTTATTAGAGTGGATTTCACCTGGTCCAGGTGGCAGAGGGAAGGGGGGGACTTGGGCATAACAGACACGTAACCTTCCTAGATTCAGGATTAGAAAATGGTGAATATGACACTGTTCTTTAAGAGTGATTCCCAGTAACTGCAGGCTGTTTAGTGTAATGTTGGGGATAGGCAAGGTTTCAGAAATAATAATCAGTGAAAAACAGTTAGCAGGCACTTGGAAAGGTTTGAATTAATTCAGGACAAATTTGTAAAAGGCAGTTTGTATTTGACTAACCTGACCAAATTTTTTGATGAAGTAACAGAGGAGATTGATGAAGGGAATCAGGTGGATGTTGCCTTATATGAATTTTAAGCCAGTATTTAACAAAGTGCCACATAAAAGTTGGGTTAGGAGATAAGTATCAGCCTGGATTAAAAAAAATTGGCTTAAAGTTAGAGAACATAAGTCTTTGTAAATGGTTTGACTGTAATACAGCAGTCAGTGCTCTCCAAGGGTACACATTACAACCAATGCTTTATATATGGAACAATGACTAGTATATTGGAAGTCAATCGCAAAAGGTGCCACTTGAGACAAACTTGGGGGTATGGCAAAGAATGAAGATGATCTAATCGACTACAACAGGATGTGGGTGGACTCCCAGAGAAGTGGCAGATGAAGCTTTATAGAGAAGGGTGAGGTGTTGCATTTTGGCAGAAAGGATGGGGAGGGGCAGTTCTAGAGAGTTGCCGAGAGGTCATGTACAGACTTTGGAAGGTGGCAAAACATATTGTGAGGAGTAGTGAGTAAATCATGTGGCATCTTGGGCTTCATAAAAAAGAGCTATTGACCACCAAACTTTTATAAAGATCCAATCAGGCCACACCAAAATCAAGTCCAGTTCCAGCAACCACACTTTATCAAGGGTACACATGGTTTGACAGGGTGTAGAAGAGATTTACTGGAACAGTTCCAGGGATGAGGAATTTAACCTACAAGATTAGGTTGGAGAAACTGGAATTGTTTTCCTCTGAGGATAAGAAGTTGAGGGGAGATTTAATTGAGGTAGACAAGATTATGAGAGGTTTACATGCTTTGTGTTGGCCTTCATGGAAGAGGAACAGAAACCCACCCAGAAATAGTGGAGAACAATAGGTCTAAAGAGAGCAAAGAGGTGAAAAAGATTAAATAAAAACAGAGCAGGAATAATTGGTCAATTTCAGAGATTGAGGCTATAATGAGGAGCAAGGATAGTGGAAGTTAATGGTAATGCAATAAATCCCCTGGAGGTGATGATCTGTCCCCCGGGTTTTTGAAGGAGGTGACTATGGAAATAGTGTTTGACATCTTCCAAAATTACGCCGATCCTAAAATGGTTTCCTTGGAACCCTGCAAGCTAAGAAAAATGGGGCAAGAAACTAGGAACAGTGGATCAGTGGGCTTAAGTAGGGAAAATGTTGGAATCTAGCATTAAGGCAGTATTAATAGGGCATTTTGAAATTAAAAATAGGAATGGGGAAATCTTTTCTGGATTTATGAAAGAGAAATCATGTTTGACAAATCTGAGATTTTTTATAACTAGTGGAGGAGATATTGGGCAAACCAATGGATGTGGTATATTTGGACTTTCAGAAAGCCTTTAACAAAGTGCCACATAAGAAGTTATTGAATAAAATTCAAGCACACGGGATAGGGGGCAATATTCTGTTGAGGATGGAGGACCGGTTAATAGCCAGAAAAAAAGAGTTGGAATAATTGTTTATTTTTGGATAGAGGGGTTGTAACAAGTGGAATGCCACAGTGACCAATGTTGGGGCCACATATGTTCACAATTTACAGTATATCAAGGATTTGGATGCAGGGACCAGGTTTAATGTATCCATGTTTGTTGATGATGAAAAGCTGGATGGCAAGCAGAGTGTCAAGAAGGAATATGAATAGGCTCATTGAAGACCGAGGATGTGGAAGGTGGAGAATAATGTGGAATATGGAAACGTGTTAGATCTACACTTGGTAGCAAAAATTAAAGCAGAATATTTTTTTTCAAATGGTGGCTGATAGGAAGTGTTGGTGTTCAGAGAGACCTGGGTGTCCTTGTATACAAATCACTGGAAGTTAACATGCAACTTCAGCAAATAACTAGGGAGGCAAATGGTAAGGTGGCCTTTATTGCAAGTGGCTATGACTGTTCTGATGTAGGGTCTTGGACCTGAAATGTTAACTGTTTCTCTCTCCACAATGTGATATCAGACTTTCACCATCTGCAGTTTTTTGATTTTCTCATATTGCAAGAGGATTTGAATGAGGGAGAAGAGTATTGCTCTAGTTATTTAGACCCTGATGAGACTTAATCAAGAATAAAGTACAGGCCTGGTGAACAAAGGATGATGAATTGATCCTGGGATTGGGGTTTGAGGATTAAACCACTGGGAAAGATTGGGCCAAGAATCCCAAGTTTTGAAGAATGAGAATTAATCTCATTGAAACACAAATTTCTTACAAGGCTTGAAAGGGCAGATGCAGGAAGGATATTTTCCCCGGCTGGGGTGGTTAGAACCATGTGTCACCACCTCATAATAAGGGATTGGTTGAAAAACACTATGATGCTGGAGGAACTCAGCAGGTCAGGCAGCATCTGTGGAGAAAAGCAGGCGGTCAACATTTTGGGTCAGGACCCTTCTTCAGAACTGAAGATAGGAAAACAGGAAGCCCGGTATATAGGAGAGAAAAGCAGAGCAGCAATAGGTGGACAAAAGAGGGGAGGTGGGATGGGCACAAGGTGGTGATAAGTAGGTGCGGGTAAGAGATAGTGATGGGCAGGTGCAGGGGAGGAGGGAGAGCAGATCCACTGGGGGATGGGTCAAAGGTAAGGAGAGAGAGAAAATAAAGGGGGTAGAAAAAAGAGAGAGAGGCTGGGAAAGGGAAGAAAAGAAGAGACATGGGTGGGGGTGGGTTCTCCACGGATGCATAGTGTTTTTCATCTAGATTCCAGCATCTGCAGTCCTTGTTTCTCAAGGGTTTTATTTTTTAGAACTGAGTCCAGGAGAATTTATTTCAGCCAGAGGGTGGTGTATCTTTGAAGGACTTTGCCCAAAAAGTCACTGAGTATATTTGAGAAAGAGATTAATAGATTTTCAGATATTAAGGGAATCAAGGGATATGGAGTTACGGAAAAGCGGTACCAAGGTAAAAGATGAGTGGTGGTCCTGTTCAATGATGGAATTGGCACAAGGGGACAAATGGCCTTCTATTTCCTATCTTACTGGCCCTTTGAATCTAGCACGATCCACAATGTGCCTTTGTTGTGCAGCTTTCTTCAGTACAATGTATGTTCATTAAGAATTTTGAACTATTTCAGAGGGCCAAGAGGACCCACAACTTTATGTTCTTCTCTTTCATTAAATGTTAGCCTGTGTTTATCTACTGGGAAAATTATTTGAAAAGATTTTCCACTCTCAGCTAATGCTGACCACCCCGTCCCGTTTCCCGTTACACTGACAACTGTATTGTTCTGTACAGAACTGGAAGATTTCACGATTGTTGCTGCCAATTTCCACCCTATTCTCATTTCCATATGATCCACACCTGACACTTCCCTTTCTTGACATTTCTACCTCTTTCTCAGTGGATACATTCACAATCAAAATCCATACAGATCTTTGACTTTCTTTCCTCATTCTTTGTCCATCTTCAGTAACAGAACCTTCAGCCAAATCTCTGGATCTTATAAACCAAACTTCTCTTCCCACTTTTTAAAAACCTTCTTAAACCCCATTTATTACAATTTCAGTCATATCTTACCCACGCCTTATAGTTTAGCATTTAATCTTTTGTTCCATGGATCCTTCTCACTCTGCAAAGCAAAGTGCTCTATAAAAACAAGAGTTGATGTTCCTATCCACTGTTTTTCAATTATATTTTACATTTCATGGTGCCCTTTAGAGCTGCTGTGTGATGAAATCTTTGTTCCCATCACTGATTGGGAGCCATGATACCTTGACATTACTACTGGCAGTTGGGGATGGGGGGGGAAATGAAACAATGGTAGTAATAAACTTCTGGATGGAGAAGCTTGGCAACAATGGCAATATATGTTTTTTGTGTCAACTTTGCCTATTGGGCAGATGGTCTCTTGTTCCTCTGTCCCATTTCACGTGTATTGCCCTTCCTTTTCCTTCCTCTATTAAGAAAAATGAGAGCATAAGGAATTGGAGTTTGTGACAAGTTCGTAATTGGTTGGGAGGAATGTTAGAGAAATACGAACATATTCTGGTTGATGGGATGGTGACAAACTGATCTCCACAGGGAACTGTATCGAGCCTCTGCTGTCCATCATATTTACTAATTGTTTGAAGGAATATGTACCTAGAACTTGTAATTCACCCTCTTTTGGTGTGGATTGTCATTTTTACACAAATATCCAATTGGTTCCTCTGCAAAAAAAAATTCAAAAATTGGCCCAAAAGACATTTGAAATGGCATTGGGATGGTTTACACCCAGAAACATAACCAAAATCAACCTGCACAGGTAACAACAGGACAAGGCTCAACTGAACACAGCTTCTGACAATCAGCTGCACACCAGTCTGAGAGGCTGGCCACAACGGTAGCCACTCACTCGATGGTGCCATGGGGAAGAGGGGTTGCAGGGGGAGAGGGGGAGTAAAGTGCTATCAGATTTACACAGGGAGGTACAATGGCAGCCACATGTGGAGGACAGACATGAAGAATGACTCCTGTCTCCTGCATCTAGGTTCATCAGTCTGAAGACACAATGCAGTTTACATTTAGGAGCTGCGGTGACTTCATAAAGTGTGGTGTTTGGTGCAGGACCTGGCAACCAGTGCCTGAGGAAGACCCAGAGAATGAGAGACAGGCTGAGAAGAGAGGAACAGAATGCTGAGGACTGCCTGGTAGTCTTCCCAGCTGATACCAACAGCCTCACCTCATAGCAGATAAGGAACTCCTTCACAGAGAGATGCTTTTCATAAGAAGACAGGTCTTGGGTGGCAAGAAGTGCCACTGCCTCACAGCTCCAATGACCTGGTTCAATCCTGACCTCTGGTGCTGTCTGTGTGGAGTTTGCACATTCACCAAGTGACTGTGTGGGTTTCCCCCAGGTGCTCCAGTTTCCTCCCACATCACAAAGATGTGCTGGTAGGTTAATTAGTTGCACTATACTGTAGGGGAGTGCCAGAAGAACCAGAGGGGAGTTGATGGGGATGTGTGGGAGGGGTACAGGTAAGGGGGAATGGGACTGAGGGGATTGCTCCATTGGGAGCAGCATGGACCATATGGGCTGATTGGCCTCCTGTGTTGTAAGTAGATCTTAGCCCCAATGCAGACAAAATAACTCCATTCCTCAACCCCAATCACGTGGGTGGGCCAGAGTGACACATACAGTATAATCCCTCAATCCACCTTTCTCAGAACATCAATGAATGAATCCTTGATCCAGTGACTGTTAGTATATCTCACACTGACGTGTTTCATGGGGATACAAAACTAGTTTGTGCTTTGTGAGAATGGTGGGGGGGTGGGGGAGAGCCTGTCACCTGGAGATGGCAGGAGCTGGGCCCTGCACCACTCCCACTATGGTGGTTCTGCTGTCTTCCAGCCCTCTTGCTGTACTCGACCAGGACTTCCACCTCCCTGTGTAAATCTGATAGCACTTTACTCCCCCTTCAACCCCTCTTCCCCATGGCACTGTCGAAAAAGCCTCTGACTATCTACCCGATCAATACCTCTCATCATCTTATACACCTCTATCAGGTCCCCCCTCATCCTCCGTCGCTCCAAGGAGAAAAGGCCGAGTTCCCTCAATCTGCTTTCATAAGGCATGCTCCGCAATCCAGGCAGCATCTTTGTAAATCTCCTCTGCACCCTTTCTATAGCTTCCACATCCTTCCTGTAGTGAGGTGACCAGAACTGAGCACAGTACTCCAAGTGGGGTCAGACCAGGGTCCTATATAGCTGCAGCAATACCTTTCGGCTCCTAAATTCAATTCCAGTTGTTATTGAACCCAAAGCTCTGGCTCATGTCAGTTGGCAGAGGTGGGCATTGTGGGTCATAGTGACATAAGCAGGTGTGTGTCTGATCTGGATAAACGTCAGATGCTCCAACAGAGAAAGAACAAGAGTTCCTCGTCCAATTTCTGAAGTATTCTACCTCACCCAGTAATAATTACTTGGGCAATCTGCTTCTAGTTAAAATTGAATTCTGCATCAATTGTATATTAGAAGGAAAAGCTACCCAATCCAATCCCTGGGCCAGAGTTGTATATCCAAGTCAGCAGCTCGTGCTAAATAATAAGGGTGAGGTTATTGCATGTGAAGCTATGAAAGGGGACAAGCAATTTAAGCAAAAGGGCCAATCTGTGGCAAATGGAGTTCAAAATGCAGCCACCCTCCGTGTCAGCCTCTGATGATATAAATCAATCTTCTGATGATATAAATTCTTGTTACCAATTCATCGAACAGATTTCATTAATCTAGGTAACTACAGGCTGGTGAGCCTTGCGCAGAGTGGGGAAATTACTGGAGTAAATCCCTAAGGAATAGGATTTATGTACATCTGGAAATTTAGGGGCTAATGAGGGACAGTCAGGCATGTCTTTGTGCAGAGTAAATCCTGACCTCACTAATTTGATTGATTTAGGCAGGATGGTAGATGTTGTCTATATGGACTTCAGTAAGGCATCTGGCAAAGTCCCACATGGTCAGCTGGTTCAGAGTTTAAGGCACATGGAATCAAGGTGATCTGGCTAATTGAATCCAAAACTGGCTTGGTGATAGGAGGCATAGAGTGTTGGAAGAAGGATGCTTTTCTGATTGGAAGGCTGTGACCAGTGGTGTACCACAGGGATCTGTGCCGGGACCCTTGTTTGTCATAAATATTAATGACTTGGATGTGAATATAGGAGGCATGATTAGTAAGTCTGCAGATGATATGACAGTTGGGAGTGGGTGGATAGCATGGAAGATTGTCTAAGGCTACAGCAGGACATATATCAGATGGAAAGTTGGGTGGTGTGTGCAGATGGAATTTAATCCCAACAAGTGTGGGGTGATGCATTTTGGGAAGTTAAACAGCGGTGGGATACAAAGGAATGTTGATGAACAGAGAGACCTTGGGGTTCAAGTTCATAGTTCCCTGAAAGTGGCAACATGGGTATATAGAACATAGAACAGTACAGCACAGGAACAGGCCCTTCAGCCCATGATATCTGTGCAAACCATGATGCCAATCCAAACTAATCCCAGCTGCTGCACATGGTCCATATTGCTCCATTCCTTGCCTGTTCATGTTCTTATCTAAATGCCTCAAACGTTGCTCTCAGATCTGCTTCTACCACCTCCCGTGGCAGCATGTTCCAAGTATCCATCACTCTGTGTTAAAAAAAAAGCTTGCCTCATAAATTCTCCTTTAAACTTTCCTCTTCTCACCTTAAAGCTATGCTCTCTAGTATTTAACATTTCCCCCTGGGGAAAAACTGACTATCTACCCTATGTACACCTCTCATAATGTTATATACTTCTATCAGGTCTCCCCTCAGCCTCTGGTGCTCCAGAAAAAACAATCCAAGTGTATCCAGTAGAACAATACAGCACAATACAGGCCCTTCGGCCCACCATGTTGTGCCGACCTTCTAACCACACCTAAGACTATCTAACCCCTTCCTCTCACATATCCCTCTATTTAAATTCCTCCATATGCTTATCTAACAATCTCTTGAACTTGACCAACGTATCAGCCTCCAGTGTCCAACCTCTCCTTATAGCTAATACTTTCTAATCCAGGCAACATGTTGGTGACCCTCTTCTGCATCCTTTCCAAAGCCTTCACATTCTTCCTGTAATGCAGTGACCAGAACTGCACACAGTACCTCCAAAATGTGGCCTGACCAAAGTTTTTGTACAGCTGCAACATGACTTCCCAACTAGATCACAGATAACGGAGGTCCCAGCACTGATCCCTGCAGAACACCACTGATCACAGACCTCTAGTCAGAGTAATACCGCTCCACCACTACACTCTTGTCTTCTATGGCCAAGGCAATTTGAATCCAATCTATCAAGTCACCGTGGATCCCCGTGTGCTTTAATCTTTTGAATTAGCCTTCTGTGAGGAACATTGTCAATAGCTTTACTGAAGTCCATGTATACAACATTCACTGTCCTATCCTCATCAATCCTTTTCGTCACCTCCTCAAAAAAACTCCAGTCAACTTTGTAGGACCTGACTTCCCCTGCACAATCCCTAATGCTCACTGCCCCTACAAGTCTACGCTTTCCCCTAAGAATCTTTTCCGATAATTTCCCTACCACTGATGTAATGCTCACCAGCCTTTAATTTCCAGGTTTGTCCCTACTGCCCTTTTTAAACAAAGGAAAGAACATTCTCCAGTCCTCTATGATCTTGCCTGTGGCAAGAGGATATAAAGATCTCTGTCCAAGCCCCAGCAATCTTCTCTTGCCCCCCTCAATAAACTGCAATAGATTCCATCAGGCCCTGGTGACTTATCCACCTTAATGTTTTTCAAGAAACACACCTCCTTCTATATCAACATGCCCGAGAATATCAGCGCACCCCTCCCAGATCTCATTATCCTCAATGTCCTCCTTCTTGGTATATACCAATGCAAGGTACTCTTTTTGTACCTTGCACACTTCCTCTAACTCCAAGGATAAATTCCCTCCTTTGTCCTTGAGTGATCCTACCTTCTCCTGAGTTACCCTCTTGTTTTTAATATATGTATAAAATGCCCAGGATTCTCTTTAATCCTACTCACCAAGGACATTTCCTGGCCCCTTTCAGCCCTCCTGATTTTCTATTTCAGTACTCTCTTTCTTCCTTTGTATTCCTCAAGGCCCTGTCCAATTCCAGCATTCTAAATCATATATATGCTTCCATTTTCTTTTTGAATAAATTTGTAACATCTCTCGTCATCCAAGGTTCCCAAACCTTGCCATCCTTGACTTTCTTCCTCATGGAAACATGTTGGTCCTTAATTCTGACCAGCTGGCCTTTAAATGATTCCCACATGCCAGATGTGGACTTGCCCAATAACAACCGCTCTCAATCTATTCTTTGCAGCTCCTGCCTTATACTGTTGTAATTAGGCTTTCTCCAATTCAGCACTTTCCCCCGAGGTCCAGTCTTATCCTTATCCACAACTATCTGAAGACTTAGAGTTATAATCTCCCACTGAAACTCCAATCACTTGGCCAGGTTCATTTCCAAATACAAGGTCTAGTATGGCCCCTTGTATCAAGAAATCTTCCTGAATGAACCTAACAATTCTGCCCCATCTAAGCCTCTGGCACTAGGGGAGTCCCAGTCAATATTGGGGAAATTAAAGTTGCCCACTCCAACACCCTGTAGGCCAGAGCAGGTAGGAAGAAGGATATCAGCTAGCTAGGTTTTACAATAATCTGGTATTTTACCATTACTATTTTTGAGATTAACTTCTTCCTTAAGATTTAATAAATTACTCGTATTTAAATTCTCCATTGTGCCATGGTGAGAATCAACCTTCTGCCTCTGAATCAACAGTCTGGGTGCTCATTAGTCCAGTAACTAATCTGTAATGCCAACATACCTTTAAACTACCTGGACCAATGAGTATTTCTCACAATTTCAGTTTTAGTTCAGATTGCCATCAATTGCAACATTTGCTTTTATATAAAATTCAGTTCCTACCAAAATGGATGCTTTCAAAATTCCCTTCATTAGACATCACCTTCCTAGCTATATTCCTTCACAGATGCTGTATCCTGCTCACAACTTACCCCTACAAGGTTCCATCACTTGACACTTAGTCGCCTCCCACCCCATTTCAGCATTTTATTGGGATTGCTCAGTTTGTGACTCCCTTGTCCACTCATCTGTCCCCACCTACCACCTCCCTTCAGACTGCACTTTCTTGTGCAACCACAGGAGGTGCAACACCTGTCCTTTCACCTCTTCCCTTCCCACCATCCAGGGACCCAAATTCTCTCCAGGTGAAGCAACGATTCACTTGTACCTTTTCCAATCTGGTGTACTGCATTCGTGTTCACAGTGTGGTCTCCTCTACACTGGAGAAACCAAACACAGATTGGGTGAGCATTTTGTGAAGCATCTGCACTAGTCTGCAGGAATGACCTTGAGTTTATAATTGCCTTCCTACTCCAACTCTAATCTCTCTGTCACTGGCTTTCTGCATTGATACAAGCTGGAGGAACAACAACTCATCTTCCATCAGGGCACATTGCAGCCTTCTGGACCTAAGATTGAATTCTCTAACTGTAGGTAACATGCACTTCCTTCCTGTCTACCTGACATCCTTATTCTTTTTCTCTATGTGTATGGTCTGGCCTGCTGGGATGTCCCAGTGTGTCAAAACCACACCAGCAACACATTACACAACCACAGTATCTTCTCCCACCTGCCACATGTCTTCACTTTATCAGACAATTTCCCTTGGCAGCTTATGTGCTGATAACTGCCCCCATTATGCCATTTTGACTCTTCCTATCACAGACACTCCCTTTGTTCTAGACATCCCCCCCACCCCCCGCACGCTCCTACCTAGTGAAAACCTACTGGCTTCCCTCTGTCCCAGTTCTGACCCAAAATGTTGACTATTTCTCCTTCTACAGATGCTGCCTGATTTGATGAGATTACCAGCATTTTCTGTTTTGGTGTCAAATTTTCAGCATCTGCAGTTTTTTTGATTTTCATATACCCCAGCATGTCATCAGAAAACATATTATACTCCATCCTCTTCTCTATGATACTAGTGCAACTTATCTCTATGATACTAGTCACACTTATCTTTGAACTGTTAAACTTCCTCAATTCATCCACCATGTTTGTAACCTTTTCATTTAGGACCCTACAGTGCAGGCTGGTACTTATCAGCCCCCAGATCTATTAGATTCCCCAGGTCACTTCTCTAGTCAATTGTTTTGAGTTTGTTTTTGCCTCCTTAGTTACTGATAAATCTTGGTACGCTTTCAGAGCTTTCCACTATGAAGGCAGCTATAAGATGTTTATTTAATGTCTCTGCCAGCTTCACCCTTTATTAATGTTTGTCTCCTTTTGTCAGTTTAAGTTCTCCCAATCCTCAATACTATAATTCTTTGCATTTTAAGGCCTTCTCTTTCAACTCATTAACTTCAAATTAACTTCAATTACACATAGTTGGATCACTTTCACACAAAGCCTTTAATTGTCAACAAGTATTTCATATTTCCAAGTGGAACATGTATTTTTTTTAAATGTCCAGCACCTTTTATCTCCTTCATGCCTTTTAATCCAATTTCCTTATTTGCCTTAGCCAACCTGCCCTCCAAATCTATTTAATTACCTTTAAGAATAAGATTCTGGTTTTAGGCTCAAATTTGTCACACTCAGACTGAATGTATAATCCCACCATGTTATGCTCAGTCTTCCCTGAAGGATCTTTTACTAATTGATGTTATTTCATTACACATAACCAGGTCTAAAATATCCTGAGTCCACAACATTGTTCTAGGAAACTCTTGTCTGGTGCATTCCAGGAAATCAGAACTATCTTTCCCAATTTTTTTTTCCTAATCCATTAAGATTAAAATCTTCCATAATTATTTCATTGGCCTTTGTTACAACACCCAATTATTGCTCAATTGATTGGTATTTCTATCAATAGAAAGCTATTGTTCAGAGGCCTTTTGGTGATTCCTACCAGACTTTTCTGCCCTTGCTATTCTTTAGGTTCCTCCAAATTGATTCTATGTCCCAATTTTCCAAGCCAAGATCATAAAGTACTCTATCTCTATTCCCAATCTTCCCATATTTGCAAAGTGTTAAGTATCCTCAAATATTCAGTTTCCAGCTTTGGTCATCTTGCAGACATGTCTCTGTGATACCTATTAGAGCAAACCCAATTAATCTCTGCTTGAATTCATCTATCTGGTTCAATGAAGTTATTCTATCTGTCCTATTCTAGACAAGTAATATTTCACCACTATCACAAAGCAGATTCATAGAATAGCTTTTCCAGCATCAATTAACCTGAAGAGTTTCATGTAAATTCACTATGTTTCGATGTACATGTGACTAATAAAGATCTGATCCGATCTTATCTTAAATTCACTACGACCATCAGCATGGAAAAAAAATCAGTGAAAAGACTTGTCTTCCAATCCAGTCCAGAGCATCTACAATTAATGCATAATCATAAACACTCAGAGAGACTGGCATGAGGCATGAACTTTGTTTTGTCGTGATCCAAAAACTTGCACTAATTTGTCATTTGAGATTTTTCTTGGACTAAGTACAGTGACATTGGCAATAGTTATAAAACCAACCTGACACTGGCTGGATGAAACCATTCCCTGATGGTGGCAGTTCAGACATTCCTCGCAGTTTATGTCTGAGCTTGCGTATACACAGTGGCTGTAGAATAATTCAACAACACTGCCCCACTTACTTTCATTCTCAGCTGTTTCTCCTTAATTCCTTTCCTGCTTTCTCTGACTTATTTGCTTTTATCTTTACTTTTTCCCAACTCCTTATCCTTTTCCTTTATTTACCCTCTGAGTTAGTGACCCCAAGGTGGATTTGCACAGAATTTATTCCACAGAGCAAGTAACTTATTTCATTATCTGTTTAATTCTTTTCATTGGTCTGCTGGCATCAGTCCATTCTGTGTGACTCCCCCCCATACCTCCTCATTCTATCTTGTTGCCCTCGATCACATGTTATGGCATGGCACTACATTACATTCCTGTTGTTAGAATATCCTTAAATACACTTCAAACAATGCCACAAGATCTCTGGATAAATCATTAATTCTCAATCTCAATCAATGGCTTCAGCTACCACTGTCCTTGAGGCAAATTCACTCGTTCTGCTTAATTCCAGCAGATTTCTTAACTATGAAAAATCTCCCATCATCGTACAGATTTGATTTATTTCTGCCTTCTTCCCGATTTTTTTCCAAACAACCTCGAGGAATTCTGTTCATAATCTGTTCTTGTTTTCTCACGACATGACTTGCAGCCGTTACCATCATTTCTCATGAAATATTCTGTGGACTGTGACCCAGGACATAATCGGGACCAATGCCAAGGGATGTAATTCTACTCTTCAAAAAAACACTTTCCATTTACCACAAAGCACTTTCAGGGTGGGCGGAATGGCTTGCTAACAAGTAGACGTTGCTTATTCTTGATATCAAAGCAGGATCTTGTGGGAAAACAAGAAAAAACCAGGCTGGAGAAGGATGGAGCAATGAAACGGGGACAAGAGGAAGGCACACTAGACTAAAAGATGAGTGAAGCAGGACACTTGGTTTGCATTAGGGAATTGTATTCTGCAGGCTATTTATTAAAAATGTCTCTACTGGGAAGTTCCTTGTATCCCATATTATTGAGAGCCCAGACCATGCATAAAATCCCCTCCCACCCAGCTGTGCAGGCCCACCTGCAGTAAATCTAATACTTCAGAGAATGATTCCCAGACCCTGTAATGTAATGGCTTGCTATAAATTCTCTATTTTTTTGGATAAACAGCACTTTGCTTAACCAACTCTGATTTCTGGACAAAATAGACTTTCCTTAGATCCACTCCAATCTTACAAGTATAAACCTTGGTGGAGATTTTGAATGCTGTGGACTGTGGTTCAACACTGGTGGCCAGCCAGCACTGTGGTCACAGGAGTTGAGAGTAATGCACATCACACATTGATCGGATTGGCATTCAATGAATAAGGGCAAAGGTTGAGGGAATATCTCATTTGTTAATGAGAAATCCCTCAAACTCCAATTTAGCCTCATTTTAAGACCCTGTACCACTGACCACATCAGGCTAACAGTAGGCACAACTGACAAAGCCTTGCAATAGAAGTACACTTCACTCACTGCACGAGGACTGCAGTTGGTCCACGTAACGTCACATTTTTCTGTCCAAGCCCCGCTTATTGCTTAACACTTAATCCCAACACTTTGACTGTTCTGACATAAATGGAGACCACTAGACAAGGGTCATGGAGTTAAAAACAAACTGCTGGAGGAACTCAGTGGGTCAAGCAGCCTCTGTAGTGGGGAAAGGGATTGCCAGTATTTCAGGATGAGAACCTTGCAGCAGGATCTCAACAATTCCTTTGCCCCACAGATGCTGCTTGACCCACTGAGTTTCCTCCAGCAGTTTGTTTTTTACTCCAGATTCCGGCACCTGCAGTCCTTGAGTCTCCACAACAGAGTAGACTTTATTTCAACATGTGAGCTTCTCCATATTTCTTTGCCTCTTACAGGGTAGCCGCAATAAACTACTGGAAGAGCAGAACAAGCAGAGGATTAGAATCCCTGATGAGATTTTGTTTTTGGAATCACACACAGGGCAAGATTGTCAGAACAACAGAGCAATGAGGCTAAATACTTTGATCACATGAGTTGCCATGGTGAGGCTACGATTGTAGGGGAAAGCACCTTCAATGTCTATTCACAGTTGAGCACATTCTCACAGTGTACTTCCCATTGGTAACCTCTCAAGGAGACACAGCAGGGTACGCAGTGCTGATGGCAGCTGCACACGAGTACCTTCTCTGCATAATTATGCAATTTGCATTAAATTAGAATGTATTTCAACATTGCCAGTATCTTTTGAATAGTGTATAACAATTTCAAATCAAATGCTACTTTAATAGACAATCACAAATCTTTCAGTAAAATTACACATCCTAGGACCTTTCTGTTTCACATTTGGTGTCCTTGGTCACCCACATCACTGTGTCTGCTCCGGCTGGGGAAAGGTTGCTCTCTTTGTCTTTAAGGCCACATGATGTCCTTGACCCACAGGAAGCTCCTGCCTTGAATGGGCCAGCCTCAGATGCTGCATGGGTTCAAGTGAAGGAGCAGTCTGGGATGACTGCTGTAGAGCACAGGTGAGTCTAATAGTCTGACTGGCTGAGGAACATAGAACATGGAACAGTACAGCACAGGAACAGGCTCTTCGACCCATGATTGTCAGTGCTGACCTTGATGCAATTTTAACTAATCCCGTTTGCCAGCACACAATCTATATTTCTTCCATCCCCTGCCTGTTCAATGTACCTGTTGGAATGCTCTTAAACGCCACTATCGTATCTGCCTCCACCACCTCCCCGGCAGCATGTTCCAGGCACCCACCACTCTCTGGGTAAATATTAAATCTCCCTTAAACTTTTCCACCTCTCACCTTAAAGCTACGGCCTCTTGTATTTGACATTGCCACCCTAGGGAATCTCCAAAGTGGATCTCACAGGAAGCTGGATAAATACAACCAGGGAGAAAAGAACAGAAGGAGATGGGAATGAAGTGAGATAGCGTCATACAGCACAGAAACAGGCCCTTGGCCCAACTGGTCCATGCCGACCAAGATGCCCCATCCACGCTAGTCCCATTTTCCCGCGTTTGGCCCATAACTTCTAAGCCCTTCCAATCCATGTACCTGTCTAACTGTCTTTTAAAAGTTCTTATTGTAACTGCTTCAACCACCTCCTCTGGCAGCTCCTTCCACATAGCTACCACACTTTGTGTAAAAAAAAAGTTGCCCTCAAGTTCCTATTAAATCATTCCCCCTCTCACCTTAAACTTGTGACCTCTAGTTCTTGATACCCCAACCCTGGGAATAGACATTCATAAGTTTTCTTATAGAGGTGTACAAAATCATGTGGGGCATAGATAGGGTGAGTGCATTCACCCTATCTATGCCCCACATGATTTTGTACACCTCTATAAGAACACTTCTTAGTTTCCTATGTTCCAAGTAATAAAGTCCTAGCTTTTCTAATCTCTCCCTATAACTCAGTCCCTCCAGTACTGACAACATCCTTGTAAATCTTTTCTGCACTCTTTCCAGTTTAACTACATCTTTCCTATAGCAGGAAAACCAAAACTAAACAGAATACCAGCCTTGCCATCACCTTTTACAACTGCAACATAGCCTCCCATGCATATACTCAATGCCCTGATTGATGAAGGCCAGTGTGCCAAAAGCCTTCTCACCACCCTGTCTACCTGTGACTCCACTTTCAGGGAACCATGTACCTGAACTCCAAGTTCCTCTGTTCTACAACACTCCCCAGGGCCCTACTGTTTATTGTGAAAGGCCTACTTGATTTAACTTTCCAAAAGGCAATACCTTGCATTTATCTGAATTAAATCTGTTTGCCGTTCCTCAGCCCACTTACCCAACTAATGAAGATCCCCTTGTAATTTTTGATAACCCTCTTCCCTGCCAAGATGCACCTATTTAGTGTTTTAGTGAGGGCTGGCAGGAAGATAGTCTGGGGCTTAAAACTGACAGACAGCAGAGCAGACCAATTGGCTTGTCTTTGTGCCTTGCACCCAAGGTGATGTTGTTGGAAATAGAAGATTACCTCACTTAGTAAACAAATGACAAAAATGGACTGAGATTTGAAATCCATTTGTGGGTTGTGGGTGCTGAGTGTAAAATATTCAGTGCAGGTTGTTGGTTTGGGACCAGGAAGAAATTATTGTGGTATCTGGGAAATAGCTTTTAGTTGGAACAGAGGGATTTGATTCAGATCTACACATATTATACACTTCTCCTAGGCCAAGGTACCTGTGCACACTCACAGAAATTAGGCAGGACCCAGAGTACTGGGTCACCAATCAAAACACCAGCTCCCTGATTCTTAGAATAATAATACTCATTTACATGGTTTTATTTTGTATCAAAAGCTGTAAGATTTATTAAAAATTAACAGAAAATATTCACAAATATTAGATTAAAAGAGAGATTGATTGATAAAAGGATTGATAAATACTCCAGCATTCAAAAGACCATGGGATATTTTATAACACAGCAAGACAATAGATTGGAATTAATATTTGATTGAAGAATAAACTAGATCGTATATACATTTCAGCTCCCAGTAGGTCTTGCGTAATTCAGACAAATCTATTAAGTTTTCAGTAGTAAACAGAGCAAAGTGTTTCACATATACCCAGCTATTTCTTTATATGTTAAATGGGCATTATAGAAAGGCATTAATTGAAACCTACTTAAATCTGTACCTTCATTTTTAATGCCAAAAGAGAAAAGTTGTATTCTTAAAAAGTCAACTGAAAGGTTTTCTCCATGAAATCCCTGAAAGAGCCAACATCTGAATATAAATTCCACCTCTTGAGCTGACAATATTACAGATGTAATTATTTCTGATAACATTGAATGAATGATAAACAAAACTCTGGGCTGGTGACAATGGCATATTACAACGTCTCCAGACAACATAGTAGATCTAGCTACTGATACAAATTTCAAGCAGACTCATCTGGTCCCACACTTCAAGGGATCCCAAAATTCTTCTCATCCAGTTAATAACGTCTATGGTGCAGTCAGGGTTGTTATGAAAACAAGCTCAGTAGATAATTTGCATACAAGCTCTCAGAAATAACAATCAAGATGCCCGGTCAGTTATTTATTTTGGTGACCGTGATTGGGAGAATTCTATATCCTTAATTGGAATACTGCTGCGGGACCTTGTTTTCTCTTCCACAGGCAGTGCCTGTGTTGTGTTTTTACCTCCACCAATGCTATCACTCACTGAGTACACACCGAAGAGCAAGCTGGATTCATAAAGATTTAACAGGGAGTTTCCAACACTGGATCAAGCAGACATGCCGCACGTGGGACGTTCCCAATTCCTCTGGAACTGCAGTGAAATTGATTCCTATTCAACAGAGCCAGTCACTTCACTGTAATCAGTCTCCAAAATTCAATCCACTTCAATGGAATAAGTTTGAGACAGGAACACAAAGCAATGGATTGACTATCAGTGTGTCCCAGAGGAGTGTCTAGCACCTGATGAGCAGCACTCTCAGTGTGTCCCAGAGGAGTGTCTGGTACCTGGTGAGCAGCACTCTCAGCGTGTCCCAGAGGAGCACCTGGCACCTGATGAGCAGCGCTCTCAGGTGTCCCAGAGGAGCACCTGGCACCTGATGTGCAGCACTCTCAATGTGTCCCAGAGGAGTATCTGGCACCTGATGTGCAGCACTCTCAGTGTGTCCCAGAGGAGTGTCTGGTACCTGATGAGCAGCACTCTCAGGGTGTCCCAGAGGAGTGTCTGGTACCTGATGAGCAGCACTCTCAGGGTGTCCCAGAGGAGTGTCTGGTACCTGATGAGCAGCACTCTCAATGTGTCCCAGAGGAGTATCTGGCACCTGATGTGCAGCACTCTCAGTGTGTCCCAGAGGAGCAGGACGGAGAGGGCACTATCTGTGGGATGTCAGCCTTCTGGATCAGAGAGTAGATAGTGTCTCAGCCAGATGTATAAGATCCCATGGCACTATTCTCCCCTTGTCTCGCCAATATCTATTCCTCAATCAATGTTACACAAAATTGATTAGCTGATTGTTATCACAGCGCTGTTTGTGGGTGCTTAGTGTGCACAAATTGCTCCGGAAGTATTCATTGGCTATAAGGTGCACTGTTACACTGAGGTCATGAACGGCCCTATAGAAGAATCTCTTTATAACCTTGTTAATTCAATACTATTATGCTGCAGCAAATCCCTGGATAAACATTTTTTAAGCGACTGTCTATCTTGACCCTTTCTGTCATTGAATTCAAAATGACTAGTTGTGATAAATCCAGACTTCGGTTAGATGCATTAGAAGATGTTTTACTTACAAAATGAATGTAAGAACATTGTTTCTACATGTGAACTAGCCTGAACACTCCCTTAGAATTCAGTCTAACAGTTGGGCAAGTTTTATAAACTTATCTCAGAAGCAAATTCGAAAAGTAAACTACAACTCATTATGCAGAGCAGTCTCCAGAAGTTGCTGACGCAACAGGAAAGGTTGCTGATGTCTGCAGATGCCATCTTTGTACTGATGGAGCACTTTAGAAGGGAAACTTCTCTTCTGTCATATTAATGTGGCATATTATTTGAAGTTGACATTTTAAATTTGACATGCTATGTACGAGAGAAAATCTTAAACAAGTTCATAAATTAACAAATTCCCTTCTTTATTTGATAACTCTAGTTATCTAGTGGAGACTTGCTGCTTTATGTTATTGAGATTCACAATGTATGAACAAAGCAGCCTGGGACAGGACTTGGTGATAGTCTTTGTCTGGTGGAGATAATCAAATACTCCACAGGAAAGACCAGCAACAATAAAGGAGGGGATTATCTCAGATTCACTGCAGGCCTTTCAAAGAGTTCTGAAGAAAATGACATTTCTAATTAAAACCCCAAAAATGTTGGAAACATTCAGATTAGATGGGATCTGTTGAAAGAGAAACAAGCTCAACCTTTCAGGTCAATGACCTTTCATCAGAACTCCTGAAAGTTTGAAAGTGCTGAAGTGTGACAAGGGAGTTTGAGTTCTGATGAAAGGTCATCAGTCTAACTCCGTTTCTCTGTTGACAGTTGCTGCCTGGCCTGCTAAGTACTTCCAGCATCTGTATTTAGAAACATAGAAACATAGAAAAACCTACAGAGCAATTCAGGCCCTTCGGCCCACAAAGCTGTGCTGAACATGTCCCTACCCTAGAAATTACTAGGCTTACCCATAGCCCTCTATTTTTCTCATCTCCATGTACCTATCCAACAGTCCTCTTAAAAGACCCTATCATATCCGCCTCACCACCATTGCCGGCAGCCCATTTGACACACTCACCACTCTCTGAGTAAAAAACTTACCCCTGACATCTCCTCTATACCTACTCCCCAGCACCTTAAACCTGTGTCCTCTTGTGGCAACCATTTCAGCCCTGGGAAAAAGCCTCTGACTATCCACCTGATCAATGCCTCTCATCATTTTATACACCTCTATCAGGTCCCCCCTCATCCTCCGTCTCTCCAAGGAGAAAAAGCAAGTTCCCTCAACCTGCTTTCATAAGGCATGCTCCGCATTCCAGGCAGCATCCTTGTAAATCTCCTCTGCACCCTTTCTATGGCTTCCACATCCTTCCTGTAGTGAGGCGACCAGAACTGAGCACAGTACTAGATAGTGTTCATGGGTTCATGGACCGTTCAGAAATCTGATGGCGGAGGGGAAGAAGCTGTTCCTGAAATGCTGAGTGTGGGTCTTCAGGCTCCTACACCTCCTCCTCAATGGTAGTGACATGAAGAGGCATGTCCCGGGTGGTGAGGATCCTTAGTGAGGGATGCCGCCTTCTTGAGGCACCAGCTCTTGAAGATGTCCTCGATGGCAGGAGGGTTGTGCCCGTGATGGAGCTGGCTGAGTCTACAACCCTCTGCAGCCTCTTGTGACTCTGCACATTGGAGCCTCAATTCCAGGTGGTGATGCAACCAGTCAGAACGATCTCCACATCTGTAGAAATTTGCAAGTCTTTGGTGACATACCAAATCTCCTGAAACTACTAATGAAGTAGAGCCACTGGCGTGCCTTCTTTGTGACTGCATCAATGTGTTGGGCCCAAGATAGATCCTCTGAAATGTTGACGCCCAGGAACTTGAAGCTGCTCATCCTTTCCACGGCTGGCCCCTCAATGAGGACTGGTGTGTGTTCTCCTGACTTCCCCTTCCTGAAATCCACAATCAATTCCTTGGTCTTGCTGACATTGAGTGTGAGGTTGTTGTTGCAACACCACCCAACCAGCCAATCTGTCTCACTCCTGTACGCCTCCTCATTGCCAATCAATGTTTAAGCTAAATGATTTACATACAGGAAGGTCAGAGAACCTGAGTCAAATGTTTGATTGAGAATATAGCCTGCAAATGGTAATCCAACAGACTCAGCATCTACAGCATAAGTCCTTCGACACAGCTGCCTCACAAAAACTGGACAACTTTACATTGCAAAGAGCATTGAAATATTAAGTCTGCCCCACTGTATCTCTTCATCTGAACAATTGGGGCTATGTCCCACATCCTGCTTCCTATCTACATACTTCTGTTCAAGCAACTAGTGAAAATTAAGATTTAGTTTTTAAAAAAAAGAAACTCTATATTATCTGTCCCTTCAGTTATTGGGAGAGAATCCTGCATTCCAATGTACTGTTTCATTTCATTTCTTATTACCAGACGGCATACAGTGGGAATAATATCAGGGTTAAGATTCCTAATCACAAGTCTCTCCTCAACCAGCAGCCCTTGTCCCAGCTAACAATCAAAGGCATCTCCTTTTGTTTGCTGGCAATGAATGCCGAAACACTGATGTAATTTAAGCAGCACAACTGGTTTGACTGGTGATAATGAGCAGAATGAGTACTTGGAAATATCTGTAATCATATCACAGGCAACATGAACAGCATTTGATTTCTCTTAAAACCACCAATTTTATTTGGCATACCATTTGTCACTCTTACTAATTCCATTGTTGGAAAGAGTGAATGTTTTGCTTTTTGTAAAATATTGACTTGCTGATTGGGAGCAAGTGAAGCAAGTCAGACAAATGGGTCCAACTGTTGATTATTCCCAATGTACTGGCTGAAACTACATTACTGGCATCAGGGTTGACTACAATAGCCAGTACTGTTCCAAACCAATTTAATTCTAAATACAAATGCCCTGTCTGACAGGATTCCAAAAGTTCATTATCAACATCCTAGAAGTACTTTATCAGCATTCTGATGCACACATCGCACTGAGTTGTTAAATAAATCCACAAGTGTTAACAGATGTCAGGCAAGGGGCAACAGCCTCAACCATATTAAATTGAAAGCCCCAACTATACAAACACTAGCACTTATATCAGTGGTAGATAGTACTGGAGAAGATTCTTTGGGAAAAGATTTACTCACATTTGGAAAAGCAATGATTTATTAGGGAAAGTCAGCATGCTTTGTGTGGGGGAGGTCCTGTTTCAAATTTGAGTTTTTGAGGAAATTACGAGGATGATTGATGAGGGTAGGGCACTGGAATTTATTGAAGCATTTGACAAGACCCTCATGGGTAGACAGGTCCAGAAGATTAAGTCAATGGGATCCATGATGAACGTAGAAACATTACAGCACAGTACAGGCCCTTCTGCCCACGATGTTGTGCAGACATTTTCTCCTGCTCTGAGATCTATCTAAACCTTTCCCTCCCACATAGCCCTCCATTTCTCTATCATTCACATGTCTATCTAAGAGTTTCTTAAATGTCCCTAATGTATCTGCCCCCACAACCTCTGCCAGCAGTGCGTACCACGTACCCACCACTCTCTGTGTAAAAACTTACCCCTGATATCCCCCTTATACCTTCCTCAGTCACCTTGAAATTATGTCCCCTCATGTGAGCTATTTTTTGCCCTGGAAAAAGTCTCTGACTGTCCAGTCAATCTATGCCTTCTTATCATCTTGTACACCTCTACCAAGTCACCTCTCATCCAATTTCGGTCTAAAGAGAAAAGCCCTAGCTCAATCATCCTATCCTCATAAGACATGCTCTCCAATCCAGGCAGCATCCTGGTAAATCTCCTCTGCACTCTTGCTAAAGCTTCCACATCCTTCCTCTAATGAGGCGACCAGAACTGAACACAATACTCCAAATGTGGTCTAACCAGAGTTTCATAGAGCTGCAACATTACTTCATGGCTCTTGAACTCAGTACCCCAACTAATGAAGGCCAACACATCATATGGCTTCTTAACAACCCTATCAACCTGCACGGCAACCTTGAGGAATCTATGGACATGAACCCCAAGATCCCTCTGTTCCTCCACACTGCTAAGAGTCCTGCTTTTAACCTTGTACTCTGCCTTCAACCTTGTACTCTGCCTTCAAATTTGATCTTCCAAAGTGTATCACTTCACACTTTTCCAGGTTGAACTCCATCTGCCACTTCTCAGCCCAGCTCTGCATCCTATCAATGTCCTGTTGTAATCTACAGAAACCTACTACACTACCCACAACACCACCAAACTTCGTGTCATCTGCAAACTTACTACCCCACCCTTCCACATCCTCATGCAAGTCATTTATAAAAATCACAAAGAGCAGGGGTCCCAGAACAGATCCCTGTGGAACACCACTGGTCACCGACCTCCAGTCAGAATGTGCTCCATCTACAACCACCCTCTGTCTTCTATGAGCGAGCCAATTCTGAATCCACACAGCCAAGTCTCCCTGGATCCCATGCCTCCTGATTTTCTGAATGAGCCTTTCATGAGGAACCTTATTAAAAGCCTTACTAAAATCCACATACACCACATCCACTGCTCTAACTTCCTCAATGTGCTTTGTCACATCCTCAAAGAATTCACTCAGGCTCATGAGGCATGACCTGCCCCTCACAAGGCCATGCTGACTGTCCCTAATCAGCCTATGCTTCTTTAAATGCCCATAAATTCTGTGTCTAAGAATCTTCTCCAGTAATTTGCCCACCGCTGAAGTAAGACTCAGTGGTCTGTAATTCCCAGGGTTACCCCTACTCCCTTCCTTGAACAAAGGAACAACATTTGCCACCCTCCAATCAGCTGGCACTACTCCTGTGGCCAGCGAGGATGCAAAGATCATCGCCAAAGGGCGCAGTAATCTCTTCCCTTGCTTCCCGTTAGAACCATGGATGTATCCCATCCAGCCCCGGTGTCTTATCTAGCCTAATGTTTTTCAAATGTCCAGTACATCCTTTTTTCCTCACGTTGACATGTCCTAGCGTATAAGCTTGTTGTATGACATCCTCACAAATGTCAAGGTCTCTCTCACTGGTGAATACTGAAGCAAAGTATTCATTAAGGACCTCCCCTACCTCTTCTGAGTCCAGGCAGATGTTTCCTCTTTTTATCACTGATCAGTCCTACCCTCACTCTAGTCATGCTCCTATTCTTCACATACGTGTAGAATGCCTTGGGTTTTCTTAATCCTACTCGCCAAGGTCTTCTCATGCCCCCTTCTAGATCTCCTAAGTCCATTCTTAAGCTCCCCTCCTGGCCTACCTTGTAACTCTCCAGGCCCTTTCTAAACCTTAGGTAAGCTTCTTTCTTCCTCTTGACAAGATGTTCTATGTCTTCTTGTCAACCATGGTTCCTTCACTCTGCCAGCCTTACCCTGCCTCAGTGGGACAAACCTATTTCAGAACACCATGCAAGTAGTCTCTAAACAACCTCCACATTTCTGTTGTGCACTTCCCCAAGAACATCTGTCCACAGCATTCTGAAGGGGGGAGGGTGAACAGCCAGAGGTCGTGATACATATTGGTACCAATGACATAGGTAGGAAAAGAGATGAAGTCCTGAAGAGGGAATATAGGGAGCTAGGTAGGAAAGCTGTGGACCCGACCCGGGATGTCCTTGACTCTGACACCCAGGAGGCAACATACCAAGAGTCTCTTTCACATCCACAGAATCTCCTGTCTGTCCCCCTTACAATGGAATCCCCTATCACTACCGCTCTCCTCTTCTCTCTCCTTCTCTTCTGTGCCACACAACCAGGCTCAGTGCCAGAGACCTGGTCACTGTGGTTTTCCCCCGGTAGGTCAATTCCCCCCTCGCAACAGTATCCAAAGCGGTATACCTGTTATTGAGGTGAATGGCCATAGGGGTACTCTGCACTACCTGCCTATTCTCTGTCCTTGATAAATTGGCTAGATCACAGGATAGGGTTGTAGTGGAGGGCTATTCTTCTGACTGGAGGTCTGTGTCCAGTGGTGTTCTGTAAGGATCAGTGCTGGGAACTCTGTGTTTGTAATATGCAGAAATGATCTGGATGCAAATGTAGGTGGTCTGATTAGCAAGTTTGCAGATGACACAGACATTGGCGGAATTGCAGACAGTGAGGAAGGTTGTCAAAGTATACAGCAGGATATAAATCAGTTGGAAAGATGGGTGGAGAAGTATCCGGATAAGTGTGAGGTGTTGCATTTTGGGAGGTCAAATGCAAGAGAAAAGTATACAGTAAATGGCAGGACCTTTAGGAGCATTGATGTACAGAGGGATCTTGGAGGCAAGTCGTAACTACCTGAAGGTGGTAGCACAAATGGATAGGGCGGAAGGGAAGGCATAAGGCACACCTGCCTTCATTGGTCGGGACATTGAGTATAAAAGTTGAGAAGTCACATTGCAGCTGTATAAAACTTTGGTTAAGCCACATTTGGAATATTGTGTGCAGTTCTGGTCACCCCATTTACAGGAAGGATGTGGGGGCTTTGGAGAGGGTGCAGAAGAGTTTCACCAGGATGTTACCTGGATTGGAGGGTATGAGCTATAAGGATAAGGCTGAACAACTGTATTGTTTCCTCTGGACCGTTGGAGGCTGAGCAGTGACCTAATACATAGAAGTATATAAAATTATGAGATGCATAGATTGAGTAGATGGTCAGAATCTATTACCCAAGGTAGAAATGTCAAATACTAGAGGATATAGGGTTAAGGTGAGAAGGGAAAGTTTAATAGAGGGATGTGGACCATGTGCAGGCAGAAGGATTAGATAGGCATCATGTTCAGCACAGACATGGTGGGCCAAAGGGCTTGTTCCTGGGCTCTACTGCTCCATGTCCTATGGTTCTATGAATGAAAATAACAATGATCGATCGATTTTGTACTAAAGTAATAAAGTAGGAAACAAAATCAAATATATTCAAGGCCTTCATTCATATTTAATCAGAAAAAGATATCTGATTTATTGTTGGCACATTTGCTGAACATTGTAATTTTCATGAGCGCAAGTGTTAGATTATTTACGTGCATAATGTACTCCTTGCAGTCAAGAAGTTAATACAGAAAAGCCATATGAAAAGGCCAAATGGAACCCTACACTAATTTGCAATGTGAAAGAGGAACAAAACTGAAATTCCACAACAATGAATCAGAATCAGGTTTATTATCACTGACTTATATGTCATGAAATTTGTTGATTTGCAGCAGCAGTACAGTGTAAAGACATGAAATTACTATAAATTATTAAGTAAGTAAATAGATAGATAGATAGATAGATAGATAGATAGATAGATAGATAGATAGATAGATAGATAGATAGATAGATAGATAGATAGACAGATAGACAGACAGATAGATAGATAGACAGACAGACAGACAGACAGACAGATAGATGAATGGATAGGTAGATTTTTCCCAGGGGTGGGGGGGGGAGCGCGAAGGTGGTGGTGGAGGTGAGGAATAACGAAGTAGTGTTCATGGTCCATTCAGAAATATGATGGTGGAGGGGAAGAAGCTGTTCCGGAATCACTGAGTGTGGGTCTTCAGGCTCCTGTACCTCCTCCCTGATGGTAGTAATGAGAAGAGGGCATGTCCTGGATGATGAGGGTCCTTAGTGATGGATGCCATCCTCTTGAGGCATCACCTCTTGAAGATGTCCTTGATATTGGGGAGGTTTGTGCCCGTGATGGAGCTGGCTGAGTCTACAACCCTCTGCAGCCTCTCGTAATCCTGTGAATTGGAGGCTCCATACCAGGCTGTGATGCAACCAGTCAGAATGCTCTCCCCCATATATCTATAGAAACTTGCAAGAGTCTTTGGTGGTATACCAAGTCTCCTCAAACTCCTAACAAAGTAGAGCCACTGGCATGCTTCTTCGTGATTGCACCTTGAAGTCCACAATCAGTTCCTTGGTCTTGCTGACATTGACTGTGAAGTTGTTACTGCAACACCACTTAACCAGCCGATCTACCTCACTACAGTATGCCTCCCTGTCGCTATCTGAGATTCGACCAACAACAGTAGTGTCATCAGCAAATTTATAGATGACTTTGAGCTTGTACTTAGCCACACACTCATGAATGTAGAGAGAGTAGAGCAGTGGGCTAAACACACATCCTTGAGGTGTGCCTGTGTTGATTGTCAGCGAGGAGAAGATGTTGTCACCGATCTGCACTGACTGTGGTCTCCCGATGAGGAAGTTGAGGATCCAGTTGCAGAGGGAGGTACAGAGGCCCAGGTTTTGAAGCTTGCTGATTAATACTGAGGGGATGATGGTGTTGAATGCCGAGCTGTAATCAATAAACAGCAGCCTGACATGTTTCGCTGTTATCTAGGTGCTCCAGAGCCAGTGGGATTGCACCTGTTGTGGCGGTAGGCCAATTGCAGCGGGTCCAGGTCCTTGCTCAGGCAGGAGTTAATTCTAGCCATGACCAACCTCTCGAAGCTCTTCACCACAGTAGATGTGAGCGCTACCGGGCGATCATCATTGAAGCAGCTCTTCTTGGGCACCGGTATGATTGCTGCCCTTTGAAGCAGGTGGGAACCTCCGACTGCAGCAATGAGAGGCTGAAGATGTCCTTGAACACTCCAGCCAGTGGTCGGCGCAGGTTTTCAGTACCCTGCCAGGTACACTGCCGGGGCCTGACCCTTGAGGGGGTTCACCCTCTTGAAGGATGTTCTGACATCAGCCTCTGAGACAGAATCACAGGGTCGCTGGATGCTGTGGGGATCCGCACTGTGGGGATTGAGCACCTTCATCAGACTGCAGTCACTGGACCCAATGAACCAGTGAATGATTTCCCCAGAACTGGTTTATATGCAGTGACAGACAGCAACCGGTCTCATTTAACCATTGAATGATATCACTAGCCCCAGTACCATTACCCAGTAACAATACCAAAAGGTAGACATAGTTTTCATTCTCAGGAAGATGTGAGTATTTACCAACCAATGATTCTCCTCAATAAGCGAGTACCCACCTACCCTCAACATTCAAATACATGCCATTGCCAAGTCTCACACTATCAACATCCAGAGGATCACAAGTGACCAGAAACTTAGTGGACTAGCCACATAAATACTGTAACTACAAGAGCGGGTCAGGCTGGATATCCTGTGGAGTGATTTACCTCCTGACTCCACAAAGTCTTTCCACCAAGGGACATCAGGACTGTGATGGGATACTCACCACTTGCCTGCATGAGTGCAGCTTCAATATCTCACAAGATACTCCACACCCTTGATGTGAGGCCTTGCTCCTCAGCAACCTGCACTGAGAAATCAATGCACTTCTCCTTGGCAATCCTGGTGAAGGGAGCAGCTACAGTACACTCCCAGCAGGTTAGCTCCATGCCAGGAGAGTGCAGTTCCAATAACTCTCAAGAAGCTTGATACCATCCAGGACAAAGCAGAACACTTGACTGGGGCTCCATCAACCATCCTAAACATTCATTCCCTCCCCTATCATTACGCACTTTGAACACCTACAAAATTCACTGCGATTAACCACCAAGGCTGCTGGAGGTGCTGAATCTATCTTTAAATGAATGCTAAAGATGTCACAATTTTAGCCTAAGTCAATCTTAATACTAAAATTATCAGCCCAGCATTTTTTTATTAACATTACAAAAAAAGACTAATCTGCTTTCAGGTTACTGTCTGAAGTTAAGAATATCTGCCCAGTTGAAGAATGGTGCTTGCAAGACAGCACTGCTCTATCACTGCATAATTAAATTAGTAAATAGATTATCACCATAGGTAGGAAGCAAGAGTCATGTTTTCCGCATGCACTCTCCTGGCACAGAACCTAACCTGCTGGGACTGTACTTAAGAAGACTGTAGCCACTCTCTTCACCAGGATTGCCAAGCAGAGGGTCACTGACTTCTCACTGCAGGTTGCTGAGGCGTTAGGCCTCACATCAAGAAACGGCTTTTAGCAAATGAGTCACAGTGGCCTTTCCTTTAAGAAAATCAACCACCATTCCAGTAATCCAAAAGCGGAACCCACACTAATGAAGAGCACTAATTACACCTAATTTTATATACAAATTAGATTTATTATACAATATATTTTTCCGGCGAACCCAAATCCTGTACCGTCTGTCACACATAGACAGAAAAATATTGCACTTAAAACATTGATCACACTTTGCTGGTGATAAAACAATCCGCAATAGTGACTGATAAATTTTGCTGCATTCCCATATACTCAACACTGATGAACTCCAAGAAATGACAATTACCTGGATTGCCAAGGGCAGCATTTAACTCTTATCGCCTAGAAATTCCATTTCTCCTGAATTGGGGAGACTAATTAGGATGCAAGTTTGATCAGGAAAAAAGAAGGAAGCGTATGTCAGGGACAGAAAATTGATATTGAACAAGTCACTTAAAGTTTACAGGGAATATAGGAGATAATGTATCAAAGAAATCCGGAGGGCAAAAAGGGGCCATGAAATAACCTTGGCAAGTAGAATTATGAGAATCCTAAAATCTTTTATAGGTATATTAGAAGCAAGAGGGTAACTAAGGAAGAAATAGACCCCCTCAAGGACTGGAGGGGTAGTCTATGTGTGGAGCCAGAGGATCAGAGCGAGATCCTAAATGAATTCATTATATGGATGCTGAATATTCTTCAGGGAGAAGGATGTGGAGAAGGGAAGGGTGCGCTGATATTCTGGAACACATCTGTATCAGGAAAGAGGAAATGAAAAAAATACTGGAGCGCATTGGGGTACGTTTTTTACTCAAAGAGTGGTAGATCTTTCTCTTTTTTCCCTTTCTTTTTTTTCTTTTTCTTTTTTCTTTTCCTTTAGCTCATGGAGCAGACTCGATGGGCTGAATGGCCTACTTCTGCTCCCTTGTCTTGTGATCTTGTGAGATGCCTTAAATGCGTTGCCTGAGAGGGTGGTGGAGGCAAGTTCATTGGGGGCTTTTAAGAGGGGCTTGGATGGGCACATGAATGAGAGGAAAATGGAGGATATGGGCATTCTGTAGGTAGGAGGGAATAGCTATGTCGGCACAACATTGTGGGCTGAAGGGCCTGTTCTGTGCTGTACTCTTCTATGTTCTATGATACAGCAGGACATAGATCAGCTGGAAAGTTGTGTGCAGCAGTGGTAGTTGAAATTTAATCTGGATAACTATGAGGTAATGTACTTTGTGAAGACAAATTCTGGTAGGACATATAAAGTGGCAGGGACCTTAGGAGCATTGATGTACAAAGAGACCTTGAGGTACAAGTCCATAGCTCCCTGAAAGTGGTGAGACAAGTGAATAGAGTAATGAAGAAGGCATTTGGTATGCTTGCCTTCATAGGCCAGCACTGAGTATAAGAGTTGGGATGTCATGTTACAGTTGTACAAAACATTGGTTAGACAGCACTACAGCATTGTGTACAGTTCTGGTTGCCACAATATAGGAAGGATGTGATAGCAACAGAGAGAGTGCAGAAGAGATTCATCAGGATGTTGCCTGGAATGGAGGGCTGTGTTATAAGGAAAGATTGGTTAGGATAGGTTTATTCTCACTGGAATGTAGGGGGCTGAGGGGTGACCTTATCAAGGTTTATAAAACTATGACAGGCATAGATAGGAGTTTTTTCCCTAGACAGGGGAGTCTAGAACTAGAGGGCACAGGTTTAAGGTGATAAGGGAGAAATTTAAAGTGGATCTGAGGGGTAAGTTTTTCACACAAAGGCTGGTGGTTATCTGGAACAAGCTGCCAGAGGAGATGGTGGAGGCAGATACAATTATAATGTTTAAAGTGCATTTGGACAGGTACTTAGGAAAGGCATTAAAGGATATGAACCGAATGCAGGCAAATGGGATTAGTGCAGATAGACGTAATGTTGGCATGGATGAGGTGGCACAAGGGCCCATTTCTATGCTATATGATTCTGTGCTTCTATCTGTGATTCTATGATCAAAGCACTGGGTATAACATAATGATTACTATCTTTTAAATCCTACATTTTAATCTCTATCCTAGTTCCCTAAAATCTACTTGCAGGACCTCATCATTTTTGACCTCACTAAGTACATTAAGGGAAGAGTTCTTCACGCACTGCCTTCAGCTGCTGAAACAGTTCCTCTCTGCCCCTCTCTTCGTCTGTCTCTCTATCTCTGTTTCCTCATGTAAGACAGCCATATCATTAACATGCTTTCAAATAATATCCCCCTTTGTTTCAGAGACTTAGATTGCAAGGAACTGGAGACTGTCCAGCAGACAGGAAGGAAACCCTTCCATGCTCAAAGTTTAACTGGACTGGAAGATGTTCTTCTGCTGAGGGGAGCCAGGACAAGCCAGATCCTTGTGGCTGCTGACAATGGAGAAGCCTGTATCCCAGTCCTTCACCACCCATCCCTCCCTTTGAGCAAAGAATGTTCAGTCTACGTGTATCGGCATGTGTGCTGGGATCTTCCTTACATAGTCCCTCACACTCACCCTAGCTATGCTGCTTTTGTGTGTATGTGTCTTTATCAATGGCACATACACACAAGATATCTGCAGTTTACCCAACATGGTGCTCCACCTCAAGGAGCAACTGAGGAAGAAGGGAAGGACCATGAGATATAGGAGCAGAATTAGGCCATTCCATTGAAAAGGAGGAGTGACAGACCATATCATTGCTCCTAAAGCCGAAAAGCCTTGTCTCAGATACTGGCACTCTGATGGCTGAAGAGGCAAGGTTAGAGGGGCATGCCTCTTGTGGAGAGATACTTGCAGGCTGCAGTCAGGTCAGAGGCAAAGGAATCTTGGTATGCTGACTCTACAGGGATACACACACAAGTACTGCCCAGAGGCCCCAGGTAGGAACTATGGTAGCAGAGCATACCTGGGACAGATAATGTAGCTTCATAACCAATGGAATATTGTCTGATAGAATGAAGGGCACAGAGGAGGCCATCTCCAATCTCTTGCTGGGCTTTGTACAGAGACAGGTGTGCACCATTTATACACAAGAAGGGACGTGCATTTCTGTGACAGCCAGTGTCAAAGCTTCCTTGTAACAGCTGCTGAAGGAACAGATTTCCATTTCCATGGAATTACAGGTGGGGAATGTTCAAAGTATTAATACATCTGTGGAATCTTAAACTGCTCAAATTAGACCTCTGCTCACTGCCACCCAGGAGAAAATAAGAATATAAAAAAAAGGTGAAGTGATAGACTGGTCAGTCCCTTGAACCTGCTCTGCCATTCAATAAGATCATGGCTCATCCTCTATCTCAACAATATTTTCCTGCACCATCCCCATAACTCCTGATTCCTCTAATATCCTGCAATCTGTCCATTTCAGCTTTGAATACAATCAATAACTGAGCAACCGCAACCCTGAAGATGAAAGAATTCCAAAGATTCACAACATTTTCCTCAGAAATTTCTTCTCATTTCAGTCCTAAATGGTCTACCACTTCTTTTGAGACTGTGGTCTATTCTCTAGACTCATCAGCCAGAGGAAACATCTTCCCTTTGTCCAGGTTATCAACCCCTACCAAATTCAAAAGAATTGTGTACATTTCAATGAGGTCTTCTCACATTCTTCTAAAATCTAGAGAATAGGGTCCCAGCCAATTTCTCCTATGAGCCAGACCTGCCCCAGCAACTAGTTCTTCACCAGTTCTTCTTCTATAGGAGGCAAGGAGACTAAATTAAACACAAGCCAATGCCCAATATAATTGGTATCATGAAGGAAAAGGTGCCATTTGGGAACAGATTGCTCTCCACCACAAGTCAAATGCTGTTCTATTCAAACTGGTTGACAATCAGGAGAACATTCTTGCCATGCTTACTCCTAGAGCAGAGAGTATCATTTATCTCCCCAATGTTGCACTGAGTAGTGAACTGCATGATGTGGCACAGATTATTAGTTGCTGCTGGAATAATGTGGACACTGATAAATTCAGGGTTCAAGGCAGAGATCGACGACCTGAATGCAAAGCCTAAATAAGTGGCTGAGACTTTTGCTGGAGGTCACAGAGTCTATGTTGCTGTATAGAGCAACACAGCATGGATACAGGACCTTCAGCCCAACCAGTCCATGCCGACCATGGTGCCCACCCAGCTAGTCCCAACTTCCTACATTCGGCCCATATCCTTCCAAGCCCCACCCCTCCATGTACCTATCCAAGTGCTCCTTAAATGACACTATTGTACCTGCCTCACCCACTTCCTCTGGCAGCTCGTTCCATACACTCACCACCCTCTACGTGAAAAAGTTGCCCCTCAGGTCCCTTTTTATTGTGCTCAGATCTGGTTGCCTCACTACAGGAAAGATGTGGAAGCCATAGAGAGGGTGCAGAAGAGATTTACAAGGATGCTGTCTGGGATGCAGAGGATGCCTTATGAAAGCAGGTTGAGGGAACTTGGCTTTTTCTCCTTGGAGAGACAGAGGATGAGGGGGGACCTGATTGAGGTGTATAAGATGATGAGAGGTATTGATAGGGTAGATAGTCAGAGGCTTTTCCGCAGGGCTGAATTGGTGGCCACAAGAGGACATAGGTTTAAGGTGCTAGGGAGTAGATATAGAGGAGACGTCAGGGGTAAGTTTTTTACTCAGAGAGTGGTGAGTGCATGGAATGGGCTGCCGGAAACAGTGGTGGAGGCTGATACGATAGGGTCTTTCAAGAGACTGTTAGATAGGTATATGAGCTGAGTAAAATAGAGGGCTATGGGTAAGCCTAGGGTAGGGGCATGTTCGGCACAGCTTTGTGGGCCGAAGGGCCTGAATTGTGCTGTAATTGTTCTATGTTCTATGTTCTTAAATCTTTCCCCTCTCACCCTAAATCTATGCCCCTTAATTTTGGACTCCACTATTCTGGGGAAAAGACTGTTACCGTCCACCTTATCTATGCCTCTCATAATTTTAAACATTTCTATATGGTGGCCCCTCATTCCCCCACATTCCAAGGAATAAAGATCTAGCCTGGCCAACTTCTCCCTATAACTCAAGCCCTCTAGTCCTGGCAACATCCTCATAAATCTTTCCTGTACGTCTTTCCTATAACAGGGTGACCAAAACTCTACACAGTACTCCAAGTGCAATCTCACCAATGACTTATACAATTGCAACATTATGTCCCAACTCCTATACTCAGTGCCCTGACTGATAAAGTCCAGTGTGCTAAATGCCTTTTTCACCACCCTGTCTAACTGTGATGCTACTTTCAACAAACTATGCACTTGTAATCCATTACACTCCCTAGTGCCCTACCATTCATAGTATAGGTCCTACGCTGGTTTGACTTTCCAAAATGCATCACCTCACACTTATCTGTATTGAAATCCATTTGCCACTCCTCAGCCCACTTCCCCAACTGATCAAGGTAATAACCTTCTTCACTATCAACAACACCTCCTAATTCCTTGTCATCTGCAAACTTACTGATTGAGCCTTGTGCATTCTCATCCAAATCATTTATATAAATGACAAATAACAAGGGTCCCAACACCAACCCTGTGGCACACCACTAGTCATCGGCCTCCATCCAAGAAACAACCTTCAACCACCACCCTCTGCTTCCTACCTCTGAGCCAATTTTGAATCCACCTAACTAGCTCTCCCGGATGCCATGGGACCTCACCTTCCAGACCAGCCGACCACGCCGGAACCTTGTTGAAGGCCTTGCTAAAGTCCCAACAGACAACATCCTCTGCCCACCCCTCATCTGCCTTTTCGGTTATCTCTTCAAAAAAGAAACTCTAAAAGATTCGTCCAACACAATTTCCTACACACAAAGCCATGCTGACTCCTCCTAATCAGACTGTCTATTTAAATGCTGATAGACCCTTTCCCTCAGAATTCCCTCCAGCAACTTCCTCACTACTGATATCAGGCTAACCGGCCTGTAGTTCCCTGGCCTGTCCTGCTACCCTTCTTAAATAATGGAACAACATTAGCCACCTTCCAGCCTTCAGGAACTTCACTGGTGGCTAATGAAGAAGCAAATATCTCTGTAAGGCCCTCCACAATTTCTTCTCTAGCCTCCCACAAACTCAGAGGATGCACTAGGTTAGGCCCTGTGGATTTATCCATCTGAATGTGCCGTAAGGCTGCAAATATCTCATCCTTGGTAATATGAATTTCCTTCAAAACATCTCTACTAGTTTCCCTTATCTCTTGAGCAACCATGATTTTCTCCTCAATAAACACTGAGGAGAAATATTTGTTAAAAATCCCACCCATCTCCTGCAGCTGAAGACATACGTGACCCTGCTGATTTCTAAGGAGACCTACTCTCTCCCTAGCCACCCTTTTACTCTTTATGTAGCTATAGAACCTCTTGGGATTTTCCTTAACCTTACCTCTATCTCATATTTGCCCTCATTATTCCCCTCTTAAGAATATTGTTAATCTTTTTATAGTCATCAAGGGATTCACTCGTCCTCGACCTCCTAAACCTAATGTATGCTTCCTTATTTTTCTTGACCAGAGCCTCAGTATCCCTCGTCAACCAAGGTTCCCTAAACTTGCCAAGTTTACCCTTCACCCTAACAGGAACATGCTGCTTCTGGACTCAAAAGCCTCCCACTTGCTATTCATTCCTTTCCCTTCAAACAGGCTCACCCAATCGACCTCTGCTAGATCCTGCCTAATTCCCCCAAAGTTAGCCCTGCTCCAGTTTTGGACCCTAACCTGTGGACCTGTCCAATCCTTTTCCATCATGATTTTAAAACCTAATAGAATTATGATCACCAGAGCCAACGTGCTCCCTGACTGCCACTTCAGTTACTTGCCCTACCTTGTTTCCTAAGAGGAGGTCCAGTATTGCACCCTCCTGAGTAGGTCCCTCTATATATTGACTCAGGAAACTTTCCTGGACACATTTCACAAATTCCACCCCATCCAGGCCTTTGTTTATCAATTACAGCTCAGTGTTCAACACCATCATTCCCTCAGTGCTAATAACCAAGCTTCAAACCTGGCCCTCTGTACCTTCCTCTGCAACTGGATCCTCAACTTCCTTATCAGGAGATCACAGTCAGTGCAGCTGGCAATAACATCTCCTCCTCACTGACTATCAACACAGGCGAACTTCAAGGATGTGTGCTTAGCCCACTGCTCGACTCTCTCTACACTCATGACTGTGTGGCTAGGCACAGCTCAAACGCCATTTATAACTTTGTCGATGACACCACTGTTGTTGGTAGAATCTCAGATGGCGATGAGGAGGCGTACAGGAGTGAGGTAGATCGGCTGGTTGAGTGCTGTGGCAGCAACAACAACCTCGCACTCAATGTCAGCAAGACCAAGGAACTGATTGTGGACTTCAGGAAGGGGAAGTCAGGAGAACACACACCAGTCCTCACTGAGGGGTCAGTGGTGGAAAGGGTGAGCAGCTTCAAGTTCCTGGGCGTCAACATTTCAAGCAGATGGCATCTATCTTTAAGAACCCTCACCATCCGGGACATGCCCTCTTCTTGTTACTACCATCAGAGGGGAGGTACAGGAGCCTGAAGACCCTCACTCAACAATTCAGAAGCAGCTTCTTCCCCTCTGCCATCAGATTTCTGAATGGTCCATGAACCTATGAACACTACCTCATTATTCCATTTTTTGCACTATTTATTTATTATTGTAATTTGTAGATTTTTATGTCTTGCACTGTACTGCTGCCACAAAACAACAAATTTCACATCATATGTTAGTGATAATAAATCTGATTGTGATTCTAACACTCTGGGTAGCCCAGTCAATACCGGGGAAATTAAAATCTCCCACTAATACAACCCTATTATTCTCACAACTATGAGCAATTTCTCTACACACCTGCTTCTCAAGATCCCACTGACTACTGGGGGGGGGGTCTATAATACAACCCCACCAGAGTGACCCTCCCCTTCTTGTTTCTAAGTTCTGCCCACATGGCCTCACTGGACGATCCCCCAAGAATGTCATCTCTAAGCTCTGCTGTTATGTCCTCCCTTATGAAAAAGGCAACACCCCCTCCTCGCTTACCTGTACCTTTATCACACCTGTAGCATCTGTATCCTGGAACATTGAGCTGCCAGTCCTGCCCTTCTCTCAGCCATGTTTCTGTTATGACTATAATGTCCCAGTCCTCAAAGCCAATCCACACCCTGAGTTCATCTGCCTTACCTGTTAAACCTCGTGCATTGAAGTAAATGTAGTTTAGTTGAGTATTCCTTTCCCTGCCTTTCCGGTGCCCCTGGCTATCCTGATTACTAAACTTGCTCGTGCTTTCTTCCACGTCCCACCCCCCTGCCAATCTACTTTAAATCCTCCCATACAGCATTAGCAAATTTCCCTGCAAGGATATTGGTCCCTCTATGGTTCAAGTGCAATTCGTCCCTCTTGTACAGGTCTCCTCTACCCTAGAATAGATCCCAATGGTCTAAGAACCTGAATCCCTGCCCCCTGCACTAGCTGCTCAGCCACAAATTCATCTGCCCTATCCTTCTATTTCTGACCTCGCTAGCACGTGGCACTGGGAGTAATCTGGAGATCACTACCCTCGGTTCTGCTTCTTCTTACCTAACTCCTTGTGCTCATTCTGCAGGACCTCATCCCTTGTTCTATGTGTGTCATTTGTACCAACATGTACAACAACTTCTGGCTGTTTGCCCTCCCACTCAAGTATTTTCTGTAGCTGCTCAGAGACATTCTAGACCCTGGAACTTGGGAGGCAACACACCATCCTTGTGTCTCTTCTGTGGCCACATAACCTCCTGACTGCCCCCCCCCCACCAACTATTGAGTTCTCCTATCACTATCGCCCTGTCTAACTGCACCATTTTCCTCTGAGCCTCCAAGCCGGTCACAGTGCCAGAGAACTGATTGCTGCTGCTAGCCCCTGAAAGAACATCCCCCTCAACAGTACCTACAGCACCTGTTAGTGAGGGGAATGGCCACTGTCATAGAGTCAAGAGTTATACAGCACGAAGCAGGCCCAATGCATCCATGCCGACCAAGATGGCTCCCTCGACTACTCCCATTTGCCTGCGTTGGCCCATGTCCCTCTAAACCTTTCCTATCCATTAACCTGTCCAGATGTCTCTTAAACACTGTAATTGTACCCGCCTCAACCACTTCCTCTGGCAGCTCGTTCCACACACCCACCACCCTCTGTGAGACAAAGTTGACCCTCAGGTCTCCTTTAAATCTTTCACCCCTCACCTTAAACCTGTGGCCTCTAATTTTAGACTCCCCTACCCTGGGGGAAAGACTGTGACCATCCACCTTATCGATGCCCCTGGTGATTTTCTAAACCTCTATAAGATCACCTCCAACACTCGGGGGGAAACAGCCCCAGCCTATCCGGTCTCTCCTTATAACTCAAGCCCTCCGCTCCCGGTAACATCCTCATGAATTGTTTCGGCACCCTCTCTGGATTCATTACCTCCTGTCAGTGGAGATCCAGGGTGGGAGTGGGGGCGGGAGGGCGAGGTATGCAAACCGGAGGCCTTTTCCTTCCTGCCTCGGGGCCACAGGCACGTTCCCTGCCCCTGACGTCAGCTCACTCTGCACCTGACTCTAACCCTAACCCTAACCCTGATTCTACACACTGCCCCGACTCGGATGTTGTGCGCACACTGAGCGGCCCTTCAATCCCCACAACTTCACCCAACCCTGTGCTGTGAAAACATGGCTTTACCGCCTGAGTAACGACCGGCCGAAGTGAAACAAGGAGCTGCAATTTCTGCCGGCAGTGTGTTAAGCGAATGCTGTACACGGGCCGACTTCACCCCTGAACGCAGTCTACACCACACAGCGGAGATGAGCGGGCGCTCACCGAATTTTCCGATCCAAGTCTCTCCCTGAAAACCCTGGTTATCGTGCTTTCATTCCGAAATCTGTCTCCCTGCCTCCAGTAACGGAGCGCAGCGGACTGCAGTGCGAAGCCAAGGAATTTCTAAGCAATTATCCGCAATAGACTGAAGTGTGAGCGCGTTGTGACAAATGTCACTTTTCTGCGTTACCAACCGTCAGCCTCACTTTTACAACATTAACTTGTAGCGAGGGACCCGCGATTCCCGCTCTAACACCCTCGCTGAGTCGCCTTCACATTCGTGGCGCCCGGTTCTAGAGGCCGGGCTCTGTTCACATTGGACCAAATCCTGCCCCAAATGTGCAGGCATCCTGCAGTAACTGCGCTGACATTGCGGGTTCTCCGCACTGTGACACAGAGGCGGTCCTGAGGGCGAAGGGGACCCGCTAAGGGCATGCCCGGAGCCTGCGGCGTGGAAGGTCGTTACAAAGGAGCTCCCATCCGGGCAGAGTGACGGCAGCAGGTGTCCTCGCCTCCCCCCGACACTAGTGGTCAGGGGAGGCGGGGGGCAGCCGGAGGTTCTCAACACAACCGGGACCCCGGGTTCCGGGATAGACGGTAACCCGTAATACAAGTCAGCGACCAGTGCGCAGCCACAGGAGGCCGCGGGAGCGGAGAAGGAAGCAAACGGTTAGAGTTGTGCTGCGGGAGGGAAGTGGTGTCCGGTTCCCCAACTCACTGATGGGAAGGAAACGTGCCAAAGCGTGAAGGAAGGGGACCGCGAACGGTCCTTCATCGCCAAGTTCCTGTCTCTGATGAAGGGACATGAGGAAGGTACAACAGAAGTGTCTGTTAACAGTCACTCTGGGATAAAGTTAAATCTTCAACAACGCAGCTCGATCCAGAGGCGGGTGGAGAGACGCGTTCTACCTGACAGCATGCTGTGCTCATCACAGCTCAGACAAGAGGGGGCTGCAGTTATAACCCCACCTCTCACTCACTGAGCCTCCGAGCAAAGTACGGCGGGACTGCAAGATCGCTGCTTCCAAGTCTGTTCAGTGAAGAATGCTGGTATTAACCAGGAGGTCGGGCAGCGTTTGTGGAGAGAGAAATAAAGGTTCGGGTGGGTGAAATAACCTGGCCTTCGCAGAGATGCTGCAACCGGCCTGGCCAGCAGTCTCCGTCCTGTCAATTTGGCGCAGGACTAAACGTTGGCCGTGTGTCTCTCTCCACAGATGCTGCCTGATCTGCTGGGTTTTCCAGTAGTTTCTGTTTTTAATTTCGTTTGTTTTTCTTTTTTGTTGTTGTTGTCTGGCTTTGGAATGCTTGTAGTTGCGATGAAACGATTCCCATTCCTTGCCTCACGGAGCACATAAAAATGGTGCAGAGCTTCACACATCAAAACGTCACCTGGACATAAACCCGGATTTCTGTCCGTGCTGGAATTAACCGACTAACACAGGAGTATTCTAATAAATGCAGTGGCAAAACGGTAACTAACAATGAATCATAGAACATACTCCAAGGCTTCTTGGAGACTAACCCATAAATGGAATTACTGAGATTATTTGACGGAGATGGAGGGAACGATTTATTAGACCTTTCGCTGTGCTCAGATCCGCAATGTGCCCCTGGCGAAGCATCCTGTGCTACCGTAACGCAGGCGCTTTCAGTGAGGTTGGGGAGCCAGTGAGGCAGAAACTGACCCTATCCAAAGGTCCAGTCACTCGCTTCCTGCGGGGAATAGAACTGTTGTGGAGAGCAGGTGGGCTCTAAGGGAAAACAAAGAGACATAGAAAAGGATTGTGGAGCTTTAGACCCTCGCCAGCGCGGCCGACCATGGCAGAGAAACGCTAAGTGACTGAGAATTGGAAGAACGCAGAGATCCGAAAGCATTGCAGGGCTGGAGGAGATTGCAAGGACAGAGAGGGAGGTAGTGTGTTGAGGAATTTGAAAACAACAGCAGACATTGAGGTAACGCGTGGATAATGCACGGGCAGCAGAGTTGTGATTGACTGGAAGTTAATGGAGGGTGGGAGACAGGTTGGATGAGGCCGGCCCAGAGGTGGTAATGGCTTCAGCATCAGATGGGCTTGTAACAAGGAACAAATCAGGCAATGTGAAGGAGCTAGAAATAGGAAGTCTTGGCGATGGCGCAAAATGTGACCTTAAGCTCACCCCAGAGTCAAATATGATGCCAAGAAGTGATGCCAAGGAGGGAAAAGTCAATGACCAGGTCATGGTATTTGTGACAGGGATTGAAGACAATGGCGAAGAATGAGATGGGATTCTCTCCGGACTGTGTGGAGATTCTCTGTCCCTGGAGTGTGGGAATGGGGAATTCTGTTTCGTTGGACTGCGAATTGAGGCAAGATTCTGTGTCTCTGGAACGTGTGCGAACGACGAGGATTCTCCCTCCGCCGTGTCTGTGGGAATTCCCTGGTGTGTGTAGAAATGGACGAAGATGGGGCTGGTGCATTACCCCGCCTGTGGGAAAGTATTGCGGCTCCACAAAGCTTTGTCCCGCTAGACCTGTACTTATTGGTGAAGAGGCGACGGGACAGGGAGACTGGGTGGCCTCACGGATGCTGGACATGGTTTTCATGAGTTTTTGGAATTGCGAATCTCATTAGCAGCGCGCGGCGTTTACACGTTTCTGCATCTGGCTTGCTGGCTGCGCTGTCAGTTCAGGCAGCGACCTCACTGCTTCGCTCCATCAGCAGTTTTCAGTTAACACTGCTGCTACATTTCTGCCAAATTTCAATCGCATTTGGCGGGGGGTAATTGCTGCTCTGCTGGGTTTGAACGCTTGATGGTGCTTCCTAAATTAGAGCGTTCGGTGCCAATCTGTCTAGCCCCATCACTGTAAACACTTAAAAAGAGATAACGGAATATTCAGCGTCCCCTTCCCTTACTGAGGAACCCCGTGTCAGAGCGATCTCGTATCTGTTTCAGGTTACGCTAGACATCAATGTGACTGCAAGGGCAATAGAAGCATCCTCCAATAAGCGCTCTGTGCCAAATATTGTGCTGTACCGCTCGGTGATCACTTGACTCTGCGCCCTTGAAGGAACATTTTTCACACTCAGCAGAATCCAAGGTCACAACGTGTCTGGTTAAAACCCAGGGTTGTGTCTCCGGTCCCTCTCCCGGGAGATGGAGCCGGGAGTTCGTTACTGATTCGGCCACAGCACAGCATCTACTCGCCCTCAGCTATTGAACAGGCACTTACAGCAAAGCCATTTCGACACCCAAATCTTCCCATCGTAACAATTCAAAGGGGCGAAGAGACGTGACGGCGGGGACAATGCGGGCAAGGAGCAAGCATGCATGCCGAAATCGCGTTTATAAATGTAGCCCATTGTGACCACATTGTAGTAATGGTGCATCGTTGTTACAGGAATATTAACCCAAGTTCCGGCATTGTGACCCGGCCGCTCTCCCAAGAAAGGTAAACTCTGATTACTGAACATTGCCGAAACTATCTTCACATTCTCAACAGCTTCGCAGTCCAGATGCGCCCGTTAATTATGAGCAAGTTAAAATAAAAAGTAGGCAACAGTTCAACTTGCAGTCCGCGGCTGAACCCGCTCGGATACCTGCGCAAGGGAAGCGGCGGTGAGGTGTCGGTCCCTTACCTGCTGCGCCGGCTGAGTGTCCGAGAGTGGGTGCTGAAGGGACAGCTCCGGCTCGGGTCCCGCACGCCCCGTGTCTCGGCAGCACTAGCACATCTCTGCTCTGCACACACACTAAAAATAGCTGCCCACCCCCTTCCCTCCCCCTGCGCCAATCTGCACATGTCCACACTCAGCAAACTCATCTCCTCGTTTAACATAAATTCCTCCCCCCCCCCCCCCCACGGCCCACCCCCGATCCCGCCGACTGCAGGGACAGACAGCGGACGGGTGCGATGTATGCGCCGTGTATTGTCACAGATGTCCCAGTCAGCGAACACTCGGCAACTTTTCCTGCCACACAATAAAGAACGGTAGGATATCCCACCTCCAATGCACATCGCCAGGCAGCACGCACACACATCTATTCCTGCCAACAGTGCTTAGAGAACAAACGTTATTCTAATGATTGGTGTGGCAGATTTACTCGTTAGCCGCATGATCCAGTGAGTGCAGCGTGAATTGGCGGATGTCGGTAATTTTACCCGGCGCGGCACCGACTGGAAGGCAATTCGCGCCGTGTCAGGGAGCTCTGCTTTAATAAAGCGAGTTAGAGGCACTGCAGGAATATGACGCTACAGCGATAAACCAATGCTCACGGCAAACAGAGATGTCAGATCCAGTGAAGCCCGTTGGACGGCAGAGCCTGTGAAGGGCGCCCAGCTTCACTGGCACCCGACCCCTTCCGCGGGCTCTCACCGGGAGCCCGTCCCCACACCTCGACTCTCGGGCAAGGACCATTTATCATTTCAGCATCTGCTTAGGAAAACCATTCGTCCGAAATAGAGCGTGTTCATGAAACTGCTGCAACACTTCGCAGCCCAGCCGCACTGCCCCAGGTACGGGGCGCGGACCCCCGAACCCCGCTCCTCCTGGGGAGGCATCACCGGGGCCGGGACACCCCAGCTCCTGGGCGGTAGCCCGGGACCCCGCTCCTCCCGGGGACCCATCACCGGAAAGGGGGCCGGGGCCGGGGGCCGGGGCCGGGAGACTCCAGCTCCTGGGCGGCAGCCCGGGACCCCGCTCCATCCGTCGCTCAGTCACGGGGAAAGGTGTTGGGAGAGGCGGCACTCAGCGGGAGACGGATTCCGCACACTGAGCGAGCCCACGGCCCCGGGGACAGTGCGGACCCGCAGCTCCTGGGCTGATCCAAATAACCCGCAAGGTTAATGTTTAAAAAGTGCCGCGGGCCGGACTGGGAGGGAGAGGGAGAAGGTAGGTGGGAACCGTACTGGGTGTCGGGAGAGCACCGGGAAATGCTGACTGTGGGATGAAGAGGCAGCGAGCGAGAATGAGCTCGGTGACAGCTGTGACCTTGCAGAGAATCTCTGGGCGGAGCCAGAGAGCGGGGAGAGACGGGCGCCGGCAGCAGCGCTGCTCACCGCGGCTCAGTGCGGGACGTGGTCCGTGCTGGACCAGTCCACACCACACTCAGTGAAGGATATGGTCAGTACAGGACCGGTCCACACCACATTCAGTGAGGGATGTGGTCAGTACAGGACCGGTCCACACCACACTCAGTGAGGGATGTGGTCAGTACAGGACCGGTCCACACCACACTCAGTGAGGGATGTGGTCCGTGCCCGATCCGGACACACCGCGGCTCAGTGCAGGACGTGGTCCGTGCTCTACCCGGACACACCACAGTGAGGGATGTGGTCAGTACAGGACCGGTCCACACCACACTCAGTGAGGGATGTGGTCCGTGCCCGATCCGGACACACCGCGGCTCAGTGCAGGACGTGGTCCGTGCCCGACCCGGACACACCACAGTGAGGGATGTGGTCTGTACAGGACTGGTCCACACCACACTCAGTGAGGTTTGATCTGGACAAAAGCAAGACGGATATGATCCAGGTTACAATGGAAGGGTTCTGCAATTGGTCACTGAACCTACCTTTCATCCTCCCAATATAGAGTCCCAAATTCTAAATTTAGTGTTGTACAAGCAAAGTACATGCAGAAAGAGTGTTTGGGACCTGGATATTGGGAAGGGAGGGGGTATAAGAGCAGATCTGGCTCCCTGGGCTGCACAGGAGGTTGCCATGGAAAAGAGTGCGGGTACCTGTGAAGATGGAAGAGTGAAGTGGATCATCTGGAGCAAATGGTTCCTTTGGGACTCTGAAAAGGGAGAATGGGAACATATGTTGAACGTGTTGGAAATTACAGAGTCTGATCACTGAATGTGAAAGCTGGTGTGTGGTGAGGACATGGAGGGAAAGCAGGAATGCAGAAAATAGAACCGTAATCACATAACGTCCCCCTCCACCTCCTGCTTTCTACAGTTCTTCTCAAGGTTTGGGGCTGCAGGGATGCTGGATAAGGGTTGTAGTATGGAGAGGCAGGATTTCTCATGAACATACGAAAGTAACGGAACTGCAATGTGAAAGCTCTACTGAGCTACACTGGGCAGAGACAGAACATACAATGCAATGAGTGGAGAAAGCACGTGAACAGGAGGCTCAGCTTCACTACCATTTTCTCAAGCCCATTTTAGACAAGCAGTAAATGTTCCATCCCAACAACATCCTATAAATAAATAACACAGCTATTCAACCAAAGAAGGCATCTTCTGTCACACCTTTACCCATTACATCCTTGGACCATAATCTGCTCCTGCAACCTCAGCAGTCATTGGGACTGGAAGAGCCCTTTTGTTAAGCTGGTATCTATTCTTGGCAACCATATCCAGCAAGGAAAATGGAAAACTGGCTCTTAGTCACAAAAGTCTTACAGCATGTAAACAGGCCCTTTGGCCCAACTCATCCAGGCCTCACTCGTGCTTGCCAGTGAGCTAGTCCCATCTGCCTGCATTTGGCCCATAGTCCTCTAAACCTCCTATCCATGCATTAGTATGTGAATTAACAGAATTTAAATGCCCTGTCTGCCATATAAAGGCACAAATTCATGGCTCCCAATTGTTAGTCCAGGCCCTGAATTATCAGTCCACTAATGCAGTGGTTTTCAACCTTTTTCATGCTGCAGCCCCCAGAACATGTCCTTGTTAGATGGTGGACCCCCAAAGCCCACAAAATCAAACAATCGATAATTCATGCATACAACACATAAATTACTGCACATAGGCCCTATTGAAATAGTGACTATTTCAATCACCGATAATTACCAGCGGTGTCTTTCAGTGTTCAGTTCAACGTGAAGGTTGTACCTGTTTTGCACTGCAGAGTTTGTCCAAACATGGTGGTATGTGTGACAAACATACGCATATGTCATCCTCAATATTCAGTCTTGATCTATATTTGGTATTCATGTATTCATGGCAGTGACTGCAGAAAATGCTATTTCGTACAAGTAAGTGGTTGCAAATGGTAACAGAACATTGACGGCTTTGCCGGACAGCAGTGGATACTCCTGGGAACATGCTATCCAGAACGACAACAGTGACATTCGGTTGAACTGCAAGTGCAAAGTCCTGTCAGATGACAGTTCAGCCAATTCTTCTTGTTCATGTCCAGTTAAATCAGTAAGCATGCATTCAACCGGACGTTGAATCCAATCAAACATGCTCGTGTCATCGTCGCCGAAATATTCCATAGAACCATAGAATAATAGGGCACAATACAGGCCCTTCAGCCCACCATGTTGTGCCGACCTTCAAACCACTCCTAAGACTATCTAACCCCTTCCTCCCACATATCCCTCTATCTAAAATTCCTCCATATGCTTATCTAACAATCTCTTGAACTTGACCAACGTATCAGCGTCCACCACCCCACCACACAGCGCATTCCATGCACCAACCACTCTCTGGGTGAAAAACCTCCCTCTTACATGTCCCGTGAACTTCCCTCCCCATTACCTTAAAGCCATGCCCTCTTGTATTGAGCATTGGTGCCCTGGGGAAGAGGCGCTGGCTGTCCACTATCTATTCCTCTTAATATTTTGTATACCTCTATCATGTCTCCTCTCATCCTCCTTCTCTCCAATGAGAACAGACCTAGCTCCTTTAGTCTCTCCTCATAATCCATACTCTCTAATCCAGGCAGAATCCTGGTAAATCTCCTCTACACCCTCTCCAACGCCTCCACATCCTTCCTATAATGAGGTGACCAGAACCGGACACAGTACTCTAAGTGTGGCCTAACCAGAGTTTTGTAAATTGCATCATTACTTCGCGGCTCTTAAACTCAATCCCACGATTTATGAAAGCTAACATCCCATAAGCTTTCTTAACTACCCTCTCCACCTGTGGCAACTTTCAGTGATCTGTGGATATGAACCCTCAGATCCCTCTGCTCCCCTACACTGCCCAGAATCCTGCCATTTACCTTGTATTCCGCCTTGGAGTTTGTCCTTCCAAAGTGTACCACTTCACACTTCTCCGGATTGAACTCCATCTGCCACTTGTCAGCCCAGCTCTGCATCCTATCAATATCTCTCTGTAAGCTTCGACAGTCCTCCACACTATCCACAACACCACCGATCTTTGTGTCATCTGCAAACATGCTAAACCACCCTTCCACCCCCTCATCTAAGTCATTAATAAATATCACAACAAGTAGAGGTCCCAGAACTGATCCCTGTGGGAGACCACTAGTCACAGCCCTCCAATCCGAATGCACTCCCTCCACCACAACTCTCTGCTTTCTACAGGCAAGGCAATTCTGAATCCACATGGTCAAGGCTCCCTGGATCCCTTGGCCTCGGACCTTCTGAAGAAGCCTACCATGCGGAACCTTGTCAAACACTTTACGAAAATCCATGTAGACCACATCTACTACACTACCCTCAATCTTCCTGGTCACCTCCTCAAAGAACCCTATCAGGCTTGTGAGGCAAGATCTTCCCTTCACAAATCCATGCTGGCTGTCCCTGATCAGTCCATGATTCATTAAATGATCATAGATCCTATCTCTTCGAATCCTTTCTAGCAGCTTATCCACCACAGACGTAAGGCTCACTGGTCTGTAATTCCCTGGACTATCCCTACTACCTTTTTTGAATAAGGGGACAACATTCGCCACCCTTCAATCCTCCAGTACCATCCCCGTGGACAACAAGGACTCAAAGATCCTAGCCAACAGTTCAGCAATCTCCTCCCTAGCTTCATGGAGCAGCCTGGGGAATATTCCATCAGACCCCGGGGACTTATCTGTCCTAATATTTTCTAACAGCTCCAACACATCCTCTCTCTTGATATCTACATACTCTAGAAAATCACCCTTACCAACACTCAGTGTCATCAAGACCCCTATCCTTGGTGAATACTGAAGAGAAGTATTCATTGAGAACCTTACCCACTTCCACAGCTTCCAGGCACATCTTCCCACCTTTGTCTTTAATCAGACCTACCTTTACTCTAGTCATCCTTCTGCTCTTCACATACGAGAAAAGAGCCTTGGGATTCTCCTTAACCCTAATCTTACTGAATGGTGAAACAGACTTGAAGGGCCGAGTGGCATATTTGCTTCTTAAAGGAAGAGTTGGTATCACAGTGGCACACGCAGGCCAGCAACAGCAATCCATCATAGATTTGCTCAATTCTGGTTCCATCCTTTCTAAATCTACATTTCAGCCTTATTATTTCTCAGAAAACAGAACTGAGCCTGGTTTCCCTTCTCCACTGCTCCATCTTAGCCTCCCACAACCACCCCACCCCCCACCGTCCCAATCACCACCCACCCAGCCCTGGCACACATACATTTTTATACTTGACTTGACTGGGGGATCCACAGTTACTCGATCTAGACTGTCCATGATCATGACCTACCACTTTGAGTAAAAATAACTTATAAATCTCCTCTCATCTTAAAGCTCTGCCCTCTAGTATTTGACATTTCCATCCCGGGAGACTTTGACTGTCTACCCTTTCTATGCCTCTCATAATTTTATATATTTCTATCAGGTCGCCCCTCAGGTGCTCCAGAGAAAACAATCCAAGTTTGTTCAACCTCTCCTTGTAGCTAATACTTTCTAATCTGGGCAACAACCTGGTGAACCTCTTCATCACCATCTCCAAAGCCTCCATGTCTTTCCTGTAGTGCAGTGGCCAGAGCTGCAAACAATACCCCAAATGGAGCCTAACCAGAGTTTTATACAGCTGCGACATGACTTCCTGGCTTTTATACTCAACACCCCAACCAATGAAGGCAACTATGCTGTATGCCTTCCTTACCACCCTATCTACCTTTGTCGTCATTTTCAGGGAGCTATGGACTTGCACCCCAAGATCCCTCTGCACATCAATGCTCCTAAGGGTCGTGCCATTTACTGTCTACTTTCCTCTTGCATTTGACCTTCCAAAGTGTAACACGTCACACTTGCCTAGATTAAACTCTATTTGCCATTTCTCTGCCCACATTTCCAATTGGTTTATCAATGTTTTTATCCAGGTCATTTACATATATTACAAACTACAGAGTTCCCAATATTGATCCATGTGGAACACTACAGGTCACAGAACTCCAGTCAAAATAACACTCCTCCTTTGTCTTCCACGACCAAGCCAATTTTGAATCTCCATGGATCCCATGTGCCTTACTTTTCTGCATCAACCTACCATGTGGGACCTTGTTAAAAGCTTTACGAAAGTCCATGTATACAACATCCATTTCCTTACCCTCATCAATTATATTCATCACCTCCTCAAAAAACTCAATCGTTTGTAAGATAACTTCCTCATACAAAGTCATTTTGACTATCCCTAATAAGTCTATGCTTTTCCAGATGTGAGTAGATCTTATCCCTTAAAATCTTCTCCAATAATTTCTCTACCAGTGATGTAAGGCTCACTGGCCTATAATTTCCTGATTTGTCTCTATTGCCTTTCATAACAGAGGAACAACACTGGCTGTTGTCCAGTCCTCTGGGGACCTCGTCTATGGCTAAAGAGAATACAATTATCTCTGTTGAGGCCCCTGCAATCTCCTCTCTTGCCTCTCTCAATATCCTGAAATAGATCCCATCAGGCCCTGGGGATTTATCTACCTTGATGTTCTTCAAAAACACAACACCTGAAGCTTCTTAATATCAACATGCCCTAAAGTATCAGCACAGCCCTCCCTGTTTTTGCTGTCTTCTATGTCCTTCTCCTTGATGAATACCTATGCGATGTACTTGTTTAATATCTCACCCACTTCCTCTGGCTCCAAACATAAATTCCCTCCTTTGTCCTTGGGTGGTCCTACCCTCTCCTTATTTAAATTCTTGTTTTTAATGTATGTATAAAATCTTGGGATTCTCTTTAATCCTACTCATCAAAGCATTTCATGGCCCCTCTTAGCCCTCCTGATTCCCTGTTTTATCAACAACATCCAATAATTTGCATGGTAAATGGAAAGAGAAATAATTAACACTTTTTTATAACTCTGATTCAATTGCCTTTGGCAATTAATGTTTGGCCCTACAGTTATGATGACAGGATGCTGGCTAAGGCAACAGCACTAGTGATTCCAAATTGACTATCCCTGCTTGAGTGTTTCTTACAGTATTCTTGGCTGATTTAATGGGGCAGAGTTTCAATGAAACCAACCAAATTTTACCACATCAATGAGTGACACAAGAATCAAAAATTAATTTACTAAGTATGAATCAAGAGCACTTTGAACCCAGGAATGCAATAGTACTTCCACCTCACAACGTATGAAGAAACACCTGGATAGAACGGTGTTTCAGACATCGTTCATTTATCTGTACATCTACTTATTGGACAGTTCATCTCCAAAGGGATTAATCAAAATGGGATTGAGCTGCTCAGTCATGTATTGGATGTGGAGACTGCTGATTAATGTGGTGCCTTTACCTCAAGTACATAATAGCATCAATGGGCTGCCTGGCCTCATTCTATGTTATGGAATATGTTGCAGTGAACACGTTAAGTGACATCATTACTCCATCCAAAGATTGGTATTGGTACTGGTATTGGTTTATTATTGTCACTTGTACCGAGGTACAGTGAAAAACTTGCCTTGCACACTGTTAGTACAGATCAATTCATTACATGGTGCATTGAGGCAGTACAGGGTAAAAACAATAACAGAATGCAGAGTAAAGTGTCACAGCTCCGGGGGAGTGCAGTGCAGGTAGACAATAAGGTGTAAGGTCATAACAAGGTAGATTGTGAGGTCAAGAGTCCATCTCATTGTATAAGGGAACCGTTCAATAGTTCAGTAGATCCAGCAAAGGGCAACCATTCATCTTATAACAGACATTAATTAAAATAAATAATCCATTTAACCTGTACAAAACAGTTATGCTGCCTAGTTGATCCCAAGCAACACTAACTAAGCATGCCCACTGTCTCCATAGTCATGTGCACTGCCCCAGCACCATTTGACCCCAGCTACTGCCACCCAAAACACTGTTTTCACTGTTTCCCACCCACTGTCACTGGAACCTGCCTACCCCGACACAATCCCTTCCACTGTCACCTCCTGTGCTTTTGCCTACTTCCACACAGCCTTGAATACTGCTACCTGCCCCAAACATGCCCAATGGCACCCAGTGGCCCTGCTCACTAGTACTTAGCCCACCTAAAGCTCTACTCAATACCACCCTCCACACCTTGCCCTGCTGACTAGTGGGGCTTCCTTTTCTCTTGCTCTACACCCGGACCTCTCTCCCGACACAATTTAATATTTTCTATTTTAAGTAGTTCTGCTGGAAGTAATTAAGGATCTCCTCCTCCAAGTTCCCACAATGCTGCGTACCAACCCAATCTCAATGCTGCACCAATTCTGCATCTTGAATATCCTAGATTTTATCCAGTCCATCATTAATCACAATGCCTTCAATTGCCTCACAGTGTAACTCTGGAGTACACTCCTTAAATCTCTTCCCCTTTCAACCAAGCGTTTGGTGAAAAACCTCCTCAAATCTTCCCGTGATCAAACTTTCAGGCACCCACTCCAATGTGTCAAACTTTGTTTTATAATTGCTCCTGTGAAGTGACTTAATGCAAATAATTACTGTAGTCTGTTTCAGTATTCAGCCCATGCAATCAGGAAGCAGCTGCAACTTAATTAGTTCAGTTGTGGACTTTGTGACTATATTTTTAACTTTAAGAACCTTCTTGCGTTTTTACCCAACTTTACATCTCACAAGTAAGCAATGACTGAACCAGTCTTATGTTATTATAATCAATGGAGTTTGATCCCAGGGATTTCCAGCCAGTCCTTTGAATTCTATGTGAGGCAAATTAAAATGCAAAACTAGTTCAATTACATTCTGACAGACTTTTAAGTCTTACCTGGTTGTCCACTCCTCTCATAGCCTCAATCTGACTCAATGAGTGATGCTGACTGGCAGAGTGCGTTCTTTTATCTTTAAGTGGAAGATGTCTCCACTGCAAATATTCCAGAGAGCTGATGCAACATAGGTCATTGGAGGTTTACTACACATGTCCCATTCTCTGCTGTGCACACAAAGGAAGCCACATCTCAGTAAAGTGGGAAAATGAAATATTGCGGACACTGGAAATCTGAAATCAAGACATTCAAATGGTCAGGTGCCAGCTGAGAAGAGAGAATCATAGAGAATTTACAACTGAGAAGGAGGCCACGGTCCATTGCCTCCATGCTGGTGGGAAAAGAACAACTCAACTGATCTCACCTTCCACTATTGGGTCTATTCCTTGTACACCACTACTCTTTAAGTACCCATCCAAGTACTTTCTAAAGGATTTCAGACTCTTTATCATCATTTCAGACCCTTTCAATCCTCTGAGTGAAGACTTCTTTTTTCATCTCCTCTCTAGCTATTTTCACTTCATATCCCAAGGTTTTTGAGCCCTCTGTCAATGGAAATCAGTCCTTCTATTTACTCAATCTGAGTCCCTCATAATGTTATGCACTTCAATTCAGTCACCTCTCATCCCCCGGTGCTCCAAAGAAAACAATTCTGACTTTTCAAATCTTTCCTCAGAGCTATAATAGAACTATAGAACACTACAGCACAGAAAACAGGCCATTCAGCCCTTCTAGTCTGTGCCAAAACTTTATTCCGCTTGTCCCATTGACCTGCAGCCAGTCCATAACCCTCCAGACCTCCCCCATCCATGTATCTATCCAATTTATTCTTAAAACTTGAGAGTGGAGCCCACATTTCTGCAGACATATGTCTGTGGACATATTCAACCTCTCCCTGCTTCAATCTCAGGTTCCCTCCTGTTTTAAGAAGACCACTATCATCCCGGTACCAAAGAAAAGCAAGGTAACATGCCTCAATGGCTACCGACCAGTGGCTCTGACATCCACCATCATGAAGTGCTTTGAGAGGTTGGTCATGGCATGCATCAACTCCAGCCTACCAGACAACCTGGACCCATTGCAATTCGCCTATCGGCGAAACAGGTCTACAGCAGATGCCATCTCCCTGCCCTACACTCAGCTCTGGAGCATCTGGAGAGTAAAGACACGTACGTTTGACTATTGTTTATTGACTACAGCTCTGCCTTCAATATAATGATTCCAAGCAAGCTTGTCACCAAACTCCGAGACCTAGGACTCAACACCTCCCTCTGTAACTGGATCCTTGACTTTCTAACAAACAGACCGCAATCAGTGAGGATAAGCAGCAATACCTCCGGCATGATTATTCTCAACACTGGTGCTCCACAAGATTGTGTCCTCAGCCCTCTACTTTACTCCCTATACACTCATGACTGTGTGGCCAGATTCTGCTCTAACTCCATCTACAAGTTTGCAGATACCACCATTGTAGGCCGTATCTCAAACAGCGATGAGTCAGAGTACAGGAAGGAGATAAAGAGCTTAGTGGAATGGTGTCATGACAACAACCTTTCCATCAATGTCAACAAAACTAAAGAGCTGGTCATTGACTTCAGGAAAGGGGCGGTGTACACGCACCTGTCTACATCAATGGTGCTGAGGTCAAGAGGGTTGAGAGCTTCAAGTTCCTCGGTGTGAACATCACCAACAGCCTGTGCTGGTCAAATCACGTAGATGCCATGGCCAAGAAAGCTCACCAGTGCCTCTACTTCCTTAGGAGGCTAAAGAAATTTGGTTTGTCCCCTTTGACTCACACCGACTTTTACCAATGCTCCATAGAAAGCGACTTATCTGGATATATCACGGCTTGGTACAGCAACTGCTCTGCCCAGGACCGCAAGAAGCTGCAGAGAGTTGTGTACACAGCCCAGCGCATCACAGACACCAGCCTCCCCTCCTTGGACTCTGTCTTTATCTCTCGTTGTCTTGGTATAGCAGCCAGCATAATCAAAGACCCCACCCACCCACCCAAGACATTCTCTTTTCTCTCCTCTTCCATCGGGTAGAAGATACAGGAGCCTGAGGGCACATACCACCAGACTTAAGGACAGCTTCTACCCCACTGTGATAAGACTATTGAACGGTTCCCTTATATAATGAGATGGACTATGACCTCACGAACCACATTCTCTGTAGCTGTGACACTTTACTCTATACTGTTACTGTTTTTACCTGTACTACATAAAGGCACTTTGTACTAACTCAATGCAACTGCACTGTGTAATGAATTGACCGGTACGATTGGTTTGTAAGACAAGCGTTTCACTGTACCTCGGTACAAGTGACAATAATAAACCAATACCAATAACCATGTCAGATGGCAGCTCATTCCACACTCTCACCATTCTCTGAGTGAAGAAGTTTCCCCTAATGTTCCCCCTAAACCTTTCCCCTTTCACCCTAAAGCCATATCCTCTCATACTTATCTCTCCCAATCTAGGTGGAAAAGAGCCTATTCGCATTTACTCTGTCTATACCCTTCATAATTTTGTAAACCTCTATCAAATCTCCCCTCATTCTTCTGCACTCCAAGGAATAAAGTCCTAACCTGTTCAATCTTTCCCTTTAACTCAACTCCTGAAGACCCGGCAACATTCCACTAAATCTTCTCTGCACTCTTTCAATCTTACTGATATCCTTCCTATAGTTAGGTGACCAGAACTGCACATAATACTCTAAATTTGGCCTCACCAATATCTCATACAACCTCACCATAACATCCCAACTCCTACACTCAATACTTTGATTTATGAATGCCAGGATGCCAAATGCTTTCTTTACAACCCTGTCTACCTGTGACATCACTTTCAGGGAACTATGTATCTGAACTCCCAGATCCCTTTGTTCCTCCACACGCCTCAGTGTCCTGTGTATTCTGTGTATGTCCTACCTTGATTTGTCCTTCCAAAATGCAACACCTCACACTTGTCTGCATTAAATTCCATCTGCCATTTTCTGGCTCATTCTTCCAGTTGGTTCAAATCCCTCTGCAAGCTTTGAAAGCCTTCCTCGCTGTCCACTACGTTTCCAATCTTAGTGTCATCAGCAAACTTGCTGATCCAATTTACCACATTATTATCCAGATCATTGATATATACAACAAACAACAATGGTCCCAGCACAGATCCCTGAAGCACACCACTAGTCACAGGCCTCCAGTCTGAGAAACAATCGTCCACTACCACTCTCTGTCTTCTCCCACACAGCCAATTTCAAATCCAGTTTACAACCTCTCCATGGATACCTAGTGTCTGAACCTTCTGAACTAACCTCCCATGTGGGACCTTGTCAAAGGCCTTACTAAAGTCCATGTAGACAACATCCACAGCCTTTCCTTCATCTACTTTCTTGGTAACCTCCTCGAGAAACTCTACAAGATTCGTTAAACACCATCTACCACGCACAAAGCCATGCTGACTATCCTTGATCAGCCCTTGGCTGTCCAAATACTTGTACATCCGATCTCTCAGAACACCTTCCAGTAATATACCTACTACTGATATCAGGCTCACCGGCCTGTAATTACCTGGTTTACTTTTAGAGCCTTTTTTAAACAATGGAACAACATGAGCTACCCTCCAGTCCTCCGGCACCGTACCTGTGGCTAAGGACATTTTGAATATATCTGCCAGGGCCCCTGCAATTTCTACACTAGTCTCTCTCAAGGTCCGAGGAAATATCTTATCAGGCCAGGGGGACATATTCGCTGTAAGGCAGCAAGCACCTCCTCCTCTTTAATCTCTATATGTTCCATGACACTACTGCCTGTTTCCCTTCCTTCCATATCCACGATGCCAGTTTCCTGAGTAAATACTGATGCAAAAAAACTGGTTAACATCTTCCCCCATCTCCTGAGCTCCACACATAGACGACCACTCTGATCGTCTAGGGGACCAATTTTCTCCCTTACTATCCTTTTACTCTTCATATACTTGTAGAAACCCTTCGGGTTTACCTTCACATTATCTGCCAAAGCAACCTCATGTCTTCTTTTTGCCTTCCTGATTTCCTTTTTTAGTATTTTCTTACTTTTTCTATACTCTTCAAGTACCTCATTTGTTCCTAGTTGCCTATACCTGCTATACACCTCTCTCTTTTTCTTAACCAGATCGCCAATATCCCTTGAAAACCAAGGTTCCCTATGCCTGTTAACTTTGCCTTTAATCCTGGCAGGAACATGCAAACTCTGTACTCTCAAAATTTCACCTTTGAAGGCCTTCCACTTACTGAGCACATCCTTGCCAGAAAACAACTTATCCCAATCCACTCTTCCTAGATCCTTTCTCAGTTCCACAAAATTGGCCTTTCTCCAATTTAGAACCTCTACTCGAGGACCAGACCTATCCTTATCCATAATTAACTTGAAGCTAATGACATTATGGTCACTAGACCCAAAATGTTCATCTACACATACTTCTGTCACCTGACCTGTCTGGTTCCCTAATAGGAGATCAAATATTGCATTCTATCTCATTGGCACCTCTATATATTGATTTAGAAAACTTTCCTGTACACATTTGACAAACTCCAAGCCATCCAGCCCTTTCACTGTGTGGGAGTCCCAGTCAATATGTGGAAAGTTAAAATCCCCTACTATTACAACTTTCTTTTTCTTACATCGGCCTGCTACCTCTCTACAGATTTGCTCCTCCAATTCTCTCTGACTATTGGGTGGTCTATAATACAACCCTATTAGTGCGGTCACACCTTTCCCATTCCTCAGCTCCACCCATATGGCCTCGGTAGACAAGCCCTCCGGGCTGTCCTGTCTGCGCGCAGCTGTGATATTCTCCCTGACTAGTAATGCCACTCCTCCCCCTTTCATCCCTCCCCCCATCACGTCTGAAACAACGGGACCCCGGAACATTAAGCTTCCAGTCCTGCCCCTCCTGCAACCAAGTCTCACTAATAACAATAATGTCATAATTCCACGTGCCAATCCACACTCTAAGCTCATCTGCCCTACCTATAATACTCTTTTGCATTGAAATAAATGCACCTGAGAACATTTCTAATTTTCCAGGGAACATTCTCAAATCTCCTCTGTACCTTCTCCAATACAATCCCATCTTTCCTGCATTGTGGTGACCAGAATTGTACACAGTACTCAAGTAGTTTTTGGAGTTTAATTTGGATAAGTGCAAGGGTAGCATTTTGGGAAGACAAATGAGGGTAGGACTTTCACAGTGAACAGTATGGCTCTGGGCAGCATTGTAGAACATGGACCTAAGAGTACAAGTACATGGACCCCTAAAACTGGTGTCGCAGGTAGACAGGGTGGTGAAGAAGGCTTTTGGCATGCTGGCCTTCATCAGCCAAGGGCATTGACTATGCAACTCATAACTGTGTGGCCAGATTCTACTCTAACTCCATCTACAAGTTTGCAAATGACACTGCCATTGTGGGCCGAATCTCAAATAATGATGAGTTGGAGTATAGGAAGGAGATATGTACAAAGCCTTGTAGCATGGTGTTAATACAACAAACTTTCCCTCAATGTCAGCAAAACAAAAGAGCTGGTCATTGACTACAGGAAAGTGGGCGGTGCACACACTCTTGTTTACATCAATGGTGTTGAGGTTGAGAGGGTTGAGAGTTTCAAGTTCCTAGGAGTGAACATCACCAATAGCCTGACTTGGTCCAACCACGTAGATGCTATGGCCAAGAAAGCTCACTACCACCTCTACTTCCTCAGGAGGCTAAATAAATTTGGCAAGTCCCCTTTGACATTCACCAATTTTTTATCCATGCACCATAGAAAGCATCCTGTCAGGATGCATCTTAGCTGGTATGGCAACTGCTCTGCCCATGACCGCAAGAAACTGCAGAGAGTTGTAGACACAGCTCAGCACATCACGGAAACCAGCCTCCCCTCCATGGACTCTGTCTGCACTTCTCACTGCCTCTGTAAAGCAATCAAAGACCCCACCCACCCAAACATCCTTTCTTTTCCCCCCTCCCATCGGGCAGAAAACAAAAGCCTGAAAGCACATACCACCAGGCTCAAGGACAGCTTCTATCTCCACTGTTATAAGATTAATTGAACAGTCCCCTAGTACGATAAAATGGACTCTTGACCTCACAATGTACCTCATTATGGACTTGCACCTTATTTTCTGCCTGCACTGTAGTTTCACTGTAACTGTAACACTTTATTCTGCATTTTGTTATTGTTTTCCCTTGTACTACCTCAATGCACTGATGTGATGAAATGATCTATATGGATGGCATGTAAATCAAACTTTTCCACTGTACCTTGTTATATGTGACAATAATAAACCAATTTATCATTTTAGAAATTGGAATGTTATGTTGAGTTGTACAAGACATTGGTGAAGCCCTATTTGGAATGTTGTGTTCAGTTTTAATCACCCTGCTATAGGAAAGATGCCACTAAGCTTGAAAGAATGCAGAGGAGATTTACGAGGATGTTGCCAGGACTCGAGGGATTGAGTTACAGAGAGAGGTTGGGCAGGTTGGGACACTTTTCATTGGAGCATAGGAGAATGAGTGGTGATCTTAGAGGTGTATAAAATTATGAGGGGCATAAATAGGGTGAATGCACACAGTCTTTTTCCCCAGGGTTGGGGAATCAAGAACTAGAGGGCATAGGTTCAAGAATAGAGGGGAGAGATTTAATAGGAACCTGAGGGGCAAACTTTTCACCCTAAGAGTGGTCAGTATATGCAATGAGAGCTGCCAGAAGTGGTTGAGGCAGGTCCATTAACAACATTTAAAAGGTTTAGAGGGATATTGGACCAAACACAGGCAAGTGGGACTAGCTTAGATGGGCATCTAGGTCAGTAAGGACCAGTTGAGCTGAAGGGGGCCTGTTTCTGTGCTGTATGACTCTATGATTAGTATATGTATTTCTATATAAGCTCCCTGATCTTACATTCTATGTCTAATAAAGGAAATAATCTGAATGCTTTTTATTCACCTTATTGACCTGTTCTTCCACCTTTAAGAAGCTATGGACATACAGTCCAAGGTCCCTCTGTTCCTACACGCCACTCAATATCCTCCCATTTATTGTGCCTTACCTTGCTGCATGTCCCCCGAATAAAATACCTCAAAATCCTCTGGATTAAATTCTATTTGCCAGTTTTCTGCCAAATTAACCAAACAATCTGTATCATTGTACAGTCTAAACCTGTCAACTACATAGTCAATTTTCTACTATCAGCAGTTATTTATCATATCAGTACTTTTAAGTTTAAATTATCAATATGTATTACAAAAAGGAAGGGCCAAACTGGTGTATAATGGAGAAAGAAATAGCCAATAACTTAGAAAGCTTAATGCGATCTAACCAAGTCAACATGGATTTATGAAAGATAAATCATGTTTTACAAATTTGCTAGAGTTCTTTGAGAATGCAACAAGCAGAGTCAAAAAAGGAAAGCTGTAGATGTAGTGTATTTGTATTCTTAGAACTCATTTGACAAAGTGCTAAATAAAAGGCTGGTGCCCAGGAGCTCATGTTATGGGGGAAGTGTGTTACCACGGATTGAAGACTTGTAATCACATACAAAGCTGAGAGTCAGAATAAGTGAGTCTTTCTTCAGGCTGGAACAATATAACTGGTGGAGTGCCTCAAGAATCAGTTCTTGGCCCCTCAGTTATTTATGATCTATATTAATGACTTGGAGGAAGGAGTGGAATGTAAGAGATCTATGCTGATGACTTGACAATGGGTGGGAGGGCATGCTGCGATCAGGGATATTTGGACTCTGCAAAAGGATATAGATGGGATGAATGGGTGGGCAAAAACTTGGCAAATGAAGTTTAATGTCAGAAAATGTGAGGTCGTGCACTTCAAGTTCAAGGTTGTTGTTGTCGAAGGCATAAATACACTATAAATGCCATGAAAATTAGCTTTTTGCAGCAGCAGCACAGTACATTACATTGCGAAATGAAGACAAACATAAGTTAACATAAATCTAAATTAACATAAATTATACATAACTTACACATGTGCAAAATAAACATAATGACACTAGTGCAAGATTGAGAGAGAGAAAAAAAATACAGTCTGAGGTAGTGTTAAGGGTTTTCAGGTGGGTTCAAGAACCTGATGGCAGTGAGGATGAAGCTCTTGTTGAACCTTGAATGTGCGTCTTCAGGCTCCTGTCCCTCCTGCCTGATGGCAGCGATGAGAGGAGGGCATGGCCTGGATTACAGAGAAGAATTTAGTGGGAGAAATCAAAAGAAAGTCTATTGCCTAAATAGAGAGAAATTGCAGATGATCGAAGGAGAGAGATCAAGGTGTTTTCGTACATAAATCATATAAAGTTAGCAGGCAGATACCACAGAGAGTTAGGAAAGCCAATGTCATTTGGCCTTTATTGCAAGGCGGCTGGAGTTCAGAAATAAATAAGTGTTACAATTGTACAGGCCACACCTGGAGTCCTGTGTACTGCATTGGTCCCCTTATTTAAGAAATAATATACTAGCATTGCAGGCAATCCAGAAGAGAGATTCCTGGGATGAGAGGGTTGTCCTATTATGAGTGGCTAAAGAAATTGGCATTTTAGAATATGAAGGGTGATCTTATTGACCCCAAATGGGCATGTCAGAGTAGATATTGAGGCAGCTTCCACTTGTTGGAGAGTCTCGAGCAAGTGGACATAGTTACAAGACTAGGAGGTGGTCCTTTATAACTGAGGTGCATACTAACCTCATAGAGGATGATGAATCCAGGAGGGTTTTTTAAATCAATATGTAGATAGTCCAATGAGAGGAGGAGCTGTACTGGACCTGGTGTTGGGTAACGATCCTAGCCAGGTGACTGACCTTTCAGTGGGATAACAATTAGGGAACAGTAACCACAACTCCCTAAGTTTTAAGATAGCTATAGATAAGGATAAGTACAGACCTTGCAGTAGTGTAGCGGTTAGCGTAATGCTATTACAGTGCCAGGAACCCGGGTTCAATTCCCACCGCTGTCTGTAAGGAGTTTGTATGTTCTCCCTGTGACTGCATGGGTTTCCTCCGGGTGCTCCAGTTTCCTCCCACATTCCAAAGACATAGGAGTTAGGAGTTGTGGGCATGCTATGTTGGCACCAGAAGAGTGGCGACACTTGCAGGCTACTCCCAGCATATTCTCAGTAATGCAAAAAGAAGCATTTCACTGTGTGTTTTTATGTACATGCGACTAATAAATAAATACATACATACATAAATAAATAGGTAGATTGAAGCAGGGCAAATTATGGGAGCATTAGGCAGGAACCTGGGAGAATTAATTGGGAACAGCTGTTTTTGACTAAGTCCACATCTGACATGTGGAGGGTGTTTAAAGACCAACTGCACAGAGGACAGGATGGGTATGTTCCAGTTAGAAGGAAGGACAAGGATGGCAAGGTAAGAGAACCTTGGATATCGAGCGAGGTGGTGAATTTAGTCCAGAAGAAAAAGTATGTAAAGCTTCGGAAGCTAGGTTCAAACAGAGTACTTGATTATAAAGAAGCCAGAAAGGAACTCAGTAAGTGAATTAGGAAAGCCAGAAGGGGCCATGAAAAGTCCTTGGCAAGTAGGATTAAAAAGAATCCCAAGGCATTCTATACATACATCAAGAGCAAGAGGATAAATAAGGAGAGGGTAAGACCATTCAAGGACAGAGGAGGGAACGTGCTTGAAGCGGAGGATGTGGGTAAGGTCCCTACTGAGTACTTTGCATCAATATTTACCAAGCAGAAGGACGTGGAGGATAGGGAGATCAGTGTGGAACATACTAATATGCCAGGGTAATTTGAGATGAAGGAGGAGGTAGTATTGGGTCTCTTACAGAGCATTAAGGTGGATAAGTCCCCAGGGCCTAATGGGTTAGACCCCAGGTTATTGAGAGAGGCAAGTGATGAGATTGCTGGGCCCTTGACCAACATCTTCGTGTCCTCTTTAGCTACAGGCAAAGTCCTGGAGGACTGGCGAGCAGCTAATGTTGTTCCATTACTCAAGAAGGGAAACAGGGATAATCCTGGTAACTATAGACTTGGGGGGTCTCATGTCAGTGGTAGGGAAGTTACTGGAGGATTTATGAGCATTTGGAAAACCATAGCCTAATTAGGGATAGTCAGCATGGCCTTGTGCAGGACAAGTCGTGCCTTACTAACTTGATTGAGTTTTTTGACAAGGTGATGAGGGTGATAGATGAAGGTGGAGCTGTGGATGTTGTCTACGTGGATTTAAGTAAGGCGTTTGACAAGGTCCCTCAAGGGAGGCTCACCCAGAAGATTAAGGTGCATGGGATCCACGGTGAATTGGCCGTTTGGATTCAGAACTGGCTTGCCTGTAGAAGACTGAGGATAGTGGTCGATGGGACTTATTCCAGCTGGAGGTCTGTGACCAGTGATATTAGAACATAGAACATAGAACACTACAGCACAGTACAGGTCCTTCGGCCCACAACGTTGTGCCGACATTTTATCCTGCTCTAAGATCTATCTAACCCTTCCCTTCCACAACGCCCCCCCCCCACCATTTCTCTATCATTCTAACAGTCTCTAAAATGTCCCTAATGTACCTGCCCCCACAACCTCTGCCGGCAATGCGTTCCACGTACCCACCACTCTCTGTGTAAAAAACTTACCCCTGATATCCCCCTTATACCTTCCTCCAATCACCTTGAAATTATGTCCCCTTGTGTTAGCCATTTTCGCCGTGGGAAAAAGTCTCCGACTGTCCACTCGATCTATGCCTCTTATCATCTTGTACACCTCTATCAAGTCACCTCTCATCCTCCTTCTCTCCAAAGAGAAAAGCCCTAGCTCACTCAACCTACCCTCATAAGACATGTTCTCCAATCCAGGCAACATCCTGGTAAATCTCCTCTACGCCCTCTCTAAAGCTTCCACATCCTTCTTATAATGAGGCAACCAGAACTGAACAAAATACTCCAAATGTGGTCTAACCAGAGTTCGATAGAGCTGCAACATCACCTCACGGCTCTTGAACTCAATACCCCAACTAATGAAGGCCAGCACTCCATAATTCTTCTTAACAACTATATTGACCTGCGCAGCAACCATGAGGGATCTATGGACGTGGACCCCAAGATCCCTCTGTTCCTCCACACTGCTAAGAGTCCCGCCATTAACCTTGTATTCTGCCTTCAAATTCGATCTCCCGAAGTGTATCACTTCATACTTTTCTGGGTTGAACTCCATCTGCCACTTCTCAGCCCTGCCCTGCATTCTATCAATATCCTGTTGTAACCTACAGCAACCTTCTACACTATCCACTACACCACCAACCTTGGTATCATCAGCAAACTTACTAACCCACCCTTCCACATCCTCATCCAAGTCATTTATAAAAATCACAAAGAGCAGGGGTCCCAGAACAGATTCCTGCAGAATCTGGTCAGCTACCTCCAGTCAGAATACGCTCCATCTACAACCACCCTCTGTCTTCTATGAGCGAGCCAATTCTGAATCCACACAGCCAAGTTTCCCTGGATCCCATGCCTCCTGACTTTCTGAATGAGCCTTCCATGAGGAACCTTATCAAAGCCTTACTGAAATCCATGCACACCACATCCACTGCTCGACCTTCATCAATGTGCTTTGTCACATCCTCAAAGAATTCAGTCAGGCTCATGAGGCACTACCTGCCCCTCACAAAGCCATGCTGACTGTCCCTAATCAGCCTATGCTTCTCCAAATGCCCATAAACACTCTCTCTAAGAATCTTATCCAGTAATTTGCCCACCACTGAAGTAAGACTCACTGGCCTGTAATTCCCAGGGTTATTCCTACTCCCTTTCTTGAACAACATTTGCCAGCCTCCAATCATCTGGCACTGCACGGTAGTGTAGCGGTTAGTGTAACGCATTACAGCGCCAGCGACCTGGGTTCAATTCTCGCCACCGTCTGTAAGAAGTTTGTACGTTCTCCCCGTGTCTGCGTGGGTTTCCTCCAGGTGCTCAGGTTTCCTCCCACATTCCAAAGACGTACAGGTTAGGAAGTTGTGGGCATGCTATGTTGGCGCTGGAAGCGTGGCGCCACTTGCGGGCTGCCCCCCAGAACACTACTGTGTGTTTTGATGTACATTTGACTAATAAAGATCTTATCTTTTAAGTAATCTCTTCCCTCGCTTCCTGTGATAAACTTGGATATATCCCATCCAGCACCGATGATTTATAGAACCATGGAACACTACAGCATAGAAAACAGGCCATTCGGCCCTTCTAGTCTGTGCTGAAACGGTATTCCGCTAGTCCCATTTAACTGCACCCAGTCCATAACCCTCCAGACCTCTCCTGTCCATGTATCTATCCAATTTATTCTTAAAACTCAAGAATGAGCCCACATTTACTACATCTGACGGCAGCCCCATCCATACTCCCACCACTCTTTCAGTGAAGAAGTTCCCCCTAATGTTCCCCCTAAACTTTTCCCCTTTCACCCTGAAGCCATGTCTTCTTGTACTTATCTCTCCTAATCTATGTGGAAAGAGCCTACTCGCATTAATTCTGTCTATACCCCTCATAATTTTGTAAACCTCTATCAAATCTCCCCTCATTCTTCTGCACTCCAAGGAATAAAGTCCTAACCTGTTCAATCTTTCCTTGTAACTCAACTCCTGAAGACCCGGCAACATTCTACTAAATCTCCTTCACACTCTTTCAATCTTACTGATATCCTTCCTATAGTTAGGTGACCAGAACTGCACACAATACTCCAAATTTGGCCTCACCAATGTCTTATACAACCTCACCATAACATCCCAACTCCTATACTCAATACTTTAAGAATGCCAGGATGCCAAAAGCCATTTTTACAACCCTGTCTACCTACATACGCCACTTTCAGGGAATTATGTAACTGAACTCCCAGATCCCTTTGTTCATCTGCACTCCTCAGTGCCCTGCCATTTACTGTGTATGTCCTACCTTGATTTGTCCTTCCAAAATGCAACACCTCACACTTGTCTGCAATAAATTCCATCTGCCATTTTCTGGCTCATTCTTCCAGTTGGTTCAGATCCCTCTGCAAGCTTTGAAAGCCTTCCTCGCTGTCCACTTATGCTTCCAATCTTAGTATCATCAGCAAACTTGCTGATCCAATTTACCACATTATCATTGATATAGACAACAAACAACAATGGCCCCAGGATAGATCCCTGAGGCACACCACTAGTCACAGGCCTCCAGTCTGAGAAACAATCATCCACTACCACTCTCTGTCCTCTCCCACACAGCCAATTTCGAATCCAGTTTACAACCTTTCCATGGATATCTAGTATCTGAACCTTCTGAACTAACCTCCCATGTGGGACCTTGTCAAAGGCCTTACTAAAGTCCATGTAGACAACATCCACAGCCTTTCCTTCATCTACTTCCTTGGTAACCTCCTCGAAAAACTCTACAAGATTCGTTAAACACCATCTACCACGCACAAAGCCATGCTGACTATCCTTAATCAGCCCTTGGCTATCCAAATACTTGTATATCCGATCTCTCAGAACACCTTCCAATAATTTACCCACTACTGATGTCAGGCTCACTGGCCTGTAATTACCTGGTTTACTTTTAGATCCTTTTTTAAACAACGGAACTACATGAGCTACCCTCCAGTCCTCCGGCACTGCACCCATGGCTAAGGACATTTTAAATATATCTGCCAGGGCCCCTGCAATTTCTACACTAGTCTCTCTCAAGGTCCGAGGAAATATCTTATCAGGCCCCGGGGATTTATCTACCTTTATTCATTGTAAAGCAACAAGCACCTCCTCCTCTTTAATCTCTATATGTTTCAAGACACTATTGCCTGTTTCCCTTCCTTCCATATCCACGATGCCAGTTTCCTGAGTAAATACTGATGAAAAAAAACTGTTTAAGATCTCCCCCATCTCCTGAGGCTCCACACATAGACGACCACTCTGATCGTCTAGGGAACCAATTTTCTCCCTTACTATCCTTTTACTCTTCATATACTTGTAAAACCCTTCGGGTTTACCTTCACATTATCTGCCAAAGCAACCTCATGTCTTCTTTTTGCCTTCCTGATTTCCTTTTTTAGTATTTTCTTACTTTTTCTATACTCTTCAAGTACCTCATTTGTTCCTAGTTGCCTATACCTGCTATACACCTCTCTCTTTTTCTTAACCAAATCGCCAATATCCCTTGAAAACCAAGGTTCCCTTTGCTTGTTAACTTTGCCTTCAATCCTGGCAGGAACATGCAAACTCTGCACTCTCAAAGTTTCGTCTTTGAAGGCCTTCCACTTACTGAGCACATCCTTGCCAGAAAACAACTTATCCCAATCCACTCTTCCTAGATCCTTTCTCAGTTCCACAAAATTGGCCTTTCTCCAATTTAGAACCTCAACTCGAGGACCAGACCTGTCCTTATCCATAATTAACTTGAAACTAATGACATTATGGTCACTGGACCCAAAATGCTCACCTGCACATACTTCTGTCACCTGACCTGTCTTGTTCCCTAATAGGAGATCAAGTATTGCATTCTCTCTTGTTGTACCTCTATATATTGATTTAGAAAACTTTCCTGAACACACTTAACAAATTCCAAGCCATCCAGCCCTTTCACAGTGTGGGAGTCCCAGTCAATACGTGGAAAGTTAAAATCCCCTACTATTACAACTTTCTGTTTCTTACATCGGTCTGCTACCTCACTACAGATTTGTTCCTCCAATTCTCTCTGACTATTGGGTGGTCTATAATACAACCCTTTTAGTGTAGCCGCACCTTTCCTGTTACTCAGCTCCACCCATATGGCCTCAGTAGACGAGTCCTGTGGGCTGTCCTGTCCACGCACAGCTGTGATATTTTCCCTGACTAGTAATGCCACTTCTCCCCCTTTCATCCCTCCCCCTCTATCACATCTGAAACAACAGAACCCCGGAACATTAAGCTGCCAGTCCTGCCTCTCCTGCATCCATGTCTCACTAATAGCAATAATGTCATAATCCCACGTGCCAATCCACACCCGAAGCTCATCTGCCTTACCTACAATACTTCTTGCATTGAAATAGATGCACCTGAGAACATTTCTATCATGTACAAACCTTTGATTTCTGTCGATACCTGCAGTCCTCGCATGACCTTTTTCCTCCTCCATCTACTATCTGCTCCAACAGTCTGGTTCCCCTCCCCCTGCCAATCTAGTTTAAACCCCCCAGAGCAGCACTAGCAAACCTACCCGCAAGAATGTTTGTCCCCCTCCAGTTCAGGTGCAAACCATCCCGTCGGAACAGGTCCCACATTCCCTGGAACAAAGCCCAATTGTCTAGAAACATGAAGCCCTCACTCCTGCACCAATTCCTTAGCCACGTATTTAGCTGCATGATCCTCCTATTTCTAGCGTCACTAGCTCGTGGCATGGGTAGCAATCCTGAGATTGCAACCTTGGAGGTCCTGTCCTTCAACTTTGCACCTAATTCTCTAAACTCTCTTTGCAGGACCTCCTCCTCTTTCCTATCCATGTCATTGGTCCCTACGTGGACCACAACATCTGGCTGCTCACCCTCCCTCCTGAGAATGTCGAGAACTCGATCTCAGATATCACGGACCCTGGCACCAGGGAGGCAACAGACCATCCAGGATTCTCGATCTCTCCCACAGAACCTCCTATCTGTCCCCCTAACTATCGAATCCCCTATCACTACTGCTCTCTTCTTTTCCCTCCTTCCTTTCTGAGCTGAGGGTCCCGTCTCAGTGCCAGAGACGCGACCACTGCAGCTTGTCCCTGGTGAGTTGTCCCCACCAGCAGTATCCAAAACGGTATACTTATTGTTGATGGGAACGGCCACAGGGGTGCTCTGCTCTTTCGGTCTATACTCCTTCCTTTTCCTGACAGTCACCCAGCTACCTGTCTCCTGATGTTTTTCAAATATTCCAGCACGTCCTCTTTCCTCACGTTGACATGCTCTAGCGTATCAGCCTGTTGTACACCATCCTCACAAACATCAAGGTCTCTCTCACTGGTGAATACTGAAGCAAAGTATTCATTAAGGACCACCCCTACCTCTTCCGACTCCAGGCACATGTTTCCTCTTTTATCCCTGATCGGTCCTACCCTTACTGTAGTCATCCTCTTATTCTTCACATACGTGTAGAACACCTTGGGGTTTTCCTTAATCCTACTCGCCAAGAACCTCTCATGCCCCCTTCTAGCTCTCCTAAGTCCATTCTTAGGCTCCCTCCTGGCTACCTTGTAACTCTCCAGAGCCCTGTCTGATCCATTCCTCAGAGATCCATACTGGGACCTCTGCTGTTTGTGATGTAGATAAATAATCTGGATGAAAATGTACATGGGTGGGTTAGTAAGTTTGCAGATGACACAAAGATTGGTGGCATTGTGGATAGCGTAGAAGACTAGTAAAGGATACATCGGGTTATCGATCAGTTGCAGATATGGGCAGAGAAATGGCAGTGGAGTTCAACTCAGCCAAATGTGATGGTTTGCACATTGGGAGATCAAATGTAAAGAGAGAGTACACTGTTAATGTTAAGGCAAGACCCTTAATAGTGTTGATGAGAGATAAGGTATCTTTATTAGTCACATGTACATCGAAACACACAGTAAAATGCATCTTTTGCGTAGAGTGTTCTGGGGGCAGCCCGCAAGTGTCGCCACGTTTCCGGCGCCAACATAGCATGCCCACAACTTCCTAACCCCTACATCTTTGGAACGTGGGAGGAAACTGGAGCACCCAGAGGAAACCCACGCAGACACGGGGGAAACATACAAACTCCTTACAGACAGCGGCCAGAATCGAACCCAGGTTGCTGGCACTGTAATAGCATTATGCTAACCACTACACTAAGTCCATAGCTCCCTGAAAGTGGCTATACAGGTTGAAAGAGTGGTAAAGGAGGCATATGGCATGCCTTTGCCTTCATTAGTTGAGGCGTTGAGTTGAAGAGTCAGGAAGTTATGCTGCAGCTTTTTAAAACTTTAGTTAGGTCGCATCCGGAGTATTGCATTCAGTTCTGGTCGCCCCATTATAGGAAGGGCGTTGAGGCTTTGCAGAGGGTGCAGAAGAGGTTTACCAAGATGCTGCCTGGATGAGAGGGCATGTGCTATGAGGATAGGTTGGACAAACGGGTTGTTTTCTCTGGAGCTGCGGAGGCTAAGGGGAGATCTGATAGAGGTTTATAAGTTTGTGAGAGGCATAGATAGAGTAGACAGCTGGTATCTTTTCCCCAGGGTTGAAATGTCTAATACCAGAGGGCATGCATTTAAGGTGAGAGGGTATAAGTTCAAAGGAGATGTGCGAGGCAAGTTTTTTTTACACAGAGAGTGGTGGGTGCCTGGAATGCGCTGCCTGGGGTGGCAGTGGAGGCAAATATGACGGGGGCATTCAAGAAGTTCTTAGATAGGCACATGAATGTGAGGGAAATGGTAGGATACGGACATCATGTAGGCAGAAGGGATTAGTTTAGTTGTACATTTTTTTACTAACATAATTGGTTCGGCACCACATCATGGGCCAAAGGGCCTGTTCCTGTGTTGTTCTGTTCTACGTTCTATGTAATCTCTGGAATTCTCTATCTCGGAGAATTTTTGAAAGATCATAGAATTGAGGGCTATGTTGAACTGCCACAGAGGAGGAGTTGAGGCCTGGGCAGTTCAGCCATGATCATACTGAACGGTGGTGCAGGCTAGAGAAGCCTGGTGTTGTGAATACCGAACCTTTGAGTCATAAAAACACTTGCCAACAATGATACAAAGCAAAAAAAAATGAAAATCCTAGAAATCTGAAATAAAACCAGAAAATGAGTTCTGTTGGAAGATCATTAATCTGAAATAATGACCCTTCCTCTCTCTGTAGATGCTGGCTGATCTAATGAGTATTTCAAGTGCCACTGAGCCAATTTGCCTTTTATCAATAGATCCCATGGATTTCTGACCAGCCTGCCATATGGGACCTTGTCAAAAGCCTTGCTAAAATCCACATTGACTACATCAAACTCACTGCCCTCGCCCAACTCACATTGTTAAATCCTCATAAAATTCTATCATTAGTCAAACACAACCTTTCCTTAACAATCCACACTGACAGTCATGATTAATCTATGTCTTTCTAAACAAGGATTTATACTATCCTTAGAACTGATTGCAATAAATTGCCACCATCAGAATTAAACTAACTGGCCTGTAATTACTTGGTTTATTCCTTCTACACTCTTCCCAATAACCATATAAAGTTAGCAGAGAGTAATCGAGTTAACTTTTCATCTGAGTAACTTTTCATCAGAAATCAGTGCAGAATAAAGCAATCTATCTGTGACAAAAGGAATATGAGGACTAATTATTTAATTGTTCTAACTGGTGGCATGCTGGGAACAGCACAATGATATCCTGCATCCGTACATGGAGTAGACCTCTCCTGGGGCTCCCAATGCAAATTAAGTCCTGTGATGTAATTATGCCGTACTGTACTGACTGAAGAGGCTGATTTTCACTTCTGTTTCTATGGCTAGTTTTATAACCAGGACGTATATTCAAAATCTACCCCATATATTTTACGAATGTCTGAAGAATAACAAAAGTGGACAGGTACTGACATTTAAGGGGGGAGTTCCAGAGCTTATTCTTTAGTGAGGTGGAGGGTTTGGCAGACACTGGTGGACTAAGTAACTATTGGATGCACTGAAGCTGGAACTGGACAAACACTGAATAGAAATACACAGCCTGAGGAGGTTGCACAATCCCCATGCTACTGTCCCATCTGACTAACAAGTTGGTCATCAAAGATGAAGCATTGTTTATAACTGAATGATCCTGAGATTTCTCAACATTGACTCTAGGCCCCAGGAAGTCATCGCTGGCAATTCGAGCATAGGCAAGGAAGGCTCATCCTAATTATTACCTGTTGCCTTCCAGCTGATGAATCAGTACTCCTCCAGGTTGAACACTAAGGCTAACATGGGCACAGAATGTATTCTAGTTGGGAGTCTTCAATAATCATAATCAAGAACAGCTCATTAACACAACAACTGATCAAACTAGTCAAGTCCTGACAGACATGCATGCAAACTTGGTCTGCGCCATGTATAAAAGAACAAGAAAATAGGAATTGGAGTAGGCCACTCAGCTCCTCAGTCCTGCCCCATCATTCAATATGATCATGGCTGATCTGCCCCAGGCCTCATCTGCTTTTCTGTACCAGTTCCCCAGACCCCTCAATTCCCTGATCTTTCAAAAACTCTATCCACCTCCTCTTTAAATACTCCCAGTGAGCCAGCCTCCACAACCCTCTGTGGTAGATTATTCCAGAGATTCACCACCTTCTGAAAGAAGTTCCTTACACACCACAGTTTTAAATGATCATCCCATAATCATGTAACTATTTCATAGAGTCATGGAGTTGTACAGCATAGAAACAGGCCCCTCGGCCCACCATATCTACGCCAACCATCATACCTATCTCTACTAATCCCACTTGCCTGCATTAATTCCGTATCTCTCTAGGCCCTGCTCGATCAAGTACCTGTCCAGATGCCTCTTAAATGTTGTAACTGTTTCTGCATCCACCACCTCCTCTGCTTCCAGATGCCAACTACTCTTTGTGTAAAATGTTTACCCTTTGGATCCCCTTTAAGCCTCCTCTCTCACATCTTAAACCTATGCCTCTAGTTTTAGACACTCCTACCATGGGAAACAGATACCAGCTGTCTACCCTATCTATGTCTCTTTTACATACTTTTACATTTACAATTTTACATACTTCTATCATGTCACCTCTCAGCCTCCGTCGCTCCAGGGAAAACAGATCTAGCCTATCCAACCACTCTTTATAACTCAAGCCCTCCAATCTAGGCAACATCCTTGTGAATCTTTTCTGCACCCTCTATAGCCTAAACAATCCATCCTATGGTATGTGTAAGGAAAGTGTTAAATTTGCCAGAAGTCATTTCTGATTCCTCCTTAGTATGTGCAGTAGTGTGTAACACAAAAAGGTGGTTCTAAGACAAAATGGTGTCAATTTGGAATGTGATAACATGAAGATGTGCATCCAAGCACATCCTTGAGATCAGATACTGGTGAAGGATGTTTTTTTTTCCTTGTAGACCTGCTGTCTCTGTTTCTAAGTTATGTGCCTAGGCTGAAGGTCGCAAGAGATAAGAAGGTACAGGCTGGTACTACAAGGGAAATGGAAAAGTACTGGGGTAAAAGTTATGTTAGGTTTTTGAAGGGTATAAAAAGGGGCAATTTCTTGGTGCAAATCGGAATCTTTTCTTAGGCTGGGTCTCGACCGGCGCTGAGAGACAGAGAGAAGTCTGCATGAAAGGCTGTTAGACACCTGAGGTTCCCTCCAGCACTATAAAATCAATTCATTGATTGGTTGATAAGTATTGTTTCTTTTTTCCTTTTTTTTATTATAGTGGTTAGTGAGTAGTTTATATATAATCCTAATAAAATAGTTTCATATAACCTTTAACTCGTGTACAGTGTCTCCTTTATTTGTAAATACCTCTTGCTGCTGAATCAGGAAAGAACAAGGAATGGATTTTAAAATATGTTTGTTACAGTATGGCAGCCAGAACTGCACATAATATTCCAGGTGCGATGTCACCAACACCTTGGGCAGTTGGTGATCTCTGTCACTAGGTAGGTGGTCCTCAATGCCCCCTCTAATGGAGGCAAGCGTGCCATATTCCTTCTTCTCCACCTTGTCTACCTGTGTCACCACTTTCAGGGAACTATGTACTTGTACTCCAAGGTCTCATCCGTGTATGTCCTACCCTCATTCAACTTTCCAAAATGCATCACTTCACATGTCTGAGTTAAATTCCATCTGCCATTCCCTTGTCCACGTTCTCAGTTAATCTATATCCAGTTGCAGCCTCAGAGAACTTTCTTCATGATATTGCCAATTTTGTTGTCATTCGCAAACTTACTAATCATGCCACCTACATTCTTATCCAAATCATGAATTATTATGTAACCAACAATCCCTGTGGAACGCCATTGGTCACAGGCCTCCAATCTGAAAAGCAACGCTCTACCACCGCCCTGGCCCTACACTCAGCTCTGGAGCATCTGGATAGTAAAGACAACTACGTTAGACTATTGTTTATTGACTACAGCTCTGCCTTCAATACAATAATTCCAAGCAAGCTTGTCACCAGACTCCGAGACCTAGGACTCAACACCTCCCTCTGTAACTGGATCCTTGACTTTCTAACCAACAGACCACAATCAGTGAGGATAGGCAGCAATACCTCCGGCACGATTATTCTCAACACTGGTGCCCCACAAGGCTGCGTCCTCAGCCCTCTACTCTACCCCCGATACACTCATGACTGTGTGGCCAGATTCTGCTCTAACTCCATCTACAAGTTTGCAGATGATACCACCGTTGTAGGCTGTACCTCAAACAGTGATGAGTCAGAGTACAGGAAGCAGATAGAGAGCTTAGTGGAATGGTGTCATGTCAACAACCTTTTCCTCAATGTCAACAAAACTAAAGAGCTGGTCATTGACTTCAGGAAAGGGGGCGGTGTCCATGCACCTGTCTACATCAATGGTGCTGAGGTCGAGAGGGTTGAGAGCTTCAAGTTCCTGGGAGTGAATATCACCAACAGCCTGTGCTGGTCAAATCACATAGATGCCACAGCCAAGAAAGCTCACCAGTGCCTCTACTTTCTCAGGAGGCTAAAGAAATTTGGTTTGTCCCCTTTGACTCTCACCAACTTTTACTGATGTACCATAGAAAGCATCCTATCTGGATGTATCACGGCTTGGTACTGCAGCTGCTCTACCCAGCACCTCAAGAAACCGCAGGGAGTTGTGGACACAGCCCAGCGCATCACGGACACCAGCCTCCCCTCCTTGGACTCTGTCTTTACCTCTCTCTGCCTTGGTGAAGCAGCCAGCATAATCAAAGACCCCACGCCACTGGGTCATTCTCTCTTCTCTCCTCTTCCATCAGGTAGAAGATAAAGAGCCTGAGGGCACATACCACCAGACTTAAGGACAGTTTCTACCCCACTGTGATAAGACTATTGAATGGTTCCCTTATACGATGAGATGGACTCTAACCTCACGATCTACCTTGTTGTGACCTTGCACCTTATTGCACTGCACTTTCTCTGTAGCTGTGACACTTTGTACTGTTCTGTTATTGTTTTTACCTGTACTACATCAATGGACTCTGTACTAAATCAATATAACTGCACTGTGTAATGAATTGACCTGTATGATTGGTATGCAAGACAAGTTTTCCACTGTACCTCGGTACAAGTGACAATAATAAACCAATACCAGTACCAATACCACCAAGCCAATTTAGTATCCAATTTGCCAGCTCACCTGGATCCCATGTGTCCTAACCTTCCAAGCCAGCCTATCATGTGGGACCTTGTCATTTCCTCTTATTCAGGATTCTCCCATGTGGAAACATCTTGACACCTACCATATGTCTCTACAACGTGACCTCTCATTCACCAGAGTGAACTCCCTTGTTCTTCTTCAAAACAATTACCATGTGTTTATCTGTGAGATCAGATGGTGTGTCAGTTTAACATCTCACCTGAAAGCCACACCCTTTGACCATGTGCTGAAAAGGTAGGACAAGGGAAAATGTTTCTGTTGGTGGTGTCATATTGGAGGACGTTTGTTGAATGTGGAAGGTGAGCCCTATCCACATTGAGGAATTCCCTTCTGTGCTACTCCCCTCCTTTAATCCGCTTCTTAAGACATGCCTCTTTAACTGAATTGTTGGTGTCCTGACTTTTTTATCTGCCTCACTGAAAGGTGTTTTAATACCTGTGAAGCGCCAGAGGACAATACTCCTGAGAGTCCCACCAAGGAAGGGGTGGCACTGGACCTCATCTTAGAGAATGTAGCCTGCCAAGTGGTTGGAATAGCAGTAGGGATTATTGACCACAATTCTGTCAGTTTCAAGGTAGTTATGGAAAGGGATAAAGATGGCTTGCATATTTGGGTCCTGAATTGAGGGAAGGCCAAACTCAATATCCTAAGAATAAATGTGGCAAAAGTAAACTGGGAGTAGCTACTTGTAGTTGGATCTACATCCAACATGTAGGAATCATTGACAGCACCCATCATGTTCTTGTAAGGTAAGGACAGCAAGTCCAAGGAACTCTGGATGTCAAGGGATATCAGGGGTTGGATAAACAATAAAAGGAGGCATATGGCAGGGAAAGAGAACTGAAAACAGGGGAGGGATAGAATGTGTAGGGAGAAAGTACTTAAAAGAGAAATTAGGAGAGCAAAGAGGAGGCACGAAATATGACTAGTGGACAAATTGAAGGAAAATCCCAAAGAATTTTAAAAGTGTATTAAGGGCAAGAAGGTAACCAGGGAAAGAGTGGAACCCATGAGGGATCAATCTATGTGTGGAGCCAGGGAATGTAGGTGAGGTCTTAAATGGATACTTCTCATCTGTATTCACTAAGGAGGACATTATAACTGGAGAATTCAGGGACTAAGTCAGTGAAATTCAAAAACATACTATCATTAAAAGGAGGACCTGGGGAATAGTTTTCGCTGACTTAAAGATGGAGAAATCCCCAGGAGCTCAGATGTATCCCAGGCTGCTATGGGATAGGAGGGAGGAGATTGCTGAAGCTCTGACAGAGATTTTTAAATCTTCGCTGAGCACAGATAAGGAGCCAGGTGACTGGAGGACGGCAAATATAGTACTTATCAAGAAGAGTGGCAGGGATAAGTCAGGTAATTGCAGGCCTGTGAGTCCAACATCAGATAAGTATTAATGTCCATTTAGAAAGGCCGGAATTAATCAAAGATAGTCAGCATTACCTTGTTAGGAAGAGATCCTGTCCAATCAGCTTTATTGAATTTTTCCAAAGAGAGCAGTAATGACAATGGCAAGGGCCATATGGTTGATATTACCTTCAAAAAGGCCTTTGACAAAATTGACTTGGGAAAGCCGACGTTGGAATAGGAGACAGAGGGTATTGGTGGAGGGTTGTTTTTGTATTTGAAAGCCTGTGATCAGTGGCGGACGGCAGGAATTAGTGCTGGGATGCTTACTGTTTATTATGTACATGAATAATTTGGATGTGAATATAGAAGATGTGATTAGTACATTTACAGAATTGGTGGTGTTGTTGAGAGTGAGGAGGGCAGTCTTTAGGTTACTGGACAATATTAATCAGTTGGCAAGAGGGGCAGAGTAAAGGCAGATAGAATGTAATCCTGATAAGTGTAAGTTAATGCATTTTCGGAGAACTAATAAGGGTAAAGCCCTAGGAAAATCCAGAACCCTTGGGGCTTTGGTGATGTTCACTGGTAGATCTTCTGGACTATTCCTATTAATACTTCAACAGACTTTTAATTTGCTATTTTAAAGATGCTACACAGTTGTGTAGTCAATTTTCCAGTGGGTTTAAAGGTAGTGTGGAAATTGGCCCCAGTGAGTTTAAAAGGAGCACAAGAAACACCAGAGTCTTGGACCCAGTGAATTTAAAAGTGGCCTAGTAAGTTTAAAAGACATGCAAGAAACAGGACCCTGATAAGTTTAAAGGGAGCAATGTATACAGGGCCTTGGTAGGCTTAAAAGGAGCATACAAAACAAGACCTGATGAGTTTAAAGGGAGCCCAGGAAACAACACCCAGTGAGCCAGTGATAACCTATCAGGATTTCCATTGATAAACAGGAGCATGATGTACAAATTCAACTACCCCTGAAGGTGGCAGTACAGGTAAGTAAGATGGTGAAGAAGGTACACAGGATATTTGCCTTCAATAGCAGGGATATTGAATAGAAAAACTGGGAGGTTATGCTGCACTTTTATAAAACTTTCATTAGACCACATCTCTCCGTTTGGTTCTGCTTGTCACACTATAGCGAGGATGTGATTGCACAGGAGAGGGTGCAGAGGAGATTTACCAGGAATGTTGCCGGTTAGGAGGGGAGACTGGACAGGTTGGGTTCCGCTTTCCTTGGAGCAGAGGGGGAAACGGATAGAGATGTACAGAATTATGAGGAATAAGGCAGAGAGTGGGAAACTTTTCCCCACGGCGGAGCTGCCTCACCCCGGAGGGCATAGGTTTGGGGGAAGAGGTTGAGAGGGGATCTGAGGAAGAACCTTCTGCCTGAGGAGGTCGGGACGCACCGCCCGAGGGCTGGTGGAGGCAGAGGCTCACACAATGCTTCAGAAAGCTGCGGACCAAGCGCTGGTACAGATGGTCGGCATGGAGACGACGGGCCGAGGGGCCTGTTTCTGTGCTCTATGACTATAATACTAAAAGAATAATCATATCAAAGAGACTCTAAACGCCCACCTGAGCCTGGGCAGAGGGGCCCCACTCTCTCCTCGGAGCGGGAGGCCGCGGGAACCATGGCAACGCGCGGCCCGCTGACGTCACCATCGAGAGTCGGAACCATCGCGGGGCGGAGCTGGCGGCCGGGGGAAGACAGTTCTGGTCGGAGCGGCGAGGGTGATGGTCGTGGACGGTAGGGGCCACGGGTGAAGGGGTGGGTCCGGGCCGGCCCTTGAGGAGAAGGCGGGGCCGTGGGGCGGGGTGGCGGGTCGGGAGATTTGATGGGCCTTGGGGAGGGGCGGGGGGGACCGGACCGGACCGGACCTGCCGTGGGGAGGGGCGGGGGGCGGTCCGATGGGCCCGGGGGGGGTGGACGGTAGGGGTCGTGGGTGGGGGGATTTGATGGGCCGGGGATGGGGGTTATGATCGGACCCCGGGGTGTGTTGGTTGGATGGGATGGGGGTGCGGGTCGAGTCCCGGCAGCGGGTGACTCGCCGTTGCGGAGAGGCCAGGGGGGTGGGGGGAGTATTTTCGCGTTGGGTGACTGTCCCTGGATCCCGTGCAGGACACGGTCTCTACTGTAATTACGGCTCCTGTTGTGTTGACTCACCGTCATGATTTGGGGACGCGGTACATAATGTATATTTGAAGTGAAAATGCTGGAGAGATTCAGCAGGTCAAGCAACATCTTTGGAAAGAGAAACAGCTAATGTTTCAGGTGAAGACCCTCCATCAGAACGGGGAAAGAGGCGCCCTTCGCCTCCCGAGCTCCGACGTTTATGGTCTCAATCTATTCTCATAAAGCAACTCCATAAACCTCATAAACATTCCCTGAGCTATTCCCAATGCGAATCTAAACATTCATATCGATTGTATCTAGTTCCCGGCCCTGATCCCTGGGATCCCACTGGTCACGGACACAGCTTCCCAGCGTCAAAATGGTCCGTTTATCCTGGCCTGATCCGGTGCTAAAATATTGCCATCTACAGTAACATTTTACATGGCATTTTATTTGTATTTCCTTTATTATATCTTATTCCTCTTCATCCAGCTGCTCATTAAATCTTTAGCACCCTAATAAATTTCTTAAAACACAATTTCCCTTTCATAAAACAATGTTGACTGTACTTTTTTGTATAGTGTGTGTGTCTTGATAATATTTCCTTAATAAGTACTAGTATTTTACCAATGACAGATGGAAGGTGAACTGGTCTATCATTTCCTGTTTTCTGTCTTAAGGAAAAAAATCATGGGATGAAAAGAAAAAGAAGCAGGTGTAAGCCATTAAATAAGATTACGGCTAATCATTTACTTTGGTGTCACTTTCCAACAATAACCCTATCTTAATTCTCATAATATCTTAACATCTGTGGATTTGCTCAGCGACTGAACTTCCACAGCTTCCTTGAGTAAAGAATTCCAAAGGTTCATAACATCCTAGATAAAGAACTTTCTTCTTATCTTGGTCCCCAGCTTCCGGAAATATATTCCCTTTTACCTCTGTAAGAATTTTGTATGCTTATCTAAACTCCAGAGAGTAAAGGCCCAGTCTAATTGATCTCAGAAGTCAAACCTTCCCCACCCCCAATTTCAGGAATCAATCTGGTGAACCTTCACTGCACTCTATCCTTGGGTTGGGAGGTCAGACTTGTACACAATATTCCAGGTATCTTTTCACTGAGTGTTTACCCCTGTACTCAAATCCTCTTGCAATAAGGCCAGTATTGTTTGTTGTCCTTTCTGTGAACTTTCAGTGATTTGTGTACAAGGACACTCTGGTCCCTCTGAAAACCAGTAGCTTTCAGTCTCTTTTTTTCTTCCAAAATGACCTCCCATTTTTCTGCAATATATTTTTCTTTCCATATTCATTTCCTTAAGTCTGTCTATGTTTTCAAAAGCCTCTGCCACCCAGTTCTGTATTATTAGCAATCTTGGTTCTCTCATCCAAATCATTAGTATGGGTTGCAAACAGATGGCGCCCCAGCAAGATTCCTGCAGCACCCCAGTCTGAAGATGACCAGTATATTTTTTACTTTTCTTTTCTGACCATTGACTGATCATCAGTCCATGCCAGTATATTAACCCAATCTCCTGCTCTTATTTTAAGACTATAAGACAAAGGAGTGGAAGTCGGCCATTCGGACCATCGAGTCTGCTCCACCATTCTATCATGAGCTGATCCATTCTCCCGTTTAGCCCCACTCCCCCGCCTTCTCACCATAACCTTTGATGCCCTGGCTACTCAGATACCTATCAATCTCTGACTTAAATACACCCAATGACTTTGCCTCCACAGCCGCCCGTGGCAACAAATTCCACAGATTCACCACTCTCTGGCTAAAGAAATTTCTCCGCATCTCTGTCCTGAATGGTGCCCTTCAATCCTGAAATCGTGCCCTCTTGTACTAGACTCCCCTACCATGGGAAACAACTTTGCCACATCTACTCTGTCCAGGAGTTTTAACATTCAAAATGTTTCTATGAGGTCCCGCCTCATTCTTCTGAACTCCAAGGAGTACGGCCCAAGAGCCGTCAAACGTTCCTCATATGTTAACCCTCTCATTCCTGGAATCATTCTAGTGAATCTTCTCTGAACCCTCTCCAATGTCAGCACATCCTTTCTTAAATAAGGAGCCCAAAACTGCGCACAATACTCCAAGTGAGGTCCTACCAATGCCTTATAGAGCCTCAACATCACATCCCCGCTCATCTATTCTATTCCTCTAGAAATGAATGCCAACATTGCATTCGCCTTCTTCACCACTGGCTCAACCTGGAGGTTAACTTTTAGGGTATCCTGCACGAGGACTCCCAAGTCCCTTTGGATCTCTGAATTTTGAATTTTCTCCCCATTTAAATAATAGTCTGCCTGTTTATTTCTTCTACCAAGGTGCATGACCATACATTTTCCAACATCGTATTTCATTTGCCACTTCTTTGCCCATTCTCCTAGTCTATCCAAGTCTCTCTGCAGACTCTCCATTTCCTCAACATTACCCACCCCTCCACCTATCTTTGTATCATCGGCAAATTTAGCCACAAAGCCATTTATTCCATAATCCAAATCGTTGATATACAACGTAAAAAGAAGCGGCCCCAACACGGACCCCTGCGGAACACCACTGGTAACCGGCAGCCAACCAGAATGGGATCCCTTTATTCCCACTCTCTGTTTCCTGCCAATCAGTCAATGCTCTATCCATGCTCGTAACTTTCCTGTAATTCCATGGGCTTTTATCTTGTTTAGCAGCCTCATGTGCGGCACCTTGTCAAAGGCCTTCTGAACATCCAAATGCATAACATCCACTGCATCTCCTTTGTCTAGCCTGCTTGTAATTTCCTCAAAAAAATTGCAATAGGTTTGTCAGGCAGGATTTTCCTTCAAGGAAACCATGCTGAGTTTGGCCTATCTTGTCATGTGCCTCCAGGTACTCTGTAACCTCATCCTTGACAATTGACTCCAACAACTTCCCAACCACTGATGTCAGGCTAACCGGTCTATAATTTCCTTTTTGCTTCCTTGCACCCTTCTTAAATAGCGGAGTGACATTTGCAATTTTCCAGTCCTCCGGAACCATGCCAGAATCGATCAATTCTTGAAAGATCATTACTAAAGCCTCTTCAGTCTCTACAGCTACTTCCTTCAGAACACGAGGGTGCATTCCATCTGGTCCGGGAGATTTATCCACCCTTAGACCATTCAGCTTCCTGAGTACCTTCTCTGTTGTAATTGTGACTGCACAAACTTCTCTTCCCTGACATCCCTGAGTGTCTGGTATACTGCTGATGTCTTCCTCAGTAAAGACTGATGCAAAATACTCATTCAGTTCCTCTGCCATCTCCTTGTCTCCCATTACAATTTCTCCAGCGTCATTTTCGATCAGTCCTATATCTACTCTCGCCTGTCTTTTACTCTTTATATACTTGAAAAAGCTTTTAGTATCCTCTTTGATGTTATTTGCTCGCTTCCTTTCATAGTTCATCTTTTCCTTCCTAATGACCTTCTTAGTTGCCTTTTGTAAGCTTTTAAAAGCTTCCCAATCCTCTATCTTCCCACTAATTTTTGCTTCTTGTATGCTCTCTGCTTTTACTTTGGCTTTGACTTCTCTTGTCAGCCACTGTTGTGTCCTTTTTCCATTCGAAAATGTCTTCTTTTTTGGAATATATCTGTCTTGTACTTTACTCACTTCTCGCAGAAACTCCAGCCATTTCTGCTCTGCCTTTCTTCCCGCTAGTGTCCCTTTCCAGTCAACTTTGGCCAGTTCATCTCTCGTGCCACTGTAGTTTCCTTTACTCCACTGAAATACCGACACATCGGATTTCAACTTCTCCTTCTCAAATTTCAAAGTGAACTCAATCATGTTGTGATCACTGCCTAAGGGTTCCTTCACCTTAAGCTCTCTAATCACCTCTGGTTCATTACACAATACCCAATCCAGTACAGCTGATCCCCTAGTGGGCTCAACAACAAGCTGTTCTAAAAAGCCATCTCGTAGACATTCTACAAATTCTCTCTTGAGATCCAGTACCAACCTGATTTTCCCAATCCACTTGCATGTTAAAATCCCCCACGATTATCATAGCATTGCCCTTCTGACAAGCCTTTTCTATTGCCTGTTGTAATTTGTAGTCCACATCACGGCAGCTGTTTGGAGGCCTGTATATAACTGCCATCAGGGTCCTTTTACCCTTGCGATTTCTTAACTCAACCCATAAAGATTCTACACCTTCTGATCCTATGTCACCTCTTGCTAATGATTTAATATTACTTCTTACCAGCAAAGCCACGCCACCCCCTCTGCCCTACTGCCTATCCTTCCAATACACCGTGGCTCCTTAGACATTCAGCTCCCAAAGACATCCATCCTTTAGCCACGTCTCAGTGATGGCCACAACATCATACCTGCCAATCTGTAGCTGTATTTCTTATGCTGCGTGCATTTAAGTATAATACTTTAAGTCCAGTATTTGGTACTCTTTGCTTTGATCGCACTGCAACTCTATTGCGCTGCAACTCATCCCACTGGTTGCAAATTTGCCCCATCACCTTCCTGTCCTCTTCACTGCACACTATCTTTGACTTATTACTGTTTTCCTCTTCCTCAGCCCTATCACTCCAGTTCCCATCCCCTTGCAAAATTAGTTTAAACCCTTCCTAACAGCTCTATTAATTTTGTTTAATTATTTTGTTTAATTATTTCTTGTGTGACACCTTGTGAACGACCTTTAAAAATCCAAATATACTAAAGCCTCTAGTTTCTCCATCAGCTATTCTTCTAGTTACAAGCTCAAGAATATTCAATACTACAATTCCGAGCAAACTCGTCACCAAACTCTGAGACCTGGGACTCAACACCTCCCTCTGCAACTGGATCCTTGACTTCCTGACCAACAGACCGCAATTGGTAAGGATAGGCAGCAACACCTCCGGTACGATTATTCCTAACACTGGTGCCCCACAAGACTGCGTCCTCAGCCCTCTACTCTACTTCCTATACACTCATGACTGCGTGGCCAGATTCTGCTCTAACTCCATGTACAAGTTTGCAGATGATACCAATGTAGTGGGCAGTATCTCAAATAACAATGAGTCAGAGTACAGGAAGGAGAGAGAGAACTTAGTGACATGGTGTCATGACAACAACCTTTCCCTCAATGTCCGCAAAACAAAAGAGCTGGTTATTGACTTCAGGAAGGCGGGCAGTGCACATATACATGTCAACATTAATGGTGCTAAGTTCGAGAGGGTTGAGAGCTTCAGGTTCCTAGGAGAGAACATCACCAATAGCCTGTCCTGGTCCAACCACGTAGACGCCGTGGCCAAGAAAGGCAGTGATCAATACTCAACGCAATATTACAGTTCTGGATTTACTAGAGCTTCATCAAAATCTAGCACATCTCCCCTGCATTTGTACTCATTACCTCTATCTATGAAGTCCAAGCTGCCAATGCTTTTCTAACTACTCCCTCATTATGTCCTCTACCTTCAAAGATGAACTCCCAGCTCCTCTTGTTCCTGAACACATTTAAAACCATGCTATTAAGTATATATTTCTCACCAGGTTCTTCTGGCAAACTGAATTGGCTTGCACTTCCATGCATTAAATTGTATCTTGTCTGTCCATTCTGTAGGCCTAATCTGTGTTCTGTTGTAGTTGATTGGCATCATCGTTGTTGTTTGCCACATCCCTGAGTCTGATGCCATTAGTCCATTTTAAAATTTTACTCTGTTTTGAAATACCGAAGTCATTTATCAACTTCAAAAAATCCCACCTTCCTGGAATCCACAAGGAGATCATCCATTGCATTCCCTCAACCTTCTGTGTTACTTTAAAAATGGTAAAATAGGCTAGTCAAACACAGTCCACGCAACTATCCTTAATTAACATCAACTTCCTGTTAATCTTTTCTCTGATTAGTTCTTCCATTCAAGACAGATCGATAAATTTTCAGATTTAAAGAGAATCAGATCTCTCGGTGGGAGATCATTTTGGAGACAGTGAACATAACTCCTTGAGCTTTACCATAACCTTGGAGAGGGATAGGAGCAGACGATATGGGAAAGTATTTAATTGGGGGAGGGGGAATTATGATGCTATTAGGCAGGAACATGGGAGCATAAATTGGGAACAAATGTGGAGGTTGTTTAGGGAATACTTGCATGGGGTTCTGAATTGTGTTTGTCCCATCGAGGAAGGGTAAGGATTGCAGAGTGAAGGAACTATGGTTGACAAGAGACATAGACGATCTTGTCAAGAGGAAGAAAGATGCTTACCCAAGGTTTAGAAAGCAAAGATTAGACAGCGCTCTGGAGAGTTACAAGGTAGCCAGGACGGAGCTTAAGAATGGACTTAGCTAGAAGGGTGCATGAGAAGTCCTTGGTGAGTAGGATTACGGAAAACCCCAAGGTGTTCTACACGTTTGTGAAGAATAGGAGGATGACTCGAGTGAGGGTAGGACCGATCAAGGATAAAAGAGGAAACATGTGCCTGGAGTCGGAAGAGGTAGAGGAGGTCCTTAATGAATACTTGCTTCAATATTCACCAGAGAGAGAGACCTTGATGCTTGTGAGGATGGCGTATGACAGGCTGATACGCTAGGCCATGTCGACGTGAGGAAAGAGGATGAGCTGGAACTTTTGAAAAACATTAAGGACCGATAAGTCACCGGGGCCAGATGGGATATATCCGAGGTTATTTATGGGAAGCAAGGGAAGAGATTGCTGTGCCTTTGGTGATGATCTTTGCATCCTCACTGGCCACAGGAGTAGTGCCAGATGATTGGAGGGTGGCAAATGTTATTCCTTTGTTCAAGAAAGGAAGTAGGGATAACCCTAAGAATTACAGGCCAGTGAGTCTTACTTCAGTGGCAGGCAAATTACTGGAGAAGATTTTTAGAGACAGGATTTATGGGCATTTGGAAAAGCATAGGCTGATTTGGGACAGTCAGCATGGCTTTGTTGGGGGTAGGTCATGGCCTCATGAGCCTGATTGAATTGTTTGAGGATATGACAAAGCACAATGCTCTATGAAGATAGAGCAGTGGATGTGGTGTTCATCGATTTTAGTAAGGTGTTTGATAAGGTTCCTCATGGAAGACTCATTCAGAAAGTCAGGAGGCATGGGATCCAGGGAAACCTGGCTGTGTGGATTCAAAAGTGGCTCGCCCGTAGAAGATAGAGGGTGGTTATAGATGGAGTATATTCTGCCTGGAGGTTAGTGACCAGTGGTGTTCCACAGGGATCTGTTCTGGGACCCCTACTCATTGTGATTTATACAAATGACTTGGATGAGGATGTGGAAGGGTGGGTTAGTAAGTTTGCAGATGACATGAGGATTAGTGGTGTTGTGGATAGTGTAGAAGGTTGCTGTAGGTTATAACAGGACATTGATAGGATGCAGACCTGGGCTGAGAAGTGGCGGATGGAATTCAACCCGGAAAAGTGTGAAGTGATACTCTTTGGAAGATCGAATTTGAATGCAGAATACAAGGTTAATGGCAGGACTCTCAGCAGTAAGGAGGAATGGATGGATCTTGGGGTCCACGTCCATAGGTCCCTCAAGGTTGCTGAGCAGGTTGATAGGATTGTTAAGAAGGCATATGGTGTGTTGGCCTTCATTAGTCGGGGTGTTGAATTCAAGAGCGGCAAGGTAGTGTTGCAGCTCTATAAAACTCTGGTTAGACCACACTTGGAGTATTGTGTTCAGTTCTGGTCGCCTCATTAGAGGAAAGATATGGAAGCTTTAGAGAGGGTGCAGAGGAGATTTACCAGGATGCTGTCTGGATTGGAGAGCATGTCTTATGAGGATAGGTTGAGCAAACTAGGGCTTTTCTTTTTGGAGAGAAAAAGGATGAGAGGTGACTTGATAGAGGTGTATGAGATGATGAGGCATAGATCATGTGGACAGTCAGGTACTTTTTCCTTTGTTGAAAATGGCTAACACAAGGGGACATAATTTTAAGGTGATTGGAGGAAGATATAGGGGTGATGTCAGAGGTAAGTTTTTTTACACAGAGTGGTGGGTGAGCAGAATGCACTGGCTGCAGAGGTGGTGGGGTCAGATACGTTAGGGACATGTAAGAGACTCTTAGGCACATGAATAATAGAAAAATGTAGGGCTGTGTGGGAGGGAAGGGTTTGATAGATCTTAGAACAGGATAAAATGTTGGTACAACATTGTGGGCTGAAGGGTCTGTACTGTGCTGTAATGTTCTATGTTCTGTGTTTAAGAAATTAGTGCAGGATAATGGCATGGAAGTTAAAGATCAACCATGATCTCATGGAATGGCCGTGGAGACCAGATGCAAAAGAAACAACATTAGGCCATTCTGCCCTTCCAACCTTCTCTGCCATTCAGTGAGATTACAGCTGATCCAACTTTCCTTATAACCCCATAACTCTTGTTTGCTTAACTGATTAAAAATAAATCCATTTCAGATTTGAATACATTCAGGATTCAGCCTCATAGCATTCTGGGGGTTCTGGGGCAAGGAATTCCAAAGGCTCACAACCCTTTGAGAGAAGAAATCATTTCTTATCTCTCGGTTAAATGGGCACCACCTTATTCTGGAATCTTGCCCTCTGGTCCAGACTTAACTGAAAATCTGTGCCGACCAACTAGCTGGAGTGTTCAAGGACATCATCTTCACCTCTCAGTGCTGCAGTCTGAGTTTCCCACTTGCTTCAAGAGGGCAGCAATCACACCTGCAAGAAAAGCAGGGTGAGCTGCCTCAATGACTATTGCCTGGTAGCACTCATGTCTACTGTGATGAAGAGCTTTGAGAGGTTGGTTATGGCTAGAATTAACTCCTGCCTGAGCAAGGACCTGGACCCGCTGCAATTTGCCTACTGCCACAACAGCTCTACAGTGGACACAATCTCACTGGCTCTCCACTCAGCATCGGAGCACTTAGACAACAGCAAAACATACGTCAGGCTGCTGTTTATTGATTACAGCTCGGTGTTCAATACCATCACGCCCTCAGTACTAGTCACCAAGCTTCTGAACCTGGGCCTCTGAACCTCCCTCTGCAACTAGATCCTCAACTTCCTCATCAGGAGATGACAGTCAGTGCGGATCGGCAATAACATCTCTTTGCTGACAATCAACACAGGCGCACCTCAAGGATGTGTGCTTAGCCCACTGCTCTACTCTCTCTACACTAATGACTGTATGGCTAGGCACAGCTCAAACATCATCTATAAATTCGCCAATGACACCACTGTTGTTGGTAGAATCTCAGATGGCGATGAGGAAACTTACAGGAGTGAGATAGATCGGCTGGTTGAGTGGTGTCACAACAACAACCTCACACTCAACGTCAGCAAGACCAAGTAACTGATTGTGGACTTCAGGAGAACACACCAGTCCTCATTGAGGGGTGAGCAGCTTCAAGTTCCTGGGTGTCAACATCAGGATCTATCCTGGGCCCAACACATTAATGCAATCACAAAGAAGGCATGCCAGCAGCTCTACTTCATTAGTAGTTTGAGGAGATTTGATATGTCACGAAAGACTCTTGTAAACTTCTACAGATGTACGGTAGAGAGCATTCTGACTGGTTGCATCACAGCCTGGTATGAAGGCTCCACAGGATCGCAAGAGGCTGCAGAGGGTTGTAGACTCAGCCAGCTCCATTGTGGGCACAATCCTCCCCACCATCGGGGACATCTTCAAGAGGCGGTGTCTCAAGAAGGTGACATCCATCATTAAGAACCCTCAACATTCAGGACATGCCCTCTTCTCGTTACTACCATCAGGGAGGAGGTACAGGATCCTGAAGACCCACACTCAGTGATTCCAGAACAGCTTCTTCCCCTCCACCATCAGATTTCTGAACGGTCCATGAACACTGCCTCATTACTTTTTCTGCACTATTTATATTTTTTATAATTTATAGTAATTTTATGTCTTTGCACTGTACTGCTATCGCAAAACAACACATTTCACATCATAAAAGACAGTGATAATAAACCTGATTCTGAGTCACTAGCTGTTACCTCTCACCCTTTTTGGTTAATTGTAGATTAGCAGGGAAGACATGAGGGGCTGAATGGTCTGTTCCAATTTCTCATGTTTTTGAATCCTTATCTGCTACTAATGGTCTGTAATTACTAGGAATGTCCTTGCACCAGTTCTCGAACAAGTGTGTCATACTTGTTACTTTCCAATCCTCTGACACTTGCCCAACATCCAGGGAAGACTGGAAGTTTATGACATTTTCTGCCATCTCCACCCCAGCGTCCCTTGGCCTTCTCGACCTGGCAACTTTTCTCCTCCAGCGCCAGCCTTCCCTGCAGACCCAGACCATCAATCTTCATTCCGTCCATCACCTCTACCTTATTTGTCAGCATGATCTTCTTCAGTAAACAATGGCAAATACAATTTGTCATTTATGTTAATGACAAAATACTCGATCTAGGCATAGTAGACTAGCCACAGTAGACTACCCTAGCGTTATACTGAAGCATGTTTGGATTGCAAGTAGATATGTATCCCAGTCTGAAAATAGATTTGTGTCCATGCAGTTCCAGACAGGCACAGTCCGAATGCTAGTCCTCCAGAGTTCTAAGATATATTCTCAGTGAATGCAGTCAGGCCTTGGTCTGTTTTTCTGAACTGTAATAGCTAATGTAGCTAATGTAAGGAATTGTTTCAGATCCTAATCATAAGTCATCCATTCTATACTGGTGTTTGTGTATTTGCTTTATTCATGGGTTTTGAAAGTAGGTGTTAATCCCTTTAAACATGCCTTGCATATATACCATTAACTGTTTGTACTTTGGCCGGAAAATGATCAGATTCATATTCACTTTCAGGAATTCTTTCAAAATCATGGAGAAAAACAAAAACAAAAGGAAGCTGCGGATCTGTGTTGCTACGTGTAACCGGGCAGATTATTCCAAGCTGGCCCCAATCATGTTTGGTATCAAGGAACAATCCGATGGTTTTGACCTAAAAGTCGTTGTTTTAGGATCTCATTTAATTGATGACTACGGGTGAGTATAAACATACACATTTCGTGTCAAAATTTAGCCAATACATCTGATGAAAATGTAGGCATTCTGGCTTCAAAGGGTCCTCCCTGCAACGGCTGGCGTGGATGTTTGCTCTGAACACCTGACATATCTATAGCCCGTACATATGATCAAGCGTCTGGGAGAGCAGTGGTATATATATGCCAGATGCTACGGGGCTGCAGGTATCTTCTGCCGCCTGGGAACTCTGTTCATGGCCACATTTCCGACGTGAACTGTTTGGCTCATGAGTGCTTCACAGGAACGGAACACTGCCATACTTGGAAGCATCTTATTTTTTGACACAGGTACCATACATAAAGGGATGGGGTAAGCATGCAAAGTGACTATTTAAAAAATCACATTGTGAAATGGGCTTTAATATAGAAAGCACCATAACACATTGCTGTCATTTCTTTGGTTCCAAAGGAAGAGCTCATTCAGTTCACCTGTGAGATTCTGTATGGCTATGTTGGCTTCTTACTTATGTAATACACCAAACTGAAAGAGTGCACCCAACCTTAAGCAATGGAGTTTCTGTATTTTGCCATCTATAACTTTTGTGACATTTTGTAGGAATGTGGAGATCGCATTTGGCTTCAGTATAGTAGAACTCTGATAATCCGCTCTCTGACCATTTGGAAATCCCATTGGTTCGGTACCTGGCTCACCAGTTAATATTTCCTATGCTCCACGGGACCCTCTGATCCACACGCTCTCTAAGGCTCGCTGAGTTCAGCGGAAAATTTATTATAGTACTGTATGACAGCATAAAAAACTAATTAAAAGTGTGTTGAGGCAATACAAATAACATCCAGTAGTTCAGAAAATGCCCAGTCCAGCACCACCAAGGTCCAGAGGGTGCTGGATTATTGGAGTTTTATATTTAATGTTGGATTATTGGTGATTTAAATCATAGGCAGTGCTTCAATACATTGTCTGTACTTACACTTAAGCATAACCATTAGAGATTTTTAAAAATGGCATCACCTTCTGTTCCTTTTTCCCTTGTGTTTATCTAGCGACCACCACCCCCCCCCCCCCCCCCCCACTACCACAACGGCATCATTGCCTCAGCCACAGCTTTGTAGTGAATTCCATATTCTCATCATTCTCTGGATAAAGACATTTCTTTAGAATTCCCTATGGAGTTATTAGTGACTTCGTTTGCAGCCCTGAAGGTGAACTGCAGCAAGCTGGAGTTTATATAATATTTGGTGCTTTTATTCTTAAAGAGCAAGTTGAATGGTATCAAGTCAGTCACAAAACCCAGAGTGAACACAGCATTTGGGGAATCCACAGCATTGGGCTGGAATAGAGCCTGGGGAATTGGAGGGGGATTGTACTGGGGCTGTGTGTGAAGGCTAGAGCTGGAGCTGCAATTAAGCCCCTCAAATACTAAACCGCTTTGCAGTGTTAATTTGAAATGAATGTAATGTGAGTTCCTAGAGTGGGCTTTGAACTTGCAGCTGAGCCAAGCTGACACCTCAGTCCTTGCACCAGAAGTCAATACAGCATTAGAAGGGACAAAACTTTGCCTACCATTGAATTATTTTTTTCTGTCAGGAATACATACCGAATGATTGAACAAGATGATTTTGATATTAACACGAGGCTGCATACAATCGTCCGAGGTGAAGATGAGGCGGCCATGGTGGAGTCGGTGGGCCTTGCTTTGGTGAAATTGCCAGATGTGTTAAACCGTTTGAAGCCAGATGTGATGATTGTTCATGGAGATAGGTTTGATGCTTTGGCAGTTGCGACCTCGGCTGCATTGATGAATATTCGGATTCTGCATATTGAAGGAGGTGAGGTTAGTGGTACAATTGATGATTCAATCCGACATGCCATCACCAAGCTGGCCCATTACCATGTGTGCTGCACTCGCAGTGCTGAACAGCATCTGATTGCCATGTGTGAGGAGCACGATCGAATCCTGTTGTCTGGCTGTCCATCTTATGACAAATTGCTCACAGCAAGATCCAAGGATTACATGAGCATCCTGCAGACTTGGCTGAGTGAGTACTGATATCTGATGATTGCAAATGAAGTCATCTTCCACTTCTGTTTGTTGTCTATTCAAATTAATTGATGGAGGTTGTGGTCTAATCTAGGGAGAACAGGTGGGCAGCCTCTCCCATGTGCATTTATTAATTTTCTAACAAATGGTAATGACTGTTGCCCTTCCAATAGATACAAATATTCATTTGTGTCTTGTAATTTATTTTTCTCAATATAAGAAAGTAGTTGCATTTTTATACTGCCTTTCATATCCTTCTGACTCTTTCTTTTAAAATGTGAAATGGTTTGTGCATTTTTCATAACACAATTTCTCCTAATGTGCTGCTTTACGTTCTGCAATTTTTTTTGTAATTCATAAATAATCACTGATTCTCTGTTCTGTATCAAAACACTTCATAATTTTAAAATCTTCATCAAAGTTCCAGTAATGATCATTTCAGTATCTCACCTCTCCTCATCTACCACATCATACTGCTGAATCTTCACTCTAGTAAAAGCAGATGATGCTGGAAACTGAGCAGATCAGGCACCATCTGTGGAAAGAGAAACAACATTTCAGGTCTGGGACTTTTTGTCAGAACTGGGAAAGTCAGAAAACAATTTGTTGTTAAGTTGCGGAGAGGGTGAGGGAGGGATGGATAGGACAAAGGGAATATCTGTGATCAGGGTGGGGCAGGATTTTCCAGGTGATTCCATGTTTACAGAGTTGTCCAGTTTGTTAGAAGGAAAGAGAAGACAAAGGGACACATGAAAGCTGTTGCTGACCCTGAAACCAAAAGGACGATGCTGGAATCACCACGCAAGTGAGGCAGTGTCTGTCTGATGGGCTTGGCATGTCCAGCATTCTCCTCGTTAATCTATTCCACAGAACGGCTCTGTAAACATTGGAACCACCTGGGAAACCTTGGCTTCAGCCTGTCCCTACCCTCTGTGCAGTTTAAATCTGATGTAGGGTCTTTGAAATGTTAACTTCGATTCTCTTTCCACAGACGTTGCCCAACCTGCTGATCATTTCCAGCATTTTATTTCACATTTCCAGCATCCTGCAGTTCTTTTGATTTTTGCATCTACTCTAGGCTTGTACATATTTTATTATCTGTTGTCACAGAAAGCCCAAAACTACACGCAGTAACCAGTTCCCGATTATTGCCTCGCCTGAATTCAGAATAGAACAATTTCTATTGAATCTTGTATTCTACACAGCTCTTTATAGAGTCTGAAGTGTCAATGGCTTTCTTCGTAGGAATACTTAACCATTCAGTTATCTGGCAGCAACTGTACAGATATGTACACTTTAATGTGTGGTTAGGGTTAGTGTTGTGTAATCTTGTGTTGAAATGACATTGTTTCCACAGATAACTTTCCAACAAGCAAAAGCATCAAGGATATTAAATAAACTTTTTACAATAATAGGTGGAGCAGCCTTCACTGTTACATTTGTCCTGAGAGTCGAGATGATATGGGATTATCGAGTAAATTTTACAGCCATGTGCATGTTTAATTCAACAATAGTTTTTGGACACAATTAGAAGAGGTACCATAGCTGCTGTATTAAATGAGGTCATATCTCAGTCAAGTGGGTGCGTTTGGGGAGTTAATCAACAAATCTTTAACGTAGTGACCTGAGAGAACCACCTACACTCTTTACCTTTCCCTAAGGGTTAGGCTCGATCTGTACCTATATCAGAGAGGGCTCGGGTATGAGTCTCTGTCCCCAGTGCAACATCAGACTATCCTGCAGGTTATAGGGTTTTGCAGAGTGGGACACCTCAAGCACATGGGAGAAAAAAACTAATACAGATCTATGAAATTTGAGACGCTTGAGTGAGTTTCACTCCAGGATATCTGAAAAGCAGTTAAATGTGATGATATACGTGGGTTCACAGAGAACGATCATTTGAACTGGCCTGTTACTGGTTTTGCCTCATCTGTGCCTGGATTTTTTTTTCCATTTGTGAAAACATTGGGGTTGATTGAGATTTAAACAGGATCTGCCAGTTTATTTTTGATGGTTTTCAGTTTCCCTCTGTGGCTCAAAGTGAGCTTGTAGAATTCAGTAAATCCCTTTTTGTAGAGAAAGAGAACATGTAGATCAAATTGGTGGTTGCATATGAAACCCGGGTATTGCTAATATGTGCAGAGAGATGGGAAGAATGCACAAGTGACAATGACAGCATTAATTCAAGGTGGATCTTTTGGATCAAGAAGGTCACCAGTATGTTGATTGAGCTCATGTACCAGCTGCCTCCCTGTTCCAGGGCTGTGGTGATCATCAGCAGTATCCACTGCTGAGAGAAATTGATACTTAACTAGAAAGAAGGCTATCATAAATCACATGGTGATGGTCTTTTCGTTAGTTTTATCCGTTTTTGTAGATTTAAACTCTGTAACAATGTTTTCAGTATTTTTATAAATTTAATGGTTTAAAGAAATACTTCAGACTGACACTATGCCATAGGAGGTGTATGTTGCAATATCCCATAAGAGATGTATAAGCAATCAGTGTTTTCTCTCCTTATGTGGAAAATGTTCAAACATAATTACAAGAACTGTATCTGTAATGCACTTGCTGTGAATTTTATAATTGTTCAAGATGAACTTGCTCTACTTCTGTAGGTGAAGATGTGAAGCCTCGAGACTACATTGTGGCTCTACAGCATCCAGTTACCACTAACATAAAGCATTCAGTTAAGATGTTCGAGCTTATGCTTGATGCTCTAATAACATTTGGCAAATGCACCTTGATCCTGTTTCCCAACATTGATGCAGGTGAGCTGAAAATTCCAGAACATGTAGGTGATTTAAAACTTGGCAGCTGTTATGACTGGAATTATTGACAAGAATCCTTAGAATGACATTTCCGAAATAATGAGAAATACCAAGTAGTTTTATTAATTTCAATCCCAAGTTGTAAACCTGCCAACGTCAGAAAGTTTGGCTGCATCTGGGCAATGCAGTGGCAAATAAAGTTTAATGAAAACCCTCAAGATCTGCAAATTGGACTGTGGAGGGGAAAGCTGAAAAGACTGCAGGAGAAAGTTGAAGAGGGAACAGTTTATCAGTCTAGGTTTACGTGTTTTACATGAGCTGAGACCATCCAGGAGCAGAATTGTCTATCCCAATGAATCAGGCCAGTTCAGGAGACTGTAGCTGCCTCACCCACTTTTACCCATTTTACAGGTGAAATTCCTGTTTAAATTTTTGAACAAAATCAGCTTCTATTGTACCCCTGTAGTCAGCACTCAACTGAAGAATGGGTTCTAATTGTAAAGGTAAAATTGAGTCCCGTTTCTGAAAGGTGCTTTTAAAATCAAATCAGTTCAGCCTCCAATATCATGAACTGTATTCGACAGCAGCAGCTTGGCTTCCTGTACTGTCCATGCTGTGCTGCCTCTGAGCACTTTACAGCATCCTGAACATGGACGTAGTTTGTAGGACCTCGACCAGATGTCAGAAACAAGAAGGAGCTCACAAAGGATGTTATTCAAGGAAGAGAGGGATATGATGCTGCTTAAGTCCCACCAATATCCTGGTGGGGAGGTTTGCTAAGGCTACTGGGGGGAGTTTAAACTAGAATTGTTGGGGGGTGGGATCCGAACTGGAGAGACTGGGGAAGAGGTGTTTGGCTCTCAAATAGAGAAAGCTTGTAGTCGGCACGAGAGGGAGGATAGGCAGGTGATAGAGAAGGGACGTGCTCAGACTGATGGTTTCAGATGAGTCTATTTTAACGCAAGGAGTATTGTGAACAAGGCGGATGAGCTTAGAGCTTGGATAAGTACTTGGAGCTACAATGTGGTGGCCATTACAGAGACTTGGATGGCTCAGGGACTGGAATGGTTACTTCAAGTGCCGGGTTTTAGATGTTTTAGAAAGGACAGGGAGGGAGGCAAAAGAGGTGGGGGAGTGGCACTGTTGATCAGAGATAGTGTCACGGCTGCAGAAAAGGTGGACATCATGGAGGGATTGTCTACGGAGTCTCTGTGGGTGGAGGTAATGAACAGGAAGGGGTCAATAACTTTACTGAGTGTTTTTTATAGGCCGCCCAACAGTAACAGGGATATCGAGGAGCAGATAGGGAAGCAGATCCTAGAAAGGTGTGATAATAACAGAGTTGTTGTGATGGGAGATTTTAATTTCCCAAATATCGATTGGCATCTCCATACAGCAAGGGGTTTAGATGGGGTGGAGTTTGTTAAGTGTGTTCGGGAAGGATTCTTGACACAATATGTAGATAAGCCTACAAGAGGAGAGGCTGTGCTTGATTTGGTATTGGGAAATGAACCTGGTCAGGTGTCGGATCTCTCAGTGGGAGAGCATTTTGGAGATAGTGATCATAATTCTATCTCCTTTACGATAGCATTGGAGAGAGATAGGAACAGACAGACTAGAAAGGCGTTTAGCTGGAGTAAAGGGAATTATGAGGCTCTCGGAGGAAATTGGAAGCTTAAATTGGGAACAAATGTTCTCAGGGAAAAGTACAGAAGAAATGTGGCAAATATTCAGGGGATATTTGTGTGGAGTTCTGCATAGGCCTGTTCCAATGAGACAGGGAAGTTACGATAGGATACAGGAACCATGGTGTACAAAGGCTATAATAAATCTAGTCAAGAGGAAAAGAAAAGCTTACAAAAGGCACAGAGAGAGCTAGGTAATGTTAGAGATCTGGAAGAGTATAAGGCTAACAGGAAGGAGCTTAAGAAGGAAATTAGGAGAGCCAGAAGGGGACATGAGAAGACCTTGGCAGGTAGGATTAAGGAAAACCTCAAGGCAATCTACAAGTATGTGAAAAGCAAGAGGATAAGATGCGAAAGAATAGGACCTATCAAGTGCAACAGTGGGAAAGTGTGTATGGATCCGGAAGAAATAGCAGAGGTACTTAATGAATACTTTACATCAGTATTCACTACGGATAAAGATCTGGGTGATTGTACTGAGGACTTGCAGCAGCCTGAAAAGCTTGAGCATGTAGATATTAAGAAAGAGGAGGTGCTGGAACTTTTGGAAAGCATCAAGTTGGATAAGTCGCTGGGACCGGATGAGGTGTACCTCAGGCTCCTGTGGGAGGCGAGGGAGGAGATTGCGGAGCCTCTGACGATGATCTTTGCATCATCAGTGGAGATGGGAGAGGTTCCAGAGGATTGAAGGGTTGCGGATGTTGTTCCCTTATTCAAGAAAGGGAGTAGAGATAGCCCAGGTAATTATAGACCAGTGAGTCTTACTTCAGTGGTTGGTAAGCTGATGGAGAAGATCCTGAAAGGCAGGATTTATGAACACTTGAAGAGGTATAATTTGATTAGAAGTAGTCAGTATGGCTTTGTCAAAGGCAGGTCCTGCCTTACGAGCCTGATTGAATTTTTTGAGGATGTGACTAAACACATCGATGAAGGGAGAGCAGTAGATGTAGTGTATATGGATTTCAGCAAGGCATTTGATAAGGTACCCCGTGCAAGGCTTATTGAGAAAGTTAGGAGGCATGGGATCCAAGGGGACATTGCATTATGGATCCAGAACTGGCTGGCCCACAGAAGGCAAAGAGTGGTTGTTGACGGGTCATATTCTGCATGGAGGTCAGGGACCAGTGGTGTACCTCAGGGATCTGTTCTGGGACCCTTTTCTGTGATTTTTATAAATGACCTGGATGAGGAAGTGGAGGGATGGGTTAGTAAAGTTTGCTGATGACACAAAGGTTGGAGGTGTTGTGGATAGTGTAGAGGGCTGTCAGAGGTTACAGCGGGACACAGATAGGATGCAAAGTTGGGCTGAGAAGTGGCAGATGGAATTCAACCCAGATAAGTGTGAAGTGGTTCATTTTGGTAGGTCAAATATGATGGCAGAGTATAGTATTAATGGTAGGACTCTTGGCAGTGTGGAGGATCAGAGAGATCTTGGGGTCCGAGTCCATAGGATGCTCAAAGTAGTTGCACAGGTTGACTCTGTGGTTAAGAAGGCATATGGTGTATTGTCCTTCATCAATCGTGGAATAAAATTTAGGAGCCGGGTGGTATTGTTGCAGCTATATAGGACCCTGGTCAGACCCCAGTTGGAGTACTGTGCTCATTTCTGGTCACCTCACTACAGGAAGGATGTGGAAGCCATAGAAAGGGTGCAGAGGAGATTTACAAGGATGCCTTTTCTCCTTGGAGCGACAGAGGAGGAGGGGGGGACCTGATAGAGGTGAATAAGATGATAAGAGGCATTGATCAGGTAGATAGTCAGAGGCTTTTTCCCAGGGCTGAAATGGTGGCCACAAGAGGAAATAGCTTTAAGGTGCTGGGGAGTAGATACAGAGGAGATGTTAGGGGTAAGTTTTTTACTCAGAGAGTGGTGAGTGCGTGGAATGGGCTGCCAGTGATGGTGGTGGAGGCGGATACGACAGTATCTTTTAAGAGACTTTTGGATAGGTACATGGAGCCAAGAAAGATAGAGGGCTATGGGTAAGCCTAGTAATTTCTAAGGTAGGGACATTTTCGACACAGCTTTGAGGGCCGAAGGGCCTGAATTGTGCTGTAGTTTTTCTATGTTCTATGTTCTAAGTGCAGGGCGAAGGGGAAAAAATGACTGAAGGAATGGCCTGTAAGTGAAGTTGCAGGGATTTGGGGAACATGGAATTGTCCGAATTATTCTCCCAACTCTTCTCTATCCTCCCCCACCCAACGAAGTAATTGAGCATTAGAATATCAAAGCAGTGCAGTTGGCAAACAGTTGTTTTTGGAGTTGGAAGAGGGTAAGAGGAATGTAATGTTTTTTTTAGTGATCGGAATTTGGCTGTGAAAGGCAACATATGAAAATCTGCAGATGACCAAAAACTTGGAAGCATGGTAAATGGTATATTACATTGCATCCTTTATGTTACATTGCATGTTAGTTCTTTGTATCATAGTACTCTGGTACAAAGAACTAACATGCAATGTAATATAAAGGATGCAATCCAAGAGGAATACAACAATAATAATCTGGTTGTATTGTATGTGTACAGTCTTGATGCTGCTTGTGTGGAGTTTGCATGTTCTCCCTGTGACCACACAGTTTCCTCCAGGTGCTCCAGTTACTTCCCACATGCCAAAGTCATCCAGGTTGGGAGGTTAATTGGTCACTGTAAATTGTCCTTAGTGTGTAGGTGGGTCATAGAATCTGGGGGGAGTTGGAGGGAATGCGGGGCGAACAGTTATCAGGAAAATTAGTGGGAGAATGGGATTGCTCCATAAGCCTGCAGAGACTTGATGGTCTGAATAACTTCCTTCTATGTTGTCAGGGAATATGGAAATTGATAACAGTGGCAGGACAGGCAGAGAAATGTATTTAAAAGCTTAGGCATTAATAAAACAAAGCAGTGGAATAGTGCCATCAGGCAGCATCTGTTCAACAATAGTTCTAGTTTAGCAGCAGCTCTGACCTGCATTTCAAACCTATAAGATCTCACTATAAATGCTCCCCCTTCTCCCCCTTCTCCCCCTGCTAGCATTGCACTTCTGATGGTCTTTGACCTCAAACATTAACTCTGTGTCTCTTTCCACAGATACTGTTTGACCTGCTGAGCGTTTCTATCATTTGATGATTTCATTATTTTCTAGATGCCTTATTAATACATTCCATTATTTTCCCTACCACAAATGTTGAGCTAATTGTCCATAGTTACCTCTTTTTTTTCTCTCCCTCTCTTTGATAGTAGGCTACATTTGCTATTTTCCAATCTGAGGAAGGGGTTCTACAATCTGTGGAACTTTGAAAGAAGACTTTCTTGGTGGCCACTTTGACGAAAACCCTAGAGGACTTTTCACCCTTCAAACCCATTGATTTCTCAATACTCCTTTACTCACATTAATCTCTTTGTCCTTCTCATTCCTGCTCGATCTGTAGCTCTCCACTGCATCTGGGGAAGGCTGTTTGTGTTTACTTCTTGAAGACGGGCAGAAAATGTGTTTAATTTCTCTGCTATTTCTTTATTCAAATACAAATTATCCTGTCTCAATGTGTAAGGAACCCATGGTAATTTAAGTTAATCTTTTGCTTATTACTTATTCACAGAAGATTTTACAGTCCGTTTATGTTGCTAGCTTCCTCTCGTGTTCTAATTTCTTTCTCCAGATTAAACCTTAGACTGCCTTTACTGAAGTCTGGAATTCTTCACGTCCTTGGGCTTACTGTTTAGTTTTTGGTGACCTAAGCCATTTTATGTTCTAATGTTAACTGCTCTTGATGGCTAGCATCCTTCAGAAAAGAAAATCTCCCACCTTTGCCCAGCCTGGTCTGTGTTAGAATCCAGACCCACTTGCCACCCTCTTGTCTTGGTCTACCAAGCCAATCAAATCAGCAGACATTTAAACATGGGCAAGAAATACCAGTCTTACCAGGACTTACCATGTTTTGTAAGTGCATAAAATTAAACAAAAATAGAGTGGATCCCCCTAGAAGGTTGATGGATATTAATAGAAATGATCATAATCATGTAGCATGTGGACAAAATGAATAAAGACAAACTGTTTTCATTTGTGGAGGGGTTGAGAACCAGAGGGCACAAATTTTGGACAACTGGCAACTGTAACCTGATGGAAAATAATGCAGTGCCTTTCATAAGGGAATTGGATGGAAATTTAATGGAAAAATTGCAGAACCACCAAGATGGGAGTAGAGAAAGGGCAGTATTGTGTCAGTGGGTTGAATGACCTTGTAGCAATTCTGTGATTCTAGAACTATGAATATATAACTCTGCAGTTGCTTTAAGTTCCTTTTTTTTAAAAAAATCTACCTGCATAATGTCTAGTTCATTGGAAGGTGAGGTTTGTATTTGTGATAGTTGGGGAAATCCTGGATCCATGTTTTATAGCAACAGTCTCTGGATAAGGTAAGAATCCCCAGGCAAACTGCCCTGATGGTTGAGCATATTGATAGGTGCACTCTGTGTCTGCGAGTTGGTGGGGTGAACAGAGGACAGGTACTGGTGGGTGATGGCAGAGGGCTGGAGGACACTCAACCAGGCAATCTGGCTGGACTCCTATATTCCCTGTGCACTTGCTCACTTGTGAATGTGCACTGACCTATTACAGTGGTTGTAGCTTGTCTGAACACTTGTTGGTACTGGTGTTGGTTTATTATTGTCACTCGTACCGAGGTACAGTGAAAAACTTGTCTTGCATACCGATCGTACACGTCAATTCATTACACAGTGCAGTTACATTGAGTTATTTATAGATGGTGTCTGAATAGTGGCGTCCCATTTGTGATAACTTTGTTCAGTCGTAATGGTAGTTGTAGTTACAACGACTAAATATAAGATGTTGAAAAATTACGTTTTTTAAAAACATTGCCTTGTTGCAATCCCTCATTTTCTGTCCTGGCTACATTGCTGTGGGGCCTCCAGGAAAAACAGTTTAGAAAATGCAGTCACCTTGATTTAATTGCTTGCTAATCCATCTGTCTAGAACACCGACTGAGATGCTTGCAGCTATTTTTGAATACCAATTATATTTATTGCCCTTATTTATACTTTAATTGGCTGTCTTTAGAATGTTAACTACTTTTGGAAGATGTGTTCATTTTTGAAACTTTACATGTACTTGTGCATAGTTTTCATTGCAGCTTATAAGTGTTAACCTTGCTTTCAGTGAACCTGTCACAAGATGGCAATCTGACTTGTGCATTTGTAAATATCTTTTATATACTTTGCTGACTATTAGTTGATTCTATCAATTTTGACTTATGCTTGTAGGAAGCAAAGAAATGGTGCGAGTGATGAGGAAGAAAGGGATTGAAAAGAATCCAAACTTTCGGGCGGTGAAGCATATTCCCTTTGAACAGTTTATCCAGTTAGTTGCACACGCTGGCTTAATGATTGGTAACAGTAGTTGTGGGGTGCGTGAAGCAGGTGCGTTTGGCACACCTGTCATCAACCTAGGAACACGCCAGACTGGACGAGAAACAGGTAAACTCTGGCACAGAACCAATTGCACATCAAAAGTATCTCATTCCACAGGACAGATTACTGGGCCTTGGGTTAAGTCCAAATTCAGCCTGGGATGGGCTTAAAACCACAAACCTTCAGGTCAAACCAGTTGTTAGCAACAGAGCTAATTTAAATAGCCAGGTTGGTTTCATGCACTGCTGGATTAGATTTAATACAGACAAAGGCGCAGTGAAGCATTATCTGGTCAGGCCTGTGCTACGTTCCTGTGACTTCCCTACTTCTATATCCTATCCAATGGCACAGAGTCAGGGAGAACTCCCAGTGGGTGATAAACACAGAGCAGAGGCCAGTCCACTCCCCCACTACTGATGGTAAGAGCTGTATCTGGGGGAGGTTTTCTCAGGTTTGTAAACAGATGTGCAATGAGTAGATTTCAATGTGATGGGCTGAAATGTGTTTATTTCAAGTTTAAGTTATTGTCATGAGCATACATGCCATGAAGAGTAGCTTTTTGCAGCAGCAGCACAGTACAACGTGACAAACATAAATGAACATAAACTTAAATTAACATAAACTATACATAACTTACATGACAAATAAAAATAACAATATTAGTGCAAGTTGAGGGAAATATATTCTGAGATAGTATCAGGGTTTTTCAGGTTGGTTCAAGAACCTGATGGCAGTGGGGAAGAGCTGTTGTAACTTGCAAATGGAAGTCTGAACTAATCTCTGGGAATTTCCTACATGCTGTTTAGTAAGAGGAAGACAGGAGAGAACAAAGTGAATGGTGGTGATAGTGTGGGTGCCAAGAAAGTCCAGGTGATGATATACGTGCTGTAGCTGTTGTCTAAGCAAGTTGTGGTGAATCACAGCTGATCTCTCTGGAGGAGGTAGAAGTGGAGGGACATGAATGAGGATAGAAGACAAAATAACAACTCTGGCATAGAGATACAGGACACACAAGCCACAAGAAATGCTGAACAGGTCAAGTAGAATTTCCACCACGTCTGTTTCCCACCTTCCCCTCTCCGCTTTAAACGTGAAAGGACAGTTCACTCCATGACTCCCTGGTTTACCCTTCCTTCCCCACCAAACACTTCCCTTCACACAGCACAGGGAAAGGTGAAGAAAACTGCAGAGATTCAGTTCAGAGGGACCTGGGTAATTGGAGGACCTTCTGACAAGCTGTAGGAGTGAGAGGGGGTTTGAGGAGCATTCGGTATTGTCCACGGCTGAATCCCTGTTCCTGTGCCACAGACTTGTACAAAAACAAGTTTTCTTTTACTTTGAATACAAATGCTGATTTTTTTTTTCCCCCTGTTCTTTTACTGCCTCAGGTGAAAATGTTCTTCACGTGCGGAGTGCTGATAGTCAGAACAAAATACTACATGCTCTGCAGCTCCAGTTTGGGAAGTTATACCCTTGGTATGCTCATAGTTTTACTTTTCAACATGACAGTGCACCTCTGAACACAACACAATGTTGGGCAACTGCAGCTCAGCTGCTTAAGGGGAGTGGGACTAAACCACTGGGCATGTCTGCTTTACGCTGCTTTCAACCAATATCCTCAACTCCTGCACTAGAGGTCATGAAATGGAATGTTGATAATTGTTGTTAAACTATTTCCAAGTTTCATTTAGTAACACTCCAGGCCTTGAAATGCCATGGATTTACCAAAGTTTGGGCAGGCAGAAGTGGGAACAGTTCTATCCATATTCCTGCATGTTGTACAGAAAGTGAACGCAGTAGCTGAAGGTGAAACATCTTCCAATGTATTTCCTGTCAATATTGCCTTGGAAGCACTGGGGATTGTGAGTGCTGTTGCATTACTGGCACCCAGGATCGCAAAGGTGGTGAATTAGGATGTAAAAAATATGGGCTGCCTTGTTTAATGTGCATCAAGGAGTTTTAATAATATGTGTAAATCAAACAGAAGGTCAACAGGTAGTGCCCCTGTCAGGTAACTGACCCAGGAAACCACATGCTCCCCACAGAAATTACAGAGGGCTTGATGACCTAAAGGTTGGGAAAGTGTCTCCCATGGGAAGTTCAGAACAAGGGACTATCATTAACATCAGCCTCAATACTTAGGGGTGATGTCAAGAACCAGCCCTTCACACAGCGGGCAGTGGAAGTTTGAAACACTCCCCAAACACTAGTGAAGCTGATGGTTGGTTGAAAATTTCAAAACATGATTTTTTTTCTAAAGAAGGCAACCACAGTAGATAAATGTTCTGTATCGTCACTGATCTGGCTGAACACCTTGACTTCTTGTGAATGTTCACTTAGAAATCTTTTGCACATAACGATGATGGGGTAATTCTAACACCCAAACGCCAGAACATGTGACTTAGGAACAGGAGTAGACCACTTGTCCTCTTGAACCTGTCCCACCACTCACTAAAGATCATGGCTGATCCGATTGTAACCTCAATGCATTCCTGTCTGCCCAACGTAACCTTCCACCGCCTCACTTATTAAGAATCTAGTTACATCTGCCTTAAAAATATTCTGCTTCTACTGCCCTTTGAGCAAAAGAGTTCCAAGATTCATGACTCTCTCAAAGCAAATATTTTGTCTCGTTACTGAATTAAATGGCCAAACTCTTATTTTTAAGCAGTGACCCCAAATTCTTGATTCTCCCATTAGAGGGCATATTGACGCTCATCCTTTCAAGGCACCACAAGATCTTGTGTCTTAATCAAGTCCCCTGTTACTCTTCTAAAAGCCAGCAGATATATGCCTAGCCTATCCAACCTTTCCATAGAAAGCAATCCGCCCTAGTAGTAAGAGAGAGAATTCTGTTAGCCATCTTGCTGAACCTGTGTATTAGCCTTTAGCAAACAATGCACGAAGAAACCCAGATCCTCTGTATCTTGGAGCTCTGTAATCTCTCACCATTTAGATAATATTTCTTTACTTTTCCTGCAAAGTTCACATTTTTCCATATTGCACCTCATTTGCCAGCTCTTTGCCCACTCATTTAATCTAGCTTTATGTAGACTCCTTGTGTCCTCTTCATAACTTTCTTTCTTACCTGTCTTTGCAAATTTAGCAACCATACCTTCAGTGCCTTTTTCTAAGTCATTTATATAAATTGCAAAGCACTCAGCTCTCACTGCCCCCCCCCACCCCACCCCGGTACTGATCCCTGTGGTACCCCACTCGTTATATCTTGCCAGCCAAAAAAGGCTCATGTACGTCGGCTCTGCTTCCTTTAGGCAGCCAATCTTCCATCCTCCCCAACGCGTTACCTCCTACACCATGAGCTTTTATTTTTTATAAGGGTATAAAAGGGTTGAAGTATTAGGAATGGTTGTGGGCAGTTAACTCCCTTAAACCTGTTCTGTGATTAACCTGAGCCCAGTCACATGGGCTAAAACTAGTCATAACTCACAGAGAAGCACAACTCAGAACACTTGCTCTTTTAAAACTTTATAATGGTTGTAGTATTTATTTAGGTTTAATAACAAAGTACAACATAATATAATTAAAGAGGAACAAAGGACTGCAGAAGCTGGAATCTAGATGAAAAACACTGTGATGCTGGAGGAACTCAGCAGGCCAGGCAGCATCCATGGAGAAAAGCAAGCGGTCAATGTTTCAGGTCAGGACCCTTCTTCAGGGCTGAAGATAGGAAAAGGGGAAGCCCAATATATGAGAGGGAAAAGCAGAGCAGTGATAGGTGGACAAAAGAGGGGAGGCAGGGCGGGCACAAAGAGGTGATAAGACTCTGACACCTCTTGATCTTTCCATCTCAGATAACATAAGATCTTTATTAGTCACATGTACATCGAAACACACAGTGAAATACATCTTTTGCGTAGAGTGTTCTGGGGGTAGCCCGCAAGTGTCGCCACGCTTCTGGCGCCAACATAGCATGCCCTCAACTTCCTAACCCGTACATCTTTGGAATGTGGGAGGAAACCGGAGCACCCGGAGGAAACCCATGCAGACATGGGGAGAACGTACAAACTCCTTACAGACAGCGGCCAGAATTGAACCGGGATCGCTGGTGCTGTAATAGTGTTACGCTAACTGCTGCACTACCGTGCCTGCTATATCCATTGACATCTACAAACCCACTGGCGCCCACAGCTACCTCGATTATACCTCCTCCCACCCTGTCTCTTGCAAGGACGCGATCCCCTTTTTCTCAATTTCTCCACCTCTGCCACATCTGCTCCCATGATGAGGCTTTCCACTCCAGAACATCCGAGATGTCCAACTTCTTTGCTAACCATAGCTTCCCCCTGACTCTGGTCGAGAGAGCTCGCACCCATATCTCTACCATTTCCCGCACCTCCGCTGTCACTCCCACCCCTCCCAGACACAACAGGGATAGGGACCCCTTGTCCTCACATTTCACCCACCAGCCTATGTATCCAACACATCATCTCTGCCACTTCCGCCATCTCCAACGGGACCCCCCCCACCAAACATATCTTCCCCTCCCACCCCTTTTTGTCTTTCGCAGGGACCGCTCTCTCTGCGACTCCCTAGTTCACTCCCCCCCACCCATCCTGCTGCTCCCACCCTGGGAACTTTCCACTGCCCCTGCCATAGGTGCAACACCTGCCCCTACACCACCTCCATCCAGGGACCCAAACAGTCCTTTGAGGTGAGACAGAGATTCACCTGCACCTCCCTCAATATCATCGACTGTATTCGGTGCTCCAAGTGCGGCCTCCTCTACATTAGTGAGACCAAACGCAGACTCGGTGACCATCTTGCAGAACACCTGCGTTCCGTCCGTAACCACGATCTGCATCTCCCCGTTTCCAGTCACTTCAATCCCCCCTCCCGCACTATCACTGATATGTCAGTCCTTGGCCTCCTCCACTGCCAGGAGAATTCCAAGTGCAAACTGGAGGAACAGCACCTCATTTTCTGTCTTAGAACCATGCAGCCTAAAGGCATGAACATTGAATTCTCCCACCTTAAGTAATCGCCACATCCCTTACACCCCCCCTCCCCCCCACCCAACCATGCCTCTTCTTTTCTTCCCTTTCCTAGCCTCTTTTTTTCTAACCCCTTTTTCCTCTCTCCTTACCTTTGACCCATCCCCGGTGCATCTGCTCTCACCTCCTCCCCTGCACCTACCTATCACTATCTCTTTACCTGCATCTATCACCACCTTGTGCCCACCCCGCCTCCCCTCTTTTGTCCACCTATCACTGCTCTGCTTTTCCCTCCTATATATCAGGCTTCCCCTTTTCTTATCTTCAGTCCTGAAGAAGAATCCTGACCCGAAACATTGACCGCCTGCTTTTCTCCACGGATGCTGCCTGGCCTGCTGAGTTCCTCCAGCATCATGGTGTTTTTCTTCATAATATAATAAAATATTACCAGAAGCTACATAAAATAATATAAATGTTACAAAATACAGTGCAGATATATAGTGCAAAATACAGACATAGTCCATGTTGGATTTAGTTCAAGTTAAACAATCTTATTCCCTGCAGAGCAGGGAGAGACAGAGTAGATCTTTCGTTTAAAGTGGGGAATCCAGAATGATCAACTTTATAATACTGTTCTACATCTATTTTGTGAAAATGTCTATAGCAAGTCAGTAAAAATGAATATCATTCCATTTCAAGTTCTAAGATATATGGTGATGGAAACGCAGTTCCCCGGATACTGAAGTTTCTGAAGTCAATAGACATAGATGAACCTTTGCAGAAGAAGTTTTGTTTCCCACCGGTAAAAGAGTGCAGCTCCCAGGATATTGACCACATTATGGAAATACAGAGTGCCTTAGCTGTTGACTTGGGTGGAACAAATCTGCGAGTGGCTATTGTCAGTATGAAGGTAATGATCCTTTCCTCATATTAGTGAAAACTCTTTGCGTTCTAAGGACTCTAGAAATCTTTGTCTATTTGTCTCTATGGTACTTGCTAAATACAACAGGAACTACATCATCAATATGGCACATTTAATATAAAAAAAACACTTCACAAGCATAATCAAAAATAAACATGCAATACACAAAAGCTATTAAATAGGGTGAGAAAAAGCCTGGTTAAAAGCTGTTTAAAGGAGGAGAGTGAGGTAGAGTAATGAAGAGGATCATTCAGGAAGTCTAGAATGTCAGCCCTGTGGTTGGGTGTTGAGGGAAAGCTGTATCAAAGGCTGAAGTTAGGGTGCCAGTTCTTTGAGCTTTGGGTAATTATACAGAAAGAGATAGGCAAAGATATCATAGAAAAATAAACAGAAGGATGTAAAATTGGGGAACAAAAGCCAAAATATGAAGAAAATCAGGAATAACTGGTGAGTGGGACGGTGCAGGATATAGACTTGCCACAGAAGGTTGGATGAACAGAAAACCATGCAGGATGGGGTTTCCATGTTTTTCTGTTCTGCCAGTACTTGTTTCCCTAACATGTAACCACAAGTACAGAATACATTTCAGGTCTTGGTGTTACTTCAATTATTTTACATGAGGTAGGTTAGTTTTAGCTCTGTTTGCTATGACTGAGCTATTTCAGTTTCTGATTAAGTTTGATTGTGTACAAAATTTTTTTTTTGTAGGGTGAAATCATAAAAAAATATGTTCAGGCCAATCCCAAAACATACAGTGAAAGAATCGAGTTGATTCTGAAGATGTGTACAGAGGCAGCAACAGAGTCAGTGAATCTGAACTGCAGAATTCTTGGAGTTGGTAAGCTGGAAAGTTTAGGTTTGCAGGGAGTCCAGTTTTGTGAAATTACAGTCTGTGATCCCATTAATTTATGTCATAATTTCCCTGTGTAATTCACCTATTTATAAACCACGATGTGTCCTACATATACAGTGTTCATTTTCTGATTTCAAATCTTGCAAGTCAAAGCTGTTATTCAGCAAGTACTGTAGAAGTTATGGACTAGAAAAAGTTAGGGTTCATAGGTATGCTGATAACACAGCAGTTAAATTACCTGATTAGTATTATATAGATCTAGGCCAACAATCTAGAAAGAGAACACAGAACAGTACAGCACAGGAACAGACCCTTTGACCCACCATATCTGTGCCGACCACAATGCCAATCCAAACTAATTACATCTGCCCGGGCGTGGTCTATATTCCTCCATTCCCTACCTGTTCACATGTCTGTCTAAATGCCTTGTAAATGTTGCTATTGTGTCTGCTTTCCCTGGCAGTGCGTTCCAGGCACCTACCACTCTCTATTTTTAAAAAAAATATTCCCTTTTAAATCTCCTTTAAACTTCTCCTCTTACCTTAAACCTATATCCTCTAGTATTTGACAGTTCCATCCTAATGAGTAGCACTAGCAAACCTCCCTGCGAGGATATTTTATGTGCAACCCGTCCTTCTTGTACAGGTCCCACCTGCCCTGGAAGAGAGCCCAGTGATCCATGTACCCGAAGCCCTCCTTCTGCCACCAGCTTCTTATCCCACATTTAACTGTACTACCTTCCTATTCCTTGCCTTGCTGCCATGGGGGGGGGGGGGGGGGGGGGTGTAATCCTGAGATCACAACCCTAGAGGTCCTGCTTTCTAACTTAAGTCTGACATTTAAACAAAAACAGCTAGTCATAACTTATGATTGCAAGATACTGGATTGTGGCAAAATCCCATTTGGTTCACCAATGTTCTTCAGGAGAGGAAATATGCCATCCTTGCCTGGTTTGGCCTCTGTGTCTCCAACCCCATCAATGTGGTTGACTATCCAATGCTCTCCGAAATGATCTCATAAGCCACTCTGTTCAATGGAAGATAGGGATGGACAATAAATACTGACTTTTCTAGAATGCCCAGATCGTGAAAAATGAATTTTTAAAAATATCAGTCCTGTGATCACTATGCAGTTTCCCCCGGCCTGAGTAGAGATGATGGTATTTTGGCTCCTCTGTGTCTGGTATCTATGTCTGTGTTTTGCTCTTCAGGCATTTCCACAGGAGGCCGCGTCAACCCCAGTGAAGGAATTGTGCTTCATTCCACCAAGCTTATTCAGGAATGGGTCTCTGTGGATCTCCGGACACCAATATCAGATGCTCTTCACCTGCCAGTGTGGGTAGACAATGATGGCAATTGTGCTGCTTTAGCAGAGAAAAAGTTTGGCCGTGGCAAAGGGGTGGAAAATTTTGTCGTGGTCATCACTGGCACAGGTAAGCAACGAAGAGTGCCGCGTAAACCAGTTTTTTACTTCCGTAAAACAGTACCAACCAGCCCATGGGTTTTGTCTTAAAGTGGGCACAAATAGGCTTCCTTCAGTTGGCAACCTCCGACTTGGTACCCTCCACTTGACTCAGGTTGGCACTCTGCAGGTGTTGTCACGTACCTCCAGACATTCTCATCTAGTTGGAGCAGGCCATGTTGTAAAGCAACTAAAGACAATGGACATAAAGTTTATCTTTTTGAAAGGAAACAGATTTCCTTTGCATAAATGTAAGCAGCTGGTGAAATCAAAGAAGTACATCTTCCATTGTATCTGAGAATGCAAGTCCACACCCCCTATGTTTAGAACACCTTGTCTTCTAGTTTAGCCAAGGTATCGATTCAACAGGAAGCAGGTGGTTGTTTGAACCCAAATGCAAAGTATTATTGATGCTGGAAATACTCAATAGAGCAGGCAGCATCTGTGGAGAGAGCAGCAAGATGGCATCTCAAATCAATGACTTCGTCAGCTGGTTGCTTGAATCCTAATTTTCTAATGAAATTAGAAACTGATGTTTTGAAATCTGTCTGCTCTGTACAAATGCTTCCTGCAGGATAGAAGATTTACTCTCCTTCCTCAGCTGACATAGGGCAAAGTAACTTTGAGTTTTCCTGCTGGTCTTGTTGACAAAACTTCATTAGTTGGGAACTAGCAGAATAGGAGTTCAGTCATGGCTTAGCAGTTAAGTTACCAGATGACTAACTAGGAGACCTGGGGTAATAATTCAAAGATGCAAGTTCAAACCCATCAAGGTATCTGTGAAACTTAAATTTGGTTAATAATCTAGGATTGAACATAAAAAGGATAGTAATGATGGACATGGATCTGCTGAATTGTCATAAAAACCTGTGTGACTCATACAAATAGTCTTCAGGGGTCACATACCTCCGTCCAGGATCCCATCTGCCTACCTGCCCCATTGTTGCCATGTATGACTCAAAATCTGCAGCAATGTCACAAAGTCAAGTTTATTGTCATATACACAAGTGCACGTATGCACATATACAATGAAAAACATTTGCAGCAGCATCACAGACACGTAGCATCAGATAAGTAGCATGCACAAGAAAAACATAAATTATGCATAAATTATACACCATTTTTATAAGAAAGAACACAATTAAAACAAAAATAACAAAGTCCATTGTAGTGCAAAGTGGTCATAGTGTTGCTATACTGAGGTAGTGATTAGGGTGGTGGATTAGGTAGCCCAGCAACCTACTCACTCGTATGGCGGCTGCCATCTTCAGCTGCTTCATCAGTTACATTCCCTCAATCATAATGTTAGAGGCGGGGATGTTTCCTGGTGATTGCACCAGGTTCCCTTCCACTTCCATCTCCTCAGTAAATGAAACCATCAATGTCTGCATGCAACAGGACCTGGACTGCATTCGGGAATGGGCTGATACCAGACAATTATTGTCTCCAACATGAGAGGATCTAACCATTTAAGCTTAACCTTCAATGGCATTATCATCATTGTCCCCCACCATCATCATCCTTGGGATCACCATCGACCAGAAACTCGTCTGGACCATTGTGGCTACAAAAGCAGTTCAGAGGTTGTGCATCCTGCAATAGTTAAGCAATGCCTCATTTTCAGGGCCCTCTGTGGTCTTGCTGCAGACAACTCCCACCATACAACCTATCAAGACACCAAACTCCTCCAATTTTGGATTCACAATCCAGATGAAGGGTCTTGACCCGAAACGTCAACTGTCCATTTCCCTCCACAGATGTTGTCTGACCTGCTGAGTTCCTCCAGCACCTTGTGTGTTGCTCCAATTTTGGATTGTTGGTCAACACACAACATAAATGTTCACCATTGGTGCCTGTTCCCCCAATACGACTGTCTAGAACCTGCAGAGGTAATTTCTTACCTGAGGATCGTGAATCTTTGGAATCCTCTGCCTCCGGGAGCTGTGGAGTTGGAGTCATTGCATATATTCAAGGTGGATATTAACAGACATTTAAACTACAAGGCATTATGGGGAAAGGGTGGGAAAGTGGCGGTAAGGCTAATATTGGATCAGCCATAACCTATTGAATAACAGATGACCTACTCTATTCTTGTTTCACATTCTTAGACTGTGTAAACCAAATGAGCAGTGATGATGTTGAGAATGAATTCAAGAAGGGTATAAGGCAGGGTTTTCTGGATCAGGTTGTTGAGGAACCAGAGATGGAGCAATCTATTTTACATCTAGTATTAAGTTATGAGAAAGGATTAATTGATGGTCTGGTAGTTAAAGTTCCTTTATTGCAGCTGCAGAAATTGCATTCAATCCTGACCTTGGGTGCTGTCTTCAGGAGTTTCATGTTCTCTCTATGACTATGTGAGCTTCCCTTGGGTGTTCTGGTTTCCTTCCATATCCCGAAGAAGATTAATTGGCTACTGTGAAAGAACTCTCGGTGTAGGTATGTGGCAACAGAATCGAAGGGGAGTTGATGACATGGGAGAGGATAAGTTGCAGGGATATAGGGAAAGTAAAAAGAGGGAGAATGGGATTGATGGGATTGTTCTGCTGGGAGCAGGCATGGACTCAATGGGCCAAATGGCCACCTTGTGATGTGTAATAATTAAGTAATAGAATTTTATATAAAGATTGAAAGTAATTTAGTTCAATCTCAAGCCACAATGTTACATCTGAATAAAGCAAACTGATGGCGTAAGGCATGAGCTGACAAAAGTAGATTAAAAAAAGAATGAAAATTATAACAATGGATAACATTTAAAGAATTATTATATACAGTGGCATGCAAAAGTTTGGGCACCCCTGGTCAAAATTTCTGTTACTGTGAATAGCTAAGTGAGTAAAAGATGACCTGATTTCCAAAAGGCATAAAGTTAAAGATGACACATTTCTTCAATATTTTAAGCAAGATTACTTTTTTATTTCCATCTTTTACAGTTTCAAAATAACAAAAAGGAAAAGGGCCCAAAGCAAAAGTTTTTTGATCTTTTGCAGTCAAACGGGGGTTTTGATTTGCCTTTCTAGCAATCCTATGAGCAGTTCTCTTGGAAAGGTTTCTTGGTCTTCCAGACCTCAACTTGACCTCCATCGTTCTTGTTAACCACCATTTCTTAATTACATTACGAACTGAGGAAACGGCTACCTGAAAACGCTTTGCTATCTTCTTATAGCCTTCTCCTGCTTTGTGGACATCATTTATTTTAATTTTCAGAGTGCTAGGCAGCTGCTTAGAGGAGCCCATGGCTGCTGATTGTTGGAACAAGGTTTGAGGAGTCAGGGTATTTATAAAGCTTTGAAATTTGTATCACCTGGCCTCTCCTAACGATGACTGTGAACAAGCCATAGCCTTAACAAGCTAATGAAGGTCTGAGACCTTGGTAAAATTTATCTGAGAACTCAAATCACTTGGGGTGCCCAAACTTTTGCATGGTGCTCCTTTCCTTTTTTCACTCTAAAATTGTACAAAACAAAAATAATACACTAATCTTGCTTAAAATGTTGAAAAGAATGTTTCATCTTTAACATTATGACTTTTGGAGATCAATTCATCTTCTATTCACTTAGCTATTCACAGTAACAGAAATTTTGACCAGGGGTGCCCAAACTTTTGCATGCCACTGTAGTTTATAAGTAATACATATTCCATTTAGAAAATGTTGGAGAACAAAGGCATTGATAAAGAAAAGGACGTTAGAGTTTGCAATGGGTTCGTGAGAATACAGAGTGTGGGGATATGAAAAGGAAAAGATCAGCTAAAGTTAATGTGGGTTTCTTACAGACTTGTCTGGGAAAATAACAATAGGGTTGGAAAGTATCATCAGTGGGTAATCTTGTACGAGGATGTTAACTAGCAGGAGAGAGAACGGGTAACCAGTGGATGTAAGTACTTGGACTTGAGGACTTCAATAACGTGGCATACAAGTTTAACAAAATTAGAGCACGTGACTTTGGGTAAATATTCCAGTGTGGATTAACGATTGGTAAATAGACCGAAAGTAGAAAACGGGAACAAATAGGTCAGTTACGAGTTGAGAGGCTGTGATTAGTGTGGTGCACAGGGATCGGTGCTGAGGACCCAGCTGCTCACAATCTATATTGGTGATTTAGGTGAGAGGACCAAGCACAATATACCCAAGTTTGCTGATGAAGCTGGCTGGTGGTGTTAGAAGAATGCAGAAAGGCTTCAGAGAGATGAGCAGCCTAAGTGAACGGGCAAGGAGTTTCAGATTGGAAACAGTCATTTAAAACTGAGGTGCATGAACTACTCACAGAGGGTGAAGGATTTCTGGAATTTACCCTGGTGGGTTGTGGAGGCCAGATCATTGGTGGTAGTTAAAGAGGAAGTAAATAAATTTTTGAAATATCAGGGAATCGAGGGCCATGGGGAGCAGGCACAGGAGAGGGGGGAGCAGGCATAGGAGAGGAGCGAGGCCTGGGGCAGATGGTGATCATGTTGAAGGGCTGAGTCGCCTCCTACTGCTTCTGTTTTCTTGTGTTTCATATTGAAGAAAATGTGGAACAACGAGGTCATTCACTTTGATAGAAAATACTCTGGAATTCTACCTATTCTAAATGGTGAAAGGTACTGATGTTGATAGGGACCACCTCCTCTGGCAGTGCATTCCAGAGATCAACTGCTCTCTGGGTCTAACAAAAAACTTAGCCCCAGATCCCCTTTTTTAAAAAAAAACTCCTTCCTCTAGCTTTACATCTCATGTTTTTGATACCCCTACTGTGGGGGGAAAATGGCCTGGGCTATCCACTATATCCATGCCTCTCATAATCTTATACAGTTCTATCAGCTTCCTGCGCTCCAGGGAAAACAATCCCAAACCAATTTCTCCTCATAAGTGAAGCCCTCCAATCCAGGCAACATCCTGGTAAATCTCATTTGCTGTCTCTTCAGCACCGTCATATCCTTCTGTACTGTGGCCGCCAGAACTGCACACACAGCTTCAAGTGCAGTCTAACCAGTGCATTGTAAAGGTGCAACCTAACGTCCCAATACTCTTGTAGTCCATGCCCGGACCGCTGAAGGCAAGCATTCCGTATGCCTCCTTCACCAGCATACCAACCAGTGTTGCCACTTTCATAGAATTATAGACTTAAATCCCCAGGTCTGTCTGTTCATCAAAATTCCTTGGTGCCCTGTCATTAACTGTAAATTGGTTTATTATTGTCACATGAAAATATTGGTACAGTGAAAATTTTGTTTTGCATGCCATCCATACAGATCATTTCATTACGACAGTGCATCGAGGTAGCACACTCAATCAGGCAATAAGGTGCAAGGCCATAACGAGGTAGATTGTGAGGTCAAGAGTCCATCTCATTATACTAGGGGACCATTCAATAGTCTTATAACAGTGGGATAGAAACTGTCCTTGAGCCTGGTGGTACGTGCTTTCAGGCTTTTGTATCTTCAACCCAATGGGGGGTGGGGGGAGAAGAGAGAATGTCCAGGGTGGGTGGGTTCTTTGATTATGTTGACTACTTTACAGAGGCATCGAGAAGTGTAGACAGAGTCCATGGAGGGGAGGCTGGTTTCCGTGATGTGTTGGGCTGTGTCCACAACTCTCTGCAGTTTCTTGCAGTCATGGGAAGAGCGGTTGCCATACCAAGCCGTGATGCATCCAGATAGGATGCTTTCTATGATGCACTGATAAAACGTTGGTGAGGGTCAAAAGAGACTTGTCAAATTTAATTATCCTCCTGAGGAAGTAGAGGTGCCAGTGAGCTTTTTTTTCCATGGTGTCTATGAGGTTGGACCAGGGTAGACTATTGGTGATGTTCACTCCTAGGAACTTGAAGCTCTCAACCCTCTCGACCTCAGCACTGTATGACTACCCCTACTTGACTTTCCAAATGCATCACCTCATGCTTGTCGGGATTAAATTCCATCTTCCAATGCTCTGCCCAACTTTCAATCATCTACTGTATATCCTGTTGTAATCTTAGACAACCTTCCTTGCTATCCACAATACCACCAATTTTTGAGTCATCCACAGACTTACTAACTATACCTCCTCCATTCACATCCAAGTTGTTAATATATATCACAAAGTGGTCCTAGCACTGATCGCTGCAGTACACCACTGGTCACAAACCTCCAGTCAGAACAAAGTGCTTCCACTGCCCTCTGTATCCTATCACTGCTGATTATGGATGCAACTAGCCAGCTCACCTAGGATCCCATGTGCCTTAACCTTCTGGACCAGCCTACCATGTGGGACCTCATCAACTGCCTTCCTAAATTCCATTTAGATAGAATCAGAATCAAATTTACTAACATTGACTTATATAACGTGAAATTTGTTGCTTCGGCAGCAGTACAGTGCAAAGACATAAAATTACAAAAATAAATAGTGCAAAATAAAGGAATAACGAGGTAGTGTTCATGGTTTCATGGACTGTTGAGAAATTTGATGACGGAGGGAAAGAAGCTGTATTTTGAATCGTTGAGTGTGGGTCTTCAGGCTCCTGTACCTCCTCCCCAGTGGTAGTAACGAGAAGAGGGCATGTCCCAGATGGTGAGGGTCCTTAATGATGAATGCTGCCTTCTTGAGGCGCCGCCTCTTGGAGATGTCCTCGATGGTGGGGAGGGTTGAGCTGTGATGGAGCTGGCTGAGTCTACAACCCTCTGCAGCCTCTTGAGATCCGGTGCATTGGAACCCCTATACCAGGCGGTGATGCAACCAGTCAGACAACATCTGCCTCCCTGTCTTCATCAATCTCCTTGGTTACCTCCATAGAAAAAACTTAATCCAAGAGAGGATTCCCTCTGCACAAAGCCATGTGATGATCCCTAATCAGTTCCTGCCTTTCCAACTGTATATCAATCCAGTCCCTCCCATTGATGTCAGGCTTGAGGTTCAGCCACTGAGTGTATTCAAAGGATTAATAGATTTTTGGACCTTAAGGGAATCAAAGGGTTTTTCTAGCTAAATACAGCTGAGGTAAAAAAATCAGCTGTTATCTTGTTGAAAAGCAGAGCAAGCACAAAGGGCTGAACGGTCTCCTCTTGCTACTTCCTTTGTTTTCTCTGTGTGGATTTCTGTTCTCAATGGCAGATTTTCTGTCTTTGCCAGTGACAATCCTGCTGCTGCTTTGTAGTCGAAGAAATGTCTTCAAGTGTGTCGTTTTCCTGGTCAGTCCTTATAAACTATTAATCAAAAAGCAAAAATGTTGCGGTTGCTGAAAGCCAAAACTGGAACAGAAATGACTGGAGTTGGGCGGCGTGTGGGGAGGTGCTCGCTGAGCTGGGCGGCGTGTGGGGAGGTGCTCGCTGAGCTGGGCGGCGTGTGGGGAGGTGCTCGCTGAGCTGGGCGGCGTGTGGGGAGGTGCTCGCTGAGCTGGGCGGCGTGTGGGGAGGTGCTCGCTGAGCTGGGCGGCGTGTGGGGAGGTGCTCGCTGAGCTGGGCGGCGTCTGGGGAGGTGCTCGCTGAGCTGGGCGGCGTCTGGGGAGGTGGTCGCTCAGTTGGGCGGCGTGTCGGGAGGTGCTCGCTGAGCTGGGCGGCGTGTCGGGAGGTGCTCGCTGAGCTGGGCGGCGTGTCGGGAGGTGCTCGCTGAGCTGGGCGGCGTGTCGGGAGGTGCTCGCTGAGCTGGGCGGCGTGTCGGGAGGTGCTCGCTGAGCTGGGCGGCGTCTGGGGAGGTGCTCGCTGAGCTGGGCGGCGTCTGGGGAGGTGCTCGCTGAGCTGGGCGGCGTGTCGGGAGGTGCTCGCTGAGCTGGGCGGCGTCTGGGGAGGTGCTCGCTGAGCTGGGCGGCGTCTGGGGAGGTGCTCGCTGAGCTGGGCGGCGTCTGGGGAGGTGGTCGCTGAGCTGGGCGGCGTGTGGGGAGGTGCTCGCTGAGTTGGGCGGCGTGTGCGGTGAGTGAAAACAAAATAGGGTCAGTCTGCAACATGAACTGTTCTTCTCCCCAGACGCTGTCCGCTATGTGGAACATTCCTAGTAATTTCTGTTGTAATAAATCTGGAGATCAATTACTGTTATGACTGTTACAGCTATCAGTCCCTTCCACAGTTTGTCCCCAACCTTTTCCTGCTTTCTGCATTTGGTGCTAGTGCCAAGATGCCATTGCGTTGTTATAAATCACCCCATCATGTGAATTTAAACATTAAAACCCCTGTGGTCCTCCTTGTAACTGCTGGCACCCAGAAATTCTCAGATCATTGTACATAGAATATAGAACAGCATGGGACAGGCCATTTGGCCCACAATGTTCTGCTGATCCTGATGCCAATTTATACTAAATATGCTCCTCCATTCCCTTCATATCCGTGTGTCCATCTGAAAGCCTCTTAAACGTCACCAAACTGCCTGCTTCCACTGTGGGTGACCTATTCCAGGTACCTACCACTCTCTGTGTTTAAAAGAAACACTTGCCCCTTATGTCGCCCTTAACCTCGCCCTTCCGCACCCCCCCCCCCCCCCCCCAAACCTTAAAAGTATGTTCTCTGGTACCTATGCCTCTCATACTTTTAAAAACCTCTGTCAGGTCTCCCCTCGGCCTCCGACGCCCCAGAGAAAACAAACCAAGTTTGTCCAGCCTCTAATCCAGGCAGCATCCTGGTAAACCTCTCCTGCACCCTTTCCATAGTCTCTACACCCTTCCTATAATGGGGCGACCAGAACTGCACGCAATACTCCAAGTGCGGTCTGACTAAAGTTGTATACAGCTGCAGCATGACTTCCTTACTCAACACCCCTACCATTGAAGCAAGCGTGCCATACTCCTTCTTTACCACCTTATCCACTTGTGTAGCCACTTTCAGTGAACTATGGACCTGGACCCCAAGATCCCTCTGTACCTCAATGCGATTAAGGGGCCAACCATTAACTGTATATTTTCTCCTTCATTTGACCTCCCAAAGTGCAACACCTCACACTTGCCCGGATTAAACTCCATCTGCCATTTCTCTGCCCATATCTGTAACTGATCCATATCCCACTGAATTCTTTGATAGTCCTTCACACTGTCCACAACTCCACCAATCTTGGTGCTAAGCCACCCATCTACATTTTCATTCAAGTCATCGATATACATCACACACAACAGAGGTCCCAGCACCGATCCTCACGGAACATCACTGGTCACGGACCTCCAGCTGGAATAACAGCCTTCCACCCCCACTCTCTGTCTTCTATGGGGAAGTCAGTTCTGAAACCAAACTTCCAATTCAGCCTTGATCCCGTGCATCTTTATCTTTACCACGAGGGACCTTATCAACTGCCTTACTAAAGTCCATGTAGATAACGTCCACTGCCTTACCCTCATTAAGCACCTTTGTCACCTCCTCAAAAACATGGCTGAACCCCATGTTCTCTCTCTAAACTCTGAGGTTTTAAATTGTTTGTGATTCACACAACCTGTTCATCAGAGAGATTTTGTTCTTGGAGGACTTGTTCTTTCCAGAAATTTGCCACAACACTTCAAAAGGGTGATGTCAGCTGACTGAACTTGGAGCTGATTTGGCCTGACTAATTCCTCACTGAAGAGAAAGAACCAATTAAATTATTTCAGGATCTGAATAGTTCACAGGAAATTTGTCTTTCCTTCCTATTGATCAATCCTTGAGTGGGACGGTCCACGGAGGGTGCTGGAGGCCTGGGCAGGCAGCCTGCAGGTGTGAAGTGTTCCTCGTGAGCAGACAGACTCAACAAAATGTGTGTGTGTCAGGTCACCGTCACAATCAGCTGGGCCCTGGGTGTGAGCTGAGTCTATCCAGCTCCTGTTAACCAGCTTCTGCAAGGCAGCTATATGTGATCACCTGTTGTGGTGTTTCTATGTTTGACCTAATTGTCTAAACCAATAAATACTTGAGTCCTCAACTAACTGCTGCTGCCTCTTATCTGGTGATATGTTTAGTTGTAACTTAATTGTGTGTGAAAGGTGAATTAAGATTGTTAGAGTCTTTAAATCCTGCAGGACACAGTGTGTTTAAGAATTTGCAGCCAGTGTAGCAGAATGTGGAAGTTCATAGCATAAGTAGGATAGTGTCTGCAAAAAGAATCCAGCATCTTACTGTTAGCACTCGCAGTGCATTTCTCACGCATTCTGCAACAACAAACTTTAAAGAAAATGCTTCATGTGCAATGAACGAAAGATTTCGGACCAGGACTGAGCCATCTGGCTCTTCAAAGCTGTTCCGCCATTCACATTGGTGGCAGTTGTTCTACCTCAGCACCGTTTCCCTGCCCTAATCCTTTTAAAATCCAGAAATGTTTTGAATTGTGAAATGTATATTGTGCTGATTATGAAGTTGAAGTGACTTGGGAAAAGGTGATTACTAACCAAGAACATTGTTGCCCTAGGAATTGGAGGGGGAATCATCCACAAGAGTGAGTTGATCCATGGCAGCATGTTCTGTGCGGCTGAGCTCGGACACATCATGGTGTCCCTGGACGGGCCTGAGTGCATGTGTGGGAGCAGGGGTTGTATCGAGGCTTATGCTTCAGGGTTAGCGCTTCAAAAAGAGGCCAAAAGATTACATGACGGTAAGTGTCTCACAATTCCAAAAAATGCACCTTTTTAAGTTAACAGAGCAACTTAACAAAATGGGTTCAAATTGGAGCCCAAAAGCTAATTAAGCTATGATGGATATTTATCATGGGGAGAACCTATAAGCTGAGTAACTGCTTGTCACTTGAATCTTGGACTAGGTATAGTTTAAAGCTTTTTGTTGTCCTGAATTAGCACTGGATCTCACTGTTTGGAACCAAGCACAGCCCTTTACACAAACCTCCAGAACCCTCAATGTTAAAACAAGGTAAGGCAGCAAACAAGGCGTCAAAGTTCAAGTGGGAGACGGGTGCCTAACATCAGGGCTGGTTACCAAGAGGCACGATGTTGCACGAAGGAGTAACCTGAATTGAGTTCTACATGAGGGGAAATGGAGTTTGTTCTAATTTAGGTAGTTTTGCTGCAGTAGATGTGTGATTTTGTCTCTGCTGCTATACTTGCCTTACAGCCAGACTACTTTGCAAATGATCAGATACTGTGCCAAAACCAACTACGGGTGGCTTTGCATCTTTTGGCTCACCCTTTTGTATCTTTGATTCATGTCCAATGTACAGATATAAAGGTCCAGCGGTCCACCTCTGCTGGGAGCATTGAAAAACACATTTTGATTGCAACCAATCAAGTGTTTCCATGTAAAACTGTTGTAAAGTTAAGTGAAGCTGTATTAGTATTGGCAAAGGGAGGCAAGTTTTAGACCTCCAATTTGTTGCAAAATTATTTTTATAAACTAGAATGAGGACAAAAGTGCACATGTGGAAACCTCTGTAACTTGTGGTGTAACTTCATCTTATGTGAAATGCTTTGCAACCTAGGGATTCAATCACTGGGACCCTCTCATTATCCTGAGTGTTGGTAGAGGCCAAGTAGACAACCTTGTCTAGAGCCTCCTAGGAAACTATGAAAGCATTTCCCTTGCGTGGTCAATCACATACACACTTGTGGATTCAATGTTCAGGAGGGGCCACCTTGTTACTCATTTGAATATTTCTGTTTTCCTTATTCAGAAGATTTGCTCATGATGGACGGCATGTCTAAAAGTGGAGAAACCGTTGGTGCAATTGACCTCATTCGAGCTGCCAAACTCGGGAATGTTGAGGCTCAAAAGATCCTCAAAACAGGTAATCAATGCCACAGATGTTTACGTTGTGGACAGATGTATACTGGTGAACCTGCCACAGCTGTTTATGTTGTAGACAGATGTGTACTGGAGGCACAGTGGTGCAACTGGTGGAGCTGCTGTCTCACAGCCCCAATGACCCAGCTTCAACCCTGACCATGGGTGCTGTCTTTGTGGAGTTTGCATGTTCTCCCTGTGACCCTGTGGGTTTCCTCCCACATCCCAAAGACCTACGGCTTCATAGGGTAATTGGTTGCTGTAAGTGGCCCCGAGTGTGTAGGTGAGAATCTGGGGGCAGTTGATGGAATGTGGGGAGAATAAAATTGGGATTAACGTAGACTAGTGAAAATGTGCTTGGTCACTGCTGACTCAGGCCAAAGGGGATGTTTCTCTGCTGTCTCTTTGACTGCTGTAAGTTGTTTGTAGAGTCGTAGAGTCACAGAGTCACAGAGTCACACAGCATGGAAACAGGCCCTTCGGCCCAACTCATCCATGCTGACCAAGGTTCTTTCCTGAGCTAGTCTCATTTGCCCGTGTTTGGCCCATGTCCCTCTAAACCTTGCCTGTCCAAATGTCTTCTAAAAATTGTAATTGTCCCCACTTCTACCACTTCCTCTGGCAGCTCATTCCAGATGCCCACCACCTCAAGAACATGGAACAGGCCCTTCGGCCCACAGTGTTGTGCCGCTCTAAACTAGTAATTAAACACCCAACTAAACTAATCCCTTCTGCCAACACAATGTCCATATCCTTCTATTTCCCTCACATTCATGCGCCTGTCTAGAAGCCTCTTGAACACCTCTATTGTATCTGCCTCCACCACCACCCCTGGCAACACATTCCAGGCACCCACCACCCTGTGTGTAAAAACAAAAACTTGCCTCACGTATCTCTTCTGAACTTACGCCCTCTCATCTTAAATGCATGCCCTCTGGTATAAGACATTTCAAACCTGGGAAAAAGATGCCGGCTGTCTACTCTATTTATGCCTCTCAATCTCATAAACCTCTGTCAGGGCTCCCCTCAGCCTCCGTCGCTCCAGAGAAAACAACCCAAATTTGTCCAACTTCTCTTTATAGCACGTGTCCTCTAATCCAGGCAGCATCCTGGTGAACTTCTTCTGCACCCTCTCCAAACCCTCTATATCTTTCCTGTAATGGGGCGACCAGAACTGAATGCAATACTCCAGATGCAGCCTAACTAGGGTTTTATAAAGCTGCAACATAACTTCCTGATTCTTGAACTCAATTCCTTGACTAATGAAGGCAAGCATGCTATACGCCTTCTTTACCACCCTGTCAACCTGTGTAGCCACTTTCAGGGAGCAATAGACTTGGACCCCATGATCCCTCTGTACATCAACACTGTTAAGAGTCTTGCCATTAACAGCGTACTGTCTCCTTACATTTGATCTTGGAAAAACCATATAACCCGAGCCTTCCAATCCCAGCAACATCCTTGTGAACCCTTTCCGCACCCTCTCCAGATTATTCACCTCCTTCCTACAGTCGGTGACCAGAACAGTGCACAATTCTCCAGGTGCGGACTCACCAATGCCTTGTGTTGCTGCAGTCAACGCCCCAGTCAATGAGGGCCAGCGTGCCAGACACCTTCTTCACCACCTTGTCTACCAATGCCACCAGGACATTGCTGTGTAAGTGTAGGTGCTGTCCTGGTTTAACTTCCCAAAATACAACAGTTCACACTTGAACATGTCCATTAAGATGTGCATGAGCATTGTTGTGATAGAGCTGCTGGCTGCCCTAACCTGCTACCTACACCAGCCTTGATTATTGTGTGGGCACTACTGTGGGGCCATCTACCACCATCCCGCTCCCTAGTCCCCTCCAGAATCTCCCTGGCCATCCATGAGCTTTTGGTGGTGACTTTGTGCCCGAAGAAACCTGTTCTTTGCTGCTCAGCCATCCCGGCCCCACCAACATAGGGACAGGTGCACACAGACACATGCACACACCCCCCACCACCTGCTGCAGTTGCAGTGTGGCTCTCAGTGCCGTATCTCACCTTGCTCTGTCCCAGCTCCTGTGGCACTTCCTCCTCCACTGATCATTGTGTCATTCCATCCCTCTCACCTTTCACACTCATGTTCTCTCGTTCCCACCCATTCTCTCACAGAAATATCTTTCACTTTTCCTCGCTCAGTATGTCTGTTCTGCTTCTGTCCTCTAAATTTTCCAGCCCACATTTGTGATCATCCCCTTTAACTATGACCTTCTCTGCTGCCTTTAGGACAAACCATCACTGAACATTCTCATTTCTATCCCTCTCCACCATCACCTTCCTCCTCCCAACCCCATTCTGTTGAATCCATCTTTTGGAATGGTGAGAGCCAGGGGGAGTCTCCCCTAGTTCAGTCTTTGTCCCTCCATTAACCATGACATTTCTTCTACTATCAATCTGGTCAACTGAACCCTCACTCCACTTTGGGAGCCATTGAAAACATCACTGTCTGCGATCATGGTCACTCTTCATCTGAGTCAAGTATTGACCCCTTCTCTGCAAGCTGGCCATTTCCACCCCTCTCCTTAGTACAACAGCTCAGCCCCTGCCTCCTCATAAAACACTTCCAAATTCCTTGTCCTCAAAGGTTTTTGATGCTAACACTTCCTAGATATCTCATCGATGCGCTGCACCCCTGCTCTCACCCCTCTCCTGGACAGAGCAAGAACCTGCTCTACTCTCCGGGTCCTCGCCCTCCGCCCCACCAGCCTCCACGTTCAACGGATCATCCTTCACAGTTTCACCCAATTCCAATACAATTCCATCACCAGGCACATTCCACTGCCCTCTCCGTTCAGCATTGCAAAGGGATCACTCCCTTAGTGACTCCCTTGTCCACCTTTCCATGCTCAGCAACCGTCTCTCCAGGTGAAGCACTGATTCACTAGCACTTCTTCCCATCTACTGTCCTGCATTCAGTGTTCCCAAGGTGCCCTCCTGTACACTGGAGAACCGGCCATTACTGCCTGTTGTCCACCTTTCATTTGCCTCTGTTTAACTCTCCTCATGAGTACAAGCTGACTTGCTGTCCCACAGCCCTGATGTTAGCAACACATGACACAGACAAAGAAGCACAATCTTAACCACCCCATTTGGTCTCACTCTATCAGAGAGATTCGCCTTGTTACGGTCCCAGACTTGGAACACTAACAGATGCTGCCTGACCTGCTGGGTGTTCTGAGTCCTGCAGCACGTCACTCATTGACCATGAAATGATTGTGGAGCGTGTTGTCCAAAAGAGCCGGGCGATCGGCAGATCTGAGCTGTGGATGGGGTATTGGTAGCTGAAGGGCTGGGCAGGGGCAGAGCTGAGCTGTGGATGGGGAGTTCCTGGTTCCCCACCCTCTGGGAGGGGGAGTTCCTCATCTCAGTCATAAACGTCTGCCCCACCCCAGAGTCTTGTCCAGGGAAACACCCACTGCATCCAGCCTCCAAGGCCCGTTAGAAAAGTTATGTTTCAATGAGATCTCCTCATTTTTCTAAATGTTTATGTCTAACGTTGCAGAGATATGAAGGGAGAAAAAGTTATCAAGAAAACAATCACTTAAAGCCACCAGTTAGAGAAACGAGAAAGGGAAGAAAAACAAAATAGCAAGGTACAGCCACGTTACTGAGGAAAGTTGCTTCCAGGGAGCCCGAGGGGCTGCAGTGTGTTCGGGGGGCAGGGAGTGCCATTCCTTGCGCTGGAACTGTTCCAACAAGGTCAGGGGTGGGGGTGGGGCAGAGAATTCAAGTGCCAGGAGTTGGAACCCAGGGTCACTGCTGTGGACTGAAGGTACATTGTCTGAACTGCTTGGACTCCTTGCTGTGTTGTACTGCCTATTTTATCACGTCATTCTTATTCAATGTTCTTTCTCACAGCTGGGTCTGCTCTTGGGGTTGGCATTGTGAACATTCTCCACACAGTGAACCCTTCTCTTGTGATCCTCTCTGGAGTTCTGGCTGCTCATTATGAGGAAGGTGTGAAAGAGATGATCGCCCAGAGAGCTCTGCCCTCTGCATGCACAGTGGAGCTGGCTGTCTCCAGCCTGTCTGAGCCAGCACTGCTTGGAGCTGCCAGTATGGTCTTAGATTACACCACACGCAGGACCTATTAGACCAGTTGAATTTGTTTTATCTTGGTCCCTTTTATTTAATATTTATTCAAGGTGCAATGAGACTGCTTTAGAGCAGATCAGGTGCAGACTGTGTTCCCTCATCCATTCCACCATCAGCAGCCTTGTCTTGTGCTTGCCTTTTCCTTGCTGCCTTCCATCGCTCAGTTCGGGAAGGATTGAGGTAAAAGTATTCCCGTGAAGTTTTCCGGTGGTTTATAAACTTTGGCTTGAGATTTTCTGCCAATCCTATGTGAAAAAGTTCTGTTCCAATCAAACTAGAGATTTGGAGTTCAGTCAACCACAAGGGTTGGATAATTGCCTGCTTTTCCTCATTAAATGATCTAAAGGGATTTCGCTCAGTAGGACAAGTGGAGACTGACTGTTCAGTGTTTCAGTCTAGGTACGAGTCATTTCCCACAAACATAACTCAAGTTAGACATTACTTAAATGTAAAACTCTATAACAACATGGAAGGAGGTCATTTGGCCCATCAGGTCATGCCACTCCCAGCAGTGCAATCCCACCAGTCCTGTTACCCCCTGTAACCCTGAGGCACCCACCAACTCACTGCTGACCTTTGGCCCAGTACTGATTCCATAGGATACTGTTTTCTGTACAAATGGATGGAAGGTCTTATTCTGCTTGACTTTCGAGTCACAGAGTCACCCAGCACAGAACCAGGCCCTTCGGCCCACCACGTCTATGCTGACACATTCTGTTGTCCAGCACCTGATCCATGGTCTTTGGGCTTTGGCAAGTCAAGTGATTGTCTAGGTGCTTCCACATTTTGTGTTACCAGTTTCCAGGGACCCACACTAACTGGAACCAGGCTTGGTTATTTCCCTGATGTAAAACAGTGTTGATTTTGACATCCCTTGCAGGTTCCCAATGTTCCCTTTTGCCAATCTTGCTGTCAGTTTGCCATTGCTTTTTCTCCCAATCTAATGTTAGTTTTTTCACAATTAATGTTTGTTGCCCCTCCCGTGTCACCATGGCTACTTGTTGTAGGACTCTGGCCTTCAATGGTGAAAGCTCTGCTCTGCATTGAATTAGTTTTGAACATTTCCTATTGACTTGCTGTCATTTTGCCCACTGACAGATTTGTCCCATGCCTCTGGTCCAGGGTCTGGGACCAGGTCCATTGTGACTGACATTGTGGCAAGGGATGGCAGGGTGTGACTGAACAAGGATCCAGGCTGGGGGAGCCTCAGCCTCGCATCTTGTCCAGAAGATGTGAGGTACGATGTTGGTGAATGTGAGCAGGGGATGAACAGTGCAATCTGCCCAACTTGAACAGCTGGGAGGAGTGAAAGAGTAGGGTAGTGTTCAGGCCACAGTGAGCACAATAACAGCAGGAGGAGGCCACTCGGCCCCTCAGTCCCACCCCACTATTCAACATGACCATGGCTGATCCACCCCAGCCTCATCTCCTCTGTGCCAGTTCCCCCACTGGTTTTGCCAGTCTGGGACATCTTCATGGTTGGAGAACAACTTGGATCCACGTGAACCAGAACCAGCAATGAGAGAACTGAGGGGTCAGGGACCAAACTAAAACGCTGAAGATCAATGGCAGTGAGCTTGCCTTGGGTTCCAGCATCTGGGTGGTCGCAGCATGGCACAGGTGAGAGTGGCGGACAGATGTGCACAGGTGAGAGTACAGTGTACAGGTAGCATTGGGGGACAGATGTGCACAGGTGAGAGTACAGTGTACAGGTAGCATTGGGGGACAGATGTGCACAGGGGAGAGTAGGGGACAGATGTGCTTCATGGGACCAATGGAGGGGAAAGAGGAAATTGTTCTGTTGGGTTGGGCTGTACCTAAACCAGGCTGGGACTAGTGGCCTTGAAGTGGATACTTGGAACTGGGGATAGGATTCTCGTTTAAAACGAGACAGCGAGTTACAAATTCAGAGAGAAAAGTCATGTGACAGTTTGGGTGAAGATGCATCAGCGAATAAACTCCGATCAGGGAAATGAAGCAACTTCAATTTGAACATTATGTAAAGTAGTGCACCATGTACTGAACAATACGGTAAATTAATGGGGTAAATGGGGAGGGCTGGGTTTTATCTGGTCATTGCAGTGTGTTTGCAAAAGGAACCATTCACATTCGTGTAGAAAGGTCAGAGAAGTGGGGAGGTAACTTCACTGATAAAGAAATGCAGAGTCTGTGTTGAAGGATTGCAGGTAGGTCCATGTGGGTGGAGTAACGTGATGACAGAGGGAAAAGGATGCTGGGCCTTCTACACCTGGAGTCAGTGCAGTTTTCCCTCTTTGTCACCAAGGAAATGTTTGCATTTGGAGGCAGGATTCCTGGGATCACTGAGGCACACGTAGCTGAGAGGTGTTGACAGGGTTTGTGCTGGGAGCTATGGACGAGTCAGAGGGTCAGGCCTGATCTAACGGAACAGTGGCGATTACCTACGTGGTCTCCTGCTTCCTACCGGCCTCGTTCTCCAAAGCACGAAGTAAGAAAGGGGCTTCTCAGCAAGTCAGTCGGCAGCTGTGGAGAGAGAAGCAGTGTTGCACATCAGGTGGGTGACCTTTCATCAGAACTGTGAATAGTTTGAGATAGGGGTGTAGGGAGTAGACGACAAGAGGAAATGTGATTGAGGGCAAAGTCAGGAGAGATTAAATGGTGCAATAGTGCAAGATAACAGGCTGGAGCTGGTGAAAGTGCAGAATAATTATCTGAGTTACTGAAGGAGTGCTGTATGTCTGACTGGTGAGCTCAGTGTGGTCTGGAGGCTGCCAAGCTGGGAGATGTGGTGCACTTCACTGGGCAGTGTGCAGACTACAGACTGAGCTCAGTGTGGTCTGGAGGCTGCCAAGCTGGGAGATGTGGTGCACTTCACTGGGCAGTGTGCAGACTACAGACTGAGCTCAGTGTGGGAGTGAGGTGAAGAACTACTGTGACCAGAAGCTCAGGTAATGCTTGCTGATGAAGAGAGATCTGCCTGGTAGTCTCCCAATATAGAGTCGATCCCATCCTGAGCAGTTGATGTACAAAAGGCAGTACAACTGTTAAGTCACTGCGACGCATGGGAGGCTTGTTGAGGGCCCTTCGTGGTTGGAAGGAGGTGGTAAAGGGGCAGTTCCTGAGGAAGGGAAGGGTAACCGGAGGAAGGCAGTGAAGCTGGGCGTACAGACTCCACCCTGGCCACATCCAGCAGCTTGAGCTTGAATTCTCCTCACCCTCTGAACTTATGGTGTTTGCCTGACCTTTGGAATTGATTGGAACTGAAAGTTTTCCTCTAGAGCTGGTGTAAAATTAGCTTAAGCCAAAGTTTATTGCAGGAATATACCTGCCACTTTCTCCTTGAACAGTATAAAAGTGAGGCGTGCCAGTGGAAAGAATTGTCAGTGGAACAGATGAGAGAGTCTGCCAGCCTGACTTCCCCTGAAGTACAGACAAGTCTGTGGGCTGTGAGCCTGCACTTGTTCATGTTCCTGCTTGGATTTATCCGCAGAGCCATTCAGGAGATCTAATATTTCACACTAATACGGTGAGATGAAGGAGTTCTGGGGCATGGACACTAGCACACGGAAGTTGGGGATTTCTGTGCTGTAGCATTAAAGAAGTTTTTAATCTTACAAACCCTCAAGCAGTTCCCCTGGAGCAGTCTGCTATGACCCAGTCAGCAGTCCCACATCAATTCTGTGTGCGCCATTTGTCACGGTCTTCTGTGACGTGTACTGGAAATACACACTGCTCTTCCAGTTCCCCCACTCATGCTGGATAACCCTGGCTCAGAGAGCAACTCGCTTCCGAGGCCGGAGGTACTGAATTATCTACATTGGAGCCTTGCACAAAAGTCTAGGCTTGACACTCAGTGGAGTACTGAGGGTGCCCCACAGTGCCGGAGGACTGTACAGAGGAGCACTCTGCAGTACTGAGGGTGCCCTACAGTGCTGGAGATGTTGAGAACTCATCTTCCCTCTTGCGAATGTCTCATTCCCGAGGACTGTTTTAAAGAGCTGAAGCATTCTCTGCAATCTTCTTGTATTTATCCTTCATTCAGTCTTTTTTGAATAGATTGTGTTTTGTTGTGAAAGCTTGTTGAGTGTAAGGGCAGTGAAGCAGTTTGGGATGTGCTGTGGTGAGAACAGAGGCTGGCAAAACACAAGGGTCCGATATGAAGTTGAAAATAATGTCCATTTGTCACAATCACACTTTGTGTCAGCCCACTGAAGGTGGCCACGTTTCGTGGTGTCAGCTCTCAGCTGTTTGAAATACATTTTAATTTTGGTGACTTTAAGATTTTTGTAGAGTTTCTCTTTTTGTTTGGATTAATTTACACACTCTGAGTTGGATGTTTGCTTGGCCTTGTGTTGCTTACAGATTCAGTGCATCATTCCTTGGCACTGTGCCTTTAACCTTGAACCTTCTACTGAGGCACCTCTGAGGCTAGAGATCCTAATGTATTAAAAGTTCCAAATAGATAAATTCTAAATAAAAATATTTGATGAAAAAAGATTTGTCAAAGTCTGTAATCAATTTTACTTGCCTCTTGAAAGACAAATTTCTGTTCTTTCATTTTCAATTTTTATTAAAGGGAGCAAAGCAGGAACATTTTGGATTAACAGATCCAACAGGTATGGTTGTCGATGCAATAAGAAAACACTGTATAAACAGAAAATTGTCCTCACTGCACATCCAAAGTAAAACCAGACAATGCTGGAAACACTAAACAGGTCAGGCAAAACAGAGTTCATTTCAGGTGAAAGATTATTCTTCAGAACGGGTAAATTTGCTGAGAAGATGGAGAATGGATCAGAAAAAAGAAACCTCACTGGGAGAACCCAGGCTGCCCTGCTGATTGCAGTGTGTAGGGACTCATCAGGTTGATGGATTAATGAGGGCAGAGAGAAGACAAGAAACAAAAGGGGGGCTAAAGGCTGTTCAGTGCAAATTAGAACAGGCCCTTAAGCCTACCTGTCTAAATGCCTCTTAAACGTTGCTATTGTAACTGCTTCCACCTGCCTCTCCTAGCAATGCAAAAGAAAAACTTGCATTGCACATCTTTTAAACACCTTAAACTTCTACCTGCTAGTATTTGACTTTTTCACTCTGGGGGTGGGGGAAAGACTATCTTCCCTACATGCCTCTCAATGTTATAAACTATCGCATCTCCACTTGACCTCTAATGCTCCGGGGAAAACAATCAAAGTTTGTCCAGCCTCTCACTAATATGCTCTAATCCAGACACCATCCAGGTAAACGTCTTCTGCACCTTCTCTTAAGCCTCCATATCTTTCCTGTCGGGGCAACCAGAACTGCGCACAATACACCCAGTGCAACCTGATGAAGGCAAGCGTTATATACACAATTTGACACAATTCTTTCTTAGTGATTCTTGCTTTCATACCAATGAAGTTGTCTCCTTGCAGCAGAATAACCAGACCCCAAGCAGAATCTCTTGAAGGTCACAAAATGAGAAAGAAAATGACAAAGACTGTGACAAAAAGCTCGCAAACTGTCAGCCGGAACAACACTCAGAGCCAGTTCTATTTTTCAGCACAGACTAGAGGAGAATGCGAACGCAGTCCGAAATTTTGCAGTCCTGCAACCCGCATTTGGGGACATCGCAGGCGCCAACACAGCCGGAGTGCAATGGGCTGTCCTCGTCCGGGGAGAACCTTTAGTGAATCCAAAACAGACTTTACTCAGAAACCACAGACAGTCACCGATCGGTCAGCGTTACAGCGGGCGGGGAACTTCAGGCGACTCGCTGGGGGAACACAGCATCAGTGAATTTGTGTGTGAAATGAAAGGGCACAGACAGCGCGGTCGCGGTTACAACCACCGCATCTGCAGACCCCACCGGCGTCAACACAACCGGCAAACCCCAGCCTGAAAAGACTATTTTTCCGACCACAATCCTCCTCCCACCACCCGAGTACAGCGATGCAAACCCAAGTTTTAACGTGACACTTTAACCACAAGGTGACATAGTATTTTCAAGGTCCATTTCTTAGAATTTCACATTATTCTCTCAGGAAAGCTCCAGGCTTCGTGTTTACTTTCGGTGTTGTTCGAACACGCCTTTAGTTTTCATTGAACCACCGCACCAAAGCCTTATTTGCATATCTTCCAAACAAGGAAAGAGCGCCGCTATTCGCCGTTTAGCAAATGTCCATTTCCGAAGCTAACCGCAGGGCGTCACTGTGGAGGCGGCTGGAGTTTCATTGAGAAAATGCCGGAGGCGGGAAAGGTCCCACGTGACCGAACAGAAGGTCCCCTCCCCACCCTGTCCCTCGTGTGGGTGGATGTGACTGCACTGGAGAGGGTGCAGAGGAGGTTCACCAGGTCACTCCTGTAATGCAGTGTCTCAGCTACAAGACACACTGCTTTCCTTGGAGCAGAGGGGGAAACGGATAGAGATGTACAGAATTATGAGGAATAAGGCAGAGAGTGGGAAACTTTTCCCCACGGCGGAGCTGCCTCACCCCGGAGGGCATAGGTCTGGGGAAGAGGTTGAGAGGGGATCTGAGGAAGAACCTTCTCCCTGAGGGAGGTTGGAACGCACCGCCCGAGGGCTGGTGGAGGTAGAGACTCACACAACATTGAAGAAGTGTCTGGATGGGCATTTGAATCACCAAAGCAGAGAAAGCCTTGGTGATTCAAGTATCTGGAGAAAGGCCGAGACCCTTCTGTGACTGTGATTAGCACACTGGAGACACTGGTGGGTATGAAAGTCTTTATTCATTGCGACAAGTAGACCTTCTCGTTACAGTCTCCCAAAGTCAATGTACATAATCAAAGGAGGGGCCACCCCTCCCAGACCCAACAGGGATAGGGACCCCTTGTCCTCACATTTCACCCACCAGCCTATGTATCCAACACATCATCCTCCGCCACTTCCGCCATCTCCAACGGGACCCCCCCACCAAACGTATCTTCCCCTCCCCACCCCTTTATGTCTTTTGCAGGGACCGTTTTCTCCGCGACTCCCTAGTTCACCCCCACCCATCCTGCTGCTTCCACCCCGGGAACTTTCCACTGCCCCCGCCATAGGGGCAACACCTGCTCCTACACCACCTCCATCACCTCCATCACCTCCATCCAGGGACCCAAACAGTCCTTTGAGGTGTGACAGAGATTCACCTGCACCTCCCTTAATATCCTCTCCTGCAGTCACTGCTCCAAGTGTGGCCTCCTCTGCAGTGGTGAGACCAAACGCAGACTTGGTGACCGTTTCACAGAACACCTGCGCTCTGTCTGTAACCGCGATCTGCATCTCCCCATTGCCGGTCACTTCAACTCCCCCTCCCACACTATCACCGATATGTCAGTCCTCGGCCTCCTCCACTGCCAGGAGAATTCCAAGCGCAAACTGGAGGAAATGCACCTCATTTTCCATCTTGGAACCTTGCAGCCTAACGGCATGAACATTGAATTCTCCCACTTTAAGTGACCCCCGCACCCCTTCCCCACCATCCTTCTTCTCTTCTTCCCTTTCCTAGCCTCTCTCTCTTTTCTCGATCACTATCTCTGACCAGCATCTACCTATCACCACCTTGTGCCCACCCCACCTCCCCTCTTTTGTCCACCTATCACTGCTCTGCTTTTCCCTCCTATATATTGGGCTTCCCCTTTTCCTATCTTCAGTCCTGAAGGGTCCTGACCCGAAACGTTGACCGCCTGCTTTTCTCCACGGATGCTGCCTGGCCTGCTGAGTTCCTCCAGCATCATTGTGGTTTTCATCTAGATTCCAGCATCTGCAGTCCTTTGTTTCTTGAGATTCTAATGAAGTTGGGCTGCAAAATGCCCTTCACTAAGGATCTCGTCCCCAATGACTAGGCTACTATGTCCCTCTGTGAACGTACATCTAAACTATCAATCGTTGCTGACTGGCTGCCTGCAGTGATTGATCCAGGCATTGACCACATCCCCCTCCTGGACACGTCCCCTCTCGACGTGTTTAAAGATGGCGGCTTTGTTGGTGGCGCTGGGATCCATGCTCCGCTGCCAGCTATAGCGGTAACCGTTGCATCCCTAGCCCATTTGGACTCTGTGTCACTTTCAGATGATCAGACATGGCCGTCAGTGGTTACTGTGTGGCAAGGGACATTTATCTCAGGTTCACAGGTAACAGGTCATGTCCTTTGTCATCACAGAGACTTGTCTGGGTCAGAATAATCACGTCTCCGGTAGGTTCCTTTGACCCGGTACAGAGTTTGGAGTGGTTCATATTCGAATGGCTGTAGGGACCTTGCCCAAGTGACTCCCCCTCCAGACATCCCCCTCTAGCTCCCCCCACTGAAAGGGCCCAGCTGCTTGATGTTCCCTCCCATCCAGGCTGGAGTGAGCGCCTTCCGACATTCTGTGCACCTTTCTTCTCTCTCGGCTCAGTCAAGGTTGTGGAACTTGGTTTCTTTGCCATAACTCAAATCCCTTCCATCTGTTTTCCCAATATCTCTACCTCATTAAACATCTAACACCCAGAACCAGCCTTCATTACAATATACAATTACCAATACACTTCAATGCTGACATGCTCTCCCCATGTCCTTCACCTTCCCGCTCCCATTCCCTTGCATCCGTAGGTCCTGCTTCCATCATTGGTATTGGTATTGGTTTATTATTGTCACTTGTACCGAGGTACAGTGAAAAACTTGTCTTACAAACCGATCTTACAGGTCAATTCATTACACAGTGCAGTTACTTCAAGTTAGTACAGAGTGCAATGATGTAGTACAGGTAAAAAAAAATAACAGTACAGAGTAAGGTGTCATAGCTACAGAGAAGGTGCAGTGCAATAAGGTGCAAGGTCACAACAAGGTAGATCGTGAGGTCATAGTCCATCTCATTGCATAAGGGAACCGTTCAATAGTCTTATCACAGTGGGGTAGAAGCTGTCCTTAAGTCTGGTGGTACGTGCCCTCAGGCACCTGTATCTTCTACCTGATGGAAGAGGAGAGAAGAGAGAATGTCCTGGGTGGGTGGGGTTTGATTATGCTGGCTGCTTCACCAAGGCAGCAAGAGGTAAAGACAGAGTCCATGGAGGGGAGGCTGGTGTCCGTGATGCACTGGGCTGTGTCCACAACTCTCTGCAGTTTCTTGCGGTCCTGGGCAGAGCAGTCGCCGTACCATCCAGATACATCCAGATAGGATGCTTACAGGAGCAGTTGGATGAAGGCAGGAGGCGGGTGGTTGTTATTTAATTTTCCTGTAACGAGATTGTTTGTGGACCGAGGCTGCTTTCTCTCTGGTTCCCAATGGTCAGCAATGGACTGCTGCTGTTTTCACTCAGTCCCTGATCTGAGCTGAACTGTTATTTGTATTTTCCCAGACACAGGCTGGACTTCCAGCACTTTATACATTTGCATTCTGGGAGACCAGAATAACCTGTATCCTGGCTATTCATTTGCATTTTACGAGACACGCACTGTGATTACATCACAACAAGCTTTCCAAAAGAACTAAAACTCTAAATCAGTGCAATAACAATACCCAATATATTTTGGGTAAAGCATTCTTGTTAAGAAAAGCAATGTTTTAGATCACTCCCCAGTGTGAGGTGTTGCATTTTGGAAGGACAAATCAAGGTAGGACATACGCAGTAAATGGTAGGGCACTGAGGAGTGCGGAGGAACAAAGGGATCTGGGAGTTCAGATACATAATTCCCTGAAAGTGGCGTCACAGGTAGACAGGGTTGTAAAGAAGGCTTTTGGCATCCTGGCATTCAACTTTGAGTATAGGAGTTGGGATGTTATGGTGAGGTTGTATAAGACATTGGTGAGGCCAAATTTGGAGTATTGTGTGCAGTTCTGGTCACCTAACTATAGGAAGGATATTTGTAAGATTGAAAGAGTGCAGAGGAGATTTACCAGGATGTTGCCAGGTTTACAGGAGTTGAGTTACAGGGAAAGATTGAACAGGTTAGGACTTTATTCCTTGGAGTGCAGAAGAATTGAGGGCAGATTTGATAGAGGTTTACAAAATTATGAGGGGTATAGACAGAGTAAATGCGAGTAGGCTCTTTCCACCTAGATTAGGAGAGATAAGTACGAGCGGACATGGCTTTAGGGTGAGAGGAGAAAGGTTTAGGGGGAACATTAGGGAGAACTTCTTCACTCAGAGAATGGTGAGAGTATGGAACGGGCTGCCATCTGATGTAGTAAATGCGGGCTCACTTTTGTTTTAAGAATAAATTGGATAGATACATGGACGGGAGAGGTCTGGAGGGTTATGGACTGGGTGCAGGTAAATGGAACTAGCCGAATAACGTTTTGGCACAGACTAGAAGGGCTGAATGGCCTGTTTTCTGTGCTCTAGTGTTCTATGGTTGGGGTGGGGAATGGGTGGAGTGGGGGAGGTGACGGGTGTGGGGTGGGCACTGTACCCTGGGAAGGGCCGTAGGATGAACTGTGAGGGTCTCACCTCGGACCGGCGAGACTGGACCTCGGTCGGAGGGACGGAAGGTTAGTGGGAGGTGTTCATCAGTGGTGGAGGAACAGTCAGAGAGAGGCCATTCAGCCCACCATGCCCAGTCCCACCATCAGCATGTATCTCTGCTGAAATACAATAAAACGCTGCAGATGCTGGAAATCTGAAATGAAAGTAGAGGAGAGTGGAGTTCACGGGGAAGGTGATTAGTGGAACAAAGGCAATTTCGCTGCTACGTCGAAACACTGAGGTGGTTGAGTTTAAGTTTCTTTGTGTAAAGTTGGAGACCCAAATATCGAGTCCTGCAGGACTGGTTTCTCCTCCCAGTTATGATGAGGGTGTTCAGGAATTGTCAGACATGGGACTTCTTTTAGAGGTTACAGAATCGAGGGAGCAGGGATTAATACAATCAAGAATCAACCAGTCTTTAAACAATAAACCTGTTGAAATGTTCTTAAATATTTTAATCTTAGAAGCAGTAATCAGTTCTGAAATTAAAAGGTGTCTACAGAGCGCAGGCTGCTGCCCACGGCGGGGGGTGGGGGCCACTCAAGCTGTGACCATGTGACGTCCTGGTCTACATCAGCCAAACTTTAAACATTAGCCGACCCCAAGCAAGGTGCCTGCAGCTGATGCAGGGTCCCGACCCGAAATGTCGACTGTTCATTTTCCTCCATAGATGCTGCCTGACCTGCTGAGTTCCTCCAGCGTTTTGTGTGTTGCTCCTACAGCGAAGTTATTTTGCAACCTTAGAACATAGACCATAGAACACTACAGCACAGTACAGGCCCTTCGGCCCACAATGGTGTGCCGACATTTTATCCTGCTCTAAGATCTATCTAACCCTTCCTTTCCACACAGCCCCCCATTTTTCTCTCATTCATGTGTCTATCTAAGAGTCTCTTAAATACCCCTAATGTATCTGCCCCCACAACCTCTGCCGGCAGTGCGTTCCACGCACCCACCACTCTGTGTAAAAAACTTACCCCTGACATCCCCCTTATACCTTCCTCCAATCACATTAAAATTATGCACTCTCGTGTTAGCCATTGTCGCCCTGGGAAAAAGTCTCTGACTGTCCACTCGATCTATGCCTCTTATCATCTTGTGCACCTCTATCAAGTCACCTCTCATCCTCCTTCTCTCCAAAGAGAAAAGCCCCAGCTCACTCAACCTATCCTCATAAGACGTGCTCTCCAATCCAGGCAACATCCTGGTAAATCTCCTCTGCATCCTCTCTAAAGCTTCCACATCCTTCCTTTTATGAGGCAGCCAGAACTGAACACAATACCCCAAGTGTGGTCTGACCAGAGTTTTACATGGGATAAGGTGGTATGGTACCTCGCTGGGTAGCAGCCATGGGAATGACTGAAGGGGGCGATGAGGTAGATGGGGAAGTGCTTGACCAGGAAGTTGACAGGGGAAAGTGCCCACAAATGGGAGAGGTCACACCCAGCGCTGCCTGTCAGATGGCAGCTACGGAGAGCAGACAACAGCAGGCTCAGACCCAACCAGCCATTCACTCATCAACAGCATGCACAAACCCTTTGCCCCAGGGCAGAAGCAGGGCCTTCTGTCTGAGCTGCCCTCAATTAGAGTCGCGTGTGGCGACGCAGAAATTTGGAATAAGTTGGAAGAAATGATGGAAGTCCACCAGATGTGCCCCAAAGACATTGACGTGTTGGTTAAAGCTGAGTGTCCAAGAAATGTGGGACAGGGTTGCCCAGGAGGTGCGGGTTGGAACGTGGACAATGAATGGGAGAGCCAGTGACGAGGAGAGGTATGGCAGTGAGGCAGCGACTGGGGCGCAGGGAGAGCTGGGAAATGATAGAGACAGTGGTTCAGAGAGAGCTGATGCCCCAGGCACGAACTATCCGGAGCAAAAATACTGGGTCTGTGAGGAATAATGAATTGACCTGTACGATCGGTTTGTAAGACAAGCTTTTTGCTGTACCTCGGTACAAGTGACAATAATAAACCAACACCAATACCAATACTCAGGGCTGGACAATCCGGGGAGAGATGATCCAGTCTTCCTGAAAATGCTGAGCTCAGCCCATCAGGAGGTCTTGGACTTGGGGATCGCTGTGGGATTGACCTACCCCACAATGGTATCATGGGCCGGGGAGATAGACCGGAGGAGAGGGAAGGGCAGTTGCAGGGTGAATGGGAGTTGCTGCAGGGACACAGAGAACCTGCTTTGTGTGCCAGTGACAAGGGCACTTCGCGTGCGACGGCGGCACCGGACGTGGACCATGACTGGAGGTAGTGTCCTAACAAGGGAGGAAGGTGTGAGGGTCACCCTCCAAGACAGGCGGAAATGGCAGCAGAGTCCTCTCCGCTGACTGCTGAGCTGGGTATTGAACCACTAAAGACAACACCCCGGTCAGCTCAACAGCTGGCAGCCCCCATTGCCAGGACCAGTCACCCACAGATGTAAACAGGAGCTTTAATGGGGTCCAACAATGCCACACATTGGTGATGCGGGGCATCAGTATCGATAACTGCCCTGCCCCTGCCCACAACTGGAGGACAGAGAGAAGTGAACCTCAGGTGCAGAGGGAATGCGCCTTCCAGTTGATTTCTGGGTGTGGCCAAACAATGAGGTACTGTCCTGGCGAGAGATGCACTACGTAGGGCAGGTGTGCCATAGACTCAGGCAAGAGAGGAGTTACAAGGTTAAGTCAAGGTCAGCAAATGTATGAGATCCAGAGAGAAGACATGGCCACAGCAGCCCTGATCAGCAGGGGATGGAGCCAGGGTGGTGTCGATGGATGATGTCAAGAGTTCCCAGAGCCGTGAGCTAAACACAGACAAGACTGTGAGCTGATAGACCCGATGAAAATAGAAGAGAAACCTAATAAACCTACACACATCCCAGACGTAAGTGGAAGCAACGGTCTGGAATGAAGGATGGTTCTAGAAGGGTGAGGTTTAGTTATTCCAAAGTAGACACTTTACCCAAGATTGTAAGGCAAATAAGTCAGAGATAGATCAGAGACTGGAACTTAGAACCATAGAACTCTACAGCACAGAAAACAGTCCATTCGGCCCTTCTAGTCTGTGCTGAAACTTTATTCCGCTAGTCCCATTGACCTGCACACAGTCCATAACCCTCCAGACCTCTCCCGTCCATGTATTTCCCATCCAATTTATTCTTAAAAATTAAGAGTGAGCCCACATTTACTACATCAGATGGCAGCTCGTTCCACACTCCCACCACTCTTTGAGTGAAGAAGTTCCCCCTAATGTTCCCCCTAAACCTTTCCCCTTTCACCCTAAAGCCATGTCCTCTCGTACATCTCTCCTAATCTAAGTGGAAAGAGCCTACTCGCATTAACTCTGTCTATACCCCTCATAATTTTGTAAACCTCTATCAAATCTCCCCTCATTCTTCTACGCTCCAAGGAATAAAGTCCTAACCTGTTCAATCTTTCCCTGTAACTCAACTCCTGAAGACCTGGCAACATTCTACTAAATCTCCTCTGCACTCTTTCAATCTTACAAATATCCTTCCTATAGTTAGGTGACCAGAACTGCACACAATACTCCAAATTTGGCCTCACCAATGTCTTACACAACCTCACCATAACATCCCAACTCCTACACTCAATACTTCGATTTATGAATGCCAGGGTGCCAAAAGCCTTCTTTACAACCCTGTCTACCTGCGACGCCACTTTCAGGGAATTATGTATCTGAACTCCCAGATCCCTTTGTTCCTCCGCACTCCTCAGTGCCCTACCATTTACTGTGTATGTCCTACCTTGATTTGTCCTTCCACAATGCAACACCTCACACGTCTGCATTAAATTCCATCTGCCATTTTCTGGCCCATTCTTCCAGTTGGTTCAGATCCCTCTGCAAGCTTTGAAAGCCTTCCTCACCGTCCACTACGCCTCCAATCTTAGTGTCATCAGCAAACTTGCTGATCCAATTTACCACATTATCATCTAGATCATTGATATAGACAACAAACAACAATGGCCCCAGCACAGATCCCTGAGGCACACCACTAGTCACAGGCCTCCAGTCTGAGAGACAATCATCCACTACCACTCTCTGTCCTTTCCCACACAGCCAATTTCAAATCCAGTTTACAACCTTTCCATGGATACCTAGTGTCTGAACCTTCTGAACTAACCTCCCATGTGGGACCTTGTCAAAGGCCTTACTAAAGTCCATGGAGACAACATCCACAGCCTTTCCTTCATCTACTTTCTTGGTAACCTCCTCGAAAAACTCTACAAGATTCATTAAACACCATCTACCACGCACAAAGCCATGCTGACTATCCTTAATCAGCCCTTAGCTGTCCAAATACTTGTATATCCGATCTCTCAGAACACCTTCCAATAATTTACCCACTACTGATGTCAGGCTCACTGGCCTGTAATTACCTGGTTTACTTTTAGATCCTTTTTTAAACAACGGAACTACATGAGCTATCCTCCACTCCTCCGGCACCGCACCCGTGGCTAAGGACATTTTAAATATATCTGCCAGGGCCCCTGCAATTTCTACAATAGTCTCTCTCAAGGTCCGAGGAAATATCTTATCAGGCCCGGGGGATTTATCTACCTTTATTCGCTGTAAGGCAGCAAGCACCTCCTCCTCTTTAATCTCTCTATGTTCCATGACACTATTGCCTGTTTCCCTTCCTTCCATATCCACGATGCCAGTTTCCTGAGTAAATACTGATGCAAAAACACTGTTTAAGATCTCCCCCATCTCCTGAGGCTCCACACATAGACGACCACTCTGATCTTCTAGGGGATCAATTTTGTCCCTTATTATCCTTTTACTCTTAATATACTTATAGAAACCCTTTGGATTTACCTTCACATTATCTGCCAAAGCAACCTCATGTCTTCTTTTTGCCTTCCTGATTTCCTTTTTTAGTATTTTCTTACTTTTTCTATACTCTTCAAGTACCTCATTTGTTCCTAGTTGTCTATACCTGCTATACACCTCTCTCTTTTTCTTAACCAGATCGCCAATATCCCTTGAAAACCAAGGTTCCCTTTGCTTGTTAACTTTGCCTTTAATCCTGGCAGGAACATGCAAACTCTGCACTCTCAAAGTTTCACCTTTGAAGGCCTTCCACTTACTGAGCACATCCTTGCCAGAAAACAACTTATCCCAATCCACTCTTCCTAGATCCTTTCTCAGTTCCACAAAATTGGCCTTTCTCCAATTTAGAACCTCAACTCAAGGACCAGACCTATCCTTATCCATAATTAACCTGAAACTAATGACATTATGGTCACTGGACCCAAAATGTTCACCTGCACATACTTCTGTCACCTGACCTGTCTTGTTCCCTTATAGGAAATCAAGTATTGCATTCTCTCTCGTTGGTACCTCTATATATTGATTTAGAAAACTTTCCTGAACACACTTAACAAATTCCAAGCCATCCAACCCTTTCACAGTGTGGGAGTCCCAGTCAATATGTGGAAAGTTAAAATCCCCTACTATTACAACTTTCTGTTTCTTACATCGGTCTGCTATCTCACTACAGATTTGTTCCTCCAATTCTCTGAGTATTGGGCGGTCTATAATACAACCCTATTAGTGTGGCCATACCTTTCCTGTTCCTCAGCTCCATCCATATGGCCTCTGTAGACAGGCCCTCCGGGCTGTCCTGTCTACGCACAGCCGTGATATTTTCCCTGACTAGTAATGCCACTTCTCCCCCTTTCATCCCTCCCCCCATCACTTCTGAAACAACAGAACCCCGGAACATTAAGCTGCCAGTCCTGCCCCTCCTGCATCCAAGTCTATATAGCAATATAGCAATAATTTCATAATCCCACGTGCCAATCCACGCCCTAAATTCATCTGCTTTACCTACAATACTACTTGCATTGAAATAGATGCACCTGTGAACACTTCTATCACGTACAAACCTTTGATTTCTGTCGATACCTGCAGACCTCGCATGACCTTTTCCCTCCTCCATCTCACTATCTGCTCTAACACTCTGGTTCCCCTCCCCCTCAAATCTAGTTTAAACCCCCCGGAGCAGCACCAGCAAACCTACCCGCAAGTATGTTAGTCCCCCTCCAGTTCAGGTGCAAACTGTCCCGTCGGAACAGGTCCCACCTTCCCTGGAACAAAGCCCAATTATCTAGAAACATGAAGCCCTCCCTCCTGCACCAGTTCCTTAGCCACATATTTACCTGCATGATCCTCCTATTTCTAGCGTCACTAGCTCGTGACACGGGCAGCAATCCTGAGATTGCAACCTTGGAGGTCCTGTCCTTCAACTCTGCACCTAATTCTCTACACTCTCTTTGCAGGACCTCCTCCTCTTTCCTATCCACATCATTGGTCCCTACGTGGACCATGACATCTGGCTGCTCACCCTCCCTCCTGAGAATATCGAGAACTCCATAGAACCATGGAACAATACAGCACAATACAGGCCCTTCGGCCCACCATGTTGTGCCACCCTTCAAACCACACCTAAGACTATCTAACCCCTTCCTCCCACATATCCCTCTGACTTAAATTCCTCCATATGCTTATCTAACAATCTCTTGAACTTGACCAACGTATCAACCTCCACCACCACCCCAGGCAGCGCATTCCATGCACCAACCACTCTCTGGGTGAAAAACCTCCCTCTGACATCTCCCTTGAACTTCCCACCCAATACCTTAAAGCCATGTCCTCTTGTTCTGAGCATTGGTGCCCTGGGAAAGAGGCACTGGCTGTCCACTCTATCTATTCCTCTTAATATCTTCTATACCTCTATCATATCTCCCCTCATCCTCCCTCTCTCCAATGAGAACAGCCCCAGCTCCTTTAGTCTCTCCTCATAATCCATACTGTCTAATCCAGGCAGCATCCTGGTAAATCTCCTCTGCACCCTTTCCAACGCCTACACATCCTTCCTATAATGAGGAGACCAGAACTGGACACCATAGGATGCAGAGCTGGACCTAACCAGAGTTTTGTAAAGCTGCATCATCACTTTGAAGCTCTTAAACTCGATCCCACGACTTATGAAAGCTAACATCCCATAAACTTTCTTAACTACTCTCTCCACCTGCGAGGCAACTTTCAGTGATCTGTGGATAGGAACCCCCAGATCCCTCTGATCCTGTACACTGCCCAGAATCCTGCCATTTACCTTGTACCCCACCTTGGAGTTTGTCCTTCCAAAGTGTACCACCTCACACTTCTCTGGATTGAACTCCATCTGCCACTTGTCAGCCCAGCTCTGCATCCTATCAATATCCCTCTGTAAGCTTCGACAGCCCTCCACACTATCCACAACACCACTGATCTTTGTGTTATCTGCAAACTTGCTAACCCAGCCTTCCACCCCCTCATCTAAGTCGTTAATAAATATCACAAGAAGTAGAGGTCCCAGAACCAATCCCTGCGGGACACCACTAGTCACAGCCCTCCAATCCGAATGCACTCCCTCCATCACAACCCTCTGCTTTCTACAGGCAAGCCAATTTTGAATCCACACAGCCAAGCTTCCCTGGATCCCTTGGCCTCTGACCTTCTGAAGAAGCCTACCATGCGGAACCTTGTCAAACACCTTACTAAAATCCATGTAGACCACATCTACTGCACTACCCTCATCAATCTTCCTGGTCACCTCCTCAAAGAACCCTATCAGGCTTGTGAGGCAAGATCTTCCCTTCACAAAGCCATGCTGGCTGTCCCTAATCAGTCCATAATTCTCCAAATTCTCATAGATCCTATCTCTTAGAATCCTTTCCAACAGCTTGCCCACCACAAACGTAAGGCTCACCAGTCTGTAATTCCCTGGACTATCCCTACTACCTTTTTTGAATAAGGGGACAACATTCGCCACCCTCCAATCCTCCGGTACCATCCCCGTTGACAACGAGGACTCAAAGATCCTAGCCAACGGTTCAGCAGTCTCCTCCCTCACCTCACAAAGCAGCCTGGGGAATATTCCGTCAGGCCCTGGGGACTTATCTGTCCTAATATTTTCTAACAACTCCAACACATCCTCTCTCTTAATATCTACATACTCTAGAACATTACCCTCACCAACACTGTCCTCAGCATCATCAAGACCCCTCTCCTTGGTGAATACTGAAGAGAAATATCCATTGAGAACCTCACCCACTTCCACAGCTTCCAGGCACATCCTCCCACCTTTGTCCTTAATCGGACCTACCTTTACTCTAGCCATCCTTCTGCTCTTTACGTACGAGAAAAAAGCCTTGGGATTCTCCTTAACCCTACTCGCCAAAGCCTTTTCATGTCCCCTTCTTGCTCTCCTTCGTCCTTTCTTAAGTTCCTTCCTTGCTACTCTATATTCCTCACAGGCCCTGTCTGATCCTTGCTGCTTACACCTTATGTATGCTGCCTTCTTCTTCCTAACTAGTTGTTCCACCTCTCTCGTCACCCACGGTTCCTTCACCCTGCCATTCCTTCTCTGCCTCACTGGGACAAATTTATCCCTAACATCCTGCAAAAGATCCCTAAACATCGACCACACCTCCGTAGTACATTTCCCTTCAAAAATGTCACCCCAATTTACACTCCCAAGTTCTCGCCTTATAGCCCCGTAATTTGCCTTCCCCCAATTAAATATCTTCCCGTCCTCTTTGCTCCTATCCTTGCCCATGACAATACTAAAGGTTATGGAGCAATGGTCACTGTCCCCCAAATGCTCACCCACCGATAGATCTGTCACCTGACCCGGTTCATTACCTAAAACTAGATCTAACATGGCATTCCCTCTAGTCGGCCTGTCAACATACTGCGTCAGGAATCTGTCCTGGACGCACTTAACAAATTGTGCCCCGTCTAAACCTTTGGTACTAAGTAGGTGCCAATCAATATTTGGATAGTTGAAGTCTCCCATTATAATAACCCTGTTATTTTCGCATCTTTCCAAAAACTGCCTCCCAATCTGCTCTCAGTATCCCTACTGCTACCAGGGGGCCTATAGAATACTCCCAGGAGCGTAACTGCCCCTTTCTTTTTCCTAACTTCCACCCATATTGACTCTAGAGAGGATCCTTCTACATTATCTACCCTTTCTGCAGCTGTAACAGTGTCCCTGACCAGTATCGCCACCCATCCTCCTCTTCTCCCCCCCTCCCTATCCCTTTTAAAACACTGAAAATCAGGAATATTCAATATCCATTCCTGCCCCGATGTCAGCCATGTCTCTGTAATAGCCACAATATCATAGTCCCATGTACTTATCCAAGCTTTCACTTCACCTCCCTTATTCCTGATGCTTCTCGCATTTAAGTAAATGCACTTTAGCCCATCCACCTCATTACTTTTATACCCTGTATTCCGCTTCTCCTTCCTCAAAGCCTCTCTACCTGTCAGATCTGACTTTTCCCCATCCCCTTCTTCCTCTGACCTACTCGTCCGGTTCCCTTCCTCCTCGCAATCTAGTTTAAACCCTCCTGAACCACCCTAGCAAACCTGGCCGCAAGGATATTGGCCCCCCTCATGTTCAGGTGTAACCTGTCCTCTCTGTACAGGTCCCACCTTCCCCAGAAGAGATCCCAATGATCCAAATATCTAAAACCCTCCCTCCTGCACCAACTTCTCAGCCATACATTTATCTGCCATCTTCTCCTATTCCTACCTTCACTATCATGTGGCACTGGCAGCAATCCTGAGATTGCTACCCTCGAGGTCCTGTCCTTCAGCCTTCTCCCTAGCTCACTAAACTCACTTTTCAGGACCTCATCCCCCTTCCTACCTATGTCTTTGGTACCAACATGAACCACGACTTCTGACTGTTCTCCCTCCCGCTCTAGAATCCTGTGGACCCGATCAGTGACATCGTGGACCCTGGCACCTGGGAGGCAACAAACCATCCAGGATTCATGCTCACTGCCACAGAACCTCCTATCTGTTTCCCTGACTATCAAGTCCCCTATCACTACTGCCTTCCTCTTCTCCTCCCTTCCCTTCTGAGCAGCAGCACCGGTCCCAGTGCCACAGACCTGGCTACTGCTGCTAGGCCCCAGCAGGTCATCTCCCTCAACAGATTCCAAAGCGGAAAACCTGTAACTGAGGGGAACAGCCTCCGGGGTTCTCTGCTCTATTTGCCTGTTCGTTTTCTTTTTTCTTTTCCCTCCCCTGACAGTCACCGTTCTATCTACTTCCTGGACTCCAGAATTACCTGCTCTAAGGGGAGGTGACCATCTCCTTATGTACAGTATCTACAAAACTCTCCCCCTCCCTGATACTTCGCAGTGTTTGAAGCTGTAACTCCAGCTTATCGATTTTTAGCCGAAGTTCCTCCAGCCTCAAGCACTTACTGCAGATGTGGCCATCGTGGACCGCAGCAAGGTCCACGAGTTCCCACATCAAGCAGCTGCAGCACACCACCATGTCCTCCATCTGAACTAATTCCTTTTTTTTAATCCTCTAGTTTTCCCTACTTAAAAATTTGTAACAGATAACAGGTAAACCTTAGCTTTACCTACCTACCAGCTGCTCACCTGCCTTGCCCCCTTACGCCGAAGCCCCTTAAGCCAAAGCCCAACCACTCTGCTCCCTCTCACTCAGCTGCCCGCTCCGACGCTGCCCATTGGATATGGTAGTTTGCTTTTTAAACTGCCCGTGCTGCGCCTGCGCAGTCCAGCCCCCACTCTTCCCGATTAAAACTTATAGAAACACTTTAAAAAGAACCTTATGAAAATCTAACCCGAATAATCACAACCCGATTAAAAACGGACCCTGAAAATTAAAACCCTATTAAAACATAGATAAAAAAGTAAAACCTAAAACTTATCTGCTCTGAAGTCTTCCGAAGCAAAACCCACGAAGCCTCTGAAGACTTTTTCTCTCTCCCCACTTTTTAAACTGCCCGTGCCGCGCCTGCGCAGTCCAGCCCCCACTCTTCCCGAATAAAACTTATAGAAACACTTAAAAAAGAACCTTATAAAAATCTAACCCTAATAATCACAACCCTATTAAAAACTAACCCTTATAATTAAAACACTATTAAAAAATAGATAAAAAAGTAAAACTCAATCCGAGATATCGTGGACCCTGGCACCAGGAAGGCAACAGACCATCTGGGATTCTCGATCTCTCCCACAGAACCTCCTATCTGTCCCCCTAACTATCGAATCCCCTATCACTACAGTTCTCTTCTTTTCCCTCCTTCCTTTCTGAGCTGAGGGTCCCGTCTCAATGCCAGAGACGCGACCACTGCAGCTTGTCCCTGGTGAGTTGTCCCCACCAGCAGTATCCAAAAAGGTATACTTATTGTTGATGGGAACGGCCATAGGGGTGCTCTGCTCTTTTGGTCTATACCCCTTCCTTTCCTGACAGTCACCCAGCTGACTATCTCCCTGAAGCTCCTGTCTGTGTCTGCCTCTGCCTCACGAATGATCTGGAGTTCATCCAGCTCCAGTTCCCTACCTCAGTTTGTCAGGAGCTGCAGCTGGATGCACCTTTTACAGGTAGTCATCAGGGACAAGTGTGTTGTCCCTGACTTCCCACATACTGCATACGGAGCACATGAATGCCCTAACTGCTGCCATCGCTACCTACTCCTAAGTTAATTAAATTAAAGGAACTGACCGGCCTCACCTCTCAGGGAGCAAGTTCTTCCTCAGCCTCTACTCGCCGAAGCCTCTCGAGCCAAAGCCTCAAAGCTCCACTCCTACCCTGAGCCACCAAAACTTCCCTCACCCCACCCCTACCCCAACCTCTCCCCGACCCCTCGCCAACCCCACCCCCTCCCCGATCCTTCCTTCACCCCTCTCCACCCCCTCTCCGACCTCTCCCCAACTTTCCTCACCCCTCCCCTACCGCACCCCTACCCCACCCCTTCCCTACCCCACCCCAACCCTAGCCCTCCCCCACCACCTCCCCTACCCCACCCCTAGCCCATACTTATCCCACCCCTACCCCAGCCCCTCCCCTGCACACCCCAACCCTCCCCTCCTACCCCACCCCCTCCCACCTCAGCCCCCCAGCCCGCCTCCTCCCCACCTCACCCCCCCAACATCTCACCCCGTCCCCCTCCCCACCCCGTCCCCTACCGCAGGCCTACCCCGCTCCCTCCCTGACCCCAGCCCCTCGCCTACACACTCCAACCCTCCCCCTCTCCTACCCCACCCCTCCCACATCTCAGTCCCCCCACCCCACCTCCTCCTCTACCCCACCCCCCCACATCTCATCCCCTCTCCTACCCCAAACCTTCCCCTCCCCTACCCCACCCGAGTGCTTCACGAGGCATGGGATCCATGGAGGCATTTGCATGGATTCAGAATTGGCTCACCCACAGAAGGCAGAGGGTGGCTGTAGACGGAGCATATTCTGACTGGAGGTCGGTGACCAGTGGTGTTCCACAGGGATCTGTTCTGGGACCCCTGCTCTTTGTGATTTTTATAAATGACTTGCATGAGGAAGTAGAAGGGTGGGTTAGTAAGTTTGCAGATGACGTGAAGGTTGGTGTTGTGGATAGTGTAGAAGGTTGCTGCAGATTACAACAGGTCATTGATAGGATGCAGAGTTTGGAGAAGTGACAGATGGAGTTCAATCCGTACAAATGTGAAGTAATTCACTTCGGGAGATTGAACTTGAAGGCAGAATACGAGGTTAATGACAGGATTCTTAGCAGTGTGGAGGAACAGAGGGATCTTGGGGTCCACGTCCATCGATTCCCTCAGAGTTGATAGGGTGGTTAAGAAGGCGTATGGTGTGCTGGCATTCATTAGACCACACTTGGAGTATTGTGTTCCGTTCTGGTCGCCTCGTTATAGGAAGGATGTGGAAGCTTTAGAGAGGATGCAGAGGAGATTTACCAGGATGCTGCCTGGATCAGAGAACATGTCTCATCAGTAAAGGTTGGGTGAACTAGGGCTTTTCTATTCGGAGTGACGCAGGATGAGAGGCGACTTGATAGAGGTGTACAAGATTATGAGGGGCATAGACAGAGTGGACAGCCAGCACCTTTTCCCCAGGGCGGCAATGGCCAAATCCAGAGGACATCAGTTTAAGGTCACAGAAGGAATGTTCAAGGGAGATGTCAGAGGTAGGTTCTTTACACAGAGAGTGGTGGGTGCCTGGAACACACTGCCGGGGGTGGTGGAGGCTGATACAATAGGGACATTTAAAAGGCGCTTATATAGGCACATGGATGTAAGAAAAATGGAGGGTTATGGGCTGTGCAGGAGGGAAGGGTTAGATTGATCTTGGGGTAGGTTTATATAGGTCAGCACAAAATTGTGGGCTGAAAGGCCTGTACTGTGCTGTACCCCCTCCCAATTCTTCACCCCCCCACCACCGACCCACACCCCCCAGCCATACCCCCACCACCCCCCACACCCACAACCCCCACTCACACCCCCTACACGTACCCACACACCCCCACTCACCCCCACCCACCATCCACTCACACACCCCTCACACCCTCCCACACCCACCCACACCCCCCCACACCCCCCCACACATTCACACACCTCCACCCACCCCCCACACCCACCCACACCCACCCACACCCTCCCACACCCACCCCCCACCCACCCCCCACACCCCACTCCCACCCACACCCCACACCCATCCACACCCACCCACACCCCCACCCACATCCCACACCCAGCCAGTGAGAAGATCAAAGCCTTAAACTCAAACACTGCAAGATTGCAAACACCGAAGCAAGATGGTGTTTAAATATTTGAAACACTGAAACTGACAAAATGCTTCACACTGTTGTGACAAATTTTATTTCACCTTCAGTGTAATGCTGGTTATAATTCAGTTTTAATCCATATTTACAGTTGTGAAGGAAAGAATGCACCATTCAGTGAGCACAGACCACTAACAACCACTATTCACAAAAAGCAAACAGCAAATGCCTGGTTACTGGGAATGGATGAAGCACAATTCGTGGACACACCCTGCCTCACCAGGTGTTGCCCTGACAGGGAATATGAGCAGATTCAACACTGGCCATCCTTCCAGACAGCGCCAATGTCAATCTTTCTCTTACGAAAACTCAGTCTTGACTCTCTGATTTTACTTCAGAGCGACGGGCACCTGGCTGAGAGACAGGAGAACAGAACGCATCCGGGACACGTCTTTGGACGGCTTGCTGGTCTTCGAGTTCAGATCACACAGGTGTAGGACACGTTCCCAGTCCGAGCTGGATCTGATCTCCTGAGCTTCACCCACAGCTGTGTCCTCAGTCCTGGAGGAGCGTGTGAAAGGACAACCATTTAATTCCTGTTTTCTGCCTTAGAGCGCTACTGAAATCAATTTAAGATTAAAGGACATTGTGTTCTCTTAAAATTGTTTGTCCTGCTGCATGTTATTCCTGAAATCCCAAACTCCCCAGCCTCTCCCTGTAACTCTGCTCCCTCATCCCCGGGAAATCTCCGCAGTATCCAGTGCCGGGGTCTCAGGCCTCCAGCAGTCCAAGTAACTGCCTTTACAGCCGAGGCACATCATATAGAGGAGCTACAAATGGACAGGCAGAATCCCTGTAGGTCCTAGTGCCCGAGCTCCTGTCCTACCAGACACTGAGGCCACGAGTTCCCCACCCTCACTTCAGGGTGAGAAATAGTTTTTCATCTCAACTCCTCTCCAGTTTCTCTACTGATTCAAACCTCTGCCTCTGGTTATTGAGCATCACTGCCGAGTCCTCACCATTCACCCTGTCCCGATGTCTCGTAATCTTATACACAATTAAACAAGCCCTCAGTCCCTGAACCGAAGAAAACATTCCGGGCCTGCACACTCTCCTCGGTGCCACAAGCTAGTGAGGAGAGGAAAGGGACACAGAGCCGGCAGGTGAAGGGACTCAGCGGTCAGGCAGCAGCGGTGGAGGCAGAGGGAGGGTTGACCTTTTGAGTCAAGACCCTGCACCAATCCCGATGCAGGATTTCATGTCAACCATCCCTCTGCCTTCACAGATGCTGCCTGACCACTGAATTCCTCCAGCAGCTTGTTTGTTGAGTACAGGAACAGGTCAGCTGAAGGGATGGTGCAGGAGCCTGGCCTGAGAGTTCCTGGATCACTGGAACTCTTTCTGGGGAAGGTGGGATCCGTACAAGTGGGACAGTTGCACCTTAACTGGAGTGGATCCAACATCCTTGGTGGGAGGTTCCCCAGTGATGTTGGGGAAGGTTTAAACCGAGTCAGGGGCATAGGGGCTCAGAGTAGTTGTTCAGATGAAGAGACAGTCACCTAGAGCAGAAATAGTGTCCAGTTGGCAGAAAAAGTAAGTGAACATCAAAGGAATTGAACACCAAAGCTCAATTATAAGGAATGAGGTAGATGAATGCAAAGCTTTAAATAATAGCAGGGGAGGGTCTATGATGTTGTTGAGGCACAGCTGAAGGAGGGGCAGTACTGGCAGCTCAATGTCCCAGGGTGTAGAATTTTCAGGTGAGACAGAGGTTGCATTACTGAGGGAGGATGTCCTGGAACGGTCCTCAAACAAAGCCTTATGGGTAGAGATTATAAATAAAAAGGTTGTTGTTCCACTGCTGGGTCGTCTCACAGACCCAACAGTCAACAGGAGATGGAAGAACAGATTTGTAGGCAGAAACCAGAGAGTTGCAATAAAGAGGGTTATCATACTGGGGGACTTCAATTTCCCAAATACTAACTGGGATTGCCTTAGTGTAAAAGGCTCAGAGGGGGCAGAATTTTTGAGGTGTCCAGGAAAGCTTCTAGATGCAGTAGGTAGACAGACCAATGGGGGAAGGAGCATTTCTGGACCTTATCCTAGGGAATGAAGCTGGTCAAGTGGAGGAAGTGTCAGTGGGGGAGCATTTTGGGAATAGTGACCACAACTCTGTATATTTCAAAGTGATTTTGGAAAAGGATAGGGATGGACCAGTGATTGCGAGGTCTTAAGCTGAGGGAAGGTCAATTTCATTCGAACACGACAGCAGCTGGCTCAGGTAGACTGGCAGCATCTACTTGTAGGAAGTTGCATCTGCAGAGTGGGAAGCATTCAAAGGAGCAACAGCAAGAGTTCAGGGCCAACGTGTTCCTGTAGGGGTAAAAGCCGGGGTAACAAGTACAGGGAACTCTGGGTGTTGAGGGATATTGAGGGTTGGATAAAGAGAAAGAAAGGAAGCATATGACAGGTATAGGGACCTAAAGATGTCAGGAGTATAAAATGTGTAGAGAGGTGCTGAACAAAGAAATGACAAAGGCTAAGAGGAGTCACAAGAAATCACTGCCAGGCAGAATTATGGAGAATCGAAAGGCATTCTATAAATATATTTAGGACAAAAGAATAACCAGGGATTAGGTAGGGACAACAGGGTCAAGGTGTGTGTGTGGAGCCAGAAGGTACAGGTGAGGTCCTATGTGAATACTTTACATCAGCATTCACAAAGGAAACAGACTTTGTAGTTGGAGGTCAGCAAAGGGGTAGCTGAAAGTCCAGTGCACGTCTCCACAAATAAAGGAGGTACTCAATGCCTTAGCAGGGTTGCAAGTGGCTAAATCTCCTGCTGCAGGAGGGATGGGAAGGGACTGCTGGTGCTCTGGCTGAGATCTTCGCTGGATACAAGTGAGGTACCAGATGACTCGAGGACAGCAAATCTGGTTCCCTTTTCCAGAGAGCATTCTGGGGGAGAGGATTAATGATCACTAGAAAGGCAGGCACCAATCAGAGACAGCCAACATAGCTTTGTCAAGGGCAGATCCTGTCTGACCAATCTGATTGAATTCTCTGAAGGGGCAACAAAGTGTATTGATGAGGGTAGTGTAGTAAACGTGGTTTACACGGACTTCAGTAAGGCCTTTGACAAGGTCCCACAGGGGAGACTGTCCAAAAGGCTAGGGGCATGGGATCCAGGGTAAATTGACAAACTGGATTCAAAGTTGGCTTGGCAATGGGAGAGGGTTGTTTTAGTGATTGGATGCCTGTGAATAGTGGTGTCCCACAGGGACTGGTGCTGGGATCCTTGTTGTTTGTAACATGTGAATGATCTGGGGGCACAATCAGTAAGTTTGTGGATGACACAGAGATTGGTGCAGTTGCTGACAGTGTGGAAGGTAATTGTAGGCTGCAGAGAGATATCGATGTGTTGGTGAAATGGGCTGAGAAATGGCAGGTGGAGTTTAATCCAGACAAATGTGAGGCGATACACTTTGGGAGCAGTAATGAGGCTGGGACACGCACCATGAATGGTGGGGTCCTGGGGAGTAATGAGAAAGACGGGGACCTTGGAATATAAGTCCATAGATCCTTGAAGGTGGCAACACAGGTAGTTAACGTGGTTAGGAAGACATACAGGATACTGGTCCTCATTAGTCTGGGCACTGAGTACAGAAGTAGGGAGGTTATGCTCCAACTTTATGAAACCTTGGTCAGACCTCAGCTGGAGCACTGGGTATGGTTCTGGTCTCCACCCTATAGGAAGGATGTGACTGCACTGGAGAGGGTGCAGATGAGACCCACCAGGACATTGCTTGGGTTGGAGCAGTTCAGTGATGAGGAGAAACCAGTGAGGCTGGGTCTGTTCTGCCTGAGGTGGAGGGGGCTGAGGGGGGACATGATTAAGGGACATGATACAAGGGGTATAGATAGGGTAGACCACAGGAGGTGTTTTCCCATATCAGAGGTAGATAAAACTGGAGGACATAGGTTTAGGGTAAGGGGGTGACTACCTCGAAGCACTACCTGAGAGAGTGGTTGAAGCGGGGTCACTGAGAGAAGTTAAGAAGTGTCTGGGTGAGCACTTGAATCTCCTGGGCACAGAGGGCGATGGAGCAAGTGCTGGGTTATAGGGTTACTACAGAAGGATGTCCGCTGGTCAGTGTGGACCACTTGGGCCGAACGGCCTGTTCCGTGCTGTACGATTCTATGACCCTACGACTATCTATGTCTCCAGGCCTGGGAACGTCCTGGTACATCAATTGTCCAGCGTCTGTAGTGTGGTGACCAGAAGTGTACACACTGCTACTGCTGTGCACTAACTCATGTTTTACCAAGGCCCCACTCCCTCCCTGTCTTGTATTCATCATCACTGAGGACCCTCACCACCCGGGACACGCCCTCTTCACGTTACTGCCATCGGGGAGGAGGTGCAGGACCCACACCCAGACTTCCTGTCAACCACTCCCTTCCGCTGCACATGGACTCCAGGGCCGGACTTCCTGTCAACCACTCCCTTCCGCCACACATGGACTCCAGGGCCGGACTTCCTGTCAACCACTCCCTTCCGCTGCACATGGACTCCAGGGCCGGACTTCCTGTCAACCACTCCCTTCCGCCACACATGGACTCCAGGGCCGGACTTCCTGTCAACCGCTCCCTTCCACTTTCTTCAACCTTTGCTTGGATCCCACTGGTTTTACTTCCTCTGTCAAATATCTTGCTACAATCCGTCTACTCTACCACCCATGATCTGTCCCCTGGCGGTACCCTGCAGCGGGTAGTGCTGCTGCCTCACAGCTGGGTAACATCCATGCATCCTTTCACCCATCCACACGAATCCCGTTTGCCCGCTTTAGTTCTGTATCCTTCCATGCCGTGCCTTATCAAGTGCCTGTGACTGTATCTGACTCCAACACCTCCTCTGGCAGTGCGTTCCACATATCAACCCCTCTCTGTGTACGAAATGTGCAAATGTGGGCAGAGGCATGGCAGATGGAGCTTAATCTGGACAAGTGTGAGGTGTTGCGCTTTGGGAAGTCAAATGTAAGGGGAAAGTACACAGTTAATGGCAGGACCCTTAACAGTACTGATGTAGAGAGGGAGCTTGGGGTCCAAGTCCATAGCTCCCTGCAAGTTCCAACACAAGTAGATAGGGTGGTGAAGAAGGCATACGGCACGCTTGCCCTCATCAGTCAGATGTTGAGTGTAAAAGTTGGGAAGTCATGTTGCAGCTGTATAAAACTTTGGTCAGGCCACATTTGGAGTATTGTGTGCAGTTCTGGTCACCCCGTTACAGGAACGACGTGGAGGCTTTGGAAAGGGTGCAGAAGAGGTTCACCAGGATGTTGCATGGATTAGAGGGTATAAGGACAGTTTGGACAAACTTGGGTTGTTTTCTCTGGAGTGGTGGAGGCTGAGGGGAGACCTGATAGCAGTTTATAAAATTATGAGAAGCATGGATAGGGTGGACAGTCAGAGTTCTTTTCCCCAGGGTAGAAATGTCAAATACTAGAGGGTATAGCTTTAAGGTGAGAGGAGGAAAGTTTAAAGGAGATTACCGAGGCAGATTTTTTTTTACGCAGAGGGTGGTGGGTGCCTGGAACAGGCTGCCAGAGGCGCAACAGGACACCCTGATTCTTATACTCAGTGCCCCAATTGATGAAGTCAATTATGCCGTACACCTTGTTTATCACCCTATCCACTTGTGTTGGCACTTACAGGGAGCTGTGGACCTGCAGCCCCAGATCCCTCTGTACATCGATGCTCCTCAGGGTCCTGCCATTCACTGTGTACTTTCCCCTTACATTTGACCTCCCAAAGTGCAATGGTGGAACAGGTTTGAGGGGCTGAAAGGCCTCCCCTGTTGTATGTCCAATTTCTATGTCCTTGTGACACAGGGAGGTAAAAGATGGACTGGGAGCTCATTGAGCAGTGGAGCAGGTATGAGGGACAGACCAGCCTAATCCTGTTACATTTTATGTTCTTGTGACTTGATGAACACTTAGCCTGTGACAAAAAGGCCACCACTTCAGAAGTCCTAGAGGGAACCAAAGAGAGGGCATGGTAAATAACAACTGGGATGTTTTATAAATACACTCAGCCCAGGAGGGTAACAACGTAACTGTGCAGGGAGACAGAATACATGGGTGTAATTCTGAATTAACACTGCATCTGTCTTCCCTGTGGCTCAGATGGGTAGGGAAGGAGTGAGGAGGGCGCTAGTGATAGCGGACAGACAGAGAGTTAGGTGGGCAGACAAGCAATTCTGTGGACGCAGGAAAGAAACTCGGAAGGTAGTTTGCCTCCCAGGTGCCAGGGTCCGGGATGTTTTGGATCGCGTCCAAGATATCCTGAAGGGGGAGGGAGAACAGCCAGAGGTCGTGGTACATATTGGTACCAACGACATAGGTAGGGAAAGGAATGAGGTCCTGAAAAGAGACTATAGAGAATTAGGAAGGAAGTTGAGAAGCAGGACCTCAAAGGTAGTAATTTCCGGATTACTACCTGTGCTAAGCGACAGTGGGTATAGGAACAGAATGAGGAGGAGGTTAAATGCGTCATTGAGGGATTGGAGTAAGGAGTTTCCAGTTTTCTGGATCATTGGGGCCTCTTTTGGGGCAGGTATGACCTGTTCAAAGAGGACGGGTTGCACTTGAATCCCAGGGGGACCAACATACTGGCAGGGAGGTTTGCTAAGGCTACTGGGGAGAGTTTAAACTAGAATTGTTGGGGGGTGGAATCTGTACTGGAGAGACTGGGGAAGAGCTGTTTGGCTCTCAAATAGAGGAGGCTAGGAGTAAGCACCATAGGCAGGTGATAGAGAAGGGACGTTTTCAGACAGGCTTGAGATGTGTCTATTTTAATGCAAGGAGTGTTGTGAACAAGGCGGATGAGCTTAGAGCTTGGATCGATACTTGGATCTATGATGTGGTGGCCATTACAGAGACTTGGATGGCTCCGGGGCTGGAATGGTTGATTCAAGTGCTGGGTTTTAGATGTTTCAGGAAGGACAGGGAGGAGGCAAGAGAGGTGGGGGAGTGGCACTGTTGATCAAAGATAGTGTCATGGCTGTGGAAAAGGTGGATGTTGTGGAGGGATTGTCTACGGAGTCTCTGTGGGTGGAGGTTAGGAACAGGAAGGGGTCAATAACGGTGCTGGGTGTTTTTTATAGGCCGCCCAATAGTGACAGGGTTATTGAGGAACAGATAGGGAAGCAGATCCTAGAAAGGTTGTTGTGATGGAGGATTTTAATTTCCCAAACATCGATTGGCATCTCCAGACAGTGAGGGGTTTAGATGGGGTGGAGTTTGTTAGGTGTGTTCAGGAAGGGTTCTTGACACAGTATGTAGATAGACCTACAAGAGGAGAGGCTGTGCTTGATTTGATATTGGGTAATGAACCTGGTCAGGTGTCAGATCTCTCAGTGGGTGAACATTTTGGTGATAGTGATCATAATTCTATCTCCTTTACAATAGCACTGGAGCCAGATAGGAACAGACAGGCTAGAAAGGTGTTTACTTGGAGTAAAAGGAATTATGAGGCTCTCAGGCAGGAAATTGGAAGATTAAATTGGGAACAGATGTTCTCTGGGAAAAGTACAGAAGGTATGTGGCAAATATTCAGGGGGTATTTGTGTGGAGCTCTGCATAGACATGTTCCAATGAGACAGGGGAGTCATGACAGGATACAGGAACCGTGGTGTACAAAGGCTATAATAAATCTAGTCAAAAGGAAAAGAAAAGCATACAAAAGGTACAGAGAGCTAGGTAATGTTAGAGATCTGGAGGAGTACGGCAAAAAGGAAGGAACTTAAGAAAGAGATTAGGAGAGCCAGAAGGGGACATGAGAAGGCCTTGACAGGCAGGATTAAGGAAAACCCCAAGGTGTTCTACAAGTATGTGAAGAGTAAGAGGATGAGATGCGAAAAGATAGGGCCTATCAAGTGCAGCAGTGGGAAAGTGTGTGTGGATCTGGAAGAAATAGTGGAGGTACTTAATGAATACTTTACATCAGTATTCACCAAGAAAAAGATCTGGGTGATTGTAGTGGGGACTTGCAGTGGCCTGAAAAGCTTGAGCATGTGTGTTGTCCATGGAGACGGGAGAGGTTCCGGAAGATTGGAGGGTTGCGGATGTTGTTCCCTTATTCAAGAAGGGGAGTAGGGATAGCCCAGGAAATTATAGACCGGTGAGACTTACCTCAGTGGTTGGTAAGCTAATGGAGAAGATCCTGAGAGGCAAGATTTATGAACAGTTGGAGAGGTATAATATGATTAGGAATAGTCAGCATGGCTTTGTCAAGGGCAGGTCCTGTCTTACTAGCCTGATTGAATTTTTTGAGGATGTGATGAAGGGGGAGCAGTAGATGTAGTGTATATGGATTTCAGCAAGGCATTTGATAAGGTACCCCATGCGAGGCTTATGGAGAAGGTGAGGAGACATGGGATCCAAGGGGACATTGCAGTGTGGATCCAGAACTGGCTGGGCCACAGAAGGCAAAGAGTGGTTGTTGAAGGGTTGTATTCTGACTGGAGGTCGATGACCAGTGGTGTACCTCAGGGATCTGTACTGGGACCCTTACTCTTTGTGATTTTTATAAATGACCTGGATGAGGAAGTGGAGGGGTGGGTTAGTAAGTTTGCGGATGACACAAAGGTTGGGGGTGTTGTGGATAGTTTGGAGGGCTGTCAGAGGTTACAGAGGGACATAGATAGGATGCAAAGTTGGGCTGAGAAGTGGCAGATGCAGTTCAACCCAGATAAGTGTGAAGTGGTTCATTTTGGTAGGTCAAATATGTTGGCGGAATATAGTATTAATGGTAGGACTCTTGGCAGTGTGGAGGATCAGAGGGATCTTGGGGTCTGAGTCCACAGGACGCTCAAAGCGGCTGCGCAGGTTGACTCTGTGGTTAAGAAGGCATATGGTGTATTGTCCTTCATCAATCGGGGAATTGAATTTAGGAGCCGAGAGGTATTGTTGCAGCTATATAGGTCCCTGATCAGACCCCAGTTGGAGTACTGTGCTCAGTTCTGGTCGCCTCACTACAGGAAGGATGTGGAAGCCATAGAGAGGGTGCAGAGGAGATTTACAAGGATGCTGCCTGGGATGCGGAGCATGTCTTATGAAAGCAGGTTGAGGGAACTCGGCCTTTTCTCCTTGGAGAGACGGAGGATGAGGGGGGACCTGATTGGGGTATATAAGATGATGAGAGGTATTGATAGGGTAGATAGTCAGAGGTTTTTCCCCAGGGCTGAATTGGTGGCCACAAGAGGACATAGGTTTTAGGTGCTGGGGAGTAGATATAGAGGAGATGTCAGGGGTAAGTTTTTTTACTCAGAGGGTGGTGAGTGTGTGGAATGGGCTGCCGGTAACAGTGGTGGAGGCAGATACGATAGGGTCTTTTAAGAGACTGTTTGATAGATACATGGAGCTGAGTAAAATAGAGGGCTATGGGTAAGCCTAGTAATTTCTAGGGTAGGGACATGTTCGGCACAGCTTTGTGGGCCGAAGGGCCTGAATTGTGCTGTAATTGTTCTATGTTCACCAACTTGAGGTATTAAAGATTGTGCAATGAAGAAGGCAGAGTGAAATATGAGATACGGTAAGAATGAGAGAGGAGGGGATTAATGTCTGAAACGGTGGATGAGAAAGAGTGAACCCTGGAGAAACAAGAGGGACACAGCAAACGTCCCAACGTCACTTTCCAAGGCTCTCTGGATACAGATGTGGTGCCAGATGCAGAAGGCTGCTAAAACAACACTGGTGTTTAAAAAGTGAGCAAAGTAAAAGCAGGCCAGTGGTGGGGAAATTATTAGAAAAAATCATTCAGAAAGACATAGACTAACCAAGGAGAGGCTTCATGAATTTGTCAAGGTTAATGTGACTAACATCACTGAATATTGTGAGGAGATATCAAGGGTGATTAGTGAGGGTAGTGCCTTTGGTACAGTTTACATGGATTTTGCAAAGTGTTTGTCAAGTCACAAGAACATAAGAAGTAACAGGATTAGGCTGGTCTGTCCCTCATACCTGCTCCACTGCTCAATGAGATCCCAGTCCATCTTTTAACTCAGCGTCACTGTCCAGTGATGCCCTTAATATGCAGAAATCTATCAGTCTATCTTGAATAAATTCCGTGATTGAGCCTCCACAGCTGTTTTGAGTAGAGAACTCCAAAGATTTGCTGCTGCCTCGGTGAAGAAAGTTCTGTACACCTCTGTTCTGAATGACCAACTCCTTACACTGAGACTCCCTGGTTCGAGGCACCCCAGCCAGGGAGACACCAACTCCATATCTTCCCTGTCAAGCCTCGTAAGAATTTGTTTGTTCACCAAGTTTATGGGGCCGGTCTGCTTACATTCTCCTCTTAGGACCACCTCCCCCAACCTCATCTATAGAACCTGGTGACACCCCCACCACCGGAATTCAATCCAAGGTGGTACTGCACTTGTGGAGGGGTGAGGAGGTCGCAGGGATCACAGGGTACAGAGGGACACAGGCACTGATTGTAGCAGGGAGTCACATGGGATTCTTTCCTTTATCGTCTGAAGCACAGGTCATGCTAGAACTGTTTAAAATACATTCAGTTCCAGTTGAGTTACCGAACTGCAGGAAGAATGAGATCGCTCTGGGAGGGTGCGGCAGAGGGTTGTAAGGACACTGCCAGGGCTGGGAAGTTTGAGGTTACATGAAAAGGTCAGTTGGTCTGTGTTGTTTTCTTTGGAACAGAAGAAAATTCGAGGCTTGTAAAATTATTAGACCCTAAGAGAGGATAAGTGGAAAGGACTCGTTTCCCTACCAGAGGGGTTGTTACGAGGAGGCAAAGGTTTCAGGTAATTCAGGAGAGGAGCTGAGGAAAACTTCCTCACCAAGTGGTCCCAGTCTCGCACTCACTTCCCTCAAAGGATGAAGGCACAACTGCTTGACGTAATTACTTGGATGGGTGTTGAGATCTCCATGGCGACAGACTGAGCTGAGAAGTGAAATCAGACAGTAGGTTTTTTTTAAGCCAAAATGGATATGTTGAGCCAAACTGCTGTACAATTCTATGTTCTCTGGTGGGTTCCAAGATCTTGCTCGATCCTCGCCTCCCTCAGCTCCCCACAGAACTTGAACATCCTGACTGTTGCTACAGATCATCGACAGTGCTGGTGGGGAAGAACTCTGGGGATTCACCACCCCTTTAGGTGAAGAACTGTCTCATCATCTCAGCCCCACGTGGCTGACACATCGTCCAGGGAGTGGACTCCCTGGTCTCCAGGCTCCCCACCCGAGGGACTGTTCTTCAGTCGGCTGCCAGGGAAGGTTTTGTGGTCCGCCGGTGAGAGTACAGCAGGCCTTGCAGCTGTGTGCGAGCCCTGTTAAATGTAGAACCTGGGGTGCACCAGTTCTCTCCGAGGCTGCTTTCCACCAGGAGCTCAGTCCTGCTGGGAACCCTGGGAATTCTGCTGGGAATCTCCACCGGGATCCTGCGGCAGGCCAGACCCACTGCAGGCTTCAGAGGTTGTGGGATACGGTCAGGGAGGGAAGACACATTATACTTCTTAATTCACCTTTCTTTAAATTTTTAGTTCTTTAGTTTTAACTCATTTTTTAAATATAAAAATCATGAAAATCTTTAACTTTAATAGGGTTTACGTGTTTGAATGTGGGAAATGTAAAACTGTTGTTAATGTTTGTTACTAAACAATCAACAAGACCCTGACCCCTGACCTCTACCCATTGCCCAAAGCCCTTGACCCCTGCCTATTGCCTCCTGCCCCCTGCCCAGTGCTGTACCCCTCGCCCCTCCCATTGCCCAATGCTGTACCCCTGCCCCCTCGCCCCTGCCCAATGCTGTACCCCTGCCCCCTCGCCCCTGCCCAATGCTGTACCCCTGCCCCCTCGCCCCTGCCCAATGCTGTACCCCTGCCCCCTTGCCCCCGCCCATTGCCACACCCCTCGCCCCTCCCATTGCCCAATGCTGTACCTCTGCAGTCCTGCCCCCTGTCCATTGCCCAATCCTGCACTCCTGCCCCCTTCCCTCCCCACCCGTTTAGGGGCAGGGTCTGCACCTCCGACAGCCCCTGACCACTGACCACACTGCTGGACAATGGGGCACAGTTGGCCAAATGGATGTATCCTCTGCCGGTGGAGGTCCCGGGGCAGCACCAGCTCAGGAAGACCTCGCCCAAAATATTGTAATGAAATAACCTTTTCCTTCTAAACACCAGAGAATATTCACCCAGTCCACTCAATCTTTCCTCGTTGGACCATCTCCCCATCCAGGGATACCTGGACTGCACTCTCTCCAGGACAGGTAGATCCTTCTTTATGGAAGGAGACAAAAGGGTTCACATGGCAGCAGGCAGGATCTCACTGAAAACCTTACAGCCGTCCCCCACTGCCCTTACATTTGTTGTTCCCATGGCTGCTGTACTGCGGGCTGACTCTGCGGTGTGTGTACATCTCTCTCAGTGGTTAGTACAGCCCACATGCCAGGTTCTTGCCCACTCAGCTTGTACATGTTCCTTTGCATCCTCTCTACATCCTCACAACTCCATTTCCCAGCTCGCTTTGTATCATCGGCAAACTTGGACACAATTCTCCCTATCCCCTGTCAACCTGCAAATATCCTGCATATTCCTACTCTCATTGTTGGCCCGACAATCAGTCCTGAATCTATGAATCCTAATTTTCTGTAATCACTCTTGTACGTCACCTGGGTAATTTAAAATAAAAATCCAAACAGATAATATTCACAGGTCCTCCCTAACCACTGACTCTGTATTCCCCAACAATCGATGTCAGGCTAACAACCTGTTTTCTTGCTGCATCTTTCTTGGTCAGTGGGAATTCTCATGCTAACCCCAGTTCGTGGGACTATCCTAACATCTAGAGAACTCTGGAGGGCCAAAGCAATTTATCCAGCTCACCCTTTAACCCCTGCGATGTGGAACATCAGGCCCTCACCCCACCCGTCACTTTTCCAGTAGATTTTCATCTTCTATTGATTTTGTCAAGTTACTCATTCTTACTTCTGGAACTTTTCTTAATTCCATGGTGTTTTGCATATCTTCCCCCATGAAGGTGGTAGTAGATATTTATTTACCATCTCCTTCCCAACCTTCCTTATAATTCCTCCTGTCTCTGTTGGGTGGGTCACACGGACCCTTTCACACTGTCCTGCGTCAGTGACGACTTTTCCTGATCTCTTGCTTCTTCTGTTCGTACAGACTTTTGAAATCTAATTTTCTTTCCTAGTTGACTCTTTAATTTTTTTTCATTGAATTCATTGATTGTCTGTTACTGAATTCCAAACCCCTCCAAATCCTCAAGCAACATTAAAAGCTTAAACATAATCGTTAACATCTCAAGCCACCCATTAGGAGGCTAACAGGGTTAACATCTCAAGCCACCCATTAGGAGGCTAACAGGGCCCATGAAATGTCTGTGGCAAGTTGGATTATGGAGAATCACAAGGCTTTTTATACGTATGGTAGGAGCAAGAGTGTAGTGAGGGAAAGGGTAGATTCACTCAAGAACAAAGGAGGGGAGCCAGAGGAAGGGGGTGAGGTCTTCAACGAGGACTCCACAACAGTATTTACCAAGGAGAGGCACATGGAGGACAATGAGATCAGGGAGCGGTGTGCTGATATTCTCGGGCATGTTGATATCAAAGAGGAGGAGGTGTTGGGCTCTTGAAGAGCAGCAAGGTGGATGTCCCCAGGGCCTGCTGGGATCTGTCCCAGGTTATTGAGAGAGGCAAGAGAGGAGATTGCTGGGGCCTTGACAGGGATCTTTGTGTCCTCTCTAGCCACAGGCAAGATCCCAGAGGACTGGAGAATAGCCAATGTTGTTCTTCTGTTTAAGAAAGGCAACAGGGAGAAACCAGGAAATTATAGACAGGTAAGCCTTAAATCAGTGGTAGGGAAATTATTGGAAAAGATTCCTGGGGACAGGATCTACTCACATTTGGAAGAGTATGGACTTGTTGGGGATAGTCAGCATGGCTTTGTGTGGGGAAGGTCCGGTCTCACAAATGTGATTGAGGAGGTGACAAAGATGATTGACAAGGGTGGGGCACTGGACGTTGTCTGCATGGACTTCAGTAAAGCATTTGACAAGGTCCCTCATGGTAGAGTGGTCCAGAATACAAGTTACATGGGATTCCTGGAGAGTTGGTAAGTCGGACACAAAATTGGCTCGACCATAGAAGACAGAGGGTAGTGGTGGAGGATGTTTCCCTGGCTGGATCTCTGTGACCAGTGGTGTTCCACAGGGATTGGTGCAGGGTGTTTGTGAGGTATATAAATGATCTGGATGAAAATGTAGGTGATCTAATTAGTAAGTTTGCAGATGACACAACAATCAGTGGATGTGTGGACAGTGAGGAAGGTTGTCAGAGGACACAGCAGGATACAGATCAATATGGGCAGAGAAATGGCAGATGGAGTTTAATCCGGACAAGTGCCAGGTGATGCACTTTGGAAGGTCAAATGCAAGAGGAAAGTACAAAGTAAATGGCAGGACCGTTAGGAGCATTGCTGTACAGAGGGATTTTGGGGTGGAAGTCTATAGCTCTAGGAAAGCAGCAACACAAGTCGATAAAGAAGGCATATGGCATTCTTGTCTTCATTGATTAGGGCACTGAGTATAAAAGTTGGCAAGTTATGTTGCAGCTGCATAAAACTTTGGTTAGGCTGCATTTGAAGAATTGTGTGCAGTTCTGGTCACCACACTATAGGAAGGATGTGGAGGCTTTGGAGAGGGTGCAGAGGAGATTCAACAGGATATTGCCTGGATTGGAGGGTATTCGATACAAGGAGAGGTTGGACAAACTTGGATTGTTTTCTCTGGAGCGTCAGAGGCTGAGGAGAGACCTGATAGAAGTTTATAAAATTATGAGAGGCATCAATAGGGTAGACAGTCAGAGTGTTTTTCCTAGGGTGGAAATGTCAAATACTAGACAGGTTTAAGGTGGGAGGAGGAAAATTTAAAGGAGGTGTGTGGGTCAAGATTTTCTTTACACACAGAGAGAGTTGGGTGCCTGGAACACACTACCAGGGGAGGAGGTGGAAGCAGATACAACAGCAATGTTTAAGAGGTATTTAGACAGACATATGAACTGGCAGGGGATGGAGGGATAGGGATCCTGTGCAGGCAGATGGGATTAGATAGATTGGCATCGCTCTCCCCACCTAAACTCTTAACAAAGACCCAGATCTTCCGAGGCTGAGCCAGGAGCCACATTCCTAATTCCCGGCATTTTCAGCTTTTCCATCGAGGGCAAGTTGCTGCGCAGGATCACTCGGGCTCATTGGGCCTCGCACTGACCCACCCCCTCTGACCCGTGTGGTCAGCACCAGAGGTCAGGGTTGAACCCAAACCTCTGGAGCTGTGAGGCTTTACTGGGTGCACCACTCTGCTGCCCTAATCACCTGCCACAGGGACATACAGGTCAGGACTGCAGACCTTGGGCCAGTGGAACCAGACACAGCTCGTGAACAGAGCAGTGTCCAGGACAGAATGCTCAGTGTGTGTGCTGTGCTCCTGTGTAGTGGCAGAGGGACCAGTTACCTCTGATGTGCCTGTCGGTGGTGATCTGTGTATAACAGGTGTACTCATTACTTAAGGCTTCTGTCAGCTGCAGGATCTCTTGAAATGCAGCTCCTGGAACACAGAGGAGATGCTGCCTTTAACAGCTGCAGTCCACTGTGACCTTGCTCAACCATTCCTAATCTGCAGGAGTGATTCATCTCACCGCATTACTGTTTACAAAATCAAGCTATTTCGGTAGGGTGTGGAGGAAGTTTTCTTGCAGTAATACTGTCCACACAGGCACATCACAGGTACCGCTCCCTCTGCCACCTCACTAGACAGGGGTGCAGCTCAGAAACTGATCGAGGTGGACAAAGCATGGATTCTGTCACTGGACTGCTCCCTGAAGCTCCAGCTATAGATTCCTATACAGTCTGAGCAAGGGAGTAGAGTTCACTTAACTGTTGCAGGTTGTAGCAGTGCTGCTTGATGTTTGTGCTTCACCACATGTTGGAAAGAAAAAAAATCAGAGTTACAAAACTGGACAATGCAGGGAATTCACCGATGAACAGCAGACTGTATCAGGGCTTTCTGCAACAAATAAAACCAGTGATTATTTCAAATGACTTCATTGGAAATTAAAACTCGGAGAGATGGAGCCAGGCTGCCGATGCCCTTTCAATGGATCACATTGTTGCTGAATTAAAATCCACCCAATCTCTTGACAATTGCATTTGCTACATTAACAGAAAACCTCCAATAGTCCAAATCAGTTTTGTAAGCAGTAACTCTAGGTCTTGCACACCTCCACTCCCCAGTATCTGACCATGGAGAATACCGTCGAGAATTCAAGACAAATGAGATTGCAGTCAGTTGAGGGGCTGTAGATGACCTTCTAACCCTTCAAACCTATACCTGCCAAGAGAAATTAAACACTGATGATGGTCTATCAATTACTTACTTATTTCAACACTGCAGGAGGCCATTCAGCCCATTGGGTCAATGCTGATTCCCAGGGAGCAATCCCATCAGTCCCATTCCCCGTCTATTTCCCTGTACCCCTACAGCTTATTCACTCTCACACATGCCCACCAACTCCCCTTTGATTCCTTACACACTTACTCTGGGGGCAATCTACAGCAGCCAATTACCCCACTGACCCGCACGTCTTTGGGACGTGGGAGGAAACCGGAGCACCCAGGAGAAACCAACATGGTCACAAGGAGAACATGCAAACTCCACACAGACAGCAGCGGATGTCAGGATTGAAACTGGGTCTCTGGAGCTGTGAGGCAGTGGCGTACACTGTTGTATTTTCAGACATGTTATCGGTAACATCAAGTGGGGTGATTTTATCCGTTTGTGGTGTCTTTAAGGGTTTGTGATACCATTTATTAATTAGTCCTGTTTGTAACAACACACAGAATATATAAATGCCTGTTAACAGCAGCACTGTTAACCCTGTAAAACCCATCGGGATTATCACTGGGAATTCCCGCTGACAGTGTATTTTAGCCAGATTTTACAGATTACAATCTCACTTTAATTGAATGCTCCATGAGACCCACCAAGGTGGGCTGAACCTTCTCCACAAACTCTGCCCTCACAGCCTGGACGTCAGTAGACGCATCAACTCTTCACCTCACAATCTAGCTCGTTACGGCCCTTGCACCTTATTGCCTACCCGCCCTTCTCTGTAACTGTAACACTATATTCTGCCTCCTGTTACTACAGTGATGTACTTATGTTGTGAAATGATCTTTATGGATGGCATGCAAAACAAAGTTTTTCCACTGTACCTCAGTACATGTGACAATAATGAACCAATTAATTATCCAATTAACCCTGGAGGAAACACTTTCACCTGCCTCTCCCAGTTTGTGTTTAATTATTTCTCAGTCTTTTCCATGGAGTAATTGGAAGACTTTGCTGTGGAGGGTCTCATTACCAACACAGGTTTATTGAGACTATTAAACAGATGGTGTTTTGTAGTTGGGGCCATGAGTCACTGAGCAGACACCATCCAGACAGACCAGTTTAAAGCAAATAATCCGGGAGCTGGAAAAACAGGTTGGAAACAGGTGGTGAATAACGGAGTAGGGTGGGACCAGCAGTGGTCCTACACTGGGGAGGCTGGCCTCACTGGTTGGGACCAGTAGTGGTCCTACACTGGGGAGGCTGGCCTCACTGGTTGGGACCAGTAGTGGTCCTACACTGGGGAGGCTGGCCTCACTGGTTGGGACCAGTAGTGGTCCTACACTGGGGAGGCTGGCCTCATTGGTTGGGACCAGCAGTGGTCCTACACTGGGGAGGCTGGCCTCATTGGTTGGGACCAGCAGTGGTCCTACACTGGGGAGGCTGGCCTCACTGGTTGGGACCAGTAGTGGTCCTACACTGGGACCAGCAGTGGTCCTACACTGGGGAGGCTGGCCTCACTGGTTGGGACCAGCAGTGATCCTACACTGGGACCAGCAGTGATCCTACACTGGGGAGGCTGGCCTCAATGCATCTTAATATGTGAGTTAGAAGTAAAAGGCAGCCACTCAGCCCCTCGAGCCTGCTTCCCCATGGAAGCTGACCAGATTGTAATTACAGCGCCACATGCCTGTTGGAGGGCTTGAGTTATCAGGAGGGACTGGATAGGCTGGGTCTGTTTTCCCTGGAGTGAAGGAGGCTGAGAGGTGACACGATACAGGTATATAAAATTATGAGAGGTATGGAAGGGAAGATAGTCAGTGTCTGCTTCCCATGGTAGGGGAGTCGAAAACCAGAGGGCAGAGGTTTAAGGTGAGAGGGAGGTGGTTTAAAGGGAATCTGAGGGGTAAATTCTTTTACACAAAGAGTGGTTGGTGTCTGGAACGAGCTGCCAGAGGAGGTGCAGGCAGGAACAGTAACAACATTGAAGGGGCATCTGGCCAGGTACCTGAATGAGCAGGGCACTGAGGGACATGGAATTAATGCAGGCAGGTGGGATTAGCACAGACAGGCATGATGCTCGGCACAGATGCAGAGTGCTGAAGGGCCTGTTACTGCCATCGGGGAGGAGGTACAGGAGCCTGAAGACCCACACTCAACGATTCAGGAACAGCTTCTTCCCCTCCGCCATCGGATTTCCGAATGGTCCATGAAGGGTGTCATGATTGTGTAGCGGTTAGTGTAACGCTATTACAGCGCCAGTGATCGGGGTTCAATTCCCACTGCTGTCTGTAAGGAGTTTGTACATTCTCCCCGTGACTGCGTGGGTTTCCTCCGGGTGCTCCGGTTTCCTCCCACATTCCAAACACATACGGGTAGGTTAATGTGGGTGTAACTGGGCAGCATGGGCTCGTTGGGCCAGAGAGCCTCTTATCGTGCTGATAAGTATTACTATATTATTATAAACCAGTGAACACTACCTTGTTATTCCTTTCTTTACACTATTTATCTTTGCACTATTTACTTATTTTTGCAATTTATGGTAATTTCATGTCTTTGCACCATACTGCTGCCACAGAACAGCACATTTCATGTTGTACAAGTCAGTGACAACAAATCTGATTCTGATTCTGTGGTTACAACTCCGTGACTCTAGCCTTTCACCTTCTCACTTACCAAGTATCAGGTTACTTCTGCCCTAAAAGTATTCAAAGACTTTGCTCCCACTGGCCTTTGAGGAAGAGAGTTCCAAAAATCCTCTGGAGGAAAAGTTTCATCTCATCTCTGGGGGAGGGGGGGGGTGGCTTATTTTTGAACGGTCACCCCTAACGTTAGATTCACCCACGTGGAAACATCCTCTCCACACTGTGAAGACCCCTCAGGATCTATGTTTCAATGTTTCAATCCAGTCCCCTCTCCCTCTACTGAACTCCAGCAGGTACAAGCCCAGTCTGTCCAAACTTTCCTCATAAGGCAATCCACCCATTCCAAGTACTAGTCCAGTAAATCTTCACTAAACTGCTTCCAATACTTTAACATCCTTTCCTACGTATGGAGACCAATACAACCTAACAATACCATTCCTACTTACTCACTGTAACTGCACACTAGCCTTTTGTGAATCATGAACTCGAACACCCAAATCTCTCTCCGTCTCAGAACTCTGCATCTCTCACCATTTAAACAAGCATTTTCCTATTTTTCCTTCCAAAGTGGACAATTTTACATGTTCCCACATCATAGTCTACTTGTCAGATCTTTGCCCACATACTTGACCTATTTAAACCATAGAACCATACAGCACAAAACAGGCCCTTCGGCCCACCATGTTGTGCCGTCCATCAAACCACCCTCACACTATCTAACCCTTTCCTCCCGCATATCCCTCTATCTCACATTCCTCCATATGCCTATCCAACAAACTCTTGAACCTGTCCAATGTATCTGCCTCCACCACCACCCCAGGCAGTGCATTCCATGCACCAACCACTCTCTGGGTGAAAAACCTGCCCCTGACATCTCCCTTGAACCTCCCACCCATAACCTTAAAGCCATGCCCTCTCGTCTTGAGCATCGGTGCCCTGGGAAGGAGGCACTGGCTGTCTACTCTGTCTATTCCTCTCAATATTTTAAATACCTCTATCATGTCTCCTCTCATCCTCCTCCTTTCCAGTGAATAAAGCCCTAGCACCTTAAGCCTTTCCTCATATTCCATACGCTCTAATCCAGGCAGCATCCTGGTAAATCTCCTCTGCACCCTCTCCAACGCCTCCACATCCTTCCTATAATGCGGCAACCAGAACTGAACACAGTACTCTAAGTGTGGTCTAACTAGAGTTTTGTAAAGCTGCATCATCACTTCGCGGCTCTTAAACTCAATCCCACGTCTTATGAAAGCTAAGATCCCATAGGCCTTCTTAACTGCTCTATCCACCTATGAGGCAACTTTCAGTGAACTGTGAATATGAACCCCCAGATCCCTCTGCTCCTCCACACTGCCAAGTACCTTGCCATTTACCCAGTACTCTGCCCTGGAATTTGTCCTTCCAAAGTGTGCCACCTCACACTTCTCCGGATTGAACTCCATCTGCCACTTGTCAGTCCAGCTCTGCATCCTATCAAAATCCCTCTGTAAGCTCCGACAGCCCTCCACACTATCCACAACACCACCGATCTTAGTGTCGTCCGCAAACTTTCTAACCCAGCACTCCACCCCCTCATCTAAGTCATCTATAAATATCACAAAAAGTAGAGGTCCCAGAACCGATCCCTGCGGGACACCACTAGTCACTGACCTCCAATCCGAGGGCACTCCTTCCACCACAACCCTCTGCTTTCTACAGGCAAGCTTCCCTGGATCCCTTGGCCTCTGACCTTCTGAAGAAGCCTACCATGGGGAACCTTATCAAACGCCTTACTAAAATCCATATAGACCACATCCACCGCACTACCCTCATCAATCTTCCTGGTCACCTCCTCAAAGAACTCTATCAGGCTCGTGAGGCAAGATCTTCCCTTCACAAATCCATGCTGGCTGTCCCTATCAGTCCATGATTCTCTCGGTGTTCATAAATCCTATCCCTTAGAATCCTTTCTAACAGCTTACCCACCACAGACATAAGGCTCACCGGTCTGTAATTCCCTGGACAATCCCTACTACCTTTTTTGAACAAGGGGACAACATACGCCACCCTCCAATCCTCCGGCACCATCCCCGTGGACAACGAGGACTCAAAGATCTATTCCTCTGTAGTCTCCTCAAGTGCTCTTTACAATTTACTTCCTGCCCACCTTTGTCACATCTGTACATTTGGCAACATTTAGTGAGCTGTAGTATAAAGTCTTCATAAACTGTTAGTCTGTTTCATAAATGGGACAAAGCCAGGGGAACGTGGTTAGTCTGAAGGCTGCTCATTAATGCGGTAATTTCCCTGAGTGTCTTTTCTCTCATTACTTGAACCCCTGCTGCCCATGTCCTAACTTGCAAAGATCCTGATGGTGGAAGGTTGTTTTCAGCACAATGAACCAGTAGTCCACCACCACCAGCTGCTGCCTGATTTTCTGGAACTAATCCTAATGCACAGCTCCACCAAATCATCAAATTAAACGGCCTGCTTTATCGGACGGGTGCAAGCGACTGTGGTCTGAGACACAACTATGACATTTTCTTCTTTGCCTTCGACAAACCAACTGACGGACTATACGTGCACCGCGTTTCCTGTTTCCAGTCTCCAGTCTCAGTCATTCTCCATACCTTATTCAGCATCTAACATGGGAATTCCTCTGCATATCTGTCAGGTCTTTGACAGTAAGAAGGAAAACTTGCCTTTACATAGCTCGAACCATACCCAAAGAACAGTTAGTACATCTTGTGGGATCCAGGGCTTCATAAATGGAGACAGGGTACTAAACAGGCAGGTTATGTTCAACCTGTTGGAAAACACTGGCTCAGCCCCAGCTAGGGGATTGAATCAAATTCTGGACACCACAATTTAGGAAGGATTTAAAGGTCCTGAATAGGATGAAGAAAAGATATGATTCAGTGCTGAGGGAGTTTATCTACAAGGTTAGACCAGAGAACCTGGAGATTGCTCTCCTGGAGTAGAGAAAGGTGAAGAGGGATGGACCAGGTCACCATTGGTTTGCATAAGATAAACAAAGGGCAGAGTTTTTTGTGTCTATGTTCCCATTAGTAGATGGTTCCTAGGGGGACACTGAAGTTTTTCAGCAAACGAGAGGGGACTGGTGTGTGAGGAAAATGTTTTATTCAGAGAGCTGTTACTGCCTGGAACATCGAGGATACCTTCAAAAGGCAGTGCCTCAAGAAGGCAGCATCCATCATTATACCCTCTTCTCGTTACCACCATCGGGGAGGAGGTACAGGAGCCTGAAGACCCACACGCCATGTTTCAGGAACAGCTTCTTCCCCTCCGCCATCAGATCTCTGAACGGTCCATGTCCCATGAACACTACTTTGTTATTCCTTCTTTGCACTATTTATTTATTTTTGTAACTTAATAGTAATTTTTATGTCTTGCACTGTACTGCTGCCACAGAACAACAAATTTCACGACATAGGTCAATGGTAATAAACCTGATTCTGATTCATTACTCGATGGATGATAGAATCAGTCAGTGCCTTCAAGAGGGAATTGGACAAGCTTGAAAGAGAATGATTATCAGGGTTCTGGGAAATGGGACCATTGGGAATGCTCTACCAGGAGCTAGCAAAGAGTTGGTGGGACAAAGAGCCTTCTTCTGTGCCCTGACAATTCAGGATTCCATGAGCCAACAATTTTCATTCTCAGAGTTAAGACTTTCAATACTGAGGAAAAGCCAACACCTTTTGTTCAACCTCTCATCGTGAAACTTGATCCAATACTTAAACATATCCCAGATGTTAGCAATACTTATGAATTTAAGCACTATTTAATCCATATTCAAGATATATTAAAAAGAGAAGAATGTGTCACAATTCTATAAAATGACAAATAATTATAGAAAAGCAAAAACCTACAGATGCTGGAAATCTGAAATAAAAACAGAAAGTGCTGGAAATATTCAGTGGCACCGGGTCTGATGAAGGGTCATTGACCTTAACCATTAACGGTCTCTCTCCCCGCAGATGCTGCCTGATCTGCCCAGCGTCTTCTGCAATTTCTGCCTTTATTTCATATTCCCAGAATCTATAGTATTTTGCTTACGAATATTTTCAGGAAGTATTTGAAAGAATAGAAAAGAGATAAATTGGAAGGCAACATACACGTAGCCAATCACATCAGCGAAGGGTTGTTTGTAGAAAGCCTCATCTAGAATCCTTGGGGACCAAGATGTCGGTTGTGTGGTCCGTGGATCAGCAGGAGAGAGAAGAAAGTAAAACAGGAGTAAGACACCAGACAGAGCAACAGGACAAAGCACATCGCTGGATTCTCAGGTGTGGAGGTGGAACAGAAGGGTGAGGAATTTGGGGTGTGCACCTGTTCTGCTGACTTTCCATGTTACCTGGGCTCTGTCCTGTGACTGCGGCGATGGAGCAGAGGGAGTGCAATGAGAAAGGAACCACCCACCCCTTTTCTTTAGAGTTGCAAGTCTTGGGACTTCCTGTCAACATTGGCACTCACACCCAGTGGAAGCTTCGGCTGCTGGGAATGTTAATTTCCTCTCAGGCAGCCTTTTATTAAACAGCTTCCACATAAGAACACGAGGAGGAGAAGTAGCGGCCTGTTCCGGCATTCAACAAGAACATGGCTGATCTTTTACTTCAGCACCAATTAGAGGCACACAGCACGGAAACAGGCCTTTCAGCCCAACTGGTCCACAACAACCAAGGTGCCCGTCTAAGCCAGTCCCATTTCCCTGCATTTGGCCCATATCCCTCTAAACCTTTCCTATCCATGTACCTGTCCATGCCTTTTAAATGTTGTTAATGTACCTGCCTCACCCACTTCCTCTGGCAGCTCATTCCATATACTGACCACTCTCTGGGTAAAAAAGTTGCCCCTGAGGTTCCTATTAAATTTTTTCCCTCTCACCTTAAACCTATGCCCTCTAGTTCTTGATTGCCCAACCCTGGGAAACAGACTGTGCACATTGATCCTATCTATGCCCCTCATAATTTTACATATCTTTATAAGATCACTTCTCAGTCTCCTACGTTCCAATGAAAACTCCTAGCCTGCTCAACCTCTCTCTATAATTCAATCCCTCGAGTCCCGGCAACATCCTTATAAATCTCAAATCACAAATAACTCGTTTCTTGGTAAATATTGTTCTACTTTAATAAATCAGCCATAAGTCATTGCTAATGTAGCATCTGTCAATTCTTTTCTTTTGTCGTTCAAGAATAGATCTCCTAACAAAACATCCTCTATTGAAGTAGACTGAATGTCAACACCGAATTTACAGCAGTGGCTGATCCAACAACGTACCAACAGTCAGACCACATTGTACACATAATCCTCAAAGTGCACACTCTCACAGATACTACAGTAAACTGAGAGAGGTTTTGCAACAAACATCAGCCAGAGTTCTGGTGTCAGCAGATCAGGGGAGGACCCTTTGCAACAAATGTAATTATCCTGGGATGATAAATCTTGTAAAGCTACATGAAATGAGAGGGGAAGGTTGATCAAAGTCATTCTGTCCAGCCAGGGGTGACTCCAGGCTGGGGCCCAATCTCCTGCCAGCTGTGCCATTTTCTGGGACAAGAAGGAGTCTGCAGCCGGGAGAGCTCTGTTGTAGTGGAGTGGAAAGGGCCTGATATTGACCAGGATCATTGACTATTGACGAGGAGTTCAAGTACATGGTTCCCTGAAACTGGAGTCACAGCTAGACAGGGTGAAGAAGGTTTTTGGCACGCTGGCCTTCATCAGTCAGGGCATTGAGTATAGGAGCTGGGATGTTATGTTGCAGTTGTACAAATCATTGGTGAGGCCACATTTGGAATATTGTGTTCCGTTTTGTGTCACACTGCTATAGGAAAGATGCCATTAAGCTGGAAAGAGTGCAGAAAAGATTTACAAGGATGTTGCCAGGTCTCAAGGGCCTGAGTTATAGGGAGAGGTTGAGCATTGTTGCAAAACCTCTCTCAGCTTACTGTTGTATCTGTGAGGGTGTGCACTTTGAGGATTATGTGTACAATGTGGTCTGACTATTGGTATGTTGTTGGATCAGCCACTGCTGTAAATTCGGTGTTGACATTCAGTCTACATCAATAGAGGATGTTTTGTTAGGAGATCTATTCTATTTTTTCCAGGGTTGGGAATCAAGAACTAGAGGGCATAGGTTTAAGGTGAGAGGGGAAAGATTAAATAGGAACCCGAGGGGCAACTTTTTCATCCAGAGGGTGGTCAGTATATGGAACAAGCTGCCAACATTTAACATTTAAAAGGTACTTGGACAGGTACATGGATATGGACCAAATGCAGGCAAATAGGACTAGCTTGGATGGGAATCTTGGTTGGCATGGACCAGTTGGGCCGAAGGGCCTGCTTCCGCGCTGTATGGCTATTCATTACATAGAACATTACAGCACAGTACAGGCCCTTCAGCCCACGATGTTGTGCCGACACTTTATCCTGCTCCAAGATCTATCTAACACTTCCCTCCCACATAGCCCCCTATTTCTCTATCATTCATGTGTCTATCTAAGAGTCTCTTAAATGTCCTGAATGTATCTGCCCCCACAACCTCTGCGGGTAGTGCGTTCCATGCACCCACCACTCCTCTGTGTAAAAAAACTTACCTCTGACATCCCCCCTATACCTTCCTCCAATCACATTAAAATTATGTCCCCTTGTGTTAGCCATCTTCAACAAGGGAAGAAGTATCTGACTGTCCACATGGTCTATGCCTCATCATCTCATACACCTCTATCAAGTCATCTCTCATCCTCCTTCTCTCCAAAGAGACAAGCCCCAGCTCGCTCAACCTATCCTCATAAGACATGCTCTCCAATCTAGGCAGCATCCTGGTAAATCTTCTCTGCACTTTCTCTAAAGCTTCCACATCCTTCCTAGAATGAGGCGACCAGAACTGAACTCAATACTCCAAGTGCAGTCTAACCAGAGTGTTATAGAGCTGCAACATTACCTCATGGCTCTTGAACTCAATACCCCAGCTAATGAAGGCCAACACTCCATACGCCTTCTTAACAACTCTATCGACCTGCACGGCAACCTTGAGGGATCTATGGACGTGGACCCCAAGATCCCTCTCTTCCTCCACACTGCTAAGAGTCCTGCCATTAACCTTGTACTCTGCCTTAAATTCAATCTTCCAAAGTGTATCACTTCACATTTTTCCAGGTTGAACTCCATCTGCCACTTCTCAGCCCAGCTCTGCATCCTATCAATGTCCTGTTGTAACCTATAGCAATCTTCTACACTATCCACAACACCATCAACCTTCATGTCATCTGCAAACTTAGTAACCCACCCTTCCACATCCTCATCCAAGTCATTTATATAAATCACAAAGAGCAAGGGTCCCAGAACGGATCCCTGCAAGCACTCCCTAAACAACTTCCACAGTTCCGCTGTGCACTTCCCCAAAAACATCTGTTCCCAATTTATGCTCCCAAGTTCCTGCCTAATAGTATCATAGATCCCCCTCCCCCATTTAAAAACTTTCCCATATCGTCTGCTCCTATCCCTCTACAAGGCTATGGTAAAGGTCAAGGAGTTATGGTCACTATCTCCAAAATGCTCTCCCACTGAGAGATCTGAAACCTGATCAGGCTCATTGCCTGGTACCAGGTCCAGTTTGGCCTCTCCTCTCATCGGTCTGTCCACATACTGTGGCAGGAATCCTTCCTGTACACACCTAACAAACTCTGCCCCATCTATCCCCTTTACACTAAGGAGGTGCCAATCAATATTAGGGAAGTTGAAATCACCCATGACAACAACCCTGTTATTTTTGTACCTTTCCAAAATCTGCCTCCCGATCTGCTCCTCAGTGTCTCTGCTGCTATTGGGGAGTCTGTAGAATACTCCCAATAGAGTGATCGCTCCCTTCCTTTTTCTGACTTCCACCCACACTGACTCAGTAGACGATCCCTCCAGGACATCCTCCCTTTCTACAGCTGTGACACTGTCCCTGATCAGCAAAGCCACTCCCCCACCTCTTTTACCTCCGTCCCTTTCCCTTTTGAAACATCTAAACCCTGGAACGTCCAGCAGCCATTCCTGCCCTTTGACAGCCAAGTCTCTGTAATGGCCACAACGTCGTAGTTCCATGTACTTACCCATGCTCTATGTTCATCAGTCTTGTTCCTGATACTTCTCACATTTAAGTAAACAAACTTCAGCCCAGCCAACTGACTTTCAGCTGCCTATCCTTCCTCACAGTCTTCCTACACTCTGCATCTACTTGTACACTAAATGCACAACCTCTAACCTATCACTCGGGTTCCCACCCCCTGCCAAACTAGTTTAAACCCTCCCCAACAGTTCTAGCAAACCTTCCCACAAGAATATTGGTCCCCCTCCAGTTCAGGTGTAACCCATCCCTATTGTACAGGTCGTACCTTCCTCAGAAGAGATCCCAATGATCCACAAATCTGAAACACTGCCCCCTGCACCAACTCCTCAGCCACACATTCATCTGCCAAATCATCCTATTCTTACCCTCACTGACATGTGGCACAGGCAGCAATCCAGGGATTACTACCCTTGAGGTCCTGCTTTTCAGCTTCCTACCTAGCTCCCTATATTCCCTCTTCAGGACCTCATCTCTTTTCCTACCCATGTCATTGGTACCAATATGTACCAGAAACTTTTAGAGTGTAATTCCACAGTGTATGAAGCAGCCAAAAGTAACGGCTCCCATAATCAAGCTTTTCCTCGATACATTGAGAAATGGGAGCCTCTCTTTTCAATTTCATTTCTGAAATTGAAGATGCCTCAGAGCTGTGGAAACTGTGAGTGTGTCCAGAAGCTTTCCGTTTCCCTGGAAAAATCTGGAATTAAAAGTAAAATCTGTCTCCAGTGACTGCTTGCACTTTCCCAGAAACACCTCTCCATTCCGGAGCGATACAGTAATGTACCAGTCTACACTCAGAGCTGCTGAGCTGCCAGGTGAGCAAGTGTAATCCTGGGGGAGCAGCTGTAGGCGTCAAAGAGATGGATGAGAAGGGGAAGGAGACATGACGACACTTGAGGAAGGCAGACCCGGACTGCCATGAATTTGGATGTTTTTATGGAACCTCTGATTCAGAAGAAGTGACACCATCAATAATAAAGTTTATTCTGAATCTTTCTCTTCTGGTAACATGGGATGAACGAAAACAAGTGTCATTTCCAAGTTCTACTGACTGCATACTTAGGCTAAAAAAAATCTCTCAAAACCTTCCATCACTGCCAAAGCTGACTAATAACAAAACGTGGGCCAAGGAGGAGAAACTTCAAAATGGGAAAGTTAAAGACATGGCAAAACTTAACTGTAATTTAATTAAAACTGGATCCCTTCACTTTGATATTTTCCTCTATGTGAAGCTTGAGCTGACGGGCTGACGGTGGTTAAGTGGATGAAGAAATGGTGGACAAAGAGTCAGCAGCTACTTTACAATGCATTGTCTGCATCTAATGCAGGGCAGCTCTGACCCAAAGCTGGCTTCCCGGTTCTGGAGTCAGCCCTATGGTGATGATATTGGTTGAGGTTGTTTTAGAATGAACAATATGGTAGAATGTAAAAAAGGGAGTGGAAATCTGAAACCCTTTCCCCCATAAAGCTGCTCAGGCTAGGGATCGTGACAACTTCAGAATTTGAATAGATCTTTCTTGGGTGGGCAATTAAAGGATTAGGGAACAAAGAGGTTAGTAAAATCGAGATAAAGATCAGTTGTAATCTAACCAAGAGGTGGAGCAGGTTTGAAGACCTGGAAAGCAGCCACCACTCACACCCCTGTCTCTTTGCAGCTTTGCAGAATTATTTGTTTTATCTTTAAACCGAGGATTTCAGGATATAATCGATTCATGAAAAGTTGCCAAGAATCCTCAAAGGAAAAGCAAAGTTCAGGAGCTTTATTGGAACAGTGTGACCCTCCACAAGATCAAGCCTCCTGTGACTACCTGTTATTGGTTTTCATTTCTTCCAGGTGCTCCTCCTGTTGTGTGTACCAGTCCTCCAACTCTTTCTTAGCTTTCTCCCTCCACTCCAGCTCTGCCTCACGGGAGTTGGCATCTAAGGAATTCAAAGGTAAGAACAATTTCTTATTTTCTTGGGGTGAGATTCCAACCATCCCTGCGGGGACCACTATGGAATCCCTGAAAAAAACCCATTGGGTTAAAAATTCTACAATGCAGATTAGCGTGGTGCTGTATGGGAGCTCCTGCCAGATTGCAAGGTTCCTGCGCAGCAACATTCCATTCAAATTGTGCCCAGTGCATCATGTGCAACAGAGCAGAGCATCAGCTCTGCAAGAAGCCAGGTGGTGGGGGTGGGTCAGAGGGGAAGGGAGGTAAGGTTGGGGGCATGGTGTCGAGGCTCAGTAGCACCGGGAACAGGGTTGTGGTCAGACAGAGTCATGCAGCATGGAAACAGGCCCTTCGGCCCAACTCGTCCATGGCGACCGTGTTGCCCAGTGAGCTAGTCCCATCTGCCCGAGTTTGGCCCATAGCCCTCTAAACCTCTCCTATCCATGGACTTATCCAGTTGGCTTTTAAATGTTAAAATGTTAAACTCATTAAGATGTTTGATTGTAGCCATTGCTGCTGTAGATTAACTAACTTCCACCACTTCTCCTGCCTCCCACCAGCTATTGTGGAAATCAGGAAGCCACCAGTGCAAAGTTGGTGAGAGAGCCTCACCTTAGACTGCTCCAGGCTATAGACTGCTAAACCAATCATGGATTATCAAGTGATACGGTGCAGAAGGAAGTAATATGGCCAGTCGCGCCCATCTTTGAAAGAGCCATGCATTTGATGTCTGACAAATCATCTGGAGTTTTTCCAAGAGGTAACTAGGGGATAGATGAAGCTCGGGCAGGGGATGTTGTAAACAACATCCACTGGTTTCACAAGGTCCCACATCGAGACCTGGGACTCAACACCTCCCTCTGTAACTGGATCCTTGACTTTCTAACAAACAGACCGCAACCAGTGAGGATAGGAAGCAATACCTCCGCCATGATTATCCTCAACACTGGTGCCCCACGAGGCTGCGTCCTCAGCCCCCTACTCTACTCCCTATACACTCATAAGTGCATGGCCAGATCCTGCTCTAACTCCATCAACATATTCACAGATGACCCAACCGTAGTGGGATGAATCTCAAATAACGATGAGTTGGAGCACAGGAAGGAGATAGAAAACCTACTGACATGGTGTCATGACAACAACCTTTCCCTCAACATCAGCAAAACAAAAGAGCTTGGTCATTGACTTCAGGAAGGGGGAGGCGGTGCACATGCTCCTGTTTACATCAATGGTGCTGAGGCCAAGAGGGTTGAGAGCTTCAAGTTCCCAGGAGTGAAAATAGAACATACAACTTTACAGCACAGTACAGGCCCTTCAGCCCACGATGTTGTGCCAACATTCTATCCTATTCTAAGATTTATATAATCTTTCCCTCCCACATAGCCCTACATTTTTCTATCATTTATGTGCCTGTCTAAGAGTCTCTTAAATGTCCCCAATGTATCTGCCCCCACAACCTCTGCTGGCAGTGCATTCCACGCACCCACTACTCTCTGTGTAAAAAAACTTACCCCTGACATCCCCCTTATACTTTCCTCCAATCACCTTAAAATTATGTCCCCTCGTGGTAGCCATTGTGGCCCTGGGAAAAAGTGTCTGAATGTCCACTCGATCTATGACTCTTATCATCTTCTGCACCTTTATCAAGTTACCTCTCATCCTCCTTCTCTCCAAAGAGAAAAGCCCTAACTCACTCAACCTGTCCTCATAAGACATGCTCTCCAATCCAGGCAGCATCCTGGTAAATCTCCTCTGCACTCTCTCTAAAGCTTCCACATCCTTCCCAAAGTGAGGCGACCAGAAATGAACACAAGATGCCAAGTGTGGTCTAACAAGAGTTCAACAGAGCTGCAACATTACCTGGTGGCTCTTGAACTCAATACCCTGACTAATGAAGGCCAACACATCATACGCCTTCTTAACAACCTTATCGACCTGCGCGGCAACCTTGAGGGATCTATGGACGTGGACCCCACAATCCATCCGTTCCTCCAAACTCCTACCTGTCCTGCCATTAACCTTGTATTCTGACTTCAAATTGGATCTTCCAAAGTGTATCACTTCACACTTTTCCGGGTTGAACTCCATCTGCCTCTTCTCAGCCCAGGTCTGCAACCTATCAATGTCCTGTTGCAATGCTCGACAACCTTTTACACTATCCACAACACCACCAACCTTCGTGTCATCTGCAAACTTTCTAACCCACCCTTCCACATCCTCATCGAAGTCAGTTGTAAAAACCACAAAGTGTAGGGGACCCAGAACAGATCCCTGCAGAACACCACTGGTCACCGACCTCCAGGCAGAATTCACTCCATCTACAACCACCTGCTGTCTTTTATGGGCGAGCCAATTCTGAATCCACACAGCCAGGTTTCCCTGGATCCCATGCCTCCTGACTTTCTGAATGAGACTTCCTCAATATTTTCATATGATACAGATCCCTTTTCAATAACTTTCCAATTTAGAGGAACAGAGTTGATGACATAATATTGTTCTGTTTCTGCTGAGAAATTTCAGTCCAGTCTTTTTTTTTGAAATTTTTGTTTAGTTTGGTTTGATATATTGTTTATAATTTTTTTTATTGATTTGGAGTTTTTTTTTCTTTTCTTTTTTATACACAATAAATCTTTTTCTTTCCTTTCTTTTATATTATATTCATTTACTAAGAGATCATGAGATCTACAGATTTTTTTTATATTTTATTATTCTTTATGATGATCTATGTCATGATTGTTCTCTTGACCTCCTTGTATTACATGTACAAACATCGATGTTATATATTAATCTGTATTAATTTGGAAACTCATAAAAAGATTGAAAAAGAAAGAAAAGAGACTTCCATGAGGAACCTTATCAAACACCTTAGTAAAATCCATGTACACCACATACACTGCTCTACCTTCATCAATGTGCTTTGTCACATCCTCAAAGACTTCAATCAGGCTGATGAGGCATGACCTGCCCCTCACAAAGCCATGCTGACTGTCCCTAATCAGCCTATGCTTCTCCAAATGCCCATAAATCCTGTCTGTAAGTATCTTCTCCAGTAATTTGGCCACCACTGAAGTAAGACTCGTTGGTCTGTAATTCCCAGGGTTATCCCTGCTCCCTTTCTTAAACAAAGGAACAACATTTGCCACCGTCCAATCATCTGGCACTACTCCTGTGGCCAGTGAGGACGCAAAGATCATCGTCAAAGGTGTAGCAATCTCTTCCCTCACTTCCCGTAATAACCTTGGATATATCCCGCCTGGCCCTGGTGACTTATCTATCCTAATGTTTTCCAAAAGTTCCAGCACATCCTTTTTCCTCATCTTGACATGCCCTAGCGTATCAGCCTGTTGTACACCATCCTCACATACGTCAAGTTCTCTCTCTCTGGTGAATACTGAAGCAAAGTATTCATTAAGGACCTCCCCTACTCCTGACTCTAGCACATGCTTCCTCTTTTATCCCTGATCGGTCCTACCCTCACTCTAGTCATCCTTCTATTCTTCACATAGGTGTAGAATGCCTTGGGGTTCCCCTTAATCCTACTCACCAAGGACTTCTCATGCCCCCTTCTAGCTCTCCTAAGTCCATTCTTAAACTCCTTCCTGGCTGCCTTGTAACTCACCAGAGCCCTGTCTGATCCATGCTTTCTAAACCTTAGGTAAGCTTCTTTCTTCCTCTTGACAAGATATTCTACATCTCATGTCAACCACAGTTCCTTCACTCTACTATCACTACCCTGCCTCAATGGGACAAACTTATCCAGAACCCCATGCAAGTACTCCCTAAGGAACCTCCACATTTCCGCTGTGCACTTCCCCAAGAACATCTGTTCCTAATTTACGCTCCCAATTTCCTGCCTGTTACAGACTAGGTTACTATTGGTGAATGTCCCTTTAAGATAGAGTATCGTGGTGTGTGTGTGTGTGTGTGTGTGTGTGTGTGTGTGTGTGTGTGTGTGTGTGTGTGTGTGTGTGTGTGTGTGTGTGTGTTGGCGTGGTTACGACAACAGGAGATAAAGGACGTAATGACATTTTTGAAGCAGTCAGTCGGAATCAGTCGGAGGAGATAGAGAGAGAGGGAGACCAGCCTGCTAGTCTCTATCGATGGATGAAAAACAGTTAAGTGTGCCTGTCACTACAATCCACGTATGGATTTTTGGAGTAATCCGGTGGAGTCCACTTTGTCGTTAACCTGTAGAGGGAAATAGGTATTTGTGTGGATGGCCACATCTCGGAAGCTTTTTAGGGTGGCAGATACTTCAGAACAAACAGTGGAGTTCACTTTGTTGTTGACCTGTAGAAGGAAACAGATATTGGTGTGGACGGCACGATTCGAGTGCCTTTCGGGGTGAGGCAGATGCGGTGGAGTGGTCACTGCTGAGTAAACACTGAGGTTTCGTATGGGTTCCATCGTGGAACATTTGGATTTCGTAATTACACTCTATTTTCTCTCTACGTTTTGCCTTCAGTCAACAGTGGTTTTGCAGAAGACTTTGCTCACGCTTCACCTTACGGCTTGCTGAACTGAACTTTGAAAACTATTCCTGGACTTGGAGTTTGGGAATTTGCCACACATACACTTCAAGTTTAGTTTTTGGGGTTAATGTTTAAGATCTAACATTTTTACTTCTAACATTCTAACCTTTTTACTTTTATTTTCCTTATTATCATAAGTAGTTATTAATAAAATAGTTTTTAACACTTATACATGACTCGGTGTGTTTCTTTTGTTGCTGGTACGTAACACTGCCTAATAGTATCAAAATTCCCCCTCCCCTAATTAAATACTTTCCCATATCGTCTGCTCCTATCCCTCTCCAAGACTATGGTAAAGGTCAAGGAGTTATGGTCACTGTCTCCAAAATGCTTTCCCACCGAAAGGTCTGAAACCTGATCAGGATCATTGCCTAGTACCAGGTCCAGTATGGCCTCTCCTCTAGTTGGCCTGGACACACTGACTCAGTAGGCGATCCCTCTAGGACATCCTCCCTTTCTACAGCTGTGATACTGTCCCTGATCAGCAAAGCCACTCCCCCAACTCTTTTACCTTCGTCCCTGTCCCTTTTGAAACATCTAAACCCGGAATATCCAGCAGCCATTCCTGCCCTTTGACAGCCAAGTCTCTGTAATGGCCACGTCGCAGTTCCGTGTACTTACCCACGCTCTAAGTTCATTAGCCTTGTTCCTGATACTTCTCGCATTAAGGTAGACACACTTCAGCCCATCTAACTGACTGCAATTTTGCCCTTTCAAATGCCTGTCCTTCCCAACAGCTCTAGCAAACCTGCCTGCAAGAATATTGGTCCCCCTCCAGTTCAGGTGTCACCCGTCCCTTTTGTACAGGTCGTACCTTCCCCAGAAGAGATCCTAATGATCCACAAACCCTGTCCCATGCACCAACTCCTCAGCCACGCATTCATCTGCCAAATCAACCTATTCTTACCCTCACTGGTGCATGGCACAGACAGTAATCCAGAGATTACCACCCTTGAGGTCCTGCTTTTCAGTTTCCTACCTAGCTCCCTATATTCCCTCTTCAGGACCCCATCTCTTTTCTTGTTGTTGTATACTTGTTGTTGTATGACTGGTTCTAAACTGGAGGAAGGCCAATTTTGATGACATCAGAAGGGATCCGGCAGGCGTGCATTGGGATAGGCTGTTTTCTGGCAGAGATGCTTGGTAAGTGGGAGGCCTTCAAAAGTGAAATACTGAGAGTACAGAATCTGTATGTTCCTGTTAGAATAAAAGGCAAGGCAAACAGGTTTAGGGAACTTTGGTTATCGAAGGATATTGAGGCCCTGGTAAAGAAAATGGAGGCACATATCAGGTAAAAAAGCAAAATCTTTTTTAGGTATGTGAAGGGAAAGAAGTTAGTTAGGAACAATGTTGGGCCCTTGAAGACCGAATCGGGTGAAATTATTATGGGAAACAGGGAGATGGCAGTCGAATTTAATAAGTACTTTGGATCTGTCTTCACGGGGGAAGACGTAAGAAATCTCCCAGAGGTAAGGATGGACAAAAGGCAGAGGGTGACAGAGGAACTGAAGTGGATTGACATTAGGAAAGAAATGGTGATGGGTAGACTAATGGGGCCGAAGACTGACAAATCCCCAGGTCCAGATGGTCTGCATCCAGGGTACTAAAGGAGGTGGCTCTAGAAATTGTGGATGCATTGGTGATCATTTTCCGATGTTCCTTAGATTCGGGGTCAGTTCCTGAGGATTGGAGAATGGCTAATGTTATCCCACTTTTTAAGAAAGGAGGGAGGGAGAAAACGGGGAACTATCGTCCAGTTAGCCTAACATCTGTGGTGGGGAAGATGCTAGAGTCCATTATTAAGGATGAAATAGCGGCATATTTGGATAGCAATGATAGGATTGGGTCGAGTCAACATGGATTTACCAAGGGCAAATCATGCTTGACTAATCTACTGGAGTTTTTTGAGGATGTAACCAGGAGAATAGACGAGGGAGATTCAGTGGATGTTGTATACCTCGACTTTCAGAAGGCATTTGATAAAGTGCCGCACAGGAGATTGGTGGGTAAAATTAGGGCTCATGGAATTGTGGGGCGGGTATTAACATGGATAGAAAACTGGTTGGTGGATAGGAAACAAAGGGTAGGGGTGAATGGATGTTTCTCAGAATGGCAGGCCGTGACTAGTGGGGTGCCACAGGGCTCGGTGTTGGGACCACAGCTGTTTACGATCTATGTTGATGATTTAGATGAAGGCATTGTGAATAACATTAGCAAGTTTGCTGATGATACAAAGTTGGGTGGCAGTGCGACATGTGTAGAGGAAGTTAGGAGAATTCAAGGTGATTTGGATAGGTTGGGTAAGTGGGCAGATACTTGGCAGATGAAGTTTGATGTGGATGAGTGTGAGGTTATCCACTTTGGGAGCAGGAACAGGAAGGCGGATTATTATCTGAATGGTGTGGGGTTAGGTAAGGGGGAAATACAAAGGGATCTAGGAGTCCTTGTTCATCAGTCACTGAAAGTGAATGAGCAAGTGCAGCAGGCGGTGATGAAGGCTAATGGAATGTTGGCCTGTATTACAAGGGGAATTGAGTACAAAAGCAAAGAGATTCTTTTGCATTTGTACAGGGCCCTGGTGAGACCACTCCTGGAGTACTGTGTACAGTTTTGGTCTCCAGGGTTAAGGAAGGATATCCTGGCTATAGAGGGCGTGCAGCGTAGGTTTACGAGGTTAATTCCGGGGATGTTGGGACTGTCTTATGCTGAGAGGTTGGAGAGACTGGGATTGTACACGCTGGAGTTGAGACGATTGAGAGGGGATCTGATTGAAACATACAGGATTATTAAGGGATTGGACAAGATAGAGACAGGAAATATGTTCCAGATGTTGGGGAAGTCCAGGACCAGGGGGCATGATTTAAGAATAAGGGCTGGGCCATTTAGGACAGAGGTGAGGAAAAACTTCTCCCAGAGGGTTGTGAATTTGTGGAATGCACTGCCTCAGAGGACAGTGGAGGCCAATTCTCTGGGCACTTTCAAGAAGGAGCTAGATAGGTTTCTTATAGATAGGGGAATCAAGGGATATGGGGACAAGGCAGGAACAGGATATTGATTGTTGAGGATCAGCCATGATCTCAAAATGGCGGTGCAGACTCGAAGGGCTGAATGATCTACTTCTGCTCCTATTGTCTATTGTCTATAGGGAGCTAGGATCAAATGAGGCGCTTGAGAAGTGTAAGAAATGCAAGAGAACACTTGAGAGAGAAACCAGGAGGGCAAAAAGAGGACATGAGGTTGCTCTGGCAGACAGGGTGAAAGAGAATCCCAAGGGTTTTTACAGCTATATTAAGAGCAAAAGAATAGTAAGGGACAAAATTGGCCCTCTTGAAGATCAGCGTGGTCATCTATGCATGGAACCAAAAGAGATGGGGAGATCTTAAATGATTTTTTTGTATCTGTATTTACTCGAGAGACAGACACAGAGTCTATAGAACTGAGGAAAAAGAATAGCGAGGTCATGGACTGTATCTGGATTGTGGAAGAGGATGTGCTGGCTGTCTTGAGGCGAATTAGGGTGGACCTAGAGCCAGATGAGGTGTCCCCTTGGACCTTGTGGGAGGCTCGTACAGAAATTGCAGAGGCTCTGGCAGAGATATTTAGAACGTCCTTAGCCACGGGTGAGGTGCCAGAGGACTGGAGGATAGCTAATGTTGTTCCGTTGTTTAAGAAAGGCTCTAAGAATAAGCTGGGAAACTATAGGCCAGTGAGCCTGATGTCAGTTGTGGGTAAATTTATTGGAAGGTATTCTGAGGAACAGGATATATAAGAATTTGGATAGACAGGGCCTGATTAGGGATAGTCAACATGGCTTTGTGTGTGGCCGGTCATGTCTAACTAATCTTAGAGAGTTTTTCAAGGCGGTTACCAGGAAGGTTGATGAAGGGAAGGTGGTGGATGTTGTCTACATGGACTTTAGCAAGGCCTTTGATAAAGTCCCACATGGGAGGCTGGTCCAGAAGGTTAAATCGCTTTGCATTCAGGATGAAGTAGCCAATTGGATTCAATGTTGGCTTAGCAGGAGAAGCCAGAGAGTGGTAGTAGATGGTTGTCTCTGTGATTGGAGGCCTGTGACTAGTGGTGTGCCACAGGGATTGGTGCTGTGTCCGTTGTTGTTTATCATCTATATTAATGATTTAGATGATAATGTGGTAAACTGGACCAGCAAATTTGCAATGACGACAAGATTGGGGGCGTAGTGGACTGCAAGGAAGGCTATCAAAGCTTGCAAAGTGATCTGGACCAGCTGGGAAAATGGGCTGAAAAATGGCAGATGGAATTTAATGCAGACAAGTGCGAGGTGATGCACTTTGGGAGGACAAACCAGGGTAAGACTTTCACAGTGAATGGTAGGAAGAACAAAGGGACCTAGCAATACAGATCCATAATTCCTTGAAAGTGGCATCGCAGGTAAATAGGGTGGTAAAGAGATCTTTCGGCACATTGGCCTTCGTAAATCAGGGCATTGAGTACAGGAGTTGGGATGTTATATTGAAGTTGTATAAGACGTTGGTGTATTGTGTGCGGTTCTGGTCACCTACCTACAGGAAGGATATCAATAAGCTTGATAGAGTGCAGAGAAAATTTACACGGATGTTGCCGCGACTTGAGGACTTGAGTTACAGGGATTGGTTGAATATTGGTTGCTGGATGGCACAGTAGCATAGTGGTTAGCACAATGCTTTACAGCGCCAGCGACCTGGGTTCAAATCTGGCCACTGTCTGTATTTTCTTCCCATGTCTGTGTGGGTTTCCTCCGGGTGCCACGGTTTCCTCCCACATTCCAAAGATGTACGGGTTAGGAAGTTATGGGCATGCTATGTTGGCGCCAGAAGCATGGTGACACTTGCGGGCTGCCCCCCAAAATCACTACGCAAAAGATGTATTTCACTGTGTGTTTCGATGTACATGTGACTAATAAAGATCTTATCTTAAGTTAGGACTTTATTCCCTGGAGCTCAGGAGAATGAGGGGAGATCTTATAGAGGTATACAAAATTATGAGGGGTATAGATAGGGTGAATGCATGCAGGCTTTTTCCCTTCAGGTTGGGTGAGACTAGAACTAGAGGTCATAGATTCAGAGTGAAGGGTGAAATATTTAAGGGGAATCTGAGGGGGAACTACTTCACTCAGAGGGTGGTGCGAGTGTGGAACAAGCTGCCAGCGGAAGTGGAGGATGCGGGTTCAATTGTAACATTTAAGAGAAGTTTGAACAGTACATGGATGGGAGGGGTTTGGAGGGATATGGTCCGTGTGCAGGTAGATGGGTCTAGGGAGAAAGCCAGGCCGGCATGGACTAGATGGGCCAAAGGGCCTGTTTCTGTGCTGTAGTACTCTTTGACACTATGTTACCCCTGGCTTTCACCCTTACAGGAAATCGGTGGCCCTGAACCTTTGCTATTTCACATTTGAAAGCTTCAGATGTAGACCTGCCTGTATATAGATGCTCGCAATCAACCTTAGCCAGCTCCTGTCACATTCTAACGAAATTAGCCTTCCCCCAACTTAAGACGATTATTTCTGGTCCTCCCCATCTTTTCCTAAAACCACTTTGAAATATACAGTTATGGTCACTATTCCCAAAATGCTTCCCCCCCCCCGACTCTTCCTCCACTTGACCAGCTTCATTCCCCAAGGTAAGGTCCAGTAATGCTCCTTCCCCCATTGGTCTACCTATATAGTGTGTCAAAAAGCACTCTCAACACATCTTAAAAATTCCACCTCTTGAGCCTTTTACACTAAAGCAATCCCAGTGAAAATTTGGGAAATTAAAATCCCTCAGAACTGTAACCCAATTTTTATTATGTTTCTCCGATATCTGCCTACATATCTGTTCCTTTACCTCTTTTTTGACTGTTGGGAGGTCTGTTATACACCCCTAAAGTGACAACACCCTTTTTGCTTCTAATCTTTACCCACAAGGCCTGGTTTGAGGAGTCTTTAGGATATCCTCCCTCAATACTGAAGTAACACAGACATTGAGTAACCATGCAATGCCACCACTTTTGCTTCCTCTTCTGCCTCGCCTAGATGTGTTATACCCTGGGATACTGAAAGGCCAGTCCTGCCCATCCTTCAACTCAGCCTCAGTGATGGCAAAAATATATTCCCCCCCCCCCCCCAATAAATTACAGCTCTGTTCATCTATCTACCCAAATAAATGCAAATTAGCTTTGAATTCCCTGGATGTTCACTCTCCTGCTTGTTCTGCCTATTGGGCTTACTCACTCCCGCTCCTCCTGGTGATCGTACCTCTCGTACCCCTCCATCTGCACATCTACTCTGAGCCCATTCCCCGGCCAACTCAGTTTAAACCTTCCCCAACACCACTCAGGATGTTGGTCCCACTCTGGTTAAGGTGAAACCCGTCCCACTTGCACAGGTCCCACCTTCCCCAGAAATGGTCCCAATGGTCCTGGAACCTACACCAACCCTTCAACCACACATTCATCCAATAGACCCATCCTTCTACCCCTGTACTCACGAGCTTGTGGCACTGAAGCAATCAAGAGGTTACAACCTGGGAGGTCCTGCTTTTCCCACTGGCTTCCTTTGGACATTTATCTGCAATCTGTGCCTTCTTGTTCTGACACTGGAGACTGTGTCACCTGATTTATTCTACGAAGTCTGACATGATTTTCAAACCTCCCCTTAACCTCCTCTGCCTGTTCTGCAACCCCAGCTTCTCCAGTCTCCCCAAACCTCAGCTCCCCCCATCCCAGGTACAATCCCAGGTACATACAGTAACACAATCCAGTAATTTTTGAAGGTTTATATAATCTCCTTATAGATTTCATACCCACATCAATAAAGCCAAGCAACTGTGTGTTCCTTTACCAGCTATACTGACTGGAGAGTCTGATCCCAAAGGTTTGTGTACATTAACCCTCGGGTCTCTCTGTTCCTGCACACACTTTAACATTTAATACCATTTAGCTGACATATCTGTCATTGTTATTTCTTCCAAGACACACCACCTTACACTTCACTTGTTAAATTTCATCTGGCACGAGCCAATGACTTGATGGTATTTACTGATGGATCAGTGATTGCTTACCCAAAGCCTCCAAGTGTTTGATCTGCTCTTCCCTCCACCTACGTATGCTGTCTGGCTCCTGGTACAGGCCATCGGCTTCAGAAATAGCTGCATACACAACAGCAGCATTCTCCTATCAAGAGAAGAATTAGAATTTTAAAATTATCAGTTAATCTAGACGTTTGTTGTGTTCATGAACAAAGGCAGAGGAATAAACGAACTGAGGGGAACAAAGGACTGCAGATGTTGGGTCTAGATGTAAAACACTATGATGCAGGAGGACTATTGGAGAGGTTCCCAGCCTCTCTCTCTTTTTTCTACCTCTCTTTTTCTTCTCTCCTTACCTTTGACCCCTCCCCCGGTGGATCTGCTCTCCCGTCCTCCCCCCCAGCTGTCTATCACTATCCCTAACCTGCATCTACCTATCACCACCCTGTGCCCATCCCGCCTCCCCTCTTTTGTCCACCTATCACTGCTCTGCTTTTCCCTCCTATATATTGGGCTTCCCCTTTTCCTATCTTCAGTCCTGAAGAAGGGTCCTGACCTGAAACGCTGACCGCCTGCTTTTGTCCACGGATGCTGCCTGGCCTGCTGAGTTCCTCCAGCATCAGTGTGTTTTTGAATCACCTCGTCATCAGGATCCACCTGTCACTTGTCAGCTATCAACCCACCCCTTCCCCTCACCCCTTTATACCACCTATCTCCCCCCTATCTTTCAGTCCAGATGAAGGGTCTTGACTGGAAACGTTGACTCTCCATTTCCCTCCACAGATGCTGCCTGACCCGCTGAGTTCCTCCTGCAGTTTGTGTGTTGCTCCAGATTCCAGCATCTGCAGTCCCTTGTGTCTCTCTGAATTTGACCCAAAGTCAGCCTGCACCTCTTCACGGGAAAGTGGGTTGTGGCTGCATTGCTGGTGAGCAGAATCTAACCGGGAAAGATAGGCTGAAGCTGGAACACAGCAGAGACTCAGGGTTTGTATGGCCATGGGTGCTGTTGAGTGAACTACACATCCACTCAGTCACCTCCCAGCTGCTTCAACCAGGACTCAATACTCATCACTTCACATCCCCCTCACACCATTCTCATACCTACAAAGCACAGCCTGTAGGCGTTAGCTATTCAACTACGGCAGCCAAGTCAGCCAAGTGTATAACCTGACATTCACCGACACACCTCTGCATCTCTTTGGAGCAGAAAGAGACAGCAAGAGCTAACAGGAAAGGCACAGGCACACTTGCACGTCAAAAGTCATGGGGACATATGCAAGGGAGCCTATTAGATCCTCACGTCATTGTCAGCTGAGGAAGAGCCTAATCCCAGTTCCCAGCTCCCACCTGGTACTAGTTTCAGAATCAGAATCAGGTTTATTATCATTGACCTATGACGTGAAGTTTGTTGTTTTGTGGCAGCAGTATAATGCAAGACATAAAAATCTATAAGTTACAAAAATAAATAAATAGTGCAAAAAAAAGGAATAATGAGGTAGTGTTCACGGACCATTCAGAAATCTGATGGCAGAGGGGGAAAAGCTGTTTCTGAAATGCTGAGGGTGAGTCTTCAGGTTCCTGTACCTCCTCCCGGATGGCAGTATTGAGAGAGGGCGTGTTCTGGGTGGTGAGGGTCCTTAATGATAGATGCTGCCACCTTGAGGCACCACCTATTGATGTCCTCAATGGTGGGGAGGGTTGTGTCCATGATGGAGCTGGCTGAGTCTACAACCCTCAGCAGCCTCTTGTGATCCTGTGCATTGGAGCCTCCATACCAGGCTGTGATGCAACCAGTTAGGATGGTCTCCACTGTACATCTGTAGAAATCAGTAAGAGTCTTTGGTGATGTACCGAATCTCCTCAAACTCCTAATGAAGTAGAGCTGCTGGCGTGCCTTCTTCGTGATTGCATCAATGTGTTGGGCCCAGGACAGATCCTCTGAGATGCTGATGCTCAGGAACTTGAAGCTGCTCACCCCTTCCGCCGCTGACCCCTCAATGAGGACTCGTGTGTGTTCTCCCGACCTCCCCTTCCTGAAGTTCACCATCAGTTCTTTAGTCTTGCTGATGTTGAGTGCAAGGGGGTTGTTGCGACACCACTCAACCAGCTGATCTATCTCACTCCTGTACACCTCCTCATTGCCATCTGAGATTCTACCAATAGCAATGGTGTCATCAGTGAATTTATAGATGGTGTTTGAGCTGTGCTTAGCCACACAGTCATGAGTGTAGAGAGTAGAGCAGTGGGCTAAGCACGCATCCTTGAGGTGCGCCTGTGTTGATTGTCAGTGAGGAGGAGGTGTTATTGCCGATCCACACTGACTGTGGTCTCCCGATAAGGAAGTCGAGGATCCAGTTGCAGAGGGAGGTACTGAGGTCCAGGTTTTTAAGCTTGTTGATTAGTACCGAGGGAATGATGGTGATGAACACCGTTCAAGTTTTATAAACTTGTATGCTCAGTACAAGTTTATATAATTATGAGAGGCATAGATAGGGTAGATAGAGTCCTTTTCCTAGGGTGGAAATGTCAAATACTAGAGGGCAGAGGTTTAAGGTGAGAGGGGGAAAGTTTAAAGGAGATTTTTGAGGCAAGCTTCTTTTTTAGACAGAGAGAGGTGGGTGCCTGGAACATGCTGCCAAGGGAGGTAGTGGAAGCAGACTTGACAGCAACGTTTAGAGGTATTTAGGCTGGCACATGAAGCCACGTTGACCAGCTTGATTGGCTTTGTGAGTTTAAATAGTATTGGCTTTCTGCAGTTTAGGGCAGGAAACAGTTCATCAAAGAAAATCAGAGAACTGCAGATGCTGAAAATCTGAAATGAAGTCAGGAAATGCTGTAAACACTCAGCGGGACAAGCAGCATCTGTGGAAAGAGAAGCGATTGACGTTTCAGGTCTGGGACCCATCATCAGAACTGGGAAAGAGGCAGAATACATGTCTCGTGGTGGAACCTTGCCTCTTCCCTTCCGACTATCCAGTGGGAGTCCTTCCTGGTGAAGCACTCCCACTCCCACTCTGACCTTGCATCCTGTGCCCTCCTACACTTTTACAAGGCCCAATGCAAGCTTGGGGAACAACACCTCACCTTGCGTCTGGGTACGTTGCAGCCTTCTGAACTCAATCAGGAACTCTCCAGCTTTAGATAGTTTGGCCTGCTGTACCGGTCTCACTGCCTGACCGTTTACAACACATTACACAGACAAAGAAACTTTATGTGCTGGTGACTGCCCCCTTAAGCCATTTGGACACATTCTATCGGAGATATTCTCTTTCTTCTAAACATTCTTCCAACATATTGCGGTCCAAGGAATGTTGATAAATAGAGGGACCTTGGGATACAAGTCTATAATTCCCCAAAGTTGACAACACGGGTAGATAGGGTGGTGAAGAAGGCACATGGCATGTTTGCCTTCATAGATCAGGGCATAGAACACAAGAGTTGGGACATTATGCAGCAACTTTACAAAACACTAATTAGTCCACACTAGGAATATAGGGTGTAGTTCTGGTCACCATACTGATAGGAGGGATGTGATTGTGTTGGAGAGTGTGCAGAGGAGATTGGAACATAGAACACAGAACAGGACAGCACAGCAACGTCCTTCAGCCCATGATGTTGTGCCAAACTAATTAAAGTAATAACTAAAAGCCTACTAAACTAGTTCCTTCTGCCTACATGTCCATATCCCTCCATCCTCTGCACATTCATGTGCCTAAGAGCCTTCTAAACGCCTCTTTCGTATCTGCCTCCACCACCACGCCTGGCAGTGCATTCCAGGCACCCACCGCTCTCTGTGTAAAACACCTGCCTGGCGCATCTCCTTTGAACTTTCCCCCCTCTAGTATTAGACATCTTGACCCTGGGAAAAAGATACTGGCTGTCTACTCTATCTATGCCCCTCATAATCTTATAAATGTCTATCAGGTCTTACCTCAGTCTCCACCGCTCCAAAGAAAACCCATTTCTGACATGTTTCTCTCTCCACAGATGCTGCCTGACCTGCTGATGTTTCCAGCATTTTCTGTTTTGATTTGAAAAAGGTGTGAACTGGACTAAAGCTCACCATTTTAAGTAACATCTCAAGGGAAGATAGAGTGGTAAGTATTTAGGAAGTGAATTCCAGAGCTTGGTCAGATAAAGTTGCCAATGATGGAATGATTAAATTTAGAAAGATGCCAGAACTGGAGGAAAGTGTATGTCCTGGGATGGTGGTGGGTCCAGACAGGAAGCAAGAAATGGATTTGAAAATAAAAACCAAGAATTGCTTTGAATGGGAGAAATCAAAAATTGCAAACCCTGAACTAGTCTGCCTTTGGTGTTTGTTTACTGTTCACTGTCAAATTTTGTCACTCATCTGACGTACTTTTTCTGACAATATTACCCTTGCACCCTCTCTGCTGGCCCATTGATAGTGGAACATGTTAGTAGTTCTGCCCCAACACCCCATCAGGCCAAGAGCTGAGTAAACCCATCACAGCCTAAACTGAGTTTAAAATTATTTACTGGTAGATCTTCTCATTATGAGCAGATATTGGTAGGTTCTTCATGAAGCTCTGTTGACATCCCTTTCCCTCAATTTACAGCATGTAATTGGAAGAACTTCTACTTGACCAAACTCTCGCCATCAACAGCACCAGAAAAATAGCAGGAAAGAGCCTGGATACCTTCAACAAGGCAGCTACAAATTTACTTGCTACTTGCTTGGATGGATGAGGTTCCACCAGCACTTTAGGGATTTGACATCAGGAATGTTTGATTGTTTGAAAGAGGAGATGTTTGATTGGCCCCTCATTCACCATCCTCTCCACCACTGCATGGCTGCAATGTGCACCATCCACAAGACATACTTACAAGAGCTCACCAAGGCTTTAGTGACCGCACCTCCAAAACCTGCCACCTCTATCAGCTAAGGAGACAAAAGCAGCCTGGGAATATCACAGTTTGCAAACTCCCTCCACTACACGTCATCCTGACCGGGGAATAGTCACTCCTTCATTATCACTGGGGCAAAGCTTGGAACTCCCACATATCAGTGGCAGTGCTGTCATATCACAGATTACAGTTCAAAAATTGTCTCATCACCACCTTCTCAAGGTTGCTATGTATGGACATTAAATGTACCTTATTAGCAATGTCCATAACCCATGAATGAGTATGTAAGTATGTAAGGAGGAGGATGAGAGGAGACATGATAGAGGTATATAAAATATTGAGAGGATTAGATAGAGTAGACAGTCAGCGCCCCCTTCCCAGGGCACCAATACTCAAGACGAGAGGGCATGGCTTTAAGGTTATGGGTGGGAGGTTCAGGGGAGATGTCAGGAGATGTCAGGGGGAGGTTTTTCACCCAGAGAGTGGTTGGTGCATGGAATGCACTGCCTGGGGTGGTGGTGGAGGCAGATACATTGAACAGGTTCAAGAGCTTGTTGGATAGGCATATGGAGGAGTGTGGGATGGGGGGATATGCGGGAGGAAGGGGTTAGGTAGTGTGAGGGTGGTTTGATGGACGGCACAACATGGTGGGCCGAAGGGCCTGTTTTGTGCTGTATGGTTCTATGGTTCTATGATCTTCCTTAACTTTGAAGACCTCCAACAGTTCAGTATTCCCTTTTCTAAATAACAAAGCCTAGCCTAGGTGACCCGAAACATTGACTGTCCACCTCCCCCCACAGATGCTGCCTGACCCACTGAGTTCCTCCAGCATTTTGTTTGTTGCTCCAGATTCCAGCATCTGCAGACACTTGTGCCTCCGAGCGTATCCAGTCCTTCCTTGTGCAAAAAACATCAGCTCATCATTTCGTGAATCTTTTTCCCACTTACTCCAGTGCTTTCTATGGGAGCCTTGGCCTTACGTACAGGGATACCTGTGATGCAGCCTCCCTCTGGACGTAGCCTTCCTGCAGGGAGGCAATCTTCCTCCACACATTTCTCTTCATTCACAAGCAATGAAGATTTGAAATATACAAGGACAGGAAACAGTAACGTACCTGACTGGAGTCTCCATGAACAGCATCCACTGCCTCGGTTCCCTCTGCAATAAACAAGAGCACCACTTATTCTCACTATGTGTGTGTGCTGCTTACATCTCATTGTCTGTAAAAGTCACGTGAGAACGATAAGGCAAGGCACCCCTGGTGTGCTGATTCTGTGCTCACTATGTGGCATCTTCTACACTGGAGAAACCAGAAGCAGTTCTGATAAAGGTCATTAACTGCACTGTGTTCTCTACCATCTCCTGCCTGATCCGCTGTCCATTTCCAAAAGTCTGTTGTATTTCACACTTCCAGAGGCTCTGTATCTGACAGCTGCAGCAAATCTTTTTCTCCATCCTGTGATTTTATTCACCTCCTCCAAACAGACCAGCTGTGATGACAGTCTTCAGCACCCACTCTCAGCCAACACCAACACATCACATCGCCCAGCTCCACCCTCTCCTAAACACTTCCTCCGTTCTCTCCCATCCCACCCACCTCTCTGCAATTTAAAACAGATTTGATTTCTACCTTTTTCGAGTGATGATCAGATTTTATTGACCAGAAATGTTCCTGTTGATCCTCGCTCCACGGTGCTGCCTGACTGCTGAGCACCTCCGTCATTCTCTGTTTTTACAAACATGGGTATTTGGAGCGGGGCAGCCACTCAGTCCGCAGCTGCCTCACTGCTCAATAAGCTCATGGCTGATCTGATTGTTACCACATGCTTCTCTACCCTAGGAACTTTCCACCCTTTTGCTTTCAAGGAATCCATCTACGTTTGCCTTAAAAATATATGAAGACTCAGCTTCTAACGTCATAGATTCATACAGCACAGAAACAGGCCCTTCAGCCCAACATGACCATGCCGACCAAGATGTCCATCTAAGCTAGTCTCACTTGCCCATATTTGGCCCATATCCCTCTAAACCTTTCCTGCCCAGGTACCTGTCGAACTTCCTTTTAAATGTTGTTAACATACCTGCCTCAACCACTTCCTCTGGCAGTTCATTCCATACACTCACCACCCAGTGTGAAGAAGTTGCCACTCAGGTCTCTTTTAAATTTTTCCCCTCTCACCTTAAACCTGTGCCCTCTAGTTCTTTATTCTCTTTCCCTGGGAAAAAGACTGTGTCCATTCACCCTATCTATGCCCTTCATGATCTTATACACTTCTACAAGGTCACCCCTCAGTCTCCTACACTCCAAAAAAAGAAAGTCCCAGCCTGCCCAATCTCTCCCTATAACTTAGGCCCTCGAGTCCTGGCAACACTCATAAACCTTTGCATTCTTTCCAGCTTAATGACATCTTTCCTATAACAGGACAACCAAAACTGTACACAATATTCCAAGTGTAATGTCACCAAAGTTTTGTACAACTGCAACATAACATCCCACCTCCTATACTTAATGCCCAGACTGATGAAGGCTGGTGTGCCAAACACCTTCTCCACCCTGTCTACCTGTGATGCCACTTTTAGAGAACAATGTCCTTGTAATGCAAGGTCCCTCTGTTCTACAACAGTCCCCAGGGCCCTGCCGTTCACTGTGAAAGTCCTACCTGGATTTGTCTTCCCAAAATGCAACATCGTGCACTTATCTGAATTGAACTCCATTTGCCATTCCTCGGCCCACTGACCCAGCTGATCAAGATCCCTCTGTAATTTATGATAACCTTCTCCGCTGTCTATAACACCACCTATTTTAATGTCATCTGCACACTTACTAACCGTGCCTTGTACATTCTCATCCAAATCGTTTAGATAAGTGACAAACAACAAAGGTCTCAGCAGTGACCCCTGAGGCACACCACTAATCACAGGCCTCCAGTCCAAAAAACGTTCCACCATCAGCCTCTGCTTCCTACTGTTGAGCCAATCACAAATCCAGTTAGCTAGCTCTCCCTGGATCCTATGCGTTCTAATCTTCCAGACTAACCTTCCTACCAGGAAGATGCTGTCCCTGAACTCTTGATATTGCAGTTAAAAGCCTCCCACTTGCCAGATGTCCCTGTATCAGCAAACACTCACCCAATCGACGTCTGCATGCTTCTTCCCCTTCCCCTCCCCACTTCCTTCCCCCTTTCCTTCCCCTCCCCTCCCTCCCCCACCCCTCCCTCCCCTCCCCCTCCCCCCCTCCCCTCCCCTTCCCCCTCCCCCACTGTCAGATCTCTCCCTTTTCAGTTCTCCCTACCTGACCAGATAACAGAGCCTCCCAGACACCCACCGCTGGCTATACTCCCCATCATCACAACATTCTTGTCACTCCCCCTCCCGCACTGAATCACCCGGAACCCCAGTGCTGTGAGCACTTCGCTCTTTCTCCCTCATTTTGGAAAAGGAACCGACCAACTTCAATCAGAAACATAACAAGAGGCAAAAATACATCAGTCACACGGTGGACGGGACACGGGCCGTTCCTTCCGCGATATTCTACAACCACCGAATGATGAACGACCAGTTCACTTGGTTTAGCGGATAAACACAGCGACAACACACTGAGGAAGATAAAAGTGTTTCAAAGGATTCTGCGGCCCACCCCCTGTCTCATCTGCCGACTGTTTACGACCGCCAGAACTGTTAGTCTGTTGGCGTTTCATTGAAACCAAGCAAAACCTAATCTGTAAATGCAGAATTCCCTCAATGCTACAGCGAGATGTCAGGTCAAATTACCAGATTATCATGTTGAATTTAACGTGGATTATGGGAGATAAACTGTTTCCACAAGATAAAGCAACCGTGTTTGCCTGTGACACCTTCACAGAAAAATACACCGGCAGATTAACCAGGGCACCAGAACAAGGCGAATTTCATTTAAAATCTCGGTGTTGAAGGAGCGGCCGAGCTGTGGGCACACGAAGCTGCCGGGTGAGGAGGCTCTCTCCCCCGACCCTGCCACCCGTCCTGTCGCCAGCAGCGGCGATAAACTCCCCTGACCATCTGTCACCCGCACTGACAATGCACCTGATCAGGGAGACGTGCAGTGACAGGCCGAGGGTGTGTAACACGGTCACTGCTGGCCCCAGGGAGATTTCTGCAGCTGCGGGGGCGGTATTCCCGTTCCCTGCCGCTGGCCCCGTGCCCCCGGGGGCATCATGTACCTCGGTACCATAACATGGTGAATACTGCAGCCCCCGAACTGCTGCTCCCCGGGCTCACCGGTCGGAGAGGCTGCCGGTGGCTCCCACCGCTTCATCCAACGACCGTGGGACCGGCAGCCAGGGTGGGCCAGATGTTTGGCCGGAGTCGACCAGATGTTTGGCCGGAGCCCACCTGTTCCTGGTGCTCAGAAGCCCCGGTACCTTCTCACTTACAGATACACCTGTGCCACCCTCCCACCAGAGACCGGGCGCCCACCCAGATGTGGAGCCGAACATCCAGCTGTTGTCCGGTGTGGGAGCCGCCTTGCCTCTGGCCGCGGCGGGGGCAGGGGTGGGGTGAGGCTCACCTCGGGCTGCGGTGTCGGCCGAGTCGGGCTCCGGGCCAGTCTCACCCTCGGGCTGGGACTCGATGCCCTGCATCTGGGCGTGATGTTGGCGCTGGAAGGCAGCGGCCGCATCCTCAGCCCCAGGAGCAGCGCCGTTTCCAACATCCATGTCGCCGGTGCCGTGTGAAGAATCAGCGGGAGACGGAGAAGCTGCCGCAGGATCGGACAGCTGCCGCGTTCATCCAGCGGCGGGTCGGGCGGATCAGCGCAGAAGCACGAGTGGCGGTGTCTGCGGCTCGGCTCGGCTCGGGGACTGAGCCAAGTGCGGGCTCTGACCTGCCCCGCCCGCACCCCGATCCCATCCCATCCCCAATCCCGATCCCAACCGGGTCCGCCAGCCCAGGGCACCAGGAATAAATCGGTTCTGAGAGTAGTGCTTTTATTGGAAAAAAGATTCTGAGGGCAGGGAGTCAGCCTGAGGAGGTGACAATATGTGTGGACGAGGGCAGTGCAGCGATGGGGTCCAACTGGACTTCAGTCAAGCCTTTGCAAGGTCCCAGGTGGGAACTGGTCCAAAAGAGTTGAATCCGTGGCATCCAGGACAAATTGGATCCAAACTTGGCTTGGTGATAGTAGGGAGAGGGTGACAGGGGAGGGTTAATTTTGCGATTGGAAGCCTGTGACCAGTGGTGTAGCACAGGGATCGGTGTCTGGACTGTTACCGTTATATACCGCATTACTGATGTGGATAGGAATGATTAGAAGGGATGCAGTTGACGTGGAAACTGGTGGTGATGTGGTGGTGAGGAATATAGCTGCAGGCTCCAGGGTGACCAGTTGGTAAACCGGGCGGAATGTAATCCTGAGAAGTGCGAGGTGATGCACAGTGGGATGACCAGTGACAGGATATACAGGGTGAATGGTGGGGTCCTAGGGAGTAATGAGGAACAGAGGGACCTTGAAGATAGCAGCACATGGGGTAAAGGTGGTGAGGAGGGCAGGTGAAGTATTTGCCTTCATTGAACAGGGAGAATCTGATACAACTTTCCAAAGCATTGATCAGACCACAGCTGGAGCACTGTGTACAGTGCTGGTCACCACACTACAGGAAGGAGGTGACTGCACTGGAGAGGGAGCAGAGGAGATTCACCAGGATGTTGCCTGGGATGGAGCGGTTCAGTTACGAGGAGAGGCTGGGTTTATATTACACAGAGAGTGGCAGGTGCCTGGAACCCACTCCCAGGGGAGGTGGTGGAAGCAGATAGGACAGCAATGTTTAGGAGGCATTTAGACAGGCAGATGAACAGCAGGGATTGGAGGGATATGGACCATGTTCAGGCAGATGTGCAGTTTACATTGGCATCATGGTCAACATAGACATGGTGGGCCGAAGGGCCTGTTTCTATGCTCTATGACTCTGATGAACAAAGGCAAGTTAGAAGATGAGAGTGAACAGGGAAGAAACATAAAGATGGAGTCTAAGAACCTCCCTGGATTAGCCATGTGGCAGCAAGTATCGGGGTAGGAGGACAGGCTGGATGAATGTGTGGATGGGGCAAGAGGAGGGCTTTAGGTTTCTGGATCACTGGAAGCATTTCTGGAGTAAGTGCAAACTATGCAGACTTGATGGGTCACACCTGAACCAGAATGGGTCCAACATGCTGGAGGGCATGAGGTGGGATAGGATCATACAGGATAGAAACTGGCCCTTCAGCCCAACTCGTCCATGCTAACCAAACTGCTGACCTGAGCTAGTCCCATTTGGCCCATATCAGTCTAAACCTTTCCTATCCACGAACCTGTCCAAGTGTCTCTTAAACGTTGTAACTGTACCTGCCTCACCCACTTGTCATCTCACCTCGTCACCCCTCTCAGTTTGAACCTGTACCCTCTAATTTTAGACTCCACTAACCTGCAGAAAAAACTGTGACCATTCACCTTATCAATGCCCCTCATGATTTTACAAACCTCTATAAGGTCACCCCTCAGCCTCCTATGCCCTAGGGAGAAAAACCCCAGCATATCCTGCCTCTCCTTATAACTCAAGCCCTCCAGTCCTGGTAATACCCTTGTGAAAATGTTCTGCACCCTTTCCATCCTTCCTACAGTACGGTCACTAGAACCACACACAATACTCTTAAGTGTGGTCTCACCAGCGTCTTGTACAGCTGTAATGTGACGTCCCAACTCCTGTATTCAATGCCCAGATGGATGAAGGCTAGCGTGTCAAACACCTCCTTCACCACCCTGTCTACCTATGTTGCCACTTTAAGGGAACTATGTAGTTGTACCCCTAGTCTCTCTGTTCTACAACACTCTCCAGGGTCCTTCCATTTACCGTGTAGTTCCTGCTCTGGTTTAACTTACCAAGATACACCTTGGTCAATGATTTACTGATGCTGTTGAGGAGTGTTTAAACTAATTTGGCAGGGGGATGGAACACAGAGTGGCAGTACAGTAGGTTATGAGGAACAGCCAATTATAGAAGGAAAACCAAGTCAGTCTACTTGGCAGAGCATACATCGACTTGACAAGGCAAACGGGAAGAATGAAAGACTGGGCACTGATTTTTGCAACAAATATGGCTGATGTAGTCTTTGACAAGGTCCTACATGGGAAATTAATCCAAATATTTAGAGCCCATGGGATCTAAAGCAAGTTGGCAAATTGGATCATAAATAGGGTTGGTAACAGGAGGCAGAGGGTGATAGTGGAGGGTTAATTTTGTGATTGAAACCCTATGACCAGTGCTAGGAACCTTATTGTGTTATATACATTAATGATTCGGATATGAATGTAGGAGGTAGGTTTAGTAAATCTACAGATGACACAAAAATTAGTGGTAATGTTGACAATGAAGAAAGTCCTCGGCCACAGAATGATATTGATCAGTCGGTAAGATGGGCTGAGCAATGGCACCTAATCCTGATGCAAGATGATGCTTTCTGGGAGATCTAATAAGGGTAGGACATAAACCATGAATGGTTGGACATGGGGTATTTAAGGAACAGAGTGACCTTGTTGTATGAGTCCATAGGTCCCTGAAGGGGTCACCACAAATAGATAAGTGGTGAAGGTGGCACACATTGGCTGAGGCACAGAATATCAGAGCAGGGGGGTTCTGGTACAACTGTCTACATGGACTTCAGTATAGCCTTTGACAAGGTCCTACATGGGAAATTAATCCAAATATCCAGCTGGAGTACTGTGGACCTGTGGACAGTCCTGGTTGCCACACAATAAGAAGGACATGAATGTACTGGTGATGGTGCGGAGGAGATTCACCTGGATGTTGCCTGGGATGGAGCATTTCAGTCACCCAGATAGGCTGGGTTTATTTTCCTTTGAGTGGAGGGGACTGAGTGGGGAACCTGGTAGTTGTACATATTTATGAGGGATAGATATGAGGAAACTTTGGCCCATAGCAGAGGTGTCTAAAATTGGGCAAAAGTTTAAGATCAAGGGTAAAAGGTTTTGAGGGAATCTGGGGAAGGGTTTTTTCACGCAGGGGGTTGTTGGAATTGGAACAAACTGGTTGAGTGGGTGGTGGAGGCAGAGACTGATAGCACAAGTATCTAGATGAACACTTGAGCTTGCAAGGTATACAGACCAAGAGCTGGTAAATGGGGTTACCACGGGCACTTGATGGTTGGCATGGACATGATGGACCAAGAGACCTGTTTCTGTGCTGTATGACCCTCTGATATTGTTCCTATCACAGAGATGTGGTGAAAGAAGGGCAGACAAACAAAGGACTGCAGATGCTGGAATCTGGATGAAAACCACGATGATGCTGGAGGAACACAGCAGGCCAGGCAGCATCTGTAGAGAAAAGCAGGCGGTCAACGTTTTGGGTCAGGATTCTTCTTCAGGATGATTGGCAACTCAACATTCCAGGTTATGGAATCTTCAGGCATGTTGCAGAGAAGGCATTACAATATTAATCAACGGGTCCATTACTGCAGTAAGGAGGAAGGACATCCTGAAGGCTCTTCAAATGAGACTTACGCATGGAGCTTGGAAACAAATGGAGAGGCAATCACTTTGGAGGTGTATCGTAGGTCTCCAAATAGTCAGAAGGAAAGGGAGCAGACGTGTAGATAGTGTAAAAATAACAGGGTAATGGGATTTCAACTTTGCCTCCCACAAAATTGCTGCTGGTGGAGCTGCTGCCTCACAGCTCCAGCAACCTGGGCTCAGTCCTGATGTTTGGTGTTGTCTGTGCGGTTTGTACATTCTCCCTCTGACTGCACGGGTTTCTCCCACATCCCAAACATGGGTTCAGTGAAAATGGCGGGTCTGTCACAAGGAGAAATTAGAAGCACAAATCAGCACCAAGACCTCACTTGTCGGGCAGTGAAAGGGGCCCTCCTGGTCAGACCCTTCCTGCACAGCTGGGCCTCAGTCCCAATGCCAAGGTCTGTTGAGGTTTGCCACAAGCAGCTGCATAACAGAGGACTCTGATCCAAGGTCACATACTGAGACAAGCATCAACTGCGGTGAGAAGGTTGTCAACTCAGTGAAAGAAACAATTTGGCCTGCCTGATTTTCAACATAAGGAGATTTCCACAAGCAAGTCCTGTGCTGTGCTGTAATACTGTATGTAAAAGTTGCTGACTGGCATATTCCAGGCTGCAGGAGTACATGCTGAGGCATACACTGGATTGGTACAGCCAAAAAGCAACAAAGAACCACTAAGCAAGCAATAAGGAAAAGGAAGATAGATTATGAAAGTAAACTAGCACAAAATATAAAAACAGATAGTAAAAGTTTCTATAATTATATAAAGCAGAAAAGGGTGGCTAAAGTGAACGTAGGTCCCTTGGAAGATGAGAAGGGGGAATTAATATTGGGTAATATGGAAATGGCTGAGGCCTTGAACGACTATTTTTTGTTGATCTTCACGGTGGAGAACACGTCTAACATGCCAAAGAGAGATGTTATGGATGCGATGGGAGGTGAGGACCTTGATCCAATCGCTGTCACTAAGGAGGTAGTGATGAGCAAACTAGTGGGCCTAAAGGTAGACAAGTCCCCTGGTCCTGATGGGATGCATCCCAGGGAACTGAAAGAAATGGTGTAAGTTATAGTAGAGGCTTTGTGATAATTTACAAAAATTATCTGGACTCTGAGCAGGTTCCGGTGGATTGAAAGACAGCAAATGTCACGCCACTGTTTAAAAAAAGGATGTAGGCAAAAGGCAGGTAACTATAGGCCAGTTAGCTTAACGTCTGTAGTCGGGAAAATGCTTGAAGCTTTCATTAAGGAAGAAATAGCAAGACATCTGGATAGAAGTGGTTCCATCAGGCAGACACAACATGGATTCAGGAAGGGCAGATCCTGTTTGACAAACTTACTGGAGTTCTTTGAGGATACAATGAGTGTGGTGGATAGAGGGGAACAGGTGGACATTCTATACTTGGATTTCCAGAAGGCATTCGATAAGGTGCCTCATAGAAGATATCCATAAGATAAGAATGAATGGAGTTGGGGTTAAGGTATTAGCATGGATAGAGGATTGGTTAACCAATAGATGGCAGAGAGTTGGAATAGGAATGAGAGCGGGAAGCAGCTTGAAGAGCAAGTCTCAGGCTAATTGGGCAGCAGCAGCCAATAAAAAGAAGGTAAGCTCAAGTGGAGCGGCCATTGTGGAGTGTCCATTGTGTGAGTGGCTCAGTGTCAGAGTGGGACCTTGAGGCTTTGGCTCAAGAGGCTTCGGCGTGAAGAGGTGGAGTAAGTGAGCGGAGGCTGAGGTGAGGATCAGGTAAGGTTTCTTTTTTCCTTATTGCACAGTTTCGAGCACTGGGAATGGCAGGCAGGGCAGGAGTTTGCTCCTCTTGTGGGATGTTGGAAATCAGGGAGACCTCCATTGTCCCTCATGACCACACCTGCGAGAAGTGCATCCGGCTGCAGCTCCTTACAGACCATGTTAGGAAACTGGAGCTGGATGAACTCTGGATGATAGACAGGAGTTACTGGGAGGCAGTTACACCGAGGTCGCAGGATGCAGCTGGGTGACTGTCAGGGGAGAGAAAGGAAATCGGCAGTCAGTGCAGGGTACCCCTGTGGCAGTTCCCGTCAACAAGTACGTTGTTTTGGATACTGCTGGGGGGTGGGGGGGGCGGGATCTACCAGTGGAAAGCCACAGCAGCCAGGTCTCTGGCACTGTATGGCACAAGGAAGGGGGGAGGACTGTGGTAGTGAGAGGGGATTCATTGGTTAGGGAACAGATAGGAGATGCTGTCAATGATAAGGAGACTCCCAGATGGTATGTTGCCTCCCAGGTGTCAGGATCAGAGACATCTCGGATCGAGTCCACAGCATTCTTAAGGGGGAGGGAGAGCAGTCAGGAGTTGTGGTACACATTGGAACCAACAACATAGATAGGAAAAGGGATGAGGTCCTGAAGACGGAATATAGGGAGTTAGGAAGGAAGCTAAAAAGCAGGACCTCAAGGGTGGTAATCTCTGGATTGCTGCCTGTGCCACGCACCAGTGAGGGTAAGAATAGGAAGATATGGCAGACGAATGCATGGCTGAGGAGTTGGTGCAGGGGGCAGGGTTTCAGATTTGGGGATCACTGGGATCTCTTTTGGGGAAGGTATGACCTGTACAAAAGGGGTGGGTTACACCTGAACTCGAGAGGACCAATGTTCTTGTGGGCAGGTTTGCTAGGGCTGTTGGGGAGGGTTTAAACCAGGTTGGCAGGGGGATGGGAATCAGAGTGTTAGGTCAGATGATGGAGCAGTTGATGCAAAGGAGATACTGTGAGGAAGGGTAGACAGTGGATAGGTCATAAACGCAGTCAGTTGGATGGGTTGAAATGTCTTTAATGCGAGAAGTATTAAGAATAAGGGTGATGAACTCAGAGCATGGATCAGTATGTGAAGTTGTGGCCATTACAGAGACTTGGCTGTTGCAAGGGCAGGAATGGCTGCTGGATGTTCCAGGGTTTAGATGTTTCAAAAGGGATAGGGAAGGAGGTAAAAGAGGCGGGGGAGTGGCATTGCTAATCAGGGACAGTATCACAGCTGCAGAAAGGGAGGACATCATGGAGGGATCATCTACTGAGTCAGTGTGGATGGAAGTTAGGAACAGGAAGGCAGCAATCACTCTATTGGGAGTATTCTATAGCAAACCCCCCCCCCCCCCCCCCCAATAGCCACCAGGACACTGAGGAGCAGATAAGTAGGCAGATTTGAAAAGGTGCAAAAATAACAGGGTTTTTGTCATGGGAGACTTCCCTAATATTAATTGGCACCTCCTTAGTGCAAAAGGCTCAGATGGGGCAGAATTTGTTAGGTGTGTCCAGGAAGGATTTCTGACACAGTCTGTGGACAGGCTGACTAGAGGAGAGGCCATAATGGATCTTCTACTAGGCAATGAGCCTGGTCAGGTGACAGACCTGTCAGTGGGCGAGCATTTTTGAGAGAGTGACCACAACTCCCTAACCTTTCACATTAGCCATGGACAGGGATAGGAGCAGACACTATGGGACAATTCTCAATTGGGGGAGGGCTAATTACGATAGTAATAGGCAGGATCTTGGGAGCATAAATTGGGAACAGATGTTCTCAGGGAAATGCACAGAAGAAATGTGGAGGCTTTGTAGGGAACACTTGCAGGGGGTTCTGGATAGGTTTGTCCCACTGAGACAGGGAAAGGATGGGAGGGTAAAGGATCCATGGTCGACGAGAGAGATGAAACATTTAGTCAAGAGGAAGCATGCTTGAGCTTTAGGAAGCAAAAGTCAGCCCGGGCTCTTGAAAATTATAAGGTAGCCAGGAAGGAGTTTAAGAAGGGCCTTACGAGAGCTAGAAAGGGACATGAGAAGGCCTTAGTGAGTAGAATTAAGGAAAACCTCAAGGAGTTCTACAACTACGTGAGGAACAGGAGGATGTCTAGAGTGAGGGTAGGACTGCTCAGGGATAAAGGAGGAAAAATGTGCCTGGAGGTGAAGGAGGTAGGGGAGGTCCTTAAGGAATACTCTGCTTCAGTGTTCACTAAGGAGAGAGACTTTGACAAATATGAGGTCAGTGTAGAACAGGCTAATGTGCTGGAGCATGTGGAAGTTAAGAAAGAGGCAGTGTTGGAGATTCTGAAAAACATTAGGATAGATAAGTCCCCAGGACCGGATGGGATAGACCCCAGGTTACTACAGGAGGCGAGGGAAGAGATTGCTGGGGCATCAATAATGATATTTGCATCCTCCCTGGCCACAGCAGTGGGACCAGAAGATTGGAGGATGGCTAATGTTGTTCCTTTGTTCAAGAAAGGTAATAGGGATAATCCTGGGAATTATAGGCCAGTGAGTCTTACATCAGTGGTGGGCAAGCTATTGGAGAGTGTTCTCAGGGACAGGATTTATGAGCATTTGGAGAAGCATAGTCTTAATAGGGATAGTCAGCATGGCCACGTGAGGGGCAGGTTGTGCCTCATGAGCCTAATTGAGTCTTTCGAGGAGGTGACAAAATAAATAGATGAAGGTAGAGCGGGGGATGTGGTGTATATGGACCTTAGTAAGGCATTTGACAAGGTTCCCCATGGTAGGCTCATCCAGAAAGTCATGAGGCATAGGATCCATGGAGACTTGCACCTATGGATTCAGAATTGGCTTGCCCACAGAAGGCAGAGGGTGGTAGTAGATGGAGAATATTCTGCCTGGAGGTTGGTGACTAGTGATGTCTGCAGGGATCTGCTCTGAGACCCCTGCTCTTTGTGATTTTTATTAATGACTTGGATGAGGAAGTGGGGGGATGGATTAGTAAATCTGTGGATGACACGGAGGTTGGAGATGTTGTGGATAGTGTAGAGGGTTGTCGTAGGTTACAACAGGATGCAGAGCTGGGCTGAGAAGTGGCAGATGGAATTCAATCCAGAAAAGCGTCAAGTGAAGAATGAACATGAAGGCAAAGAACAAGGTTAATGGCAGGATTCTGAGCAGTGTGAAGGAACAGAGGGATCTTGGGGTCCAAGCACATAGATCCATCAAAGGTGCTGCGAAAGATGATAGGGTTGTTAAGGCGGTGTATGGTGTGTTGGCCTTCATTAGTCGGGGTATTGAATTCAAGAGCTGTGAGGTGATGTTGCAGCTCTATAAAACTCTGGCCAAACCACACCGAGTATTGTGTTCAGTTTTGGTCACCTCATTATAGGAAGGATGTGGAAGCTTTAGAGAGGGTGCAGAAGAGGTTTACCAGGATGCTGCCTGGATTAGAGAACATGTCTTATGAGGAAAGGTTGAGCGAGCTAGGAATTTTCTCCTTGGAGTGATGCAGGATGAGAGGTGACTTGATAGAGGTGCATAAGTTTATGAGAGGCATAAATAGAGTTGACAGCCAGCACCTTTTCCCCAGGGCGGTAATAGCCAATACCAGAGGACATCCGTTTAAGGTCAGAGGAGGAATGTTCAGGGGAGATATCGGAGGTAGGTTCTTTACACACAGAGTGGTGGGTGCCTGGAACGCACTGCTGGGGGTGGTTGTAGAGGCTGATACAATAGGGACACTTAAAAGCCTCTTAGATTGGCACATGGATGTAAGAAAAAGGGAGGGTTATCGGCTGTGCAGGAGGGAAGGGTTAGACTGATCACGTAGGAGGGGCCGTACTGTTCTATGTTCTAAATGGGTGTTTCTCTGGTTGGCAATCAGTGGTGAGCGGGGTGCTGCAACTGTTAGTGAAGAAAGGGGAGATCACAGAATGGTCCCACACCGGGGGGAGTGGACGGTCCACCCCATGGAGACACAGGGACTACAGATGCTGGAGTCTGGGGCAGGCACAGTCTGCTGGAGGAACTCAGCGGGTTGAGCAGCATCTGTTGGGGGAGAGGAATGGTGGATGTTTTGGGTCGAGACCCTGCATCAGAACTGGTAGTAGAGAGGGGAGATGATCAATGTAAGGAGACGAGGCAGGGGCTGGTAGATGATAGGTGGAACCAGGTGAGGTGGGGGATGATGGGCAGATGGAGGAGGAGATGGGAAGATAAGGCCAAGGGAGGAGAAACCCAGGTGTGTGGGTGGTGGGCAGATGGAAGCCGGTGGGGAAGGGGAAGAGACCGAGATAACTGTGGGGAGTGGGAAAGGCAAACAAAGGGAGAGAGAACCTAGGTGGACCCATATTCAACCCCCGGGTCTCTTCTGCCATTCATCAAGATTCTGGATGACCTTTTACCTCTACCATTTCTCTGCCTTATCCCCGTACCACCTGACCGCTCTATTGTTCTTCACTTTGATTGCAGTTAATGACTGAGCTGCCACCAGAGCCCTCCCAAGAAGAGGATTCCAAAGATGAGTGACGAAATTTCTCCTCGTTGAAGTCCTAAGCAGTATCCCCTTTATTGTTAGACAGTAACCACCTGTTCTAGACTCCACAGCCAGAGGAAACATATTCCCTGCCTTCATGTCATCAATAGAATTTCTGTCTGTTTCAATGAATGTGGCGATGATTCAATGGGACACTTCAGGGGATGACAAGTTTACCATACAGGGAAAGTTTGAATTGACTGGGAACTATCTTCCCAAGTTAGAAGAACGATAGGAGATTTCATCAAAACCTAGAAAGTTCATAAAGTGTTGACAGACTAGATGCAAGGAGGATGTTTCCTCTGCCTAGCATGTCGAGGGCCAGGAGAAACAATGTAAGAATTAGAATAGGCATTTTATAACTGAGGTGAGGAGCAATTTCTTCACACGGAGGGTGGTGAATCTTTAGCTATGGAGGCTCAGTCATTGCGTTCATTCAAAATGGGGATTGATAGATTTGTGGACATTAAAGAAATCAAGGGTTATAGGGATAGGGAAGGAAGGTGGAAGTTCAGCCGTGCATGGTGGACCTGATTCCAAGAGCTGGGCAGCCAACTTATGCTTATGTTTTGTAGAGTATGGACATTTAGCCCATTGAGTCCATGCCGTCCATCTACCACAGATTTACACTATTTTTATTCTCCCCTCATTCCCATCAGTTCCAACTTCTATTCTCTCTCCAAGGTAAGGGTACAGGTCAGGGAGTTGTGGTCACTGTCTCTGAAATGCTCACCCACTGAGAGTCTGACACTTGACCAGGTTCATTGCCAAGTACCGGATCCAAAATGGCCTCTCCTCTAGTCAGCCTGTCCACATCTTGTGTCAGGAATCCATCCTGGATACACCTGACAAATTCCACCCCATCCAAACCTTTTGCAGTAAGAAGGTGCCAATCAGTATTAGGGAAGGTGAAATCACCCATGACAACAACCCTGTTATGGTATCGGTATTGGTTTATTATTGTCACTTGTACTGAGGTACAGTGAAAAGCTTGTCTTATAAACCGATCGTACAGGTCAATTCATTACACCGTGCAGTTACGTTGAGTTAGTACCAAGTGCATTGAAGTAGTAAAAGTAAAAACAATAACAGTACAGAGTAAAGTGTTACAGGTACAGAGAAACTGCAGTGCAATAAGGTGCAAGGTGACAACAAGGTAGATCGTGAGGTCAGAGTCCATCCCATTGTATAAGGGAACCATTCAATAGTCTTATCACAGTGGGGTAGAAGCTGTCCTTGTCTGGTGGTACGTGCCCTCAGGCTCCTGTATCTTCTACCCGATGGAAGAGGGGAGAAGAGAGAATGTCCCGGGTGGGTGGGGTCTTTGATTATGCTGGCTGCTACACCAAGACAATGAGAGGTAAAGACAGAGTCCAAGGAGGGGAGGCTGGTGTCCGTGATGCACTGGGCTGTGCAACTCTCTGCAGCTTCTTGCGGTCCTGGGCAGAGCAGTTGCCGTACCAAGCCGTGATACATCCAGATAGGATGCTTTCTATGGTACATCGGTAAAAGCTGGTGAGAGTCAAAGGGACAAACAAAATTTCTTTAGCCTCCTGAGGAAGTAGAGGCGCTGGTGAGCTTTCTTGGTCGTGGCATCAACGTGATTTGACCAGGACAGGCTGTTGGTGATGTTCACTCCCAGGAACTTGAAGCTCTCAACCCTCTTGACCTCAGCACCATTGATGTAGGCAGGTGCATGTACACTGCCCTCTTTCCTGAAGTCAATGACCAGCTCTTTTGTTTTGTTGACATTGAGGGAAAGGTTGTTGTCACGACACCATTCCACTAAGCTCTCTATCTCCTTCCTGTACTCTGACTCATCGCTGTTTGAGATACGGCCTTCAATGGTGGTATCATCTGCAAACTTGTAGATGGAGTTAGAGCAGAATCTGGCCACAGTCATGAATGTATAGGGAGTAGAGTAGAGGGCTGAGGACGCAGCCTTGTGGAGCACCAGTGTTGAGAATAATCATGCTGGATTGTGGTCTGTTTGTTAGAAAGTCAAGGATCCAGTTACAGAGGGAGGTGTTGAGTCTTAGGTCTCGGAGTTTGGTGACAAGCTTGCACCTTTCCAAAATCTGCCTCCCGATCTGTTCCTCAGGGTCTCTGTTGCTATTGGGGGGTCTAGAGAATACTCCCAATAGTGTGATTGCTCCCTTCCTGTTTCTGACCTCCACCCACACTGACTCAGTAGATGATCCCTCCAGGATGTCTTCCCTTTCTACAGCTGTGACACTATTCCTGATTAGCAATGTCAGTCCCCCACCTCTTTTACCTCCCTCCGTGTCCCTTTTTGAAACATCTAAACCCCGGAACATTCAGCAGCCATTCCTGCCCTTGTGACAGCCACGTCTCAGTAATGGCCACAACATCGTAGTTCCATGTGTTGACCCATGCTCTAAGTTCATCACCCTTGTTCCAGATATTTCTTGCATTAAAATAGACCCACTTCAACCCATCCAACTGACTGCAATTTTGCTCAATCAAATGCTGATCCTTCCTCACAGTCTCTCTACACACTGCATCAACCATACACCAACTGCCCCATCCTCTGATCTATCACTTGGGTTCCCATCCCCCTGCCAAACTAGTTTAAACCCTCCCCAACAGTTCTAGCAAACCTGCCCGCAAGAATATTGGTCCCCCTCCAGTTCACGTGTAACCTGTCCCTTTTGTACAGGTTGTACCTTACCTAGAAGAGATTCCAATGATCCACAAATCTGAAACCCTGCCCCCTGCACCAATTTCTCAGCCACACATTCATCCGCCAAATCAATCTATTCTTACCCTCACTGGTGCGTTGCACAGGCAACAAATAGAGATTACTACCCTTGAGGTCCTGCTTTTCAGCTTCCTACCTAGTTCCCCACATTCACTTTTCAGGACCTCATCCTTTTTTCTACCCGCGTCGTTGGTACCAATGTGTACCACAACTTCTGGCTGCTCACCCTCCCCCTTTAAAATGCTGTAGACCTGATCTGAGCCATCACCGACCCTGGCACCTGGGAGGCAAGATACCATCCTGATCAGGCGTTGCCTGATAGGGTGCTGGAGGAGAATTCATTGGGGGCTTTTAGGAGGGACTTGGATGAGCACATGAATGAGAGGAAAACAGAGGAATATGGGCATTCTGTAGTTAGGAGGAATTAGCTATGTTGGGACAACATTGTGAGCCAAAGGGCCTGTTCTGTGCTCATTCATAAGGTCGGGAGGCATAGGATCCAGGGAAACTTGGCTGTGTGTATTCAGAATTGGCTCACTCATAGAAGGCAGAAGGTGGTGGTAGATGGAGCGCATTCTGCCTAGACATCATGACCTTACTGAATGGCGGAGCAGGCTCGACGGGCCTGATGGCCGACTCCTGCTCCTATTTCTTACGTTGAACTTATGTGCGTTGCAAAGGCTCTGTGGATAACGATCACACTCCTGGGTCCGTCACACCCCACCCACCCCAACCAACACCTATCCCCCACCGCCTTCACCCCAACCCCACACATCCATCACCCTCCCATCCACCCCTCCCCTCACCCACCCATCCCTCAGCCCCCAGTGTCCAGTCTGTCACACCCCACACCCTCTCACCCCAACACCACCCCTCCTCACCCCATCTCCCCTCAACTCCCCACCTCCCCCTCAGCCTCCCCCCAACCCCCCACCTCCCCCTCGTCTCCCCCTCAACCCCCTATCATCCCCCCATTCACATCGTTCAACTCCCTCAACCCCCTCCCCTCCCGCCCTCAAACCTTCCCAACCCCCTTCACTCTCCCACACCCAAGAACCCCTTCATCCCCTCTTACCCCCTCCCCCATCCCCCTCCCCCCCATCCCCTCACCCCCATCCCCCATCCCCTCACCCCCATCCCCCATCCCCTCACCCCCATCCCCCCCATCCCCCTCACCCCCATCCCCCATCCCCTCATCCCCCCCATCCCCCATCCCCTCACCCCCATCCCCCCCATCCCCCATCCCCCTCACCCCCTATCCCCCTCACCCCCTCACCCCCTCACCTCCCCATCCCCCTCATCCCCCTCCCCCTCATCCCCCTCATCCCCCTCACCCCCCTCTCCCCCTCACCCCCCTCACCCCCCATCCCCCTCATCCCCTCATCTCCCCATCCCCCCCACCCCTCACCCCTCACCCCCATCCCCCCCTCACCCCCCTCACCCCCATCCCCCCTCACCCCCCTCACCCCCCTCACCCCCCCATCCCCCTCACCCCCCCCCCCCCCCCCCCACGGTCCGATCCCTCACCGACCGCGGCGTCCGTCCTTCCCGGGGGCGGGGCCAGAACCGGAAGTGGCGGCGTTGCCAGGGCGACGGTGGGCCGGGATTGGCGCATGCGCCGCCGTCCTCGGGCCGAGATGCCGCGGGAGCTGGAGCTGTGTCCGGGCCGGCCCGTCGGCGGCCCCCACCCCTGCTTCATCATCGCCGAGATCGGCCAGAACCACCAGGGCGACCTGGGCATCGCCAAGAAGATGATCCGCATGGCCAAGGTGTGGGTGGGGGGCGGGGACCGGCGGGAGGGGGAGGCAGCGATGGAGCGGAGACCCGAGGGTTGGGGGTTGGGCACCGGACCGGGGGGAGGGAGAGGAGGGGGGGCCGGGGGGAGGGAGAGGAGGGGGGGGCGGGGGGAGGGAGAGGAGGGGGGGGGGAGGGAGAGGGGGAGGGAGAGGAGGGGGGGAGGGGGAGGGAGAGGAGGGGGGAGGGGGAGGGGGAGGGAGGGGAGGGGGGGTGGGGGGAGGGAGAGGAGGGGGGGGAGGGGGAGGGAGAGGAGGGGGGGGGGAGGGGGAGGGGGAGGGAGAGGAGGGGGGGGAGGGGGAGGGGGAGGGAGAGGAGGGAGGGGGAGGGAGAGGAGGGGGGGGGAGGGGGAGGGAGAGGGGGAGGAGGAGGGGGGAGGGGGAGGGGGAGGGAGGGGAGGGGGGGTGGGGGGAGGGAGAGGAGGGGGGGGTGGGGGGAGGGAGAGGAGGGGGGGGGGAGGGAGAGGAGGGAGGGGGAGGGAGAGGAGGGGGAGGGAGAGGAGGGGGGGGGAGGGGGAGGGAGAGGAGGGGGGGAGGGGGAGGGAGAGGAGGGGAGGGAGAGGAGGAGGGGGAGGGAGAGGAGGGGGGGAAGGGGGAGGGAGAGGAGGGGGGGAGGGGGGAGGGAGAGGAGGGGGGCAGGGGGAGGGAGGGGGGGGGGAGAGGGGGGAGGGAGAGGGGGGGGAGGGGGAGGGAGAGGAGGGGGGGAGGGGGAGGGAGAGGGGGGAGGGAGGGGGGGGGGGAGGGGGAGGGAGAGGAGGGGGGGAGGGGGAGGGAGAGGAGGGGGGGAGGGGGAGGGAGAGGGGGGGGAGAGGGGGGGAGGGGGAGGGAGAGGAGGGGGGGAGGGGGAGGGAGAGGGGGGGGAGAGGGGGGGAGAGGGGGAGGGAGGGAGGGGGGGGAGGGAGGGGGGGGAGGGAGGGGGAGGGAGGGAGAGGGGGAGGGAGGGGGAGGGGGGGGAGGGAGGGGGAGGGAGGGAGAGGGGGAGGGAGGAGGAGGGGGGGAGGGGGAGGGAGGAGGAGGGGGGGAGGGGGAGGGAGTGGGAGAGGGGGAGGGGGAGGGAGTGGGAGAGGGGGGGAGGGGGAGGGAGGGGGGGAGGGAGGAGGAGGGGGGGAGGGGGAGGGAGTGGGAGAGGGGGGGAGGGGGAGGGAGGGGGGGAGGGGGAAGGGGTGGGAGAGGGAGGGAGGAGGGGGGGGAGGGAGGGGGGGAGGGGGAGGGGGGGGGGAGGGGGGGAGGGGGGGGGGGAGGGGGAGGGGGGGGGGGAGGGAGGGGGGGAGGGGGAGGGGGGGGGAGAGGGAGGGGGGGAGAGGGAGGGGGAGGGGGGGAGGGAGGGGGGGAGAGGGAGAGGGGGGGGGAGGGAGGGGGGGGAGGGGGGGAGAGGGAGGGGGGGAGGGGGGGGAGAGGGAGGGGGGGGAGAGGGAGGGGGGGGGAGAGGGAGGGGGGGGAGGGGGGGGGGAGAGGGAGGGGGGGGAGAGGGAGGGGGGGGAGGGGGGGAGGGGGGGGAGAGGGAGGGGGGGAGGGGGGGGAGAGGGAGGGGGGGGAGGGGGGGGAGAGGGAGGGGGGGGAGGGGGAGAGGGAGGGGGGGAGGGGGGGGGGAGAGGGAGGGAGGGGGGGAGAGGGAGGGGGAGAGGGAGGGAGAGGGCGGGAGGGAGGAGAGGGAGGGAGAGGGGGGAGGGAGGGGAGGGAGGGGAGGGGGGGAGGGAGGAGAGGGAGGGGAGGGGAGGGGGGGAGGGAGGGAGAGGGCGGGAGGGAGGAGAGGGAGGGAGGAGGGGGGGAGGGAGGGAGGAGGGGGGAGGGAGGGGGGGGAGAGGAAGAGGAGGGGGGGGAGGGAGGGGGGGAGGGGGGGGAGGGAGGGGGGGAGAGGGGGAGGGAGGGAGGGGGTAGATGGAGGGAGGGGGGGGAGAGGGAAGGAGGGGGAGGGGGAGAGGGACAGGACTGGGGTAGAGAGAGGGAGGGGTAGGGGACAGGCGATGTGGGGGCGGGGGGGTGGAATACGACCCGGGGAGAGGGAATGAGGGGGTTTGGGGTAGGAGGGGTTTGGGTAGGAGGGGGTGGAGACTGGAGATGGGGGGGAACAGGACTGGGGGGGGTTGGGTGGGGACTGGATACGGGGCGGGGGGTGGGGACCAGACTCGGGGAGAGGGAGCAGCTCCATTTTTGCAGCCAGGAAGGTTGAGGAGTTGTCGTTGGATCCTCTCTCCCTTTAGCTGACGGCTCCCATCTGCACCCAGAGACGCCCCTTTCCACGGGCTGGGTCCTGCCTTTGCCCACAGTTTGCTCCCCCTCCTCCTGTTGACTGTGTGTGGTCTGTAAGTCACCCCCCCCCCCCCATGTGATTGCGTCCTTCCTTCTTTCTAAACTTTACTTCAATCTATGCAGCATCATCTGATGACCCAACATATTATGTACGTTTTTATATATGGTGAGAGTTTCTATCACTAAATGTGAAGTAATATTCATGCCACTAAAATACCAGGTAATGATCATCAACAAGTGACCTCAGCCGCTTCCCCTTGATAGTCAATGGGCATTATCAAGATTGTGATCAATGACTAAAGCTCAGCAGGCCAGGCAGCATCTGTGGAGAAAAGCAGGCGGTCAGTGTTTTGGGTCAGGACTGAAGATGGGAAAAGGGGAAGCCCAATATATAGGAGGGAAAAGCAGAGCAGTGATAGGTGGACAAAAGAGGGGAGGCGGGGTGGCCACAGGGTGGTGATAGGTAGATGTAGGTCAGAGATAGTGATAGGCAGGTGTGGGGGAGGAGGGGAGAGCAGATCCACCGGGGGATGGGTCAAAGGTAAGGAGAGGGGAAAAAAGGGGTAGAAACAAGAAAGAGAGGCTGGGAAAGGGAAGAAGAGAAGAGGCCTGGTGGGGTGGGGGGTTTGTGGGGAGGGGGGGTGGGGATAACTTAGTGAGACAATTCAATGTTCAGGCCGTTAGGCTGCAAGGTTCCAAGACGGAAAATGAGGTGCAGTTCCTCCAGTTTGTGCTTGGAATTCTCCCGGCAGTGGAGGAGGCCGAGGACTGATGTATCTGTGATAGTGTGGGAGGGAGAGTTGAAGTGACTGGGAGCAGGGGGATGCAGATCGCAGTTACAGACAGAGTGCAAGTGTTCTGCAAAACTGTCACCTGGTCTGCGTTTGGTCTCACCAACATAGAGAAGGCCACACTTGGAACCTTGCAGTCTAACGGCATGAGCGTTGAATTCTCCCACTTTAAGTAATCCCCATGCCCCTTCCCCACAGCCCTACACCCCCCCCCCCCCACCATGCTTCTCTTCTTCCCTTTCCTAGCCTATCTCTTATTTCTACTTTTCCCTGTCTTTCCTTACCTTTGACCCATCCTTCAGTGGATCTGCTCTCCCCTCCTCCCCCACACCTGCCTATCACTGTCTCTCACCTGCATCTACCTGTCACCACCCTGTGGCCACCCCGCCTCCCTTCTTTTGTCCACCTATCACTGCTCTGCTTTTCCCTCCTATATATTGGGCTTCCCCTTTTCCTATCTTCAGTCCTGAAGAAGGGTCCTGACCTGAAACGTTGACCGCCTGCTTTTCTCCACGGATGCTGCCTGGCCTGCTGAGTTCCTCCAGCATCATCGTGTTTTTCATCTGGATTCTAGCATCTGCAGTCCTTTGTTTCTCATTGACTAAAACTCTGCTGGCCCATCCACAAAAGTATCCTGGTTACAAGAGCTGGTCAGAAGCTAGGTTTCCTGCTTGGACTGACTTATCTCCTGACTTCCCAAGGCCTGGTCCTCATCTACAAGACACAAGTCAGGAGTGTGATGGGACACTCCACTTGCCGACATTGCTGCAGCTCCAGCAACTCTCAAGAAGCTCAACGTCATTTAGAACAAAACAGCCCACTTGACCCCATTGCCCAAGGGAATTGTGTCCTAATTATTTACTCTAAGGGTGCATATTGTTACTGCACCCTCTGCTGTGCCAAAGAAATCGATCCTGGAATACCCAAACTTTCCTTGTGGAATAGGATGGAATTGATCGTGGCTAAGTCCTGCATTCAAAATTGCTGCCAGTTTTGGTATTTAACTAAAGTAATTTTTATTTACTGTAAGCAGTATAGATTATGACGTTGTGCTGAACTAATTAAGATAGTAATTAAACCCCCAACTGATCTAATCCTTTCTGCCTACACCATGTCCATATCCCTCTGTTCTCTGCACACTCATGTGCCTGTCTAAGAGCCTCTTAAACATCTCTACTGTATCTGCCTCCACCCCCACCCCTGGCAGTGCATTCCAGGCACCCACCACTCTCTGTGTGTGCGTGTGTGTATATAAAAAAATGTCCAGCACATCTCCTCTCAACTTTCCCCCTCACCTTAAATGCATGCCCTCTAGTATTAGATATTTTGACTGTTCTAGGACTTTATACAACTGCTGGATTCACTCATTACCCTACTGTTTGATAATTTGCACTGATTCCAGTTACGTGACACACTGATTTTTAGTGATATTCATAAACTGCAGATGCTGGAAATCTGAAATAGTACTCAGCAGATCTGTCCTTTCCCCTCTTCCCTTCCCTCCATCCAGGGACACAAACGTCCTTCGCAGGTGAAGCAGTGATTCACTTGCACCTCTTCCAAGCCAGTGAACTGCATTTGGTGTTCACAGTGGTCTCCTCTACTCTGGGCAAACCAAACGCAGACTGGGTGATCGCTCTGCAGCGCACCTAAAGTGGAAGCTTGTGTCGCTCCTGCACTGTTGTAGCAAGGCCCAACACCAGCTTGAGGATCAACTCATCCTCCATCTGAGCACGTTATGGGCTGTAGGACTGAATTCTACAGCTTTGGGTAACTCGCTCCTTCTGCCTGTCATCCACTTGTGACTTTTGACTCTTTTTTTCTGTATTCATGCAGCTTGACCTACTGGGCGTGTCCCACAATCCTGTTGTTAACAACACAAAACAGAAGCATAATCTGCATCCAGCTGCCATTTTAAATCACTTGGTCTTGCTCTATCAGAGATATTACCCATCCCCATTCTCTCCTACTGACAGCCAACTTGATTTTCTCCCTTTCCCAGTTCTGGTGAAGGCTTCCAGAGCCCAAACACTAGTGATTTCTCTTTCCACAGCTGCTGCCTGATGCACTGGTTTCTTTAAAAAAAAATTCTCTACCTTGTTTTCTTTCTGGTCTTGTCCCTCCCAAGTTTTATGATCTATTATTCTGATTTCCTGGCACCAATTCTGCCCTCTTGCTCATGTTATGCCTAACTATTTTGGTGAACTTTTCTCTGTGGCTCTGAGTAGTACTGTTTCCCTTCAGAATTGGTTCTGTTCTGCTGTGAGGAGCTGAACATCAAATCTAAGCTCTCCTGTGCAAAACTGACGGAGTGCTGTACTGCCAGGTGGCATCTTTTGGGTGAGATGTCAAACCAAAGCTGATCTCTGGATGCAGGAGATCCATTTGAACCCCTTTGGCAGTTCTTGATATTCAGGCCAATATTATTCCCTTGCTCAATGACGATGATCAAATGATGCTTCATCATTAAGACAGTAATCGTATTTTTGTCTTGGGGCTTTGTGTTGAAAATTTGATATCGGGTGTTTTGTAAATTTGTACAGGGATTGAGATTTTAGATTTATGTTGGGCATTGTTTTGTAAATCTCTGCTGTTTCTTTTAGGAATGTGGGGCAGATTGTGCTAAGTTCCAAAAGAGTGAGTTGGAGTACAAATTTAACAAGGCGGCCTTGGAGAGGCCTTACCCATCCCAACACTCCTGGGGAGCCACGTACGGTGATCACAAACGCCACCTGGAATTCAGTCATGAACAGTACAGGGAGCTGTCAAAATTTGCACAGGAAGTTGGTATCTTTTTCACAGCGTCTGGTATGGATGAGGTGGGTTCTGTCCATAGGTTATTGCTAGCCAATTTATTACTGTTTTGTGACTTGATATTTTCAGGTGCCATGCAGTGTAAACATTGTAGATGCTGGAAAACAGAAATAAAAACAGAAAATATTGGAGATATTTAGTAGGTCAGGCAGCATGCGTGGGGTGAGAAACGGGACAATGGCTTTCATCACATCTGAAGGGTCGATGTGCACTGGCAACCCAATTGTACTGAATTGTGGGCCGAAGGGCCTGTTCCTGGACAGAGATCATCATGGCCACCAGGAAAGTGACAGGTGGACCTCTGTAGTTGATCACAGTATATATTCCATCACTGGTATTGTCTGCTGGCACTGTAACAATTCCTTGGTGTACTTGAAGCTGCCTTCAGGTTTGCCAGGGACACCATTTGGCTGGCACGTGGTGGGTTTGAATGACTTGTCCTCCAGCAGCCAGGAGGAACTGGCTCAGCTGAGCCTCTTCAGCTATACAGTGCGGCAGAGTCTATCTGTTACTCTTGATTCCACAACCCTTAGTGCTCTGCCCAACTGAAATAGATTTGGTTTAGCTCCTGCAGGAGACCAGTCTGCTCCCAGGTGGTATGTGTTTTATCCCAAGAGTAGACTGCTCTTGGGTCAGTTAGCAATGCTGAGGTGGGATCAGCACAAGGTTCTCCACACCAGAATCTTCTGCATCCCTACAAGCAGAAACCTGATCCATCAGCTGCTATGATCTGGAAATGTTGAGGCACAGCATCTCCAGATGGGAATGGCAGGCTCCGGCTTACAACCAGAGACACCCCTTGTCATCTTCAAGCACCTTCGTTCTGTCCACCACAAAAGCCAGAACCTCCAGGTGGCCACCCACTTCAATTCCACATCCCACTCCCATACTGACATGTCTATCCATGGCCTCCTCTACTGCCACGTTGAGGCCAGACACAGGTTGGAGGAACAACACCTCATATTTCGCCTTGGTGTCTCCAACCTGACGGCTTCAACGTCAATTTCTTTGACTCTGGTAAACCCCCCCTTGTTTCCCCTCATTCCTGTGGCCCCTGCCCTCGTGACGCCCAACTATTCCCCACCTTCACTTCATTCCATGGTCCACTGCCCCCTACTACCAGATTCCTCCTCCAGCCCTTCCACCTATCATCTCCCAGCTTCTTACCTCACTCCCTTTCATCCCCCCTCACCTGGACTCACCTGTCACCTGCCAGCCTGTGCTCCTCCCCCTCCCCTGACCACCTTATTCTGGGTCTGCCTGCCCTCTTCCTTTCCAGTCCTGATGAAGGGTCTCAACCCGAAACGTCAACTGTTTATTTCCCTCCACAGATGGTGCCTGACCTGCTGAGTTCCTCCAGCACTTTGTGTGTTGCTCCAGGTTCCAGCATCTGCAGAATCTCTTGTCTCCTGTGATCTGTCGGGCAGATTACACAATGGGTGAAACATTTCACTAGCATTCTCATTGATGCTCCTCTGATGTTGTCCTCATCTGGAGCGTTGCCCTCTGTGGACTGTCCCTTGAGTTAGCCAATGCAGGAACCTTGCCTGTCTGCAGCCTGCTTGTGTCTTATGGATTGTACCTTTTTATCCAGCCACTTGTGTCCCTGCGATCATGACAGCTGGTATTTTGGGCATAATGATGATTTGTCATTTGGACTGTTGGGTTTGATGACAGGACTGATGCCTCAAATGGCAGGTTGTTCTGAGGAAACATTGGACAGGCTGGCCCTGTATCTACAGGAGCAGGGAGAGAGAGAGGACGACTAAATCTGAGAGATTGTGGCAGTGGCTGTGGAGAGGATGTTTGTGGGATCACTGTTTTAAATTTAAGGAATTGCCCATTTTAGACAGATGAAGGGAATTTTTTTGAAAGTTGAGTCTTCAGAACACTTCCTTAAAGATGGTGGAGGTGTTGGAATACAGTGGGACACAAGTTGGATCCTTGATCTCCAGGAGGGTGGAAGGGTAATGGGGGAAATCCAGAGTTGAGGTTATGGTCTGATCAGCCACTGCCTTAAGTGGCAGTGCAGGAATGAGGGGCTGAGTGGCCTCCTTGTGTGTATCCTCTGGCACATCTGCCTGTACGGTCCCCCTGACCCTGGGGGCCACGTGTGTCATCCCACACCGCATTCCCTTCCCCACCCCTACCCCCTGGACCCGTGCAGTCTGCAACAACAAACCAAGTCTGGGCCCAAATAGCCGATCCCTTTACACTGAACACTGAGGGCAGTGAGGTACTGACACACACACCAGCCTATGGGTGACTGTGTGCAGTGTGGACCTGGGTTACCCGTCGTCATCAGTAGCCCCTTCCTCCGAACTGATCACGCTGCATCCCTGAGGGGTGTGGGGTGCCCCGCTGCAACCCTTGGTGGTGGGGGGGGGGGGGGTGCTTTCCTCTGCCCATGGGTTGAGTGCGGGAAGATGGGGGAACTTTGTGAAGTGGTCCAGGGGCACGGTTGCCCTCATTGTGGCTTGGGGGTGGGTTGGGGGGGTGGCGTGCAGTGTGAAGGGGGCCGCCTGTACTGGTGAGTTTTCTTGCCCTGCAACAGGTGACCGTGCGTTCCAGGGCTTGCTCTCCTGGGGAACAGTCCCTATCACCACTTCCTGTAATGTGAATTGAAAAAATAAGTTTTATTTACATCTTTCACAAATTCTGTTAGAATGAATTTTATTCCGTATGAAGATTTCTGGGTGGTGACGTGAATTGTGAGGGTGAAGTTGTGTTGCCAGGACGGCTGTGAGGTTCACCCTCCTTCCCCTTCCTGCAGTCAACAACCAGCTCTAGTTTTACTGACGTTGAGTGAGAGGTTGTTGTTGCAGCCAGAGCAGTGGACTCAGCCCAATACATCATGGGCACATACCCCTGTGGCACCCCACCAAATCGCTCCCCCCCGGGTGCATCCCTCCCCACCAGAAGGCATTCCCTTGAAGGCAACATCCACCATCCGGGCCATGCCATCTTCTCACAGCTCCCATTGGGCAGGAGGTACAGAAGCCTGAAGTCCCCACACCACCAGGTTCAGGAAGTGCTACAACTATTCTGTTCTTGAACCAACCTGCGCAACCTTAATCACTACAGTTGAGCAACACTGATCACTTTGCATTAAAATGGACTCTCTAGTTGTGTTCTTTCTTGTAAAAATTGTGTATAATTATGTTTAATTTGTTTTTCTTGTGAACGCTGCTTATCTGATTCTCTGTTCCTGTGATGCTGCTGCAAGTAAGTTTTTCATTGCACCCGTGCACACATGGACATGCGTCTGACAATAAACTCGACTGTGACTTTGATTTTGACTTTGGTAGTGATGTTTTCCCTACCCTACCCTGGGAAAAAGACTGTGACCATCCACCTTATCTATGCCCCTCATGATTTTATAAACCTCCTGTGGTGACCCCTCAACCTCCTACACTACAGGGAATACCATCCCTGCCTGTCCAGTCGCTCTCGTAGCTCCAGCCCTCCAGTCCTGGCAACATCCCTGTGAATCCTTTCTGCACCCTCTCCAGCTTAATGACCTCTATCCTGTGGCACCCAGAAAGAATAAACAAGCAATGAGAGATGTGCAGAGGGAGGAGAGGGCTTTCTGGGTGATCAAGGGTGAAGATCTAAATGATTTTTTTTGTGTTTTTTTTAAGATGGCAGTAGAATTTCTTCATGAACTGAATGTGCCTTTCTTCAAAGTTGGCTCTTCGGACACCAGTAATTTTCCCTATCTGGAGAAAACTGCCAAGAAAGGTAACTGGGATGTAGTAATTCTCCTCCCTGCGTGTTGGGACTTCATTTACCAGAGCTGCTGATGATTTCTCTGTGTTACCAGGGCGTCCGATGGTCATCTCCAGTGGGATGCAAAGCATGGAAATAATGAAAAAGGTTTACAACACGGTGAAGCCCATCAATGACAAGTTCTGCTTCCTCCAGTGCACCAGTGCATATCCACTGGAACCCGAAGATGTTCACCTGCGTGTTATCACCGTCAGTACAATGCCAGCTTGACTTCAGCATGAGTAGAGCACTTTAGACAACTGACTGCTTTCCTCACCCGACAACTGCTGGTCCTTGTTCTTCTTGCTGCCTGCTCACTTTGTACAGTCCCGAAGTACGGGACCGGCATTCATTTCTGCCCAATTAGTCCTAGTCTTTCCAAACTACTTCCCCGCCCCGCTCCTCCCCCGTCCCACCCCCACTCCTTCCCCCTGCCCCCCCCACCACCACCACTGCCCCCGCTCCTTTCCCCTGACCCCCCACCACCACAGCCTCCACCCCCGCTCCTTCTCCACCGCCCAACCCCCACCCCTTCCCCTCCCCGCCCCTTCCCCCGTGGGCCCACAACCTCCGTATGATTTAATGAGCTGAATGTTGAACCTGCTCCTTTCAGGCAGTGACTGTGGATCGCTGCAGCCCCTTGCTTCATCCCATCCCTTGTGACCTTGTCCTCTGGCCAGTCGCCTGCTGCCATTGGAGGGGTCTTCCCAGTTCCTCTGAAATACTCGTTCTGCCTTTCAGTTCCTCGGCTCCACATCGACTTCCGAAGCTGGACCTGCATGGATCATGTTTCTGTTTCCAAGCCAAGTGAGACCTACAGAAAGATTAACTTGTTGACCTTTTAACCCCTCCAGGAATACCAAAAGGAGTTTCCAGACATTCCTATTGGATATTCTGGGCATGAAACTGGAATAGCTATAAGCATAGCAGCAGTTGCTATGGGAGCCAAAGTTGTGGAGCGTCATGTGACCCTGGACAAAACCTGGAAGGGTAATGACCACCAAGCTTCTCTGGAGCCTGATGAGCTGCGAGAACTGGTCCGCTCAATCCGCACTGTGGAGAAGGCGTTGGGCTCTCCCCTCAAGCACATGTTGCCCTGTGAGATGGCCTGTCATGACAAGGTACCAAGGACAAAACCCCAGCCTTGCAGGTTTTGTTGGTTTTCTTATTGCGTTTCTTCAAAGTAATGAATTATTCCTATATCCCTTCACTCAAGAGGTGATCAGGTTTGAGGAGCTAATCCTTGTGTACAACCTTTAAAATGGTCTAATGTTTGGTGTGCTGTCAGAAATGAATTATTTGAGGTTTTCTTGTTTCCGAAACACACGTCCTGTGAAATTGGGCAGACTGACACACCAACGCACAGTGCTTGATGCGTTAAAGCAATTAATGTTACCTTCTCTTTCTCTTGTAGCTGGGGAAGTCTGTTGTAGCCAAGGTGAATATTCCAGTGGGAACGATCCTGACTATGGACATGATGACTGTGAAGGTGGCAGTGCCCAAAGGTGTTGAACCAAGCAACATCTTTAACCTGGTGGGAAAGCAAGTCACAGCAAACGTAGGTGCAGATGAATCGATCACTGATGACGTGATTGGAAAGCACAACTCTTGAGGCTACACAGAGGCAATGCTTAAAACTAAGCAAGTTAGAACTTGATTATTGCCAAGTTTGGGTTTTAAATTAATTAATTAACAATTTATTATGGAATAAATCAATGGAATAAAAACCAAATGCTGTGTCAAATGTTGTTGAGTTCCATTAGTGTTCATTTTTGGATCTGGACATCACTGGCAAGGAGGTAACTTTTGTCAGTCCTGAGGGTGGTGATGACCTACCTTGAGCTGCTGCAGTTCTAGCGAAGACACTTCTGTGGTGCTGTTGGGGAGGGATTCCAGGATTTAAACCCAGCGGCAATGATGGACCAATGATACATTTCCAAGTCAGGAGGGTGTGAGACTTGGAGAGGAAGCTGAAGGTGGCGGTGTTCCCCTGCATCTACTGCCCTTGTCTGTCTTGGTGATAGTCATGGGTTTGAGGTGCTGATGGAGTAGCCTGCATGATAACTGTAGTGTATTTTATAGATGGAACACACTGTAGCCACTGTGTGATGGTGATGGTGCTGGAGTGAGTGCTTACATTGGTGAATAGCAGTCCGCTTGAGTGATGTGCTTTGTCCTGGATGGTTCTCAAGTGGTTGGAGCTGAGGAGGCAAATCATTCACTTCAGGGGGGCAGCCTCTTCTCTGCTGCCTCAGCCACAGTACTTGTGTTTTGACCAGAAACTTGACTGGAGTACACTCACAGGATGTTGTGTGGGGACTTGGGAATGTAAGGGTGGGTGGCTTCGACTGTGCCATTGGAGATGGTGCTGCCTCTTGCCATTTATCAGTCTCTGCCTGAATGACATCCAGGTCCCACTGCGTGCACTTGTGGACTGGCTTCATGGCTGAGGAGTTTGGAATGGAATTGAATGTTGTGCCATCAGTGACTATCCACACTTGACCCTGTGGTGAACAGAAGGAAATCTGATGCTGCAGCTAAAGATTGTTGGGCCTAAGGCTGGGATCATTGACCTCCAATAACCTCAGTTATCTTGGACAAGGTATGATTCCAATGTCTCTGTTGACCTGATGTTTACCAGATACTACACTGGGTCAAATGGCAAGGGCAGTCACTCTCTCCTCAACTCTGCAGTTCATCTCTTTTCTTCATGTTCAGAATCAGCATCAGGTTTATTATCACTGACAGGCTGTGAAATCTGTTGTTCTGCAACAGTAGCAGTGCAAAGACATGAAACGACTATAAATTCCAAACATAAATAGTGCAAAAAAAAGGGAATAATGAGGTAGTGTTGGTGGGACCTCCTCGCCCGCTGACCTCCCACACTGAACCTTTGGCTGGGCACTTATCCGACATTCTATTACACTCACCAGCATGGAGTGATTCAGAGATTACAACCTTAAAGGTGCTGCTTTTTAATCTATGACCCAGCTCCCTAAAATTATGTGACAGAACCTTGTCCTGCTTTTTAACCCATGGTGTGAGTAATGTGGACCGTAGTCTCTGACTGTTTACCATCCCCTTGCAAGTTGTCCTACGGCAACTCAGCCATCCCTGATGCCCCCCCGGCCCCTGCCCCTGCCCCCAAATGGAATCGTCTGGGTCCAACCAGTGATGTTGGATGTTGGACCCTTGTGTTTGAGAGGTGGATGGCCCCAGGGCCTCCTGACATTCTGCCTACAGGCAGTAATTGCAGCATGACCATCTCTCTAAGTGTGCCACCCATAATGTCCTCTGCATCATGGATTGTCCAGAGTGAATCCATACACAGCTCCAGCTGCATAATCTGGTTGGTCCAGAGCTGCAGCTGGACACACCTGCACACGGTGACAAGGGGCACCGCAATTTTTCTCTCGCTCCTCGCTCGCTGCCCTCCTAACCACTGCTGCCTCCCTCATCTGCTGCCCTCCTCGCCCACTGCTCTCCTAACCACCGCTGCCTCCCTCGCCTGCTGCCCTCCTCAACCGCTGCCCTCCTCGCCCAAGCCCGCACTCTGAGGTCACTGCCCTCCGAGAGCTGCAGTGCGAAACCACACGTCAGGGGTCTTAAATACACCGGAAGCATAGCGACACTTGCAGCTGCCCCCAGAACATGCTATGCAAAAGATGTGTGTTTTGATGTACATGTGACGAATAAAGAAATCATTATCTAATGGTGAAACTCCTAGATTGTTGTAACATCCCATCTGCTAAACCGACCCTCCTCGGAGGAGGATCCCTGTTGTCTGAGGAGTGACTCCAGACCCATTGCTGTAATTGGCTTTCAACCACTCCTCAGTCGGGGAGGGGGGGGGGGGTGATTGGAGATGGTCAATAAATGCTGGCATTGCCAGCAACATCCAAATCCTATGAATGAATAAAATGTTTGAAGGTGATGAGCCCGGATCTGATGAAAGGTTACTGACCTGAAATGTTAATTGCTGTTTCTTCCTCCGCTGATGCTGCCTGACCTGAGGAGAATCCCCAGAGCTCTCTTGTCATCCCAGCAAGTGCACACATTCTCATTCACAACAATAGGGCATTCAACACAACCCACGCCACTGATGCACTGTAGGTAGTGGACATCCTTTCGAAACCAAATCAGTACAAGATACAGATGATGGAAGTGAATGCTGTGCCTGAAATCTCTTGATGGCGCGTGTGTCCTGAGTACTAATAATAAACTGTATTTTGTTATGATCTTAGGGAATCTTTAACTTGTTTTATAAGGATTGTGTGAATATGAAGAAGCTTAAATGGGATAATGAAATATAACACAATAACTCTTAATAATTCAAAAGGAGATGGAGAGTTTAGTGACATGGTGTCATGAGAACAATCCTTCCCTCAATGTCAGCAAAAGAGCTCGTCATTGACTTCAGGAAAGGGGCGGTGTACATGCACCTGTCTACATCAATGGTGCTGAGGTTAAGAGCTTCAAATTCCTAGGAGTGAACATCACCAATAGCCTGTCCTGGTCCAACCACATAGGCGCCACAGCCATGAAAGCTCACCAGCGCCTCTACTTCCTCAGGAGGATGAAGAAGTTTGGCATATCCCCTTTGACACTCACCAATTTTTATCAATGCACCAAAGAAGCTGCTCTGCCTGTGACCACAAGAAACTGCAGAGAGTTGTGGACACAGCTTAGCGCATCACAGAAACCCCTCTGTGGACTCTGTCTATATTGTTCACTGCCTCAGTAAAGCAGCCAGCATAATCAAAGACCCCACCCACCCCAGACATTCTCTCTTCTCCCCTCTCCCATCAGGCAGAAGATACAAAAGCCTGAAAGCACGTACCACCAGGCTCAAGGACAGCTTCTGTCCCGCTGTTGAACTTGAACGGTTCCCTGGTATGATAAGATGGACTCTTGACCTCACAATCTACCTCGTTATGACCTTGCACCTTATTGTCTACCTGCACTGCACTTTCTCTGTAGCTGTGACACTTTACTCTGCATTCTGTTATTGTTTTACCTTGTACTACCGCAATGCACTGTGTAATGAATTGACCTGTACGATCGGTGTGCAAGACAAGCTTTTCACTGGACCTCGGTACAAGTGACAATAATAAACCAATTCCAATTCCAGATGACAGCAGAATTACTATCAACAGCTGTCCTGGGAGCAGTGGACATTATCTGAAATTACTGCAATCAGCATTGTGTCTGAAGGCTATAACGTTCCTAATACAAGGACAAGGTACCGTTCCTCAAGTTTCCATTGAGTAGTAAAATGGGAAGGGAAGAATGTCATTAATTAATAATATTCTGTATTAACATAATATAGTCATATAATAAATAATCTACATACTATAATAAAGGTCAGAATGGCAATGTGACATGACTGGAACTTGGTATCATTGGGGATAGATGTGTTCCACAAAATAAGCACCCAGTCTAAGCTGGTATCCTCAATTCAGGGGAGTGCGTCATCAACCAAGACTTGTATCTTAACATGAGAGAAATAAATGACTGGTTCCCCGGAAAGATGATTGGAGCCTGCATGAGGAGTTGAAAGGACAGGCTGACATGGGAAGATGCAACAGGCAGAGAGAGCAGCTGGTGTGCACGTGTTTAAAGCTCTTTTTGCAGGCAGGCACGGTAGTGCAGCGGTTAGCGAAACACTAATACAGCACCAGTGACCCGGGTTCAATTATGGCCGCTGTCTGTAATGAGTTTATACGTTCTCCCCATGACTGCGTAGGTTTCCTCCGGGTGCTCCGGTTTCCTCCCACATTCCAAAAATGTACAGGTTAGGAAGTTGTGGGCATTCTATGTTGGCACTGGAAGCGTGGCGACACTTGCGGGCTGCCCCCCAGAACACTCTACGCAGAAGATGTATTTCACTGTTTTTTTATAAGATATCTTTACTAGTCACGTGTACATCGAAACACACAGTGAAATGCATCTTTTGCGTGTATATGTGACTAATAAAGATCTCAACTCATCTCATCTCATCTTTTTCCCAATGTCTTGGTGTTAGCACGGATACTTTTACTGTTTCTTCACACTGCCTGACCTACCGAACACTTGCTGTATTTTGTGCTTTTATTCCAGATTCCCTGCATCTGCAACATTTTAATTTTGTTTTTGATGTTGTAACATCTTATGAGCCCTCTCACGACTGGCAACAAAGACTGGAATTAAGGTTTTTTAACCTAAGCTTCATTTTGCAAGTTGTGTCATATGGGATTGTTAAATCATAATATCCTAAACCACTAAAAGCAAATCCACTGGAGCTGACACTCCTCTGGACTTTGAGCCACAGAAAAAGTTTTTCTTCTTGTTATCTCTGCCTTTTGAAGCCTTTGACCAGATTCCATGTGAAGTCTACTTTCATCTTTTCCTGCACTTACTGATTGGAGAGGCACACCTGCCTTAACACAGCAATGGGACTTTGCCCCAAATCTGTGCACTGCCCCATCTTCTATCTCCAGTTTAAATTTGCTCTTCTGTATTTGGATCACAGGACAACACATCGTTCACCACTTTCTTCCCCTTACATTTCTGAAGTGTTAGAAGCACTGCAGAGCTTTCAAATTGTGATCCACCAAATATCCTGCCCAAATACACAGTATTAGAGCTGTGCTTAGCCACACAGTCCTGGGTGTGTGGAGAGTAGAGCAGGGGGCTAAGCACACAGCCTTGAGGTGTTGATGGTCAGTGAGGAGGAGATGTTACCGATCTGTATCAATTGAGGTCTGCCGATGAGGAAGTCAAGGATCTAGTTGCAGAGGGAGGTACAGAGATAAGAGTAAGATTTCTTTATTAGTCACATGTACATCAAAACACACAGTGAAATGCATCTTTTGCGTAGAGTGTTCTGGGGGCAGCCCGCAAGTGTTGCCACGCTTCCGGCGCCAACATAGCATGCCCACAACTTCCTAACCCGTACGTCTTTGGAATGTGAGAGGAAACTGGAGCACCCGGAGGAAACCCACGCAGTCATGGGGAGAACGTGCAAACTCCTTACAGACAGCGGCCGGAATTGAACCGAGTTGCTGGCACTGTAATAGCGTTATGCTAACCGCTACACTACCGTGGAGCTTGATGCTGTTTGGAGGAAATGATGGTGTTAAACATTAAAGTGTAGTCAATGAATAGCAACCTGATGTGTGCATTTTTGTTGTCCACATGGTCCAGAACTGAGCGAAGAGCCAGTGAAATCACATCTGCTGTTGACCTGTTGTGGTGATAGGCAAACTGAAGGGGATCCAGGTCACTTCTGAGGCAGGAGTTGATTTGTGCCATAACCAACTACCATAAGTGCTACTGGATGGTAGTCATTGAGGCAGGTCACTGTGCTCTCCTTGGGCCCTGATGCCTTTTCTGTCATTATTCTCCCTTTCAAAGTGTGCATAAAAGGCATTGAGCTCATCCAGAAGTGACGGGGCATTGCCACGTATGCTACCTGTTTTCGCCTTGTAGGAAGATGATAAGTGTGCAAACCCTGCCACAGCTGTCGAGTGTCCATCTGTGATGCCAGTTTAGTCTGGAACTGTCTCTTTGCAATTGCGATGGCCTTCTGGAGGTCGTACCTGGGCTTTCTGTATGTCACTGGGATGCCAGCCCTCAGCAGATTACGAATCTCCTGGTTCATCCAGGGCTTCTGGTTGGGGAAGACTCGGAAGGTTTGTGGGTACACACTCGTCCACGCATGTCCTTATGAAGTCAGTGACAAACGTGGCATACTCATTCAGGTCCACTGACAAATCCTTGAACATGGTCCAATCCACTGATTCGAAGCAGTCCTGCGTTCGCTCCTCTGCCTCCCTCAACCAAAGTCCTCACCTCCAGTGCCGCACTCTTCAACCTCTGCCTGTACACAGAGCCAGGTGGTTGGATTTACCAAAGTCTGAGCAAGGGGGTGAAGCAGTAGGCATTCCTGATGGTGGTATAGCACTGATTGTGTGTTTGGTGTCTGAAGTTGACATGCTGATGGGAGATAGGCAGAGATTTCTTCAAGCCAGCCTGGTTGGCGTCCCCACTGAAGATGAGAAAGGAGTCGGGGTACACTGTTTTGTGCTCAATTCCTCAAGTGCTAGCTCACATGTGCCTGAGGTGAGATCTAGACTGCAGTCCAGCTGATGACAGAGAACTGTCTTGGTAGGTAGAACAGTCGGCATTTAACCACCAGATGTTCCAGGTCAGGGGAGCAGGAATGGGACAAGACTGTCATGTCCGAGCAGCATGACTTTTTTTTTACCATGAAGCAGACGACACTGCCGTCTGGTCCATACGGTGGATGGAGAAACCCTTGGGCTGGAGCGCTGTGTCCGGGGAGTTGGGGGTGAGCCATGTCTCCGTGGAACAGAGTACACAGCAGTCCCTTATGTCCCTCTAATACAGCAAATTTGCTCTTGGGTCTTCTATCTTGTTCTCCAGTGATTGTACGTTGGTCAAAAGGATGCCAGGGAGGGGAAGTCTCAAGCCCTGACACTTCAGTCTTACCTGAGGTTCTCCCCGGTAACACGTTTTCAGGCACAATGGAGGCCTCCCCGACACCTCCAGGTGCCGTATCTATGTTCTGGAAGGTTGGCGATCATAAGGTCGTTAACATGTTTAAATGGTTTAAAAGCCCATTTGTTACTGCAGCAGTTCTGGCCGCAGATTCAAGCTTTACACGTTAAGAACGCGAATATGAAAGTGTTCTACAACCTGCTGCCTGCAGAATGTTGCCTCTCTCCGGCACCATTTCGTTTTTATGACACCACTGTTGTTGGCCAAATCATGGGTGGTGGTGAGTCGGTGTACAGGAGTGAGATAGGACATCTGGCCGAGTGGTGCCCCAACAACAACCTCACACTCAATGTCAACAAAACCAAGGAGCTAATCATTGACTTCGGGAAGGGGAAGTTGGGAGACCACATGCCAGTTCTCATTGGTGAGTCAGAGGTGGAGAGAGTCAGCAGCTTCAAGTTCCTGGGCGTTAACATCTCAGGTAACTTGTCCTGGGCCCAGAACATAGATGCAATTACAAAGCACCTCTATTTTCTTAGTTTAGCATGTCACCAAATACTCCAACAAACTTCTACAGATGCACTGTATCCCGACTGGTTACATCATTGCCTGGTACGCCAGTTCTGACAGACAAGAATGCAAGAGGCTGCAGGGAGTAGTGGACACAGCCCTCCCCACCACAGACAGCATCTACAGAGGTGCTGCCTCAAGAAGGCGGCATCTATCATCAAGGATCCCCACCATCCGGATCATGCCTTCTTCTCGCAGCTCCCATCGGGCAGGAGGTACAGAAGCCTGAAGTCCCCACACCACCAGGTTCAGGAACAGCTACTTCCTTCAACCATTCAGTTCTTGAACAAACCGGCACAACCCTAACCCTACCTCAGTTACAGAACACTATGGACCACCACGGACCTGTCTCTGGCTGTGTCTTTGTCTTATTTTTGCAGAGGTTTTTTTCACTGTCTTGTATGACACGTATAATTTACATTCTGTGTGTTGTCTGTACCCACGAGCCTGTGGTGCTGTTGCTAGCAAGTTTTTCATTGCACCTGTACCTCACCGTACCTGTACACATGACAATAAACTTGACTTAGCTTCTTCCTGTCAATTCTCCTTGCTGGTTAACCTGGTTGTTCACTTTATCAGAGCTTGATTTGTTGCCTGAAGCTGTTCCGGATTCACCATCCACCTTCTGTTCCAGTCAATGAACGTGTCTGATGGACCGGTTTATCACTCATTCAGCCTGCACCCTTGCAGAAAGATACCCAACCTGCCAGTGTTACGTCAGGTGCTGATGTGACCTGTGATAGCACAGAGGCCGCCCTGAGAGAGAAGCCCTGTTCCATTACTACACTGTAGAGATCTCTGGGTTATGTATTTCAAATAAACTTTTACATACAAAAAACACAAAAATAAAAGCAGAAAATGCTGGAAGACTTCAGCAGGTCAGGAAGATCGAACCATTGAGATAAATGCCCTTTTACCAAAGCTTTCTAAGGAGAGATCACTGTCCACTGAAACATTCACGTTCTTTGCAGAGAAAAACACTGTTCACAGGAACTCTCAGGAAATGTCACTGTGCTTCCTTAGAACATTTCTTAAAACAAATAACCACTCCCTCTGACTCTTGATGTGCCCTTTAGATGACTGAGGCTCGTCATCATGTTACCCTGAATCTGCAGCTCCAGTCATCAGTCCAGCTGCTCCATGCTGGTATTTGAACCCTGCACCCTCTGGTCACCCTGCCTCAGACACATCTCTTCCTTTCATTCTCTACAGCACCGTCACCATTTCAAACCTCTCCACTAGGCTTCGATTTCCTCATTCCCGTCACTGTCAGGAACAAGAAATTCCTCCTCCATTTCTTTAATTTGTCAGCGGCTGTCTCATTAATTTCCTCCAGAAACAATGTCTCACTCACAACCTTCACTCAGTCTTCTCCCCAAGAAAAACTGCCTCAGTTTGTACAACATTTTCTGATGATTCATGTAGTACTGAAGTGTTCTACAGTTACATTTCACTGAGAACAGGAAACAGATTCATTTCAGGGATAAGTTTTATTTCTGGCAAATTATCAGACAAATGCAGGTTTCGCAGGGAAGACGGTGAGCTGGCAGAAGTGGTGGTCCATACTGGAACCAATGACATGAAGGGACAGAAGCTGATGGCGAGGAATGGCCACAACGGGTGTTTGGAATGAAAGTATTTGGGTCGCCCTGATGCTGGTGTGAAAGCTGCATGAAGCAAGGTTCACAGAGCAGTGTTGTCCAGTTCCCTGTGTAACACAACGTTGACACACTGTCCATTCCCTCTCATGGAACACATCAAGTCTGATGTATCCAGCCAGTTACCAGTGCTGCTCTGGAATGGAATGGGAGGGGAAGGGAGGGGAGAGGAGGGGACGTTGTGTGGTGTCAGAAGGACCGGGAGAGGCTGTGATAGTGCCCACAGGAAGCACATACACTGTGGGTGACCCCATGCCCACCCCATGGGTGACCCCTTGCCCACCCCGTGGGTGACCCCGTGCCCTCTGCCAACTCCAGTTGCTGCAGGAAATGTCGCTGAAGCCCCCTGCCCGAGTGTGGAGAGTCAGTAACCCCCCGAATACGGGCGGGAGCAGCAGCCAGAGGTGGGCCTGTGCTGGGATGCTGAGGTTGCCCGTGACCCTGTCCCCCACGGACAAAGTCCAGGCACACGTGTGATGCAGTGTCTGAGGTCGTGGGAGGTCAGTGAGGACAGATTGTTGACCTTCAGCGGCTCAGTTTCAGGGAAGTGGGGACAGTGAAATGTGCTTGTTCTGGGGGTAAATGGGGATTGTCTTTTTACACCCAGTGAGGATGAATCCTTGGTGTCTTGCACGGGGGACGGGGGATTGGCCTGAGGAATGATTGGACAGGCTAGGCCTGTACCCTCATGCTCAGAATGAGAGAAGGTCTCACTGAAACCACAAACTTCTCACAGGCTGATGGGGCTGGTGCAGGGAGAGTCAGGCTGACGTGTCAGAACCAGGAGGCAGCCTCTCAAAATAAGGCATCAGCCATTCAACACGGAGAAGATTCATTCAACCAGACGCAATGAATTGTTGCAATTCTCTATCCGAGAGGGCTCTGCAGGCTCATAAGACGTTGCTTCAAGATGCCGATCAACAGATTTTTGAATATTAAAGGATTCAATAGACATGGGGTTAGTGCAGGAACGTGATGTGAGGAAACCATCAGCCTTGATCTTGTGGATTGTGAAGCAGGCATGAGGGATGAAACAGCCTTTTCCTACTTTTATTTTTCATGTTCTTCATGGAGACAAAGTGCTAGGAAAAGTGAAAATGTTGAACAAGGGGATTAGCTGCCAGGCACTGAGGCTGCCAGGAATGTTCACAGTGATGCTCCAACTCCAGGGTCCCCCAGTTTTCCAAAGAACATCAACAGGGCAGACAGAAGGAAACAGAGGTGGCTCAACCTGGAGGCCATGGGTGTAGGGTAAGGGTAGGAGGTTTAGAGGGGATCTGAGAACTGGTTTACTCAGAGAGCGGTTGGAGTTTGGAACACAATGCTTGCATGAGAGGGGCAGACACTCCCACAACAGTTACAGAGTTTCTGGACAAGCAGATAAATCACCGAGGCATAGAGGCTACGGATCAAGTGCTGAAAACTGGAATTTGTATTGATGTGATGGGGTGAAGGATCTGCTGTGTGAGCAGCAGTTAGTTACGGGGGGGGGGGGGGGGGGGGGGGGGGGGGGGGTGGGTGGCGGGCAGCCCGACCCTGCTAGAGACCTGGTGCAGGAGAAGGCTTCAGATTCCTGAGACACTGGGATCTGTTGCAGGATAGAACAGTCCTGTGAAAGGCAGACAGGCTGTGACTGGGCAGGTCTGGTACCAGAGCAGGTGCTGTGGGGGCAGAGTTAGGGCAAAACAGCAGGCAGGAACATTAGGGGACGCACATTAAATTGGAGACATGATCAGCATAAGAAGGAAAGGTGATTCAGTATCAGGAGGGACACACTATACTGATTTACATTGCTGGAGGGAGACTGCACATAGACAGGAGTCACATAAAAATCAGTTCTCAAATCATGTGGAATTGATTAAAGGTGATTCAGATAATCTGTAACGTGCACCATTCGTGCACACATTCATCACAAGCTCCAGCCTCCATCGATGATAAACTCTTTTCCCGTCACATAGGCAGACTGTAAATACAAATAAACATTAACGTCTTGTGGAGACCAGAGGCTTCAGGATGCTGGAATCAGGAGCAAACATCAAACTGCAGGAGGAACTCCTGTAATGTGGAAACATGATTCAGATTCAGCTCAGGGAAGAATGTGAACCTGAAGTAAACACGAGATGTACGTGGAGTTTGTTGGTGAACTGAGACAACTCAGCAAGGTGTCGCCTGAAGCCTTCTTGATGCAACAGTCCCGGCTTCCAATGGTGGGCTACAGCAGTGTGGAAAAACCTGCTGTCATTGGAATGTGCCGTGGAAGACGGACTGGGTGATGGCAGGAGACAGCACAGCCAGGAATCAGGCACTGACTGCTTATTCCCAGCTTTATGCTTGTGGTGAGACAACAGAGTCAGGCGTCAACTGGAGGGATGGGCGTGTGCAGTAACACTGCAGCTCAGGTCATGGTAAGGGAGGGGAATCGAGACCTCGACAACAGGTGGTGGTGGGTGAGCAGTAAGCTGCCCTGCAGAACACGGGTCAAGAGGCCGATCAGCTCACGAGCTGGCTCTGTTGGTGTATTCAAATTTAATAGCTTTTTATTTTACACGTTTTAACAAGGATTCTCTGGTTTGGGAATCCCTACAGTTCAGGAAAGTGCAGTATCCATAAAGCAAAGGTCTGTACAGACTGTGATTAGAGCACCAGGGTCAGGACCACTTCTCTCTGGACCGACAAGCTCACCTACTCTCTCCTTACAGATGACACCTGCTCCTCCCCATCCATTCCCCACCCCCATCCCTTCCCCACCCCCATCCATTCCCCACCCGCATCAGCCAGTCTGTTGAATCCTGCCCCTCCCCCATTCCCAGCTGCAACCTCCATCATCTCCAAACTTCTCTGTACCTTCACCCTCCTTCTATCTGACTCCCTCCACCCTAACTGCACTCCACACCGCCACCGCTAACGTCTGTGTTATCTCAAAACTCTTCCAATGACTGACCCCATTCTGATCAGTGCAGATGAGCAGACACACCGACAGTCTGCACACTCAAGCCCTGGGGAAGCAGGGTAGACAGATGGTTAACCAAGGAACTGAAGGCAAAGTAATGACCTGTCTGGATATCCACAAGGATCAATAGTGGGCTGCAACCACTAAACGGAGCCACATTTACTTACAATTCAAAGATAGGCAAGATAGCAAGTTACACAGAGGACACACTTAAAACAGAGATGAAGGGCAAATTCTTATCTGAGGGGGCCATGAAACTTTGGAGTCCTCTAGCACAGAGAACACGGGGGGTGTAGTCACGGAACGTGTCCCAGACTGGGGAAGAGAGATTTTAGGTTGAGGGTTATGGGGAACAGGAAGGGGAGTTGAGGCCACCATGTGGTCTTTCTGAGCGATGAAGCACGGTTGAGGGTCAATCTGGTCCAATCTGCTCTTATTTCTTATGTTTTCAAACCTTTCCCTGGGTTAGGGGGTCCGGAATTCGGAGCTGTAACATCCAAAGATTAGAAACAGGCCTTCAGGAGGGAAGCTCAGAAACATTTTTACAGAGAGTGGAGTAAAAGTTCAGAACTTTCATCTGCAAATAATTATTACTGGGTGTATTTCTTAATTTTAAATCTTGGACTGATAGATTTTCGATAACAGAAGATATTAAGGGATGTGGACTCCAACCACAGGTTAGCCACAGTCTCAGTGACAGTCTCAAGCAGCTAAATTTCTCTGTTTCTACGTTAACATCAACAGTTACGTCAGTGGGCTGAAGTCCCTCTGAACTGGGCTGTGGAGGCAGCTTCCTGCTTTACTGGGATAATCTGAGGGGAAGACTCCCTGACACTGTGCACACCGTGGTGACTGTAAACAAGGTTCAATTTGCAGATCAGCATTCCAGTTGCTCGACACATTTGGTGTGAAGTCACTGGCCAGCTACTTACCTCATCCGATGCCAGGTACACACAAAGGTGAGCCACCTCCTCAGCAGTGGCCGTCCTGCCAATCCTCTGTCACGCCAGGAACTGTTGCAAAGCCTGGGAGGGTGGAAAGAATAATTTTCATTACTTCAATAATTATTCATTACTACAGTATGTATTCCATTCAAATGACTGACAGGGCAGTGGCCCTGCGTTACATATTGTATTCTAAAGCAGCACAAAATGGAGTCTACTCCCCGGCAGGGCTCTGGGCAGAAAGCAGGGCAGTGGGATCAGTTTCTCTGTGTTTGATACGTGGCCACATTGGGACACAGGGTCTGCAAGGACTGACTGGAAGCAGACTGGACAGCTTCCAGAATGAATGTGGATTCATGCCAGGAGACGGGACTGCTGGGCTCAGAGGAGGATCGGGGAGTGGGACTAATCGGAGACCTGGCACAGGCTCGATGGGGAGAATGGCCTCCTTCTGTGCAGTACCGTTCTGTGATAAATCCCACCTACACATCCCAGCACACTTTCCATCAGTGGGGGCTTCCTCACTCTTACACCCGTCAGGTGCAGCCCCCGGTGTCCCAGTCACACCAGCTCTCCCACCACCAGGGCCCCGGTCACTCCAGCTCTCCCACCACCAGGGCCCCGGTCACTCCAGCTCTCCCACCACCAGGGCCCCGGTCACTCCAGCCCTCCCACCACCAGGGCCCCGTCACTCCAGCTCTCCCACCACCAGGGCCCCCGTCACTCCAGCTCTCCCACCACCAGGGCCCCGGTCACTCCAGCTCTACCACCACCAGGGCCCCGGTCACTCCAGCTCTCCCACCACCAGGGCCCCCGTCACTCCAGCTCTCCCACCACCAGGGCCCCGGTCACTCCAGCTCTGCCACCACCAGGGCCCCAGTCACTCCAGCTGTCCCACCACCAGGGCCCCGGTCACTCCAGCTGTCCCACCACCAGGGCCCCGGTCACTCCAGCTGTCCCACCACCAGGGCCCCGGTCACTCCAGCTCTCCCACCACCAGGGCCCCGGTCACTCCAGCTCTCCCACCACCAGGGCCCCGGTCACTCCAGCTCTCCCACCACCAGGGCCCCCGTCACTCCAGCTCTCCCACCACCAGGGCCCCGGTCACTCCAGCTCTCCCACCACCAGGGCCCCGGTCACTCCAGCTCTCCCACCACCAGGGCCCCGGTCACTCCAGCCCTCCCACCACCAGGGCCCCGTCACTCCAGCTCTCCCACCACCAGGGCCCCCGTCACTCCAGCTCTCCCACCACCAGGGCCCCGGTCACTCCAGCTCTACCACCACCAGGGCCCCGGTCACTCCAGCTCTCCCACCACCAGGGCCCCCGTCACTCCAGCTCTCCCACCACCAGGGCCCCGGTCACTCCAGCTCTGCCACCACCAGGGCCCCAGTCACTCCAGCTGTCCCACCACCAGGGCCCCGGTCACTCCAGCTGTCCCACCACCAGGGCCCCGGTCACTCCAGCTGTCCCACCACCAGGGCCCCGGTCACTCCAGCTCTCCCACCACCAGGGCCCCGGTCACTCCAGCTCTCCCACCACCAGGGCCCCGGTCACTCCAGCTCTCCCACCACCAGGGCCCCCGTCACTCCAGCTCTCCCACCACCAGGGCCCCGGTCACTCCAGCTCTCCCACCACCAGGGCCCCGGTCACTCGAGCTCTCCCACCACCAGGGCCCCGGTCACTCCAGCTCTCCCACCACCAGGGCCCCGGTCACTCCAGCTCTCCCACCACCAGGGCCCCGTCACTCCAGCTCTCCCACCACCAGGGCCCCCGTCACTCCAGCTCTCCCACCACCAGGGCCCCGGTCACTCCAGCTCTCCCACCACCAGGGCCCTGGTCACTCCAGCTGCAGCTCCCACCAGGAGCAGAGAACACCACCACCTGCAGGTTCCCCTCCAAGCCATACACCATCCTGACTCGGAAACATCATTGGTTCTGAATCCTCCACACAGACTGCAGGGTTCAGGACTCAGCTCACCCCCACCTCCAGGTGGGCAACAAACACTATCCCACCCAGCGACACTCAGATTCCAAAAACCTGTCGCTCCCTCAAGGCCATAACTCATCGTTCCCACTGATCTGGAGGATCCGCCTGCAAAAGGCCCTAACCCCACCACACTCTCTAAGAGACAGCTGCTTGTACAGTAATAACAACTTGCCCTTATATACCACTTCCAAGAAATGATAACAGGAAAGATTTGACACATCATGAGAGCTTGGCCAAAGAGGTGGATTTTAAGGAGCAGTGTAATGAATGGGGGAGAAGTGAGCATGTGTAGGGAGGGTGTTCCAAACCTTGGCTCCAGGCCGTGAAGGATCAGCTGCCCATGCTGGAGTCACTGAAGCTGAAGGCATGAGATAGGCCAGAAGCTGAGCTGGTCTCTCCAACCAGACGGGACTCAGCCCAGAGTTTGCACTGCAGTTGTTCCATACATTTAATACAGTGTTACCTGTGCTACTGGCAGGGCCAGAATACCTGATACAGCTGGGCAACGTGCTGGCATAGAAGGTAGACCCGCCGCCTCACAGCTCCAGTGACCCAGTTTCGATCCTGACCTCTGAGCTGACTGTGTGGAGTTTGCACGTTCTCCCTGAGACCGTGTGGGCTTCCCCCGGGTGCTCCGGTTTCCTCCCACATCCCAAGGACATGCTGGGAAGTGAAAGCAGCCAAAAATGGTTGGGCCAAGGACACTGTCCTGAGGAACTCCTGCAGTGGTGTCCTGGGGCTGGGATCATTGATCTCAACAGCCACAGGTACCTTTGTTGTGCGAGATGTCTCTGCCCATTGATGCCCACTGACTTCAGTTTAGCAGCTCTGCTTGATGTTAAGGGCAGTCACTCGCATCTCCAGTGAACTCATCTCTTTGGTCTGAGTGTCCCTTTAAGAGCACTGTCATTGAGACTGATGATTTGCTGATGATTGACAGTAGACTGACTGGTCAGTGATTAGCTGCGTTGGATTTCTCAGGACACACCTGGGCAGGTAGATGCCGGAGTTGTAACCGTGCTGGAACAGCTGGCCAGAGGCATGGCTGGTTCTTTAGTATCACAACTGGGACGTGGTCTGTTCACTCAGCCTCTGGTATCCAGGCTCTGGCAGGGGGAGGGTTCACTGGGCAGGGAGGGTACACCGGGCAGGGAGGGTACACTGCGCAGGGAGGGTACACCGGGCAGGGAGGGTATACTGGGTAGGGGGTACACTGGGCAGGGAGGGTACAGACAGAACGGTGAACACCTGCCACCGATGGTCCACAGTGCCTCCCAGATGGCCAGTTCTGAGCAGCTGGGGCTGTTCCCAGTCCGTCCCCTTCAGCACGATTGTAAAGTCACACAACATGGAGGGTGTCCTCTAATTATCTGTTGTGAATAACAGACATTATGGCAAGCAGTGGGCATTCTTGTCTCCAGTCCAGGCCAGTGAGCTACTTTCTGCACTGTATCCAGATGGTGGAAGTGATCAGTAGACCACTGGCACCGCCCTCCCCTCTGTGTATCTCTGGCACTGCCCTCCCCTCTGTGTACCTGTGGCACTGCACTCCCCTCTACCACTGGCACAGCTCTCCCCTCTGTACCTCTGGCACTCCCCTCTGTGTACCACTGGCACTGCCCTCCCCTCTGTGTTCCTCTGGCACTGCCCTCTCCTCTGCACACCTCCAGGCAATGATGCAAACAACATGAGCCATTCTCACCATCCACTCTAAGCTACACTGGAATGCAACCTCACTTTGAGATCCATTTCTGATATTTCCACATTTCCTTACTGTTCAGGAGAGACCAATCGAGTCAATACTGACTCTGATCCCATTCCCCCACATTTCCCTGTAGCCCATTCTCCCCCACATGTACTTATTTTGTGATCTGTTCCTAAACTCCCAGCCTTGGGAACCTCTATCCCCAGTTTACGTAGATGTGTGTTGGACCTGCCAGAGAATGGATCTTCCTTTGATTCTGCCAACTCCACAGAAGGGCAGGACAGAGAATGTGTGTGTAGTAAGTGTGGATGAGGCAACCCAGAGCCAACATGGAGTGCTGGCAACGTTAGCAAAAACTGTGAGTGCACTTACGCCATAAACCTGTGTTTGCCTTTGGCTTAGTCATGTTTACCATTAAATCTCCCAATGGCTCGTGGCCCTCAGTGGCAGTGGTTGAAGAGAGGGCGGTATGTGTTGAGCCTGCAGAGCTGGGATGCATTTACCTGTTCAGGGTTTGGCTGGGCTTTAATTCTGCCTCTTAGTGATGGAGTGTCCACAGTACCTGGGGGGAAAGATACAGAATGGCATTACCCTGCGGTGACACTCTCATTTGTTAGCTTCGAATGCTGAAAACACACACTGCTTACACGAATTACACCATATTTACGAGAGAGGGAAAAGGCCATTCAGCCTGATGGATTGTGTTGGCGTTTCAGAACCACACGAGCCTCCTCTGGCCCTTCCTGTCTCCTAATCCCTCTTTTCTGGTGTTACTCCAGCTGCTCTGTGTTACTTGCCTTAACTACTCTCGTGGTTACAAGCACCAATGTCAAGAATCAAAACACCAAAAACTGCAGATGCTGGAAATTTGATACGAAAACAGTGAGCTGAAACATCGGCATTCAGTGGGTCAGAAAAGCAATGTCTCCAGGAAAGGAGAGCTGCCAACAGTGAGTGAGTAGCCCCGCGGCTAAATTCTGGAGAAACGCTCCCCGTGAGTCTGCAACCACTTCAGACGTTCAGTCAAAGCTCCCCCTGCTAATTACTAAGCACTTGGCTGACTCCAGGCAAGTGTTAATGCATGCCAAGGTGAACTGCACACAGAAGTGCCGAGGCCAACTTTCTGCAGCGATTACACCCAGAAATGATCACTAGCACAGTCTCACTAATCCGCCCAAGTCCCCTGCAGCTAAATTGCTGGAGTAAAGCTCCCTGCTCACTGCCTTTATATACAAACCACATCAGAGCCACACACGGCCATCCTTGATCCACTCACGGCACGGGACACAATTAGGGCAGACCATCGTGCTGGGGGGGGGGGGCGCCTACTCACTATGCCCCCCACCCCCAACCTCTGTCCCAGTGGGTTCTGGAGCTGTTCTGGGAGAGTATAAAGGTATATAAAATTACGAGGGGTATAGATAGGGTAGACTGCAGGAAACTTGTTCCCTTATCAAAGGTGAATGAAACTAGAGGACAGAGATTTAGGGTAAGAGATTTAGAGGGGATCTGAGGGTGTCCTTTTTCACCCAGAGAGCGGTGAGTACCTGGAACACACTGCCGGAGAGAGTGGTGGAAGCAGGGTCACTGACAGCATTTCAGTGTCTTAGACGAGCACTTAAGTTGCCTTGGCATAGATGGGTAAGGGCCACGTGCTGCAAGATGATCTTAATACGGATGGGTGCCCACTGGTCGACATGGACAAGATGGGTCGAATGGCCTGTTTCCATGCTGCATGACTCTAAAGGTTTGAGGCTCTTCCCAGTGATCAGCATGGCAGCTGGAGCTCTCCACGCAGCTCCCAAAAGGAAGCAGGTTAGTGCAGGGTTGCATGTGTAAACCACACACCGTTTACTGGGGGATCCTATCAGACAGTGCCACACACAGCACACGGGTGCCAGTCAAGGAGAAATCTCGTTCTGAAGCACAGAGGTATCGATCCTTATGTCTGGAAATTAATTCAAGAGCTGACATATAAATGAACTTACTGCATTTAAAAATGGTAATATACTGTAAGGCCTTATATGCACATGTTAATGAAAATGTAAGGAATGGAAATGTTGTCAAGCTGTAAGAAATTCTCCTTGGATTCTGTTATTAATGCTTTTAGAAACAGCAAAGTTCTGACAAAATAAGCAAAATCATAATGATTACCAGGGCAGACACAGTTGCATCTTATGCCTTGTTCAATGAAGTCAGCAGCGACAGACTTGGTCAGTCCAATAACAGCTGCCTTGGAGGTGCTGGACGCACATCTGTTTACAACCCCTGTAAGAATATACAAAGCCATTAACAATCAGTGCATAAAGTCTCTCTCCAGGAGCAAATGCAAAGTGTTTTATAAAGTAAACCCCAGACACTAGATAATGATATCTAAAAACATTAACTGAGTAGCAGGAAAAAAATTATGTTTAAAAAAATCCTCAAACAATAACATACAGGCACAACTAACAATCTGCTGGAGGAACTCAGCGGGCCGAGCAGCATCTGTGGGGGGAGAGGAATTGTTGACACTTTGGGTCCAAGAGGGGAGATGGCCGGGATAAAGAGGGGGAGGGGTGAGACAGGAGCCGAAAGTGATTGGTGGACCGAGGAGGGGTGAAAGATGATGGGCAGGTTGCGCCCAGTAGTGGACGGGAGGGGGATGGATGGTAAATGGGTGTCAGATAGAGCGAGATGGGGAGGGGAGGGTGAGGGTTGCTGGGGGGAGATAAGCAGGAACACAGAGGACTACCACTGCTGGGCTCTGTCAATGGGAACCACTGGGGGGGGAGCTGCCTGGCAGATGGAGTCACAACATGATGGGGTGGGGATGCGCAAGATAAGCCTGTAGGTGAACTGTGTGTGTGTAGTGGGTGGAACCAGGAGGGGAGGGGGATGGAGATGAGTGATGGGGGGCTGGGAAAGGGGACAAAAATGATCAGAAGTGGGGGGCAGGGGGGGGACCCAAACAGAGGGGAGGGTTACCTAAAATGGGAAAACTCAATGTCTGTGCCATTGGGTTGTAGACACCCAGGCGGAACAGGTGGTGCTGTTCCTCCAGTTTGTGTTGGGCCTCACCCTGGCAGTGGGCAAAGCCGAGGATGAACAGGTCGGCGTGGGAACGGGAAGACGGAATGTAACCGGGAGCTCGGCATGGCTTTGTCTCGACGATGTAGAGGAGGCCACATCGGGAGCACCGAATGCAGCAGCTGAGGTTGGAGGAGGGGTGTGGAACGTCTGCCTCACCTGGAAGGGCTGTTTAGGTCCCTGGATGGTGGGAGGGAGGAGGTGTAGGTGTTACACCTCCTGAGACTGCGGGGGCAAGTGTCAGGGAGGGATAAGCAGACAGGAGTCACTGAGTTTTATGTCTCCAATAACATGCAGGTGACCCCTGCGTAATGGCCGATTGGGTAACAGAACCTCATCCTTCCAAAATTCACAAATCACCACCCGGTCTGAGGTGCAGAATAAAATGCGCCTTCATGGAATTTATGCCAAGAAACAAACCTCTAAGGTAAGTAAAATTAAGCAGAAATTTCTTTTCAACTCACTTTTCTTGCCGCATGCCAGATAACATGTATTCACTCTACTGAAAATCCTGATACAGACCGTTTTCTAGGATTGCAACCATTCCCCTGCCACACCCCAAACACGGGTGTTGCCTGTATTTTCCAAGCTGTGCCTGTGGCGATGAACCTTTCTCACCTTGATTTTAAATCTAAGATATACTGTATTTTGCCAGACTATACTGAACAGTGATTAGCAAATAAGAAGACAATGTGCAAGTTTGGCACCTTCCAACTGCACTCTCCCACACCTCGTCAGAGCATGGCTTCAAGCAATAACATTTTCTTAGACTGAACAACAAACACTTGGTCATGCATTTATGGAGACACGAGAGACTGCAGATACTGGAATCTGGAGCAACACACAAAGTGCTGGAGGAACTCAGTGGGTCAGGCAGCATCTGTGGAGGGAGATGGACAGTCAATGTTTTGAGTCTGACCCAGATGAAGGTTCCTCCAGCATTTTGTGTGTTGGTCATCCAATTATGTCACTTCCCACAAATAAAACAGCTCTGATCCAGTGCGCCTCATTTTCCCTTTGCTAACTCCAACTGAACTCATAAAAGGAAAAGACTGGGGAGAGGGCGAGGGTTAAATTGTTTATATTGGTCAAATATCCATGCATACACTGTCATTCAACAACATTATGCATCTTTATATAATTCAAGATGTTTCACGGAAGTAAAATCATGGAAATACATGCCAAATCAAAAATAATTCACCAGCAGGAGTGGTCAAGCTTCATCATAAAGGCACATTTTAGAGGGGCCTTAAGTAAGATGAAAGATATGGGGAGATGGAAGGGGTCAAAGGCAAGGCTCCCAAGGGCAGATTACATCCGGTGAGGTTGCCTAAGAGGTTGGAGACTGTGGAATGTTTTGTGTGAAGGGCAGAGGTGGGTCAGGCAGTTATGGGGAGGAGGTTGTGATCTACAGTGCAGCAAATCCCAGGGGTTTAAAGACGGGAGCAGAATTTTAAATTCCAGGGGGCTGGAATCCAACCTAGGCCAGCAAAGATGGTCTGATATGCATCAGGTTTGGCTTGTGTGAGAACAAGGGCTGTGGAGTCACGCCACGGCAAGTGAGCGCGTTGGATTGTGTGTGTTGTGAGCATGCCATTGAAGGAAAGTACAGGTAATCTAGAGAGAGAGTGGTATCATTCACCTTTGATGCTGGATGCCACAGAGGACATGTTGATGATGTGCCCGGACTTCTTGGCAAGCATCTGTGTTTCAAAGGAAAATCAATGAAGATATACAAGATATTTATTTATTAGTCACACAGACATCGAAACACACAGTGAAATGTGTCTTTATGCGTTCCTGAGAATTGCTGGGGGCAGCCCGCAAGTGTCACCACTCTTCTGGTGACATTACCACAGCAATAGCAAATGGTTCAGGCAGAGTGACTGGTTTAGTCTGAGAAACAAAGGGCAGCTCCAAATACAGTGCAATCACAGTTATAATTGTTAGATGGTTCAGCAAGAAACTCCAGTCTGCTGAAACATAAACAGGACAGGCTGGAAATCCCCCGCGGATCAGGCCCAGGCTCAAACAGCGTCTGCTCCACTTCCCGTGATTCCCCCTCCTCTCCTTCCAACCCAAGCAATGATTGGTTCCCCTTCACCTCCCACCCCACCAGCCTCCACATTCAGCAGAGCATCCTTCACATTCTATCACCTTCCATGTGGTTCCTCCACCAGGCACCAGACCTTCTCCTTTTCCCATTGCCTCCGTAGTTCCTTGGCCCATCTCCACCGGACACCCCGTTTATCATAGCACTTCCATGCAAACTAGGTAAAGCAACCCCAGCCTTTTCTTCCCTTCCTACCATCCAGACACCCAAATAATCCTTCTAGTTGAAGCAATAATTCACACGTACTTCTTCCAGTTTAACGTACAGCATGGCGTGGTCTCCTCTGCTTTGGAGAAACCAAACGCAGATTGGGTGACCCTTTGCAGGACACCTACATTCAGTCTGCAAGGGTGATCCTGAGCTTCCAGTTACCTGTCACTTTAACTCTCCATCCCACGCCCACTCTGTCCTCTTCTGCATTGGCCTCTGTACTCTTGTAGCAAAGCTTGAGGAATATTATCTCATCTTCCAACTTGGCATGTCACAGTCCCCGCCACTCATCAATGAATTCCATCATTTCAGTTAAGCTGCCTTTCCAGCTTAGATCAGAACTTTCCAGTTTGGGATGGTGTGCCTATCAAATGGGCTGCTGTGTCCTGTATGGTGTTGTTGAAGCTACACTTGTCCAGGCAAGTGGCAGTGTTTGTGCCATTACTCTCCGGAGACTGAAAAACACGATGATGCTGGAGGAACTCAGCAGGCCAGGCAGCATCCGTGGAGAAAAGCAGGCGGTCAATGTTTCGGGTCAGGACCCTTCCTCAGGACTGAAGATAGGAAAAGGGGAAGCCCAATATATAGGAGGGAAAAGCAGAGCAGTGATAGGTGGACAAAAGAGGGGAGGTGGGGTGGCCACAGGGTGGTGATAGGTAGATGCAGGTAAGAGATAGTGATGGGCAGGTGTGGGGGAGGGGAGAGCAGATCCCCCGGGGGGTGGGTCAAAGGTAAGGAGAGAAAGGAAAAAAAAGTGGGTAGAAAGAAAGAGAGAGAGGCTGGGAAAGGGAAGAAGCGAAGAAGAATGGTTGGGGGGGGGTGTAGGGAAGGGGGGTGGGGATTACTTAAAGTGAGAGAATTCAATGTTCAGGCCGTTAGGCTGCAGGGTTCCAAGATGGAAAATGAGGTGCATTTCCTCCAGTTTGCGCTGGGAATTCTTCTGGCAGTGGAGGAGGCCGAGGACTGACATATCAGTGATAGTGTGGGAGGGGGAGTTGAAGTGACTGGCAGCGGGGAGGTGCAGATCACAGTTACAGACAGAGTGCAGGTGTTCTGCGAAACGGTCACTGAGTCTGCGTTTGGTCTCACCAATGCAGAGGAGGCCACACCTGGAACACCAAATGCAGTAGATGATATTAAGGGAGGTGCAGGTATCTCAGGTGTCTCTGTCTCACCTTAAAGGACTCTCTGGAGACTCCCGCACCATGTCCTATCTAGTTCAGCAATTATTGATGCAAACCAGGAACAGACAGAGATTCTTGGAGAACTGGCGGATTGTAATTTTTTTTCAAGCATATAGGTTGTGAAACTCCAGGGGTGTTGCTTCAGCAGTTTGCATTTATCTACCATGTCTTTATTCCACTTATCCTGAAACCACGTCAGTTTTGTTAAGCTGCTGTAGCCGAACGCAGCGCGCGGCAGAAAAGAAAAACGCAGAGACGTGGAGGCTGGACTGGAGCACACTTTACTGACTGGGACAAAGCACGCGCGCTCGCAAAAGTACCCGAGAGCCTCTCCGGCGGACGTGATGTGAGGTCCCTGCCGGAAGGCCCGCCCTGTGGTTAGTCTACGTCGCGCTCCCGCGCATGTGCCTGCGGCCGCTGATGGCAGTTCGAGTTTTGCTGGTCTGGGCCACTACACCACCACCGCCCCCCCCCCCCCCCAGAATCGCCAATCGGGGGTGTGAGATCGCCAGTCTGTGAGTCCCTCTTGGGTGGCCTGCCCCGCCGGCGCAGTGAGGGCACCTTCATGGGCTACCCGGTCCAAATGCGCCAGTTTGAGGCGGTCCACTGTGAAGGTCTCCTCATGGCAACCCACCTCCACGACGCAAGTAGATCCATTGTGCCGGATCACCTTGAAGGGTCCTTCGTATGACCTCTGCAGAGGTGACGTGCATGCGCCTGCAAATGAAAACATACTCACAGTCCCTGAGATCCCTAGGAACAAATGACGGTGTTGAGCCATGTCTGGAGGTTGGAACCGGTGCCAGGGTCCCCACTTTGCCCCGCAGCTTCGTCAGCACTTCCGCCGGCGTCCCTGCTGGACCTTGGGCCTCCGGCATGAACTCGCCCGGGACCATCAGGAGGGTGTTATAAACCAACTCCGCCGAGGAGGTGCCCAGGTCCTCCTTGGGGGCCATGTGGATGCCCAGTAGAACCCAGGGAAGCTCATCTGTCCAGTTGGGCCCTCTGAGGCGTGCCATCAGGGCTGACTTGAGGTGTCCATGGAACCACTCGACCAAGCCGTTGGCCTGTGGGTGGTTCACCGTGGTGTGGTGTAACCGGGTGCCCAGGAGCTGTGCCAGTGCTGTCCACAACCCTGATGTGAACTGTGTCCCTCTGTCGGAGGTGATGTCCGCTGGAAGTCCGAACCTGGCGATCCAGTTTGTGATGAGCGTCCTGGCGCAGGACTCCGTGGATGTGTCCGCTAGCGGCACAGCCTCCGGCCATCTGGTGAACCTGTTGACCATGGTGAAGATATACTTGGTGCCCCGGGAGACGGGCAGGGTGCCGATGATGTCCACGAGGATGTGCTGAAACCTGCCGAGCGTCGGTTGGAACTGTTGGAGGGGAGCCTTCACATGCTGCTGGACTTTGGCGGTCTGCCAGTGTACGCAGGTCCTGGCCCAGTGTCCGACCTGCTTGTGCAGACCATGCCAGACGAATTTGTCTGAGACCAATTTGATGGACGCCCGGGTGGATGGGTGGGCCAGGCCATGTAGCATGTTGAATACCCGCCGCCTCCATGCTGCTGGTACCATGGGCCGGGGTCTGCTAGTCGCCATGTCGCACAGGAGACGAACCGCTGTAGGGCCGACGGGGACATCCTCCAGCCGGACTCCCGAAACGGCGGTGCGATAGGCCGGGATCTCGGTGTCTGCTTGTTGTGGCTGCGCCAGCGCCGTGTAGTCGACCCCTGGGGCTGAGGTGTCACTGAGTGGATGTGGGGATGAGACAGCGTGTCGGTGACCACGTTGTTCTTCCCCGCGATGTGGCGGATGTCAGTGGTGAACTCCGAGATAAACGAGAGGTGCCTCTGCTGCCAGCCGACCATGGGTCTGATAACTTTGCAAGAGCGAAGGTGAGGGGCTTGTGGTGCGTATATGCGGTGAAATCCCTTCCTTCGAGGAAATACCGGAAGTGCCGGATGGCCAGGTAGAGCGCTAGCAACTCCCTGTCGAAAGCGCTGTACTTCACCTCCAGTGGTCGCAGGTGTCGGCTGAAAAAGGCGAGCGGTCGCCACGGGCCCTCGACAAGCTGCTCCAGGACTCCACCGACCACCGTGTCGGAAGCGTCGACTGTGAGCGCCGTGGGTACATCGACTCTCGGGTGTACTAGGAGGGCCGCCTTCGCCAATGCCTCTTTGGTCCGCTCGAAGGCTTCCATAGACTCTGCGTCCCATTCCACCTCCTTGGCCTTGCCGCCCATCAGACCGAACAAGGGTCTCATGATGCACGCTGCCGCTGGCATGACCCGGTGGTAGAAATTCACCATCCTCACGAACTCTTGCAGGCCCTTGACCGTGCTGGGCTTGGGGAACTGGCGGATGGCCTGGACCTTGTCCGGCCGATGGGCGGCTCCATGCTGGTTGACCCTGTGGCTCAAGGAGTCGATTTTCGGCAGCCCGAACTGGCACTTCACCGGGTTGATTGCCAGTCCGTGGTCACTCAGGCGCTGGCAGAGCCGGCGCAAATGTGCCACATGCTCCTTGCGTGACTTGCTGGCCACCAGGATGTTGTCTAGGTAGATGAAGACAAAATCCAGGCCTTGCCCAACCAAGTCCATTAGCCTCTGGAAAGTCTGAGCGGCATTCTTGAGGCCGAAGGGCATCCTCAGGAATTCAAACAGCCCAAAAGGGGTGATGAGGGCTGTTTTGGGCACATTGTCGGGGTGCATGGGGATCTGATGGTAACCCCGGACCAGGTCGATTTTTGAAAAGATGGTCGCACCGTGAAGGTTGGCCGTGAAATCCTGGATGGGAGGCACTGGGTATCTGTCGGTGATTGTGGCGTTGTTGAGTCTCCTGTAGTCCCAGCAGGGCCTCCAACCTCCTGCAGACTTGGGCACCATGTGTAGCGGCGATGCCCAAGGGCTGTCTGAGCAGCAGATGATCCCCATCTCCTCCATTTTCCGTAACTCCTCCTTGGTGAGGCAGAGCTTGTCGGGTGGAAGCCTACAGGCCCGGGCGTGCAGCGGTGGTCCTTGCATGGGAATGCGGTGCCGTACGCCGTGCTTGGGGGCGGTAGTGGAGAACTCTGGGGTGATGATGGAGGGGAAATCCACCAGCACCCTGGCGAACTCGTCACCCGAGAGTGTGATAGAGTCCAGGTGGAGGGCCTGGAACTGGGCTTCCCCGAGCTGGAAGGTTTGGAAAGTCTCAGTGTGGACCAAACGCTGGTTTTTCAGGTTGACCAGAAGACGGTTGGCCCGTAGGAAATCCGCCCCTAGTAACGGCCGCAACACTGCTGCTACCGTAAAGGTCCAGATAAAACAGCTGGGGCCGAAATGCAGCGGGATGGTACGCGAGCCGTACGTCTGGATGGTGGTGCCGTTTGCGGCGGTGAGGTCGGGGCCTGGGGCCGCGGTACGGGTGTCTATGTTCGAGGGGGGAAGGACGCTGATCTTGGCCCCGGTGTCCACCAGGAAACGTCACCCAGAGTGTCGGTCCCAGAGGAACAGGAGGCTGTCGCGATGACCACCCGCCACTAGCGACGGCCGGCCCCGGCGTTTCCCAGAAAGGCACACGGTGGGCGGCAGCAACGTATGTTTAAACCCCACCTCTGATGGTAAAAGCATCATTAGTCCGAACCCTCATCTTTGTCCCCCATGGGTCTCGGTGGTTTTGGTTGTGGGGTCTTGGCCTTAGGCTGCGCGGTCGTGGTTAGGCAGATGGAAGCCGCTCCCCGCTGCTTACTCTGCCACAAAATGCCAGCCCTGGCTGCGAGGCTGCACAGGTTGCTGAAATCTTCACCTGCGAGGAGGAGACGAATGTCCTCTGGCAGTTGCTCGAGGAACAACTGCTCGAATAGGAGGCAGGGCTTATGGCCACCCATGAGCGCCAGCATGGCATCCATCAGCTCGGATGGCTTGCAGTCGCCCAGGACGTCCATGCGCAGGAGCCGCGCGGCTCGGTTGTGGCGGGAGAGTCCGAAAGTGCAGAGGAGGAGTGCCCTGATCTTAATGTACCTGTCCTCCGTAGGTGGATGGTGCAGGAAGTCGATGATCTGAACTGCTATGTCCTGGTCAAGCGTGCTGACCACGTAGTAGTACCGCGTGGCATCGGCTGTAATGCCTCGGATACTGAACTGGGCCTCAGCCTGCTTGAACCAAACGTGGGGCTGAGCAGCCCAGAAAGTCGGGAGCTTGAGCAAGACTGTGTTGTGCGAGTCGTTGGGATTCATGTCACAGGTTCCAGATGCCATCTGGGAGCGTCGGGGTCACCACATGTAGCAGAATGCAGCGCGCGGCAGAAAAGTAAAACGCAGAGATGTGAAGACTGGACTGGACCACACTTTACTGACTGGGACAAAGCGCGCGCTTGCAAAAGTACCCGAGAGCCTCTCCGGCGGACGTGATGTGAGGTCCCTGCCGGAAGGCCCGCCCTGCAGTTGGTCTACATCGCGCTCCCGCGCATGCACCCGTGGCCACCGATGGCAGTTCAAGTTCTGCGAGTCTGGGCCGCTACACCGCTCATTAATTTCTTTCAAGGTGGTTTACTTGTTCAATGGGGTGTTGGTGAGGGTCCTGAAGAAAAATAATTTACAAGGTCACAGAGACAATGGAGGTGAATGTTGCTCTACAGAGAGAAGGGCGATGGGCTGAATATCAGTTTTGTACCAACCTTGCTTCACTAACTGAATTCACACTTTGTTTCTGTCTACTCTTTATTTGAACAGCACTTTATTGTCACTAAGACGGAAGTGCCAACACAATACATCCTGTTAGCAGGATCTTTAAACAACTGTTTATGCAAACAGCTGAATCACATCTCCACGTGTTGTCAGTGCAGGAACTGAGAACTTCTGAACTTTGCTGGCTTACCTTTGGTAAAAAGGCTTTGATCATCAGGTACATGCTGCGGACATTAACGTTCATGGTAAAATCCCAGTCTTTGTCTTTGCAATCCAGAATTGATCCATGATGGACAAAACTAGACAACAAATCATAAAAAAAGGAGAAAGCTGCTTTGAGTTGATCTACAGCATTAAAAAGACAGGGAGCCATAAACAAGCACTACCAAACGCTGCCAGCAATGAATGTCCCCTCATGTTAGCCACTTCCACCTAGGAAAAAGTCTCTGACTGTCCACTCGATCTAATCATCTTGTACACCTCCATCAAGTCACCTCTCATCCTCCTTCTCTCCAAAGAGAAAAGCCCCAGCTCCCTCAACCTATCCTCATAAGACATGCTCTCCAATCCCGGCAGCATCCTGGTAAATCTCCTCTGCACCCTCTCTAAAGCTTCCACGTCCTTCCTATAGTGAGGCGACCAGAACTGAACACAATACACCAAGTGTGGTCTAACCAGAGTTCTATAGAGCTGCAACATCACCTCATGGCTCTTGAGCTCAATACCCTGACTAATGAAGGCCAACACTCCATACGCCTTCTTAACAACCCTATCGACTTGCGTGGCAACTTTCAAGTATCCATGGACTTGGACCCCAAGATCCCTCTGTTCCTCCACACTGCTAAGAATCCTGCCACTAACCTTGTATTCTGCCTTCAAATTCGACCTTCTCTTCACACTTTTCTGGGTTGAACTCCATCTGTCACTTCTCGGCCCAGCTTTGCATCCCATCAATGTCCCGTTGTAACCCTCGACAACTTTCTGCACTATCCACAATATCACCAACCTTTGTGTCATCTGCAGACTTACTAACCCACACTTCCACATCCTCATCCAAGTCATTTATAAAAATCACAAAGAGCAGGGGTCCCAGAACAGATCCCTGTGGAACACCACTGGTCACCGACCTCCAAGCAGAATACGCTTCATCTACAGCCACCCTCTGCCTTCTATGGATGAGCCAATTCCAAATCCACACAGCCAAGTTTCCCTGGATCCTATGCTTCCCAACCTTCTGAATAAGCCTTCCATGAGAAACCTTATCAAACGCCTTACTAAATTCCATGTACACCACATCCACTGCTCTACCTTCATCAATGTGTTTTATCACATCCTCAAAGAATTCAATCACGACCTGCCCCTCACAAATCCATGCTGACTGTCCCTAATCAGCCTATGCTTCTCCAAATGCCCATAATTCCTATCCCTAAGAATCTTTCCAATAATTTGCCCACTACTGAAGTAAGACTCACAGACTTAGTTAAACGAGTACACCTTCAATGCTTGACAGTTACCATCATTCTATCTTTGATATAACCATTGATTCTCCCTTTTAAAGTTCCATGAACATAGTTTCAACATTTGTATCAAACACACATCAATAATTTACTGCACTAGCCCATTTTCACTGTGAAGTGGGTCCAAGAGTATTTCAACGCAATGCAAGATCTAAATAAGGCCAAGTTGAGTTCAAACATCCATTATTTAGTCAAAAGAAGCTTCATCCCAAAATATATTTAAAAATCTGTTCTTTATTACCCTGCACAGTTGAATAGAACATCAATTCTCTCAGTCTCCTTGGCCAGCTTTTCAATTTGTTCTTTCTGAGTCACATCCAGAACTTTGGTTTGAATACCTGTTGGACCACAGAAACATTGGACAGAAACACAGGTTAATGTGTGCATCTTGTACAAAACTCTTTATGAGCAACGCAAATCTTTAGAGTACAGACTAAATCCTGACAAAAACATAAAAGGAAATGAGAGCAGCTCAGTTACAAACCAGGTAGCAGAAGATATATTTAATGTGAAAAGCGTGGGATTGGAAGCAAGGAGTGAAGCTGACTCAATCGGAGCCAATGTTGTAGAATGGGATGAGATGCAGGATGGGTATAAACACCAACAAGGACTGAATGGCCTGTTCACCTGCTGCACGTTCTACACAATATATTCTCTCTGTATTCTATTCAGTGGCTGGTGGGGGGGGGGGGGGTTAGGGATTGCAGGCTGGAGTTCTGGGGTTTGGGGTGTGGTTGTTGAGAAAGAGATGGCTGATGGCTGGGACCAATGGATGGCAGAATAAGCAAAATGAGAGTTAGGAAGCAGAGTATTGATGTTGGAAGTGGTCTAGGTACAGGTACAGCCCACATCAGTGTCAGTGGCAGCAAGAGAAAAGAACTGTTGGTCAGCTGGCAAAGAATGTTCATGAAGGCACAACTTGCAGTTGAGAGATGTCACCTCCCAGCTGCCCTAAAAGATCGCCTCAGGAGAAGAGGCCTCTTGATGCAAAGGTTTAAAACAACACTTATTACACAAGCAGGGAGACATATTCATAGGAGACAACACTGTCTAGCCCAGCTATAGATGTGTTATGTGTATCAGGGCAGGATGGGGAACACCCAGGAGAATATTTTACATTCTGGCTCAAACGCAGAAGACAAGGTGAGTTTTTATGGCAGGTTAACATCTAGAAAGGACAGAAATTGTGCTGCAAGGGACCATGGCAGATTACAGTGTGTCCTTGGATGAAAGTCGCTGAGGACAATCTGTTACTACAGATGGGTAGTCAGCAGGGGATTGTGAAGCCCAAAGCGATACGCTGAATGGGAAGCTAGATCCACAAGAAGCAGCAGTATTGATGAGCAGAGTCTTTATTTTATAAATCAAAAATAAACTTTATTCATAACAAAAATATACACAAGGGAAGAAACAGTACAAAAGCAAAACCTTAACATTCAGTAGTGTAAACTTTAAAGAAAAAAATTGATGATCACATTATGGTGCATTAGATATTGTTAAGCAAATTATGAAATGACAGAATTTAAATCTAACAAGCCCAATTCCCTCCACACATATCAAACTCAGAGTAAGTGCTGAAACAAATTACTGATCTATCGTTTGGGAATTACAAATAATGCAAATTGAGATGGGGTTCAGTTACTCAGTTGATAATTCACTATGATTCTTGTTATGTCAACATGCATTGGAATCTTTGACAAAGTCCTGCATGGGAAGCTGTTCCAGTGCATCAATTTGCAGTAAATTCTCTGCAAGCCAGTATCTGCCATGATCCTTCATTGTGAAGGTCCAACTTTTGACCATTTTTAGCTCCTAAGAAGCAGTTTTGTGAAGGGAGACTTGGGCTCGTCTCTGTCCGTGATCAGTGAAGTTATTAGAGTCATAGATAGAGTCACAGAGTACTACAGCTCAGAAACAGGCCCTTCGGCCCATCTAGTCCATGCTGACTTGTCTAGTCCCATCTACCTGCACCCAGACCATATCCCTCCAAACCCCTCCCATCCATGTACCTATCCAAACTTCTCTTAAATGTTACAATTGAACCCGCATTTACCACTTCGGCTGGCAGCTCGTTCCACACTTGCACTACCCTCTGAGTGAAGAAGATCCCCCTCAGGTTTCCCTTAAATATTTCACCTTTCAACCTAAACCTATGTCCTCTAGTTCTAGTCTCACCCAACCTGAGTTCTAGTCTCACCAGCTTGCATGCATTCACCCAATCTATACCCCTCATAATTTTGTATACCTCTATAAGATCTCCCCTCATTCTCCTGTGCTCCAGGGAATAAAATCCTAATCTATTCAACCTTTCCCTATAATTCAGGTCCTCAAGTCCCGGCAACATCCTTGTAAATTTTCTCTGCACTCTTTCAAGCTTATTGATATCTTTCCTGTAGGTAGGAGACCAGAACTGCACACAATACTCTAAATTTGGCCTCACCAACGTCTTGTACAACTTCAACATAACATCCCAACTCATTGCCCTGATTTATGAAAGTGCCAAAAGCTCTCTTTACAACCTTATCTACCTGTGACTCCACTTTCAAGGAACTATAGATCTCTATTCCCAGGTCCCTTTGTTCTACCACACACCTCAGAGCCCTACCATTCACTGTGTAAGTCTTACCCTGGTTTGTCCTCCCAAAGTGCAACACCTCACACTTGTCTGCATTAAATTCCATCTGCCATTTTTCAGCCCATTTTCCTAGCTGGTCCAGATCACTTTGCAAGCTTTGATAGCCTTCCTTGCTCTCCAGTACGCCCACAATCTTGGTGTCATCCACAAATTTGCTGATCCAGTTCACTACATTATCATATGAATCACTAGTAACAACAGACAGACCCAGCACTGATCCCTGCGGCACACCACTAGTCACAGGCCTCCAGTCAGAGACACAACCATCTACTACCACTCTCTGGCTTCTCCCACTAAGCCAATATTGAATCCAATTGGCGACTTCATCCTGAATGCCAAGTGACTTAACCTTCTGGAGCAGCCTCCCATGCAGGACTTTGTCAAAGGTTCCAATGCATGTTGGCATAACAAGAATCATAGTGAATTATCAAATGAGTAACTGAACCCCATCTCAATTTGCATTATTTGTAATTCCCAAACGATAGATCAGTAATTTGTTTCAGCACTTACTCTGAGTTTGATATGTGTGGAGGAAATTGGGCTTGTTAGATTTAAACCTTAGAACCATACAGCACAAAACAGGCCCTTCGGCCCACCATGTTGTGCCGTCCATCAAACCACCCTCACACTACCTAACCCCTTCCTCCCGCATATCCCCCCATCCTATCCTCCTCCATATGCCTATCCAACAAGCTCTTGAACCTGTCCAATGTATCTGCCTCCACCACCACCCCAGGCAGTGCATTCCATGCACCAACCACTCTCTGGGTGAAAAACCTCCCCCTGACATCTCCCCTGAACCTCCCATCCATAACCTTAAAGCCATGCCCTCTCGTCTTGAGCATTGGTGCCCTGGGAAGGAGGCGCTGGCTGTCCACTCTATCTATTCCTCTCAATATTTTATATACCTCTATCATGTCTCCTCTCATCCTCTTCCTTTTCAGAAAATAAAGCCCTAGCACCTTAAGCCTCTCCTCATATTCAACACTTTCTAATCCAGGCAGCATCCTGGTAAATCTCCTCTGCACCCTCTCCAACGCCTCCACATCTTTCCTATAATGTGACCAGAACTGAACACAGTACTCTAAGTGTGGCCTAACTAGAGTTTTGTAAAGCTGCATCATCACCTCGCGGCTCTTGAACTTAATCCCGCGATTTATGAAAGCCAACATCCCATTGGCCTTCTTAACTGCTCTATCCACCTGTGAGGCAACTTTCAGTGAACTGTGAATATGAACCCCCAGATCCCTCTGCTCCTCTACACTGCCAAGTACCTTACCATTTACCCAGTACTCTGCCCTGGAATTTGTCCTTCCAAAGTGTACCACCTCACACTTCTCCGGATTGAACTCCATCTGCCACTTGTAAGCCCAGCTCTGCATCCTATCAATATCCCTCTGTAAGCTCCGACAGCCCTCCACACTATCCACAACACTGCCGATCTTAGTGTCGTCCGCAAACTTACTAACCCAGCCCTCCACCCCCTCATCTAAGTCATCTATAAATATCACAAAAAATAGAGGTCCCAGAACCGATCCCTGTGGGACACCACTAGTCACTGCCTTCCAATCCGAGGGCACTCCTTCCACCACAACCCTCTGCTTTCTACATGCAAGCCAATTCCTAATCCACACAGCCAAGCTTCCTTGGATCCCTTGGCCTCTGACCTTCTGAAGAAGCCTACCATGAGGAACCTTATCAAACGCCTTACTAAAATCCATATAAACCACATCCACCACACTGCCCTCATCAATCTTCCTGGTCATTTAAATTCTGTCATTTCATAATTTGTTTAACAATATCTAATGCACCATAATGTGATCATCAATTTTTTTCTTTAGAGTTTACACTACTGAATGTAACATTCCTGAATGTTAAGGTTTTGCTTTTGTACTGTTTCTTCCTTTGTGTATATTTTTGTTATGAATAAAGTTTATTTTTGAAATATGCCCAGGAGATAAATTGTAGAAAAGGTATCCCGTGACAATGTGAGTGCAGTGGACAATTTATAGCCTGTGTGAAAATCCTGGTGTTGAGTAGAAGGAGACAGCTCTCCTGCTGATGCTGACTGTACAGGGCCACAGACTGGCTTGTGTGTCAGTGGTTCTCGGGTGTCACTGGAATGACCCTGGATGAGACGTGCAGTCACTCTTGCTGCCATACTCAGTGCCACCGTAGGCCGATCACTGCTGGGCACCAATAATTTATCCATCTACTTACCTCATGCATCAGATCCAGACAGGCAAACCTTACATAATGGATCAAAAATGGAGCCAAGTTGATGGTACTCAGACTTGTCTCGTACACAACCTTCTCAGCAGAGAGGAAGAAAACAGAGGAAAATGGGAACAGAATCGGGGCAAAGAGAGAGAGAAAGGAAGGTGAGAAGGAGGGAACAAGTGCACGTGTGTGTGAGAGAGTGCACAGGCCACCGTGCAGAAAGGGTATTCTGTGTCCCCTTGCTCAGCACTCTGTTCCTCCACCATTCCCCAGTTGAACTGCAAGTTCCTCACCTTCATTAACGAAACAACACCACCCTCTAGTGTTAGCACAGATACTGACAGCAGAAGTAGTATTTTATCATTTGCTGCAGCAGAGCAACCTGTTAAGATAGAAATGCATGTGGCCAAATACATCCACAGCAACTGCATCGCCAAGACTACAAGGCCCCTTCAGCCCTACTGGTGAATTTCCCAAAGGCGCTTCACAGGGGGATCAGGCAATGCAGACCTCATATTGAGCACAACCAGCACCACTCAGAGGGTAATATCTTTGAGATGTCAATTGTATTTCAAGGCACTAATAAATGTGCTCTTCAGAAAGAATCAAGCAAGCCAGATTTCATTTCTAATGATTTGCATTTAACGTAACTCCAGCTGGATTTCCTATTTCCCCAAAAACACCCAACTGAGGCAACATCAGTGGAGGAGTGTTTGGAGTAAGGACAGTATCAGTGACTGTGGTGAACGTACCAAGAATCCTGCAGGATTTAACATGGAACAGAACAGCACTGGACAGGTCATTTGGCCCACAATGTTGTGCTGATCTTGATGCTGATTTATACTAAACGTCCTCCTGTGTATCATCCACATCCCTCCATTCCCTTCATATTCATGTGTCTGTCTAAAGGCCTCTTAAACTCCACCAAGCTGCCTGCTTCCCCTACTACCCCTGGTAACCCATTCCAGGAACCGAACACTCTCTGTGTAAAAAACTTGATTCTCATGTCACCTTTAAACTTCTCCTCTCTAACCTTAAAAGCACGTCCTCTGGTGTTTGATATTTCTACCCTGGGGAACAGATTCTGACTGTCTCTGCCACTCATAATTTCATAAACTTCTATCAGGTCTCCCCTCAGCCTCCGGCACTCTAGAGAACAACCCAAGTCTGTCCAACCTTTCCTTATAGCTGATACCCTCTAATCGAGGCAGCATCCTGGTGAGCCTCTTCTGTGCCCTCTCCAGTCTCCACATCCTTCCTATAATGGGGCAACCAGAACTGTACATAATACTCCAAGTGTGGTCTGACTAATGTTTTATATCACTGCAGCATGACTTCCTTATTCTTATACTCAACACCCCTACCAATGAAGCAAGCATGCCATACACCTTCTTTACCACCTTATCTACTTGTGTAGCCACTTTCAGTGAACTATGGACCTGGACTCCGAGATCCTCTGTACCTTAATGATATTAAGGGGCCTAACATTGACTGTGTATTTTCTCCTTTCATTTGACCTCCCGAAGTGCAACACCTCACACTTGCCCAGATTAAACTCCAGCTGCCATTTCTCTGCCCATATCTGTAACTGATCCATATCCCACTGAATTCTTTGATAGTCCTTCACACTGTCCACAACTCCACCAATCTAGGTGTCATCCGCACATTTGCTAAGCCACCCATCTACATTTTCATTCATCATCAATATACATCACACACAACAGAGGTCCCAGCACCGATCCTCACGGAACATCACTGGTCACGGACCTCCAGCCGGAATAACAGCCCGCCACCCCCACTCTCTGTCTTCTATGGGGAAGTCAGTTCCAAATCCAAACCTGTAACTCACCCTGGATCCCATGCATCTTTATCTTCTGAATCAAACTACCATGAGGGACCTTATCAACTGCCTTACTAAAGTCCATGTAGATAACATCCACTGCCTTACCCTCATCAAGCACCTTTGTCACCTCTTCAAAAAACTCAGTCAGGTTTGTAAGACATGACCCACCCTGAACAAAGCCACGATAACTGTCCCTAAGCTGGCCGTGCCTTTCCAAATATGCATAAATCCTATCTCTGTATCCTCTCCAATAGCTTCCCCACCACTGACGTGAGGCTCACTGGCCTATAGTTACCCAGATTATCCCTATTTTCCTTTCTGAACAAAGCCACAACATTTGCTACTTGCCAGCCCTCTGGGACCTCACCTGTTGCTAGTGAGGACACAAAGGTCCTTGTCAAAGCTTCAACAATCTCCTCAATTGCTTCTTTAAATATATGCCGTCAGGCCCTGGGGATGTATCCGCCTTAATGCTTTACAGAAGACCTAGCACTACCTCCTCCTTAGTGAGGGCAGGCACAGTAGTGTGGCGGTTAGCGTAACGCTGTTACAGCGCCAGTGACCCGGGTTCAATTCCGGCCACTGTCTGTAAGGAGTTTGTACGTTCTCCCTGTGTCTGCGTGGGTTTCCTCCGGGTGCTCTAGTTTCCTTACACGTTCCAAAGATGTACGGGTTAGGAAGTTGTGGGCATGCTATGTTGGTGCCATGAGTGTGGCAACACTTGCGGGCTGCTCCCAGAACACTTTACGCAGAAGGTGCATTTCACTGCGTTTCGATGTACATGTGACTAATAAAGATATTTTATCTTATCTTATGTTGTTTTTGATTGACTTTAGTTCCTCTGGAAGTAACATTGATACAGATTTGCTGCATTTAGAGCAGTGAAACAGCCTAGAAGGTCAAGGCCAGTGTTCTCCTTTCATGTGACTTCACTCATGGTAACAACTCTTGATGGAACAAAACTAAAGCTTCTCACAGATACAAGAAAGAGAATGTGGAGACCAGCTGATCCACTGATCCTGTTCCATCAAAACCTTATCGTCACCTCTACAGGACTTCCTACCCAACAGAAGTAATAGGCCATTTGGCCCCTCAAGTCTACTCCACCATTCAGTAAGTTTACAGCTGACGTTTTTTAACTTCAGACCTACTTTCCTGCACTAACGATTATATTCCTCGATTCTCTTAATGTTTAAGAAAATCTATCAATCTCTATACTCAGTGAACGAGTTCTTGGGCAGAGAATTCCAAAGGTGCAGAATCCGCTGGATGAAGAAGTTTCTTCTCATCTCAGTACTGAATAGCCGACAGCTGGTTCTAGTTACCCCAACCACATCAACCGTCAAGCCATGTTAGTATTTTGTACGTTTCAGTGAGATCACTTCTCATTCTTGCAAACTCTCGTGTAAAGGCTCAGTCAGCTTAATCTCTCTTCCTACAACAGCAGTCTCTGATGTACATTCACTCTATCACATGTACATTCATCCTTAGAAAGGGAGACCAGACCTGCACAACTATTAACTGGAGCAGGACAAATCTACTCTTGTACTCGAATCCTCTTGCAGTAGACGCCAGTACACTGTCTGCCTCTGCTTGGTGAGCCTACAAATTAACTTTCAGTGATTCATGTACAAGGCACCTATTCCACTGAACACCATCTTTCAATCACTCAGCATTTTAAAAAGTACTCCACCTTTCTATATTTTCTACAAATTAGATGACCTCATATCTTTCCAGATATATTCATCTGTCATGTCCTTACCCATTCACTTAGCCTGTCTGCATCGTCTTAAGACACAAGAGACTGCAGATGCTGGAATTTGGATCAAAGAACAAACTGCTGGAGGAACTCAGTGAGCCAGGCAGCATCTACAGTGGGGAGGGAAGGAGTTACCGTTTTGGTTTGAGACCCTGCATCAGGACCCGACATCCTCTGAAGCCTCTCTGCACCTATTCACTGCCCAAACAGTCACCCAGCTTTGTCTCAAACTTGAATCTGTTATACTTGATCACCTCATCCAAATCATTGATATAGATTGTGACAGTTGGGGTCTCGCACAGATCACTATGGCAACCCATGTCACATCTTCCCCATCTGAAAATCACCCATTTATTCCTCCTCTCCATTAGCCAACACATTACCTCCAATACCAAGGACTCTAATTTTGTTTAATAATCTCTTTTATGGCATTTTAACAAAGGCCTCTGAAAGTCCATCAACTGGTTTCTCCTGAACTATTCTAACTGCAACCTCAACATTCCAACAGAATTGTCAAACATGATTTTCCTTTCATAAACCCATGTTGGCTCTTCCTAATCCTATTACTGTTTTCCAAATTCCCTGTTACCTTCCTGCATGGCAGGCTGGTCTGGAAGGTAAGATCACGTGAGATCCATGCTGAGCTAGCCAATTGAATACAAAATTGCCTTAGTGGAAGGAGACAGAGGTGGGCTGTTACTTAGGTTGGAGGCCTGTGACCAGTGGTGTGTCATGGGGATCGGTGATGGTCCATGAATATCATTTATATTAATGATTTTGATGACAATGTTGTGCACGTGGTTAGTAAGTTTGAAGATGTTATCTATGATTACAATGGGATCTAGATAAGCAACACACAATCTGCTGGAGGAACTAAGCGGGTCAGGCAGACACTGTGGCGGGAAAGAAATTGTCAACATTTAGGGTTGAAATACTGACACCAGGAGTCCTCAGGCAGGGTTTTAACCCGAAACATCAACAGTTCCTTTCCCCACAGCTGCTGCTCGACCTGCTGAGTTCCTCCAGCAGATTGTGTGTCACTCCAGATTCCAGCAGCTGCAGTCTCTGGGATCCTGTGTCTCTAGGATCCTGGTGGACTGGGGAAGTGGGCCAAGGAATGGCAGATGGACAAGTGCAAGGTGTTGCACTTTGGTTAATTAAACCAGGACAGGACCTACACAGTAAATGGTAGGGCCCTGGAGAGTGTTGTAGAAAAGAGAGACCTAGGGTACAGGTACATGGTTCCCTGAAAGTGGCAACATGGGTAGACAGGGTGGTGAAGAAGGCATTTGGCATGCTGGTCTTCATCTCTCATTAAGGTGGACAAGGTGCAGAAAAAGTTCACGAGGCTGTTACTGGGACTGGAGGGCTTGAGTTATAAGGAGAGGCTGAATTAGCTGGCACTTTTTTTTCCCCTGGAGTGTAGGAACCTAAGGAATAACCTTATGAAGGTATATAAAATCATGAGGGGCATAGATAATGTGGATGGCCAGAGTCTTTTTCCCAGGGTAGGGGAGTCTAAAACATAGACATAGATTTAAGGAGAGAGGGGAAATATTTCAAAGGTAGCTGAGGGGAAACCGTTTCACACAGAGGGTGGTGGGTGTATGGAACGAGTTCCCAGGGGAAGCTGTAGAGGTATTGCATTTTGGGAAGACAAATGAGGGTAGGACTTTCACAGTGAATGGTCGGGCGCTGGGGAGTGTTGTAGAACAGAGGGACCTAGGAGTACAACTACATGGTTCCCTGAAAGTGGCATCGCAGGTAGACAGGGTGGTAAAAAAGGCATTTGGCACGCTGGCCTTCATTAATTAGGGCATTGCGTAGAAAAGTTAGGAGGTCATGGTGCGGTTGTATAGGACACTGGTGAGGCCACACTTGGAGTATTGTGTTCATTTTTGGTCACCTTGCTATAGAAAAGATGCCATTAAACTGGAAAGAGTACAGAGGCGATTTATGAGGACGTTGCTGGGACTCAAGGTACTGAGTTATGGAGAGAGGTTGAGCAGGTTGGGACTTTTATCTTGGAGCATAGGAGAATGAGGAGTGATCTTACAGAGGTGTATGTGCACAGTCTTTTTCCCAGGGTTGGGGAATCAAGAACTAGAGGGCACAGGTTTAAGGTGAAAGGGGAAAGATTTAATAGGAGCCTGAAGGGCAACTTTTTCACACAGAGAGTGGTCAGTAAATGGAATGAGCTGCCAGAGGAAGTGGTTGAGGCAGGTACATTAACAACAGTTAAAAGATACTTGGTCAAGTACATGGACAGGAAAGGTTTAGAGGGATATGGGCCAAACGTGGGCAAATGGGACTAGTTTAGATTGGAATCTTGGTCGGCATGGACCAGTTGGGCCGAAGGGCCTGTTTCTGCGCTGTATGACTCTATAAATACCATCCTGTGTCAATTAATATTCCCTAAAAAAATTGCCATATTAACGTTGAATAAGTATATGGTGAAATGAATGTATTTCATTCTGAATTTGTGCACGTCAATATCAGAGAGTTTAGAAGTTGTGATAAAAGACACTGGCATTAGTCACATTGATTAAAATCTGCCTGACGTATTTGTCGCAGAATAGAGTCACTCAGCTCATGATGTCAGTGTTGACAATTTGAAAGTATGATCCAGTTAATCCCTTTTCCCATAAATGTGACCTTTTCCATGTATATCCTTTGCATACAGAGAATCTGTTTTCCTTTATATCCATCTCTCTCTCTCTCTCCCCCTCTCTCTATTATCTTTACTTGTTTCTGTAGTTCTCTGGTAGTCACAGGGTTCATCCCTGCCCCACTTCCTGTGCTTATCGAAAGCACAGGCCAAGGCAGAGGGCACTCCTGAATCACGTTACTTTGAATGCATGCCTCTCAAAAACAGGATGGGTGAGGCTGAGGAACTGAAGCAGTGAAGGTGTTCCAGAGGAAGTAGGATTATTGGTACTAAGAACCTCAATTACCGCTAAAGTTGAGTGATCTTGCAAAGCAGGTCCTTTTTGTATGTTCAAGAAATGTGGACATCAGCTGCAATATTGGAATTATTGTCTATCCTTAATTACCCCTAAACCAAGAGTTGATAAGTCTGGGGTTATATATACGTAGACGACAATTTTCTTCCCTAAAGGTATGAGTGAAGTGGACTCTTCCAACAATCCAGTGATATCACTGTTATTGCTATTGATGATTAGCTGTTTTTATACCAGACTTTAACACAGTGGGACTTTATCTCTTATCTGGGTCAGTGGTCTTGTGGTCGGGCTGCTCATTCAGTAATGTCATCATTATACTACCTGAGCACCCCAAGAACCACTCCGTATCAGAACAGCACAAACTAGTTGCTAAGGACACCATGCACATATCTTGCTTTTGTTTGTACAGGCGATGACGTATATTTAATATCCCGCAATCACACAGATTATTTGTTGTCTTTCATTAATGAACAGTGTGGGTGAAATGCCACAGCACACAATCATTTGTTCTCTTACAGCAACTTGGCTGATGCTTTGGAAATTTGAGGATGTTATTTCGACATGACAGGTCAAATTCCAGGAGCTGGATTTTCCTTTGATGTGCAGTCTGTTTTCTAATTGCTTTGCTTGGCTGTGGAATGGTCACGACTACTGGCTCAAGTACTTCAGGGTTGTCATTTCTCTACAGGATCATCACCCGTCTGCTTCCCCTCTACTTGGAGCCTGTCCTGCTGCACTTCAGTGAGGTGAAGTGAGCATGGATAATAACCCTGCTCTGTCTTCCCCAGCTTCTGCCAAAACCCAGTGCGGGTTCTGCAGTGCCAGCACCTTGTGGCAACCTGGGGCATTTGTAGGAACTGAAAGTTGTCTTGTTTAGCTTTACATTTCTTTTGAAAGTTTTGTTCTTTGGAGAATCTATTAAGTTATTTATTACCTGGTATACTGATACTATAATGTGGTCTCCTCTACAATGGAGGAGCCAAGAGTGGGTACCGTTCTGCAGAACATCTGCATTCAGTCTGCAAGAGCAACCCTGAGTTCCCTGTTGCGAGTCGCCTTAATTCCCCATCCCACTCTGACCTGTCTATGGTTCCTGCACTGTTACAATAAGACCAATTCTTCTTGGGATCTCTTCTCGGGAAGGTGGGCCCTGTACAGAGAGGACGGGTTACACCCGAACCAGAAGGGGGCCAATATCCTTGCAGCGAGATTTGCTAGGGTGGTTCAGGAGGGTTTAAACTAGTTTGTGAGGGGGAAGGGAACCGGAGGAGTAGGTCAGAGGAAGAAGGGGATGGGGAAAAGTTAGATCAAACAGGTAGAGAGGCTTTGGGGAAGGAGAAGCAGAATACAGGCTATAAAAGTAGTAAGGTAGATGGACTGAAGTGTGTTTACTTAAATGCAAGAAGCGTCAGGAATAAGGGAGATGAACTGAGGGCTTGGATAAGTATGGGGGACTATGATATTGTGGCTATTACTGAGACGTGGCTGACGTCAGGGCAGGAGTGGATATTGAATATTCCTGGTTTTCGGTGTTTTAAGAGGGATAGGGAAGGGGGGAGAAGAGGAGGATGGGTGGCGTTACTGGTCAGGGACACTGTTACGGCTGTGGAAAGGATGGATGCTGTAGAAGGATCATCTCTTAAGTCCGTATGGGTGGAAGTAAGGAACAAGAAAGGAGCAGTTACTCTACTAGGAGTATTCTATACCCCCTGGTAGCAGTAGAGACATAGAGGAGCAGATTGGCAGGCAGTGTTTGGAAAGAAGCAAAAATAACAGGGTTGTTATAATGGGAGACTTCAACTTCCCAAATATAGACTGGAACCTGCTTAGTGCCAAAGGTTTAGATGGGACGGAATTTGTTAAATGTGTCCAGGAGGGACTCCTGACGCAGTATGTCGACAGGCCAACTAGAGGGAATGCCAAGCTAGATCTAGTTTTAGGAAATGAACCGGGACAGGTGAAGGATCTATCGGTGGGTGAGCATTTGGGGGACAGTGACCATTGCTCCATAACCTTTAAAATTGTCATGGACAGGGACAGGTGCAGAGAGGACAAGAAGATATTTAATTGGGGAAGGGCGAACTATGAGGCTATAAGGAGAGAACTTGGGAGTGTAAATTGGGATGTCCTTTTTGAAGGGAAATGTACCATGGAGATGTGGTCGATGTTGCGAGATCTTATGCAGGATGTTAGGGATAAATATGTCCCGGTGAGGCAGAGATGGAATGGCAGGGTGAAGGAACTGTGGGTGACGAGAGAGGTGGAACGACTAGTTAGGGAGAAGAAGGTAGCATACATAAGGTATAAGCAGCAAGGTTCAGACAGGGCCCGTGAGGAATATAGAGTAGCGAGGAAGGAACTTAAGAAAGGGCTGAGGAGAGCTAGGAGGGGACATGAAAAGGCATTGGCTAGTAGGGTTAGGGAAAATCCCAAGGCTTTTTTCATGTCCATGAAGGGTAGGAGGATGGCTAGGGTAAAGGTAGGTCCGATTAATGACAAAGGTGGGAGAATGTGCCTGGAGGCGGCGGAAGTGGGAGAGGTTCTCAATGAATACTTCTCTTCGGTATTTACCAAGGAGAGGCGTCTTGATGACGCGGAAGGGAGTGCTGGTAAGGGTAATGTTCTCGAGGTTGTAGATATCAAGAGAGAGGATGTGTTGAAGTTATTAAATAATATCAAGATAGATAAATCTCCAGGGCCTGACAGGATATTCCTCAGGCTGCTTCGAGAGGCGAGGGAGGAGATTGTTGAACCGCTGGTAAGGATCTTTGAGTCCTCGTTGTCCATGGGGATGGTGCCGGAGGATTGAAGGGTGGCGAATGTTGTCCCCTTGTTCAAAAAAGGTAGTAGGGATAGTCCAGGGAATTACAGACCGGTGAGTCTCACGTCTGTGGTGGGTAAGCTGTTAGAAAGGATTCTAAGGGATAGGATCTATGAACACCTAGAGAATCATGGACTGATTAGGGACAGCCAGCATGGCTTTGTGAAGGGAAGATCTTGCCTCACAAGCCTGATAGAGTTCTTTGAGGAGGTGACGAGGAGGATTGATGAGGGTAGTGCGGTGGATGTGGTCTATATGGATTTTAGTAAGGCGTTTGATAAGGTTCCTCATGGTAGGTTTCTTCAGAAGGTCAGAGGCCAAGGGATCCAGGAAAGCTTGGCTGTGTGGATTAGGAATTGGCTTGCCTGTAGAAAACAGAGGGTTGTGGTGGAGGGAGTGCCCTCGGATTGGAGGGCAGTGACTAGTGGTGTCCCGCAGGGATCGGTTCTTGGACTTCTACTTTTTGTGATATTTATAGATGACTTAGATGAGGGGGTGGAAGGCTGGGTTACTAAGTTTGTGGACGACACTAAGATCGGCGGTGTTGTGGATAGTGTGGAGGGCTGTCGGAGCTTACAGAGGGATATTGATAGGATGCAGAGCTGGGCTGACAAGTGGCAGATGGAGTTCAATCCGGAGAAGTGTGAGGTGGTACACTTTGGAAGGACAAACTCCAGGGCAGAGTACAGGGTAAATGGCAAGGTACTTGGCAGTGTAGAGCAGCAGAGGGATCTGGGGGTTCATATTCACAGTTCACTGAAAGTTGCCTCACAGGTGGATAGAGCAGTTAAGAAGGCCAATGGGACGTTAGCTTTCATAAATTGTGGGATTGCGTTTAAGAGCCGCGAAGTGATGATGCAGCTTTACAAAACTCTAGTTAGACCACACTTAGAGTACTGTGTTCAGTTCTGGTCGCCGCATTATAGGAAGGATGTGGAGGCGTTGGAGAGGGTGCAGAGGAGATTTACCAGGATGCTGCCTGGATTAGAGCGTATGGAATATGAGGAGAGACTTAAGGTGCTAGGGCTTTATTCACTGGAAAGGAGGAGGATGAGAGGAGACATGATAGAGGTATATAAAATATTGAGAGGAATAGACAGTCAGCGCCTCCTTCCCAGGGAACCAATGCTCAAGACGAGAGGGCATGGCTTTAAGGTTATGGGTGGGAGGTTCAAGGGAGATGTCAGGGGGAGGTTTTTCACCCAGAGAGTGGTTGGTGCATGGAATGCACTGCCTGGGGTGGTGGTGGAGGCAGATACATTGGACAGGTTCAAGAGTTTGTTGGATAGGCATATGGAGGAATGTGAGATAGAGGGATATGCGAGAGGAAAGGGTTAGATAGTGTGAGGGTGGTTTGATGGACGGCACAACATGGTGGGCCGAAGGGTCTGCTTTGTGCTGTATGGTTCTATGGTTCTATGGTAAACTTGAGGAACAGCACCCATCTGGGCACATTACAGCCTTCTGGACTTAATATTGAATTCTACAACTTCAGGTATCTTGATTTCTCCATTTGTACCAGTCAACCCTCTGTGATAATAACAAAGGTGCCGGAGGAACTCAGTGGGTCTGGCAGCATCTGTGGGAGGAAAGAAATTGCTGACGTTTCAGGTCAAAACCCTGCATCAGGACTGAGAGTGGAGAGGCGATGTTGGCTCAGCTTGTTTGTTCACCGCGCCCCCCCCCCCCCACCACCTTTCTGGTCACTATGGAGATGAGCAGTTTAAATCACTTCAATCAGATTAGGGTCAAGCAATTTTTTGGGGGTTCAGTTGAGAAAAGTGACCAGAGAGTAAATTGGTAAATGAGAACAGAAGGAATAGATGCAAATGTTCGATAAGACTGTAACTGATCTGATCTTTATCTTGGTCTCAACTCCTCCTTCCTGCCTCGCTCCTGAAAAGAGACTATAGAGAATTAGGAAGGAAGTTGAGAAGCAGGACCTCAAAGATAGTAATTTCCGGATTACTACCTGTGCTAAACGACAGTGGGTATAGGAACAGAATGAGGAGGAGGTTAAATGCGTGGTTGAGGGATTAGAGTAAGGAGCAGGGATTCAGTTTTCTGGATCATTGGGGCCTCTTTTGGGGCAGGTATGACCTGTTCAAAGAGGACAGGTTGCATTTGAATCCCAGGGGGACCAACATACTGGCAGGGAGGTTTGCTAAGGCTACTGGGGAGAGTTTAAACTAGAATTGTTGGGGGGTGGGATCCGTACTGGAGAGACTGGGGAAGAGCTGTTTGGCTCTCAAATAGAGGAGGCTAGGAGTAAGTACCATAGGCAGGTGATAGAGAAGGGACGTGTTCAAACAGGCTTGAGATGTGTCTATTTTAATGCAAGGAGTGTTGTGAACAAGGCGGATGAGCTTAGAGCTTGGATCGATACCTGGAGCTATGATGTGGTGGCCATTACGGAGACTTGGATGGCTCTGGGGCTGGAATGGTTGATTCAAGTGCCGGGTTTTAGATGTTTCAGGAAGGACAGGGAGGGAGGCAAGAGAGGTAGGGGAGTGGCACTGTTGATCAGAGATAGTGTCACGGCTGTGGAAAAGGTGGACGTTGTGGAGGGATTGTCGACGGAGTCTCTGTGGGTGGAGGTTAGGAACAGGAAGGGGTCGATAACTTTGCTGGGTGTTTTTTATAGGCTGCCCAATAGTGACAGGGTTATTGAGGAGCAGATAGGGAAGCAGATCCTAGAAAGGTGTGAGAATAACAGAGTTGTTGTGATGGGGGATTTTAATTTCCCAAACATCGATTGGCATCTCCAGACAGTGAGGGGTTTAGATGGGGTGGAGTTTGTTAGGTGTGTTCAGGAAGGGTTCTTGACACAGTATGTAGATAGACCTACAAGAGGAGAGGCTGTACTTGATTTGATATTGGGAAATGAATCTGGTCAGCTGTCAGATCTCTCAGTGGGTGAACATTTTGGTAATAGTGATCATAATTCTATCTCCTTTATGTTAGCACTGGAGAGGGATAGGAACAGACAGACTAGAAAGACTTGGAGTAAAGGGAATTATGGTGCTCTCAGGCAGGAAATTGGAAGATTAAATTGGGAACAGATGTTCTCTGGGAAAAGTACGGAAAATATGTGGCAAATATTCAGGGGGTATTTGTGTGGAGCTCTGCATAGACATGTTCCGATGAGATGGGAGTCATGATAGGATACAGGGACTGTGGTGTATGAAGGCTATGATAAATCTAGTCAAAAGGAAAAGAAAAGCATACAAAAGGTACAGAGAGCTAGGTAATGTTAGAGATCTGGAGGAGTACAAGGCTAAAGGGAAGGAACTTAAGAAAGAGATTAGGAGAGCCAGAAGGGGACATGAGAAGGCCTTGGCGGGCAGGATTAAGGAAAACCCCAAGGCATTCTACAAGTATGTGAAAAGTAAGAGGATGAGATGTGAAAGGATAGGGCCCATCAAGTGCAGCAGAGGGAAAGTGTGTATGGATCCGGAAGAAATAGCGGAGGTACTTAATGAATACTTTACGTCAGTATTCACCCCGGAGAAAGATCTGGGAGATTGTAGTGGGGACTTGCAGCGGCCTGAAAAGCTTGAGCATGTAGATATTAGAAAAGAGGTGGTGGTGAAACTTTTGGAAAGCATCAAGTTAGATAAGTTGCCGGGACCGGATGAGATGTATGCCAGGTTGCTGTGGGAGGCGAGGGAGGAGATTGCGGAGCCTCTGACTATGATCTCTGCGTTGTCGATGGAGACAGGAGAGGTTCTGGAAGATTGGAGGGTTGCGGATGTTGTTCCCTTATTCAAGAAGGGGAGTAGGGATAGTCCAGGGAATTATAGACCAGTGTGTCTTACCTCAGTGTTTGGTCAGCTGATGGAGAAGATCCTGAGAGGCAGGATTTATGAACATTTGGAGGGGTATAATATGATTAGGAATAGTCAGCATGGCTTTGTCAAGGGCAGGTCCTGTCTTACGAGCCTGATTGAATTTTTTAAGGATGTGACTAAGCACATTGAAGGGAGAGCAGTAGATGTAGTGTATATGGATTTCAGCAAGGCTTATTGAGAAAGTAAGGAGGCATGGGATCCAAGGGGACATTGCAGTGTGGATCCAGAACTGGCTGGCCCACAGAAGGCAAAGAGTGGTTGTTGAAGGGTCATATTCTGAGTGGAGGTCGGTGACCAGTGGTGTACCTCAGGGATCTGTACTGGGACCCTTACTATTTGTGATTTTTATAAACGACCTGGATGAGGAAGTGGAGGGGTGGGTTAGTAAGTTTGCGGATGACATGAAGGTTGGGGGTGTTGTGGATAGTTTGGAGTCAGATAGTCAGAGGTTACAGAGGGACATAGATAGGATGCAGAGTTGGGCTGAGAAGTGGCAGATGCAGTTCAACCCAGATAAGTATGAAGTGGTTCATTTTGGTAGGTCAAATATGTTGGCGGAATATAGTATTAATGGTAGGACTCTTGGCAGTGTGGAGGATCAGAGGGATCTTGGGGTCCGAGTCCATAGGACGCTCAAAGCGGCTGCGCAGGTTGACTCTGTGGTTAAGAAGGCATATGGTGTATTGTCCTTCATCAACCGGGGAATTGAATTTAGGAGCCGGGAGGTATTGTTGCAGCTATAAAGGTCCCTGGTGAGACCCCACTTGGAGTACTGTGCTCAGTTCTGGTCGCCTCACTTACAGGAAAGATGTGGAAGCCATAGAGAGGGTGCAGAGGAGATTTACAAGGATGCTGCCTGGAATGCGGAGCATGCCTTATGAAAGCAGGTTGAGGGAACTCGGCCTTTTCTCCTTGGAGAGACGGAGGATGAGGGGGGGACCTGATTGAGGTGTATAAGATGATGAGACGTATTGATAGGGTAGATAGTCAGAGGTTTTTCCCCAGGGCTGAATTGGTGACCACAGGAGGACATAGGTTTAAGGTGCTGGGGAGTAGATATAGAGGAGATGTCAGGAGTAAGTTTTTTTACTCAGAGAGTGGTGAGTGTGTGGAATGGGCTGCCGGAAACAGTGGTGGAGGCGGATACAATAGGGTCTTTCAAGAGACTGTTAGATAGGTACATGGAGCTGAGTAAAATAGAGGGCTATGGGTAAGCCTAGTAATTTCTAGGGCAGGGACATGTTCGGCACAGCTTTGTGGGCCGAAGGGCCTGAATTGTGCTGTAGTTTTTCTATGTTCTATCCCAGTAAAACTAAACATCTGTATATCACAGCCTTGAAAATGCAATGACTTGACAGAGAACTGAAAAGATTCACAGCCTTCTGAGAGAAGAAATTCCTCCTCATCTTAAATGGCCAATGTCTTATCCTGAGATTATTCCCATAGTTTTTAATTCCCTCACCAAAGGAAATATCCTCCCAGGATCTTAAAAAAGTCCAATGAGATAATTTCCTGTTCTTGTAAACTCCCAAAGAATATAAGCTCAATCAATTTATCTACCCTTATAAGATTGCCTCTACAAAGCTGGAATTAATCTAGCAAACCTTTTCTGTACTGTCTCTAATTTAAAAAGGAGCCCAAAACGATATGCAGTGCTGCAGGTGTAGTGTTAACAGTTGTAACAAAACCTCTCCACTTTTCTACTCTGACCTCATTGCAATGAAGACCATCAGCCCACTTGCCTTACCAATTCAGTGCTGTGCCTGCACATTAACTTTCCGCATTTTTGTATGGCAACCTCAGGTCTCTCTGAAATATTATATGACCTTTTGCCCAAAGTGAAAATATGAGAGTGCAGAAATATTTCAATTGCATTTTTGAAAATAGTTTAGGAATGGTGCAATATTTGGTTAGTTAATTATCTGGCATCACAAGAACATTAGAAATAGGACTGGAAGTACACCATTTGGCCTTGTGAACATATTCCACCATTCATCAAGATTTTTTATCTTTGTGTCATTTTCTTGCACTGTCCCACTATCCCTCGATTCCCTAAATATTCAGAAATCTATTGATCTTCGTTTTGAATGAATTCAGTGACTGAGCCTCCACAGCCCTCTGGGGGAGAGAATTCCAAAAATTCACCACCAGTTGGCTGAAGAAATTTCTCCTCATCTCAGTTCAGTTATGTCTACTAAGATAGTCTTAGTTTATTCTGTTGAATTTTGGCTATAAGGAGAGGTTGGACATAATGGATTGTTTTCTCCGGAGCATCGGAGACTGAGGGGAGACCTGATAGAGGTTTATGAAATTATGAGAGCCAGGGATAGAGTAGACAGAGTGTTTTTTCCAGGGTAGAAATGTCAAATACTAGAGGACAAAGCTTTAAGGTGAGGGGGGGAAGTTTAAAGGAGATGCAAGGGGGACTTTTTTTTTAAACAGAGAGTGGTAGGTGCCTGAAATGGGCTGACGGGGGTGGTGGTGGAGCAGACATGATTAAGAGGCATTTATAGAGACACATGAACATGCAGGGAATGGAGGGATACGGATCATGTGCAGCCAGATAGGTGAACTTTAATTTGGCATCATGGTCGGCACAGATATTGTGGGCCGAAGGGCCTGTTCCTGTGCAGAATGTTTCTATGAATAATCCAGGAAAGTAGAAAATAAATAATTAATTTTATTCCATAAGGAGTATTAAATATACATTGTACAACAGAAAACAGTAAAGAACAAGTAGCTTGATCGCCTGAATATTGCTGCAATTCCTTTAATTTCTCTTCATTTATATCTGTAGCAATGACCTTAGCACCTTCCTTACAAAATGCCTCAAAATTAAAAAGAAAGAACACAATTAATAGAAAAGTCATTTTGCTTTACATAAATTGTGATTGACTTTACATTCTACCCGTCATATAAAAGGAATTTAAAATATGTATGCAAAGGAGTTTGAAAAGCAACAGCTTCGCACTTTGTATCATGTCTTCCCTGATTGGTATTTAATAGATTATTAGAAAAAAATGAAATCAGTCTCAGCGGTTTGAAATCCCAGATTCCAAACTGCACAAATGAATACTGCGGACTTACAATGGCATACGCTTGTCCGATGCCTTGTGCTGCAGCTGAGAGTACGATCACCTTCCCATCCAGTCGGCCCATCCTCTGACTGCAGGAAATGAGAAATTACACACAGGGCAAACCCCCCCAGGTAGAACAGGTACAGTTTTACATTCTGTCTGGAATGTGGACAACTGGTCATTGGCCAAAGCACATCATTGAGATGAAAGCTGTTTGGACAGATTCCACAAGTTGTTGCATATTAAAACATGGGATGAAGTTTGCTGACCAAACTGCATAGGATCAAGGCAGGTCTATGGGTCCATGATTTATTCTCCCATTTATTTATAAAAATTGGCAGCATATCTCCCTGCAGACACGAGAAGGACTGCAGATACTGGAAATCTGGAGCAACACACAAAATGCTGGAGGAACCATTTCCCTCCATAGATGCTGCCTGACCCACTGAGTTCCTCCAGCATTTTGTGTGTTGCTGCAGCATAGCTACCTGCCTCCAGTTTCTAGGAGCTAACTCAATGCCCTTGCTTTTCTAGTCCTGAAGCAGGGTCACTCATTGATCATTAGCCAGCCAATAGGCACTTGGTCAGAAGGTGCTGACGTGCAAGTCCTCAGCCACATGAGCTCTTAACTGTTCCCAGTGTAAGCCCGTTGCTTATTGAAAATACACTGCGAGCTTTCAGGCTGCATAATCCTGAACAGTTTTTAAATGTTGTGTTCAGCTTCAGTCCCCCTGCTTTGTGCTGTAGGTCCATTGTTCTAAAAATGTTGATTTTGAGTTAGTTTTTCTTTACACAGTCCAAAACTAAGGGTCTACACTGTAATTTGGATTTAGTTGCTATCTTCAGGCATATTAATGATGGCATGAAGTGTATTGAAGCCAGTGAAATATGCACAATAACATCTTCTGTACAGTTGATATTTTTAAAATTGGAAAAATGCACCTGGTGTGGAAGTAGGAACAGGAGGCCACTTAACCCCTTGAACCTATTTCACACTCAGTCAGATCATGACTGCATCTTAGTTCCACTTTACACCTCTTTATACAACCCTTGAATACTCTAGCTCAACAGTAGTCTACCAATCCCAGTTCTGACACTTCCAGTTTACCCTCCTGACCGCACCCCACCCCTCACCCCCAACTTTGTCTCAACATATTTTTGGATAAGTAATCCAAGGATCTGACAGGGTGGACCATCTAGATGGGGGGGGGGGGGGTGTACCTACAATGAGGAGGCCACATTGTCAGGATAAAGGGCAAGACATTTAGAACCGAGACTTTCTTCACTTGACGGGTGGTGAACCCATGGAATTCTCCAGTGGGAATACGGCATTGAGACAGTGGATCAGCCATGGTCATATTGAACGATAGAGTAGGTTTGAAGAGCCAAGGGCCTTCTCCTGCTTCTGTGAGTCATTGAGGATTTGATGGCTCTGGGCCTGTACTTGCTGAAGTTTAGAAGGATGAGGGGGGAATCTCATTGAAACCTATGGAATATTGAAAGGCCTGGATAGAGTGAACGTGGAGAGGATGTTTCCAGTAGTGGGAGAGTCTAGGACCAGAGGGCACAGCCTCAGAATAGAAGGACGTCCCTTTAGAACAGAGATGAGGAGAAATTTCATTAGCCAGAGGGTGGTGAATCTGTGGAATTCATTGCCACAGACGGCTGAGGAGGCCAAGTCATTGGGTATATTTAAAGTGGAGGTCGATAGGTTCTTGATTAGTAAGGGCTTCAAAGGTTACGGGGAGAAGGCAGGAGAATGGGGTTGAGAGGGAAAAATAAATCAGCCGTGATCGAATGGCGGAGCAGACTAGATGGGCAAGATGGCCTAGTGCTCCTGTGTTTTATGGTGGTTGACCTGGACTCTTGACAATGATCTCAAATTCTGGAAATTCCGATCCCTCATATCTGAAATACCTCAGGGATTGCTTTGGTAGGTGGCAGCTGCACGGAATGATAGTCAGTATGAGCATGGTGGGCCGAAGGGCCTGTTCCATGCTGTACGGCCCTATGATTCTATACACGGCCGAAGGAGCCGGTGAGAAAAGTCTCCCGCTCAGTGTGTGGGCTTTCTGGGGGAAGAGCACCCTTCGTCGGAGGCCTCTGGCAGACGTGCTGAATCAGGGCAGGTAGAGCTCGCCATGCAGCGTGTGCCCCAGGCGCCGGGCTGAGGCCAGGAGGGAGGGTGGGGTCCGCTGTCCCGGCCAGCACCTCCCCCCCCCCCCCCCCAATACTTTCTGGGCCAGCAGCTCAGTGCCCTGGGAAGGTCCCGGGTCTCTCTGACCTGTGTCAAGTGCGGCAGAAAGGGTCCGCGCTTCACCCGCTGGCCAAGGCAGTGACAAGTACCTGCAGCCCCGCGGGTGCACTGGGGTGGGGAAGCAGCCTTCTCGTCACGGTACAATCACCTTTACAAAGTGTATTACATCTCAGCGCCTTACCGTGGGGTCTAAGGCTAACTCCAATGGTAAGAGCTGCTACAGCGGAGTTTGCCCTGGGTTTATAGCGGGAGTGCGCTGTACAAACCATTCCCCGCGGTGACTTACGTCGTATTCGCTGGCCAGGAACGGCGCCCAGCCTCCCCTCCCCTCCCCGCCCCGCCCCGCCGTCAGGGACCAAGGGGATAAAGGCAATGACTAGAGTCTCTTCAACGTTACGTTCATTGTTTGTGTCGTCTTAAGACGGTTTCTATCAGGACCTAGAACGAATGACAGGGCAAGTTTCACCAACTAACATCAATCAAGCAACTTAACATACACTGGCCTTTTTGCTAGGGCTCTGGTAGTGACGTTTTTGAAAAATAGGTCTGATCAAGTAACAAAAGAACTTTTAACCATGAAATTGTAATGATTAATTAATTCTGTCAATATTCAGTCCATGAACTATTTCATTCATCACGTGAACTGGAAAAGGATTGTAAGATGGGGCCAATCAGAGACCAAAAAAGTAAATGTAATCGTGAAGTTAGAAGGTATGTCTGAGGTGTTAAATCAGGACAGAGTTATAGAATTATACAGCAGGGAAACAGGCCCTTCGGCCCAATGCAGCTATGCTGACCGAGATGCCTATCTATACTCATCCCAGTTTCCTGCATTTGGCTCAATATCCCTCTACTCCTTTCCTATCCAGGGAACTGTCCAAATGCTTTCAAACACTGTGATTGTACCTGCCTCAACCACTTCCTCCGACAGCTTGTTCCACATATCCACCACCCTGTGACTCCTGCCCCTCGGGTTCCCTTTAACCAAGTCCTCCAGTTTTAGGCTCCCCTAGCCCCGGAATAAGATTATGACTATCTACCCTATCTATGCCACTCATAATTTTATAAACATCTATAAGGTCACCCCTCAGCCTCCTGAGCACCTAAGAACAATCTCAGACTAGTCAACCTCTTCTTGTAACTAAATTGCTCCATTCTGGGCAACATCCTGGTGAATCTATTCTGTACTCTTTCTAGTGCTTCCTTTCTATAGTGTGGTGACCAGAACTGCAAGGGAACATCACCAGTAGCCTGTCCTGGTCAAATCATGTAGATGCCACGGCCAAGGAAACTCACCAGGGCCTCTACTTTCTCAGGAGGCTAAAGAAATTCGTTACGTCCCCTTTGACACTCACCAACTTTTATCAATGCACCATAGAATGCATCATGGCTTGGTACGGCAACTGCTCTGCCCGGGACCACAAGAAACTGCAGAGAGTCATGGACACAGCCCAGCGCATCACGGACACCAGCCTCCCCTCCTTGGAATCTGAATTTACCTTTCATTGTCTTGGCGAAGCAGCCAGCATAATCAAAGACCCCACCCACCCGGGACATTCTTTCTTCTCTCCTCTTCCATCCGGTAGAAGATACAGGAGCCTGAGGGTACATACCACGAGGCTTAAGGACAGCTTCTATCCCACTGTGATAAGACTATTGAATGGTTCCCTTATACAATGAGATGGACTGACCTCACGATCTACCTTGTTGTGACCTTGCACCTTATTGCACTGCACTTTCTCTGTAGCTGAGACACTTTGCTCTGTACTGTTACTGTTTTTACCTGTACTACCTCAATGCACTCTGTACTAACTCAATGTAACTGCACTGTGTAATGAATTGACCTGTACGATCGGTATGCAAGACAAGTTTTTCACTGTACCTCAGTACAAGTAACAAAAATAAACCAATACCAATATACAATATTCAAAGTGTGGCCCAACCAATATCTTGTACAGCTGCAACATGATTCTCAACTCTTGTACTCAGTACCCTTGCCTACGAAGGCAAGCAAGCTAAATGCCTTTTTCACTACCCTATCCACCTGTGTCGCCATTTTCAGGGAGCTATGAACATGCACCCCAAGGTCTCTCGGTACATCAAAGCTTCTTAGGTCCATACCATTTATAGTATATGTCCGGCCAGTATTAGGTGACCCAACATGCATTACCTCACACTTGTCTGGATTAAATTCCATCTGCCACTGCTCCACCCAATTTTGCAGCTGATCTATTTCCCTCTGTATTCTTAGGCAACCATCATCGCTATCTACAACTTCACCAATCTTCATTTCATCAGCAAGATTATTTATCAGACCACAGACATTCTCATCCAAGTCATTTATAATAAACAACGAAGGTCCCAGCACCGATCCCTGTGGTACACCACTGGTTACATACTTCCAGTCAGAGAAACAACCCTCCAGCACTACCCTCCACCTCAGTTCACCAAGCCCATTTTGGATCCAGTTTGCCAAAATGCCTTGGATCCAATGTGCCCAAACTTTCCAGACCAACTGTGGGACCTTGTCAAAAGCTTTGCTATAGTCCATGTATACCACATCTTCCATGCAGACTTCATCAATTTTCTTAGTAACCAATCAGATTTATGAGACAAAATTTCCCATGTGCAAAACCATACTGATTCCTCCTACTCATTTTCTGATTTAGAATCACTAAGGACATAGGTAGAGAGAAACTGTTCCTTCGACAGCAGAGTCAAGACTTCAGATGTGCAAGGTGTTGCATTTTGTAAAGTCAAATCAAGGTAGGACTTTCACAGTGAGCAGTAGGCCCCTGGGGAGTGTTGTAGAACAGAGGGACCTTGGAGTACACGTACATGGTTCCTTGAAAGTGGAGTCACAGGTAGACAGAGTGGTGAAGAAGACTTTTGGCACGCTGGCCTTCTTCATTCAGGGCAATGAGTATAGAAGTTGGGAGGTTATGGTGCAGTTGTACAAGACACTGGTGAGGCCGCACCTGGAGTATTATGTTCAGTTTTGGTCACCCTGCTATAGGAAAGATGTTATTAAACTGGAAAGAGTGCAGAAAAGATACTGCCAAGGTTCTAGGGTTATAGGGAGAGGTTGGATAGGCTAGGAGTTTTTTCCTTGGAACATAGGAGACTGAGAAGTGATCTTACAGAGGTGTACAAAATAATGAGGGGCCTAGATAGAGTGAATACGCTCAGTCTTTCCCCTGGGTTAAGGAATCAAGAGCTAGAGGGCGTAGGGTTAGGGTGAGAGGGGAAAGATTTAATAGGAACCTGAGGGGCAATTTTTTTTTATATACAGAGGGTGGTACACATGTGGAACGAGCTGCCAGAGGAAGTGGTTGAGGCAGGTACAATAACAACTTTTAAAAGACAGTTGGACAGATACATGGATTGGAAAGGTTTAGAGGGATATGGGCCAAAGCAGGCAAGTTGGACTATCTTGGATGGGCATTTTGATCAGCATGGAAGGGCCTGTTTCCGTGTTGCACAACCCTATAACTAGGGGACTTAGAATGAAGGTGATTGGCAAATAAATGAAAAGTGACATGAGGAAAAGCTTTCCCTTATATAGCAAGTGTTGGGATCTAGAATGCATTGTTTGGGAGTAATGGAGACAGATTCAAATGCAAAGTTAAAAAGGAGCAGGATTAACATCCACACAGACACAAGAGATTCTGCACATGCTGGAATCCAGAGCAACACATACAAATGCTGGAGGAACTCAGCAGGTCAGGCAGTATCTATGGATTAACATTGCAAGGTAAGGATTTGCAGAGCTATGGGATGACATCAGGGAAGTGGGACCATCTGGATTGCTTTTACTTAGAACCAGCATGGAATCTACAGGCTAAGTGGACCTCTGTGCTAAAGGCATTCTGTGATTCTTTGAAAAAGCTGACAACACATAAAAAATTATAAGGAAAACAAAAATCACATCAGAAACAGACAAACAAAATTACACATCATTTGGGCCCAGTTAATTAGTAGTTGCCTCTATGTACAATTTTAGTAATTAGAATAATTTCTAATTTCTTTACAGTTATTAATCTGATGGGATTTAATTATCAGTAAAAATAAAGTTAACAAGTTTTAAGTCCGCAGCATGAAAAACACGCAGTGCTGGAGTGGGGCATGAGCCATCGACTGGAGCCAGGTCTGGACATCCTGCTTCTAATGATACACTCAGTTTGACTTTGCCTCCTTCATTTACAATGATCCTGCTAACACAAATGTGTTAACTGTTGAATGTGCTCCTTCCTGTGGACTGGAACCTTTTTTCTAACATAACATCCACAGATTCTATTTCAGGCACTGCATGGTGTATTGGATTTCCTTCCCGGGCGATTCACTTCTTTTGTAGGTTTAAACTGTACTCCAAAATTTGCCATTCAAATCATGAAACTATTCTAAGTATATATATAAAAGTCACAAGATCCACATGTCACTAAGTGGCACAGAGTTCACTGTGGGGGCAGCCAACTAAACTCAATCAATTATTTCTACGGATTCATTCACACAGTTTGGAATCAAGGCAAAATCTTCACCAGACTAAGGCCTGTGTTCTTTCAACATTCAGCAGCTTGATGCTCCGTCTCTGCTTGATGTGATGGAAGAGGTTGCTCTGGGCTGGGCATTAGGCATTCAGCCATGGCCTGCAGTAAACTATGAGGAGCAGGATACATAAATCCTGAGGATGGAGGCAGGCAGAATCCAGATTACTGCAAGGTCAGGCTAATGCCATCCTTTGCTTATCTGTCTTCCTGTCTCATCATTCAGGTACTAATCACACAGGATAGAAAGCCAATCCCCTCATTACGTCTGTGCCATCTCCAATCAGTTTCATTCCTGTACTCACCACGCAGTCTTAAGGCTTTTTTTCTTTTCAAGTACCTTTTGAAAATATTTATTTAATCTTCCTTCTCAGAAGAGCCAGATTGAGATAAACTGAGTGTAGATCTTTACACATCTCATTGCTGCCCCAAGAATATTCTGTTCCAACCCAGACCTCTAGATATGTGGAGAAACTACCCAATATATGGATGGGGTGGAAGGCATTTAACGACACAGGACTTGACATCTGATGTGGCACCAAACTGAGTTTCTCTGGCCCAATATCCTCTCCAACACCAAGAATACTGACTTTCATCACACTATAACATCACCCATCCACTCAACTTTCCTCCTAAAATATATAAGCTTATATTTCTCAGTATTTTACATAATAATTATCTGCCGAATCTACTAACCTGTTTACAGTCTCAAAGTTAGTTCTGGACTCTGGAATACTAGTCCATTAACTGAACTATTGTGCCATCATTTCTGTAGATATATTAATCATGTAGGACTTACTCCCCCAAAGCTTTGATGTCTGTTGAATGCTCGACATGTATGCTCATATACGACAAAGGTTACTGTCTTGTTGAAATCATAAGTACGTTTCATACACCAAATCCTTTGAACACACCCTAGGAGCTTGATCACAATGCACAAAAAATGCCAAAATACTAATTTGCTGCCTAGAAATGAATACTTGCCTAACAACAGTCTTAAAATAATCTAGCCTAACTTTGGGAAGCTGGTAACCACTATCTGCAGCCCACACACACATTCTGCTCTCTCACCACTGATATTATTTCTTGGCTGGCCAATGTCTCAGGCTGAATCAGACTGCTAGCATCCTTGGCATCCTACTCAATCCTGACTGTCGGAACCTGCAACCTTATCCTCACACGGAATCACCAGCTCTAATCTCCATTGCAGACTACCTACTTGAAAGTGTTCTCATCACTTCCATGCATATTCACTCTGATAGACCTCTTGGCAATCTCCCATTCTCCAACCTTCAGCTCCTCCAATGCTCTACCTGACTGTAACCCAACCTGCATGTCCATCTCACAAACACCATCACCTAACTAAATTTCCTCCTAATCTGCAAAATCCTCAGATTTTAAGACTCTTGTTTTTGTCTGCCTGCCTCCATGTTTGTACAATCCTATTTTTCAACAGCCTCTTTAAAATCTCCACTCCCCCCAGCTTTTGGTTCCTTTGTCTCTGATCATTTGTGTATCCCTCACCTACATCATTTCAAGAGTAATGAGTCTTACCTAGCATTCTCTCCCAAATCCCTCTTTTCCTAAATCTTTCTCTTCTCTTCCTTGATTTTTCTTTCTTGTACTTCATAATCTTCTCTCCTATTCTTTCACTTCTATGAAACTTCTTGGAATTTTTTCTACTTTTCAGGCACTACATAAACACAATTTATTTGCTATGTTATTTGCAGATTGGCTGCAGACTCAGCTAGGATTCTGCCAGAAATCTGAAGAGCATTATTTACTCTGGCAGGCTGCAGAGATGGAGAGGGTTAGAAGGTGCAGTGTCTGAGTCAGGTTTAACAGATGCATCTTCAGGTTATTTACACTCCTAATAAATACCAGCTTAATTTACTGACTACCATTATTTTAATATCGGAACTGAAGTGAGTTGGAGACAGCATTAAAATAATATCTATTGATGGACCTCAGCGGCTCTAAATACTTCCTTGCAAAAATATAAAATTAAATGAAATTGATTTATATCAAATAACTAATAAAATGCCATATATTGAAGAAAACTGCCTCTAATTCATAATTTTAAAAATATTCTCAGAAAACAAAAAAATGGTTTCAATACATCATTAAAGAAAACTTCTACAAAATTTGTTAATCTTTTTACTCAGGATAATACAATTTGGAAGTTATAAATTGACTTAATGGTTTTAATAAATAGATGCTGATAATATGGATAAAACTAACAAAATAAACATATTTAGGACATTTTGGTTAGCAGCTCTTCTGACAGAGTCTCTGTCAGGTCAGATAATAAAATCTTTAATCTGCAGCATAATTAACATTATTTCATTAGAATCTGAGAAATTTATTTACTGCACTGACCTCCTAGAATCCATGAGATGTTATGCAAAGTGCCATTAAATAACATCAGTTTAATAAAAGTATAACCTAGTAGTAGTAAAAGGTATAAAAGTATAATGTTGTGCAAAATAAAATGCAAGTGAGAAACAGATCTTCAGGACCAACAGTACAACAATGAAGAAAATGGGGAAAGAAATGAGAGATGAACTGTGGCAGTGATTTTATATTGTGTGTAATCTGGCTTCATTTGGCTGAGAAAAAAAATCACCTTCTTTATCATGTCATTCATGCTTTGGATGGATTCTTGCAATGCCTCTGCAAACGTGCATTATACTCTTGAAATGCCTGCCAGTACACTGCACCTCTTCTGCTGCTCAGGAACCATCTTTTGCTGGCAGGCCATGGGTAGTGTACCTGCATCCAGCTCAGCAGAGCAAAAGAATCTTGGGCTCTCCAACATGGACCCTTCATCTGCTCTTACTTGTGTGAAGGGCAGATGATCATGTGTCAATCCAACTTTCTTTCCCATCATCCCACCTATAAAATATACCCTTGAAGGGAGTGAGTTCCTCTCAGCAGTTGCCATCATCAAAACGCGAGAATATGTGGGAGAAAAGACACAAATGAGTATATTGGAGATACAAATACTTATCTTTATCCCTGTAATCATATTTCAGTGATTATTAATATCAAGCAACCATGGTTGAATGTTACATGCCATGTGGTTGCTTCATATTGAATCTGACCCAAGCTTCTGGTAGGCTCCCATTGCCTCACCTCACATAGCCAGATTTGCTTAGTCTTTGATAATGACTAGTGGCTGGAGGGACACCTCTAGGTTCTCAGTCTTTCATTAGTATTCTTTGCACACGCTGCAAGGTGGAGAAAAAAAGATTTCTGGACAACAGTAACAGTGATGAAGAGCACTTGTAAAGGAGACTTTGAAGAAGGTTTGTCTTGACATTGCAGAAGAATCTGTTAGTATCATTGGCGTACAGACACGTGAAAGACAGATCACCTGCATGGTAAGTTGGCACAAGGTGGAAGTAGTTGGGTGCTATGTACATCAGAAGTAGGTCAACACATTATTGCCCCCACCTTCTCTGCCTTGCAGAGATTATTGAGTGCAGGAGCATGGCACTACACTCCAGCCACTGTTGTTCTTAGCAACCTGTAACCATGCCTTTATTGCTGGCTGCGTATTCTTGTGACTAAGAAAGGGCACCAATATTTGAACCCCCCAAAAGCACATTCAGGTTGCACCCTTAAGGCAGATTGAAGTTCTCGCAAAACAAGACCTGAAAAACAAGAGGCCTATGACTGACCATAATAATTCCAACATCATGGAATTTGCATGGCTAGCCCACTGGTTTCAGAAAATAGAAACGAAATCATGCCAAAACCAAATTGGGTGGCAAACTCAGAGATACAAAGATAATCAGCTGACTTTGTTAAAAGAAAAACAGATAATGCATGTGAACGGTTCCCTAGCACGATGGACTCTTGATCTCACAATCTACCTCATTATGACCTTGCACCTTATTGTCTACCTGCATTACACTTTCTCTGCAGCTGTGACACTTTATTTCTGCATTCTGTATTGTTTCACCTTGTATTACTTCAATACACTGTGTAATGAATTGATCTGTATGAATGGTATGCAAATACAAGTGACAATGATAAACCAATTCAATTCTGGATTGTTTTATGTTCACACCTCATGTTTTCACATTATTAAAATTCACCCCTCTTGTTCCATCTGTGAATACGTTCCCTCCCAATACCTCTGCAGTTTTCATCATGTTTATCTCCAGTTTTCACCTCAGTACTTATGTCTACCTCTGTTATGCCTACTGATTCCATACACCTCTGAAGGAAAATAACCCGCTTTTAAAGATCACCCTTAACATACTCTTGTACAATTACTTTAAATGCAGTCACTATTTTAATATGGGAAAGCAAGTTGGGATGTTTGTACATAAGGGCAAGTTGTAGTTGCTCTAAACATCAAACTGTGCATAACAATATCCGATACATAGCAAATGATTTTGGTTATGTTGCCTGAAAGGCCTTTGACCAGGTCATCAATCGATATTCTTGACTCTGTGGAACATTTTACATCCACTTGAGTAGACAGATTTAACATTTTTCCTGAAAGATGCCACCACTTATGACGCAGCACTCCCTTAACTGCACTGCATCGTGAAAAGTGCCAACGGAGACAAAATGAAACACTGTATTTATCTCTTTGATGTTCTCCTCATACTTATTTGAATCTCACTGGAACTCTGAACCTCCCTCTGTATTTATATGTGTGTCTCTCTCTGTATTTATTTATGTCTGTGGATTTAGGATTGTGTGGTATTTCTGTTTTCATCCTTTCTTTATCCATGTTCATTCTGCAGCTGGGACGTATGTTAGTATGGTGCAGTATTTATCTCTGTGCCAGTAATTATATTTACACTCTCTTTCTGTACAGTATGGTATTTATTTCCACAGCAAAATTTATGCCTCACTAGGCTCTCAATTTTTCCCTGTATTTATCACTCTGCATCATTCTACTTTCCTCAGCTTCAGTATCGTTGTTTATCTACATTTATTTACATTCCTTGCTCCCTGGTTACGTGTGTGTGTGTGTGTGTGTGTGTGTGTGTGTGTGTGTGTGTGTGTGTGTGTGTGTGTCTGTCTGTCTGTCTGTCTGTGTTTCTCTCTGTGCATTAGTCATGGAATCATAGAACTAGGTCAGGGTCACTTGATCCATCATTGCCTCTGCTGGCTCTTTGGAAGAACGATTCAATTGGCCTCCACCTTTCTACTTTGATCCCATAACTCTGCAAACTTGTCATTTTCAGGCATATTGCCAACATCTCTGTAACCCTTTGTTTATATGTTTTCTTTGTTTCGCTATATTTGAATAACCTCTCTCTTAGTCCTATATTTCTTCCAGTTTGTCTGTGGGTCTCTGCATTTATTTGTTTCTCTTATTCTCTGGGGTTGAATTTTTGATCAGCAATAAAGGGGACAGGTTCTGATGATTACCTGAAGATGGCACTGATGGATTTTACCTTCCATGCCTCATTGTAATAGGATTGAAGTCTGCATGCAGTAGCTTTCTTGAACACTTTTCTGCAGGTCAGAGGCAGGACATTTAGTTAGAGAAAGCACCTCTTAAAGGAAGATCTCATTCACTGACTTTCAACACTGTTTTAACTTTGAAGTATAATTGGCTGTCCCAGAGTTTCCATAAGACAATAGGAGCAGAATTAGGCCATTCAGCCCATCGAGTCTGCTCCGCCATTCAATCATGGCTAACTTATTTTTCCCTCTCAACCCCATTTTCCTGCCTTCTCTCCTACCTTTTCCAGGTAGCAAGGGCTGTGACTTGGAGCAAGAAGCGGGACCCTCAGTGCAAGATATGGGAGCCGTATAGAGGTGAGTGTTGGGACACACTTCTTTTCTAGGTATTTCCAGAAAATATAAGAGGCACAGCTGAGAATTGTTAGGTGATAATTGAATGGGAAATTAGCCAGTTGGCACGAACTAATAAGAAGAAGGTAGGGTCAAGCGGAGCGGCTATTGTTGGAATGGACCAGTGTTCGAGTGGAGAGCTGAGGCTTTGGCTCAAGAGGCTATGGTAAGTTTCAGTTAAGTTTCTTTTTTTCTTCCTTTGTTTATTAGTGCCCTGCTAAAGTAGTAGAATACACAGGTGTGTTCTTCCTGCCAAATATGGGAGATCTCATCTCCCTGATAGCTACATCTGTGGGAGGTGCATCCAGCTGCAGCTCTTTACAGACTGTGTTAGGGAACTGGAGCTTCAGCTGGATGACCTTCGGCTCATACGGGAGAATGAGGAGACGATAGATAAGACCTACAGAGACGTAGCCACACCTAAGTTGCAGATGGCTGGGTAACTGTCAGGAGAGGGGAAGGGCAGGTAGTGCAGAGTACTCCTATGGCGATTCCCCTCAACAACAGGTTTACCGCTTTGGATACTGTTGGGGGGATGACCTATCAGGTCGCTGGCACTGAGTCTGGCTCTGTGGCTCAGAAGGGAAGGGGGGAGGAGAGCAATAGTGTTAGGGGACTCTGTAGTTAGGGGAGCAGACAGGAGATTCTGTGGACGTGAAAGAAACTCCCAGATGGTATGTTGCCTCCCAGGTGCCAGGGTCAGGACATCTCAGATTGGGTCCACAGCATTCTAAAGGGGAGGGTGAGCAGCCAGAAGTCATGGTACACATTAGTACCAATGAAGTACGTAGGAAAAAGGATGAGGTCCTGAAAAGTGAATACAGGAAGTCCCCGACTTACGAACACCCGTACTTACCTTTGTGGTTGGTTCGTAAGCGGGTCTGGCCCCAGATCCTAGCACGGTGGCGGTACACCTTCTTTGGCCCAACCCTGGGCCAAGCGCGTATGTGCAGCTGGGGCCATGTGGAGCCACAATCCCCCGGCCCAAGTGCGCATGTGCGGACACTGTTCCGAGTTACATACAAAATCAGGTTACGAACAGTCTCAGAAACGGAACTCGTTTGCAACCCGGGGACTTCCTGTATAGGGAATTAGGGAGGAAGCTGAAAAGCAGGGCCTCAAGGGTAGTAATCTTTATTTGATGCCTGTGCCACGTACCAGTGAGGGTAAGAATAGGTTGATTAGGCAAATGAATGTGTGGCTGAGGAGTTGGTGCAGGGGGCAGGGTTTCAGATTTGTGGATCATTGGGATCTCTTCTGAGGAAGGTACGACCTGTACAAAAGGGATGGGTTACACGTGAACTGGAGGGGGACCGATATCTTTGTGGGCAGGTTTGCTAGGGTTTAAACTAGTTTGGCAGGGGGATGGGAACCCGAGTGATAGGTCAGAAGATGGGGCAGTTGGTGTATGGTTGATGCAGCATGTATAGAGACGGTGAGAAAGGATAGCCACTTGATAGTGCAAAACTGCAGTCAGTTGGATGGGTTGAAGTGTGTCTATTTTAATGTAAGAAGTATCAGGAACAAGGGTGATGAACTTAGAGCATGGGTCAGTACACGGAACTATGATGTTGTGGCCATAACAGAGACGTGGCTTTCACAAGGGCAGGAATGGCTGCTGGATATTCCAGGCCTTAGATGTTTCAAAAGGGACAGGGAAGGAGGCAAAAGAGGCAGGGGAGTGGCTTTGCTGATCAGGGACAGTGTCACAGCTGCAGAAAGGGATGACGTCCTGGAGGGATTGTCTACTGAGTCAGTGTGGAAGTCAGAAATGGGAACTCTATTGGGAGTATTCTCTAGACTTCCCCCCAACCAATAGCAACAGAGAGACTGAGGAACAGAGAGGAACAGATTTGGGGGGGGGTGGGGGTGGGGGGCAGATTTTGGAAAGGCTCAAAAATTAGAGTTGTTGTTGTCATGGGTGATTTCATCTTCCCTAATATTGAATATTAGTGCAAAAAGTTTGAATGGGGCAGAATTTGTTAGGTGTGTACAGGAAGGATTCCTGACACAATATACACAACATGTAGACAGGCCAACGAGAAGAGAGGCCATTCTGGATCTGGTACAAGGCAATGAACCTGGTCAGGTTTCAGATCTCTTGGTGGGTGAGCATTTCAGAGATAGTGACCACAACTCCCTGACCTTTACCCTTGCCTTGGAGAGGGATAGGAGCAGACAGTATGGGAAAGTATTTAATTGGGGGAGGAGGAATTGTGATGCTATTAGGCAGGGAACTTGGGAGTGTAAATTGGGAGCAGATATACTCGGGGAAATGCACAATGGAAATGTGGAGGTTGTTCAGAGAACACTTGAAGTGGGTTCTGGATAGGTTTGTCCCACTGAGGCAGGAAAAGGATGGTAGGGTGAAGGAACCATGGTTGACGAGATGTGGAATATCTAGTGAAAAGGAAGAAAGAAGCTAACTTAAGGTTTCGGAAGCAAGGATCAGACAGGGCTCTAGAGGGTTACAAGGTAGCCAGGAAGGAGCTTAATAATGGTCTTAGGAGAACTAGAAGGGGGCATGAGAAGGTGTTGGCGAGTAGGATTAAGGAAAACCCCAAGGCGTTCTACTCGTATGTGAAGAACGGGAAGATGACTAGCGTGAAGGTAGGACTGATTAGGGATAGAGGAGAAAACATGTGCCTGGAGTCGGAGGAGGTATGGGAGGTCCTTAATGAATACTTTGCTTCAGTGTTCACCTGTGAGAGAGACCTTGACGTTTGTGAGGACAGCATAAAATAGGCTGATAAGCTAGAACATGTCGATGTTAAGAAGGAGGATGTGCTGGAACTTGTGAAAAACATTAGGATAGGTAAGTCCCTGGGGCCGGACAGGATATATCCCAGGATACTACAGGAAGTGAGGCAAGAGATTTCTGAGCCCTTGGCGATGAGCTTTTCATCCTCACTGGTCACAGGAGTAGTACCAAATGATTGGAAGGTGGCAAATGTTCTTTCCTTTGTTTAAGAAAGGGAGTAGGGATAACCCTGGGAATTATAGACCAGTGAGTCTTACTTCAGTGTTGGACAAATTATTGGAAAAGATTAATAGGGGCAGAAATTATGAGCATTTGGAGAAGCATAGTCTGATTAGGGATTGTGAGCATGGCTTTGTGAGGGGCAGGTCATGCCTCACGAGCCTGATTGAATTCTTTGAGGATGCGACAAAACACATTGAGGGTAGCGCAGTGAATGTGGTGTATATGTACTTTAGTAAGGTGTTTGATAAGGTTACCCATGATAGGCTCATTCAGAAGTTTGGGAGGATGAGGATGTGGAAGGGTGGGTTAGTAAGTTTGCTGATGATACAAAGGTTGGTGGTGTTGTGGACAGTGTAGAAGGGTATCGAGGGTTACAACAGGATATTGATAGAACACAAAGCTGGGCTGAGAAGTGGCAGATGAAGTTCAACCCAGAAAAGTGTGAAGTGATTAACTTTAAGGTTGAATTTGAAGGCAGAATACAGGGTTACTTTGCAGTGTGAAGGAAGAGAGGGATCTTGGGGTCCAAGTCCATACATGCCTCAAAGTTGCTGTGCAAGTTGATAGAGTTGTTAAGAAGGCACATGGCATGTTGGCCTTCATTAGTCAGGGCACTGAGTTCAATAGCCACGAGGTAATGTTGCAGCTCTATCTGGTCGCCTCACTATAGGAAGGATGTGAAACCTTTAGAAAGGGTGCAGAGGAGATTTACCAGGATGTTGCCTTGATTGGAGAGCATGTCTTATGAGGATAGGTTGAGCGACTTAGGGCTTTTCTCTTTGGACTGAAGGATAATGAGAGGTGACCTAACAGTGGTGTACAAGAGGCATAGATCAGTGGACAGCCAGAGACTTTTTCCCAGGGCAGAAATGGCGAATACGAGGGTGCATAATTTTAAGGTTATTGGAGGAAAGTACAGGGGGGATAGCAGAGGTAATATATTTTTTAAAAACACAGTGATGGGTGTGTGGAATGTGCTGCCAGGGGTGCTGGTAGAGGCAGATATATCAGGGACATTTTAAAACACTCTTAGATAGGCACATGGTTGACAGAAAAATGGAGGGGTATGGGGAGGGAATAGTTAGATCAATCTTAGAGTAGGTTAAAAGGTTGGCACAACATCGTGGGCTGAAGGGCCTGTACTGTGCTGTTATATTCTATATTCTAACTTTTGACGCCCTTACTAGTCAAGAACCTATCAACCTCTGCTTTAAAAATACCCAATGACTTGGCCTCCATAGCCATCTGTGGCCATGAATTCCACAGATTCACCACCCTCTGGCTAAAGAAATTCCTCCTCATCTCTGTTCTAAAGTGACATCCTTCTATTCTGAGGCTGTGCCCTCTGGTCCAAGACTCTCCCACTACTGGAAACATCCTCTCACGTCCGCTCTATCCAGGCCTTTAAATATTCAGTATATTTCAATGAGATCCCCCTCATCCTTCTAAACTCCAGCAAGTACAGGCCCAGAGCCATCAAACGCTCCTCATACTTTTCATCCCCGGGATCATTCTTGTAAACCTCCTCTGGACTTTCTCCAATGCCAGCACATCCTTCCTTAGATATGGGGCCCAAAACTGCTCACAATGCTTCAAATGTGGTCTGACCAATGCCTTGTAAAGCCTCAGCATTACATCCTTGCTTTGATATTCTAGTCCTCTTGAAATCAATGCCAACATTACACTTGCCTTCCTTACTACTGACTCAACCTGCAAGTTAACCTTTAGGGAATCCTGCACTAGGACTCCCAACTCCCCTTGCACCTCCGATTTCTGAATTTTCTCCCCATTTAGAAAATAGTCTGCACCTTTATTCCTTCTACCAAAGTGCATGACCATACACTTCCCTACGCTGTATTCCATCTGCCACTTCTTTGTCCATTCTCCCAACCTGTCCAAGTCCTTCTGCAAACTCCCTGCTTCCTCAACACTACCTGCCCCTTCACCTATCTTTGTATCGTCTGCAAACTTGGCCACAAAGCCATCAATTCCGTCATCCAGATCATTAACATATAACTTGAAAAGTAGCAGACCCAACACCGACCCTTGGGGAACACCACTAGTCACTGGCAGCCAACCATAAAAGGTCCCCTTTATTCCCATTCTTTGCCTTCTGCCAGTCAGCCAACCTTCTATCCACGCTAGTACCTTTCCTGTAATACCATGGGCTCCTATCTTGTTTAGCAGCATCATATATGGCACCTTGTCAAAGGCCTTCTGAAAATCCAAGTAAACAATATCCACTGACTCTCCTTTGTCTATCCTGCTTGTTACTTCCTTAAAGAATTCCAACAGATTTGTCAGGCATAATCCCCCTTTAAGGAAACCATGCTGGCTTCAGCCTATTTTATCATATGCTTCCAATTACCCCAAAACATTATCCTTAATAATGGACTCCTGACATCTGTGTGTTGGTGTTTCTGGAAGTGGTCAAAAGTAGGATGGTTCTGCTTTTCTTGCAAATGTAGATGCTAAATAGCACCTCAAAACTTGGTTAGTGGCATATCAGGAAATGTACTAAAGAACGTCAAAGACTGTATGCTTTCAGAGCAATGAATACCCTTAAACCATATCCCCTATCACCATCCACAAGAGGACACTGCACCAGCTGTCATTCTCATTCTTAATGCACCAGCTGTTTGCTCCTTTCATGCACCTATCACAAGACATTGTTTCCACAGGTATATGTTACAAAAATATTCATCCCTTCTCACAACTCCCTCCTCAACCTCACCACATTTCCCAGACAATACCTCCCCAATCCCCTTATGTATTGCTGCTTTTCCCCAACTTTTAAACATTCAATGTAAAAGCATGATATAAGTTGTCTTCTGCAAAATACATTTCACTTCACCAGAGGTAGGTCTGGGATGGGGAGAGCAGCCATGACCACCGTAACATTGCCCTTTCTATCTCCATAGAAGCATAGAACAATACAGCACAATACAGGCCCTTCGGCCCACCATGTCGTGCCGACCTTTAAACCACGCCTGAGACTATCTAACCCCTTCCTCCTGTTGTAATTTGTACCCCACATCCTGGCTACTATTTGGAGGCCTGTATATAAGTCCCAACAGGGTCTTTATACCCTTTCAGTTTCTTAACTCGACCCACAAGGATTCTACATCTTCTGATCCAATGTCACCTTTTGTTAAGGATTTGATTTCATTTTTACCAACAGAGCACCCCCCCCCCCAACCCCTCTGCCCACCTGCCTGTCTTTTCGATGCTTATTGCCTAGCACTTTGGTGGTGTGAATGTTACTTGCCACTTGTATGCCCTCGCTGCTATGTCTTATTCCTTGCTGGCATGGACTGCTTTATTTGATGAAGAGTTGAAATGGAATGGAAAACTGCACAGTGAACTACCCCACTTCTGACCTGATGAGGGAAGGTCATTAATGAAGCAGTTGAAGATGGCCAAACATGGGATACCACCCTGAGGAACTCCTGCAGTGATGTCCTGGGGCTGAGATGACTGATCTCCAACAACTGCAACCATTTTCCTTTGTGCACTGCATTGTTTTCCACCTGATTTTTAATCTGATTTGCAAATGTCTTCAGGGGAAGATCTGCCATCCTTATCCATGTGATTCACCAATGCAGCTGACTCTTGATGTCCTCTGAAGTAGTTGAGTAAACCATTCAATTGTCACCAGAAATCTGCCGTGGTTCAAGGTGGCTCATCAGTACCTTCTCAGCAGCAATTACAGGTAGGAATTAATTTTGGGTTTTTCAACCACAGCCAAATCCAAAAACCAAAGAAGAAGAAAAGTTCCAGCACAAATGTGTCATTCTATCCATCAGATTAAGCAGCACCAAACCTTCTTGCATCCCTCTTCAATCAATCCCATTAAATTGAATGGCAGAGCAGGCTCCTGGACCTACATGACGTTCTCGTGTTCTAACACATTCAAATTGATCAACTGAAGGACAAGAAACAATACCATTTCTTTCAGTTGGGCACTTCAGCCTTATGAACTACACACAGAATTCAACAGTTTCAAACCATAACCATTGTCTCCACCTTTTCCAGTCAGCAGGTGCTGGTGAATTATTCAACTGTTGCTAGTTCTCAACCATCTTTGTTGCTTATTGCCTTGTTATCGTCTTCATTTCTTTCTTAATCACTCCTGCTTGTTTCAATCTTCCCTTAAGTTCTTCTCTTCACCCAACCTGCCCTTGCCTTAACTTGGAAGATGTCAGTGAGGTGCAAGTAATCTGCCCAAAAACGTTAATATCCTCTCCAAAGATGCTACCTGATTTGCTGAGAATTTCCAGTATTGTGTTTCTCTGCACCAAGCATTATCAACTGATCACCTCAATGGTGAATTCATCTTCATCACTGCATCTGAGCAAATGTGTAAAAGCAAAACATCACCTCCTCTATCATCTCTTTCTGTGAACCCCAACATCCTCTATTTCCCCCATCCTCCTGTCCCCACTACTATCTCCTTACCTATTATCCACTTCCCCACTCCCCAACATCCCACCAAGTGCTCTTCCATCATTTTACCTTCTCCCTCATCTCCTCTCTTTTGTGCAAGTTGGCAGGATGAAGGATGAATTGCTTCCACTTTGATCCTGAGATGGCTAGTTGAGGCCAGTTCAGACTCTGTCATAGCTGGAGAAGGTTTGATGGGATGGATGGCTAGGTAGTATGGAGGTGGTATGCTCCTTTTATGGTTTGTGCTGGGCTACCACGTTCCTGACAAGAAGACTTCAGGTTCTCAGTGCCATTCCAGATGCTCCTTCTTCATTATGATCAGTCCTAAGCTAGGATTCCCATGAGTTGGTGAGAATGTTACAGTTTTTTTTAAAAGCAGCTTTGAGAACATCCTTGAAGCACTTCCTCCGCACTCCTGGTAATCATCTTCCATAAAAGAACTCAGGGTAGGGTGCATACTTTGTGAGTCTGATGGGTGTGGCCCCCATCTGTTGGGTGAGTGTAACTAGAACCTTGATCCTATGGATATTGATCTGGAAGCAAATGCCAACATTGGTTCACTTAGCCTGCCAGTGCACTAGGAGGATTTTGCAGAGATAGCTTTGGTGGTACCTCTCCAGAGTTTGAGTGCCTCAAGTCGTCCTGCCTTCTAATTATACAGGAGGGACAGATCACTGCTGTACAGTAAACTGTGAGCTTTGTGTTAGGTTTTAGGTCTTGCCCTTCAAGCAATATTTTCTTCAGATGATCATAATGGCACATTTCATCATCAATATCTGCTTCATTAAGAGGTGGCTCCAACATATTGAAAGTGGTTCATATTTTCACATTGCCAGGATGTCATCATGGACCTTTGTTGTTAGGGGTCAGGTTGATAGTGTATCTTTGTTTAAGGCCCAAGAAGTTTCATTGAAAGAATCATGAACATGGCAATAACAGAAACTTGGCTTAAAGGGGAAGGGATGTGTTCTAAGTATTACTGGATTCCAGGAATGATAGAGAAGGGATCAAAAGAAGGGTAGTGGGAGTACTGGTTGAGAATACTGCAGTGCTGGAAAGAGATGGTGGCCTGAGATGAAAAAGGAGGGAATCTATCTATTTAGAATTAAGGAAAGAGGTGAAATCACACTACTAGGGTATTGAGGAGTAAACATATGGGGGAATATGAGGGATGTGCAACAGGCATAGAGTGGTGATACACAGGACTTCAATCATCCGACATAAGACAGTATAGCAACAGCATATTTGGGAGTAGAAAGAGTTTCCAGGGTGTTCTGAACTCTGCTTCCGTGCATCAAGGAAGGTGGCATCGCTGCACTTGGTTCTGAGGACTGAGCAATTATCGATTAAGGGAAGATTGAGGAAACAGAAATCATAATACCACATGGTTTAGAACAGCCATGGAAAAGGGTATATGCACAAGGACTGTGTTCTCATGTTCTCCAAAGAAGACCAAATAAGACAAAGGAGAAAATGAAACAGAACATAAGAACACATGACTGATGCTGGGTTGTTAACAATAGTGATAACCAAGCTGATTAAGGAGACTTCAGAGCAGGTAAACAAGGAGAGGCTGAGAGAGAGCATAAGAAAAGATTGACAGATAAAGGGGAGTTCTTAAGTATAATGGACAGCACAATTGTGGAACCAGTAGAGCTACTGCCTCCCAGCTCCAACAATCCAGTTTCAATCCTGGAATATACAAGTTCTCCCTGTGACTGCATGAGTTTCCTCTATCATTTGTGTTCTACCACTTGGCCCCTTTCCTCCCTTCCTTTCATAAGGCTCTCATCTGTTCACCCCTCCTCCCTCTCTCCACCACATAACAACTGCTCCCTTCCTCCTTCCCTCCCATCCCACCAATTTTCAGCTCCAAGAAAAAACTCAGTTAAGATTTCTAACTCCACTCTTTGGCCCACATTTAGATGAAATCTGTAATGAGGGATTGAGCAAAGTGGTCCTGGTGAAATCAACAATAAATATGATTGTCCAGTAGGTGCAACAAGTAATTTGGAAGGCAAATGGTAATGTTGGCGTTCAGTATGAGAGGATTTGAGTATAGGAGTAAAGGTACCTTGCTGCAATTAGTTTTGGCCTGGGGGAGGCTGTAACTATATTGTGCATAGTTTTGGTCTCTTTATCAAAAAGGGATATACTTGTCATGTAGGAAGGTCTGAACATAGAACAGTAAAACAAAGCCCTTCGGCTCAGGATGTCTGTGCCAACCATGATGCCAATTTAAACTAATCCCATCTGCCTGCATTCGTATATTCCCTGCCTGTTCATGTGCCAGTCTAAATGCCTATTTTGCCAGATTGATCCCAGGGATGGTTGGTTTGCTGTATGTGGAGAGGTTAAATAGACAGATTGTATTTTCTAGAGTTTAGAAGAATGAGAGGTTGTCTCATTGAAACATACAAAATACCTAAAGAGCTTCTTAGGATTGACGCAAGGAGGACATTTTCCATGGGTGAGGAATCTAGGACCTAAGGCAGTTTTGGAACAGGAATTTTCTAAAGATTTGCACAATACCTAACAATGATTATAAAAACTACTGATTGTTGCACAAATCCTTTTTGGTCACTATGTCCTTTTAGAGAGGAAATCTGCCATCCTTGCCTGCTGTGGCCTATATGTGACTCCAGACCCAACCCAAATGGTTAATTTTGAAATTATCTTTAAAAAAACTACTCCCTTGTCATCACATTTTCAAGGGATAGAGATTGGGAAATAAATACCGGCTTTACCAGTGATGCCCATATCCCAAAGAAGTCAAATAATACATTTAGCAGACTTGTAGTCCTGTGTTGCAGGTTCATTAGGTCGGGACCTCATTTTTCGGTACAACTGTACCTAGTCCTGGCATTTGGATCGAGGCCAAATACACTTCTGTTGCTGCTGACCACCCACTGTTTTGGTTTTGAGCTGCAGTTCATTTCTAACTTTTTATATCGTGAACGATGATGGTGCCACACTACACAATGAAAAGTGTCTTTGGAGGCCTTTCCCTGTGGTCCATCCACTTCATGGACAGTTTCCAGCATTTTCCTTCTTATTTAAAGAATTTCTCTGATAAAGTATAACTCACACCTTGGTTCTCCAAGGTCAGCTAATTTAAATTGTTTGAACATGTATCAATAATACAATTAAAAGTATGCACAGAAGATTGTTGCAGAGGTTTCTGGGAATACTAAAAGATGATCTTCCAGTTTCATCAACTATTTGATTCCCAGGCTTTTTAACTGGCAATCTGTGAGACAAATGTGTGGTGAAAACCAGACGTTAGGAACGTGGGCAGGTAGACCCTTAAACAGACACATGAATGATAGAAAAAATAGGGGGTGATGTGGAAGGGAAGGGTTGGGTAGATCTTAGAGCAGGATAAAATGTCGGCACAGCATTGTGGGCCGAAGGGCCTGTACTGTGCTGTAGTGTTCTATGTATATGGTTAGAGCAGGGGGTTAGTAACATGGGCAGATATGGGGCTGGCACTTGGGCTGGGAACACGGCAGGTTTGCGGCTGGCCAGGTATGAGACAGACCTGGGGACCATGGGCAGGCGTGTTCCCGGGGTCAAGGGCTGGAAACATTGGCAGGATGTTCAGAACCGTGCAGTCGGTGGCGTGCAGGGGTTACCAGACATGAACCATGCCCAGGTAACCGCCACTCCACGACGTGGAGGCCGACACCCTCACGGACCACCCAGCAGTGATGGGCCCGGTCACTCTGCCCTCAGACCCAGCCACCCGGTGGGCAGGAGGTGGCCGTCGGACCACCAGAGGAACGTTGAGTCCGGGCTCTCCGCGACTCGAAACCCCACATAAGGTAGAAGGTGCTCACCGCCTCACAGACTGCCCCCCGCAGCAGACGGCTCGTCCTCCGCCCACCGCGCTGCCCCTTGCGCATGTGCGCTGCTCGGCGGGGCACCGCACCGGCCGGCGGCCGCTCTCCCCTCGCGCATGCGCCCCCGCCGGGGACGGCAGCCGGCGAGCTCGCGCGTGCGCGCTGCGGGCGGCTGGCGGTTGCCGGAGCGGGAGCCGCAGTGCGCTCGGGGCGGGAAGGGAAGGGCAGGAGCCGGGCCGTCGGTGCCCGGCCGTCGACACTCACCCGGGAGTCCTCACCGGCTCCGCGGCGGCCTTCGCCTCCTCTCCTCCTGTCTCTTCGGTCGAAGTTCTCACTCAGGTGGGCTCGGGAAACCGTTAGATTTATTTCTCACCTGATCTTTGTCGGGTTATAACTCCTCCTCCCCCTCCACTGCGCCCCACACCCAACCCCCCCACCCCCACCCCCCACCCAACCCCCCCACAACCCCACCCCCCACCCAACCCCCCCACAACCCCACCCCACACCCAATCTCACACCCACCCAACCCCCCACCCAACCTCACACCCAACCTCACCCCACCTCACACCACACCCAACCCCACACCCAAACCCCCCCCACCCACCCCACACCCAACCCCACCCCACACCCAAACCCCCCCCCACCCACCCCTCAACCTCACACCACACCCAACCCCACACCCAAACCCCCCCCACCCACCCCACAACCCCACCTCACACCCAACCTCACCCCACACCCAAACCCCCCACCCACCCCACAACCTCACCCCACACCCAACCCCACCCCACACCCAACCCCCCCCCACCCACCCCCACCCCACACCCAACCCCCCACCCACCCCACAACCTCAACCCACAACCTCACCCCCCACCCAACCTCCCCCCCACCCCAGAACCCCACCTCACTCCACACCCCACCTCACTCCACACCCAACCTCACCCCACAACCTCACAACCCCACCCACCCCACAACCCCACAACCCAACCTCACCCCACAACCTAACCCCACAACCTCACCCCACACCCAAACCCCACCCAACACCCAACCCCCACCCACCCCACAACCCCACACCCAACCCCCACCCACCCCACAACCCCACACCACACCCAAACTCACCCCACACCCTCCCCCCCAACCCACAACCTCCCCCCCACCCACACCACTCAACCTCACCACCCCACTCAACCTCCCCTACCCCCCCCACAACCTCACCCCACTCAACCTCACCCCCCCACCCACCCCACTCAACCTCACCCCCCCACCCACCCCACTCAACCTCACCCCCCCACCCACCCCACTCAACCTCACCCCCCCCACCCACCCCACTCAACCTCTCCCACTCCACCCCCCCAGCCAACCTCCTCCCCCACTCCACCCAACCTCAACCCCCCTCACCCCCCCACCCACCCCACTCAACCTCAGCCCCCACCCCTCCCACTCCACAACCTCAACCCCCACCCCCACCCCCCCACTCAACCTCTCCCACTCCACTCAACCCCCCTCACCCCCCCAACCCCCACCCACCCCACTCAGCCTCACCCCCAACCCACCCCACTCAACGTCTCCCACCCCACAACCTCAACCCACCCCGATCAACCTCTCCCCCCACCCACCCCACAACCTCAACCTCTCCCCCCACCCACCCCACAACCTCAACCCACCCCCACTCAGAACCTCTCCCCTCCCCCCCACCCACCCCCACTCAGAACCTCTCCCCTCCCCCCCACCCACCCCCACTCAGAACCTCTCCCCTCCCCCCCACTCACCCCCCTCACAGTTCCTCCCTGCACTCTATCTTCTCCCCCATCCCCATCCCCAAGGTGCATTGCTTTTGGTGGGTGTGTGGTGGGAGGTAGGTTTTGGTGATTCACTGGGTGTTTGGGTTCAGGGTTAGTTTGAGGTTGGGATCATCTGTCTGATTACGACAGGTTATCCTGAATGCCTGGATTCTCAAAGCTGCTGCCTGACCTGCTGAGTGTTTCATGTATACTGGGACTCAGTGCCAATCAGTTCATATCAGGTAGCTGGAATTGTGTGGCAAACCTTGAAGGAATTGTTTTGGAGTCTCCAGCAATTAAAGAAAGTGTAGGGAAGTTAAAGATTTCTTCCATTTTTAATGGACTCTTTATTTTGTTAGAAAGATATTAGACAGGATGGGAAAGGGGTAGAAGAAGCACTTTGTAGATGGCTGAAGGTTTGAGGTGACAGTGAAACATCCAGGAAAATGCCCAGCCATATTTGGGAACTGAGCTACAATAACAACTGACATCTGTAGAGAATATTTAATTTGGTAATAATTCCTCAAGATATTACACTGGAGTGTTATCAAGCCCCTAAAATGGTAAGCTGCTCAAAGTAAAAGCTAACTGAACTATTCCATAGAACAGTACAGGAACAGGCCCTTTGGCCCACAATGTTGTGCTGAACTAATTAAACTAGTAATTAAATGCCTACCTAAATGAATCCCTTCTGCTTACACAATGTCCATATCCCTCCATTCTCTGCACATTCATCCAAAAGCCTCTTAAACACCCCTATCGTATTTGCCTCCACTATTGTTCCTAGCAGTATAGTCCAGGCAACCATTACTCTCTGTGTGAAAAAAAAACTTGCCCTGCACATCTCCTTTGAAATTATCCCCTCTCAACTTAAATGCATGCCCTCTAGTATTAAACATTTCAACCCTGAGAAAAGATACTGACCGTTTACTCTATCTATTCCTCTCATAATTTTATAAACTTCTATCAGGTCTCCCCTATTTTACTATTCTAAGAGAAATTATATTTACTAGAAACTCAGCTGGCCTGAGAATTAGGAGCATTTTGGAACTTGGCAGAGGATGACCAAGAAATTGATCAAGAAAGGGAAGATGGAATACAAATGTAGAATTGTAAGAAACATAAAAGGAAAACAAAAACAAGGGTCATGGAGACACAACAGTTATATAGCATTGAAACGGGCCCATCAACCCAACTGGTCCATGCTGACCAAGGTTCCCATCTAAGCTAGTCCCATTTGCCTGTGATTGGCCCATATTCCTCTAAATCCATTGTATCCATGTACCTGTCCAAGAGACTGCAGATGCTGGAATCTGGAGCAAAGTAGCGGACTGCTGGAGGAACCCAGCAGGTCGAGCAGTATCTGCGGAGGGAAATGGACAGTTGACATTTTGGGTTGTGATCCTTCATTTGAGAATGAAGGGTAAATCTGTGCCCCTAAGAGACGATAGAAATTATAAAAGGGAATGAAAAATACAATCACATTTTTCCTACATTGTGGCTTCCAGAATTGCATACAATCTTCCAGTTGTGGCCAATGCAAAGTTTTATGAAGTTGTACCATGACCTCCCTGCTCTCGTATTCTGTGCCCCAGCTAATGAAAGTAAGCATCCTATGTGCCTTCTTCTCTATCTTATCTACCTGTGCTGCCACTTTTAGGGATCTGTGGACTTTTTCACCAAGGTCTCTTTGTTCCTCAGTACTCCCTAGGGCTGTACCATTCATGATCGATGTCCTATCCTTGTTAGACCTCCAAAGGTGCATCATCTCACACTTATCAGGATTAAATTCCTTCTGCCATTACTCTGCCCAACATACCATCAATATTGTTCTGTATCCTAAGACAACCCTGTCAAAAACTAGAGGATATAAGTTTACTGTAAGGAGAGGAGAGATTTAGAGGGATTTGAAGGAGAATATTTTCACCCAGTGGGTGGTTGGAATCTGGAATGAACTGCCTAAGGGGTTGGTGGAAGTGAGTACTCTCAACAACATTTAAGAAATATCCAGATGAGCACTTGAATTGCCAAGGCATAGAAAGCTACAGATCACGTGCTGGTAAATTAGATTAGTGTAGATGGGTAATTGATGGTTGCCATGAATATGATGAGCCAAAGGATCTGTTTCTGTGCTGTGTGACCTGATGGCTTGAATTCGGAACTAACTACTGGACAAAAATTAGTACTAGTGAAGTTTCTGAACATGACAGCTGCTAAATTCCACAGACTTGATGATCTATCTCCTAGAAGTTTGAAGGAGATGGCTTCAGAGATAGTGGATGAACTGTTGTCGTCTTCCAATATTGTGTAGATTCTGATATTGTCCCTGTGGATTGGAGGGTAGAAAATGTGAGATCAGTATTTAAGAAAGGAGGGAACTACCAAAATATCAAAGTTTGCATAACTTTGCTATAATGGAGGATATAAGGATAGTGAGATCAGTGTGGAGCATGCTAATATAATCGGGCATTTTGAGAAAAATAAAGATGTAGTATTGGGTCTCTTGAAGAATATTAACATGAACAAGTACTCGGGGCCTGATGATGTTGTATACCCCAAGTTATTGAGAGAGGTAAGGGATGAGATTGCTGGGGCCTTGACCAAGAGCTTTATGTCCTCTCTAGCCAAAGGAGAGGTCCTGGAGGACTGCAGAGTAGCTAATATTCTTTTGTTCAAGAAGGGAAATGGGGATAATTCTGGAAATTGTGGAGCGGTGAGTCTCAGTGGTGGGGAAGCTATTAGAGAGGATTCTTGGGGATAGGATTTATGAGCATTTGGACAAGCTTTTAACTCAGCATGGCTTTGTGTGGGGCAAATCATGTCTTACTAACTTGGTTGAGTTTTTCGAGGAGTTGATGAAGGTGGTCAATGAAGGTAGAGCTGTGTATGTTGTCTACATGATTTTTATAAGAGATTCGACAAGTTCCCTCATTAGGCTCATCCAGAAAATTAAGATGCATGGAATCCATGGTGACTTGGCTGATTGGATTCAGAATTGGCTTGCTCATAGAAGAGAGAGGGTAGTGGTCGATGGGTCTTACTCTGGTTGGAGAACGGGACTAATGGTGTTCCGTAGGGATCTGTACTGTTTAAGGATGAAAACATGAATGGGTGGTTTAGTAAGTTTGCAGATGACACAGATTGGTGGCATTGTGGATAGTGTAGAAGATTGCTAAAGGATAAAGCAGGATATGGATCAGTTGCAGATATGGGTGGAGCAATGGCAGATGGAGTTTAATCTGGGCAAGTGTGAGGTGTTGCACTGTGGGAGGTCAAATGTAAAGAGAAAGTACACAGTTAATGGCAGGAGTTTTAACAGCGTTAATGTACAGAGGGATCTTGGGGTCGAAGTCCATAAATCCCTGAAAGTGACCCCACAAGTTGATAGGGTGATATGCTTGCCTTTATTAGGCAAGGCATTGAGTTCAAGAGTCAGGAAGTTGTAGCTTTATAAAACTCTGGTTAAACTGCATCTCGAATATTGCATTCAGTTCTCGTCTCTCCATTAAAGGAAGGATGTGGAAGCTTTGGAGAGGGTGCAGAAGAGGTTTACCAGGATGCTGCCTGGATTAGAGGTTGGACAAACCAGGGTTGTTTTCTCTGGAGTGGCAAAGGTTGAGGGAGAACTGATAGAAGTAAATAAAATTATGAGAGGCATAGGTCGAGTAGACAGTCAGTATCTTTTTCCCGGAGTCAAAATGTCTAATACTAGAGGGCATGCATTTAAGGAGAGAGGGGGAAGTTCAAAGGAGATGTACAGGGCAAGTTTTTTTTTACACAGTGGTGAGTGCCTGGAATGCGCTGCCTGTTAGGCACATGAATATTGCAGAGAATGGAGGGATACAGACCATGTGCAGGCAGAAGGGATTTGTGTAATTAGGTATCATTAGCTTAATTAGTTCAGCAGAAAATTGTGGGCCGAAGAGCCTGTATGGTTCTTGTCCTAATGATAGGACACCTCAAAAGATAAGGCCTCAAGGACTGAGCTGAGTCGATGTGGATTTATAAAAGGAAAATTATGTTTGACTAATCTGCTGGAATTCTGAGTAGAATAGAAAAAGTGAATGTGGTGTATTTGGATTTTTGGAAGGCTTTCAATTAGATCCCACACGAGATTGTTCAACAAAGTTGTAGTGCATAGTATTGGGAATATACTGATGTGAACTGAGAATTGGTTACCACTAGAAAGCAGAGAGTGGGAGTAAGTGGATCCTTCTCTGGTTTGTAGACTGACTAGTGGGGAATAGCAGGGATTGATGCTTGGGCCCAGCCTTTCACAATTATATCAACATTTTGGCTGAAGGGTCCACATATCTTATTTCTAAGTTTGCTGATGATAAATAGAAGTTTGAGTATGGAGGAGAACATAACAGGCAAAGTTAACGGCAGATGAAATAAATGTGGACAAATGTGAGGTTATTCATTCTTCATTATTTGCTAAATGGTGTGAGATCGGGTAGTATTAATGTTCAAGGGGAAGTGCTTGTGCTTGTACACAAATCACTGAAGATGTAGCAAGTGAATAGGAGAGAATGTAAACTTCTTGTTTTCAGTTCACCTTTCTTGACATATGTGCAGATGATACAGCTTCGTGTTCGGGAAAATCGTGATACGGATCATTTTGTAGGAATGCAATCCCCCTCTTTTTCCCCCCTCCCCACCCTTTCCTCCCCAAATAACAAAATAACACTGGGTCACCCGTACTTCCTTTACCAGGAGTGCAGTGACTATTAGGCTGGTTTCAGGGTTGATGGATATGACAAATAAGGAGAGATTGAGTAGACTGGGGACTGAATTTTCTAGTATAATAAAATTTCTAGTTCTCATCAAAACTTACAAAATTTTATAGGGCTTGGCAGGCTGGATTCAGGAAGGATGTTTCCCCTGACTGAGGAGTCTAGGACCAACGGCACAGTTTGAAAATAAAGCATAAGCAATTTAGGACTGAGGTGAGAAGAAATCTCTTCTCAGAGGATGGTGAACCTTTGGAATTTTGTACCCTGAAAGGCTGTGCAGATGTAGTCAGAACATCACAACAAATGCATCCACTATCTTCAATATTATTGAATCTGCTTCTACCAGCATTTCATTCTGGTTTTTCTTTCCTTAATAAAATCAGTCATCTCCCCTTAACATTTTGAACTTTGAGAAGTGCATCCTTAGACAAAAACCTCTCTAGTCTTATTATGTAACATAAGTGTCACTTGTAGTTTTCTGGTAATACCAAATCTCTTCTACACCCTCTCCAAAGGTGAAGTGCACACACTTTGGCACAATATTTCAACTAGGGCCTAGTGAACTAAAAAATCATAAATTAGCAAGCTGTTTTCAAGAATTATAGAACTACACAAAGGCATAGTCTGAGGAATACAAAAGATAAGGCTCATTTAGAAAAGACACATAATGAATAAGCACATTCAGATATATAATTCTACAGATGATTTAGGAGCTGCAAAATGTAATCATATTGACAAAACTATATTAATGTGGTCAAGGTATTGAAATGGAAAAATACATTTTATTGACCCGCCGTTAGAATACATCGTTATCTATCTGTAATAAAAATTGAGAAATCTCATTGGCCAGTTGTAGCTGTAAGAATCTTTATCTACAGTTCACTTTCCACAAATCTTGTTCGTTCAATGATAGTGACCTTTCAAATGTTGATGAGGCTTTTAAACAATTTAGCTGGTAACTAATTAACAGCTCTAGATGAAAGGAAGGGTAGGTAAGGACAGGATTCACGATGGATCCTTGTCACCTCTAGGTTATGTTTTGCAGCAATGTTGCCTGTTGTCTGAGTATTGTTACTGATCTGTGTAATGTTGACAGGAAAAGTACTAGTGTTGGTAGTGGTAACTGCTGCTCATTGGCTCCAGGTAACCTAACCAATAAGAGGAATGGTACGATGATGTCAAGAAGACTCCAGTTTTATGTTCCTTCTAGGGTTCAAAACACTGATCACACACTTATCAACATCAATGTGATAATCATGCATGTATATTGTCATGTTTGAAAATGTCACACTTTGTTACAGATGCAAGGACATACTAAGAAATGAAAGAGTCACTCATTCTGATTTCTTCTGCTGTGAAGCAAGAAACAGTAGGTAAACATTGTAACTTTTTGATCCTGAGCTGAATTTTCAACCTAATATCCTCTCCAACACTAGGACATCTTATTTCCATCGTGTAATTTTGCTCAAAAAGCAAAAAAAAACTGCAGGTTGCATCTGTGATGAGAGAAACATTTAACAGTTCAGGTCAATGACCTTAGATCAAAATGGGAAAAGTGAGAAAAGAAGTGTGTGGGGGGGCGGGGGGGGGGGGGTTGGTGGTGGTGTTTGGGAGTGGGGGAGGATAGTAATAGTGTTTAGGGATATCAAAAATACAGATCGGATGCTTGCTTTGTCTGTAAGAATGACACTGAGGTTTTAATCACCTTTCAATTTAATCGATCTTCCTAATCCTGATTTCTGTGCACCCACTCCCACTGTTCTAACAAAGCTTAAGCTTAGTTTCATTTATAAAGTGGTTTCCAGAATTCCATAATTTCAGAAAACAATTTCATTTATATCACCTCTAGACTCGTCCTTTGTTTCTCTATTTGTTCCATTGATACCCCCTTGTTGTTTTTATGATTTGATCTCTTTCCCACTCACAGACTTTCCCTTTTGTTCTTTAATATCCTTGCTAGATAGGACACTTTCTAATCTGATGTAAGGTCAATGACCTGTAATGTTCTCTTTCTGCAGATTCTGTTTGAATTGTAAAGTATTATATCATTAGCATATCATTAAATGACCAGTGAATTAAATAAATTGCTGAACCATGTGATGACATAATTAGAGTACAAATCACAGAATATTGTGATGAAACTTTATTAATCTGTGGCTTTGCATATGCTGCCCTGTTATGGCCGTTGGGATGCACAGAAAACATACAGACATTGGGAGCTGATTCCTGGCATCTGAGAACTAGGAATAGGAAACATAGAGTCATGGAGTTGTACAGCATGAAAATGGACCTTTTGGCCCAACTCGTCCATGCCGGCCAAGTTGTCTACTTGAGCTAGTCCCATTTCCCTACATTTGGCCCATATCCTTCTAAAACTTTCCTATCCACATACCTGTCCTTCTAAAACTTTCCTATCCACATACCTGTCCAAATGTCTTCTAAACATTGCAGTTGTACCTGTCTCTACCACTTCCTCTGGCAGCTTGTTACATATACCCACCACCCTTTGGAAAAAGTTGCCCCTCAGATCCCTTTTAAATCACTCCCCTCTCACCTTAAGCCTATGATTTTTCCCTCATGATTTTATAAACCTTTATAAGGTCACCCCTCAGCCACGTGTGCTCCAGGGCAAAAGTGTCCAAGCCGATCCAGTCTCTCCTTGTAGCTCAAGCCCTCCAGTCCTGGTAACATCCTTGTGAATCTTTTCTGCACCTTTTCTAGCTTAATGACATCCTTCCTATTCCCAGGTGACCAGAACTGCACACAGTATTCCAAGTGCAGTCTCAGCAATGCCTGTACGGCTCCAGCATGATGTCCCTCTTCTACTCAATGCCCTGACTGATGAAAGCAACAAATTAATTCATTGGTAAATTGGTTTATTATTGTCACATGTACCAAGGTACAGTAAAAAAAAAACTTATCTTGCATACTGTCCATACAGATCAATTCATTACAACAGTGCATTGAGATAGTACAAGTTTAAAAACAATAACAGAATGCAGAATAAAGTGCTATAGTACAGAGAAAGTGCTGTGCAGGTAGTTAGTAAGGTGCAAGGTCACAGTGAGGTAGGTTGTGAGGTCAAGAGTTCATTTTATCATATTAAGAAACCATTCAATAGTCTTATAACAGTGGGACAGAAGCTGTCCTTGAGCCTGGTGGAACATGCTTTCAGGCTTTTGTATCTTCTGCTCGACTGGGGGGGAGAAGAGAGAATGTATGAGATGGCTGGGGTCTTTGATTATGCTGGCTGCTCTACCGAGGCAGTGAGAAGTGTAGAGAGAGTCCATGGAGGGGAGGCTGGTTTCCGTGATGTGCTGAGCTATGTCCACAACTCTGCAGTTTCTTATGGTCATGGGCAGAGCAGCTGCCATACCAAGCTGTGATGCATCCAGATAGGATGCTCCCTATGCTGCATTGATAAAAGTTGGTCACTGTCAAAGGGAACAAGCCAAATTTCTTTAGCCTCCTGAGGAAGTAGAGGTGCCGGTGAGCTTTCTTGGCTGTGGTATCAACATGGTTGGACCAGGACAGGCTATTGGTGATGTTCACTTTTAGGAACATGAAACTCTCAACCCTCTCAATCTCAGCGCTGTTGATGTAAACAGGAGTGTGTGCACTGCTCCCCTTCCTGAAGTCAATGACCAGCTCTTTTGTTTTGCTGACATTGAGGGAAAGGTTGTTGTTGTGACATCATGCTTTAGGCTCTCTATCTCCTTCCTGTACTCCGACTCATCATTATTTGATATCCGGCCACTACAGTGGTATTGTCTAAGAATTTGTAGGTGGAGTTAGAGCAGAATCTGGTCATGCAGTCGTGAGTGTATAGGGAGTAGAGTAGGGGGCTAATTTTCATTTCTTCAATACTGGGATTTTCAGCCCAAAATAGAACCTAAATCTCTAGCATGATTTTGGTTCATCCTTTGAAAATCTGTCCAGACAAACTTTTCTTCCAATTCTCATTGCAAAAAACTAATTTTCCCCACTCGTTCCTCTCCCCAGACATGTCATCTGCATCATTTTGTTGGAAAACTTTAAAGAGATTTAGCTTGGTGATCTTGTTTTAACTCAAAATTTTGGTTCTCTTGCTCCTTCCCCTCCAACAACTGGAATAAACCCTGAAATGTACTCCAGAATTGACACGTTTTATAATAAATTTATTTGTTTTGAATGTGGATCAAGGCATTTGTAATTATACAAATTCTGTTTAAGTGTCATATCTGTGCAGAATACCCTCAATGTTGTGATCAAAATGTTGGGTATACTTTTACGTAGCAAAATATAATTTAGTTTTACTGATTTCAAGTCTGCAACGTTTATAGTTTGGGTAAATCAGAAGGCTGGAAACCTTTGGAATTCAATATCGAATACAACAATTCATGGAGCCAGCTTTTCTTGATTGTTTTGACGCAAGATCATCCACTTGTTACATTTACTTAAGATTTTCTCTGTCCGCAGATGCTACCTGATCTGCTGAATATTTCCAGTGTTTTCCTTTACTTTGGATTTCCAGCAGTTGCTGTGTTTTGTGTCTCGTGGCTTCAACATTTTTTTCTGTCAACTGCTCTTGCTCATCTCCCTCTGTTTACCTTTCTCCTGACAGGTCAGCTATGATGAACAGGCATTCCTCACCTGTTCTTAGACAGAATCAGCAGAGTTTGTATCGTTGGGCAACCTTGACTTCCATCCTATCACAGACATTCTATCTGTTCTCTCCACCCCTTCCTCTTACCGTAACTTAAAGCACAATTGTTTTCCAGTTTTGATGAAAGGTCAACACCCTGAAACATTAATGGTTTCCTTTGCTACACATGCTGCCTGACCTCCGGAGTTTCTCCAATATTTTCTATTTTTATTTAAGATTTTCAGCAACAGGAGCTTCTGCTTCTTGTCTAGAATATTAACCTGCAATATGTTAATATTTACAAAAAGAATTTTCCTACTGAAATCAATATTCTATAAATATTCCTGTAAGAGGAGTTGTACAGAAAACTTTTGGGTAGATGAGATTAGGCAAAATGAGATGTGTGGTACTGCTGAAATTGTATGCTGCAATGAATTCAGCACTGGTTTCAGCCTTCATCTCTGAAGGCTGTATTAATATTTAACCATTATTGAGATATAATAAAACAATTTCTTTCCTATCTGATAAACTTTCAGGTTGTCCGAGGTAAGTTTATGTAAGTGAAGTTGTTTTTCTGAGATCAAATCTTAGGGTTAGGGAATTTGTGGGCTAGTAGGACACAGGTTTTCTCTTATTCCTTTACTTTGTAATTTCCTTAGTCAAAATGAAAGAGGAAAAAAAGGAATAGTTAACTCAAAGAAAACAAAACCTGAAGATGCCAGAAAATGGAAACAAAAGCAGAAAATGCTAGAAAAACTCAGAATCAGGTGGCATATGTGGAATTGAAGCAGCCAACATTTGATGCTGATTCAAGTTAGAAATAATTGAGAATGGTTGGTCAATGAAGATGGAAATCAGCAAGAATAGCCTATTAACCAACAACAAACTTGCAATTGTATAGCACCTTGAGCATAGAAGATCTTCCCAAGATGCTTTACAAAGACATAATCAAAGAATGTGAGGAGTGAACAAAAGATAGATCAAAGATTTAGCTTAAGGAGATTCTTCAAGAAACTGATGTGGAGACACATTGACAAAATTACATTTTATGGAATCTCGGAGACCAAAGGTACAACGGTCAGAGTTTGCTAAATGGTAGATTGATATATGTAAGTGATAATTTACATGAAATGTTGTATTGTCTTTTAATTTACTATGTATGACCATGTCTGTTGTTTATTGATCATCCCCAATTGATCTTGAAAAGGTGTTAACTTGCCTGCTTGAACTGCTGAGTTATTTCCAAAGTGAAATTTGTGAGTTTCATTTTGTTGACCAAACAACAATAAAAGAACAGCTCTCATTTTGGAGGATCTGAATCCAAGGGGAATTCTTGAGATGGAGTTGTTCCTATGTGTTTCCTGTCCTTCACTTCCAAGTCAAGGGTCTGCGAGTGATGCATTAAGGTGATAGAGGAGGGAGTGAAAGCTTAAGATAACGAATCAGATTTATTATTACTGACTTGTATGATATAAATTTTTTGTTTTGCAGCAGCAGTACTGTGCAAAGACATTAAAATTATTATAAATTACAAAAACAGTGCAAAAAAAGGAATAATGAGGTAGTGTTCATGGACTGTTCAGAAATCTAATGGTGGAGGGAAAGAAGCTGTTCCTGAATTGTTTGAGTGTGGGTCTTCAGGCTCCTGTCCCTCCTTCCTGATGGTAGTAACAAGAAGAGGGCATGTCCTGGGTGGTGAGGGTCCTTAGTGATGGATACCACTTTCTTGAGGCACTGCCTCTTGAATATGCCCTCAGTGGTGGGGAGGGTTGAGCTGTGATGGAGCTGGCTGAGTCTACAACCCTCTGCAGCCTTTTGTGATCCTGTGCATTGGATTCTCCATACCAGGCGGTGATGCGACTGGTCAGAACCAGTCAGAGATGCTTATCAAATGGACTACTTTGTCCTGGATGGTGGTGATCTTTAGCACTCTTGGAGCTGCATTCATCTAGGGTAGTGGAGGGTACTTAATCTCAACAGCAAAAAGGGAAAGTAAGTTATGAAGAGTACACAGAGTTGCCAAAAATATAATTGTAGGGAGTGACTTCATTCACATTAATATGAACAATAGATAAAAGGAGCATTATTTTAAAAAAACTTAAGTATTAGTATTCAGAAATAATTGGATTTCCTTGTGTAAGGAGCAAAAGTTAGGGCACAGGTATAACAGGTAACTAGGAAGGTACAGAGAATGCAAGTCTTTCTTGCACTAGAGTGCAAAAGATTGGAAGATTGTACAATTGTGTGGGACTTGAGTGAGGCTACACCTGGAGTGCAGCATGTCATTTTGATCACATTTAAGAAAGAGTGTTACATACCTTTGTTGCAATGCCTGCAAGGTACACTACATCATTTTCAGGGATAATTAACTTGTCTTCTGAGGAAAGAATAAGCACAGTGAGTCAAAACTCCTGGAGTTCAGAAGAATGAAAGATTATCTCATTAAAACCTAGATTCAGAGGGGTTTTGACAGGGTAAGTGCATAGAACATAGAACACTACAGCACAGTACAGGCCCTTCAGCCCACGATGTTGTGCCAACATTTTATCCTGCTCTAAGATCTATCTAATCCTTCCCTCCCACATAACCCCCGATTTTTCTATCATTCATGTGCTAAGAATTTCTTATGTCCCTAATATATCTGCCCCCACAATCTCTTCCAGCAGTGCATTCCACGCATGTACCACTCTGTGTATTAAAAAAAAACTTACCCCTTAAAATTATGTCCCCTCGTGTTAGCCATTGTCGCCCTGGGAAAAAGTCTCCGACTGTCCACTCCATCCATGCCTCTTATCATCTTGTACACCTCCATCAAGTCACCTCTCATCCTCCTCTCCAAAAGAAAAGCCCTAGCTCGCTCAACCTACCTCATAAACATACTCTCCAATCCAGGAAACAGTCTGGTAAATCTCCTCTGCACCCTCTCTAAAGCTTCCACTTCCTTCCTATAGTGAGGTGACCAGAACTGAACATAATACTCCCAGTGTGGTCTGACCAGAGTTCTATAGAGCTGCAACATTACCTTGCAGCTCTTGAACTCGATACCCCAACTAATGAAGGCCAACACTCCATACACCTTCTTAACCCTATTGACCTGCATGGCAATCTTCAGGGATCTACGGACATGGACCCCAAGATCCCTCTCTTCCTCCACACTGCTAAGAGTCCTGCCATTAACCTTGTATTTGAAGTCCATCCTGTTGTAATCCAAAGCAACCTTCTACACTCTCCACAACACCACCAACCTTTGTATCATCAGCAAACTTAAGTGATCCACCCTTCCACATCCTCATCCAAGTCATTTATAAAAATCACAGAGCAGGGGTCCCAGAACAGATCCCTGTGGAACACCACTTATCACTGACCTCTAGGCAGAATACGTTCCACCTACCGCCACCCTCTGTCTTCTATGGGTGAGTGAGTTCTGAATCCACACAGCCAAGTTTCCCTGGATCCCATGCCTCCTGACTTTCTGAATAAGCCTTCCATGAGGAACCTTATCAAACGCCTTACTAAAATCCATGTACATCACATTCACTGCTCTACCTTCATCAACGTGCTTTGTCACATCCTCAAGGAATTCAGTCAGACTCATGAGGCACGCCCTGCCCCTCACAAAGCCATGCTGACTGTCCCTAATCAGCTTAAGCTTCTCTAAAATGCCATAAATTCCTGTGTCTAAGAATCTTCTCCAGTAACTTGCCCACCATGAGGTAAGACTCAGTGGTCTGTTATTCCCAGGGTTATCCCTGCTCCCTTTCTAAACAAAGCAACAATATTTGCCACCTTCCAATCATTTGGCACTACTCCTTTGGCCAGTGAGGACGCAAAGATCGTTGCCAAAGTTTCAGTAATCTCTTCCCTAGCTTCCTGTAATAACCTTGGATGCATCCCGTCCGTCCCCGGTGACTTATCTATGCTAATGTTTTTCAATAGTTTTAGCACATCCTCTTTCCTCACATCGACATGCCCTAGCATATCAGCCTGCCATATGCCATCCTCACAAACATAAAGGTCTCTCTCTCTGGTGAATACTGAAGCAGTGTATTCATTAAGGACCTCCCCTACCTCTTCCAACTCCAGGCACATGTTCCATCTTTTATCCCTGATCGGTCCTACCCTCACTCTAGTCATCCTCTTATTCTTCACATACGTGTAGAACACGTTGGGGTTTTCTTTGATCCTACTTGCAAAGGACTTCTCATGCCCCCTTCTAACTCTCCTAAGTCCATTCTTAAGCTCCCTCCTGGCTCTTTGTAATTCTCCAGAGCCCTGTCTGATCCATGCTTTCTCAACCTCAGGTAAGCTTCTTTCTTCCTCTTGACCAGATATTCTACATCTCGTGTCAACCATGGTTCCTTCACTCTACCATTCTTACCCTGCCTCAATGGGACAAACCTATCCAGAGCCCCGAGAGATCTGAAACCTGATCAGGCTCATTGCCTGGTACCAGGTCCAGTATGGTCTCTCCTCTAGTCAGCCTGTCCACATACTGTGGCAGGAATCCTTCCTGTACACACTGAACAAACTCTGTCCCATCTATCCCCTTTACACTAGGGAGGTGCCAATCAATATTAGGGAAGTTGAAATCACCCATGACAACAAGCCTGTTATTTTTTGCACCTCTCCAAAAAATTTGCCTCCTGATCTGCTCCTCTGCTGCTATTGTTGGGGGGGGGGGGGTGTCTATAGAATGCGCCCAATTGAGTGATCGCTCCCTTCCTGTTTCTGACTTCCACCCACATTGACTCAGTGGATGATTCCTCCAGGACGTCCTCCCTTTCTACAGCTGTGACCACTGTCCCTGATCAACAAAGCCACTCCCCCACCTCTTTATCCCTGCCCGTTGTCCCTTTTGAAACATCTAAACCCTGGAATATCCAGCAGCCATTCCTGCCCTTGCTACAGCCAAGTCTGTAATGGCCACCACGTCGTATTTCCATGTACTTACCCATGCTCTAAGTTCATCAGCCTTGTTCCTGATACTTCTCACATTAGACACACTTCAGCCCATCCAACTGACTGCAATTTTGCCCTTTCAACTACCTATCCTTCCTCACAGTCTTTCTACACTCTGCCTCTACGTGTACACTAAATGAACCAAGCTCTGACCTATCACTCTGGTTCCCATCCCCCACCAAACTAGTTTAAACCCTCCCCAACAGTTCTAGCAAACCTGCCCGCAAGAATATTGGTCCCCCTCCATTTCAGGTCTAACCTGTCCCTTTTGTACAGGTCGTACCTTCCCCAGAAGAGATCCCAATGATCAACAAATCTGAAACCCTGCCCCCTGCACCAATTTCTCAGCCACTCGTTCATCTGCCAAATCATCCTGTTCTTACCCTCACTAGTGCGTGGCACAGGCAGCGATCCAGAGATTGCTACCCTTGAGGTCCTGCTTTTCAGCTTCCTACCTAGCTCCCTATATTCCCTCTTCAGGACCTCGTCTTATTTCCTACCTATGTCATTGGTACCAATATGTACCACTACCTCTGGCTGTTCACCCTCCCCCTTCAGAATGCTGTGGACCCAATCCGAGACATCCCTGACCCTGGCACCAGGGAGGCAGTATACCATCTGGGTGACTCTTTCATGTCCACAGAATCTCCTGTCTGTCCACCTTACTATGGAATCCCCTATCACTCCTGTCCTCCTCTTCTCCCCCCTTCCCTTCTGCACCACATGACCAGGCTCGGTGCCAGAGACCTGGTCACTGGGGCTTTCCCACAGTAGGTAGTCGCCTCTAACAATATCCAAAGTTGTATACCTGTTATTGAGGGGAACGGCCACAGGGGTACTCTGCACTACCTGCCTATTCTCTGTCCTTCTGATAGTCACCCAGCTACCTGCCTCCTGCAGCTTTGGAGTAACTGCTTCCCTGTAGCTCTTGTCTATGTACTCCTCAGTATCCCATAGGAGCTGAAGGTCATCCAGCTGCAGCTCCAGTTCCCTAAAACGGTCTGCAAGGAGCTGCAGCTGGATGCACCTCGTGCAGATGTAGTTATCAGGGAGACTGGATGTCTCCCAGAACTCTCTTATCTCACAAGCTGAACACACCACTGACCCTGGAAGCCACTTTCTTTCTTTGATTTGGTGTTTCCCTTTAGTGCAGAGTAGTGAAAGTTACCAGAGACTTATCTTTGCCATTTCACATTGAAACCTCTTGAACCAAAGCCTCAGCTCCCCACTCTAACACTGGTCCACTCAGTTGTTCTGTGAAGTTGTTCACCCTGGTGTGGAAAATTGAGAACTAGGAAGAGTGGTCTCAGGATAAAAAGTCAGACGTTAGGATAGAGCTGAGGAAGAATTTCATCTGAGAGTTCTGAATTTTTGAAATTCTCTACCCCAGAGAGCTGTGAATTTGCCAATGAGTATATTTAAGGCTGAGATAGATTTTCTGTCTATAGAGGAATGAAGTGGGGATTTAGAAAGAAAATGGAGTTACGGTCATTGTCAAATCAGCCAATGACTTATTACTTGCGATGGCTATTTCGGCCTACATCACCTATTCTTTGTCTTTTGGTCATATAATATGTTTAACATGCAAAAATCTCTCAACATTTTTTGATATTAGTGTTTTCAAATAAATTTGATACCAGGTCGCATAAGGAGATTATTAAAAAGACAAGTACTCAAAGCAGGTTTTAAGAGCATGATAAAGGAAAAAATGTAACAGTTTAATGAGAACTTTGAGCAGTTTAGGTCCTTTCTAGCTGAACACATGGCTGGCAATGGATTGAAAATATTCAAGGCCAGATTTGGAGGAACAAAAATAGCCCAGTGTTGGCGTTGCAAGGGACTACATAGCAGAAGGGAAGAGCAAAACCAGGGAGGGATTTCCAAGTAAGTAATTAAGATCTTAAAGCCAACGTTTTGCTTAATTGTGAATAGAGCTAGGTACAACATAGCAGAGGTGACCACAGCTTAGATGACTTTTGGATGACTTCAATTTGCAGGGGTTAGTAAGAAGGCATTCAAACAGGAGTAAGATGGGCATAAGAGTCACAGAAGGGGGAATAGGTAGCCTTTTCTGTGAAGATCAGTAGTCAAACTCCTCTTTGGCTAAGATTTGGTGACGAGGTTGAATACAAGATAATCGATCAGATGGAAAGTTGAGTGGACCATTGGCACAGGGAATTTGATTCCAACAAGTGTGAGGGTGATGCATTTTGGGAAGTCAAAATGGGGTAGGACATGCACAGTAGTTGCTAGGGTGCTAAGACATGTTGATGAAAAGGGACCTTGGGATTCAAGTCCATATCCCTAAAATTGGCAACACTGGTAGATAGCAAACAGAATGCTTGCCTTCATAGGTCAGGGCATAGAATATAGAAGTTGGAACATTTTTTGCAACTTTACTAAACACTGTTTAGACTACACTTGGAATATTGTGTGCAGTTCTCGTCACTAAGAAGGATGTGCTTGTGCTGGAGACAGTGCGGAGGAGGTTCACCATGATGTTTCTTGGTTTGGAGGACTTTAGTTATGGGGATTGGCTGGGTTTGTTTTCACTGGAGTGAAAGAGGCTGAAGGGTAACCTCATAGAAGTGTATAAAATATAAGAGGCACAAGTAGGTTAGATAGCCAGAATCTTTTTTTTTCTCCACTGTAGGGGTATCAAAAACAAGGGCATAGGTTTAAATGTGAGGGAGAATTTTAGAAGGATTTGAGCGAAAAGTACTTTTTTTTTTACAGAGTGGTTGATATCTGGAACTCTCTGCCAGAGGAGGTGGTGGAGTCAGATACAAATACTATGTTTAAAAGATATTTAGACAGGCACTTAAGTAGGCAAGGCATGGAATGATATGTATCCTAGTGCAGGCAAATTGGATTATTGTAGGTGGGCAAAGAGGTCATCATGGACCTGTTGGCAAGGGCTTGTTTCTCTGCAGTATGGTTGTATAAATTAGAAGAGAATACCATGACAGTACTGGTTCAGTGTCTCAATTGTCAGGGAAAAGATCCGTTACTAGATTTGGAACCAGCAAAATGACAATTAAAGAGATAATGGAGGGGTAGAGAGACGTAGTATAAGTGGAGTTTGCTGTTGCCAGAATAGATGAGGAAACTAACTATTTTCAGATGATGTTACGAAGCAGTTTGTAAATGAAACATAGAAATGTGGGAACATAGAAAATAGGAGCAAGAATGGGCCCTTGGGTCTGCCTTCAACATTCAATGTGGTTATGGTCCACCAACTTCAGTACACTGTCGCTGACTTCTCATTTGTCTTGATACTTTTAGTATTATGAAATTATGTGTACCTCCTCCTTGAATGTATTTAATGATTGACCACTATGTTCTGTGGAAGAGATTCCACATGTTCAGCACCTTTTGAGTGAAGACATTGTTCCTAATCTCGGTGCTAAATGGCATACTCTGTATTCTGTGGCTGTGACTCCTAGTTCTGAGGTCCCCAGACATTGGGAAATCTTAGAAGTTTATAGATTTCTGTGTGATCCTCCCATTCTTCCAAACTCCAGTGAATATAGGCCTAATATGCTCTCTCCTTTTTTAAATGATGTGGTTACAATTTCCACCCTTCAACCTGCAAGAACAGCTCCAGAGTCTAGAAAAAGGATTTTGGAAAAATGGCCACCTCAAGACCACATCCTTTAGTACTTTCAGACTTAGATCATCAGGCTCTGGGGTTTTGTCGACCTTTGGTCCCATTAATTTTCCTAGCACTATTTCTTTACTTCAAATCCTTAACATATCTGGGAGGTTACATGTCTCCTTTGTAAAGACAGAACCGCAGTATGTTTAATTAGAAACATAGAAACACTACAGCAGAATTCAGGCCCTTTCGGCCCACAAAGCTGTGCTGAACATGTCCCTACCCTAGAAATTACTAGGCTTACCCATAGCCCTCTATTTTTCTCAGCTCCATGTACCTATCCAACAGTCCCTTAAAAGATCCTATCGTATCCGCCTCCACCACCATTGCCAGCAGCCCATTCCACGCACCCACCACTCTGAGTGAGAAATCTACCCTGACATCTCCTCTATACCTACTCCCCAGTACCTTAAACCTATGTCCTCTTGTGGCCACCATTTCAGCCCTGGGAAAAAGCCTCTATCTACCCGATCAATGCCTCTTGTCATCTTATACATCCCTATCAGGTCCCCCCTCATCCTCCGTCGCTCCAAGGAGAAAAGGCCGAGTTCCCTCAACCTGTTTTCATAAGGCATGCTCCATATTCCAGGCAGCATCCTTGTAAATCTCCTCTGCACCCTCTCTATGGCTTCCACGTCCTTCCTGTTGTCACAAACCAGCAACAAAAGAAACACACTGAGCATGATTCAGTGTTAAAAACTATTTTATTAATCACTACTTATGATAATACGTAAAATAAAAGTAAAAATGTTAGTATGTTAGAATTCAAAAATGTTAAACCTCGAACGTTAACCCCAAAACTAAACTCGTCGTGTGTGTGTGTGACAAAGTCCAAAACTCCCAGTTCCGGAATGGTTCTTAAAGTTCAGTTCCGCAAGCCATAAGGTGAAACATGAGCAAGGGCTTCTTCAACAACCACCGTTGTCTGAAGATAAGATGTAGATGTAGAAAAACATAGAGAGAGTACATACGAAATCCAAATGTTCCACGATGGAACCCAAACGACACTTCAGTGTTTACTCGGTAGTGACTTCCTCACCCCGAAAGCATCCGAATCGTGGTCGTCCACACACAAGTACCTGTTTCCTTCTACAGGTCAGCAACAAAGTGAACTCCACCGGATTACTTCCAACTTCCATACATGGATTTCAGTGGCAAACACAGTTATTGTTTCTCATCCATCGATAGAGAAAACAAGCAGGCTGGTGTCTCTCTCCCTTCTCTCTCTCTCTCCTTCTTCTTCTTCTTACTTCTTCAACAACGTCATTACGTCCTTTATCTTCTATTGACGTAAGCACGCCCCACACACACATACACACACACTCTCTATCTTAAAGGGACTTTCACTGAGTCCGTAACACTGTAGTGAGGCAACCAGAACTGAGCACAGTACTCCAAGTGGGGTCTGACCAGGGACCTATATAGCTGCAACAATACCTCTTGGCTCCTAAATTCAATTCCCCGATTGATGAAGGACAATACACCATATGCCTTCTTAACCACAGAGTCAACTTGCACAGCCACTTTGAGTGTCCTATGGACATGGACCCCAAGATCCCTCTGATCCTCCACACTGCCAAGAGTCCAACCATTAATACTATATTCTGCCATCATATTTGACCTACCAAACTGAACCACTTCACACTTACCTGGGTTGAACTGCATCTGCCACTTCTCAGCCCAACTTTGCATCCTATCTATGTCCCTCTGTAACCTCTGACAGCCCTCCAAACTATCCACAACACCCCCAACCTTTGTGTCATCCTCAAACTTACTAACCCACCCCTCCACTTCCTCATCCAGGTCGTTTATAAAAATAACAAAGAGCAAGGGTCCCAGTACAGATCCCTGATGTACACCACTGGTCACTGACCTCCATGCAGAATACGACCCTTCAACAACCACTCTTTGCCTTCTGTGGTCTAGCCAGTTCTGGATCCACACTGCAATGTCCCCTTGGATCCCATGCCTCCTTACTTTCTCAATAAGCCTTGCTGAAATCCATATACACTACATCTACTGCTCTCCCTCCATCGATGTCTTTAGTCACATCCTCAAAAAAAAATTCAATCAGGCTCGTAAGGCAGGACCTGCCCTTGACAAAGCCATGCTGACTATTCCTAATCATATTATACCTCTCCAAATGTTCATAAATCCTGCCTCTCAGGACCTTGTCCATTAGCTTACCAACCACTGAGGTAAGACTCACCAGTCTATAATTCCCTGGACTATCCCTACTCCCTTTCTTGAATAAGGGAATAACATCTGCAACCCTCCAATCTTCCAGAACCTCTCCCGTCTCCATCGATGACGTAAAGATCATCGTCAGAGGCTCTGCAATCTCTTGCCTCGCCTCCCACAGCACCCTGGGGTACATATCATCTGGTCCCGGCGACTTATCCAACTTGATGCTTTCCAAAAGTTTCAGCACCTCCTCCTTCCTAATATCTTACATGCTCAAGCTTTACAGCCTGCTGCAAGTCCTCACTACAATCCCCCAGATTTTTTTCCGTAGTGAATACTGACATAAAGTATTCATTAAGTACCTCCGCTATTTCTTCCGGATCCATACACACTTTCCCACTGCTGCACTTGATAGGCCCTATTCTTTCGCATCTTATCCTCTTACTCTTCACATATTGTTATGTCATCTTTTTTGTACCTAATTATAATTCCCCGCTTCTGACTGCAGGGGACCTAAATTCATCTACAACTAGCTTCTTTTCTGCACACACTTAGAGAAGCTTTAAAGGTCAGTTTTAATGTATCTTGCAAGTTCACTCTCATATTTCAGAGTCACAGAGTACTACAGCACAAAAGCAGGCTCTTTGGCCCATCTCGTCCATACAGACTTGATCTTCTGCCCAGTCCCATCTACCTGCACCTGGACCATATCCCTCCAAACCCTTCCCATCCATTTACCACTTCCACTGGCAGCTCGTTCCACACTTGCACCACCCTCTGAGTGAAGAGGTTTCCCCTCAGAGTCTCCTTAAATATATCACCTTTCACCCTAAGCCTATGACCTCTAGTTCTAGTTTCACCCAACCTTAGGTGAAAAAGCCTGCATGCATTCACCCTATATAGACCCCTCATAATTTTGTATACCTCTAAAATATTTCCCCTCATTCTCCTGTGCTCCAGGGAATAAAGTCCTAACCTATTCAACCTTCCCTGTAACTCAGGTCCTCAAGTCCTGCAACATCCTTGTAAATGGACTGGGAGGAAGGATAGACATTTGATAGCGCAAAATTGCAGTCAGTTGGATGCGTTGAAGTGTGTCTGTTTTAATGCAAGAAGCATCAGGAACATAGTGATGAACTTAGAGCATGATTCAGTACATGGAAATATGATGTTGTGGCCATTACAGAAACTTGGCTGTCACAAGGGCAGGAATGGCTGCTAGATGTTCCGGGGTTCAGTTGTTTCAAAATGGACAAGGAGGGAGGTAAAAGGTGGGGGAGAGGCATTGCTAATCAGGATAGTATTAGAGCTGCAGAAAGGGAAGACGTCCTGGAGGGAATCATCTACTGAGTCAGTGTGGGTGGAGGTCAGAAACGGAAAGGAGTAATCACTCTGTTGGGAGTATTTTATAGACCGCTGCCCCAGTAGCAACAGAGGTGCTGAGGAACAGATGGGGAGGCAGATTTTGGAAAGGTATAAAAATAACAAGGTTGTTGTCATGGGTGATTTCAACTTCCCTAATATTGATTGGCACCTCCTTAGTGCCAAAGGTTTGGATGGGGTGGAATTTCTTAGGTGTGCAGGAAGGATTCCTGACACAATATGTAGACAGGCTAGCTAGAGTAGATGCCATTCTGGATCCAAATGCAGACTAAGTGACTGTTTTGCAGAACACCTGCGCTCTGTCCATGACCACGATCCGCATCTCCCTGTTGCCAATCACTTCCCTCCCACACTATCACCGATGTGTCAGTCCTCGGCCTCCTCCACTGCCGGGAGAATTCCAAGCACAAACTGGAGGAACAGCACCTCATTTTCCATCTTGGAACCTTGCTGCCTAACGGCATGAACATTGAATTCTCCCACTAAATAATCCCCTCCCCCCCCACCCCCCCCCCCCCCCCCCCAACCATGCTGCTTCTTTTCTTCCCTTTCCTAGCCTATCTCTTTTCTACTCCCCTTTCTTTTTTTCTCTCCTTACCTTTGACCCATCCCCCAGTGGATCTGCTCTCCCCTCCTTCCCCGCACCTCCCCCTATCTCTTGCTTGCATCTATCTATCACTGCCTTGTGCCCACCATACCTCCCCTCTTTTGTCCACCTATCACTGCTCTGCTTTTCCCTCCTATAAATTAGGCTTCCCCTTTTCCTATCTTCAGTCCTGAAGAAGGGTCCTGACCCAAAACTTGACCGCCTGCTTTTCTCCAAGGATGCTGCCTGGCCTGCTGAGTTCCTCTAGCGTCATAATGTTTTTCGTCTAGATTCCAGCATCTGCAGTCCATTGTTTCTCTACCATTCTGGATCTGATACCAGGCAATGAACCTGGTCAGGTGTCAGATCTCTCAGTGGGTGAGCATTTTGGAGACAGTAACCACAACTCCCTGACCTCTCCCCTTGCCTTGGAGAGGGATAGGAGCAGATGCTATGGGAAAGTATTTAATTGGTGGGGGGGTTGAATTATGATGCTATTATGAGGCAGGAGCTTGGGAGTGTAAATTAGGAGCAGATGTACTCAGGGAAATGCATAATGGAAATATGGAGGTCATTTGCATGGGTCCGGTTAGGTTCGTCTCATTAAAGCAGGAAAAGGATGGGAGGATGAAAGAACCATGGTTGACGAGATGTGGAATATCTAATGAAGAGAAGTTTAAGGCTCAGGAAGCAAGGATCAGACAGAGCTCTAGAGGGTTACAAGGTTGCCAGGAAGGAGCTTAAGAATAGACTTAGGAGAGCTAGAAGGGGGCATGAGAAGGATTGGTGAGTAGGATTAAGGAAAACCCCAAGGTGTTCTACTCGTTTGTGAAGAACAGGAGGACTAGAATGAAGGTAGGACCAATTAGGGATAGAGGAGAAAACATACCCTGGGAGCTGGAGGAGGTAGGGGAGGTCATTAATGAATACTTTGCCTCCGTATTTACCTGTGATAGAGACCTTGATGTTTGTGAGGACAGCATAAAACAGGCTGATAAGCTAGAACATATTGATGTTAAGGAGGAGGATGTGCTGGAACTTTAGAAAAATATTAGGATAGATAAGTCCCCGGGGCCGGATGGGATATATCCCAAGATACTACTGCAAGGGAAGAGATTTCTGAGCCCTTAGTGATGGTCTTTGCGTCCTCACTGGCCACAGCAGTAGTACCAGATGATTGGAAGGTGGCAAATGTTATTCCCTTGTTCAAGAAAAGGAGTAATCCTGGGAATTATAGACCAGTGAGTCTTACTTAGGTGGTGGGCAGATTATTGGAAAAAATTCTTAGGGACAGGATTTATGAGTATTTGGAGAAGCATAGTCTGATTAGGGATAGTCAGAATTGCTTTGATGGGCAGGTCATGCCTCATGAGCCTGATAAAGGGTATCAAAACACATTGAGGGTAGAGCAGTGGAAGTGGTGTATATGGACTTTAGTAAGGTGTTTGATAAGGTTCCCCATGACAGGCTCATTCAGAAGGTTGGGAGGCATGGGATCCAGTGAAACTTGGCTGTGTGGAGTTCAACCTGGAAAAGTGTGAAGTGATTCGCTTTGGAAGGTCGAATTTGAAGGCAGAATACAGGGTTAATGGCAGGATTCTTTGCAGTCTGGAGGAACAGAGGGATCTTGGGGTCCAAGTCCATAGATCCCTCAAAGTTGCCATGCAAATTGATAGGGTTGTTAAGAAGGCGTATGGCGTGTTGACCTTCATTTGTCATGGGATTGTGTTCAAGAGCCGCAAGGTAATGTTGCAGCTCTATAAAACCCTGATTAGACCACACTTAGAATACTGTGTTCAGTTTTGGTCGCCTCCCTATAGAAAGGATGTGGAAGCTTTAGAGAGGGTGTAGAGGAGATTTACCAGGATGCTGCCGGGATTGGAGAGCATGTCTTATGAGGATAGGTTGAGCGAGTTAGGGCTTTTCTCTTTGGAGCAAAGGAGGATGAGAGGTGACCTGACAGAGGTGTACAAGATAGGAGGCATAGATCAAGTGGACAGCCAGAGACTTTTTCCCAGGGCAGAAATGGCTAATAAGAGGGGGCATAATTTTAAGGCGATTGGAGGAAAGTACAGGAGGGATATCAGAGGTACATTTTTTACATAGAGAGTGGTGGGTGCTTGGAATGTGCTGTCAGGGGTGCTGGTAGAGGCAGATGCATCAGAGACATTTTTAAGAGACTCTTAGATAGGCACATGGATGATAGAAAAATGGAGAGGTACGTGGGAGGGAATGGTTAGATAGAGCTTAAGAGTAGATTAAATGGTTGGCACAACATCGTGGGCCAAAGGGGCTGTACTGTGCTATAATGTTCTATGTTTTAAATTTTCTCTGCAGTCTTTCAAGCTTATTGATATCTTTCCTGTGGTAGGTGATGAACTGCACACAATACTCTAAATTTGGCCTCACCAACGTCTTGTACAGCTTCAACATTAACATCCCAACTCCTGTACTCAGTGGCCTGATTTATGAGGGCCAATGTGCCAAAAGCTCTCTTTACAACTCCATCTACCTGTGATGCCACTTTCAAGGATCTCTGGATCTGTATTCCCAGGTCCCTCTGTTAGACCGCACATCTCAGAGCCCTACCATTCACTGTGAAAGTCTTACCCTGGTTTGTCTTCCCAAAGTGCAACACCTCACACTTGTCTGCATTAAATTCCATCTGCCATTTTTCAGCCTGTTTTCCTAGCTGGTCAAGATTACGCTGCAAGCTTTGATAGCCTTCCTCACTGTCCACTACACCCCCAATCTTGGTGTCATCCACAAATTTGCTGATCTAGTTTACCACATTATCATCTAAATCATTAATATAGATGATAAATAGCAAAGGAGCCAGCACTGATCCATGCGGTACACCACTAGTCACAGGCCTCCAGTCAGAGATGCAACCATCTACTACCACTCTCTGGCTTCTCCCGCTAAGCCAATGTTGAATCCAGTTGGCGACTTCATCCTGAATGCCAAGTGACTTAACCTTCTGGAGCAGCCCCCCATGTGGGACTTTGTCAATGGCCTTGCTAAAGTCCATGTAGACAACGTCCATGGCCTTTCCCTCATCAACCTTCTTGGTAACCTCCTTGAAAAATTACACAAATCCATGTTGACTATCCCTAATCAGGCCCTGTTTATCCAAATGCTTATATATCCTGTCCCTTAGAATGCCTTCCAATAATTTACCCATGATGCCAGGATCACCGGCCTATAATTCCCCAGCTTGTATTTGCTATTATGAAGACGTAGCTGCAGGGTTAACAAGGATGGGAACTGAATATAGATATTTAGATATTTATTTATTAGTCACATGTACATCGAGACACAGTGAAATGTGTCTTTTTGCATTACTGAGAATGAGCCTGCAAGTGTCGCCACTCTTCCCGCACCAACATAGCATGTCCACAGCTCCTAACCTATACATCTTTGGAATGTGGGAGGAAATCAGAACACCAAGAGGAAACCCCCACTCAGACACGGGGAGAACATACAAACTCCTTACAGACAGTGGCAGAATCGAACCCGGGTCGCTGGCACTGTAATAGCGTTACGCTAACCACTACACTACATTTGCTTTGGGTTCAGTCAAGGCCCACATAAAAGAACCCATGCTAAAATTTAAGTTGGAATAGGAGAAAAGTCTCTTCAGTCACACCTGGCACAGAAAATGCTTAAGATTGTTGGTGGTCACCCTTCTCAGTCCCAGGAAATTACATGAGAGTTCTTTGAGGCAGTGTCCTAGGCTTCATTCTTGAGCTGGAGCATCAATACACCTCACTGTATTTCTACTGAGTTCTGTTTGCAACTTCTTGCATAATGAAAGGGTCCATATCTGCAGTGGAGTCTGGATAACTCGAGCTGTGAAGTGCTACATGAGTGACAAGCATTGACTATGTCCAGGGAGACTTTGGCTTATAACATTGTCAAATCCCTTGCCATTCAAAATCCTTGGGTCACCATTGAACAGAAATTTAAATGGTACCAGTTACAGGAATACTAGTTACAACCTCAGTTTAGAGACTGAGTAGTTTTTCAGAAATTACTACTTGACCCAATTAAACGGCAGAGTTTGGGTGAGTTCAGCTTTATCGAGATTAGAAAGTGGAAGACTAGCCACATGAGTTTTGGCACTGAGGTAATAAAGTCATGGATGACCTTAGGCAGGGTCAGAGATGGACATTTTGTTTGGATGTAAGCAATGGTGATGGAGAGCATAAGTAAGCAAGTAGTTAAGAAGGCAAACAATACATTAATATTTATTGCAAACAGATTTGCGTAGAAGAGTAAAGATATCTTGCTGCACTTCTTTTGGGTGAGACTGCATGTGGATTATTGTGTACAGGTCTGACTCAGAAACAATATGCTTATAATAGAGGAAGTGCAACAAATGTTAACCAAATTCTTTCCAGAACTGGGAAAGTTTGTCGTATGAGGAAAGACTAAGCAGACTATGATCTATTGTGTTTGAAAAAATACAAGGTGATCTCATTGAATCATGCAACATTCCTATGGAATAGATGCAGGGATGATGTTTCTGGATGAATGTCTACACCAGGATGTCACAATCTCCCAAATAGGTTATCCATTCAGAACAGAAATGAGAAGTCATTTCTCCATTTAGCTGTGAATCTTTTAAATTATCTATCTGGGGAGCAGTGGAAATCCAGTCACTGAGGATATTCAAGACAGATTGATAGATTTTTAAAGGGAATCAAGGAATATAGCATTTCCTGATTAGCACAGGGAAGTGGTCCTGAGGTTAAAGAACAGTTATGAAATGGCAGAGCAGGCAAGAGAGGCTGGATGGCTTACACCTACTTCTAGTTCATTTGTTCCTATGTACTGCTGTTGGTAAAAACATTCAATGTGTCAAGGAGAATTTACGGAGGGAAATAGAGTTGGTTTCCAACATCTCCAATGTGAAACTGCCATCAGACACAGCTTTTCTTTCCCCTTCTTCCCACTGCATTCCAAAGAAACTGCTTACTGAGGGGTGTCTGATTTATTCTATCATCTCTACCAATATCCATTCCCCTTCTCATGGTATTGGTTTATTATTGTCACTTGTACCGAGGTACAGTGGAAAAACTTGTCTTGCGTACCGATCGTACAGGTCAATTCATTACACAGTGCAGTTACATTGAGTTAGTACAGAGTGCATTGATGTAGTACAGTACAGAGTAAAGTGTCACAGCTACAGAGAAAGTGCAGTGCAATAAGGTGCAAGGTCACAACAAGGTAGATTGTGAAGTCATAGTCTATCTCATTGTATAAGGGAACTGTTCAATAGTCTTAACACAGTGGGGTAGAAGCTGTCCTTAAGTCTGGTGGTACGTGCCCTCAGGCTCCTGTATCTTCTACCCGATGGAAGAGGAGAGAAGAGAGAATGTCCCAGGTGAGTGGGGTCTTTGATTATGCTGGCTGCTTCGCCAAGACAGCAAGAGGTAAAGACAGAGTCTAAGAAGGGAGGCTGGTGTTCGTGATGCACTGGCTGCGCCACAACTCTCTGCAGTTTCTTGCTGTCCTGGGCAGAACAGTTGCTCTACCAAGCCGTGACACATCCAGATAGGGTGCTTTCTATGGTGCATCGGTAAAAGTTAGTGAGAGCCAAAGGGGACAAACCAAATTTCTTTAGCCTCCTGAGGAAGTAGAGGCGCTGGTGAGCTTTCTTGGCCATGGCATCTACGTGATTTGACCAGGACAGGCTGTTAGTGATGTTCACTTCCAGGAACTTGAAGCTCTCAACCCTCTTGACCTCAGCACCATTGATGTAGACAGGAGCATGTACACCGCCCCCTTTCCTGAAGTCAATGACCAGCTCTTTAGTTTTGTTGACATTGAGGGAAAGGTTGTTGTCATGACACCATTCCACTAAGCTCACTATCACCTTCCTGTATTCTAACTCATCACTGTTTGAGATACAGTCTACAATGGTGGTATCATCTGCAAACTTGTAGATGGAGTTAGAGCAGAATCTGGCCACATAGTCATGAGTGTATAGGGAGTAGAGTAGAGGGCTGAGGTGGGGCACCAGTGTTGAGAATAATCGTGCCGGAGGAATTGCTGCCTATCCTCACTGGTTGCGGTCTGTTTGTTAGAAAGTCAAGGATGCAGTTACAGAGGGAGGTGTTGAGCCCCCAGGTCTCGGGCACCTTACTGAACAACAGTAGCGATGCCACACCTGCATTTTTACCTCTTTCCCTCACCATTCAGAGGTCCAAATGCTTTCCAGGTGAAGCTGCGATTTGTATTATTTCCAGTTTATTATACTGCTTAGTTCCTCACAATTAGTCTCTACTTCGGGGAGACAGAATTCAGATTTGGCCACTAACTTGTTATCCCAACCCCAAATTTTCAGTTGCCTGTCACTTTAATTCTCCAACCCACTCTCACTTTAACCCAGCTTCTTATAATGTTCCTGTAAAACCCATCGTACATGTGTCACCCCTTCTGGACTTTACATTCAGTTCAGCGATTTTAGATGATCAGTTCCTGCCTCTGTATCTCGCAGGTCCAGCATTCATAGTTTTTTTTCTCTTTTGGTAATTTCATGCACTTTATTAGTCATCTTCTTCTATTTACACCTCCTCCAGATCTACCTTTTGTTATTCACAAATGCAATACACTTCCTTTCACACAGGTTTTTTTCATCCTACCCTTTTCTCTTCTCTGCATCTCAAAACATTTTATTCTATAACTTGTCTTCGCTCTGAATGATGACACACATGAAATATTGATGTTTTTTTCTTTTCTCAAATGCTCCCTATCCTGTTGTGTACTTCTAGTATACTTTGTTCTATCACAGGAACAGAGTTGATGGCTAGGGAACAGTTGTGGCACAGATCAATGATAACAGCCTTCCCAATACTTATTTGGAGCAAATTTCCAGTCATTCAAAACTGATTAGTCAACCAGAATGACAGATCAGATGGGGTTGTTAATGGATAAAGCTGGATATTACCAGTGTTTATGTGCAACTGCGTGTGTTTTTAATGATTGACTGGGAGTTAGCAAGTAGGCCAAGAGTAGATTCTCGGTGAGCTGCAAAAGTGGGAAGATATGTCACTGCAGGTGATGCTGTGGCTACAACTTAAGCTGTAGAGACTGCAAAAAAGATTCACAAGGATGTTGCTGGGACTGAAGAGCTTGAGATAGAAGGAGAGACCTGATAGGCTGAGACTGTTTTACCTGGAGTGAAAGAGGCTGAAGGGTGACCTTATAGAGGTTTATAAAATCATGAGGGGCATAGATAGGGTGGATGGTCATAATCTTTTTCCCAAGGTAGGGGAAAGATTTAAAAGGGACCTGAGGAGCAAGTTTTTCCACAGAGGGAACTGCCAGAGGAAGTGGTAGAGATAACATTGAAAAGATGGGCAGATACGTGGTGGGAAAGATTGAGGGATATAGGCCAGATACTGGCAAATGGACTAGCTCAGGTAGGCATATGGTTGGCATGGACAAGTTGGACTGAAGAGTCTGTTTTCTGTGCTGTATAACTCTCACTCCATGACTCTATAAAGTGGGTTGATAAAAATGAGGCCAAGGCAGTCTCAGTTCGATGTGAAGCACTGGAGGGGTAATGATGTGGTTTCTTAAAGCTGCAGGCAAGGAAATTATAAACATCAAAGTGCAGTTTTTGATTTAAAAGTGGAAGCAAATGAAAATTGTTTGAACTGGCAAATGAGCACTGTTTAACTCTAGAAATGATACAAAAATTACCACACTTCTTTTGAAATCATTGTGCCAACATAGCTAATCCCTCCTACCTACAGAAGGCCATATCCCTCCATTTTCCTCTCATTCTTGTGCCCATCCAAACCTCTCTTAAAGCTCCCTATGAATTTGCCTCTACCACCCTATCAGGCAATGCATTCCAGGCATACCACCGCTCGGAGTAAGAACTTACTCTAGAACAATACAGCACATTACAGGCCCTTCGGCCCACCATGTTGTGCCAACCTTCAAACCACTCCTAAGACTATCTACCCCCTTCCTCCCACATATCCCTCTATCTTAAATTCCTCCATATGCTTATCTAACAATCTCTTGAACTTGACCTACGTATCAGTCTCCTCCACCACCACCCCAGGCAGTGCATTCCATGCACCAACCACTCTCTGGGTGAAAAACCTCCCTCTGACATCTCCCCACCCATTACCTTAAAGCCATGCCCTCTTGTATTGAGCATTTGTGCCCTGGGAAAGAGGCGCTGGCTGTCCACTCTATCTATTCCTCTTAATATTTTGTATACCTCTATAATGAACCTACCCCCTCTCACCTTAATGCATGCCCCTGGTATTGGATTGCTCAATAATGGGAAAAGATATTGCTTGTCCACCCTATTAATGCCCCTCATCATTTATATACCTCCAACAGATCACCCCTCAGCCTCTGCCACTCCAGAGAAAAGAGCCCAAGTTTGTCCAGCCTCTCCTGATAGCACATGCCCACTAATCCAGGTGGCATCCAAGTAAACCTAGCAGGAGCAACAAAAATAATTAAAATTGCAATGGATGTGGGTGAGGTTGTAAATGAACACTTTTGTATTCACTGAAGAGAAAGACGTGGTAGATGGAAAGTTCAGGGAGAGGGATAGTGTTCTTCTTGAGTATAAAATAAATTACAGGAAGAACTCGAGCAGGTCAAGAAGCATCTGTGGAGGCAAAGGGATCGTCAAGACCTTGCATCAAGACTGAGAGTGCAGAGGGAAAGATGACCACTATATGGAAGTGAGAGGAAGGGGTGAGACAGAGGCTGGTAGGTGACAAGTGAAACTATATTTGGGAGGTGGGGGAGGGAGCATGATAGGCAGATAGAGCAGGGTGGGAGGGAGGAGTGTTGAGGTTGATAGGTGGAACAATGATAGACAGGTGGGGGCGGGGGAATAGGAAGGGTGAGCCAAGGGAAAAGAAACTCTGGTAGATAGATATGTGGGTGATGGGCTGATGGAACCAGCTGGGGGAGGGTGATGAGTTTAAGTAGTGAGGGGGAGAGGGATGGAAAAGGTGAAGAAAGGGATAGAGGCCCTGGGTGGATGGAGGGAGCAGGCAGAAGAAACACCCTCTTAGTGGGTTAGTAAAATTGGGGAATTCATTGTTCATACCATTGGGCTGTAGGCTCCCCAAGTGGAACATGAGGTGCTGCTCTTCTCGTTTGTATTTGGTCTCGGTGGCAGTGGAGAAGGCCAAGGACAGAGAGGTCAGCGTAGAAATGGGAAGGGGAGTTGAAATGTCATGCAGCGGAATCTCCAGATGACCATTGTGGACAAAGCACAAGTGCTCTGCAAAATGGTCGCCTGGCGCACACTTGGTCTCGTGAATGGACGGGATGCCACGAGGGGAATGGGGAAGATTTGGCTGCTGGTGAGATCCCATTGGAGCTGGTTTTTCAGGTTGAGACCCTGCATCTGGAGAATGTGTAGAGGGAAGGTAGTCAATATATAGACTCTTGATGTCTGTGATATACACTAATAACTTGCATTGAATGTAAGAGGTATGATTGCTACATTATTATTCATAGAATCATAGAACAGTACAGCACAATACAGGTCCTTCGGCCCACAATGTTGTGCCGACTTTTAAACCTCACTTAAGACTATCTAACCCCTTCCTCCCATATATCCCTCTTATATTAAATTCTTCCATATACTTATCTAGCAATCTCTTGAATTTGACCAATGTACCCACCTCTACCACCACCCCAGGCAGCGCATTCCATGCTACATATTCCATATTGCTACATCAGCTTGCATATGACACAAAAATTGTTGTGGAAAGCGAGGAGGATTGTCTTAGTCTATGGCATCATATTGAATGTATGTTAGAAACCATAAAGGTCCTAGCACCAATCCTTGTGGGACACCACTATTCACAGGCATCCAATCACAAAAACAACTATCTACCACAACCATCTGTCTCCCATTGCCAAACCAATGTTGGATCCAGTTTGCCAACTTGCCCTGGATCTCATGGGTCCTAGCCTTTTGAACCAGTCTCCCATGTGGGACCTTGTCAAAGGCCTTAAAGTCTATGTAAATCACCTCTACTACCCTGCCCTCTTCTATTCACTTTATTATTTTTCAGAGAATTCAATCAAATTGGTCAGACAGGATCTACCCTTGACAAAGCCATGTTGGCTATCCCTGATTGGTGCCTGCCTTTCCAAGTGATCATTAATCCTCTCCCTCAATGTTTTCCAGTATCTTTCCTGCCACTGATGTTAGGCTCACAGGTCTATATTTACCAGTCTTTTCCTTGTTGCCTTTCTCGAAAATGAGGACTATGTTTGCTGAGCTCCAGTCATCTGGTACCTCACTTTTATCCATGAAGATTTAAACAAAATCTCAGCCAGAGCCCCAGGAGTCTTTTTCCCTTGCTTCCTGTAGCAGCAGTAATAAATCTCATTTGGCCCTGGGGACTTATTCACCTTTAAGCTGGCTAAACGTAAATAAATTGGTTTATTATTGTCACATATACTGAGGTGCAGTGAAAAGCATTGTTTTGCGTGCCATCCATACAGATCATTTCATTACAACAGTGCATTGAGGTAGTACAAGGGAAAACAATAACAGAATGCAGAATAAGGTGTTACAGAGCAAGTGCAGTGCAGGCAGACAATAAGGTGCAAAGCCTTAACGAGGATTGAGTGCCTCCTCTCTATTTATGGAGACCTGCACTAGACTTGCCTTCCTCTTCATTGAATTTTCCAACGAGGAAGTCTGTTTGGACTTTGGAGGAGCAGAGAATTTATATCTGGTTCCTCTGCTGCAGTACCCTTCCCCCTCCCCCAGTGATCACTCTCTCTGTGACTCTCGGCTCATCACTGCCTATCCATCCCCCTCCCTCCAGGGACACTCTTCCCTGTGACCACAAAAGGTGTAACACCTGCTCCTATGCCTCCTTCCTCACCATCCAGCGTCCTAGACAGCCCTTCCAGGTGAGGCAGTCTTTCACATGCGAATCCTGTCACATTATTTATTGCATCCGGTGCTCCTGTTGTGGCTTCCTCTCCATCGGTGAGACCAGACACAGACTGAGTGACTGCTTTGCTGAGCACCTTCGCTCCATCTACCATGGCCGCCTGAATCTCCTAGTGGTCAGCCATTTTAATTATCTTTCCCATTCCTACACCAACATGTCTGTCCACAGCCTCCTCTATGCCAAGTCGAGGCAAACACAAATTAGAGGAACAGCACCTCGTATTCCGTCTGGGCATTCTCCAACTTAGCGGCACGAATATTGAATTCTCAAACTTCTGGTAACCGCTCCCCCCTGTCCCTTTTCCGTTATACTCTTATCTCTCTTTTCCTGATCCATCTGGCCCCCATCACCCTATCTCTTTCCCCTCCCCTACCCTCTCATCTGCCCATTATCCACACAATCCTCCCACTGGTTCCTCTCCTATCAGATTCCATCATCTTCAGCCCTTTGTCACTCCCATGTATCACCTCCCAGTTTCTGATACCATTCCCACTTTCCCCTCTCGTCTGCCTATCACCACCCGCACCCCCCCCCCCCACCCAACCACACAAAGGCCATGCTGGATCCATCTACCATCACCTGCCAGCCCTTGCTTCACCCCCTTCCCCCACCTTCTTATCCTAGCCTATCTCCCCTCTGTCTTTCAGTCCAGATGAAGGGTTCCGATCCAAAACGTTGACTGTTTACTTCCCCCTACCAGATGCTGCCTGACCTGCTGAGTTCCTCTTGTGTCACATATTAGATGTTTTTGCTGACTATGTCCCACTGGCAACATCCCAGATGGAAACTTGGAAAGCATTCTTAGAGTCTGGTAATTTCTATCTAAAAGTTCATATAGATGGGCAAATTCCATAATGGATTTGGTTTTGCTTGGATGGCTCAAATGATCAATTAATCCACAATTGCTGTTCAGCTTGCTTTGCATGGAGGAGAGGTAAGTCATTTAACTTTGAGTGGTAATTCACTTAATATTACCTTTATTCCTGTTTCAGCCTATGGGGGATCATGATTTCTGGAAATAATCAGGATCTTTGGCCATTATTATTTGATTTCAGTGACTGTTGTAAAACGCATGTTGAAATGAGTTGGAGGTATGGTTGGGTGATGACTTGCAGAAACATTCCAATGTTCAGCAAAGTTAATTTACTCACAGAAACAGTCTGTTAACAGAGACATGAAGCAAACTGAGGCATTTGTTCCAGCAGAGGAATTTCTCCTGAAAATAATAAGTGGGAATAGTTGTGAATAGATTCTGTTCATAAAGACAGTCTTTCGCATTCAGCAGTGTGGTCAAAAAGCTTGATTAACACGGGAATTACCCTATAGGCTCCATTTTAGTTGGCTATAGCGTTGTCATTAAGTACAGTTTGACATAATCCCTGCAATGTATTACTGTGATTACAGCAAAGCATAATGTCATATATGGAAGGTTATGTACAGTCTACTGAACTGTGAAAATTGTCTAGGAGCACAATTACAGATAAATGTTCTACCTCAAACTCAGAAAACTACTTACAGAAGGTACAGTGGCAATGTCCAAATTCTGCTTTTTCATTTCAATCTTTCTCTTGCTTAATCCATCAGAAAGGCACACATTTTAAGGTGGAAGGAGAGCTATCGGCATATCCAGTGAAGGAAAAGCATTCATTAACACAGGTTTGAGGATCAGTGTTTGGCCTCACCAGTGAAAAAGGAGGCAGCAGCGTTGAGAGGTAGGAGATGAGGAGAAAAATTCTAGAAGACTAGGCTGTAGTCAGATTATTCTGCATTCATTTTGGCATTACATTGTAAAAAGTGGAGGAATAATTCTATTATACTGTATAAATATAATTTCGAAAGTACTATTTTAAAATAAAAATTAATAAAAAGTGCCTTGGATTCAGTAAACCTCGTCAAGGGCAGTACAGTGGCACGGCTAGTAGAGCTGCTGCCTTGCAGAATCAGAGGTCCAGGTTCAATCCTGATCTTGCGTGCTGTCTGTGTGGAGTTTGCATGTGCTCCCTGTGACCATGTGGGCTTCCTCCAGGTGCTCTGGTTTTCTCCCACATCTGAAATAGGTGCAGGTTGGTAAGTTAATTGGCATCTGTAAATTGCCCCAATAACGAGCATGTATGTCCATATCTCCTTGAAAGTGGCTGCACAGGTCTATAGGGTGGTAAAGGTGTTTGGCAAGCATGCCTTTATTAGTTGAGGCATTGAGTTCAAGAGCCAGGGAGTTATGTTGCAGCTTTATAAAACTCTAGTTAGGCTGCATCTGGAGTATTGCATTGAATTCACCCTATTATAGGAAGGATGTGGAGGCTTTGGAGAGGGTGCAGAAGAGGTTTACAGGATGTTGCCTGGATTAGAGGGCATGTGCTATGAGGAGAGGTTAGACAAACTTGTGTGGTTTCCTCTGGAGTGGCAGAGGCTGAGGGGAGACCTGATAGAAGTTTATAAGATTATGAGAGGCATAGATAGAGTAGACAGTCAGTATCTTTCTCCCAGGGTAAAAATGTCAAATACTAGAGGGCATGTATTTAAGCTGAGAGGGCTTAAGTTCAAAGGAGATGTGTGGGATGTTTTTTTTTGCACAGAGTTGGGGGGGGGGGGGGGGGGGTGCCTGGAACACGCTTCCGGGGGTGATGGTGGAGGCAAATACGATAGAGGCATTTAAGAGGCCCTTAGATAGGCACATGGATGTGCAGAGAATGGAGGGATATGGACATTGTCTCGGCAGAAGGGATTAGTTTAGTTAGGCGTTTAATTACTAGTTTAATTGGTTCAGTAAATTGTAGCTTGAAGAGCCTGTTCTTTGTTTTTCAAGTATGAGGAAGTTGGAGATGTGAAGAGAGATGAGAAGGTGGGGTTTTATTTTATTTTAGCTGAAAAATCGCAAGATGATCTATATAGAGATGCTAAAATTATTGCTGTAGATAAATAGGAACAATTATTCCTGGCAGTCAATGAGATTGCCAAGGAAGCACAAATTTAGATAATGATAAAGAATTTAAAATAAAATATCCTCCAAATGAGGCTGGTTATCCAAATGAAGTTATCACAATCGTTGTTGAAGTAAGTCTATTCATCCTTCCAAATGGAAATTGGATAATTGATTCGGATAGAGGAATCTTAACAGATACATTGAAATTAGATTTGATGGTTGTTCGAAGGCTGATGGGGAGAAACAGTCACTCTTCCCTGAACTGTGCTACATTCCAGTCATTGGCAAACACACTCCTAGAAACCCTTTTGCTCCAAATCTGATGCCCTAATTTCTAATTCTCTTTTGCAGCTTAAACAACTTAAGGAATAGAAGTACATGCCCTCTTGCCTTTACATGGAACATAGAACAGAACGGCACAGTACAGGCCCTTCGGCCCACAACGTTGTGCTGACCTGTATAAACCTGCTCTATGATCAATCTAACCTTTTTCTTACATCCATGTGCTTTTAAAACTCCCTATTGTATCAGCCTCTACCACCACCCCACAGTGGTTTCCAGGCACCCACCACTCTGTTAAATGGGGAAAAAAAAACCCTACCTGTGACAGCTCCCCGAAATGTTCCTCCTCTGACCTTAACCTGACGTCCTCTGGTATTGACCATTGCTGGCTATCCACTCTATCTATGCCTCTCATCCTGTATCGCTCCAAAGAAAAAAGCCCTAGCTGGCTAACCTTTCCTCACAAGACATGTTCTCTAATCCAGGCATCATCCTGGTAAATTTCCTCTGCACCCTCTCTAAAGCTTCCACCTCCTTCCTGTTATGAGGTGATTAGAACTGAACACAATAGTCCTTAAGTGTCATTTAACAAGAGCTGCAACATTCCCTTGTGGTTCTTGAACTCAATCCCCTGACTAATGAATGCCAGCACACCATACATCTTCTTAACCACCCTAATAATTTGTGTGGCAACTTGAGGGATCTATGGACTTGGAGCCCAAGATCCCACTCCTTCCTCCACACTGCTAAGAATCCTGCTATTAACCTTGTACTCCACCTTCAAGTTCGATCTTCCAAAGTGTATCACTTCACACTTGTCCGGATTGAATTCCATCTGCCACTTCTCCACCCAATTCTGCATCCTGTCTATATCCATTGTAACCTACAACAACCTTCTACACTATCCACAACCTTCATGTCATCTGCAAACTTACTAACCAATCCCTGCACTTCCTCATCCTTTATAAAAATCACAAAGAGTAGGGGTCCCAGAATAGATCCCTGTAGAACGTCACTAATCATTCACCTCCAGGCAGAATACCCTCCATCTACTACCACCCTTCTGTAGGCAAGCCAATAGTGAATCCACACAGCTGAGTCTTCAAGGATCCCATGCCTCACGACTTTCTGGATGAGCCTACCATGGGGGTCCTTGTCAAATGCCTTCCTAAAGTCCATATACACCATATCCACCACTCTACCTTCATCAATTTGTTTTGTCACCTCCTTGGAAAAACTCAGGCTCGTGAGGCATGACCTGCTCCTCACAAAGCCATGCTGACCATCCCTAATAAGACTATGCTTCTCCAAATGTTCATAAATGCTGTCCCTAAGAATCTTCTCCAATAGTTTGCCTACCACTGACGTAAGACTCACTGGCCTATAATTCCCAGGATTATCCCTATTACCTTGCTTGGGCACAACAACATGGTGGGCCGAAGGGCCTGTATTGTGCTGTATTGTTCTATGGTTGAACAAGGGAACAACATTTGCCATCCACCAATCGTCTAGTACCACTCTTGTGGCCAGGGAGGAAGCAAATATCATCGTCAACGCCCCAGCAATCACTTCCCGTAGTAACCTGGGGTATATCCCATCCGTCCCTGGGGACTTATCTATCCTAATTTTTTTCAGCAAGTCCAATACTTCCTCTTTCTTAACCTCCACATGCTCCAGCACATTAGCCTGTTCTACAATGACCTCATATTCATCAAAGTCTCTCCCTAGTGAACACGAAGCAAAATATTCCTTAAGGACCTCCCCTACCTCCTCTGCCTCCAGGCATACGTTTTCCCCTTTATCCTTGAGTGGTCCTACCCTCACCTGAGTCATCCTCCTGTTCTTCACATACGTGTAGAATGCCTTGGGATTTTTCTTAATCCTACCCACCAAGGCCGCCTCATCTCCCCTTCTAGTCCCTCCTCAAGCTCCTTCCTGGCTACCTTACAATTCTCAAAAGCCCTGCCTGATTTTTGCTTCCTAAACATTGCATGCTTCCTTCTTCCTCCTGACTAAATGTTTCATCTCTTTTGTCGACCATGGTTCCTTTACCCTCCCATCCTTTCCCTGTCTCAGTGGGACAAACCTATCCAGAACCCCCTGCAAGTGTTCCCTAAATAGCCTTCACATTTCTTCTGTGCATTTCCCTGAGAACATCTGTTCCCAATTTACACTCCCAAGCCTAATACCATTGTAATTAGCCTGCCTAATACTGTTGTAATTACCCTTCCCCCAATTAAAAATGTTCCCATATTGGCTACTCCTCTCCTTGTCCATGGCTATGCTAAAGGTCAGGGAGTTGTGGTCACTATCTCCAAAATGCTTGCCCACCGTGAGGTCTGTCACCTGACCAGGTTCATTGCCTAGTTCCAGATCTAGCATGGCCTCTCCTCCAGTCAGCCTGTCTACATACTGTGTCAGGAATCCTTCCTGGACACACCTAACAAATTCTGCCCCATCTAAACCTTTCGCACTAAAACTTTTTACTATTCATTAAGTTCATAACTGATCTTCTGCCTTGTCCATTTCTCATTCAGTCACCGTATCCTTAGATTCCTTTGGGTATTCAAAAATCTAAGAGATCAGCCTTGAACGTACTCCATGTATGAGCATCTGTAAGCCCTCTAATAGAGGGAATTACAGAGTTTACAATGCTGTGTAGAGAAATTTCTCCTTGGCTGTATCCCAAATAGTTAACGTATGAGACTGTGCACATCAGTTCTGGATTCCCCAGCTAACCTCTTGATATCTACCCTGCATTCCCTCACAGAATCTTTTAGATTTCAATGAATTCCTTTCCCATTTTTCTAAGTTCTGGTTTGGGTTTAAGTCAATGTTACTTGATCTCTTTTTGTCGAACAAACTCCTCATTTAAAAAGCATACAGCTCCAGGATCTGTTTTTGATCCTGACCTGGGGTGTTGTCTATGTAGAGATTACACGTTGTCCCAATGATCACATGGATTTTCGCTGGATGCTCAGCATTTTCTCTCACATCCCAAAGATCTGGTTGGTTAATTGGCAACTGTAAATTATCCCTTGGGTGTAGGTATGTGGCAAAAGAACCAAAGCAGAGTCGATGGGCATGTGAGAGAGAATAATTTGCAAGGGTACAGAGAAAGGAGGAATAAGGCTGATAGAATTGTTCTGCTCTGAGTGGGCATGGACTTTATAGGCTGAATGGCTTCCCTTTATGTTGTAATAAGTAGAAAAATAATCATTCCAGTGCACCTATGCTGCACTGACTCCAAGGCTGCCTTCGATGTTCCAAGTCTCAACAAAGTCCTGTGCAATCTCAGCAAGACCTTCTTACTCTTGTATTCCAATTCCTTGGTCTGATTCCTGTCCCCACTTATTTTTGTAGTAGAAAGGAAGAGATGTGCATGGGGGCAAAAAAACAAGCTTACAAAAGAATTCATCAGCTACTCAACGGTTTCCTTAAATGCTAAGCAAAGAATTAAATAAAGCCATGTAATAGTGATCATTGGAAGTCTAACCCAACCTATGGCAAATTAATTGGTATTGGTTTATTATTGTCACTTGTACTGAGGTACAGTGAAAACTTGTCTTGCATACCGATCGTACAGATCAATTCATTACACAGTGCAGTTACATTGAGTTAGTACAGAGTGCATTGATGTAGTACAGGTAAAAACAATAACAGTACAGAGTAAAGTGTCACAGCTACAGAGAAAGTGCAGGTAGACAATAAGGTGCAAGGTCACAACAAGGTAGATTGTGAGGTCAGAGTCCATCTCATCGTATAAGGGAACCGTTCAGTAGTCTTATCACGGTGGGATAGAAGCTGTCCTTGAGCCTGCTGGTATGTGCCCTCAGGCTTGAACTTTTGACTGACTTGGCAGCCATTTTAGACACCTTGCAGTCTTCAGGTGAACCACATTTCTGTCTCATGGAGTAACTTATTCTCTTTTCTTTATGTTGTTGACTGCTTTAAGAAAACTACATTACAGTATATCCTCAAGGGAATACGAGAAAGAAATTGCTTTGAGCCTATTTGGTTCCAATGTCTATAGATTTATGATGATACTTTGAGTTTGCTGTTGTAAGACGTCTACTTTTTTTTAGAATTAATGATGTTAACAACTACCGTTTTTGTTTTAAATCTTCCATTAGACAGTTAGTTGCTGCAAATAGCATTTTCTTATTTGGCAGTGTGTTCATGACTAGTGATGTGGAATGCACTAATCTGTTTGACACTTTTTCAGCTCCAGATTTACCAAACTGAAGCTATTTCTTTTGGTCCCATTCCAGACAATAATGGTGAACTAGCACCCTTTGAGGAAGTGGGCAGAGTAAAAATTGAAGCTCAAAAGAACTTCAGCATTAGGAATGAAATCCTATTCCACGGGCAAAATAAAGAAATTACTACTTCACCCCAATTGCAACTTGATCTCGTTTACCATATCACTTGCATCACATTTCCCTTGATGTTCAATACAAAGCAGAAATCTAATTCCAAAGATTCTCATGATTCCTTGTGTACCTTATGGAGGCCTTTTAAATTGTGATTTAACATTTTGATTGATCTTTACTGATGTACAGTGTGTGTGTGAGAGAGAGAGAATTTTCCAGGTTGCAAGAAATGATTACCATTAAATCCAAAGGAACTTTCTATGTAGAATCCATATATTTGAATACATCATCATTGATAATTACATACATAAAGCAGAGTGATAGAGTCATACAGCACACAAACAGGCCCTTCCGCCCAACTGGTCCATACTGACCAAGATTCCCATCTAAGCTAGTCCCATTTGCTCGTGTTTGGCTCATACCCCTCGAAACCTTTCCTATCCAAATACTCTTTAAATGTTGTTAATGTACCTGCTTCAACCATTTCCTTTGGCAGCTCATTCTGCATACTGACCTTCTCTGGGTGAAAAAGTTGCCACTCAGGTTCCTATTAAATCTCTCCCCTCTCACCTTAAACCTATACCAATCCTGGGGAAAAGACTGTGTGCATTCACCCTATCTATGCCCCTCATGATTTTATACACCTCTGTTAGATCACCCCTCATTCTCCTATGCTTCAATGAAGGAAGTCCCAACCTACTCAACCTCTCTTTATAAACTCAGTCCTTCGAGTCCCGGCAATGTCCTCATAAATCTCCTCATCACTCTTTCTAGCTGAATGGCATCTTTCCTATAGCAGGGTGACCAAAACTAAAGACAGTATTCCAAATGCGGCCTCAGCAATGTCTTGTACAACATAACATCCCAACTTCTCTATTCAATGCCAAAGGCCTTCACCACCTTGTTGACCTGTGACACCACTTTCAGGGAACCATGTACCCCTAGGTCCCTCTGTTCTACAACACTCCCCAGAGCCCTGCCGTTCTCTGTGAAAGCCCTATCCTCACTTGTCTTCCCAAAATGCAATACCTCGCACTTATCTTAATTAAATTCCATTGCCATTCCTTGGCCCACTTACCCAGCTGATCAAGATCCCTCTGTACATCTTGAAAATCATCTTCACTGTCAACGACACCACCTATTTTAGTGTCATCTGCAAACTTACTAACCATGCCTTGTACTTTCTCATCCAAATCATTGATATGGATGACAAGTAGTATCGAGATCATGGTTCACCTTCAGTGCCATCTTCTTGCAGTATTCCCATATCCCTTATCTCCCTTGATGTTTAGAACTCTCTTGATCTGTGTTTCAATTGAACTCTATGACTGACCCTTCACAGCCCTGTGGAGCAGAGAATTCCAAAGATTCACTACAGAACTGGCAAGTTGTGACTAGTGGTGTACTGCTGGTATTGGTGCTTGGGTCCCAGTTATTCATGATCTGTATGAAAGATTTGGTTAATGGACCACAAGTCATTTTTCCAAGTCTGCTGGCAATACTAAACTAGCTGGAAAGTTGGGCAGGGCAGTGCAAATGGAATTTAATCCAGACAGATGGGAGGTAATACACTTTGGCAGGTCAAATTCTGACCTATAGGACATTGTAGAGAGAATGGCAGGGACCTTGAGGACACTGAAGAACAGTGAAACCTTGGGTGCAAGTCCATAGCTCCTTGAAAGTGGCGACACAGGTGTGTCGGGTAGTGAAGAAGGCATTTGGTATACTTGCCTTCATAGGCTGGCATTGAGTATGAGAGTTGGGATGTCATGTTACAGTTGTACAAAACATTCATTAGACCTCATTGTGTACAGTTCTGGTTGGCACAATACAGGAAGGATGTGACAGCAATAGAGAGAGTGCAGAAGAGATTCACCAGGATGTTGCCTGGAATGGAGGGCTGTAGTTATAAGGAGTGATTGGATAGGCTTTATTTAATCTCACTGGAATGTAGGCGGCTGAGGGGTGACCTTATAAAGGTCTCTAAAGTTATGAGGAGGATAGATAGGATAGTTGGTCTTTTTCCTCAGACAGGGGAGTCTAGAACTAGAGGGCACGGGTTTAAAATGAGAGGGGAGAAATTTTAAAGGAGATCTGAGGGGGAAGTTTTTCACGCAGAAGGTGGTAGCTATCTGCAAAGAGCTGCCAGAGGAGATAGTGGAGGCAGATACAATTACAATGTTTAAAGGATATTTGGACAGGTACTTGGATAGGAAAGGTGGAGAAGGATATGGGTCTAATATGGGCAAATGGGTTAGCATGGATAAACGTTACAATCAGCATGGATAAGATGGGGTGAAAGGGCCTGTACCTGTCCATACTTTCCTATGATTCTAACTGGGATTGTAAGTGTGGAGGTGGATGTAAAGGGGTTGTAGACAAGCTGAGTGAGTGCGTGAGAACCTAGAGGTGGAACGGAATGTGAACAAATGTGAAGTCATCCACCTTGGTGCACACGACAAAAGCAGAGTATTTGTTAAATGGTGAGAGATTGGATAGATTTGATGTTCAAAGCGACCTAGAAGTACTGATGAGACTGCAGATGGAGTATTGTGTACAGTTTTAGTCTTCTTATCTATAAAAGGATATTCTTGCTATTGAGGAACTGCAGTGAAAACTCACTAGACTAGTTCCAGGGGTGGCAGGTTATGAGGAGAGATTGAGTAAACTGGGAATGCATTTCTAGAGTTTATAAGAATGAGACATGATTTCAACAAAGCTTACAAAATTCTTAAAGGACTGAAGTCTAGAGGCAGGGAAGATAATTCTCTCAACTAGGAGTCACAGCTTCAGAATAAGGTAAGCTACTTAGGACGGAGATGAGTGGAAATTTCTTCATTTAGAGGGTGGTGAATCAAGTTCTGCACCCCTGAAGTGCTGTGAAGGCTCAGTCATAGTTTATTCAAGATTAAGTTAATTAGAGGATATGCAGGTAGTGCAAGAAAATAGCATTGATGTGGAAGATTGGCCATAGTTTTGATGAGTGGCAGAGTGGGCTTGGGGATAGAAGTGGCACAACTGCTATTTCATAGCTTGTACATATTATATCGGCATAGCATAAAAGGGCTATTGATAGTATAGATACAAAGTTAATTAATTAACCATAGAACCATAGAACAATACAGGCCCTTCGGCCCACCATGTTGTGCCGACCTTCAACCCTCACCTAAGACTATCTAACCCTTTCCTGGGCTTCGTGGGTTTCGCTTCGGAAGACTTCGGAGCTGATGTTTTTCTTTTTTTATCTTTTTTTTAATAGGATTTTAATTATAAGGGTTAGTTTTTAATATAGTTGTTATTATTAGGGTTAGATTTTTATAAGGTTCTTTTTTAAGTGCTTTATAACTTTTAATCAGGAAGAGTGGGGGCTGGACTGCGCAGGCACGGCACAGGCAGTTTAAAAAGCAAACTGCCATATCCAGTGGGCAGCGTCGGAGCGGGCAGCTGAGTGAGAGGGAGCAGAGTGGTTGGGCTTTGGCTTAAGGGGCTTGGCGTAAAGAGGCAAGGCAGGTGAGTAGCTGGTAGGTAGGTAAAGCTAAGGTTTACCTGTTATCTGTTACAAATTTTTAAGTAGGAAAAACTAGGTGGAAGGAAAAGGAATTAGTTCAGATGGAGGACATGGTGGTGTGCTGCAGCTGCTTGACGTGGGAACTCGTGGACCTTGCTGCGGTCCAAGATGACCACATCTGCAGTAAGTGCTTGAGGCTGGAGGAACTTCGGCTAAAAATCGATGAGCTGGAGTTACAGCTTCAAACACTGCGCAGCATCAGGGAGGGGGAGAGTTTTGTAGATACTGTACATAAGGGGACGGTCACCCCCCTTAGAGCAGGTAATTCTGGAGTCCAGGAAGTAGATAGAACGGTGACTGTCAGGGGAGGGAAAAGGAAAAAGAAAAAAGAAAACGAACAGGCAGATAGAGCAGAGGACCCCGGAGGCTGTTCCCCTCAGTTACAGGTTTTCTGCTTTGGAGGCTTTTGAGGGAGATGACCTGGCGGGGCCTAGCAGCAGTAGCCAGGTCTGTGGCACTGGGACTGGTCCTGCTGCTCAGAAGGGAAGGGAGGAGAAGAGGAAGGCAGTAGTGATAGGGGACTCGATAGTCAGGGAAACAGATAGGAGGTTCTTTGGCAGTGAGCATGAATCCCGGATGGTTTGTTGCCTCCCAGGTGCCAGGGTCCAGGATGTCACTGATCGGGTCCACAGGATTCTAGAGCGGGAGGGAGAATAGCCAGAAGTTGTGGTCCATGTTGGTACCAATGACATAGGTGGGAAGAGGGTAGCGATCTCGGGATTGCTGCCAGTGCCACATGATAGTGAAGGTAGAAATAGGAGGAGATGGCAGATAAATGCTTGGCTGAGAAGTTGGTGCAGGAGGGAGGGTTTTAGATTTTTGGATCATTGGGATCTCTTCTGGGGAAGGTGGGACCTGTACAGAGAGGATGGGTTACACCCGAACCTGAGGGGGGCCAATATCCTTGCAGCCAGGTTCAGGAGGGTTTAAACTAGATTGCGAGGAGGAAGGGAACCGGAGGAGTAGGTCAGAGGAAGAAGGGGATGGGGAAAAGTCAGATCTAACAGGTAGAGAGGCTTTGAGGAAGCAGAGTACAGGGTATAACAATAGAAAGGTGGATGGGCTAAAGTGCATTTACTTGAATGCGAGAAGCATCAGAAATAAGGGAGATGAACTGAGAGCTTGGATAAGTACATGGGACTATGATATTGTGGCTATTACAGAGACATGGCTGACATTGGGGCAGGAATGGATATTGAATATTCCTGGTTTTCAGTGTTTTAAAAGGGATGGGTGGGGTAGAAGAGGAGGAGGGGTGGCGATACTGGTCAGGGACACAATTACAGCTGCAGAAAGGGTAGATAATGTAGAAGGATCCACTCTAGGGTCAATCTGGGTGGAAGTTAGGAACAAGAAAGGATCAGTTACTCTACTGGGAGTATTCTATAGGCCCCCCGGTAGCAGTAGGGATACTGAGGAGCAGATTGGGAGGCAATTTTTGGAAAGATGCGAAAATAACAGGGTTATTATAATGGGAGACTTCAACTATCCAAATATTGATTGGCACCTAATTAGTGCCAAAGGTTTAGATGGGGTGCAGTTTAAGTGTGTCCAGGACGGATTCCTGACACAGTATGTTGACAGGCCGGCTAGAGCAAATGCCATATTAGATCGATGTGTTAGAGGATGTGTTGGAGCTGTTAGAAAATATTAGGACAGATAAGTCCCCGGGCCCTTACAGAATATTCCCCAGGCTGCTTCGTGAGGTGAGGGAAGAGATTGCTGAACCGTTGGCTAGGATCTTTGAGTCCTCGTTGTCCACGGGGATGGTACCGGAGGATTGAAGGGTGGTGAATGTTGTCCCCTCATTCAAAAAAGGTAGTAGGGATAGTCCAAGGAATTACAGACCAGTGAGCCTTACGTCTGTGGTGGGTAAGCTGTTGGAAAGGATTCTAAGAGATAGGACCTATGAGCATTTGGAGAAACATGGACTGATTAGGGATAGCCAGCATGGCTTTGTGAAGGGAAGATCTTGCCTCACAAGCCTGATAGGGTTCTTTGAGGAGGTGACCAGGAAGATTGATGAGGGTAGTGCAGTGGATATGGTCTACATGGATTTTAGTAAGGTGTTTGACAAGCTTCCGCATGGTAGGCTTCTTCAGAAGGTCAGAGGCCAAGGGATCCAGGGAGGCTTGGCCATGTGGATTCAAAATTGGCTTGCCTGTAGAAAGCAGAGGGTTGTGGTGGAGGGAGTGCATTTGGATTGGAGGGCTGTGACTAGTGGTGTCCCGCAGGGATCGGTTCTGGGACCTCTACTTTTTGTGATACTTATTAATGACTTAGATGAGGGGGTGGAAGGCTGGGTTAGCAAGTTTGCAGATGACACAAAGATCGGTGGTGTTGTGAATAGTGTGGAGGGCTGTCGAAGCTTGCAGAGGGATATTGATAGGATGTAGAGCTGGGCTATCGTGGCAGATGGAGTTCAATCCAGAGAAGTGTGAGGTAGTACACTTTGGAAGGACAAACTCCAAGGCAGAGTACAGGGTAAGTGGCAGGATTCTGGGCAGTGTAGAGGAGCCTCACCAGGACAAATTTATCCCTAACTTCCTGCAAGGGATCCTTGAACATCAACCACATCTCCATGGTACATTTCTCTTCAAAAATGTCATCCCAATTTACACTCTGAAGTTTTCGCCTTATAGCCTCATAATTCGCCTTCCCCCAATTAAATATCTTCCCGTCCTCTTTGCTCCTATCCTTGTCCATGACAATGCTAAAGGTTATGGAGCAGTGGTCGCTGTCCCCCGAATGCTCACCCACTGATAGGTCTGTCACCTGACCCGGTTCATTACCTAAAACTAGATCTGAATGGCATTCCCTCTAGCCGGCCTGTCAACATACTGTGTCAGGAATCTGTCCTGGACACACTTAACAAACTCCGCCCCGTCTAAACCTTTGGCACTAAGCAGGTGCCAATCATTATTTGGGAAGTTGAAGTCTCCCATGATAACCCTGTCATTTTTGCATCTTTCCAAAATGCCTCCCAATCTGCTCTTCAGTACCCCTCCTGCTACGGTGGGGGGGGGCCTATAGAATACTCCCAGTAGAGTAACTGATCCTTTCTTTATTCCTAACTCCACCCATATTGACTCTAGAGAGGATCCTTCTACATTATCCACACTTTCTGCAGCTGTAATAGTGTCCCTGACCAGTATTGCCACCCCTCCTCCTCTTCTCTCCCCCTCCCTATCCCTTTTAAAACACTGAAACAATATCGTCGTCCCATGTGCTTATCCAAGCTCTCAGTTCATCTGTCTTATTCCTGATGCTTCTTGCATTTAAGTAAATGCACTTTAGCCCATCCACCTTACTACTTTTATAGCCCGTACTCTGCTTCTCCTTCCTCAAAGCCTCTCTACCTGTTAGATCTGACTTTTCCCCATCCCCTTCTTCCTCTGACCTACTCCTCCGGTTCCCATCCCCCTCGCAAACTAGTTTAAACCCTCCCGAACCACCCTAGCAAACCTGGCCGCAAGGATATTGGCCCCCCTCAGGTTCGGGTGTAACCCGTCCTCCCTGTACAGGTCCCACCTTCGCCATGGACAAAGGTTAACAGAGTTGTGGTAAATGGTTATACTTAGGACTGGGGGAAGGTGAATAGTGGTGTTCCCCAGGGTCAGAGGTTAATTTTGATCTCTACTGATGACCTGAATGGTTTTGCAAGTCATAATTTGTAAATCTACATTTGACACAAAATTTGGAAGTATTGTGCAAAAGGATAATGATATACTGCAACAGAATATAAGTAGATGAAGTTGAATGCAGAGAAATGTGAGGTGATTTTGCATTTTGGTAAAAAGAATGAGTAAAGGCAATATAGAATAAAGGATATTGTTCTAAAAGGGATGCAGGAGAGCTAGTAGCATATGTGCATAAGTGATTGAAAGTGCCAGGACAGGTTAAGAAAGCAATTAATAATTTTAGTAACAATTCTGGGCTTTATCAGTAGAGGCATAGAGAGTAAAAGCAGGGAAATCATGCTGAACCTTTAAAACACTGTGCTCCAGCCTCATCTGGTATATTACGTTCACTTCTGGCACCTTATTTTGGAAACAATGTGAAGATATCTGGTCTAATTGGCAGTGTCTTGTACTTTAATGTTCCATGATTTTATGAATCTGTCATCATCTCTGTTATGTTCTGGCTGGCACAGTTTAGAGAAGATGCCAGCTACAGTTTGTTGCAACTTTCTACTTTCCCAGTTGCTTATAACATGACCTCTATGTGTACTACGACATATGAATTAACATCTTCTGCAATTGACTGTAACATTTTTTAATCTCATTCCTGACCAGTTCCCAAAGCTTCCATCCTGCCAGGACTTGTTGCATAGTAACCCCTCATGTCTTGCCTGTAGGGAAGTACTTGGTGAACCAGAGGGAAAATTAACAATGATGTATGAGTGACCAGAAGAAGTTGGATCTGAAAATTGAGGAGAAAACATTAAGTCGTGGGTGTCAGAAGATCTCTGCTCATTATTGAAGTGTCTCAGGGTGCAGATTTTGAGGCTTGCATTTTGAAAAGAGAAATGTTTAATGTCAAATATGTTTAAAGGCATGGTTCCAGGAATGTTTTGCAAGTGAAAATCAACTGAATCGTGCACTAACTGCATATACGGAAAGATAGTGCAGCAGCACATTTACCTGGGTGTGTATGGCAGCTCCAGCCCAAGCTGCAGCAACAAACCTGCATGTTGAACTTGGATAGTGAGATGGGGAAGGATGGAAAATAGAGTCCAGTCATTAGTTGTTTCCAAGCCTTTATTCACTGGGTGTTCACATTGGAACCTGGCCACCCAATCCATGCTCAACAAGACCCAGTTGTGTCAGGGTCGACTATTTATTCTCACAAAGCAATCAAGTTTGGAACCAGTGAATTGTCCAGCAGGGCTTCGTAGTTTCTCCAGTTCAGGATGATTTGTTTACAGTTACCATAGAACCATACAGCACAAAACAGGCCCTTCGGCCCACCATGTTGTGCCGTCCATCTAACCACCCTTACACTATCTAACCCTTTCCTCCCGCATATTCCTCTGTCCCACATTCCTCCATATGCCTATCCAACAAACTCTTGAACCTGACCAATGTATCTGCCTCCACCAACACCCCAGGCAGTGCATTCCATGCACTAACCACTCTCTGGGTGAAAAACCTCCCCCTGACATCTCCCCTGAACCTCCCACCCATAACCTTAAAGCCATGCCCTCTTGTCTTGAGCATTGGTGCCCTGGGAAGGAGGTGCTGACTGTCTACTCTATCTATTCCTCTCAATATTTTATATACTTCTATCATGTCTCCTCTCATCCTCTTCCTTTCCAGTGAATAAAGCCCTAGCACCTTAAGCCTCTCCTCATATTCCATACGCTCTAATCCAGGCAGCATCCTGGTAAATCTCCTCTGCACCCTCTCCAACGCCTCCACATCCTTCCTATAATGCGGCGACCAGAACTGAACACAGTACTCTAAGTGTGGTCTAACTAGAGTTTTGTAAAGCTGCATCATCACTTCGCGGCTCTTAAACTCAATCCCACGACTTATGAAAGCTAACATCCCGTAGGCCTTCTTAACTGCTCTATCCACCTGTGAGGCAATTTTCAGTGAACTGTGAATATGAACCCCCAGATCCCTCTGCTCCTCTACACTGCCAAGTACCTTGCCATTTACCTTGTACTCTGCCCTGGAGTTTGTCCTTCCAAAGTGTACCACCTCACACTTCTCCAGATTGAACTCCATCTGCCACTTGTCAGCCCAGCTCTGCATCCTATCAGTATCCCTCTGTAAGCTCCGACAGCCCTCCACACTATCCACAACACTGCCGATCTTAGTGTCGTCCGCAAACTTACTAACCCAGCCTTCCACCCCCTCATCTAAGTCATCTATAAATATCACAAAAAGTAGAGGTCCCAGAATCGATCCCTGCGGGACACCACTAGTCACAGCCCTCCAATCCGAATGCACTCCCTCCACCACAACCCTCTGCTTTCTACAGGCAAGCCAATTCCTAATCCACACAGCCAAGCTTCCCTGGATCCCTTGGCCTCTGACCTTCTGAAGAAGCCTACCATAAGGAACCTTATCAAATGCCTTACTAAGATCCATATAGACCACATCCACCGCACTACCCTCATCAATCTTCCTCGTCACCTCCTCAAAGAACTTTATTAGGCTTGTGAGGCAAGATCTTCCCTTCACAAAGCCATGCTGGCTGTCCCTAATCAGTCCATGATTCTCTAGGTGTTCATAGATCCTATCCCTTAGAATCCTTTCTAACAGCTTACCCACTGGTCTGTAATTTCCTGGACTATCCCTACTACCTTTTTTGAACAAGGGGACAACATTCGCCACCCTCCAATCCTCTGGCACCATCCCCGTGGTCAACGAGGATTCAAAGATCCTTACCAGCGGTTCAACAATCTCCTCCCTCGCCTCTCGAAGCAGCCTGGGGAATATCCCGTAAGGCCCCAGAGATTTATCTGTCTTGATATTATTTAACAACTTCAACACATCCTCTCTCTTGATATCTACAACCTCGAGAACATTACCCTTACCAGCACTCCCTTCCGCGTCATCAAGACCCCTCTCCTTGGTAAATACCGAAGAGAAGTATTCATTGAGAACTTCTCCCACTTCCGCCGCCTCCAGGCACATTCTCCTACCTTTGTCTTTAATCGGACCTACCTTTACCCTAGCCATCCTCCTACCCTTCGTGTACGTGAAAAAGGCCTTGGGATTTTCCTTAACCCTACTAGCCAATGCCTTTTCATGTCCCCTTCTAGCTCTCCTCAGCCCTTTCTTAAGTTCCTTCCTCGCTACTCTATATTCCTCACAGGCCCTGTCTGAACCTTGCTACATATACCTTATGTATGCTACCTTCTTCTCCCTAACTAGTCGTTCCACCTCTCTCGTCACCCACAGTTCCTTCACCCTGCCATTCCATCTCTGCCTCACTGGGACATATTTATCCCTAACATCCTGCATAAGATCCCTGAACATCGACCACATCTCCATAGTACATTTCCCTTCAAAAAGGACATCCCAGTTTACACTCCCAAGTTCTCTCCTTATAGCCTCATAGTTCGCCCTTCCCCAATTAAATATCTTCTTGTCCTCTCTGCACCTGTCCCTGTCCATGACAATTTTAAAGGTTATGGAGCAATGGTCACTGTCCCCCAAATGCTCACCCACCAATAGATCCGTCACCTGTCCCGGTTCATTTCCTAAAACTAAATCTAGCTTGGCATTCCCTCTAGTTGGCCTGTCGACATACTGCGTCAGGAGTCCCTCCTGGACACATTTAACAAATTCCGTCCCATCTAAACCTTTGGCACTAAGCAGGTTCCAGTCTATATTTGGGAAGTTGAAGTGTCCCATTATAACAACCCTGTTATTTTTGCTTCTCTCCAAACACTGTCTGCCAATCTGCTCCTCTGTATCTCTACTGCTACCAGGGGGCCTATAGAATACTCCTAGTAGAGTAACTGCTCCTTTCTTGTTCCTTACTTCCACCCATACGGACTCTAGAGATGATCCTTCTACAACATCCATCCTTTCCACAGCCGTAACAGTGTCCCTGACCAGTAACGCCACCCATCCTCCTCTTCTGCCCCCCCCCATCCCTCTTAAAACACCGAAAACCAGGAATATTCAATATCCACTCCTGCCCTGACGTCAGCCACGTCTCAGTAATAGCCACAATATCATGGTCCCCCATACTTATCCAAGCCCTCAGTTCATCTCCCTTATTCCTGGCACTTCTTGCATTTAAGTAAACACACTTCAGTCCATCTACCTTACTACTTTTATAGCCTGTATTCTGCTTCTCCTTCCCCAAAGCCTCTCTACCTGTTTGATCTAACTTTTCCCCATCCCCTTCTTCCTCTGACCTACTCCTCCGGTTCCCTTCCCCCTCACAAACTAGTTTAAACCCTCCTGAACCACCCTAGCAAATCTCGCTGCAAGGATATTGGCCCCCTTCTGGTTCGGGTGTAACCCGTCCTCTCTGTACAGATCCCACTTTCCTGAGAAGAGATCCCAATGATCCAGAAATCTAAAACCCTCACTCCTGCACCAACTTCTCAGCCATGCATTTATCTTGAGGTCCTGATCCTCAGTCTTCTGCCTAGCTCCCTGAACTCGCTCTTCAGGACCTCATCCCCCTTCCTGCCTATGTCGTTGGTGCCAACATGGACCACAACTTCTGACTGCTCTCCCTCCCGCTCAAGAATCCTGTGGACCCGATCAGTGACATCCCGGACCCTGGCACCTGGGAGGCAACATACCATCTGGGATTCATGCTCACTGCCACAGAACCTCCTATCTGTTTCCCTGACTATCGAGTCCCCTATCACTACCGCATGTCTCTTTCCCACCCTTCCCTTCTGAGCAGCAGCATCAGTCTCAGTGCCAGAGACCTGGTTACTGCAGCTAGGCCCCTGCAGGTCATCCCCCTCAACAACCTGTCACTGAGGGGAACAGCCTCTGTCTGCCTGCCTGACTACTTCTTCCTCTTCCCTCCCCTGACAGTCACCATTCTATCTGCATCCTGAACCTCAGATGTACCTGCTCTAAGGGGGGTGACTGCCTCCTGATGGACCGTGTCTACATAACTCTCTACCTTCCCTATGCTGTGCGGTGTTTGTAGCTGCGACTCCAGCTCATCAACTCTGAGCCGAAGTTCCTCCAGCCTCAAGCACTTACTGCAGATGTGGCCATCTTGGACCGCAGCAAGGTCCACAAGTTCCCACATCAAACAGCTGCAGCATATGACCATGTCCTCCATCTGACTACCTTTTTTTCACCTAGTTAATCCCACCTACAAATCTATAATAGACAACAGGTAAACCTTACCTTTACCCCTTGAGCCAAAGCCCGACCACTCTGCTGCCTCTCACTCAGCTGCCCGCTCTATAGGCTGTTTGCTTTTTTAAGCTGCCCGCGCCGCGCCTGCGTAGTCCAGCCCCCACTCGACCAGTTAGAAAAAACTTTTAAAACCACTTACAAAAGCAAGTTATAAAAATCTAATCCTTACACTTAAAACCCTAACAAAAACTAACCTTTACACTTAAAACCCTAATAAAAGTGATAAAAAGAAAAAACTTAGCTGCTCCGAAGTCCTCCGAACCGAAGACCTCAAGTCCTCCCATGTGTCCTCTGTTTTTGATCAATATTTGGTGTTTCATCCTTAACCAAATCAACAACATGTTTGAGATTCTTGCACTGACAGGCATATTGGGTATGAAAGAAAATTGTAGGTACCTGGGCTCAGGCTGAGTTCAGAATCAGGCCATTTAGGATTGGCTGCTGTTGGGTCAGGTATTAATTTTATACCCGAGCAAACCTTCAGTTAATGCATACCACCTAAATGCAATAAACACAGGGCAACTTTGGTGTCTGCGTTTATGCTCAGGAAGCTGATATAGATGCTAGAAGCTGGGTAATAGAACATAGAACATTACAGCACAGAACAATGTTGTATCGACATTTTATCCTGCTCTAATATTTATCTAACCCCTCCCTCCCACATAGCCCTCCATTTTTCTATAATTCATGTGGCTATCTAAGAGTCTCTTAAATGTCCCTAATGTATCTGCCCCCACAACCTCTGCCGGCAGTGTGTTCCACGCACCCACCACTCTGTTTTTAAAAAAAACTTGCCTCTGACATCCCCCCTATACCTTACTCCAATCACCTTAAAATTATGCCCCTTTGCATTAGCCATTTTTGCCCTGGGAAAAAGTCTCTGACTGTCCACTCGATCTATGCCTCTTGTCATCTGGTACACCTCCAAGTCACCTCTCATCATCCTTCTCTCCAAAGAGAAAAGCCCTAGATCACTCAAACTATCCTCATAAGATATGCTCTCCAATCCAGGGAGCTTCCTGGTAAATCTCCTCTGCACCCTCTCTAAAGCTTCCACATCCTTCCAATAATGAGGTGACCAGAACTGAACACAATACTCAAGTGTGGTCTAACCGGAGTTCTATCGAGCTGTAACATTACCTTGCAGCTCTTGAACTCAAACCCTGATTAATGAAGGCCAACACACCATATGCTGCCTTAACAACCCTATTGAACTGCACGACAACCTTGAGGAATCTATGAAGATCGACCCCAAGATCCCTCTGTTCCTCCACACTGCTGAAAGTCCTGCCATTAACCTTGTATTCTGCCTTCAAATTCGACCTTCCAAAGTGTATCACTTCACACATTTCCAGGTTGAACTCCATCTGTCACTTCTCAGCCCAGGTCTGCATCCTATCAATGTTCTGTTTTAATCTGCAGCAACCTTCTACACTCCTCCACAACACCACCAACCTTCATGTCATCAGCAAACTTACGAACCCACCCTTCCACATCCTCATCTGTCATTTATAAAAATCACAAAGAGCAGGAGTCCCAGAAAAGATCCCTGCAGAACGCCACTGGTCACCGACCTCCAGGGAGAATACACTCCATCTACAACCACCCTCTGTCTTCCATGAGTGAGCCAATTCTGAATCCACATAGCTAAGTTTCCCTGGATCCCATGCCTCCTGACCTTCTGAATGAGTCTTCCATAGAACCATAGAACCATACAGCACAAAACAGGCCCTTCGGCCCACCATGTTGTGCCGTCCATCAAACCACCCTCACACTATCTAAACTTTTCCTCCCGCATATCCCTCTATCTCATATTCCTCCATGTGCCTATCCAACAAACTCTTGAACCTGTCCAATGTATCTTCCATGTGGAACTTTATCATACACCTTACTAAAATTCATGTACACCACATCCACAGCTCTACCTTCATCAATGTGCTTTGTCGCATCCTCAAAGAATTCAATTGGACTCGTGAGGCACCACCTGCCCCTCACAAAGCCATGCTTACTGTTGCTGATCAGCCTATGCTTCTTCAAATGCCCATAAATCCTGTCTCTAAGAATCTTCTCTAGTAATTTGCCCACCACTGAAGTAAGACTCGTTGGTCTGTAATTCCCAGGGTTATCCCTACTCCCTTTCTTGAACAAAGGAACAATATTTGCCGCCCTCCAATCATCTGGCACTACTCCTGTGGCCAGTGAGGACGCAAAGATCATTGCCAAAGGCGCTGCAATCTCTTCCTGTAAAATCTTGGATATATCCCGTCTGGCCCCAGTGACTTATCTGTCCTAATGTTTTCCAAAAGTTCCAGCACATCCTCTTTCCTCACGTTGACATGCCCTAGCATATCAGCCTGTTGTATGCCATCGTCACAAACGTCAAGGTCTCTCTCACTTGTGAATACTGAAGGAAAGTATTCATTAAGGACCTCTTTTATCCCTGATCGGTCCTATTCTAACTCTAGTCATCCTCCTATTTTTTACATACGTGTAGAATGCCTTGGGGTTTTCCCTAATCCTACTTGCCAAGGCCTTATGCCCTCTTCTAGCTCTCCTAAGTCCATTCTTAAGCTCCCTCATGGCTACCTTGTAACTCTCCAGAGCCCTGTCTGATCCATGCTTTCTAAACATTAGGTATGCTTCTTTCTTCCTCTTGACGAGGTACTCTGCGCCTCTTGTCAACTACAGTTCCTTCACTCTACCATCCTTAATCAATGGGACAAACCTATCCAGAACCCCATGCAAGTAGTCCCTAAACAACCTCCACATTTCTGTTGTGCACTTCCCCAAGAACATCTGTTCCCAATTTACGCTCCCAAGTTCTCCTGCGAATAGCATCATAATTCCCGCTCCCCCAGTTAAATACTTTCCCATATTGTCTGCTCCTATCCCTCTCCAAGGCTATGGTAAAGCTCAATGAGTTATGGTCACTGTCTTCAAAATGCTCTCCCAGTACCAGGTCCAGTATGGCCTCTCCTCTAGTCAGCCTGTCCACTTACTGTGTCAGGAATCCTTCCTGGACACACCTAACAAACTCCGTCCCATCTATCCCCTTTACACTAAGGAGGTGCCAATCAATATTCAGGAAGTTGAAATCACCCATGACAACATCCCTGTTATTTTTGCACCTCTCCAAAATCTGCCTCCCAATCTGCTCCTCAGTGTCTCTGCTGCTATTGGGGCGGTGTCTGTAGGAGACTCCCAATAGAGTGATTGCTCCCTTACTGTTTCTGACTTCCACCCACACTGGCTCAGGAGACGATCCCTCCAGGACATCCTCCCTTTCTACAGCTGTGACACTGTCACTGATCAGCAAAGCTACTCCCCCACCTCTTTTACATCTGTCCCTGTCTCTTTTGAAACATCTGAACCCCGGAATATCCAGCAGCCATTCCTGCCCTTGCTACAGCGAAGTCTCTGTAATGGCCACCAAGTCATAGTTCCACGTACTTACCCATGCTCTAAGTTCATCAGCCTTGTTCCTGATACTTCTCACATTAAAGTAGACACTTCAGCCCATCCAACTGACTGCAATTTTGCCCTTTCAACTATCTATCCTTTCTCCACCTTTCTACACGCTGCATCTATTTGTACACTAAATGCACCAACCTCTGACCTATCACTTAGGTTCCCATCCTGCCGAACTAGTTTAAACAAGGGTTGGTGAAGACCTTCACACAATTGGCATGATAAATTTCCTTGGTCAAATTTGATCTGTTTAATACTGTTGGGTCTTCTGTAACTTAGTGGTCCTGCAGAGCCAGGGCTCAGTTCTAATGGATTTGAAGACATGGGCCCTTATGATACCTATGTAGGGAATAGCATGTACACAATGTCCTACCCGCCTTATTAAACCTGCACATTCATCAAGCAAAGCAGTCTGTGCAACACTCTAATAAGTGCAGTCTTGTATGGACTTAGCAAAGATGCTGTCTTGTGCTGAGCCCTTCCAGCAGATTTTTTTATTTCAGGAGTGAGTTACCTTGAGTCAAAGGCCATCTTAGTTCTAAGAATTTCTTTATTGATCAGTAGCCAACTAACTGTTCACTGTTGCCATTCATATTATCTGGGAAGAATCCTGGATTAGATTTAAGTCAAATATACACCAAGGAAAGAAACATTAGACACATGCAATATAGATTTTAAACGAAACTATATGGAAGCTGAAAATCATCAGGAAGTTATTGACAATTTGTGTGACTTTAAAGAAATGGCACTATTCTGAAACTTGCATGGAAGTAACAGCAGATCAGAGATAATGGAATATTCCTTACTGCAAAGGAAATGTAGTTGAGAGGTTTTTTTTAAACATAAGATGATACGAAGTGGAAGGTGGCCATCCAGCCCTTTGACTCCTCAACCAGAAGAAAGATCCTCCCTGCATCTAAACTGTCAAGCCCTTTTAAGAATTTTATAAATAAGAATGAGAGCTCCTCTCATTCTTAAACTAAAGTATGCAATCCCTATCTACTAAATGGCTCTGCCTACAGCAAACCAGCCAATCCCTTTATGTGGTATCCAGTTGAAACAGTCAAGTGAATCTCTTTCTGCACTGGGGTGGCATGAATGTTTTGCAGTCTCCTTCATCTGCTCTGCAGGGTACTGCTACTGTTCATTTGGATGATCACTCTGGTTGCTTTGGTGCCTTTCTCATTTTTATACGGACAAAATGTATACTCTGCTTTAATCGGGGGATAATAGAATATAGAACATGATGTCTGTGCTAAACATTGCTGAATTAAACTAAATCTCTTCTGCCTATACAAGAAAGCACACCAGTGCCTCTACTTGCTCAGGAGGCTAAAGAAATTTGGCATGTCCCCTTTGACCCTCATCAATTTTTAATCGATGCAGCATAGGAAGCATCCGGATGCATCGTGGCTTGTACAGCAACTGTTCTGCTCATCACTGCAAGAAACTGCAGAGTTATGGACATAGCTCAGCATATCTCAGAAACCAGTCTCCCCTCCCTGGACACTGTCCGCACTTCTCACTGCCTCGGTAAAGCAACCAGCATAATGAAAGACCACATCCACTCTCTTTTCTCCTCCCCCACCCCCCCCGCCGAGCAGAAGATGGAAATACCTAAAAGCACGTACCACCAGGCTCAAGGACTGTTTCTATCCCGCTGTTGAATGGTTCCCTAGTACAATAATGTGGACTCTTGGCCTCTCAGTCTACTTCATTATGGCCTTACACCTTACTGTCTGCCTGCACTGCACTTCCTCTGTAACTGTCCCACTTCATTCTGCATTCTGTTATCGCTTTCCCTTCTACTGCCTCAGTGCACTGTTGTAATGAAATGATCTGTATGGATGGCACGCAGAACAAAGTTTTTCACTCTACCTCGGTACATGTGACAATAGTAAACCAATTTATCCCTCCACTCCCTGTATATTATATGTCTAACACATCATCAATGCCACTATCTTATTTGCTTCCACCACTACCCCGGCAGCCTGTTCCAGGCACCTACTATTCTGTGTGTAAAAACAAAATGTATACTCAGCTTTAATCAGATGCCTCATGCATCTCCTTTAAACTTTCCCCACACTCACCTTAAATGCACGTCCTTTAGTACTTGACATTTCTATCCTGGGGAAAATGTTTATGACTGTCTACCCTATCAATGCCTCTCATAATTTTATAAACTTCTATCAGGTCTCCCCTCAGCCTCTGAAGCTCCAATCTCTCTTTATAGTTCATACCCTAGGCAGCATCCTGGTAAACCTTTTGTGAATCCTTTACAAAGCCTCCATATCCTTTCTGTAATGAGGCGACAAGAATTGCACACAATACTCCAAGGGCTGCCTAACCAAAGTTTTATATAGCTGCAACATGACTTCCTTACTTTTATATTCAATGCACCGACCAATGGCCATGCTGTACGCTTTCTTTACCACCTTATCTACTTGCATGGCCACTTTCAAGGAGCTATGGACCCCTAGATGCCTCTGTACATCAGTGCTGTTAAGGGTCCTGTAATTAACTGTATACTTTCCCCTTGTGTTTGGCCTCCCAGATTAAACACCATCTAACATTTTTCGGCCCGTATCTGTAATTAATCTATATTCTGCTATATCCTTTGACAGCCCTCTACACTGTTCACAACTCTACCAATCTTTTGTCATCTGCAAATTTACTAATCCAAGCATAAATTCCCTCCTTAATCCTTGAGTGGTCCTACCCTCTCCCTTGTTACCCTCTTGTTTTAAATGTAGGTATAAATTGCCTTGGGATTCTCTCTAATTCTAATTGTCCAGGACATTTCATGGCTCTTTTTGGCCATCCTAATCCCCTGTTTGAGCTCTTTCCTGCTATCTTTATATTCCTCAAAGGCCCTGTCTGATCTTAGCTTCCTAAACTTTACATGTGCTTCCTTTTTCTTCTTGACTAAATTCACTTCTCTTGTCATCCAAAGTTCCCTTACCTTGCCATCCTTGTCCTTGCTCCTTACTGGAACATGCTGGTCCAGAGCTCTGATCAGTTGGTCTGTAAACAACTCCCACATCAGATGTGGAATTGCCCAATAACAGCAACTCCCAATTAACCCCCAGCTCCTGTCCAATAATGTTGTAATTTGCCCTCCCCGAACTTAGTACTTTCCTGCAGGGTCCAGACATATCCTTATGCATAACTGCTGATAGGGAGGGCAAACAATAACAACACTATTGGACAGGAGCTAGGAGGAGTTCATCACTGTTCCAAAAATGCTCTCCCACTGAAAGGCCAGTTACCTGGCCAAGCTCATTTCCCAAAACAAGGTCCAGTGTGGTCCCTCCTAGTTGGACTACCCATGAACTGTTTCAAGAAACTCTCTTGAATGCACTGAAGAAATTCTGTCCCATGTAAGCCTTTTGTACTAAGGAAATCCCAGCCAGTATTGGGGAAGTTAAAGTCACCCACTACAACATCCCTGTTGCTTTTACATCTTTCCATAATCTGTCTACATATCTGTTCCTCTATCTCTCGGTGGCTATTGGGAGGTTTATAATATAACTCTATCAGAGGACCGTACCTTTCTTATTTTTGAGCTCTACCTATATTGCCTAGTGGATGAATCCTCCAGTATGTCCTCTCTGAATGTAGCTGTGACATTTGCCCTGACTAGTAATGCAACTCCTTCACCTCTTATCTCCTAATGACTGAAAATTAAATATTTAAGGTTTTCATGACCTCAGAATTCCCAAAGCACTTGACAGCCAATGAATGATTTTGTGGTATAGTCATTGTTCAGGTATGGGGAGCTGTAGCTGAGATCTTGCAGAAGCCACTTGATAAATCGTTCTATTTGCTCATAGTGCTCTTTTGCACTAACATGCAGCACAGTTGTAATTGTATACCACAATTGCTTAATGTTAGTGACATGAGGTAACTATCAGTGTTTATGAAATAATTACTAGTAGATATTTCTGTAGGCAAATAGTTGTCCCTGGAAACTTGATGTTGATGCAGTGACACATAATTGCAATTGAAACCAGTGTGCTTTATCAGCCCTATACTCTGCATTGGCTCCAACCTAGTCACCTGCATTGTACAGTCCTTTAAGTTACAGGGTGGGGCACTGACAGTCTAGTATAGAGTGGCACACTGCTGTACTCAGCATTGTAACTCAGCAAGGACAAAAGATTTGCTTCCAGAATTGGATCTGGCTACACACTATTTACTAGGTGAGAAATGTTGCACTTCCTTTGGAAAAGAACAGGAGAAAACTGTCTTTTTTTTAAAAAAAAAGAAACCTTATTTAACTAGATAATTTTCTTTGGGCTTTTTCTATGGGATTATTTGAGCTCCTATTTAATGTGTAACGTGCTTATTTTCTCTGTGTTAACTATGCAATAAGCCTTCTGTTTGTCAAAAGACCAGTGTGAAAAAGAATAGTCTTTTACTTTTTGGGGGAAAGTATTATCTGAACCACTGGACAATTATTTTAAAAAATCAAAATGATTTTTTTAACAATATGGTGCTTAGATTTTTTTTAAGAGTGTCCATGACTTTACATGATTAAAACATGAAATTCCTGGGTTCCATTCCATAGTGTACATACGGGGGCCATGTTTCCTCTGACTGAAGAGTCTAGAACTTTGGGGGTTGCAGTCTCAAAGTAGCCATTTAGGGCTGAAATGAGTAGAACTTTCTTCATATTTTCTTTGTGATTCATTAATCCAAGGGGTGATGGAGCCTCAGTCATACTTTGCATTTAAAACAGAGCTCGATAGATTTCTGGACATTAGAGGAGTTACAAGATATGGGGATAGAGCAAGATCAACCATGATTTTGTTAAATAGTGGAGCAGGCTTAAAGAGCTGAATAGCCCACACCTCCTGTTTCTTATGCTCTGATGTTCATGGCATTTTAAGGTTGATAAAATGGTTCTTCATCTTCAAAGGAAGGGGAGCATAAGGTTGATAGCCCTGGTGGAGGGGAGGAATATGTGCCTTGGTTTACTGAATGATTTCTGAAGTCTTGGAAACTGAAAGAGGAGATTCTGGAGTTCAGCAAAATTGAAGCATCATTGTGGAGGCTGATAGTTTGGAAAATAACCCTAGGATTTGTAAGAGTTTGAAGGATAGGGACATATAAATCTCTATCTAATCACTGAGAGGAGGCTTTCATAGCAACAGAAGGAGTCAGGATTCTGACTGTGTGGAATGAAGCATCTTACTTGTGAAAGTCCTTTGGATCGGATTGTGGACTTCCTGGATTTTATCAGTAGAGAGTGTTCCAGGGTGTTGTATTAGCAGTGCTCCTTGGGTCTTAGAAAGTTGGGGGAAATACTGACTTCTGCAAGAAGTGAGCACTGTATCAAGGCAGTCAGGTCTATCTGGGTTTTGAATGGGAGAAAGGGTCCTCTGAGTCAGAGTTTGAGCCGTCTGCTGGGGAATGGAGGTGAGATTCTGGAGTTTGGCTTCATTGTAAGTGGCAATCTTGTTGTTTGGGAACTTTGGTAAGATTCCCTGGATCTGAACACATTGGTGGATGGCTTATACAAAACAAAGTCAAAGGTTACAGATTTTACCAAAGCATGATTAAATAATGACCAGTCTCTTTAATACCTTGGTCTAATCCTGGACTTTGTTACTTGTCTCACAACCAATGGGGAAAAAAAGCTTTCAACAACTTTACCAAGTATGTATGTTCAATTAGTGCATAGAGTTGGGAGAAGTGCAGAGTTATCCCTTCATTTTGAGGATTTTTTTTACTTTTTTTCTACCGAGTTACAGGCTAAAATATGTAAATATTATCCTGTTTTTCAATTATGAACTCATGGAAAAAATGAAGGCTGTATGAAGGCAAACAGCTGCTATCGTGGCAGTGGGAATAACACTATTTGTGGGCTTTTGTTGATCAATGGGACAGAAAATTAGTCATAGTTGTACAGCGCAGAAGTGGACACTCCCACCTACCATGTCCATGCTGACATCTTTGTCCATGCATGCTTATCCTGTTTGCACGCATTCGGTCCTCTCCTTCTATGCCTTGCCTATCTAACTGCCTGTCTAAATGTCTTTTAAAAATAACAGTGGGATCTGATTCCACCATCACCTCTGGCAGCGAGTTCCAGATATCAGCCAATCCTTGTGTTTTAAAAAAAAACTCCCTTCAAAATTCTTTTAAAGCTCCTTCCAATCCTATTCCCTCTTGTTTTTGATGCCTCTACCATGGGATAAAAGGTTCTGACTATCTTCCCTTATAATTTTATATTCCTTTATCAGGTTACCCTTCAGTCTCTATCACCCCGGGAAAACAAGCCCAGTCTATCCAATCTTCACCCATAACTAAAGTCCTCCAATCCAGGCAACACCATGGAGAATCACCTCTACGTTTTCTCCAGCACAATAAAGATATTGTTTATAAAGACTTGATTTATATCGTTTAGATAGATAAAATCTGTGAAAGACTAATTTTCAGATGCCTTTTTGATAGAAAAGCTTGGAAATGTTTCATTCAAGTAAATGTTGGTCATTGCTGTGGAGTTCTATGAAATACTAGGATTTAATAATGAAGGAATGGCTGTATTTTTCTAAGCCAGGATGGTGTGTGACTTGGTTAAGTTGCAGGTAGCTGATGATGTTCTCTTGAACTTTATCCCCTTGCTATTGAAGACGATGGTTGTAGGTTTGAAAGGTACTTTAATGAAGCCTGGTGAGTTGCTGCTCTGCCATTTCTAGTTGCTACACACTACAAATATGGTACAGTGTTGGAGGGAGATGCTGTTTGATAATTATTCTGTTACTTTTGTAATTGATCCACTTGGCCTGCCTAAATGTGTACACCCAAATAATGAGTTGGTAAACCATTTTATTGAGAGTTGTTTTTTCATTTTGCGTCCATTGCATGCACAGGCCTCACAGCTTTGATTTGTGGCTAGTGATATTTAAGTTAATTTAAGTAAATTAGTAAATTGGTTTATTTGTGTCACATGTAGCGAGATTCAGTGGAAAAACTTTCCATACAGATCATTTCAACAGTACATTGAGGTAGTACAAGGGAAAACAATAGAATGCAGAATAAAGTGTTACAGTTACAGAAAAAATGTAGTGCAGGCAGACAATAAGGTGCAAGGCCATAACGAAATAGATTGTGAGGTCAAGAGTCTATCTTATTGTACTAGGGAACCATTCAATAGTCTTATAACAGTGAGATAGAAGCTGACCTTGAGCTTGGTGGTATGTGCTTCCAGGCTTTTGTATCTTCTGCCCAATGGGAGGGGGAGAAGTGATAATGTCTGGGTTGGGTGGGGTCTTTGATTATGCTGGCTGCTTTACCGAGGCAGCGAGAAGTGTAGACAAAATCTTTGGAGGGGAGGCTGGGTTCCGTGATATGCTGAGCTGTGTCCACAACTCTCTGCAGTTTCTCGCAGTCATAGGCAGAGCAGTTGCCATACCAAGCCATGATGCATTCGGATAGAATGTCTTCTATGGTACATCGATTAAAAATTGGTGAGGGTCAAAGGGGACTGTATGTTCGGTGCTGTATGTTTCTATGATTTTATGGGGCTCTTTGGAGTTATGTTAAAGAACGTTTCATCCACTGCATATAAAATCAATGGCACAAGGGGAGAGGAAGCAAAGTTCAAAGTCATTAGTATTCCTATTTTTAGATAAGTCATTTATTAATGCACTGTTCAATATTCATTCATAAAGTCTTCCAGTTACTCAAATATTAGCATTACATTTGGATATGTGTACATAAGCCACCTTAGGTGTGGTTTGAAGGGCAGCACAACATGGTGGGCCGAAGGGCCTGTATTGCGCTGTATTGTTCTATAGTTCATAACATATTCGTCATCAATCCTTATATGGTCATATCCCTTCAGTGATTGCTTCTAAGGCCTTTAGATTAATCTGTTGTCAACAATACACACCTTTCAGCTGATATTACATTGTGTTCTCCATTGTATTTCCTTATCTTGTGTTTTAATCTTGATGTTTTATTTACAGGGTGGGAAACATTCATTTACTGTGTATCAGAAACCTGGGCAAAAAGTGTTGAGAATAAAAACCAACCAGAGAATGTTGATCAATTAGAGCTGAAACAGTAGGGCCAATTTTATTATGAAAAGACCAACAATATGTTAGAAAAGCAGAAAATGCTGGAAATACTTAGCAGGCAGCATCTGTGGAGAGTGAAACAGTGATGGTTTTAGAACATAGAGCAGTACAGCACAGGAACAGGCCCTTTGGCCCATGATGTCTGTGCCGACCATGATGCCAAATGAAACTAATCCCACCCGCCTGTGCACATGATCTTGTCTCTCTCCATTCCCTTCATGTTCATGTACCTGTCCAAATGCCTCTTAAATGCTACCATCATGTTTGCTTCAATCAACATCCCTGGCAGCATGTTCCAGGCACCTACCACTCTCTGTGTAAAAAAAACAAAAGCTTGCTTCACTTTTCCCTTCAACTGATGGAGGGATTAAATACAGAGTTTAGGAAGCTAGGAAGGAGGTTAAAATGTAGGACCGCGAAGGTGGTAATCTCTGGATTACTGTGCAGTACTGAATAAGAAAGTAGAGCAGATGAATGTATGGCTAAAGAGTTGGTGTGGAAGGGAGAACTTTAGATTCCTGAGACATTGGCACTGTTTCTGGGGCAGATGAGATCACTGAAAGCCCTTGGTTTGCACTTTGAGGAGAACAGGACTAGTATCAGTTTATGATTGGAAGTCTGTGACCAGTATTGATTCTGGACCCTTACTGTTGTCATATAAATTAACAGATTGAATATGAATGTAGGAGGTATAATTAATGTTTGCAAATAGACATTTTTTATGATCATGAGAAGGATAGTATCAGATTAGAGGATCATATTGATCTGTTGGTAAAATGCGAAGAGTAATGCCAGATGAAATTTAATCCTGATAAGTGTGAGGTGATGCACTTGGGTAGACTAAAAAGGATGAGATGTGCACAAGAAATGGAGGGTTATGGGCTGTTTATGAGGGAAGGGTTAGATTGATCATGGAGTAGGTTTATATAGGTCGACACAACATCGTGGGCCGAAGGGCCTGTACCGTGCTGTTCTATGAGGTCCTTGGGGAGTATTGGGGAACAGGGATTTCTTTGCATATTCAAGGATCCATGAAGATGACAGCACAGGTTGATAAGGTGTTAAGGAAGATGTACCCATGTCATTAGTACCAATCTTGTTCATCTTCCACTGAATGGCTGTAGGGCATCCTGAAAGGGACATCCTTGAGACACGAGATTGCTGATTCTGCAACCTGGAGCAAAAAGCAACCTGCTGGAGGAACTCAGTGGGTCAGGCAGCATCTGTTGAGGGAAATGGACAATTGAGATTTCGGTTTGAGACCCTTCATCTGGCCTTGGGGACATCCTTGAACCTAGTACCAGGGAAATGACTGCAATTGCATCCTGCATCTTGCAGTTGCATCTGTGGCTGCTAACACCTGTCTCTCCCCTAAATAGTGACCACCTTTCACCATTGCTCTTCCACTCTTTTTCCCATCCATCTGTGCAGCTGCACCACAGTTCTGTCTGCACTCCCCTGAGGAAGCATCATCCCACCAGTATCCAACAGGGAAACACTTTGTGAGCGAAATGGTCTCGGGGGAACTCTGGCACTGCTTGCCTACTCCTGCTGGTCTGCCCGGTCTCCATTTCCTTTCGGTCTCCATTTCCTTTCTGTCTCCATGTTCTTAAGTACATGTCTCCCTTCTAAGTGTCTAGCCACAAAGTTCTCAGCCTTGCAGTTTCATTAGAACTGGCTAATTCTGATGGAAGATTGTCAACCTCTAACAGTTATCTTTAATCATAGATGTATGATTTGCTGAGTACTTCCAAAACTGTTTTTATTTCAGACTTCCAGAAAAGCAGCTAAGTAATAGGAAACTGGTTGTAAAAGGTTTTTTAATGACTGTTAGAAAGTGCATAGTAAAGATCCTCGGGGGTTGGGGGGGGGGGTCAGTACTAGGACCACTGCTTTTTTTAAATAGAAGAGATTTGATCAAGTGTACTGGGTGCAATTTCCAAATGTGCAGTAACATAACATTTGGAGGTGTAGTTGACTGTGGAAAAAGTGAATGGACTGTGAGGATAGTTAGGGTGGGCAATAAACACTGGGCTTGTGAATAGAAGACTCTGAGATATCCCACAGCTATATCAATGAAAAGAGTAGTGTATTTCAATGTGGGAAGGAGTCTTGTTAACTTGAAAAATGCTTTTTTATGAACCAAATGATGTTGAATTAAGGGTATAAGAAATAGCAACAGGAGCACACCTTCATGTTTTGCCTCCATGCAGTAAGATTGTGGATGATCTCATCTGTTTTTATTTCATATTTCCAGCATGTACAGTTTCTTGATTTTTTTTTAGTGGCTGATCTGAGCTCGCTTTCAGCTCACTTTCCTGCTTGTTTCTCAGGATTCCCCTATAGTCCCAAGGTTATCTTCTCTTTCAGCCTTGCATATATTCATGATTCAGCTTCTGGCACAGAGAATTCCAAAGACTCAACAAACCTTTAAGAAGAAATGAGGAACCCCATCATTTTCATCTTAAATGCCTGACACCTTATGCTGAAACTATTGCCTAGTTCTAAATTTCTCCAAGAGGGGAAATATCCTCTCAGCATCTATCTTGTCAAGCTGCCAATAAGATTACTTTGATTTCTTCTAAAATCCAGACTATAAACTTAACATGGTCAACCTCCTCTGGCGGCATGGATGAGGTGGGTTGAAAGGGCCTCTTTATGTACTATATAATTCTATGATTCTGTGATTCAACCCTGGAAGCAACCGTCTCCAAACTGCTTTTAAGTAAGGAGACCAAAACCATATGCAGTACTCCAGGTGCAATTTCACCAATGTGTTATTCAGTTGCTTCATCACCTTTGCAATTAAAGTCAACATTCTATTTGCCTTCTCAATTATTTATTGTACTTGCGTGTTAACTTTACAGTTCACATACAGGAGCACAAAGACCCTTTTATACCTCAGCATTCTGTAGTGTATTTTAATTCAAAAATACTCTGCTATTCTGTTTTTCCCTCCAAAGTGAATAATTTCATATTTCCCCACATGATACTCTGACAGCCACCAACGCAGCTGAACCTGTGATCACAGTGGAGGACGTAAGATCAGTCTTCTGAAGAGTGAACACGAGGAAGGCACCTGGCCCAGATGGTGTCCCGGCCCGCATGCTCAGGTCTTGTGCTGATCAGCTGGCAGAAGTATTTGTGGACATATTCAACCTCTCCCTGCTTCAATCTCAGGTTCCCTCCTGTTTTAAGAAGACCACTATCATCCCGGTACCAAAGAAAAGCAAGGTAACATTCCTCAATGACTACTGACCAGTGGCTCTGACATCCACTATCATGAAGTGCTTTGAGAGGTTGGTCATGGCACACATCAACTCCAGCCTACCAGACAACCTGGACCCATTGCAATTCACCTATCGCCGAAACAGGTCTACAGCAGATTCCATCTCCCTGGCCCTTCACTCAGCTCTGGAGCATCTGGACAGTAAGGACACTTACGTTAGACTATTATTTATTGACCACAGCTCTGCCTTCAATACAATAATACCAAGCAAGCTTGTCACCAAACTCTGAGACGTAGGACTCAACACCTCCCTCTGTAACTGGATCCTTGACTTTCTAACAAACAGACCGCAATCAGTGAGGATAGGCAGTATTTCCTCCGGCATGATTATTCTCAACACTGGTGCACCTCAAGGCTGCGTCCTCAGCCCTCTACTCCTTATACACTCATGACTGTGTGGCCAGATTCTGCTCTAACTCCATCTACAAGTTTGCAGATGATACTACTGTTATAGGCCATATCTCAAACAGTGATGAATCGGAGTACAGGAAGGAGATAGAGAGCTTAGTGGAATGGTGTCATGACAACAACCATTCCCTCTGTCAACAAAACTAAAGAGCTGGTCATTGACTTCAGGAAAGGGGGCGGTGTACATACACCTGTCTACATCAATGGTGCTGAGGTTGAGAGGGTTGACAGCTTCAAGTTCCTGGGAGTGAACATCACCAACAACCTGTCCTGGACAAACCACGTGGATACCATGGCCAAGAAAGCTCACCAACGTCTCTACTTCCTCAGGAGGCTAAAGAAATTTGGTTTGTCCCCTTTGACTCTCACCAACTTTTACCGATGCACCATAGAAAGCATCCTATCAGGATGTATCACGGCTTGGTACAGCAACTGCTCTGCCCAAGACCGCAAGAAGCTGCAGAGAGTTGTAGACACAGCCCAGCGCATCACAGACACCAGTCTCCCTTCCTTGGACTCTCTCATCGTCTTGGTGAAGCAGCTAGCATAATCAAAGACCCCACCCACCTGGAACATTCCCTCTTCTCTCCTCTTCCATCAGGTAGAAGATACAGGTGCCTGAGGGCACGTACCACCAGACTTAAGGACAGCTTCTACTCCACTGTGATAAGACTATTGAACAGTTCCCTTATACAATGAGATGGACTATGACCTCACAATCTACCTTGTTGTGACCTTGCACCTTATTGCACTGCACTTTCTCTGTAGCTGTGACGCTTTACTCTGTATTGTTATTTTTTTTACCTGTACTACATCCATGCACTCTGTACTAACGATGTAACTGCACTGTGTAATGAATTGACCTGTACAATCAGTACGTAAGACAAGTTTTTCACTGTACCTCGGTACAAGTGACAATAATAAACCAATACCAATGATACTTAATCTGCCATATTTTTGCCCATTGATTTAACATATTTTGTCCTCACAACTTTTTTTTAACACCTGTCTTGGTATTGTCTCTACAGTTGGCTACAGCCCTCCAGTCCAGGCAACATTCCTGTGAATCGTTTCTGCACCCCTTCTAGCTTAATCACATTCTTCAAAAAGTGTGGTGACCAGAACTGCACACAATACTCCACCTGTGGCCTAACCAAACCAGGTGCTTGGAGCGTGCTGGGAACATGGTGGAAGCAGTTGCAATAGCAACATTTAAGAGGTTGTTAGATGGACACATGAACAGGCAGGGGATAGAGGGATACAGCAGGCAGAGGGGATGTTTAAATTGGCATCTTGGTCAGCATAGACATTGTGGGCTGAAAGGCCTGTTTCTGTGCTGTATTGTTCTATGTTCTAAATTCATTAGTTTTACAACATTGCATCCTGACTATTGTTTAGAGATAAAACTCCAAATGCTGATAATTTGAAACAAAGATGTACCCTTGTGTCTTTAATCTCCCAAGTGTTTTTCTCAATTTGCTGCAACTACTTTAGGTGGTCTTGAGGACTGGTGGACAAATATAGAAGTTCTATTGGTCTTCCTTCAAGATTGATTTTTATCTTCAAATCCTTTACGAATAGATTGTAGAGTTCTTTGGAGGGCTAATCCCAAATGGCTCATAGCATAGAGCACTTTTCAGTTAGTACTGTAGCGGTTGCTACCGTGGAATAAAACAAGACTCTACTCGGAGGATTGCCAAACAGAACTGGTTTATTTTCCCGCCTTGCGCGGGCCCTTTAAGGGAGAATGTTCCCGCCCAAAAACAACCGGTAATGACGTAAGTCCTACGTCATCAGGACTTTCCCGTGTGCGGGTTCTCCCCGTCGCTCGGAAAGACGAGGCCCGCCGCCATCTTGGGCCTTGTCGCTCCGACGCCGCGCGACCCGACTGCCGAGCCGGTTTGCCCGACTAGACAGTGATTCGCCACACAACCCCTCCCAGAACCGGCGATACAGTCCCCAAGGTCCGTGGGCTGTGCCAGCTGCCGCTTAGGGGGTCGGCCTCTGCGTCGCGGCGTGGCAACCTCGACAGGCTGTTGCAGATCCAAATGGGCCGGTTTGAGGCGGTCCGCCGCGAAAACCTGTTCCCTGCCTCCAACGTCCAAAATAAAAGTGGATCCGTTATTGCGTATGACTCGGAACGGTCCCTCATATGGTCGTTGCAATGGCGCCCGAGGTGTGCCCCTGCAAACGAAAACAAACTTACAGTCCCGTAGTTCCTTGGGCTGGCAGGATGGGGCTTGACCGTGCCGTGAGGTGGGAATCGGGGCCAAGTCGCCAAGCTTGTCGCGCAGTCTTTGAAAGCCAGGTACTTATCTTCCTCCGGAGGCGACTGGATGAAGTCTCCAACCTGGGCGGCTGTCTCCTGGTCCAGAGAGCTAACCACATGGTAGTACTTCGTGGAGTCGGAGGTGATCTGCCGAAGGTGGAATTGCGCTTCGGCCTGGTCAAACCAGACGCTGGGCCGAAGTGTCCAAAAGGTGGGCAGCTTGAGGGCCACTGCGTTGGCTGCTGCGCTGTCGTTCACTTCGCGGGTCCAAAAGCCGTTTGGACCGTCAGGGTCACCAATGTAGCGGTTGCTACCGCGGAATAAAACAAGACTCTACTCGGAGGATTGCCAAACAGAACTGGTTTATTTTCCCGCCTTGCGCGGGCCCTTTAAGGGAGAATGTTCCCGCCCAAAAACAACCGGTAATGACGTAAGTCCTACGTCATCAGGACTTTCCCGCGCGCGGGTTCTCCACGTCGCTCGGAAAGACGAGGCCCGCCGCCATCTTGGGCCTCGTCGCTCCGACGCCACGCGACCCGACTGCCGAGCCGGTTCGCCCGACTAGACGGTGAGTCGCCACAGTACCCTGTTAAAGTTTGGCATTATGTCCAAAATCTTTACTTGTGTAAACAGTAAAACAATTGCTACAGCAAATAAAATGTGTATTTCTTTGAACTGAAGCCAATCTATTCATGGCCAAGCTTGAGTTAAATATAGGCCTGATCCAACAGTTAACCTGGATTTACTATAAATCCTTCAGTGAATATAGAGATTCCTTCTCCTGTTGCATCAAGTAGCAGAGCTTATTGTCCAACTGAAACTGTTTTAAGACCATTTATACTGCTGAATATAGATCTGTCCAACACAGAAACAGGCCTTTGGCCCACATAGTCCACACTGAAAATAAAAATACCCATTTGTACTAATCCCATTTATCACTGCTTGGTCCGTAGCCCTGTGCCTTGGCAGTTCAAATGTTCATTTAGATTCTTCTTAAATGTGGTGAAGTCTCTGCCTCCACCACCCTCAGGCACTGCATTCCAAATTCCAACCACCATCTGGATGAAAAAATTATTGCTTGAATCCCCTTTAAAGCTCTTACCCCTTACCTTAAACCTATGCCCTCTGATTAGTGATACCCCACTATGGGGCAAAGCTTACAGTTATCTAACCCTGCCAATATCCCTCATAATTTTATATGTCTCTATCAGGTCCTCCCTCAGCCTACTTGACCTTAAGGTAAACAAACCTAACCTATCTAGTCTCTCCTCATAACTAATGCACTCCATTTCAGACAACATCTTGGTGAATCTCCTCTGCACTCTCTTCCAGAGCAATCACATCCTTCCTATAGTGTGGTGACCAAAAGTGCACACAGTTGCTGTGGCCTCACTAATGATTCATAAAGTTGTAATATAAATTCCCTTCTCTTATATTCTGAGCCCCAGCTGATCAAGGCTAGTTTCCCATTGCTGCCTTTACCACCCTATCAACCCGCACTGCCACCTTCAGGGATCTATGGACATGCACCAAGGTTTCTCTGTTCCTCAATACTCGCTGGGCCCTACCATTTATTATGTATGTCCTACCCTGATTTGACCTCCCAAAATGCATCATTTTGCATTTATCAGGATTAAATTCCATCTGCCAATGCTCTGCCCAGTTTACCAGCTGATTAATATCTTTCTGTAGCCTGAGATTATCCTCCTCACTATCCACAGCACCACCAATTTTTGTGCCATCTGCAAACTCACTAGTCATACCTCCTACATTAACATTTAAGCCGTTAATGTATATAGAACACAGTAAGGGTCACAGACTTGCAACTGCAAAAACAAACTATCATCCTCTGTCTCTTAGGGATCTCCTCTTAGGGAATGAGACAAGGCAGGTGACAGAAGTGTGTTTAGGGGAATATTTTAGATCTAGTGATCATAATTCCATTAGTTTTTAAGATAATTATGGAGAAGGATAGGACTGGTCCAAGGGATGAGATTCTAAGTTGGAGTAAGGCCAATTTTGATGGCATCAGAAGGGATCTGGCAGGTGTGGATTGGGATAGGTTGTTTTCCGGCAAAGAGATGCTTGGTAAGTGGGAGGATTTCAAAAGTGAAATATTGAGAGTATAGAATCTGTAGGTTTCTGTTAGAATAAAAGACGAGGCTAACAAGTTCAGGGAACCTTGGTTATCGAGGGATATTGAGGCCCTAGTAAAGAAAAAGGAGACGCATATCAGGTATAGGCAGTTAGGATGAAATGAGGCGCTTGAGGAGTATAAGAAATGCAAGAGAACGCTTGAGAGAGAAATCAGGAGGGCAAAAAGAGGACATGAGGTTGCTGTGGCAGACGGTGAAGGAGAATTCCAAGGGTTTCTATAGCTATACTAAAAGCAAAAGGGTAGCAAGGGACAAAATTGGTTCTCATAAAGATCAGCATCATCATCTATGCACGGAGCTGAAAGAGATGGGGGAGGTCTTAAATGAATTATTTGCATCCGTATTTACTCTGAAGGCAGATACAGACAATAGAACTGAGGCAAAAGTTGTGAGGTTATGGACTGTATCCGGATTACGGAAGTGGAGGTGCTTGCTGTCTTGCAGATGGATAAATCACCAGGGCCTGACAAGGTGTCCCCTCAGACCTTGTGGGAGGCTAGTGCAGAAATTGCAGGGGCACTGGCAGAGATATTTAAAATACCTTAGCTACGGGTGAGGTGTTGAAGGACTGGAGGATAGGTAATGTTGTTCTGTTGTTCAAGAAAGGCTCTTAAGAATAAGCCGTGAAACTATAGGCAGGTGATCCTGACGTCAGTCGTGGGTAAAATATTGGCAGGTGTTCTGAGGGACAGGATATATAAGTATTTGGATAGACAGGGTCTGATTAGGGATAGTCAACATGGCTTTGTGCATGATAGGTCATGTCTAACTAATCTTATAGAGTTCTTCAAGGAGGTTATCAAAAAGCTTGATAAGGGAAAGGTGGTGGACGTTGTCTACATGGACTTTAGCAAGGCCTTTGACAAAGTCCTGCATGGTAGACTGTTCCAGAAGGTTAAGTCGCTTGGCATTCAAGATGAAGTAGCCAATTGGATTCAACATTGGCTTAGCAGGAGAAGCCAGAGAGTGGTAGTAGACGGTTGTCTCTCTGGAGCCCTGTGACTAGTGGTGTGCTGCAGGGATCAATGCTGGGGTGGGAGGGGTCTTTGATTATGCTTTACTGAGGCAGTGAGAAGTGTAGACAGAGTCCATGGAGGGGAGGTTGTTTTCCATGATGTGCTGAGCTGTGTCCATGACTCTCTGCAGTTTCTTGCGGTCATGGGCAGAGCAGTTGCCATACCAAACCATGATGCATCCAAATAGGATGCATTCTATGGTGCATTGATAAAAATTGCTGAAGAAATGCCAAATTTATTTAGCCTCCTGAGAAAGTAGAGGCGCTAGTGAGCTTTCTTGGCTGTGGCATCAATGTGGTTGGACCAGGACAGGTTATTGGTGATGTTCACTCCTGGGAACTTGAAGCTCTCAACCCTCTTGACCTTAGCAATGTTGTTGTAAACAGGAGTTTATGCACCGCCCCCTTCCCCCCCCCCCCCCCCCACCTTCCTGAAGTCAATGATCAGCTCTTTTGTTTTGCTGACATTGAGGGAAAGGTTGTTGTCATGACACCATGTCACCAGGCTCTCTATCTCCTTCCTGTACTCCGACTCATTGTTAGTTGAGATACGGCCCACTGAAGTAGTATCATCTGCAAACGTAGATGGAGTTAGAGCAGAATCTGGCCACGCAGTTGTGAGTGTATAGGGAGTAGAGTAGAGGGCTGAGGACACAGCCTTGTGGGACACCAGTGTTGAGGATATTCGTGGCAGAGCTGTTGCTGCCTATCCTTACTGATTGCGGTCTGTTGGTCAGGAAGTCAAGGATTCAGTTGCAAAGGGAGGTGTTGAGTCCCAGGTCTCGGAGTTTGGAGATGAGTTTGCTTGGAATTATGTATTGAAAGCGGAGCTGTAGTCAATAAACAATAGTCATTCGTAGGTGACTTTATTTTCCAAATGCTCCAGAGATGAATGGAGGGCCAGGGAGATGGTGTCTGCTGTAGACCCGTTTTGGCAGTAGGTAAATTGCAGTGGGGTCGAGGTTGTCTGGGAGGCTGGAGTTAATGCGTGCTGTGACCAGCCTCTTGAAGCACTTCGTGATGGTGGATGTCAGAGCCACTGGTAATGTAACAAGATTACATGTTATATTGTTGAATCTTATCAATTTGTAATTAACCCCTCTAATTGTATCTTTAGGTGTAATATAACTCCATAAGTTTCATCAATAACTGGCATCAAGTGGCTGGCTTCTCATTCAAATCCATATCTCTGCATTGGTTAAGGATTCAGTGTAACCTAGCAGCATTGCTGTCAAAGTATTTTTTTACATTTCTGGCCAAATACCCAAATACCAGTAAATCTTTTTTGTGTCATTGGTTCCCATGGGGGTGACCATTCTTCTTACTGAGGTTTGGAATGATTCAGATTATCGAGCAAGTTTATAAACTTAGCAGCAGCTCACAGTAATCTGTTTCTCTTCACTATACGTCTGTTGTGAAAAACTACTGTGATTTTTCCCTTTTGCTTAGTAATAGCCTTTCTGTTTCTCATCCCTGTCCCTTTTTTATTGCCCTTCTTGCTGCCAAAGCATCCAAATCCTGTTGACCAGCATCTTGACTCAGTCCTGCAAGGTAGTTTTTATAAGGTTCCTATAATAGGTGAGTGATATATTTATCTTTAAATTTTTCTTTGCTACTATTCACCCATTTAGGGGAGATGTCAGAGGTAGGTTCTTTACACAGAGTAGTCGGTGACTGGAACGCACTGCCGGGGGTGGTGGTAGAGGCTGATACAATGGGGACATTTAAGAGACTCTTAAGAAAAATGGAGGGTTATGGGCTGTGGAGGAAGGAAGGGTTAAATTGATCATAGAGTAGGTTTACATAGGTTGGCACAACATCATGGGCCGAAGGGCCTGTACTGTGCTGTACTATGATGCCCTTAGCCTCTAATTTCATAAGAAAAACCCCTTGACAAAACTGAACCTTTTGCCAGGTTGAATTTTTAACATTTTGAGTAGTAAAAAGTTATCAAGAGTTAATATACAAGATCCAATAAAGGACCTTGTCAGCAGAAAATTGTCAGCTCAGGTGTGGTGTCTAGGGAAGGTCTCTTTAAGGTGTTTGTTGTAGGCCCACACAATAATTCTGTGTTAATTAACCAAGGGAGAACATTGCTAAAATTCCAAAACATTTTGTGCGACTGTCAAAGATTGTTTATCAAAAATAATTTAGGATACCTTGCTGGTTACAGTAGTGTTTTCCAATCCACCCAGTTTGGCACACCACAGCATTCCAAACAATTGATAACTTGTCAATTGGTTGCTTTGTGGTAGTTATGAAGAATGCACTCATTTGCTTCTATGTTCATATCCTTGTGGAGTATTGTCAAGCCACTGGTCACAGATTAAAGAACCAACACTGTGCCTTGTGTTTGTAGTTTGTGCAATGTTGATGAGGTCACTGACGTCATGAAACATGAGCTATACCAGTTGTAGCCAGCAGTTGGAAGGAGACATTGAATAAACTGCTACACCTTTTCTGAGCTTTTAAGTCCTCATATATTTTCTGAAGTGCACCTTCCTATCTTTTCACCAGGAACCAAAATTTAATATTGGCAATGTGCATAGGATCCTTCAGAGTGCAAGCTGCTTGAAGCAAACATTTCTTATAGTTATATCAGCTGGGTGAACTGAAAACTTACCTTAAGAGACCACTGGCAAGTCCAAAGTATGGACTTAAGCCGCTACTGCTATGGAAATGGCTTTGAAAAGCATGCCTTTTGGTCATCCCAGTATGTAAAAATGCATGCATTATGCAAGTAACCTTGTGGTAATGGCAGTGGCACGTTTATTGGAGCAGAGTTATGTGGGTGCAAAAGGCGTTTTTTTGTGGTTTATGTGGCAACCATTCTGTTCAGCTGTCTCTCTTCAGGACAACTCACTATTTTAATTGCATTAAAGTACAAATGGTATCAGCCTGCAAACCTCGACAAAACATGATTGCAGATAATGCCAATTACAAGTGTCCCAGCAGCAAGCCAGTAAATCTAACAAGCAATCACACTATGACTGTACCCTATGCATGAGGGCCATGAAGACATTACTTTAAATAGTATTGCATTATGGTGATGGGCAGATTAACATTAACATTCCAATGATGGTAAATGGTCAAAAGCTTGCAATGAAAATAGGCACTGCTGTACATTAAGTGTATACATTTCTTATGGTAGAACAAAATTGAGCAAGACCCCATTAAAGAGCAGCAACATAGAACTATGTGCATAGTCAGGTGAAGCACTGAAGATACCTGGGAAGATGGTCAGGAAGCAGGATTAATAATAAATGTGACCAACTACAAGTACAAAACTAACCTACCTTGTTGGACAGAGATCGGTCAGAGACGTTCGAACCTGACTGGAATCAGCTAGTTGGTCTTAACATAGAACATTACAGCACAGTACAGGCCCTTTGGATCATAGATGTTTTGCCGACATTTTATCCTGCTTTAATGTCGATCTAACCCTTCCCTCCCACATAGCTCTCCTCATTTCTCTATCATTCATGTGGCTATCTAAGAGTCTCTTAAATGTCCCTAATGTATCTGCCCCCACAATCTCTGCCGGCAGTGTGTTCTACGCACCCACCACTCTCTGTGTAAAAAAAATTACCTCTGACATTCCCTATACCTTCCTCCAATTACTTTAAAATTATGGCCCCTTGTGTTAGCCAATTTCGCCCTGGGGAAATTGTCTCTGACTGTCCACCCGATCTATGCCTCTTATCATCTTGTAGACCTCTATCAGGTCACCTCTGATCCTCATTCTCTCCAAAGACAAAAGCCCTATCTCACTCAACCTATCCCCCAATCCAGGCAGCATCCTGGTAAATCTCCTCTGCACCCTCTCTAAAGCTTCCACATCCTTCTATAATGAGGCAACCAGAACTGAATACAATACTCTGTCTAACCAGAGTTCTATAGAGCTGCAACATTACCTCGTGGCTCTTGAACTCAATACCCCGACTGATGAAGGCCAACGCACCATAAGCTGCCTTAATAACGCTATCGACCTGTGTGGAAACCTTGAGGGAGCTATGGATGTGGACCCCAAGATCCCTCTGTTCCTCCACATTGCTAAGAGTCCTGCCATTAACCTTGTATTCTACCTTCAAATTTGATCTCTCGAAGTGTATCACTTCACACTTTTCTGGGTTGAACTCCTGCTACTTCCCAGCCCAGGTCTTCATTCTATCAATATCCTGTTGTAATCTACAGCAACCTTTTATACTGTCCACAATGCCACCAACCTTTGTATCATCAGCAAACTTACTAACCCACCCTTCCACATCCTCATCCAATTCATTTATAAAAGTCACAAAGAGCAGGGGTCCCAGAACAGATCCCTGCGGAACACCACTGGTCACCAACCTCCAGGCAGAATACGCTCCATCTACCACCACCCTCTGTCTTTATGGGCGAGCCAGTTCTGAATCCACACAGCCAAGTTTCCCTGGATCCCATGCCTCCTGATTTTCTGAATAATTAGGAATGCTTGTTTGACCAAACTCTTGATGCTGTACACAGACTTGCTAAAAAATTCTGATAGAGGGTCAAAAGTCCTATATTGTAGGCATGGACCTGAGAACCATATCCTTAAGGCACGGGTAGAAAAACTGGAATTATCATGGGGTGATGGTGAAAGTGCTGCAGGATGATGAGACAACACCCATTGTGGTAGACCCCAAATCAGACAAGACTGTCTGTCTCTGACTCTAAGGTGATCTTGAACACAGTAGTAGATGGAAACATTACCCATGCCTACATCTCAGGACTTCTGTGCAAGTGTGAAAACCTTCAGAAAATTTCACCTATTCCACGTGTATACTCAATTCCATTTGGAAAAGTTGAGCCATTGTTGCTCGATGGCACATATTCCAATTTCCTATATGCATATGCAAAAGTATTGCTTGGAGTGAAATCATTCCAGAAGTTTTTTCAAGCCATTCATTCTGGTCTCCAAATGTATCGATCATTCATTGATGGAAGAAGAAAATTGGAGAGTGCTAGGCAGCTTTTAGAAGATAGCATGAGAGTACAACATGACATTGAAACAAACCAAGGCTGAGGGAAATCAAGATGGGGAAAAACAAGCTGCATCCTGTTGAAGAGAAGGTGACAGCAGTGCTGAATGCCCTGAGGCTGTACAATATTTGGACACCTGTGGCTTCCACTGCACATTCATTGCTGACATATTATAATTATTGTGCTTTTAATAAAGGCGGGATTGGTAAGTGAAAGATCATCATCAAATCTAATTCCCATCAATAGTGATATGTCTAAAATTTGACAGAGATGTTGCAGGTTTTTAAGAGCTGAATACTTGAAGCGTTCTAAAAACATATTAACGTCTCTTCCATATTGTTGTTCATAGATAATCTCGGATTCAGAGCATCATTGTGGGGCTAACCTAGTTTAACTCTGTCTCAACACTTCCTGTGAGGCTTTTCTCACGTCAATTGTCAAGAACAAAGGAAATACACAGATGGCCTGGATCATGCAAATTTCCAGTTTCAGGTCAATCTAGAAATTTCTCCCAGCAGCAGAAATCCAACTAATTATACTGAGCATGTCTCTTTTTAAAATATTGTTCACACCATATTGAGATGTTTTCAACGCCTATCTAAATGCACAGTTAGATCTGTAGTTGTTGGGAGGGCACCCTATAATACTATATAGTTGGTAACTACCTGTTTTTGCAACATCCTCTAACAGCCCTGCTGTTTGAGGTTTAGAATTCAGCAGATTGCTGAAGGAGCTCAGTATATAGATGAACCATACTTCCATGGCACCTTATATCTGGTTAGTATGTTGGGTATAATGCAATGCTAAGACTTTTAATTTGGTTCATTGCTTGTTTTTGCTTCCAGCGCACTCTTTTGTTAAAAAAAAGATATGCACTAGATAAAAGCTGAATTACTATTCACACAAAAAATATTTGCATGGGTACTGAAGGACAGAAACAAGCAAGGAAACTCGAGCCAGTATTTTGCTTTTAAAACTCTTTGATAAGTTTGACAGCCAACTGTTAGTGGTGACCATTTGCCTTCAGTTAAATGAAGGAAATAGAGGAACCATTGCTACAGGTATATCATGGGTAGGGGTAGGAGGAATACAGCTCTCAGGGGGATGGAGGTTTCTCATAGTCCAAGCTTGAGACTTGGGATGTCCCAAAACACAGTCACATTACATTTTCTATTTACGTTACTATTTACTGTTCACATTACATAGTCTCTATTAAATGTAGGAAAATATGTGGTTTGCTCAGTTTTAAGGTGGAGGAATTCTAGGACTGTGGCAAAAGGGGAAATGGGTGAATAGGAGAAAAAGTAAATTGGATGAGAGAGGAAAAGTGAAAATATACATAGGAATGAAGGGAAGGTAGAAAAGGAGTAGCTGTAATTGAGACACGAGATTCTACAGATGCTGGAATTTGGAGCAACATATGATGTGCTGGAGGAACTCAGCAGGTCAGGCAGCATCAATGGAGGGAAATAAACAGTCAGCATTTCAGGTTGAGACCCTTCATCAGTAGCTATAATTGGTACAATGAGATTGCTAGCACTAACAGAGCACCAATGTAGCTGGGTTGTCGAAGAAGTTATCAGTGTAAGGTAGGACAGCAAAATGTTTCCCTCTAAGATTCAAGAATGGAAGGCAGAGCATTATTTAAATGGTCTGAGACTTAAAATATGGAATCATATCAAACTTTTAAGTGGTTGAAAGTGGCAAATATTCAAAGAGCTGGTCTTTAAGCAAAAGTTTATCCCAATCAAGAAGTGGGATTCAACAAGAAAAAGGCATTTCCGTGGTTAACAAAGGAAGTAAAGGATAATGTTAAATTGAAAAGTAGGGTATACAAAGTGGCAAGGGCTAGTGGTAGACCAGAGGACTGGAAAATTTTTAGGATTCAGCAGCCCAAGATTAAAAAACTCATGAAGGAAGATGAATTTGAGAGAAAACTTGCATAAAGAATAAAAATCAAACAGTAAATGTTTCTATGGATATATAAGTGGGAAGAGGGCAGCTAGGGTAAATGTGGGGCCTATTGAGAACAAGGCTGGCAAATTACTAACAGCAAAGAAATGCAGAAATGTTTAACATTTTTTTGCATTGAACTTCACCATGAAAGACATTGCTAATATCCCTAGTATATCAGATGGGATAATTTCAAATAACATGGTAAAACTTACAAAAATCCCAATTACAAGGGATAAAGTATTGGAGAAACTAAAAGGGGCCAAAGGCACATAAGTTGCCCGGACCTGATGGACTGCACACTTGGGATTTAAAGGAAGTGGCTGCAGAGGCAGTGGACCCTTTGGTTGAAATTTTTCATAACTTGCCCAAGTGCAGGAAGGTATCAGAAGATTGGAAAACAGCCAGTGTGACCCCCCCACCCCATTCAAAAAAGGAGAAAGGCCAATTAGTTTAACAGCTACTAATGGCTTATCATTTAAGAAAGCTAATTAAATCTAGTCAACATGGTAAGGTAAATGTTGCTTGACAAATTTGCTCAAATTCTTTGAGGATGTGACAGCAGGAGTTGATAGAGGGAGACCTGTGGATGTAGTGTATTTAGATTTCCAAAAGGCAGTTGACAAGATGCCACATAAGATGCTTATGCATAAATTAAAAGCCAATGGAATCAGAGGTAGTTTGTTACAATGAATTGAAAACTGGCTGCCACATAGAAAGCAGACTTAGAACAAATGAGTTCTTCTCAGACTGGAAGGAGTGGAGTACCGTGAGATTAATTGCTCACCATTTACATGAATGACCTGTAGGAAGGAACAGCGTATAAAGCTTCCAAGTTGCCAGTGATACAAAAATAGGCGGAAGGGCACGTTGTGATAAGGATACTGTGATTCTGCAATGGGATAGGGCGAGAGTGAGTGAGTGGGTGAAAATCAGGCAAATGAAGTTTAATGGGGGAAGTGAGAGCTCAGACACTTTGGTAAGAGAAATCAAAAGGCAGATTATTATCTGAATGGAGAGCGATTGTATGTGAGTGAAGTACAGAGGGATTTAGGTGTTCTAATGCATGAATCACAAACAGCTAGCAGTGTTTAGTTAAGAAGGCAAACAGCATTTTGGCCTTCATTGCAAATGGGTTGGAATATAAAAAAAATTGAGAGGTTTTGTTGCAATTGTACAGGGTGTTGGTGAGGCCTCACCTGGAATACTATGTACAGTTTGTACAGTTTTGGTCCCTTTACCCAAAAAAAAAGATATTGTAGCATGGAGACTGTCCAAAGGAGAGACACCAGGGTAATTCCTGGGATGAGGGGGTTGTCCTATCGGGAGAGGCTGGACAGCTTGTGTCTGTGTTCCTTGGAGTTTAGAAGAATTAGGGGTCATCTTATTCAAACATATAATATTCTAAGGGAGCTTGACAGGGTAGCTATTGGGATGTCTTCACCAGTGGGAGAGTCTTGAACAAAGAGACATAACTACAAGATAAGGGACCAAGGCTCAGGAGAGCCTTAAATATAGGACCTTGTTTCCTTACGGAGTGCAATGCAGAGATTTGGACAAATTTGAAAGGGGTGGAGGGGAACCATTAGAAGCATTTCTAGTTTCCTGAGGACCTTATGATAAATTGGTGCCTGTTTACATCTCTTTTCTCCTTTTTCAGTTTATGCAGAATGGCAAACAGAAGTATTGAACAACTAAATAATACTTCAAATGAAGATAAAACTTCACAGGCAACTCTGAAAATGGCAGAGTCACAGGTACGTGTGAGCCTAGAGATATATATATATATATATATATATATAAAAATTGTTTTTGGTAAAATTGTATAAATTTTTCCTATTCACATTGTTTATATTGTTTAGATTCTTTCAAATGGTTCATGGATATGGCTCCTGTTCATATTATTTGTTGTAAAACAGCATTCTCTAATGTGGTGGAATGCAGTTATTTCAGAAAGATATTGGCTTGTTGAAAATATTACTATAGAAATACTCTTTGCTTAGTTTCCATATTGAATCTAGGAATTGTTTCTACCTGGTATATTTTTATTAGAAAAGTAAACTATTCATAAAAATATGTAGAAAAATAAAACAGTACATGGCTTTACATTCATAGTGTTGTCCAGTCCATAGATTCATCGTGTCATCAAGTTAATACACTCTATGTACAAAACACCAATGTCACTCATGTGGCCTCTTTGAACCAAGAGTCAGTACATGGAACTCTGATGTTGTAGGCATTACAACACGGTAGCGTAACAGTTAGCGTAACGGGCAGGCATGGTAGTGTAGCGGTTAGCATAATGCTTTACAGTGCCAGCGACCCGGGTTCAATTCCCACCGCTGTCTGTAAGGAGTTTGTACGTTCTCCCTGTGTGTCTGCATGGATTTCCTCCGGGTGCTCCGGTTTCCTCTCACATTCCAAAGACATATGGGTTAGGAAGTTGTGGGCATGCTGTGTTGGCACCTTAAACATGGCGACACTTGCGGTCTGCCCCCAAAACACTACGCAAAAGATGCATTTCACTGTGTGTTTTGATGTACATGTGACTAATAAAGATATCTTATCATTACAGAGACTTGGCTGTCACTAGGACAGGAATGGCTGCTGGATGTTCCGGGGTTTAGATGTTTCAAAAGGGACAGGGAAGGAGGTAAAAGAGGTTGGTGGGGGGGGGGGGGGGAAGCGGGGTGGCAGTGGCATTGCTAATCAGGGATAGTATCACAGCTGTAGAAAGGGAAGACGTCCTGGAGGGATTGTCTATTGAGTCAGTGTGGGTGGAGGTCAGAAACAGGAAGGGAGCAATCACTCTCTTGGCAGTATTCTATAGATCCCCCAATAGCAGCAGAGAGACTGGGAAACAGATCAGGAGGCAGATTTTGGAAAGGTGCAAAAATAACAGGGTTGTTGTCATGGGTGATTTCAACTTCCCAAATATTGATTGGCACCTCCTTAGTGCAAAATGTTTGGATGGGGCGGAATTTGTTAGGTGTGTCCAGGAAGGATTCCTGACACAATATGTAGGCGGGCCGATTAGAGGAGAGGTCATTCTGGATCTAGTGCTACGCAATGAACCTGGTCAGGTGTCAGATATCTCAGTGGGTAAGCATTCGGAGGCAGTGACCACAACTCCCTGACCTTTACCCTTACCTTGGAGAGGGATAGGAGCAGACGGTATGGGAAAGTATTTAATTGGGGGAGGGGAATTATGATGGTATTAGGCAGGAACTTGGGAGTGTAAATTAGGAGCAGATATACTCGGCGGAAATGCACAATGGAAATGTGGAGGTTGTTTAGAGATCACTTGCATGGGGTTCCGGATAGGTTTGTCCTATTGAGGCAGGAAAAGGATGGTAGGGTGAAGGAACCATGGCTGACAAGATGTGGAGTATCTAGTAAAGAGGAAGATATCTTTGTTAGTCACATGTACATCGAAACACACAGTGAAATGCATCTTTTGCGTAGAGTGTTCTCGGGGCAGCCCGCAAATGTCACCACGCTTCCGGTGCCAACGTAGCATGCCCACAACTTCCTAACGTGTACATCTTTGGAATGTGGGAGGAAACCGGAGCACCTGGAGGAAATCCATGTAGTCACAGGGAGAATGTACAAAATCCTTACAGACAGCAGCCGGAATTGAACCCTGGGCGCTGGCGCTGTAATATGCTAACCACTATGAAACAAGTTTATTTAAGGTTTAGGAAGCAAGGATCAAACAGGGCTCTAGAGTTACAAGGTAGTCAGGAAGGAACTTAAGAATGGACTTAGGAGAGCTAGAAGGCCTTGGCAAGTAGGATTAAGGAAAACCCCAAGGCATTGTGAAGAATAGGAGGATGACTAGAGTGAGGGTTGGACCGATTAGGGATAGAGGAGGAAATGTGCCCAGAGTGGGAGAAGGTAAGGGAGGTCCTTAATAAACACTTTGCTTCAGTATTCACCTGCGAGAGAGATGAAATTTATGAGGACAGCGTAAAACGGCTGATAAGCTAGAACGTGTCAATGTTAAGAAGGAGGATGTGCTGGAACTTTAGAAAAACAATAGGATAGATAAGTCCCCGGGGCCGGACAGGATATATCCCAGGATACTACGGGAAGCGAGAGAAGAGATTTCTGAGCCCTTGGCAATGATCGTTGCATCCTCACTGGCCACAGGAGTAGTACCAGATGATTGGAGGGTGGCAAATGTTACTCCCCTGTTCAAGAAAGGGAGTAGGGATAACTCTGGGAATTATAGATCAGTCAGTCTTACTTCAGTGGTGAAGTGAATTATTGGAAAAGATTCTTAGAGACAGGGTTTATGAGCATTTGGAGAAGCATGGTCTGATTAGGGATAGTCAGCATGGCTTTGTGAGGGGCAGGTCATGCCTCATGAGCCTAATTGAATTCTTTGAGGATGTGACAAAGCACATTGATGAAGGTAGAGCAGTGGACATGGTGTACATGGATTTTGGTAAGGCGTTTGATAAGTTTCCCCATGATGGGCTCATTCAGAAGGTCGGAGGTATGGGATCCAGGGAAACCTGGCTGTGTGGATTCAGAATTGGCTCGCCCATAGAAGACAGAGGGTGGTTGTAGATGGAGCGTATTCTGCCTGGAGGTCAGTGACCAGTGGTGTTCCGCTGGGATCTGTTCTGGGAACCCTGCTCTTTATGATTTTTATAAATGACTTGGTTGAGGAAGTAGAAGGGTGGGTTAGTAAGTTTGCTGATGACATGAAGGTTGGTGGTGTTGTGGATAGTGTAGAAGGTTGTCGAGGGTTACAACAGGACATTGATAGGATGCAAAACTGGATTGAGAAGTGGCAGATGGAGTTCAACCTGGAAAAGTGTGAAGTGATTCACTTTGGAAGGACGAATTTGAAGCAGAATACAGGGTTAATGGCAGGACTCTTAGCAGTGTGGAGGAACAGAGGGATCTTGAGGTCCAAGTCCATAGATCCCTCAAAGTTGCCAGTCAAGTTGATAGGGTTGTTAAGAAGGCAGATGGTGTGTTGGCCTTCATTAGTCGGTGGATTGTGTTCAAGAACCACAAGGTAATGTTGCAGCTCTGTAGAACTCTGGTTAGAGCACACTTAGAATATTGTGTTCGATTGTGGTCACCTCATTATAGGAAGGATGTGGAAGCTTTAGAGAGGGTGCAAAGGAGATCTACCAGGATGCTGCTTGGATCGAAGAGCATGTCTTATGAAGAAAGGTTGAGTCAGCTAGGGCTTTTCTCTTTGGAGCAAAGGATGATGAAGTGGTGACTTGATGAGAGGTGTACAAAATGGTAAGATGCATAGATTGAGTGGACAGCCAGAGACTTTTTCCCAGGGCAGAAATGGCTAATGAGGGAGCATAATTTTAAGGCGATTGGAGGAAAGGGGGGTGGGGGGGGTGGGGGAGGGGATGGGGGGGAGAGTATCAGAGGTAATTTTTTTTTACACAGAGTGTGGTGGTTGCGTGGAACACACTGCTGGGGGTGCTGGTAGAGGCAGGTACATTAGGACATTTAAGAGACTCTGATAGGCACATGAATGATAGAAAAATGGTGGGGTATGTGGGAGCGAATGGTTAGATTGATCTTAGAGTAGGTTAAAAGGTTGGTACTACGTCATGGGCCGAAGGGCCTGTACTGTGCTGTAATGTTCTATGATCTATTTAAGTGTTTCTGGGACTGTTTCACAATACCCAGCCTTCAGTGCAGTCCTTTCCTACAAAGCCTTTGCATTCACTGCACCGTAGAACATAGCTCAGTGCAGCACAGGAACAGGCACCTTCAGCCCATCATTTCTACGCCGACCATCATGCTAATCCCATCTGCCTGCACGTGGTCTGTATCCCTTTAGAACCATAGAACCATAGAAAACTACAGCACAGGCCATTTGGCCCTTCTAGTCTGTGCTGAAACATTATTCTGCTAGTCCCATTTAACTGCCCCCAGCCCATATTCCTCCAGACCTCTCTCATCCATGTATCTATCCAATTTACTCTTAAAAGTTAAGAGTGAGCCCGCATTTACCACATCAGATGGCAGCCCATTCCACACTCCCACCACTCTCTGAGTGAAGAAGTTCCCTCTAATGTTCCTCCTAAACCTTTCCCCTTTCACCCTAAAGCCATGTCCTCTCGTACTTATCTCTTCTAATCTAGGTGGAAAGAGCCTACTTGCATTAACTCTGTCTATGCCCCTCATCATTTTATAAACCTCTATCATATCTCCCCTCATTCTTCTCCACTCCAAGGAATAAAGTCCTAACATGCTCAGTCTTTCCCTGTAACTCAACTCCTGAAGACCCGGCAACATTCTTGTAAATCTCCTCTGCACTCTCAATCTTACTGACATCCTTCCTGTAGTTCGGCGACCAGAACTGCACACAATATTCTAAATTTGGTCTCACCAATGACTTATACAACCTCACCAAAACATTCCAACTCCTATACTCAATACTTTGATTTATAAATGCCAGGATGCTGATGCCAAAAGCCTTTTTTACAACCCTGTCTACCTGTGACTCTACTTTCAGGGAATTCTGTATCTGAACTCCCAGATCCCTTTGCTCCTCCGCACTCTTCAGTGCCCTACCATTTACTGTGTATGTCCTCCCTTGATTTGTCCTTCCAAAATGCAACACCTCACTCTTGTCTGCATTAAATTCCATCTGCCATTTTCTGGCCCATTTTTCCATTTGGTCCAGATCCCTCTGCAAGCTTTGAAAGCCTTCCTTGCTGTCCACTACACCTCCAATCTTAGTGTCATCCGCAAACTTACTAATCCAATTTACCACATTATCTTCTAGATCATTAATATATACAACAAACAACAATGGCCCCAACACAGATCCCTGAGGCACACCACTAGTCACAGGCCTCCAATCTGAGAAACAACCATCCACAACCACTCTCTGTCTTCTCCCACTCAGCAATTTCGAATCCAGTTTACAACCTTACCATGGATACCCATTGACTGAACCTTCTGAACTAATCTCCCATGTGGGACCTTGTCAAAGGCCTTACTAAAGTCCATGTAGACAACATCCACAGCCTTACCTTCATCTACTTTCTTGGTGATCTCCTCAAAAAACTCCACAAGATTCGTTAAACACGATCTACCACGCACAGAGCCATGCTGACTATCCTTAATCAACCCTTGGCTGTCCAAATACTTATGTCCTATCTCTCAGAACACCTTCCAATAATTTACCCACTACTGATGTCAGGCTCATTGACCTGTAATTATCTGGTTTACTCTTCGAGCCTTTCTTAAACAATGGAACAACATGAGCTATCCTTGCTTTATTCCTTGCTGGTTCATGTGTCTGTCTAAATGCCACTTAAACATTGCTGTCATATCTGCTTCCACCGCATCACTGGCAGCACATTCCAGGCATCCACCACTCTCTGTGTAAAAAAAAATGTCTTGCACATTATTATTTAAACTTTCCCCCTCTCACCTTCAACCTATGCCTTCTAGTATTTGATATTTCCACTCTGGGGAAAAAGGCTCTGACTATCTACCCTATCAATACACTTCTATCAGGTCACCCCTCAGCCTCTGACACTCCAGAGAAAACAACCCGTTTGTCCAAACTCTCCTTGTAGCACATACCCTCTCATCCAGGCAGCATCCTGGTGAACAACTTCCACACCCTCTCCAAAGCCTCCACATCCTTTCACCAAGCATGAGTACATCCCTCAACATGTACCTCTTCAGCCTGGAATGTCCAGGTGGCAGCATTCACTTCTGGATATTTTATTCTACTGCAAGACCAAGTTTCACAGAGTTGATGAACTTCCAGCAGCACTTCATGTTTGTCTCGCTATGTGTCCTTGGGAACAGCCCATAGATCAAAGTCCACAAAGAGGTGGATGATTGTCTTATCCTCATCATAGCCATCTCGAGGGCAGTGGGCAGTGGGCATTGGGAGTGAGACTCTGACCATACAGGAAGGATCTGACAGAGGGCACCTCTCATTGCCAGCCAAGTGAGCTCTTGGTGTTTGGTTGCCTGGCATTTACAATGATGTGTTTGATTACTGTTTCAGAATCACTGCTAGACATCTGTTTTATGGATATATTAAATGTCCTCAAATTTTCTTCTTTTGAGTATGTGTCCTGATATTTCTTCGCTGCCAGACAGGTTGAACCAAACACCCTCAGTTCACAGGATTTGCTCTTGGCTATGTTACCATTGCTCAAGCTGATAATACAGCCCAGAGCTGATGGACCTCACTCAACAAACAGACCTACTCATAAATCAACCTTTTTTTCACTATTGACCAGGGATGAAGCAGTTTTCATTAAGTGTAATCTCTGCAAGTAAATTAATGTTATCAAAACAAGAGTTAAACCATGAAGATTTATTGATTCCAATAAAACATTTAAGGTTAGTGGATTCTGCATCACAATGCTTCATTTGTTTTGCTTAGCTGCTATCCACAGAAGATTGGTCGTGTCGACTATTTACTAATCTAGGTTTACTGGTTGAGTATGTTGAAGATGTCATCAATATTTAGTCTTTAAATTTAAGGGGTATGGTAGTGTAGTCCAGAAATATGAACTTGAATCCCTTCATGGTTGCTGCAGGGAAGTTAAAAGATGGAATGAGATGAAAGATCGTTTCAGTAATGGTAAACATGAGACTATCAAACTGTTGTAAAAGCCCATCTGGTAGTTTTCTAGTCTGGTCTACACATGATCCAGACCCACCAATTACCCTTCACCTGGAAGGGAATTATGGATGGACAATAAATGTTAATTTTTTGCCACTGACATCCTTGTCTTCTGAATGAATAAATTAAAAAAATTGAAATGAAATATTTATACCCAGCTGCAGTTAAACATTGATACCTGACCACTCACTGTAGGAGCTGACTAGACACCAGGTCATCTCTTTGTAAAATCACTGGTGTTTCCTGCTTGTTATTTTCTCCTTGGCTTAAATTTTGTTGTCAGTAGTGTAATGAGGCTAACTTAAATTTTAAAAAAACTTACACCTGCCTTTGTTAGCGCCTTATCCTATGTATGTCCAGATTGAACTCACTGAGTAAATTAAAAGGCCAGCTCTTCGTGAGAAACTTGTGTAGAGTAAATCAGATTTTTCTTTTGTCAATACTGAGAGGCAGGGTGGGGAGTATGACTGGCCTCATAGCAAACAGTCAGTTAACTCAGAAAACAGAGTCTGTTCAAAGATGCAGGCAATACAGCTTGTGATCAAAACCACAGTAATATTCCCAATAAAAGAAGATTAAATAAATATTAATTATGTCCATAAAATCATTCTCATTTCACCAGGCTGAACGCTAGGGAAATTCCTAGCACAGTTCAATGTGGCCTTCCCAGATGTTCCCTGATATAGAGTGGTTGCAGCATGGAATATCTGTTCTTGTACTGCTTTTAGAATGTCCCTATCATAGACTCAAAGAATCATTCAACACTGAAACAAACCCTTCAGCCCAACTCATCCATGCTGAGAGATGCCTATTTACATTAATGCTCTATCCTCTCCTATCCACGTACCTGACCTCTCGTGTACATTGACATTTCTTGTTCTTCCCACCAAATAGATTCATGGGTATGTCCCTAGAAATGAGTTGAAACTTCTCCCCTTTAGAGGCCTTCCGTCATTCAATTATATTTTTGCCTAGCTTTAATTCCATATCATCTGGGCCAGATCTATTCTTAGCCCATTGAAATTAGCCATTCTCTGTTTGACTGTTTTTACTTTGAAGTAGTCCATACCTTTTCCATTGCTGTTCTAAATCTTATAATATTTTGAAGCTGTTTCCTAGATGTTCCTCCACTGGTACTTGATCCACTTGGCCTGGTTCATTTCCCAGAACTGGGCCCTGCAATTCTACCTTCCTCATTATCCCCGAAACATACCAAGAAGGTTCTCCTGTATACTACCCAGTCTACATTTGCTTAGTTGGAGTTCCCATTATCACTACTGTATGGCATTAGTACATCTGTAATTTCCCTCCTCAATATCCTTTTCACTAGTTGACTGCTTATTGCTTAGTCACAGTAATGTAATCGCACCTCTGTTCCTTAAATCTAAACAGATTCTGTCCTTGATTCTTGCAGGATTTCCTTTCTGTCTAGCACTATAATATTCTCCTTAATTAATACTGCCATTTTCCTTCCTTTCTTCCCTTCTCTTTTTCCAAACACTGTCTATCCAGGAATATTTAGAATCCTAGAGAAACAAAGGATTGCAGATGCTGGAATCTAGATGAAAAACACTAAGATGCTGGAGGAACTCAGCGGGCCAGGCAGCATCCGTGGAGAAAAGCAGTCCTGAAGAAGGGTCCTGACGCAGAAGGGTCCTGCTTTTCTCCATGGGTATTGCCTGGCCCGCTGAGTTCCTCCAGCATCATTGTGTTTTTCATTCTTCAATATCTAGAATCCATTGCTGTCCTTTTTTTAACCTGGTCTCTCATCTTTAACTATGCCATTATAATCCCACATGCTTAGTTGCACCTGCAGCTCACCACCCCTGCTTGTTATACTTCTCGAGTCTGTCTACATGCACTGTAGATCCATCTCGGGCTTTCTTTTACTCTCTTAGTCTGGCAGCATTGAATGTGCATGTGACTTTGAACAGTGTCAGTGGAAGGATAATAGATCCTTTGGTGTTGTGAAGGATGGACCTGAACTTGTTGACATGCGCTGTTCCATTCATTTGGACATTGTCACACTACCTGTCCTTCATAGAAAAGTTTCTGCAGAAAAATACTTTTGACCACAAGTCTATCAGGCATCGGTTAGCATGGAACATCCTGCAGGCTCTGCGAGAGAAGATTATTAGAGTCAGATAGCACAGAAACAGGCCCTTTGGCCCAACTGGTCCATGCTGACCAAGATGTGCATTCAAGCTAGTCCCATATGCCTGCCTTTGGCCCATAACCTTCTAAACCTTTCTTATCCATATAGCTGTACAACTGTCTTTTAGAAGTTGTTATTGTACCTTCCTAAACCACTTCTTCTGGCAGCTCATTCCGTATACTAACCACCCTTTGTGTAAAACAAAAGGTTGCCCTTCAAGTTCCCATAATATCTCTCCCTCTCACCTATGTCCTCTAGTTCTTGATATCCCAATCTTAGGGAAAAGACTGTGCACATTCACCCTATCGATGCCCCTCATGATTTTATACACCTCTATAAGATCACCTCTCAATCTCCTACACTCCACGGAAAAAAGTCCTAGTCTGTCTGGCCACAAACAACTTCAGATATTAACCAATTGAACCATTTCCTAAAAGATGCATCTGACATTTTATTATTAGGGGGTAATAAATGCCAGAGTAGGTAAACAGTACCTTTTTCCCCCAAAAAGTTTGGATCCTTATTGACAATGTTAAGCATGCTTAGATAAAAGTCATAGTCAGAGAGGCATACAGCACGGAAACAAGCCCTTTGGCTCAACTTGTCTGTGCTAATTTTGCTGCCCAGTGAGCTAGTCCCATCTCCACACGTTACTTATCTGATGCTACCCACATCAGGTAGGCGCTGTCAAGTTCCTTCCATTCTACTCAAATGATTGATCCTATGGGATGGTTTCCCAGGTAGACTGTAAAAGCCATTTGGCTGAATGCCTCATCACCAGAACTCTCAAACAAGCACCAAGACCTTACTTCATAGCAGTGAGGGGGGCCCTCCCCATCAGATCCTTCCTGCACAGTCGGAGTCTCACTCCAAATGCATGCTGCTCTCAAAGTGGCTGCAGTGCAGATGAAACGATTGACTACCTCCTTGTGGCCTGTGTGTTTGCCAAGGAAGTCTGGAAAAGGATGTGGTGTCCTTGTTCATGTTCTTCCTGAGCAGTTGCATAACAGAGGACCCTCTGATCTATGGACTGTTTTCCAAGACACATACTGAGACTAGCTTTAATTGCTGCTGGAAGATTGTCAACAGTGAAAGATGCACTTGGTCTGCCTGAAACTTGTTGGTCTTCCGGCATAAGGAGATGTCTGTAAGTGAATATTGCTGACTGGCACATTCCTGGCTACAGGACTACATGCTAAGGGACACGTTGAAGCTCAGTGCAAGCATTGCAAAGGCTTTGTGTGGGAAGACAACAATCTAGGATCCTTCCACCACTGAAGGATTGGGCCCTCTTCAACACTTCATAGTGTATTGTTTAAAGCCGAAACTTGCACTGCATTGATGGCATAATGAATGTAAAGAAAGATATACTGATAGTAATTCCTGTATATTTGTGAATAAAATAAATTTTTCAGTTAAAAAAACAGTAAATTGGGTGGATGGGTAAAACTATGGCATATGTGATTACCCACATTGTCTGGCTGTGGCTATCAAGAAGCATTAAAGGTAAGCCATCTGTTTTGATCCGGTATTATAATGTTGCCATGTAAAGCAATAAGCCTGAGGAATGGAAACAAATCAGAACTCTGCAAAGGAAGGTGAGAATAGAGTATCAGAGCTGGCCAGTGAGACTAGAGCACCAATGTGAGAGTGGCCAGTGAGAGTAAAGTATCAGAGCTGGCCAGCAAAAAACATAAAACAAGATTGTAAAAGTTCCTATCGAATGTAAACAGCAAAACAGCTGAGGTTTTGGTGGGTCCCTTTCAGACTGAGTTGGGAGCAGATACATTGATGAAATGGCAGAGAAAGTAGGATATATGAGAATCTGGAATCCAATGGCTTGATTAGGGAAAGCCAGCATGGCTTTGTGCAGGGCAAGTCCTGTCTTACTAATCTGGTTGAGTTTTTTGACTAGGTGACAAGAGAGATTGATGAAGGTAGAGCTGTGGATGTCATCTATATGGACTTCAGTAAGGCATTTGACAAAGTCCCACATAATAGGTTAATCAAGAAAGTTTGGATGCATGGGGTCAGTGGAGAATCGGCTGTGTGGACCCAGAACTGGCTTACCCATAGAAGACAGAGTGTGATAGTTGAAGGGACTTATTCGGGCTGGAGGCCTGTGAGTAGTGGTGTTCCGCAGGGATCTGTGCTTGGACCTCTGCTGTTTGTGATGTATATAAATGACCTGGATGAGTATGTTGATGGGTGGGTTAGTAAGTTTGCAGATGATATCAAGGTTGATGGAGTTGTGAATAGTGTAGGTGACGGATACAGCGTGATATAGATCAGTTGCAGAGGTGGGCAGAGAAATGGCAGATGGAGTTTAACCCTGATAAATGGGAGGTGTTGCACCTTGGTGGGACTAATGTTAAGAGGCAGTACACTCTTAAGGGCAAGACCCTTAACAGTGTTGAAGAGCAGAGAGGCCTTGGGGTGTAAGTCCATGGCTCACTGAAAGTGGCTACACAGGTAGATAGGGTGGTTAAGAAGTCTTATGGAATGCTTGTTTTCATTAATCAGGGTACTGAGTATAGGAGTCAAGAAGTTATGATGCATCTCCACAGAACTCTGGTTAGGCCGCATTTAGAGTATTGTGTGCAGTTCTGGTCATCTCACTATAGGAAGGACGTCACGGCTTTAGAGGGGATGCAGAGGTTTACTGGAACGCTGCCTGGATTAGACGGTATGTGCAATCAGGAGAGGCTGGACAAACTTGGGCTCTTTTTTCTGGAGCTGTGGAGGCTGAGGGGTAATCTGTTGGAAGTGTATAAAATTATGAGGGACATAGGGTGGACAAGCAATATCTTTTTCCCATTATTGAGCGATCCAATACCAGAGAGCATGCATTTAAGGTGAGAGGGGGTAGGTTCAAAGAGACATGAGAGGTAAGTTTTTTACTCAATAGAGAGTGGTAGATGCCTGAAATGTGTTGCCTGATAGGGTGGTGAAGGCAAATTCATTGGGGGCTTTTAAGAGGTGCTTGGATGGGCACATGAATGAGAGGAAAATGGAGGGATATGGGCATTCTGTAGGCAGGAGGGATTAGCTATGTCGGCACAACATTTTGGGCCGAAGGGCCTGTTCTCTGCTGTACTGTTCTATGTTCTAAAGTAAATAAATATTTTGTTTGCCTTCACAGAAGAAGAAACAAAAACCCTCCTAGAAGTGGTGGCAGACTATAGGTCTGCAGTAAATAGAGAATTCAAAGAAATCAGCATTAGTAAAGTAAATACTAGTAATGTATGAGCTGTCAGTGGGGATCAAACAGCCATGAGTGCAAGCAATGGTCAGATTACATGACACACACCACAGCAGTTTACTCCCTTACAGATTGCGGCTGGAGTAATAATATTGGGGAATAAGGAAACAGCAGGGGAATTAAACATATATTTTGTCTGTTGTCATGGAAGGAACCCCCCCCCCCCCCCCCCCCCCCCCCCCCGGAAAATGGAGGCCTACAGATCTGAAGTAAATGAGGAGCTCAAAGAAATTATCACTTAAAAACACCAGTATTGGGAGAAATTAATGGGACTAAAAGCTGAAAAATCCCTAGGACACGATGACCCCCATCCTAAAGTTTTGAATAAGGTAACAGTGGAAATGAAGGATGTGCAAGTCATCTCCCAAAATTCAAGAATTGTTCCCACATATGAAGGTAGCAACTGTAACCCCATTATTTAAGAAAGCAGGGAGAGGGAAACTGGGGACCTGCAGACCAATTGGCCTGACTTCAGCAATAGGGAAAAGGCTGGGATCTATTATTAAGGAAGTGGTGAGAGATTGAACAGTATCAGTGCATTGGGGAACCTGGGTGTCCTTGTAAATGAATCACCAGTGGTTAAAATGCAGGTTTGACATTCAACTAAGAAGGCAGATAGTATATTGGCCTTAGAGACCATTAGATCGGCTATGATCTTACTGAATGGCAGAGCAGGCACGAGGGGCCGAATGACCTACTCCTCCTGTTTTTTTAGTTCTTATGCAATGGTTGTCATTTACTTGTTAGATGGGATCTTTCTCAATATCTGATGGGTGTTGCAGTTGGCAAATTGCTTCAATTGATTTACACTATGGCCCATATTGAAGAAGTCCACTGCAATGTATACAAAAGGCAGAATGAATGAGTGATCAGATTGTGGAGTACTGAAAATTTTAAACTTAAAGCATGCATTAAACCTGTTGTTGTAACTGGGCCACATTTTTTAATGTTTGCATTGCCATTGCCAACTTTTAATTGTTTGGACATTGATTAAATACAGATAAAATTTCCGTATTTCATGCTTGTTACTGATTGATAATCAGTTTGTCTTTCTCTAAATGTTATCTTTGACTTTCAATCCCATTGTAATAGATAACAGCCTAGCAGTATCAGAGGTCCCTTAGGAATCAAAAGCATACTTTCTAAATTTATGGCTTATACTAAACTTTGTGGGAGTTGGATGGTGTTACAGTTCTTGGTACTGAGGAGACCAAAACAGATTACAGGTGGACATTAATAAACTTGCAAAATGGCAAATAATAGACAGCTAGGGTTTCATACCAATAAATGCAAGGTGGAACATTTTGGTGGGAAGAATAGTGAGGTCGCATTACTTGGAAGGTATAAGTGTAGGTGAAAGAGAGGAATAAAAGGGTTATGGAATAGAGATAGACTAATCCCTGAAAGTTGTGCCACAGGTTAGCAAGGCCATCAATAAAGCAAAGCAAGTATTGGAGTTTATTTCCAGTGGGACAAAATTGAAAAGTGAAGAAGCCATGGTACCTGTCTTGAACCTTGGTTAGACTACACTTTCAGTGCTGCATACAATTCCAGTTGACACATTATAAAAAGCATATGGAAGCACTGGAGATGATTACAGGGATTATTCCAGGAACATTAGGGCACTCATATTAGAAAAGGAAGAACAGACTTGGTCTCTTTGCTCTTGAGAAAAAAGGCTGAGGGGTGACCAAATGGAGGTCTTTAAAATAGGTTTTGATAGAGTGAATTCAGAGACAATATTTGTAGTTGTGGGGAAGAGCATAAATTAGAGGGCTTCAATATGAATTGATCATCAAGAAATACATTCAGAAATTCAGAAGAAATTTATTTACCTAGAATGGTAAAAATCTGGAACCTACTACTACAGAGAGGTTGAAGCAAATAGCATAGATGCATTTCAGAGGAGGCTGGTCAGGCACATTGGACAGAAAGAAATAGATGGTAACTCTGATTAGATTTAGTTGAGATAAAATGAAAGAAGGCTCATGTGCATTAAAACTGCCATAGGGATAACTAAGTGGCCTCTTTCTGTGCTATATATACTAGTTATGATTTACCACTAACCCTGAAGAGAGTATTTCTACTCAAATTTTTGCAGGAAATGGATACTCCTACAAATCTGTTCCATGAGCATTGTACCAGTGTCCCCCTTTTGCACAGCAGATCAACATTATCTATTCCTTTCATATTTTAATAGCCTCAACCATGCTGTGTACCAGCCTTTCTTAACACAAGTAATTTTAATTCTTTGATTTAAGAACGTACAAAACAGAAGCAGGAGTAGGCTACGCATCCACTTGAGCCTGCTGTTCCATGCACGAAGATCATCACTGAGCCAATCTTGCCCGAAGCAGCACTCTTCTGCCCTCTCACAATATTCTTTGACTTCTTTGTAGTTAAAATGTCTGTCAATCTCCACCTTGAATGTATTCAATGACTCCGCTTCCATGGCTCTCTGAAGTAGAGAATTCCGAATATTCACGACCCTCTTGAAGAAGAAATTCCTTCTAATCTCTATTTTAAGTGGACAACCCTTATTCTGAAACTGTGCTTCCTAGTTTTAGATAATTCCACCGGAGACATCATCTCAAAACTCATCATGTGAGTCATCCCCTATCCATGCCACTAATATTACCTCCCATTCCTTTGTGCTCTTATGTTATGCATCTTATCGAATGCCTTCTGGAAATCCAAATATACTGGTTCGCCTTCATCCAGTCAGTTTGTTGCATCCTCAGAATTCCAGAAAATTTGTCTAACGCAATTTTCCTTTCATAAAACCATGTTGACCTCACTTGATTGTCTTTCCACCCACCTGGGACATTCTCTCTTCTCTCCTCTTCCATTGGGTAGAAGAAACAGGAGCCTGAGGGCACATACCACCAGACTTAAGGACAGCTTCTACCCCACTGTGATAAGACGATTGAACGGTTCCTTTATACAATGAGATGGACTATGACCTCACGATCTACCTTGTTGTGACCTTGCACCTTATTGCACCACACTTTCTCTGTAGCTGTGACACTTTACTCTGTAATGTTACTGTTTTTACCTGCACTGCATCAATTCACTTTGTACTAGCTCAATGTAACTGCACTGTAATGAATTGACCTGTACGATCGGTTTGTAAGACAAGCTTTTCACTGTACCTCGGTACAAATGACAATAATATACCAATACCAATATTTTCTAAATGTCTTGCTGTATTTCTGCAATATTTTATATTGCTAGTTTACTCTCATACTTTTATCTCCTTTTTCTGTAGTTATTGTTTACTGCTTTCTGAAGATTTCCCAGTCTTCTGCCCTTCCACTTTTTTTTGCGACATCAAATGCCTTTACTTTCAACTTAATGCGATCCTTCCACAGTTAGCCATGGATGGTGCATCCTTTCCATTGAAACTTGCTTTCACACTGTAATGTATCTTTGAGATTTACAAAATATCAACTTAAATGTCTGTTCTGCTCATCTTGCCCCTGAACCTATTTTCCAGTCTCCTTTAATCAGCTCTGTCCTCATACTGTTGTAATTATCTTTATGTAAGTTAAGGACACCAGTTTTAGACATGACTTCCTCAACTTCAAACTGAATTTGGAATTCTCTTAACATATACAGTATACTCTAAGAAGTCCTCTACAATGAAATTATAAGTTAGAGCTAATCTTGTAATCATTATATCCTTGTCACCAAAATTTGTTACAAATATTTCAAAGGTTCCTCAGATGTACTTGGCTTGGTAATATAATGGTTAACTTAATAGACCAATATCCAGAGGCCTGGACTGTTCATTCAGAGACATGGGTGTTAGTACTGAATTGTCATAAAGTACCATCTTCCATTCTCTCTTGATTTGGCCTGTGAGTGACTCCAGATCCACAAAAGTGGTTGACCCTTAACTGTCCCTTTGTACACTTGTGTGTGACCGTACATAATTTCTTCCTTGTTGCTGTTAGTGAGTAGAGGAGAATCTTGCATACAGAACAAAGTTTAAATTGTTTCAGTTTCAACTTCAAACCCAAAAGCTAAAACAATATTCCAAAAGTCAAACAGCTTTATTCCTTGATGGATGATCCCTACCTTTGGTTAGCATTCTTCCCATAACAACACGCGGTTGCAGTACCTTCATGTAACATTGAAATATTCTTTGTTATAAACAATGCTTGTTACCGTTACACACTCCACAACCTACTGTTATGGAAATAATCCATTGTGAGGAAAAACTATTGATCATAATGTTAATTGAACAATTAGTGGAGCTAATAAACTTGATAATCGGATAGCATGTGTTTATATCTCATGCACGTTTCATGGTATGTCAAGGAGTGCCAGCTTTTCCTGCTTTGACAAATCTTTTTTTGATTTTATACAGCCCCATAGGGTAATCCTGTACTATCAGAATCAGGATCATTATCACTGACATACGTATGTCGTGAAATTTGTTGTTTTGTGGCAGCAGTACAGTGCAAGACATATAAGTTACAATATATCTAATGCTAAACTTACTATAAGTTATAAAAATAAATAAATGGTGCAAGAGAGGAATAACGAGGTAGTAATGAGGAATAACAACTCTCTGCAGCCTCTTTCAATCTTGTGCGCTGGAGCCTCCATACCAGGTGATGATGCAACCAGTCAGAATGCTCTCCACTGTACATCTGTAGAAATTTGCAAAAGCCTTTGGTGACATACCAAATCTCCTCAAACTCCTAATGAAATAGAGCCACTGGCGTGCCTTCTTCGTGATCGCATCATTGTGTTGGACCTAAGATAGATCCTCTGAGACGTTGATGCCTAGGAACTTGAAGCTGCTCACACTTTCCACTGCTGACCCTTCGATGAAGACTAGTGTGCGATCTCCCGACTTCCCCTTCCTGAAGTCCACAATCAAATCCTTGCTGATGTTGAGTGCGAGGTTGTTGTTGCGACACCACTCAACCAGCCCATCTGTCCAGCTCCTATACGCCTCTTCATCGCCATCTGAGATTCTGCCAACAATAGTGGTATCATCGGCGAATTCCTAGATGGCGTTTGAGCTGTGCCTAGCCAAACAGTCATGAATGCAGAGAGAGTAGAGCAGTCGGCTAAGCACACATCCTTGAGGTGCGCCTCTGTTGATAGTCAGCGAGGAGATGTTGTTACCGATCCGCATTGACTGTGGTCTCCCAATAAGGAAGTCGAGGATCCAGTTGCAGAGGGAGGTACAGAGGCCCAGGTTTTGAAGCTTGTTGATTAATACTGAGGGGATGATGGTGTTGAACGTCAAGCTGTAATTGATAAACATCAGCCTGATGTATGTTTTGCTGCTGTCTAGGTGCTCCAAAGCCGAGTGGAGAGCTTCAGACACCAATTTAGCTAAACATTTCAGCTGCTGGGTGGTGGAATTATATCACAGCCATTAAACTTATTGGAAAATATTAGCTTTTAGCATTATTTACGCAGATATGAAATCACAATGCTATTAATAATAGCTTGTATTTTCAGGGTACTGATGCTGCTGTTGTTTTAGAAGTTGAAGTAAGAGAGGAGTAGAAGTTACAATATTGATTAGGGAGAACATTACGGCAGTACTGAGAGAGAATATTCCCGGGGAAATGTTCAGTGAGGCCATAAAACTTAGAAATAAGGGGATAATCACTTTGATGGGATTGTACTATAGGCCCCCCGATAGTCAGTGGGAATTAGAGGAGCATATCTGCAGGGAGATTTCAGATAGCTGTAGGAACACTAGGGTTGTGATTTTAACTTCCTTAACATTGACTAGGACTGTCATAGTGCAAAGGGATTAGATGGGACATAATTTGTTAAGACTTCTCAAGCAAAATGTAGAGAGCCCTACTGGAGAAGAGGCTACACTGGACTTTGTCTTAGGAAATGAGGCTGATGTGTCATTGGTGGAGCACTTTTGGACTTGTCCTCAAGTTAAAATCCTAAATTAGGGCAAGTCTAATTTTGATGGCATTAGACAGGAACTTGCAAAGTTTAATTGGGGGAGGATGTTAGGGGCATCTGGCAAGTGGGAGGCCAACATGTTCCTGTTAGGGTGAAGGCAAGGCTGGCAGGAGTAGGGAACTCTGGTTGATGAAGGATATTGAGGCTCTGGTCAGGAAAAAGGAGGCATGGGTCAGGTATAAGACAGCTGGGATCAAGGGATGTAGGAGTACACTTAAGAACGAAATCAGGAGGGCAAAAAGGGAATTTGAAATATCTTTGGCAGATAAGGTAAAGAAGAATCCTAATCTACAAGTATACTAAGAACGAAAGGGTAACTAGACAAAGAGTAGGTCCCCTTAAGGATCAGTGTGGTCATGTATGTGTGGAGTCACAGGAGATGTTCAGGGTTTTTGAATAAATATTTCCTATCTGTCTTTACCGTGAATGAATACTACCTGTCTGTATTTACCAGGGAAGAGAATCATGATGTCCTGAAACATATCGACATTACAAAAGCAGAGGTGTTGGTGCATAAAAGGTGGATAAATCTCTGGGGTCTGACCAAGTATATCCCAGGACCTTGTGGGAAGCAAGGGGAGAAATTGCTGGGGCCCCAGCAGATATATTTGTATCATCATTAGCATAGCTGAGGTATCGGAAGACTAGCTAATGTCATGCCTTTATTAACAAACAGCTGCAAGGACAGGCCAGGGAACGACAGGCCAGTGAGCCTAACATCAATGGTGGGCATGTTACTGGAGGGGATTCTGAGAGACAGGATCTACCTCCATTTAGAGTCATAGAGCAATACAACACAGATACAGGCCCATTGAATCCATGCCGACCCTAGGTGCCCACCCAGCTAGTCCCAGTTTCCTGTGTTAGGCCCATATCCCTCTAAGCCCTGCCCCTGCATGTACCAATCCAAGGGCTTCTTAAATGACACTATTGTACCTGCCTCAACCACTTCCTCTGGCAGCTCGTTCCATATACTCACCACCCTCTGCGTGAAAAGGTTGCCTCTCAGGTCCCTTTTAAATCTTTCCCCTCTCACCCTAAATGTATGACACCTAGTTGGTCAGGCCCTGGGGATTTATCCACCTTAATGCTCTGTAAGGCTGCAAATACCTCCTCCCTGGTAATATGAATTTCCTCCAAGACATCTCCACTTGTTTCCCTTATCTCTTGAGCAACCATGGTTTTCTCCTCAGTAAACACAGGAGAAATATTCGTTTAAAAATCCCTCCCATCTCCTGCAGCTCGAGACATAGGCTGCCCTGCTAATCTCTCAGGAGACCTACTCTCTCCCTAGTCACCCTGTTACTCTTTATATAGCTATAGAACCTATTGGGATTTTCCTTAACCTTACCTCCATCTCATACCCTATCTTTTCCCTCTTGATTTCCCTCTTAAGAATATCCTTAATCTTTTTATAGTCATCAAGGGATTCATTTGTCTCCGACCTCCTAAACCCAATGTATGCTTCCTTTTTCTTGACCACAGCCTCAATATCCCTCGTCAGCCAAGGTTCCCAAAACTTGCCAGGTTTACCCATCACCCTAACAGGAACTTGCTGCTCCTGGACTCTTGATATCACACTCTTAAAAGCCTCCCACTTGCTATTTGTTCCTTTCCCTTCAAGCTGGCTCACCCAGTTGACCTCTGCTAAATCCTGCCTAATTCCCCAAAATTAGCCCTGCTCCAGTTTAGGACCCGAACCTGCGGACCTGTTCGATCCTTTTCCATCACTATCTGAAAACTAGTAGAATTATGGTCACCAGAGCCAAAGTGCTCCCTGACTGCTACTTCCGTTAATTACCCTACCTCGTTCCCTAAGAGGAGGTCCCTCTATATATTGACTCAGGAAAGTTTCTTGGACACATTTCACAAATTCCACCTGTCCAGGCCCTTAACACTTTGAGTAATCCAGTCAATGCCAGGGAAATTAAAATCTCACACTAATGCAACATTTGGAAAGGCAAGGACTGATTAGGGGGTCAGCATGGCTTTATGCACGGGGAATCGTGTCTCATGAATTTGACTAAGTTTTTAAAGAGGTGACCAAGTGGATTGATGAGGATGGGGTGGTAGATGTCTACATAGATTTTAACAAGGCCTTTGACAAGATCCCGCATGGTAGGTTGGTCTGGAAGGTTAGATCACATAAGGTCCAGGGTGAGCTAACCAATCGGAAACAAAATTGGCTTGGTCGTAGGAGTCAGAATGTAGTAGTGGAGGGCTGTTTTCATATTGGAGGCCTGTTACTAGAAGTGTGCCCTAAGGATCAGTGCTAGATCCCAGTTGTTACTCATGTATATTAATGATATGGATGAAAATCTAATTGGGATGATCAGTAAGTTTGCGAATGACACAAAATTGGTGGTATGGTGGACAGCTAAGATGGTTATCTAAGATTACAGCAGGATCTAGAACAACTGGGAAAGTGGACAAAGGAATGGCAGATGGAACTTAACTCAGACAAGTCTGAAATGATGCATTTTGGGAAAGTAAACTAGGGTAGGACATCATCAGTTAATGGTAAGGCCCTGGGAAGTGTTGTAGAACAGGGAGACTTAGGGGTACAAGTACAAAGTTCCCTGAAAGTGGTGACACAGGGTGGTGAAGAAGGTGTATGGCATGGCCGAGGCATTGCGTACAAGAGTTGGAACATCATATTACAGCTGTACAAGATGTTGGTGAGACTGCACTTGGAGCACTGTGTGCAGTTCAGGTCATCACGCTATAGCAAGGATGTGATTCAGCTGGAGAGGGGGCAGAAAAGATTCAGAAGGATGTTGCTGGGACTGGATGGTTTGAGTTATAGGGAGAGACTGGATAGGCTGGGGTTGTTTTCTCTGGAGTAAAGGAACCTTATAGAGGATTATAAACTTATGAGGAGCATAGGTAGTAGAGTCTATATGGATTGAGCTGCTGGAGGAAATGCAGTTTTAATTACAGTGTTTAAAAGACATTTGGACAGGTACATGGATGGGAAAGATTTAGAGGGATGTTGGCCAAATGCAGGCAAATAGGACTAGCTGTGAGGTTGGGATCTTGGTTGACATGGATGAGTTGGGCTGAAGGGCCTGTTTCCATGCTGGATAACTCTGTGACACTCTATGGAGTACAGGAATCATTCCTTACCTTCAATATATTATTTCAGTTTTCCTTTCACAAGTGAATAGATGTCTGAGAAATGTTTTGTATTTTTTATCCTTGTTCCAGGACTTCACTGACAAGGCAAATACCACAGAACATTCAGATTTGCCGCTAGAAGTAGATGAAACTACCCTTTTGAATAAAAACAGTCAGAACGAGGAGCCTATCCGAAAACATCGTCATAAACTCTGGAAGATATGTGCATGCCCACCTCAAGGAATCATCGCTAGTATACTAACAAAGGGTTAGACCGTAACATGCTTTTCATTGCTAATTTTTAAAATCATTAATAAAAGCTGTATTATAAAGCCTGCATATTATATATTTATACATAAATAGAGGTTACACTATCCTTGCTATAACTCATAATTGGATTAAATGTTTCAGAGAATATAGAACAACAAACAATCTGCTGGAGGAACTCAGCAGGTTGAGCAGCATCTGTGGGAGGAAAGGAATTGTTGACAGTTCGAGTCAAAACCCTGCATCAGGACTGAGTGTGGAGAGGGGAGATGGCCAGTATAAAGAGGAGAAGGGGTGTGATGAGACAGGAGCCCAAAGTGGACTGAGGAGGGTTGTAAGATGACAGGCAGGTTGTGCCAGGCAGGGGAGGGGAGCAGGGGTGGGGTTGGAAGACAGTGGCAGGTGAATGATAGATGGAAGGAGAGGGAGGGGAAAAATCCTGAGGCAGATGGAGCAAGGTGGGGGGAGGGGAGTGTGAAGGTCGGAAACAGTTGCTGGAGGGAGGTAAGCAAGAACACAAAGGGCTGCCAGTGCTGGACTCAAAGTAAAGGAGCAGCTCCAACCCTATCTATGCCTCTTATTATTTTGTAAACTTCTCTCACGTCACCCCTCAGCCTCCAACTCTCCGGAGAAAACAATACAAGTTTGTCCAAGCCCTCCTTATAGATAATACACCCAATCCAGGCAACATCCTGGTGAACCTCTTCTGCACCCTCCTATAGTTTTGTGACCAGAACTGCACACAATACTCCAAATGTGACTTAACTCAATTTTTATACAGATGCCGCATGCCTTTCCAACTTCTATACTCAGTCCCTGCCTGATAAAGGCAGGCATGCTGTATGTCTTCTTTACCACCCACCTACTTGTATTGGCACGTGGGGAGCTATAGACTTGCACCACAAGATCCCTCTGTACATCAGTACTCCAAAGAGTCCTGCTGTTTACTGTACACTTTTCTCTTGCATTTGGTCTCCCAAAATGCAAAACCTCACACTTGCCTTAAACCCCATTTGCCATTTCTCTACCCAAATTTCTAACTGGTTTATATCCTGCAGTATCCTTTGACAATCTTCCTTACCATCCACAACTTCACGAATTTTCATACTGTTTGCAAACTTACTAATCAGACCACCCACATTTTCATCCTATATTTAATATATATACAAACAGTATGAGTGCCAGCACTGATCCTTGTGGAACACCACTGGTCACAGACCTCCAGTTAGAGAAAAACACCCCTCCACCACTACCCTCTGTCTTTTATGTCTAACCCAATTTTGAATCCAATTTATCAACTCACCGTGGATCCCATGAGACTTCATCTTCTGGACCAGCCTACCATGAGCGGACTTATCAAATGTTTTACTTAAGTCCATGTAGACAACATCCACTCATCAATCATCTTTGTCACCTCTTCACAAAGCTCCATCAGATTTGTGAGTCAGGACTTCCCCTGCACAAAGCCATACTGAGTATCCCTAATAACTCCATGCTTTTCCATGTGCATGTAAATCCTATGAGAATCTTCTCCAGTAACCACATAGACGCCACGTCCAAGAAAGCTCACCAGCGCCTCTACTTCCTCAGGAGACTAAAGAAATTAGGCATGTCTCCCTTGACATTCACCAACTTCTATCGATGCACCATACAAAGCATCCTTTCTGGATGCATCACAGCTTGGTACGGCAACCGCTCTGCTTGGGACCACAAGAAGCTGCAGAGAGTTGTGGACACAGCTCAGCATCACGGAAACCAACCTCCCCACCATGGACTCTGTCTATAGTTCTCACTGCTTCGATAAAGCAGCCAGCATAATCAAAGACACCACCCATCGCAGATGTTCTCTCTTCTCCCCTCTCCCATCGGGCAGAAGATACAAAATTCTAAAAGCACGTACCGCAGGCTCAAGGATAGCTTCTATCCCACTGTTATAAGACTACTGAATGGTTCGTTCCTCCCTTGCCTTCCTCTGTATCCTGGGATAGGTTCCATCAGGCTCTGAGGATTTACCCATTTCAGTGTTTTTCAAGACACCCAATACCTCCTGCTTAACATCGACATGGCCTAGATGGGTGGGTACCGTGGTCAGGATGGACTTGTTGGGCCAAAGGGCCTGTATCCTTGCGGTATTGCTCTATGATTCATATATCAACATATTCCTCCCTAATCTCACCATCATCCATGTTTCTCTTTGGTGAATATCAATGTGAGTATCAGGTTTTCTTATTTCCATGTTTCCATTGTAGTTTTGGTCTTCTTTATTCCTTAAATTACTGTGGGGTAGAAATTTAGCAGAGCAGAATTTCTTACACACACAACCATGCAAATCCAAAATACGAGGTCACCTTTTGTTTTGAGGATTGACCAATTTTGCTTGATAATAGAATGAAGACACACCACAGCTCTCAGCTGATGATGAGCCCATTGAGGACTTCCCAAAAATGCACTGGGCAGGAATCCTAGTGCAGCTGAAAGCTGTTCCAGCAACCCAGGCTGTGTACAGCAGAATAGTGGCAGAGCTGTCTCTGTGGTGTTTGCACTTTCTCCCTGTGACCTCATGGATTTCCTGTGTGCTCATCTTCCTTCCCCCATCCCAAAGATGTGCTCGTTAGTGGGTTAATTGACCCAATAGGGTGTAGATAAGTGGTAGAATCTGGAGGCAGTTGATGGGAATGTGGAGGGACTAAAATGGGATTAGTGTAAGAATAGTGAAAATGGGTGCTTGATTGTCAGCATGGACTCCATGCTACATGACCTATTACTCTGACACTATAGGCAGAAGTTCCACCAGTCCTCATCAGAAAATTGCTGGAGCCAAAACACAGCAGGATCTTGGGGAAGCACATGGGTAATCTGTCCAATCTGATTGTGTACCTGGCTGACATAAAACTCAGAAGTCCTGAAATAAGATTATTTGACAACTACTGATTGTGTGGGAAGACCACCTAGTAGTGTTTGTGGACCAAGGGCTAGTGGTAATTGTATGAGACCAATGTTATTTGAATTCACACAAGCCATAGTCCAGAAGCTGTTTTCATCTTTGTTGCATGGTTCTCTTGTGGAGTACTACCACAGAAGGACTCCAGGCCTGACATAATCAATCTATCGCACCTGGAGAGTCTGCATGAGGTATAACCAAGTGGTCGCTAATATTGCTCAACACCACACTTAGAACTTCATTGGTTTGTGGTGCTATTGAAATACTAGGGACCAACAAACTTGTTCTAGTATCATAAGGCTCCTTCTTGTATCAGTTCTGGTGTGCAGTGTAGACGCAAGTGGAAGGGGAGTGCAATCCACTCTCCTCTTTATACCGGCTATCTCGCCTCTCCCCTCCCGGTCCTGTGTAGGGTTTTGACCCAAAACATCAACATTTCTTTTCCTCCCACAGGTGTTGCTCGACCCGCTGAGTTCCTCCAGCAGATTGTTTGTTGCTGGTGTACAATGCTGCCCATTTCATCATGGATTCGAATAGTAAATTATGAACGAGCATAAAGCCTAGCTTGTTTTATAAGACCATTAGATATAGGAACAGAATTAGTCCATTCAGCCCATCGAGTCTGCTCCACCATTCAATCATGGCTTTTTTTTTCAACCACATTCTAATAACTTCTCCCAGTAACCCTTAACCTCCTTACCAGTCAAACATCAATCAATCTCTGCCTTAAATACACCCAGTGCTCTAGCCTCCATAGCCCTCTGTGGCAATGAATTCCACAGATTCACCACCCTCTGGCTGAAGAAATTCCTTCTCATCTCATTTTAAGGCAACGTCCCTTTATTCTAAGGCTGTGCCATCGGATTCTAGACTCTCCCACTAAAGGAAACATCCTCTCTATGTCCACTCTATCCAGCCCTTTCAGTTTACAGTAGGTTTCAATGAGATCATTTCTCATTGCTCCTCACCTCTTATGTTGAACATTTAGCTATTTTATTGCTTTGATGAGACCAGGGACTCACTTTTGGCAATACCTCCCCAGACAAACTGGATCAAAATGGAACAATAATGCATTGTGAATGTATTTAATTTATTTTTAATGTTTTTTATGATGTTACTACAATCATTTCATTACACTATGGCACTGCAAATTTACTACAGTATTAGCACCAATATTAACAATGGTAACACCATAGCCAGCATATTTCAAAAGTCTGTGTGTTTATTCGTTATTTTGTTGTCATATTATGTTCCAAAAGTAGATACAGTATAAAATCTTGTCTAGTCTTTGAATCCTTCAAAATAAGAAAATATATTCAGATTGTTGTATTAACCAGTTTTTACCATTCTTTTCCAGTGATTATGGTGATCCTACTGTGGGCTGTTGTCTGGTCAATCACAGGCCCAGAGTGCCTCCCTGGTGGTAATTTATTTGGAAATCTGATTCTGTTCATCTGTGCAGTTCTGGGAGGAAAGCTTGTGGGAATGATCAAATTCCCGAATCTGCCTCCATTACCACCTCTTCTAGGTAAGAAAATAGAAGATGTAACAATTCACTGTTCTTACCTTTGGGTTGTAAGCTACCCTAGCAGAATATGAGGTGATGTTCTTCTAGTTTGTGTTTGGTGTCACCATGGCAGTGGAGAAGGGAGAGGACAGACAGGTCGGTGTGGGAATGGGGAGGGCAGTTGAAATGACATGCAACCGAAAGCTAAAAATGGCTGTTCTGGACCAATTGCAGACGCTCCGCTAAATGTCCATTTAATCTATGCTTGATCTAGCTGGGGTTGAGGAGGCTTCATCAGGGGCACTAAATGCAATAGACCAAGTTGAAGGAGGTGCATTTGAATCTCTGCCTCACCTGGAAGGGCCGTTTAGGCCCCTGGATAGCGGTGAGGACAAAGGTCTTTTCTTAGAGCCCTGCACACTCTAGGTTTTCAAAAGTCTGAGGTTTGATTTGATATCTTTATTAGTCACATATACATTCAAACACACAGTGAAATGTATCTTTTGTGTAGAGTGTTTTGGGGGCAGCCTGCAAGTGTCGCCACACTTCTGGCATCAAAATAGCATGCCCACAACTTCCTCACCCGTACGTCTTTGGAATGTGGGAGGAAACCGGAGCACCCGGAGGAAACCCACACAGACATGGGGAGAACGTACAAACTCCTTACAGACAGCGGCCAGAATTGAACCCGGGTCGCTGGCGCTGTAATAGCGTTACGCTAGCCGCCACGGTACTGTGGATTCCATGATATTATTCCAGCAGGAGAACTCTCTCTAACATACTGGCCAATATTTACCCTTCAACAGGAATCACATGAACAAAAATATGTTTGTGGGATCGTGCTATGTGCAAACTGGTTTTGAATTGCTTTTCTGAAATTGCAACATCATCTTCACTTCTAAAGTACTGGGTTAAAAAGGTCCCTCTCAGCTCCCTTCTAACTCTTATCCCTTATCCTAAACCTATGTCCTCTAGTTTTATTCCCCTGTGATATGGGGAAAAGTTTCCTGCAGTCTACCCTATCTATATACCTCATAATTTTATATACATCAGCCATGTCCCCTCTTAACCTCCAGAGAATTCATTCCTAGCCTCCCCAGTCTCTCCTCATAACTGAAACGCTCCATCCCAGGCAATATCCTGGTGAATCTCCTCTATACACTCTCCAGCGATATCACACCTAGTGTGCTGACCAGAACTGCATGAAGTACTCCAGCTGAGTCTAGTTTTGAATCCAATTTGGCAACTTTCCCTGGATCCCATGGGCCCCAACCTTTTGGACCACTCTCCTATGTGGGGCCTTGTTGAAGGTCTTATTTAAGTCACATCAGCTGCCCCACCCTCATCAATGCACTTTGTTACCTCCTCAAAAAATTCAATCAGATTGGTCATGCAAGATCTGCTCTTGACACAGCCATGCTGGCTATCTTTAATTAGTCTTTGCCTTTCCAAGCAATCATTAATCCGGTATCAAGAATAGTTTTTCAATAGCTCCCTTACTGCTGAACTTAAACTCACAGCTCTATAATTACCAGGCTTTTCCCTGCTGCCTTTCTTGAAAAAGGGACCACATTTGCCATCTGCCAGTCATCTGGTACCTCACTTGTGGCCAGTGAGATGTAAAAATCTCAGCCAAAGCTCCAGCAATCTCTTCCCTTGTCTCCCATAGCAGCCTGGAATAAATCCCACCCAGACATGGGGATTTATCCACCTTCAGCTCTGCCAAGGTATTGAATACCTCTATTTTTGGAGAGATGCACTAGAGAAGGAGACTTGCATTTGCACTACTTTTGTTGGCCATAAGTATCCCAAACTTTGATTCATAGCAGTGTTTGCTGTAAGATTTAACACAACAGATGTTTAATCTGTAATATATTTTCTTTGCACTTTTGTGCCTGTATGTGTATTAGGAATGCTGCTTGCTGGATTTGTTCTCCGAAATATTCCTGTGGTCAGTGAAGCTATTTACATTGACTACAAGTGGTCATCATCCTTGAGAAGTATAGCACTTGCGATTATTCTCACCCGAGCTGGACTGGGGCTAGACGCAAAGGTATGATCGATGTGTCCTGCACCTCCATTTACCACATGTAAAACCAAACAGGGTTATTCAGATTAGCTATTTTTCATTTACTGTTGTACTGGTGCAATCTCTGATAGCTGATCTTAACCAGTGTTGCCTTGGTATTCATGGCCAGAGAAAGGAATAGAGCAGATGAACACAGGAAATAGGAGCAGTGGAAGGCAACTTGTGTCTACTCCGTCGTATCTCTTACCTTGCCTGCACCAGCTCTATATCCCTTAATCCTCTTATCTGTCAATGTCTATCAAATGTACTTAGTAATTGAGCACTGACAGTCCTCTTGGGTACATAATTCAAAGATTTGCTATCCATTGTGTGAAGGAATTTCTTCTCACCTCTCTCACAATCTTCACATAATATCCCATCTGCTATGCCCATTCGCTTAGCCTACCTCTATCCCCTGAAGACTTCCTGCATCCTCCTCACCTAGCTTTATATCATCAGTAAACTTGAATGTATTACACTTGATCCCCTTATCTAAATCATTAACATAAGTTGCGAACAGCTGGCACCCCAGTACCAAGTCTGCGTCATCCCACCAGTCACACCCTCCCAACCTGAAAATTGCCAGTTATTCTTATTCTATTATCTGTCGGTTAACCAATCCTCAATTAGTGCCAGTGTATTAACCCTTCCCATACAACGTGCTCTAATTCTGAGGAATCATCTCTTGTGTAGCACCTTATCGAAGGTCTGAAATCCCAAATATACCATATCAACCCATTCACTCTTATCTATTTTGCTAGTTACATTTTCAAGAAATTCCAACAGATTATTGAATGTGATTCCCTTTTATTTGACACTGCCCAATCCTATTATTATCTAAGTACCCTATTGTCATTTCCGTAGTAGATTCCAGCATTTTCCCTATTACTGATGTCAGGCTAACTGGTTTATAGTTCCCCGTTTTCTATCTCCCTTCCTCCTTAAATATCGGGATAACATTTACTATCTTCTAATCTGTGGGACATTCCAGAATCTATGGAGTTTTGGAAGATGGCATCTAGTGCTTCTGTTATCACCAAGTTCATCTCTTTCAAAACCCTAGGGTACAGATCATCAAGTCCTGGGTTTATCTGGCAGCAGTTCTCAGCCAGATAACGTGTAGCATTCTTTAGAACATAGAACATTACAGCACAGTACAGGCCCTTCGGCCCACAATGTTGTGCTGACATTTTATCCTGCTCTAGTATCTATCGAACTCTTCCCTCCCACATAGCCCTCCATTTCTCTATCATTCATGTGCCTATCTCAGAAATGTATCTGCTCCCACAATGTCTGCAGGCAATTTGTTCTACGCACCCACCAATCTGTAAAAAAAAACTTACCTCTAACATCCCTCTTATATCTTCCTCCAATCACCTTAAAATTATGCCCCCTTGTGTTAACCATTTTCACCCTGGGAAAAAGTCTCTGACTGTTCACTCGATCTATGCCTCTTATCACCTTATACACCTCTATCAAGTCACCTCTCATCCTCCTCCTCTCCAAAGAGAAAAGTCCTAGCTCGCTCAACCTATCCTCATAAGACGTGCTCTCCAATCCAGGCAGCAACCTGGTAAATCTCCTCTGCACCGTCTCTAAAGCTTCCACATCCTTCTTATAATGAGGCAACCAGAACTGAACACAATACTCCAAGTGTGGTCTGACCAGAGTTCTATAGAGCTGCAACATTATCTCGCAGCTCTTGAACTCAATACCCCAACTAATGAAGCCCAACATACTATATGCCTTATTAACAACCCTATCAACCTCTGCGGCAACCTTGAGGGACCTATGGACGTAGACCCCAAGATCCCCCTGTTCCTCCACACTACTAAGAGTCCTGCCATTAACCTTGCATTCTGCCTTCAAATTCAATTTTCCAAAGTGTATCACATCACACTTTTCTGGGTTGAACTCCATCTGCCACTTCTCACCCCAGGTCTGCATTCTATCAATATCCTGTTGTAATCTACAGCAACCTTCTACACTATCCACAACACCACCAACCTTTGTATCATCTGCAAACTTACTAACCCACCCTTCCACATCCTTATCCAAGTCACTTATGAAAATCACAAAGACCAGGGGTCTCAGAACAGATCCCTGCGGAACACCACTGGTCACCAACCTCCAGGCAGAATATGCTCCATCTACCACCACCCTCTGTCTCCTATAAGCGAGCCAATTCTGAGTCCACACAGCCAAGTTTCTCTGGATCCCATGCCTCCTGACTTTCTGAATGAGCCTTCCATGAAGAACCTTATCAACTGCCTTACTAAAATCCATGTACACCACATCCACTGCTCTACCTTCATCAATGTGCTTTGTCACATCCTCAAAGGATTTAATCAGGCTCATGAGGCACGACCTGCTCCTCACAAAGCCATGTTGACTGTCCCTAATCAGCCTATGCTTCTTCAAATGCCCATAAATCCTGTCTGTAAGAATCTTCTCCAGTAATTTGTCCACCACTGAAGTAAGACTCACTGGTCTGTAATTCCCAGGGTTATCCCTACTCCCTTTCTTAAACAAAGGAACAACATTTGCCACCCTCCAATCATCTGGCACTACTCCTGTAGCCAGTGAGGACGCAAATATCATTGCCAAAGGCGCAGCAATCTCTTCCCTCACTTCCTGTAATAGCCTTGGATAAATTTCGTCTGGCCCCAGTGACTTATCTATCCCAATGTTTTTCAAAAGTTCCAACACATCCTCTTTCCTCACATCGACATGCCTTAGCATATCAGCCTGTTGTATGCCATCCTCATAATCATCAAGGTCTCTCTCACTGGTGAATACTGAGCAAAGTATTCATTAATGAGCTCCCCTACCAGGCACATGTTTCCCCTTTTATCCCTGTTCGGTCCTAACTCTGTGTCCAATTAGTAATACATCATCATTTCCACCATTGTTCGTAGAAACTAATTCAAAACCTGCCATTTCCATCATTAACACTCATTCATTCTGATTCAAACAGTTCAGGTTACTGTCTACTTAAAATGCTTTACTTTTTCATTTAGCATTATTTCTAAGCTTTATTTCAGAATCCTTGTCACCTTCTCCCTCCATTCTTCAATACTGCCAATTGCAGACACAGAGCAGCCTTGTTATCAACCTTCTGATCTATGAACCCCTATACCTCAAGATGCTCCACTCGTTCTTGAAGCTTGTGTACTTGAATACCATTCATTTAGTATTTTCATATTTTTCACAGTTAACCTATAATCTAATTTACTATATTTTAACCCTCTCATTTTGAATTAAGGATCTACTTTTATTGTTAAACTTTATCTTTTTGAAGTCTAGTCTCCAAATTTAGGTACTCTTTATTTTCCTTTTCATTTCTTCCATGTAACCTTAGCATGATTGCTGTTTTCCAACTGTGCTGCCCTGGGAGCAGCTCCTGCTCACAAGGCTTGGTTGAAGAGTTCTCCCAGCTCTGATTCACAGTCAAGTTGCCTGAAGCAACAGTAAGAACACCATGAGCAACAAACTATGTGCTGGAGGAACTCAGCAGATCGAGCAGCATCTGTGGAAGGAAAGAAATTGTTGACATTTTGAGTCAAAACCCTGCATGAGGAGTCCTGGTGCACGGTTTCGCCCCTAAATGTCGACAATTCCTTTCTTCCCACAGATGCTGCTCGATCTGCTGAGTTCCTCCAGCATATTCCAGCATCTGCAGTCTCTGGTGTCAGCAAGAACACCACCATCCCTCAGAGGGTTAATATTGAGCCTATTGTCCTTGTTATGCTTGGATTGATATTTTTCTCTATCTTAGTTATCACATTCTTTTATTATTAGGCTCTTAGGAAATTGAAGGCTGTGTGTCTCAGGCTAGCATTTGGCCCCTGTCTTGTTGAAGCGTGTGTTTGTGCTGTTCTTGGACACTACCTACTGAATCTACCCTGGTCTTGGAGTTTTATTCTGGGGTAAGTACTTCTCAAAAATTAGACTGGGTGAAAGCTACAAATACTGAATTCCAGATAATTTTCTAAGGAATTTATTTTAATGTTCCAGTAACGTGGTGTTTAATTTAATAATTGCTTTTCTCGGAAGCAAAAGAATAAGTACTTAGAAGCACAGGGACCACGTAATATTTTCCTTTCAGAATTCTAGAAGTTTATGACAGAGAAAGCAGCCTGTCATAAAATATATAATGGACTTAGTATTCCAATTGAAATTTTAAAGTGCAGTTATGTTTTATAATGGTTTTTCTTACATAATTGAAACTCATCAAATGTATTTGCAAAAGCAAAACAGTTGAGATAATTGTCTACAAGTTAATTCAACCTAATGTGCACTAATGGCTTTGTGTTCATTAATGCACAAGAAGGAAGTAAACTAATTAGAACCATATTTGTGAATCTTAGCAGCTTGGATGTTGTGGCAGCAATGACAATGAAATTGTCAATGTTTAGCATGGAATCCACAAACTGCCGTCAGTACGTTAGTCCTCCCCTACAGATTGCTCTGTTTGCAGCATTTGTCACAGCAGTCAAGTGAAACACCACAACTAATGTGAATTGGAACTACCAATGTGAACTATGAAATACTTGCTGAGTTTTCAGTACCATCTTAGCAATAATTCTGGGGACCAAAAAAAAAATCTTAGATATGATTTTGTAATTTGTCATGGAAATTCAGATATGGAGTCATAGAGTTACGACCACCATGCCTATCTATACTAATCCCACTTGCCTGCATTAATTCCATCTCCCTCTGTGCCCTGCTCATTCAAGTACCTGTCTAGATGCCTCTTAAATGTTGTTACTGTTCCTGCCTCCACCTCCTCCTCTGGCAGCTCATTCCAGATACTAGCTACTCTTTGTGTGAAAAATTTACCCCTCAGATTCCCTTTAAACCTCCTCCCTCTCACCTAGATACCCCTACCTGGGAAACAGACACTGGCTATGTATGCCTCTCATAATTTTATATCAGTCACCTCTCAGTCTTCTTCCTCCAGGGAAAACAGACCCAGCCTATCCAATGCAAAAAAAATACAAGGTGTCAGAGGAACTCAACAGATCAGGCAACATCTGAGGAGGGAAATAGTCAATGTTTTGGGTCAAGACCCTTAATATGGACTATCCACTTGCCTCCAAAGATACTGCCTGACATGCAGAGCCTCCAGCATCTCTTTTTTTGCTCCAGATTCCAGCATCTGTAGTCTTTTGTGTCTCCAGCCTATCCAATCCCTTCTTATAACTCAAGTCTTCCAAACCAAGCAACATCCTTGTGAATCTTATCTGCATGCTCTACATCTTTCCTTAGTGTTTGAACCAGAACTGCACACAATACTCCAAGTGCGGCCTGGCCAATGTTTTGTACAACTGTAACAAGATGTCCCAACTCTTGCACTCAGTGTCTCAGCCAATGAAAGCAAGTGTGCCATACACCTTCTTCACCGCCCTGACTACCAGGGAACCATGTACCCCTCAACAATATTCACCAGGGCCTTGCCATTCACTATGGGCAATTTTAAAATAAAATTTGTTAATTTAAATGAAAACTGAAATAGAAGATTCCTAAAGGCAATGAAATTAAAATTAAAGGGAAACAAATAAAACTGCAGATGCTGGAATCTAAAACAAAATGAAAGCCCCTTTAATGTTAAACAAAAACAGAACTGCTGGAAGAACTCAGGCAATTAAGCAACATCTGTGGAAAGAAAAAAAAGCTAATGTTTGGATCAGGAGATTCTTCCTCAGAACTGGGAAAGAGTCGTCAGTTCCGAGAATGGGTCTCTGACTGGAAACATTAACTGGTTTCTCTTGTCACAGATGCTGCTTGACTGGCTGACTTCTTCCAGCATTTCTGCTTTTGTTTAAAATTAAAGGGGCTTTCATTTTTCTCAGTTTCATATAAAAATCATTTGGAAGGTATGAGAAATAAAAGGCATCCAGCTCTTAATCCTCAGCCAGTTCTCCTGTTTCTGCTCAGTCTCCATTAATTTCAGACAACAAGAGAAATGGGCCAGAGTCCAAAGCACCACCTTGTCATTGCTGTTTCCATGTATGAGGGGATCCAGTGGAGAGGCCAAGGGGGAACTGTTGTAGGTTAAGTGATCGATGGTTGTCTCTGAGCAAGTATCTCTGAGCAAGAACAGGAGGGGTCCTTCAGTCCCTTGTTTCTGCTCTGCCTTTCACTAAGATCACAACTGACCTTTTAACTCAAGCACTTGTGTAAACAAATCCCATATTCTCTGCTTCGCTTAAAAAATATATTGATCTCTGTTCACGTTCATATACTCAGCAATGGATCCTCCACAGTCTCTGGGTTAAAGCATTCTGAAGAGCCACTATCCTCTGCTTGGGAAAAGAAGTTCTTCTCATCTCTATCCCTCCTTTGACCATACTCTGAAACTTGCCAAAGTGCCCATGTAATTTCTTGTTGTCAGTGATTAGTTCTGATTAAGTGGTTGTCTTGAATATGATGTCAGGTTTTATGTTGATAATTGTACAATGTAGGATAATTCAGAGGTCTCATCAATTGTGGAATCTCTTTCAAGGGGTGAAAGTGAATACTTATAGCCTTTCAAAACAATTCAGCTTCCCAGAAATCAGCTTGAAATTATTTTAATTTGTTCAAGATAAGTACTTACTCAACTAACTTGTTAAATGCTCTAAATGTTGCAATCTTCCTTTTCCCAGGTTTGTGATTGGTGCAGTATCTCCTGCTGTGGTTGTCCCATGCATGTTGCTCCTTCAGAAAGAACGCTATGGGGTGGAGAAGGGAATCCCAACACTACTAATGGCTGCAGGTAGCTTTGACGATATCTTAGCCATTACAGGCTTCAACACATGTCTTGGGATAGCCTTTTCATCAGGTATGTTATAGTGAACAAAGACTTGTTAGCTGTTACACAGAGGTCACATACAGCCTCAAACTCCCATACCTTGGCGGTCAAAGCCACAGTAATTCAGGCATTTGTGTTCCTTTTATTTCCAGTTTGCTTGTTTTGAATTTTTTGACAATTGATATTTGGAAATGGTTGTCTTTAACATTTAGCTTTATTGGTGGATTTATTCTAAACTATGCACCAGGTCATTATTAGCAATGTCAGGTATTTGTAAATTAATCAGGCTGGTGGAGTGGACAAAAATCAAACTCTCAGAGGAACTCTGCGGGTGAGGCAGCATCTCGGAGGCGGAGGGATGGTCAACATTTCAGGTCGGGATCTGCAGATACATGGCAGATGAAATTTAATGCAGAGAAAGGTGAAACCTATATTTTGATAAGGAGATCGAGAAGATGCAAGATAAACCAGAGGGCACAATTGTATAAGGGTACAAGAACAGGTGGATGGAGAAGGGGCAGGGGAAAGGGAACTCATGCTCTGTATTGTAGTGTCTCAGTTTTGACATTTACCTTACAATTAGGAATTGGCTTGCATGTAGAAAGCAGAGGGTTGTGGTGGAAGGAATGCCCTCAGATTAGAGGGCAGTGACTAGCGGTGTCCCGCAGGGATCGGTTCTGGGACCTCTACTTCTTGTGATATTTATAGATGACTTAGAAGAGGAGGTGGAGGGCTGGGTTAGTAAGTTTGCGGACGACACTAAGATCGGCGGTGTTGTGGATAGTGTGGAGGGCTGTCGGAGCTTACAGAGGGATATTGATAGGATGCAGAGCTGGGCTGACAAGTGGCAGATGGAGTTCAATCCGGAGAAGTGTGAGTGGTACACTTTGGAAGGACAAACTCCAGGGCAGAGTACTGGGTAAATGGCAAGGTACTTGGCAGTGTGGAGGAGCAGAGGGATCTGGGGGTTCATATTCACAATTCATTGAAAGTTGCCTAACAGGTGGAAAGAGCAGTTAAGAAGGCCAATGGGATGTTGGCTTTCATAAATTGCGGGATTGAGTTTAAGAGCCGCGAGGTGATGATGCAGCTTTACAAAACTCTAGTTAGGCCACACTTAGAGTACTGTGTTCAGTTCTGGTCGCCTCATTATAGGAAGGATGTGGAGGCATTGGAGAGGGTGCAGAGGAGATTTACCAGGATGCTGCCTGGATTAGAGAGTATTGAATATGAGGAGAGGCTTAAGGTGCTAGGGCTTTATTCACTGGAAAGGAGGAGGATGAGAGGAGACATGATAGAGGTATATAAAATATTGAGAGGAATAGATAGAGTAGACAGTCAGCGCCCCCTTCCCAGGGCACCAATGCTCAAGACGAGAGGGCATGGCTTTAAGGTTATGGGTGGGAGGTTCAGGGGAGATGGCAGGAGGAGGTTTTTCACCCAGAGAGTGGTTGGTGCATGGAATGCACTGCCTGGGGTGGTGGTGGAGGCAGATACATTGGACAGTTTCAAGAGCTTGTTGGATAGGCATATGGAGGAATGTGAGATAGAGGGATATGCGGGAGGAAGGGGTTAGGTAGTGTGAGGGTGGTTTGATGGACGGCACAACATGGTGGGCCGAAAGGCCTGTTTTGTGTTGTATGGTTCTATGGTCACCCTCAAATTTTCTAATGAACCATAATCCAATTTTTTGTGTACGTAATTTGTCATGCAAATGTAATAAAAAGACTTCACCATTTCATAATTTGAATGACAACCTTGTAAACTGACAAAACCTTTTGTTTTGATTATGTTGTTGTCAAATGTAAGCTATTAATTATTTGTACTAGCTGCAACACGGAACATCATTTGTGCTAAGCCATTGAAACACCATGTGCAATAGAGCCAACAACTGGATCATATCAAAGCTCTGTGGAACCATAGGTGTCAAGAGATATTGAGGGTTGAATAAAAAAATGGAAGTATTGGGCACGTATAGAAAGTTTAGGGGTTTATTAAAGAAATTAGGAGGGCAAGATGGGGAAACGACTGTCACCAGTTGACAAGATTTTACCCAGAGAGTGCTCAGAATCTGGAAGGGATTGGTGAAGACAGGTTCTCTCATAACATTTCATAAACATCTAGACCAGCACTTAAATCACCAAGGCAAGAAAGGCTACAGACCAGTAGCTGATAAATGTTTGGTTGGCACACAAAATGAAAGCTTTTCACTATATCTTAGTTATGTGTGACAAGAATAAACCAATAACAACACCAAATAGGATTACTATAGGTGGGTACATGATGGCTGACAGCCACACATTGGGCTGAAGGGCTGTTTCCATGTTGTATGGCTCTATGGCCTGCTTCTGCTCCCTTATCTTGTGATCTTGTGACTTAAATGCTTTTAAATTAACACAAATTTGAGAAATAAAAGTAGCCAGTACCTGTCCTTCTCTCTGCAGCTAATTTTCTGCATTAAAATCAGTATTCGCTGAATGTGTCAGGTTAATCTGACCCATCGTAGTGAGCAACATTTCCCAGTTAACTGAAACATTAGCTGTATTGTTCTGTCCACAGTGGCTGCTTAACCTGCAGTGTTTTCTGCTTAACCGTCATACCTTGCTTTTAGGTGTTTGGAATTACATTCCCTGCCTTTATTTCATTGGACACCCACACCTGCTCCATAAATGAGCCCCACATGTATGTGTGTGCAAGTCTAATGCATTGGTGAACATGGCTAGCCAAAATCAAGTAGAAGGCCTCTGCAATCAATGTTCCTTCTGTTTCTTGGACTAAGTAAACCTAAATAAATATTGGCCATTTCTTTGTATTTTGCTTACCTGTTCAAATTGGGTACCCATGGGCCATAGAGCTGTTTGTGCATATATTTTTAAAGTTGAAATGGACACATTTTTGCTTCCTTCTGCTGTCTGTTTCAGAATATTGCTGTTTTAGCATTATTCCCTAGGTTTCTTGCCGAGGAGGTCATTGACCCACTGTGCAAAAGTATTTTCTGCTGTTTATTGCTTTTATTTGACAAAACTAATGATTTGCACAAACTTGTAGCTAATGTGTGTGTTAGCTGAAATAACTCGGCTCCACGTGAGCATTCAGTTGGGACAGGAATCTAGTATCTTGGGTCTGGAGGACAAACAGGAATTTAAGACGAAAAGAAGGGCAAGTGGAGGTGATCAAGTAGTTCCCAATTTGCATTTATATGGTGTCTTAACACATAATATCCAAAAATGTTTCACGGAAATGTGGTTGGGCGTTATATGGTGTCAAACCATGCAGACAACAGATGGGCAGCAGTGGGATTTTAATCCCAGAACTTCTGCCCTAGATTGCTGAAGCCATGGCTGTCATTGGTGCTAATGTGCAAGAGGTCAGAGTCCAGGAAAAGTCAGAGAGGTTTTGTGAAAGGGAATTATAGTTGACCAATTTATTGGAGTCCTTTGAAGAAGTGGTGGAGATGGAAGTGTGAACAGGGATGCAGAGGTAGCAGCCCCTTTGGAATGCTGAAAGGGAAGGGGAAGGAAAGGGAGGTGTGTCTGGTATTCAAGTTTATGACGATGGCAGAAATTGCATGGAATGTGGAGGCTGGTGGAATGGAAGGTGAACAAAGGGGAACCCCATCCTTGTTTTGAATGGAAGGGTGAGAGCAGAAATGCAGGAAATAACGTGGTTGAGAGCCCTGTCAACAAGGACTGTTCTGTGTAGGCGGCAAAGAGACAGGCATACTTGTGCCCATGCGAGTTCCCATAACTATACCTTCGATTTGGAGAAAGAAGTTGTTCAACGTACAAACAGGTTTAGCCAGACAAATGAGGGTGGTAGTTGAGGGGGTGCTGGTTGGCTCTCTGCTCCAGAAGACAATAGGAGCGAGAGTAGGCCACTCAACCCTTCTAGCATGCCCTGCCATTCAATATGATCATGGCTGAGGTGCCCCAGGCCTCGCCTCCTCTTCTGCGAAGGAAGTGAAGCTCCCTCAGACCACCATGGTGTGGAATGAGGCACTGAGGCATTGGACATCTTTGATGAAGATGGATCTGTTGGGACCAGGGAACCGAACTCCTTCAAAGTGGCAGAGGGCATGGGGTGTCATGGATGTTAGTGGGAAGGGTCTGGACAATCAGGTGAATAGAAGCAGGCAGTATGACCTCTCATGCCCGCTGTGCAATTCATAAGGTCATGGCAACATTTCTGCATGAACTCCACTTCCTCCACCTATCCTATAACCATTGATTCATTTATTTAGTGTCCAGAAATCCACTGACCTCAGTCTTGATTGTATTCATTGACTGAACATCTATAGCCGTCTGGCTGGTGAGGATACAAGGCCAACCCTCTGTAGTATAAACTGGGCATTTGGGCTGAAAGGCAGAGTTAGGTTTTGTAGGACATAAGGAATAAGAGCAAGAGGAGACTGCGTGACTCGATGGAACTGCTCTCAATTTCAATAAAATCAGTCGGTCTCGACAATTTTGTGCCTGATTTTAGAACATAGAACAGTACAGCATGGGAACAGGCCCTTCGGCCCACATTGCCTGTGCCAACCATGATGCCAATTTAACTAATTCCACCTGCCTGCGCGTGGTCTATATTCCCCTGCCTACTCATGTGCCCGTCTGAATGCCTCTTAAATGCCACTATCGTATCTACCTCCACAACTTTCCCTGACAGCGCATTCCAGACACCTACCACTCTCTGTGTAAAAACACTTGCCTTGCAAATCTCTTTTTTTACCTTAAAGCTATGCCCTCCAGTATTTGACATTTCCACCCTGGGGGAGAAACTCTGACTGTCTACCCTATCTATGCCTCTTATAATTTTACATACTTATATCAGGTCTGCCCTCAGTCTTAAGGGTAAGGTGATTAAATTTTGTAATTTTTAAGACGTGTATCCAAAATACCACATTTATAATTTTAAGCAGAGGGGAGAATTATTGAGATCTAAAATATGACATTAATATTTAGGGAAGAATTCATGTTTGAAACATCACAGACCCCAAAATAAATTTAAGTGCCTCGATGCATTTTCCTATCAATATTTGGAAAAACTGATTTTTTTTAAATAAGCAACTGAAAAGGAAATTGTTTATAGATTACATGTTCTAAAGAAAATTATAATGTGTAATTTATATTGTAAAACTATTATCGATTGAAAAGTCCCAACTATGCGGCTGATTCTGCTGTTAATTTTGGTTTTCAAGATATGTATAATTTGGAACTGAGCTAATTGAATCCCACTTGTTTCCCAAGGTTCAATGATTTCCAATATACTCAGGGGATTCCTTGAAGTTCTCATTGGGGTGGCAGCAGGAGCTGCTATTGGATTGTTCCTTCGATATTTTCCTAGCAGGGACCAGGTAATGTGAAACAGTTTGTGTTGTTATAATCCTGTAAAATAATATTACAGTCATTATGTAACCATGTTAAGAAAAGAGATCACAACTGGAGAAGCAGGTATCATTACTGAAGGTAAATTAGATATGGAACTGTAGTTATTTATCAGTGTTACTCTTAAAATAATTAAGAGTTTGCAGCATAGCTTTTCTGAAGCTTTATGGTTCTGTTTACTCTTCAGAGACCATAATGATGAGCCAGCCATTCCTTCCTCTGTAAGTGGAGACAATATAAAAAACTTACTACCTCCTGAGGACATGTTACACTGTTATAACAAAAAGCTGCTAACAAAACTTGTGTTATTTTAAATGTTGAAGGTCTTCCTGCATCTCTCTGATAAAGACAATCAAACAGGGTCAATGTGGTTTATGAAATGGTTTGATAAAATCTGCTTGAGTTCTTTGAGGATGTAACAAAAAGTTTGGATAAAGGGGAGCCAGTTGTGGTTTATCTGTATATACAGAAACACTTTATAAGATGCCATATAGAAGTTACTACACAATACAAGGACACAGGATTGGGGCTAATATATTGCCACGGATAGGTGAGTGGCTAAATAGCACAAAAGAGAGTCAACAAGAATGGGCCATTTATAAATTGGTAATCATTAACTTAGGATGTGACAGGAATCAGTTCTGGGCTCTCAGCTACGTACATGGATTATGGGATATTGTACGGTAGCCAAATTTGCTGATGATACAAAGATGAGTGGGTTAGTGAGTTGTGAAGCGGACACAAGAAACTGCAAAGGTATATGGACAAGTGAATGGGCAAGAATTTGACAGATGGAAATGTAATGTGGGAACGTGTGAGGTTATCTTCTTCAGAAGGAAGAATGAATAAACATCCAAGGTTGGATAACCATGATCTTATTTTGCGGCGGAGCAGGCTTGAAGGGCCAGTTGGCCTTCTCCTGTTTCTTATGTTCTCATGCTTCGTTGTGTTGTTTTTGCTTAGACTAAGGCATGATGAGCTTTTTCCTCCAGTGTAATTAGGGAAATAAAGCAATTGTAATGTTCAATCACTTTAATTCTCTATCTCACCCTACTTAGTCCTCTCTGTCATCAGCCTCTGAGACTGTTCCAACAAAGCCCTATGTACAATCTAGAATTAGGACCTCATTGTTTGACTAGGCCGCTTACAGCTTTCTGGACTCAACATTGTGATTGCACTTTACAATGAACAGCATTTATGCCTTATGCTCTGGTAACTAGAATTATTCTGCATTAATACCTCGAGAGTAACCTACTGTTCCTTTGCTACCCCTCACCTTCCCTCCAACTTCTTTCACCTTGCACTAACACCCTTTTTGTCATTAAATCACTCCAGCCTTCCCCTCTCTCAGATGGTGTTCCCTCTGCTTCGCTGACCCTCCCTCCTTTAGTCTGCACCTTAAAACTTGTCTAATCTGCAAGTTCTCACACTTCTGATGAAATGAGGGTCTTGGATTTGAAACATAAGCACTGGACCAGGCCTACTGCCTGGAATCAGTGCCCCTTTGCCGGGGTCTGATGCAGAGAGCCTATCTCATTGATGTTCTGCATCCACAAGCCAGGTAGTATTTCCACCATTTTCTGTTTTTATTTCTGATTTCCAGCATCTACAGTATTCAGCTTTTGTAGGAGGTTCAAAGTAGAATTGGTATCATGTCGTGAGAATTTACAATGATATCTTGCAGGAAAGATGTGTCCTTGATATACCCCATAAGTATCCCAAAAATTTTCCCACAAATGTAAGGGATTGTGGAATGCACCGTGGACTGTGAATTCTCAAAACATGCAGGACAATGTACGTCACTTCACCATTTGCTGTGCACGGGATCACCTTGCCCATGCTACTTCTTTAAAATTATTGGAATTGCAGACTCATACAGAAAGTTAAGACTTGTAATTAACAGTGCAATTGAGTCTAAGCATCTGATTTGTTAGTACACTGCTATTCAGCCTCTAGGCCAGAATGTGAACAATTTTAACTATTCAATTTCATTCCTACAGGTAGCCAATTGATAAGGATTTGAATAATGGCAAGCTTTCACATTTTTTCTTATTTTTCAGTATCCCTTATTTTCTCTTTTAACCTAGTCATTCTTTCCCCTCTCTATATTTCCCTCTGAATCTAAATTATCCTTTTTCTCCATTCTTCCTCTTTCTTAATTGGTTAAAGAGAGTTGATGAAAACATAATGAGCCCTACAGTTAACTGAGGTCCCAGGTGTGTCATTACCCTTGCAGAACCATCATGACCTGGTACTTCCAACGGGTTACCTTGCACTTCCAACGGGAAAACACTTTCAAGCTGAAATGTGGTGTAAGGAAATCTAACAGGTCACAAATTCTGCACTCCAACAAGATTCATCCCCTTGTGCTTAAAAATACCTATAAGTTTGTAATGGCCCAGAATTTGCAATGAGAATAATGAAGAAGCTGTCAGCACTCACCTTTATAATGGAGGATTTCTGATGGCAGCTTCTAGGATATGCACATATACAGTTTAATGCAGAAATCCAGAAGTTACTGGTGGTGGTGGTCAACAATGCAATCAGCATAGGATCAGTGGATTAATGTAAACTGTTATGTCATTATTTTTGTTGGAAAATTCACTTACTGGAAAAATATTGCTAATATTATTCTTTGTTGAATGGAATGGAATTTTGTTTTCAAAGGTGTGCTGAGCTATGATTACTACAGAGTATTCTGTCAGGAACCAAAAAACTAATTTAATGTGTGTGGAATCTAATTCTCTCTGAATAATTATTCCGCAATTCCATGCATTATAAAATTACATTTTTAAAGTATCCACCTTAATCCACGAGTTAGTCTCAGAAAAGGTGTTTGAAAAATTACTAAAAGTTAGAACTTTTCACGCTGGTTTGCTGTCTGTTAGAATTCTTCAGTGTGATTGAATCCTCAGCCAGTTTGACGACATGACGTTGTGGACGCCAGAGGTCCTTCACAAAACTTCATGACGGCAAATGACATCAGGAAAGGGGAAGTTCACACCACAGAGGCAACTAAAGCTTTGAGGACAGGTTTCTCTGAGGTTAGCAGCACGCACAATCCCTTTGTTATGTACCACAAACCCAGGCTATTATTAACTCATTCCATTTGTCAGTTCCAGTGTGTGTTCTTCATTCCTTACTGCTGTCTTGTATGTCTGATTCCTTTATGTATTATAAAACCTATAAACAACAAAGAAAAGATTTTCCTCATGTTGAAAGATTTTGGATAGTCTTATGTTATGCAGATTCAGTGACAGTGCCTTGAGTATAATTTTCATGACTTAGTGATTGTGTTAACATAGAACACTGCAGCACAGTACAGGCCCTTCAGCCCGCAACGTTGTGCCAATGTTTTATCCTGCTCTAAGATCTATCTAACCCTTCCCTCCCACGTAGCCCCCTATTTTTCTATTATTCATGTGTCTATCTAAGAGTCTCTTAAATGTCCCTAATGTATCTGTCCCCACAACCTCTGCCGGCAGTGCATTCCACGCACCCACCACTCTCTGGGTAAAAAAGCTTATCCCTGACATCCCCCTTGTACCTTCCTCCAATCACTTTAAACTTAGAGTATGTCCCCTTGTGTTAGCCATTGTCGCACTGGGAAAAAGCGTTCTATACTCTCTGCCTGTTTTTGTTTTACTGACATTGGAAACAACAGCATTCTGGTTTAACTGGAATTTTGTCATGAAGCAAGTTGAAGGAAGGTGTGTAATCATTTGATGTTGACAAATCATTTAACCTAAGTGGGAGTTGCCTCTGTGCAAGGTAATAATTTGCATAAGGTTTATAGCAATTTGGATCTATATGTCTGTGAATTTTACAGTAATTGATAGTCAGCAAACTAAATACATCTGAAGCGGATTAATGAATGATGATTAAATTACAGTGAGGCCTAACATCTCATAAATGAGCATGTTAATGTTTTAGTGATTGTTTAGTATTCTGTTGTAAACATGTCAGCAGTGTGGAAGGTGTGTTCTTGTAATCCCCCTGAAAATTGAATTACTGCCAGTGGGCCACACCACACCAAGGATCATTCAACTATTGACTCACAGCAGTTCCAGATCTAAGCAACAGAAAACACCGAAAGCATCCTGTTAGAAGTTAGAGCCATAGAGTCAGACAGCATGGAAACAGGCCCTTCAGCCTACAGGGTCCGTGCTGACCATCAAGCACTCATTTGTACTAAGCATTGAATGTAGAACAGTACAGCACAGGAACAGGGCCTTGGGCCCACCATGTTGTGCCGAACTAACTAATCTAATAAACCTATACTAATCCCATTTTATTTTCCCCACATCCCTATTAACTCATCCCAGATTCTACCAATCATCTACACACTAGGGGCAATTTACCATGGCCAATTAACCTATCTACTAATGATTCTTTGGTACATGGAAGGAAACCAGAGCACCCTGGGGAAATCCACTCTGTTACTGGGTGAACATGCAAACTCCATGCAGATAGCATCAGAGGATTGAATCTGGGCTGTTGGAGTGTGAAACACCACAGTGCTGCTTTTCTTGAAGACAAACCATGTCAAGAAGAATGTCGAAGAATCAAGAAGTACACATACTTGAATTGATTCACTTTGGGAATGTTGCATGATATCAACATTTTTGGAACAATTAACAGTAGTTAAATGTTTTGGAATCCTTTTATGTGGCTGCTCTGGGTGGTTTATGCATTTTGCTGGAAGGTGAGGAGATCTGCTTCCCCACACAAAACACCTTCTCCGGGATATCTTTTCACTGGGAGTGAATGTATTTCTACACCTTTCTGTTCCTTGTGGATATGTTGGCCTTTGATGAGAAGCGTATGAAACTTTGAAATGGATTACAACAGTTGGATTTACTTTCACTGTGCCTGTGCTTCTCTTGTTTCAGATGATTCAATTGAGCAGAATTTGCCAATTACGCTCTGGGCTCCAATTGCTATATCATAGGGGAAGGGGCATTCAGAATTAGCCCAGAAGTGATTTGTTATTGCAAGCCTGACATGAGTAATTTGTAAAATGCTTAAGGAACTGGTTAGGGATGAGATGTAAGATTACCTAGACCAAAGAGACCACATCAGTTACAGTCAACAAGCCTTCTGCAAAAGAAGGTTGAGTGTGCATTTTGTGAAGATATCCTGGGACAATGGATTGGGACTTCCGGTGGGCATTGCCTTGATGTTCATAAAGCTTTTGATAATGTTTTCAAATGACTTAACAACATTAAAATCTGTACCTTTGTGAGTAATCTGAGTATTGATTGAGAGCTTATAGGCAGAAAGTGTTTATTAATGGATTTGGAAATGAGACAGATATAGATGAGTTATGAGATTGGTCTCGGGTCTGGGAAGTGGTTTTTAACTTGGAAAAGTTTGGATGTCACAGGGTGAATGGTGCACAAGTACCTAATCTTCAGGGAAAAGAATGAAAACCAGTGGTGTAAAGGATCTGGTACTATTGCTGCATCATTGTCCACAGTGTCACACCAAGTTTATTAAGTCACAGTTAAACCAAATAGACTAAAAGTGGATTCACTGAAACAGAACACCCTTTGTTGCTCTTATACAGACTTGTTCAATTTTAGTCTCTTCATAGCTGGTGATACTGAAGTTTTGGAAAAGGCACAGAGAAAAACTGTAAGGTTAATTCCCAATGTAACCATTTTAATTACCCAGATATGCCAGTGTCCATCAGATTTTTCTGCCCTCAAACCTAATAATTTTGGGTGTAAGAATTTACATCCATTATTGAACAATTTACTAAGACGAGACTGTCTTTCTCCGCAGTCAGGATTTTATCATTTTGTTTAGATAATAGTTGTCCACCTTCTGCCTTATTCAGTCTGTAACTTCCTGCAGTAATTCAGATACTGTTCAAACTGGTACTAACATCCATAAATAGCATAATGTGCACAAGATCAGTGGTGAACACAGTGAACAGATTGAGGCTAGTTATGCTTGCTTGCCTGCCGCACTAGGTTAGTGTGACTTAAAGAATACCAGGTTCAGGGGATCACCATATTTGTATCAATAAGTCTCAGTGAAACCATATTCCTTATCAATTGTGGGACTTTTATTTATGGACAGTGAGATTAGAAGTGCTACATACTAACTAATTGCTGTCAATCCAAATGGTATAGATTAACACAAGTAGTCACAGTTACTCAATTGTGGTGATTGTTTTTATGCTGTTGCTTTTTACTTTGAATATAAATTCAGGGACTTGTTTCTTTTGCTGTAACTAAAACTATGTGCTCAAACCATTTTGTTTAGTGTTGCTTGAGCATAGTGAGAATTTTATATTGAACAACAATGACACATATGTAAAATTACAGACTATAATCTAGGGCTTGGGTGATAGGATAATAATAGGAATAAAACTTGTAGGATTTTTAACCACTACCTGAGCCTTGAGATTAGATTGCTGATTCGAAATTACTATAATTAACATAGAGTCACAGAGTAATACAGCACAGAAACAGGCCCATTGGCCCAACTGGTCCATGACGACCAAGATTCCCATTTAAGCTGTTCCATTTGCCTGTGCTTGACCCATATGCCTCTAAACCTTTCCTATGCTTGTACCTCTCCAAGTACCTTTTAAATGTTGTTATTGTACCTGCCCCAACCACTTCCTCTGGCAGCTTATTCCATATACTGATCACTCTCTGGGTAAAAAAAAAGTTGCACCTCAGGTTCCTATTAAATCTCTCCCCCTTCACCTTAAACTTATGCCCTCTAGTTCTTGATTCCCCAACCCTGGGAAAAACACTGTGTGCATTGACCATATCTATGCCCCTCATGATTTTATATACCGCTATAAGATCACCCTTCTTCACTCCAATAAAAAAAAGTCCCAACCTGCTCAACCTGTCTCCATAGCTCAATTCCTCGAGTCGTGGCAACATCCTTGTAAATCTCCTCTGCACCATTTCCAGGTTAATGGCATCTTTCCTGTAGCAGGGTGACCAAAACCAAACACATTATCCAAATGCAGCCTCACCAGTGACTTGTACAGCTGCCAACATAACATCCCAACTTCTATACTCAATGCCCTGACTGATGAAGGCCAGTGTGCCAACCCCGTCTACCTGTGATACCACTTTCAGGGAACCATGTACTTGTACTCCTAGGTCCCTCCTAGGTCCCTCTCCCTAGGCCCTACCATTCTCTGTGAAAGCCCTACCCTGATTTGTCTTCACTGAATGCAACACCTTGCAGTTATCCAAATTAAACTCCATTTGCCATTCCTTGGCCTACTTACCCAGCTGATCAAGATCCCTCTGTAAATCCTGATAACCGTCTTCACTGTCAATGATACCATCTCTTTTTGTGTCATCTACAAACATGGGTGAAATGCCATTTGTTATTAATATGGACTGGATACTTGCCTAGTTGGCACAACTAGTATTAGTACTCGTGCCAACAGTATCTGTCAGCAAGGAGAATAATAGTTTGCCTCAGATGATTGAATTTCATACAGTCATTAATTATGATAGGAACATTTTAATATATTACATATTTATACGGATAAAACTTGAGTAAAATATCACAATTATCTAGATTCATCGAGCTATACAGCATGGAAACAGACCCTTCAGCCCAACTCATCCAGCTTTAAATACATTGTAAAAGCATAAAGAAAAACACTCCAAAAGTGAAATACTGTAGATGCTGAAAATCTAAAATAAAAACAAAATGCTTTAAATCTTCGAGGATACAGCAGCATTTCTGCAAAGAAAACAGAGTTAATGTCATCACTTTAATATTCTTTCTTGCTCTTATTCTGACCTCTCTGACTTTGGCCTCCCACACCGTTCCAACAAAGCTCAACATAAGTTGGAGAAGCAGTGCCTCATCTTCTGCTTTGCTGCACTGCAGCCTTCAGGACTCAATGTGAAATTGTTGAATTTCATATAATTAGCCATTCCAGGCTTGCATCTCATATCCAACATTGTTTTCTGCCCCCTCTTCTGGTATTTCAGATTTAATTTGCCTCTGACGCCTCCACAGACATACCATTATCACCGTCTTTCTAACAGTATCAATCAATCTCTCTGCGTCTCTGCCCCATCATGACATTCCATTGTTTCCTCTCCATTTCTCCACATTTCCACTGCAATCTAAAACTTGTTTTATTTCTAACTTTTCTCTTTATAATGAAAGGTCATGAAACTGAAAAATTAGCTCTGTTTCTCACTCCATCGATATTGCCTGACCTTTGGAGTATTTGAACCATTTTCTGTTTTTATTATTTAGAAAATATACTTGTGGTGGTTATCCTTGTAGTTTTCTTAACTAGGTGTCACCATGCTGTGGAGAATAGTGAGGACCTTCGAGAAGGATTTTAAGTTATCAAGTAGCCCAATGGAAATGATCCCAATCCTATAGGATATAGCAGACAGAATCTTTGAAGCTCTTGCAGTACTGGGAGCCAAATGTCTGAAACACAGGAATCCAAAACCATATTTGTGACTCCCTAAACAGTGAGAGCATCATACATTTGGGAGTTGGATTTACCTAACATAAAATACCCAGACACTTTTCTTCACGTATAAATTATACCACTTTAAATCCAGAGTATTTGTGTACAAGCTTAGACAGCGAAATACCTAGGATCCTAAATAACTGCAGGAATATAGCTAAAACACCTAGATAAACAATTTGATTTTAGTTTCACCACCAGTTTTTACTTACTGATTTCCATAGCAGCAATATGTGCATCTTTGTTTACCTATGCCCTTAAACAAAAGTAAGTATTTGATCTAATTTTATCTTCCTTTGCAGGAAGATCTTGTGATGAAGCGTTCCTACCTCCTTCTGGGTCTGGCTGTGTTTGCCATTTTTGCTACAGGGCTCTTTGGTTTCCCTGGTTCTGGAGGACTCTGTACCATTGTCATGGCCTTTCTTGCTGGGGTCGGATGGGTTGACGGCAAGGTAGTGTAACAAGAATAATTCAATGTAATGGAAGCAGATGGCTTAATTAGTTGAATTATTTCCAAATGAAGAACTAACAAGTGACTTCTGGCATAATTACTTGTTTACCGGAAGCTTACAGTTGTTGTGAAGTACTAAGAATGTTGTAACATAGAATGTTTCTTGACTGCATTCGTTTAAAAATTAAAACAAGTTGCTCAAACTTAAATTACTGGTGGGACCACAGTGGGAAAGCACTACGTTATTGTGGTCCTAACTTCAAAGTATCTTAATGTGTTAATGTGAATTTAGAGAACTTAGAGCAAAAATGTCAGAAATATAAGTGCACCGTTCATATTATTCAATATAGAATACACGCTGTATTACTGAATCTCATTTTATGTTTCAAGGCAGTACTGGGAAAACACTGGATTGTCATTGATGCTGTTGTTAATTAGAGCCATTAGCAAAATGTCAATATATTTGTTCACATATTTGATCTCACCACTGGAAGAGCAGGGAGGTGCCTTGTCCAATATTTTTTCCTCAACTGACACCTCCAAATTCTAGTTATTCTGGTCAGCTTCACAGCTTGCACCTGCTGTAAACTTCAGCCAGTCCAAAACTTTGTTACTCGTATCCCATTCACAACCAATACACTATTTTATTTTTTCTTCCTGACCTGATTGGCTTCCCTCCCCAAAACTCACCACAAGAAGATTGCAAAGATTGTGTGGGGTTAAGCCAATAAGCCAAAGAAGGCTTCCCAGTGGCTGAGTACTTTGGGACTATTTGCAGCTTATGGGATCAGCAGGCTACCAGGAAAGGCGTTCGAGAAAATCCATCAAGAGGTGTGAGTTATAGTTGGAGTCTGGGCAAATGGTGTCATTGTAGCTTAAGGATAACTGCCTGGCAGCAGATGGCATAGTCAGTTGGAAACTTAACTCTTGGGAAGGATATGGCTGCCATCAGTCTGAGAAAATAGAGTGAGAGAATGGAGGAGGTGTAAAAGTCTTGAGATATTTTAGCATGGGGTTGGAAAGTTGCAATAAAAAGGTTCAAGTCTTGCAGATGTACATTTCTAGGAAATGTGGTCGTGGGGTTAACAGTGATAGAGGTAGAACTGCAGTCATTCATTTAATCGGATTAATCAGATGGTCTGAAGAATGCTCTTCTATGCTTTCTATTGTTTGATGTGATATTCAAAGACCACCCAATACCTTTTGCTCCTTCATGTTAACATGTGTTTGCAATAACTTCTTACTGCTTGTCTTTGACTTGCAGGGGGGAGCTGAAGGTATCACTGCCAATGCCTGGGCCATTTTTCAGCCATTACTATTTGGACTGATTGGAGCAGAAATATCTGTTGCTTCTCTAAATCCTTATACAGTTGGTAAGAAAATAAAATATTAAATATGGTGATTGAAAGCTCATTTTAGTTCATTGTTTCATGATTTAATTACATGTGCTTTTACTGCTGTGTTCTAGGTAAGATATGCCCAGGGCTGATAGTGCAGAAAATGAATGTTTCTGTGGAATAAATGAGGGGGATTGAGGCCAGTTACATTTTCTTGAAAGAATTGCACAACTTTCCATTGTGGTTTTGCCCAGTAGTTTCAAGGCACAGGTATGGACAGGAATTAAACTTGGGTCACTTCTGGAAGGGCAGCATTTTACACCTACACACACATCTGTAAATCCCTAATGTGCAGTGGGTGGAGTGAGTGCCCCTGCTGTTCTACACCCACTGTTCCTGGGTGTGCCCCACTGGACATGATTGTAAAGGCAGTAGATGCTCCTTTAGTAGTTGAACTAGTAGCTGTAGTATGCTGTGCAAGGAATGTGAATGACATCATTTCATGTCATCCCATACGAAAGAATATTAACTTCCATTCTGGAGACATTATTGCAGCAGTGTGGATGACCCCGTCAGGATGTGATGACCTTTGATTCTCTTTTCTCATTTCTTCAATATTTCTGCATTCTCCCTTCAACCGTGCACACGCTACTTGAGGACTTGCTTTGGCAAATGAATAGTTAACATAGTTTGCTGCTGACGATAGGAAAACAGACTTTCTTCAGGCGATCAACAAGGGTGAACATGCAGAAGCTGCTGGGAGGATTTCTCATGGCAGGCTGTTATAAGGAGCATCATCCTGAGATGACCAAAACTAGTCCCACCCACAAAATGAGTCACACTCCAAGCTGAGCCAGAGCCATCAAGCTCTATTTCTGAAATAATCAAACCTCAAAGGGAATCTAAAAGTTTCAAAATATTTTTAAACAACCTGCATCTTGTATTCCGCCTTGGGAGTCTCCAACCAGACGGCCTCAACATCAATTGCTCTAACTTATGGTAACCCCACCCCTTCTTTTTCTACACCCCCCCCAACTCCTTCGTCTTCCCTTATTCCTGTGGCTTCCTTCACCCGCCTTGATGACCTGCCCATCTCCTCCCCTCCCCTCCTCCATCCTTTACTCCATGGTCCACTGCCCTCTCCTACCGGATTCCTTCTTCTTCAGCCCTCTGCCTCTTCTACCTATCACCTCTCAGCTTATTACATCTTCCCCCCATCCCCCAACCACCTACTATCCCCCTCTCACCTGAACTTGCCTATCACTTGCCTGTGTGTGCTCCTCCCCCTCCCCCCACCTTATTCCGGCTTCTGCCCTCTTCCTTTCCAGTCCTGATGAAGGATCTCGGCCCAAAACGTCAACTGTTTATTTCCCTCCATAGATGCTGCCTGACCTGCTGAGCTCCTCCAGCACTTTTTGTGTATTCCTCCAGATTCCAGCATCTGCAGAATTTCTTGTATCTCCTTTAAATGGGCAGTGAGGACTCACTGGGCTGGAAGGGCCTGTTACTGTGCTGTAAATAAAGTTTTTGAAAAAATGCTTGAGCCTTCCCCAAATGTTCTCTCCTGTTAATATCATTGTGCTGCCTTAGACTGGTGCAGAATTCTCCAGCGAGTTCATGCCCAGTTTTATCACCCGCCATGGGAAGTTTACCGTCAGAGTGCCAATTGCTTCTTCAATGGATGTCGCTCGGTTTCTGCAGTTACACACAGGTGCATGGGAAGCCCAGACTTGCTGTTGGTTATACAGGATAATGAGGCAAGTGATCTCATTACCTGGCAAAATCTGGGCTACAATCTGATGGATATCAGGACACGGCTTGTTAAATACTGTCCTTTCATGCTTGATAATCTGGGTTTTGTTGCATTGGGACATCTTCCTTTCCATTTGTTATCATTATTTAAATAATTGCAACTCTATTCCTTTCCTCCTTTTTATATCTCCCCACCTCCCCACCAATTCTTTCCCATTGAGCATTTTGGTCTATTATCAGGCATGCTTCAGTGTACAGGGCTACCACTTCTGTCTCATGGCTGTATGTACAAGCCGCTCTCTTGAACACCAGCAGAGAGAACATAATCTCCAGGTTGACATGTTATCTACAGAACTAAATGTCTGAAGTAATAAAAGGCCTCACTTCCCAGGGAACTAAATAACCCGATAGAGAAGAGCAGGCGTACTCCAGATGAACTTGGCATGTACATGTAATTTGTGTATTAAAGTGTTTAAAGTATTTTAAAATGTTTCAGTGTCTTTGGAAATTAGCTGACAAGTTTGATGATAGGTTATTTTTATTTAAAGTGCTTCATTGGCTAAACTATTTGAGATGCCCTGAGAGAAGAGGTCAAACAAATAACTGCAAGTCTGTCGGATTCTGGTGAGCCTCATCAAGCTGCAGGCTATTCAGTGATTCCATGAAAACGAGACCCCATCACAGTGGTAAGGGGGACAAGTACCAGTGTTGCAGACACTGGGGCTACAGTAACAGTAGCATAGGGCAGAGCAACACTGGCAGAGTGACCATGTCTGTAGGACTGGCAAAGGAGCTTCTTTACTCCAGTAACACCCGAGAGGTTATGAGTGGCAGGATGTGACAGTACAGATAGGGTGCTATCGTCAATGGGTGGGGAGCTTGAGGACACATGGAACACGGTTCCAGCATGTGGTCGCGCTAGGAAGGGTCCCATGGAATTGAGAAAGGGAAGGTGTCAGTTAGTAGTCATGTCACTGCAGATGGGGCAACCCAACAGTGTCAGAGCTAAATTGTAAAGCAAACATCAACAGCTACTGGAAGTCAGAAATAAAAACAAAATATTGGGCAGACTCCGCAGATCAGACAGCAACTGTAGAGTTTCATGTTGGTGACCTTTTATCAGAGCTGGAAAAGTTAAAACACCAAACCAGTTTTAAGTATGGAAAGGAGGAAGAGGTGGGGAGTCCAAAGGGAATGCCTGTTATAAATTGACCAAGAGATGATGGTGGTAGCTGAGAGAGGGCGGTGAAGGCTTGTCCATTGTGCATGATCTGTGTGGAAGGAGTGCAAGCAGAAGGAGGTGACTGAGAGCAGAGGAGAGAGGGGAAAGTGTGCTGGAACTGTGGGATAAAACACTGCCGTTGCTGCAAATCTGAAGTAAAAGGGAATGCTGGAAATACTCATCAGGTCAGGAACCATCTGTGGCAAGTAGAGGTTGCAGGTTAATGACCCTAACCACTTCTGATGGAAACTGGAAATGGGAAGTTATTGAATCCCGAAGGCTACATCATGGTTAGTCGCAAGATGAAGTACTGTTCCTCCAGCTTATGTTGGTCTTTGTTGTAACGGTGCAGGAGGTCAAAGATAGAGGGGCAGAGAATTAAAGTGACAGATAACTTAAAGCTTGAGGTCACCCTGGCAGAGTGAATGGAAGTTCTGCAAAGTGGTCACCCAACCTGCGTTTTGTGTCTGCCACATGGTGGAGACCACATTATGAGCGCTGAACATTGCACACTGAAATGGAAGTCGTGGAAGTGAACTGCTGCAACAGCTGTAGGAAGTGCTTGGCTCCCTATATATTAGGAAAAGAAGGTATCAAAGGGCAGATGTTGCATCTGCATGGGAAGGAGTGAGCATTGGTGGGGTCAGAAAATAAACCAGAGAGTGGTCGGGGGAGCTGTCCTTCAGAATGCTCGGAGGAAGGGAAGTTTTCTCTGATGGGGGCATTACGTTGAAGGTGGAGAAGTTACTGAGGATGATGTGTTGAATATGGAGGCTGATAGGAGGGAAAGTGAGGACAAGGGGAGCCCTGTTGTTCTGGGTGGGAGGGGATGAGAGTGAAATTAAAGGAAACTGAGCGAAGCATACACTCAGGAAACAGTATCTCATCTTCCAGTGACAAGCAGCCTTCTAGTTTGTATCGGACTGGCTAGTTCTCAAGAAAGAGCATCAACCTGTAGCATTAGTTTTGTCTTTCTCTTCCCAGGGATGCTGCCAGACGTGCTGGTTATTTCCTGCCTTTTATTTCAGTGTATTGTATCTCACAATTGTGGCAGTGTCTTTGTTCACTGTTCTCATTCATTTACTTATCTTTACATCTCCAAACAGAACAGCTGCAGTTAGCAGGTGTTCGCCTCTCTCTCTTGCTCAGCGAGCACCACCACCACTTGCAGCATTAATGTTCATCCCATCAGTTCACGTTTATTGCTGTCACAGGCAGACATGCACAGGGTATGATTGCCATGAAGATTAGCTTTTTGCAGCAGCAGCACAGTACATTACAAGATGAAGACAAACATAAGTTAACATAAATTTTACATAACTTACATGTTTGGAAAGTAAACAACAAAATAACATAACAAGCCTGGCGCAAAATTGAGAGAGAGAAAAGATATATAGTCCAAGGTGGTGTTGACGTGTTTCAGGTGGGTTCAAGAACCTGACGGCAGTGGGGAAGAAGCTGTTGTTGAACCTTGAGGTGTGGGTCTTCAGGCTCCTGTACCTCCTGCCTGATGGCAGCATCCTAACACAGTTCTTTTGAAAAGTTGTTGAACTGAAGCATTAACTCTATTTCTCTCTCCACAGGTGCTGTCTTACCTGCTGGGTAATTCTAGTGTTTCAATTAATATTTCAGACCTGACAGTTGCTGGTTGTCAGCTAGCACATCACTCTGATAGCCCTTGTAATGAATGTTGAAGATCATGTTTGTTCACCAGTTCTGTGCGGGTTATTAATGTTTGTATTCTAAACTTATTGATGTTGAATAAAGTGCTGTGTTTTTCCCTCTAGGTCTTGGAATCGCAACTCTAAGCATTGCTCTTGTAGTCAGAATCTTGGTAACATTTTCAATGGTACACTGCTCTGGATTTAACATTAAGGAAAAAATTTTTATTTCCTTGGCTTGGGTTCCTAAAGCCACAGTTCAGGTTAGTCTACTGGTTTTACATGTCATGTTACCGTCTGAATGTGAAGAATTGACGCTTTGTAATACCAGCTGCCTTGGAGTAGCACAGTTCCCAGTTGCTTTGTACAAACCCCTTTCATTGCTTTGGAATGTGCTTAGTGATCAAAGGCCTTTGCCAAATTGACTCTATATTCTGTCCTCTGAAAATGGACAATAGGATTTTGTTTAAAGGGTAATTTAATGAATTAACTGTGCAGCTTGTGAGGGTACAGGCAGAGGGGAACTAGCAACTACCGGACAAACAGAAACGAGCAGGCAGGCCTTTTGGAAGTCTCTAGCTGAATCTTGCTCTCTCTAGCCAGTGTTTACTTCTGAGTACTAATGTGAGAGAGGTTTCCTCTGGGGAATGCAGAACTAAGAACATTACAATAGGGGTGACTCAATTGTACAAGGAGGGAGAGAGAAAAGCCAAGATAGTGTTTGTCACAGGGGTAGTAGGTAGTCCTCACTGATATATCTATGTGTTTGGCCCTCTCCAAATTGGGTGAAGCTGGCTGGAACTTGCAGAGCTGCACAACTTAGAACTCATTTTAAAAGTTTATCGAAACTAAGTAACACTACTGATATAATGTAAAATACTACAATTAACACAAGATCTCTTGGATGCTGGGTAGAATTTCGGTGAATTTGTATCAATCAGGGATTAATTACAGGTCTTCCTGAAGGTACTGCCCAGAGCAGTTCTGTAGTTGGGGCAGCTGACACACTGATACTTCTGTGGTTACAGAAGTGATTCCAGGACAGTCTGTTGCCTCCCTGATGCCAGGGTTAAAGGTATCACTGAGTAACTGCAAAAATTCTAGAGGGGGAAGGGGAGGGTGAAAGGCCATAATTGTGGTCCATATCAGTGCAGTGACATGGTAGAGGAAGGGATGAGGTTCTGCAGGCAGATCCATGAGATAGAAAAGAGGTTGAGAAGCAGCTCTTCAATTGAGGTACTTTTTGGATTACTCTGTGCCAATGAGCCTCTAAATGTAGGGATAACCCAGAAAGGTGCCTGGCTGGGGCAATGGTACAGGTAGGGAGGCTTTTGGACTCATTCTAGGAGATGTTGACCCAATGTGGGTTGCAAGGATTGCACTCAACAGAGCTGAGACCAGTGCCCTCACTGATGCCAGAGTGGGTGCAGGGGTAGGGGTGGTGTGGAGGGGAAGTTCAAACTAATTTGGATAGGGAATTGGGCAAAGGAAGGTAACGTTAAAAAATGGGCGAACGTAGAACAATACAGCACAATGCAGGCCCTTCGGCCCACAATGTTGTGCCGACCTTTAAACCTCGCCTAACACTATCTAACCCCTTCCTCCCACATATCCCTCTATTTTAAATTCCTCCATATGCTTATCTAGCAATCTCTTGAATTTGACCAACGTACCTGCCTCCACCACTGCCCCAGGCAGCGCATTCCATGCCCCAACCACTCTCTGGGTAAAAAACCTTCCTCTGATATCTCCCTTGAACTTCCCACCCATTACTTTAAAGCCATGCCCTCTTGTATTGAGCACTGGTGTCCTGGGAAAGAGGCGCTGGCTGTCCACTCTATCTATTCCTCTTAATATTTTGTATACCTCCATCATGTCTCCTCTCATCTTCCTCCTCTCCAAAGAGTAAAGCCCTAGCTCCCTTAGTCTCTCCTCATAATGCATACTCTTTAAACCAGGCAGCATCCTGGTAAATCTCCTCTGCACCCTTTCCAATGCTTCCACATCCTTCCTATAATGAGGCAACCAGAACTGGACACAGTACTCTAAGCATGGTCTAACCAGAGTTTTATAGAGCTGCATCATTACCTCGTGGCTCTTACACCCGATACCTCGACTTATGAAAGCTAACATCCCATAAGCTTTCTTAACTACTCTATCCACCTGTGAGGCAACTTTCAGGGATCTGTGGATGTGAACCCCCAGATCCCTCTGCTCCTCCACACTACCAAGAATCCTGACATTAACTTTGTACTCTGCCTTGGAGTTTGTCCTTCGAAAGTGTACCACCTCACACTTCTCCAGATTGAACTCCGTCTGCCACTTCTCAGCCCAGCTCTGCATCCTATCAGTGTCCCTCTTCAATCTTCGACAATCCTCCATACTATCCACAACACCACCAATCTTTGTGTCGTTTGCAAACTTGCCAACCCACCCTCCTACCCCCTCATCCAAGTCATTAATGAAAATCATGAAAAGCAGAGGCCACAGAACCAATCCTTGTGGGACACCACTAGTCACAGCCCTTCAATCTGAATGCACTCCCTGCACCACAACCCTCTGCTTTCTAAAGGCAAGCCAATTCTGAATCCACATGGGCAAGCTTACCTGGATCCCGTGCCCTCTGATCTTCTGAAGAAGCCTACTATGTGGAGCCTTGTCAAGTGCCTTAATAAAATCCATGTAGACCACATCTACTGCACTACCCTCATCAATCTGTCTGGTCACCTCCTCAACACTATCAGGCTTGTGAGACATGATCTTCCCTTCACAAAGCCATGCTGGCTGTCCCTGAACAGACCATGATTCTCTAAATGCCCATAGATCCTATCTCTAAGAATCCTTTCCAACAGCTTGCCCACCACAGACGTAAGGCTCACTGGTCTATATTTCGCTGGACTATCCCTACTACCTTTTTTGAATAAGGGGACAACATTTCCACCCTCCAATCCTCCGGTACCATTCCCGTGGACAACAAGGACTCAAAGGTCCTAGCCAAAGGCTCAGTAATCTCCTCCCTTGCCTCGCAAGCAGCCTGGGGAATATTCCGTCAGGACCCGGGGACTTATCTGTCCTAATATTTTCTAACAGCTCCAACACATGCTCTTTCTTGATATCAACATGTTCTAGAATATTACCTTTACCAACACTGTCCTCAGCATCATCAAGGCCCCTCTCCTTGGTGAATACTGAAGAGAAGTATTCATTGAAAACCTCACCCACTTCCACAACTTCCAGGCACATCCCCCCACCTTTATCCCTAATCGGTCCTACCTTTACCCTAGCCATCCTTCTGCTTTTCACGTAAGTGAAAAATGCCTTGGGGTTTTCCTTAACCCTATTCACCAAGGCCTTTTCATGTCCCCTTCTCGCTCTCCTCAGCCCCTTCTTAAGTTCCTTCCTTGCTACCCAAAATTCCTCAAGAGACCTATCTGAGGCAAGTATGGGGAAAGGTTATGAAGGAGCAAACAAGGTACTGAGTTTCTGGAGTCATACAGCCAAGAAATGGGCCTGCCAAGCCCACAATGACCACAACCATCCATTTGCACTAATCCTACACTGAACCTAACTTATTGTATTCTTCCCACATTCTCATCAACTCCCCACCCCCCCAGATTCTACCACCCACCTACTCGTTAGGGGCAATTTACAGTGGCCAATTACCTACCAACCTGCATGTCTTATGGGAGGAAACTGGAGAACCCAGAGGAAACCCACAGGGCCACAGGGAGAACGTGCAAACTCCACGCAGATGCAGCTGAGGTCAGGATTGAACCCAGGGCTCTGGCTGTGCCTCACAGTACCAGAGACCCTTTAGATGCTTTAGACAGAACCAGACTAAGAGAGTACAATGTGTCTACAATAGGTTACAGTGATGCACGCAAGCACAAAATGTGTATTAAACAAGACTGGTGAGATGCATACACCATCGACTGTAGGATTTTGATACCATGGCAGTAACAGTTTATACAGGGCAGGAATGGTTCTAAATATTCCTGGATACAATGTGTTGATAAAAGATAGGGAAGGGAAGAAAGGAGGGGAAGTGATGGTTAATTCAGGAGAATATTACAGTGATGGGGAGAGGGAATCCTACAGTTAAGAAATAACAGATGGGCAATAACACCTCTGAAATTAACTAGAAGGGAACCTGCAGAAAAATGCCAAAGTAATGGGGGACTTCAGCTAGCCAAGTCATAACACAAGGGACAAAGAGGGGGAGGTGTTCCCGAAATACATCTCAGGAGGATTTTCTTGAATTCTACACTTCTGACCCAACGAGAAAGGTGATTTTGTTGGTCTTGGTTTTGGGAAATGTGTCAGGCCAAGTGGAGCAAGTATCAGTGGGGGAGCATCTAGGAAGCAGTAAACATATTGCAAGGTTTGGAATAGCAATCGAAAAGGGTATTTCAGGTAGGAAAATCACAGATCAGGCCTGGGCAAAACTCTTAAATGGGCAATTGGGGGCCTTTAAAGCAGAGATGTGAAAGAAGGGTGGTGAAATTAAGGACAAAGCTCCATGCATGACCAAAAGATTGCAGTATAAAATGGTGTATATGACCAATGCCAGGTTGTTAACACAGGCTGATTACAGAAAACAAAGGGAAAATGGAAAAGGAAATGAAAGAGGCAAAGAGGGAGCATGAGCAGAGACTGACAGCGAACATAAAGACAATCTAAATATTCTAAAGGCATGTGACAGAGAAAGGATTGTAAGTGGAGAGGCAGTGCTGATCAAAGAGCAACAAGTGAGGGGTGTGGTTGAGGTACTAAATGAGAACATCAGTTTTCACCAAGAAAGAAAATGCTGCAAGTGAAGATCAAATTGAGGTTCTGGGCGGGCTAAAACTTAATAACGGAGGTAATAGAAAGGTTAGCTACAAGTAAGTGGGATGGGATGCTGAGCGAGGAAGTTGCAGAGCCTCCAATTACAATCTCCCAAATGCCTATAGACTCAAAGCTGTTGTCCGAAGACTGGAATACTTCAACCGTTCAAAATGTACATAGGGATAAACTCAGTAACTGCAGTCAGTTTAAACTTGGCTAGGCAAGTTCTGGAGAGAAAAATCAGGGACAGAACTAGCAGTCGTGTAGGTTGATTAGAAAAAAGCCAGCATGGTTTACTCAAAGCAAATTGTGTCAAACTAACTTTAGAGATTTTGGAAGGTCAGAGAAGGTGATTGGAGGAAATGCAGTTGTTATGTTATATGTGGACTTTCAAAAGGCTGTCCATAAAGTGCCACATAATAGGCTTGTGATCAGCATTGAAGCCCATGGAATGAAAGAGGCTGCAACAACATGGATATAAAATTAACCAAGTTATAGGAAGCAGGGTAGTGTGAAAGGTTGTTTCCCAGTTTGGAGAGAAGTGTACAGAGAAGTTCCCTGGAGGTTAGTGCTAGGACCATTGCTTTCCTTTATATTAATGACTTAGACGCACACAGGGAAAAATTTTCCAAATTTAGACGCACACAGGGAAAAATTTTCCAAATGTTCAGATGATTCAGAACCTGGAAGTATAGTGAGCCGTGAGAAGGATCGTAACAGGTTTGAAGGAGAGACATTCATGCTGGTGAAACTGGGAGATAGGTAACAGGTGGAATTTAATGCTGAGAAATGCAAGGTGTTACGTTTGCATTCAATGCATCACCCTCCAGCCTCTTCCCACCTTCACCTGCTCCCCTTCCCTTCGACAATTCCTTTCCCTCCACAGATGCTGCTCGACCTGCTGAGTTTCTCCAGCAGTTTTTTTGCTTCAGGTTCCAGCATCTGCAGTTTTGTGTGTCTGTAAGGTGTACAGTTGGGTAGGAAGTGAGTCATAGAGCGCTATAGCACAGAAACAGGCCCTTCAGCCCATCCAGTCCATGTCGACCTGATCTTTTGCCTAGTCCCATCTACCTGCACCTGAACTAAATCCCCCCCCCTCCCATCCATGTACCTATCCAAACTTCTCTTAAATGTTACAATTGAACCCGCATCCACCACTTCTGCTGGCAGCTCGTTCCACACTCACACCACCCTCTGAGTGAAGAAGTTCCCCTCAGATTCCCCTTAAATATTTCACCTTTCACCCTATACCTATGACCTCTAGTTCTAGTCTCACCCAACCTGAGGGGAAAAAGCCTGCATGCATTCACCCTATCTATACCCCTCAATTTTGTATACCGCTAAGATCTCCCCTCATTCTCCTGTGCTCCAGGGGATAAAGTCCTAACCTATTCAACCTCTCCCTATAACTCACATCCTCAAGTCCCAGCAACATCCGTGTAAATTTTCTCTGCACTCTTTCAAGCTTATTGATATCTTTCCTGTGGTAGGTGACCAGAACTACACACAATGCTCTAAATTTGGCCTCACCAACATCTTGTACAACTTCAACATAACATCCCAACTCCTGTACTCATTGCCCTGATTTATGAAGGCCAATGTGCCAAAAGCTCTCTTTACGATCCTATCTACCTGCGACACCATTTTCAAGATCACACTGATGTCCACTACACCCCCAGTCTTGGTGCCAGCTGCAAATTTACTGATCCAGTTTACCACATTATCATCTAAGTCATTAATATTGATAATAAACAACAACGGACCCAGCACTGATCCCTGCGGCACACCACTAGTCACAGGCCTGCAGTCAGAGAAACAACCATCTACTACCATTCTCTGGCTTCTCCCGCTTAGCCAATGTTGGATCCAATACAGATGCAAAAAATTCATTTAAGATCTCCCCCATCTCTTTCGGCTCCATGCACAGATGACCACGCTGATTTTCAAGAGGACCAATTTTATCTCTTGCTACCCTTTTGCTCTTGATATAGCTGTAGAAACCCTTGGGATTCTCTCTCACCCTGTCTGCCAGAGCAACCTCATGTCCTCTTTTTGCCCTCCTGATTTCTCTCTCCACTGTTCTGCATGTCTTATACTCCTCAAGTGCCTCATTTGATCCTAACTCCCTGTACTTGATTATGTGCCGCCTTTCTCTTTACCAGGGCCTCAATATCGCTCGATAACCAAGGTTCTCTAAACCTGTTAGCCTTGCCTATTATTCTAACAGAAACATACAGATTCTGTACTCTCAATATTTCACTTTTGAAAGCCTCCCACTTACCAAGCATCTCTTTGCTGGAAAACAGCCCATCCCAATCCACACCTGCCAGATCCCTTCTGATGCCATCAAAATTGGCCTTACTCTAATTTAGAATCTCAACCAGAGGATCGGTCCTATCCTCCTCCCTAATTATCTTAAAACTCTTGGAATTATGATCACTAGATCCAAAGTGTTCCTCTACACACACTTCTGTCCTGTGCCATTCCCTAAGAGGAGATCCAGTATTGCGCTGTCTCTAGTTGGGACCTCTACATATTGATTGAGGAAACTTTACTGAACACGTTTGGCAAACTCTTTCTCACCCAAGCCCTTTACAGTATGGGAGTCCCAGTCAGTATGTGGAAAGTTAAAATCACCTCCTATCACATCCTTATTTTTCTTGCAACTGTCTGCTGTCTCTCTGCAAACTTGTTTCTCTAAATCCCACTGACTGTTGGGAGGTCTTTAATATAGTCCGTTGACATGGTCATCCCCTTCTTATTCCTCAGTTCCACCCATATTGCCTCAGTAGACGAGCCCTCCAGTATGTCCTCTCTGAGCACTGCTGTGACATTTTCCCTGATGAGTAATGCCACCCCTCCCCCTTTAATGCCTCCCCCTCTATCATGTCTAAACATCGGAATCCCAGAACATTGAGCTGCCAGTCCTGCCCCCCCGTAACCAAGTCTCACTAATGGCTACGTCATAATTCCACGTGCCGATCCATGCTCTAAGAAGCAACAATGTAAATTCTAAGATGGGTAATAGAATCAAGATATCTGTGGGCGTAAGCATGTAGTTCACCAAAAGTGGCGGGGCAGGGTAAGAGAGTGGTTAAAAAGCACAAGAGATCCTGTGCTTCATAAATACACAGAGTGAAAGAGCAATGAACCTTTCCAAAAATGGGTTTGACCTGCTCTCTAGAACAAGCTGTACTTCTAGCCAAGCTGTTCCAGAGTAGTTACAACATTGGCATCCACCTGACCACATAGAACACTGCCCTGATGTGACCTGTTCACAAAAACACTAGACAAATCCAATCTGGTTAATCACCTCCACAATTTTGCCAGGATTATTCAGCTTCCGGAGTTGAGGTGAAAGTGACTGCCATTGACACCAAGGCAGCGTTTGAATGAGTGCGGCATCAAGGGGTCCTGGTAAAACTGAAATCAGTGGACATGTGGGGGTTTAGAGGACAAAGGAAGATGGTTGTGATACAGCATGGAATCAGGCCCACAGTCCATGCTGGCCTTCAACACCCACTTATACTAACCCCACCTCCTCCCACATCCCCATCAATCCCCCCCAGATTCTACCACCCACATTACAGTGGTCAACTTGCATGTCTTTGAGAAGTTGGAGGAAACTGGAGCAGCAAAGGAAACCCTACAGTTACAGGGAGAGCATGCAAACTCCACTCAGACAGTGCCGTTGGTCAATTGTCCCAGCTCCACCACATCACTGTAGGAATTACTCAGGGTAATGACCTGAGCCCATCCATCCTCATTTTCACAATCTGGGTATTGCTGTCAAAGCCCGCTTTCATTGCTTCTCCCCAGATACCGGTGATAAGGCAGTGATAAGCCCTTTTCTTGAACCACTATAGTAATCCTGATGAAGGTGCTCCCACAATGCTGTTGGGGAGGGAATTTCAGAATTTAGACTCAGTAAGATGAAGCACTGACAATGTATTTCCAGGGCAGGATGGTGTGTGACTTCAGAGGTAACAGCAGGGGCTGGTGTTTCCCTACATCTGCTGCCCTTGTCCTTATTTGCAGAGAGTCAGGTTTTGGGAGGTGCTGTTGGTGTGGACTGAATGAGTAACTGCAGTGCAGTTTGTTGATGGTACACACCGTAGCCACTATGTGTACTGGGGGTGGAAGCAATGAATGTCTAAGGTGGTTGATGGACTGTCAGTCAAGATGGCTTCTCTGCCCTGGTTGGTGGCAGGTTTCCTGAGAAGAGTTGTGTTACGGACTCAGTGAAAGTCCCTTTAAGATAGAGAGTGTGTGTGTATGTGTGTGTGGGGCGTGCTTACGTCAATAGAAGATAAAGGACGTAATGACGTTGTTGAAGAAGTTAGAAGAAGAAAGAGAGAGAGAGAAGGGAGAGAGACACCAGCCTGCTTGTTTTTCTCTATCGATGGATGAGAAACAATAACTGTGTTTGCCACTGAAATCCATGTATGGAAGTTGGAAGTAATCCGGTGGAGTTCACTTTGTTGCTGACCTGTAGAAGGAAACAGGTATTTGTGTGTGGACGACCACGGTTCGGATGCTTTTCGGGGTGAGCAAGTCACTACCGAGTAAACACTGAAGTGTCGTTTGGGTTCCATCGTGGAACATTTGGATTTCGTATGTACTCTCTCTATGTTTTTCTACATCTACATCTTATCTTCAGACAACGGTGGTTGTTGAAGAAGCCCTTGCTCACGTTTCACCTTATGGCTTGCGGAACTGAACTTTAAGAACCATTCAGGAACTGGGAGTTTTGGACTTTGTCACACACACACACGAAGAGTTTAGTTTTGGGGTTAACGTTCGAGGTTTAACATTCTTGAATTCTAACATACTAACATTTTTACTTTTATTTTACGTATTATCATAAGTAGTGATTAATAAAATAGTTTTTAACACTGAATCATGCTCAGTGTGTTTCTTTTGTTGCTGGTTCGTGACAAAATTGGGGGCTCGTCCGGGATAGTTCCCAAGGTTAACGAGTGTCGTCTGGGATTGTACCCCAGATTGACGAAATTTGTTCGAGATTCAATCCAAAGATTTTTGAGGGAGGTCTGATAAATTCTTTTTAATTGGCTTGTGTGTGTGGAAACCAGCAGCAATGGATATTAAGGCATTTTTGGAGTCACCAACCCAAAAGGGATTGGAGGTGGCGAAAAAGGATGATTTGATAAAGATTGCTACAAGGCTAAACCTTACAGAAGTAAAGCAGTCTATGAGAAAGGCAGATATTCAGAGACTGATAGCTGGCCATTATGTGGAAAAGAAAGTGTTTGAGAAGGAAGTGTTAAAACAGTTTCCTGGCAGTGAAATAGCAATTTCTGAGGCACAGGTGCAGCTGGCAAAGATAGAGGCTGAACGAGAGCAAAATAAATTAGAAGCTGAACGAGAACAAAAGAGATTAGAGGCTGAACGAGAGCAAACCCAGTTAAAGATAGAGGCTGAACGAGAACAAACCCAGTTAAAGATAGAGGCTGAACGAGAACAAAAGAAATTAGAGGCCGAACAAAAGATAACTCAGATGAAGATAGAAGCTGATCTAGCAATGAAGCAGATGGAGCTGGATAACGAGGAGAAAAAGAGGCAGCATGAGTTACAAATGAAGCGTAGGAGTTCGGAATCTGATTCTGATGATGGTTTTTCAGCCAGCAGGGAGGTTCGATTAGTCCCTCCGTTTGAAGAAGATCAGGTTGATCAGTATTTCCAACATTTTGAAAAGGTTGCTGTGAGTTCAAACTGGCCAAGGAAAGGATGGGCTCTTATGGTACAGAGTGTGATTAAAGGTAAAGCTCAAAAAGCTTATTCTGCTTTGTCTGTTGAGGATGCAGCTGATTATACCAAGGTAAAACAAGCTATTTTGAAGGCCTATGAATTGGTCCCTGAGGCTTATAGACAAAAATTCAGAGACTTGAGGAAATCTGCAGATCAGACTTATATGGAATTTGCCAATGGAAAGAGAATATGTTTTGAACGATGGTGCCTGGCTAAAAATGTAGATGGGGATTATGATAAATTGACAGAATTGATACTGGTGGAAGACTTTAAAAGATGTGTTCCAGCTGAATTAACAACATATTTAAATGAAAAGGCAGTGGAAACTTTACAAGAAACTGCTAGGTTGGCAGATGATTATGCTTTAACCCATAAATCCAAATGGGGACAACCTAAAACCTTTCAAAAGAGTTACAAAGACAATCCAGGTAAACCAGAGATTAAATTGGGAGGTAATCAAAAAGGAAAAGATGAAAAGAAGCCAGGGCTGGAGAAATCTGTTGAGCGTACTTGTTATTACTGTAGGAAACCTGGCCACGTGATATCTAATTGTGCCCTTTTGAAGAAAAAGAAGGAAGCTGGGCCCAATGCTTGCTTTCAGGCAATTAAAAATCAAAAAGGTTTAGGAGATGCTGTTAAAGATCAGTCCTTGCAAGAGGGAAAAGCGGAAAAGTTGGAGGAGGTGAGAAAGGAATTCCGTTCGTATGTATCAGAGGGTTTTGTTTCACTGAATGATGAGTCACCCCAGGTGCCAGTGAAAATTCTTAGAGATACTGGGGCTAGTCAATCTCTCTTGCTGGACAGTGTTTTAAATTTTGGTGAAGAAAGTGACACTGGTGAAGTAAATCTAGTGCGAGGCGTTACAGGTGAGACCATGTCTGTCCCTTTTCACAGGGTGATTTTAAAGTCAAAGTTCGTAGAAGGACCAGTCGAGATAGGGATAAGACCTAGTTTGCCAGTGGAAGGAGTTTCTTTGTTATTGGGAAATGACCTTGCAAATGGAGAAAGTGATCCTGTGGTACGGTTAACAACCAAACCAAGGATTGATGAGTCTGAGGATGATTCAGATGTTTACCCATCATGTGCGGTGACTCGAGCTAGAGCTAAAGAATTAGCCAAGACAGACAGTCCGGTGCAGTCTGATGTAGTTCCTTGTGACAGTCCTAAACAGGAAGAAAATTTTGATGCCTTATCTGAGACTTTTCTGTCTTCACTGGAGGATCAACATCCTTACAGTGAGCCTGAATTTAAAGATTTGTCTTTGTCGAGGAAGGATTTTATGGTGGAACAGACAAAGGACCCTGAATTGACAGAATTGAAAGAAAAAGCTCTCTCATGTGAGGAGATTGAAAAGGTGCCAACTGGATACTATGTCAAAAATGGAGTGTTAATGAGGAAATGGAGACCTCCTCATGTTCCTGTTAATGAGGATTGGGAAGTTATTCATCAGGTTGTTGTTCCAAAAGTTTATAGGGATGAGATTTTAAACCTGGCCCATAGTATGCCTTTGGGTGGTCATTTTGGTGTGAATAAAACTGTAGGGAAGATCTTGAAACAATTCTATTGGCCTGGTTTGAGAAAAGATGTGGTGATGTTTTGTCGAACCTGCCACACATGTCAGATGGTAGGTAAACCAAATCAAAAACCCCCTGTGGCTCCATTGAAACCAATTCCTGCTTTTGGGGAGCCCTTTTCGAAGGTGATTGTGGACTGTGTTGGCCCCTTACCAAAGTCTAAGACTGGAAATCAGTATTTGTTAACCATCATGTGTGCCACTTCTAGATTTCCAGAGGCAATACCCCTTAGAAATATTAAGGCCAAGACGGTGTCAAAGGCTCTTGTAAAATTTTTTACCTTGTTTGGTTTGCCAAAAGAAATCCAATCTGATCAAGGTAGTAATTTTATGTCAAAAATTTTTCAACAAATAGTCTATGAGCTGGGAGCAAAGCAGATTGTATCATCTGCATATCACCCAGAATCTCAAGGAGCTCTGGAGAGATTTCATTCTACTCTCAAAAATATGCTGAAGACTTATTGCTTTGAAAACACCAAGGATTGGGACGAAGGTATCCATTTACTTTTGTTTGCCGTTAGAGAATCGATCCAGGAGTCAATAGGATTTAGTCCGTTTGAGCTTGTGTTTGGACATCGGGTGAGAGGACCTTTGGAGTTGTTGAGAGAGCAATGGGTTAATGAGGAAGTTCACTTGAGTCTGTTGGACTATGTCCAAAAATTTAAAACTCGGTTGGAGAGAGTCTGCCAGCTAGCGAGAGAGAATCTGAAAACAAGCCAGATAAGAATGAAGACATATTTTGATAGACATGCTCGGCCTAGGACATTCGCAGTGGGGCAAAAGGTGTTGGTATTTTTCCCTAGCCAAAATAATCCCTTGCAAGCTCGTTTTTCTGGACCCTATGTTATTGAATCTCGAGTGACTGATCTAACATATATAATCAAAACACCAGATAGACGCAAGAAAACACAACTCTGTCATGTAAACATGCTAAAACCTTATTATGAGAGGGATTCAGTTGTGGCCTTGGTGGATGGTGAAAAGGTTGTTTCTAGAATGCCTGATGTTGATGTTGAGGAAGGCCAATTTAGACCAAATATTGTTCCATCGAAACTGAAAAACCAAAATATCCTGGAGAACCTTGAAACGAAGTTGGACCATTTACAAGTTTCACAAAAACAACAGATGAGAGAATTAATTTTAAAATTTAAAAATCTGTTCCCAGATGTTCCAAACAGAACATCGATAATTACCCATGATGTTGATGTTGGGGATGCAAAACCAATCAAACAACACCCATATCGAATGAATGTGGAAAAAAGTAAACTTGTTGATCAGGAAATCAAATACATGTTGGAAAATGATATTATTAGACATTCTACTTCAAATTGGAGTTCGCCCTGTGTTATTGTACCTAAACCTGATGGAACTGTTAGATTTTGCACAGATTACAGGAAAGTGAATGCTGTAACAAAGTCAGATGCTTACCCTATTCCTAGGGTGGATGATTGCATAGACAGAGTGGGAAAGGCAAAATTTCTTACAAAGATTGACTTATTAAAAGGGTACTGGTGTGTTCCATTAACAGATAGAGGAAGGGAGATTTCAGCCTTTGTAACCCCTTCTGGATTGTATGAATACAATGTTTTGCCATTTGGAATGAAAAATGCTCCGGCAACATTTCAAAGAATGATTAATTCAGTGATTCATGGGTTAAAACATACAGATGCCTACATTGACGACTTAGTGACTGGGAATGATACTTGGGAAGATCACATCTCTGCGTTAGAAAGGTTGTTTGAAAGACTTTCCAAGGCTAACCTTACAGTTAACTTGGCTAAAAGTGAATTTGGCCATGCCACTGTGACGTATCTTGGTTATGTTGTAGGTCAAGGCAAGCAAGCTCCTGTTCAGGCAAAAGTTCAAGCAATATCTGAGTTCCCTATTCCCACAGGTACGAGGACTGTTAGAAGATTTTTGGGAATGGTTGGATATTATCGAAAATTTTGTAAGAATTTTGCTGATATTGCTCTTCCCCTAACTAATCTTCAGAAGAAGGGAGTAAAGTTTGTTTGGACAGATTCTTGTCAAGAAGCATTTGAGAAGCTGAAAGCCATTTTATGCTACCATCCTGTGCTCAGAACACCTGACTTTGAAAAGCCATTTTCATTAGCAGTAGATGCCAGTGATGAAGCTGCAGGAGCTGTGTTGTTGCAGAAGGGTGACCTTGATGATATTGACCATCCTGTAGCTTACTTTTCAAAGAAATTTAATGAGCATCAAAAGAATTATTCCACCATAGAGAAAGAATTACTGTCGCTTGTTTTAGCCTTGCAACATTTCAGTGTATATGTTTGCACCGCTCAGAAACCATTGACTGTGTATACAGATCATAACCCATTGGTGTTTCTGAGCCGAGTCAAAAACAAGAACAGAAGGCTGTTAAACTGGAGTTTAATTTTGCAAGAGTTTGATCTCATGATAACTCACATTAAAGGCAAAGATAATGTGATTGCTGATTGTCTTTCCCGATGTTAAATGGGAAACATGTATCTGTACTAATCTGATAGTCTGTAGTTGTGTAGCATGATAATTATTAAAATTACTAACTATGCGCGGTTAAAATTTTCTTGGAAAAATTTTTTTTTAGGTGGGAGGTGTTACGGACTCAGTGAAAGTCCCTTTAAGATAGAGAGTGTGTGTGTATGTGTGTGTGGGGCGTGCTTACGTCAATAGAAGATAAAGGACGTAATGACGTTGTTGAAGAAGTTAGAAGAAGAAAGAGAGAGAGAGAAGGGAGAGAGACACCAGCCTGCTTGTTTTTCTCTATCGATGGATGAGAAACAATAACTGTGTTTGCCACTGAAATCCATGTATGGAAGTTGGAAGTAATCCGGTGGAGTTCACTTTGTTGCTGACCTGTAGAAGGAAACAGGTATTTGTGTGTGGACGACCACGGTTCGGATGCTTTTCGGGGTGAGCAAGTCACTACCGAGTAAACACTGAAGTGTCGTTTGGGTTCCATCGTGGAACATTTGGATTTCGTATGTACTCTCTCTATGTTTTTCTACATCTACATCTTATCTTCAGACAACGGTGGTTGTTGAAGAAGCCCTTGCTCACGTTTCACCTTATGGCTTGCGGAACTGAACTTTAAGAACCATTCAGGAACTGGGAGTTTTGGACTTTGTCACACACACACACGAAGAGTTTAGTTTTGGGGTTAACGTTCGAGGTTTAACATTCTTGAATTCTAACATACTAACATTTTTACTTTTATTTTACGTATTATCATAAGTAGTGATTAATAAAATAGTTTTTAACACTGAATCATGCTCAGTGTGTTTCTTTTGTTGCTGGTTCGTGACAGTTGGCACTGCACTTATCCAGGTAACTGGAGAGTATTCCATCACATTCTTGACTTGTCCTTGTACAAAGTGGAATAGCTATGGGGTGTCAGGAGATGAGCTGCCCTTCTCCGGATACCCAGCCTCTGACCAGTTCTTGTAGCCATGGTTCCTGGTCACTGCTAACCCTGGAACATTGATGGTGGGACACTAGGTGGTAAAAATGCTGTGGAATGTGAAGGGAGATGGTTAGACCCTTTCTTGATAATTCCTCAGTGAACTTCCTTCCATCATAAGATTAGAGGTGGGGATGTTTGATGATGATTGCACAGTACTCAATTCCATGCACAACCTCTCAGTCAATAAAGCAGCCTTGGCCTGCAGGCAACGTTCAGGCAGGGCTGACCAATGACCCAAGTGGCAGGCAATGGTTATTTCCAACAAGAGTATCCAACATGTAACGGCATTACCAGCGCTGAGCACCCCCCCCCCCCCCCCCCGCCCCATCAACATCCTATGGACACCATAGCCAAAAACTCAACTGGACCAGCCAATGAAGTACTGTGAGTATGACTGTATCCTGTGATGAATGACCTCACCTCCTGACATCCCAGAGCTCTCCCACCAGCTACAAGGCACATCAGAAGTGTCCAGGATTACTCTCCGCTTGCCTGAATGAGTGCAACATCAACAACTCTTGAAGCTTCGCACCATCCAAGACAAAGCAGCTCGCTTCATTGACACCCCATTCACCCCTCCACCACCAGTTGCTGCGGTGTGTACCATCCCCTCCACCACCAGTTGCTGCGGTGTGTACCATCCCCTCCACCACCAGTTGCTGCGGTGTGTACCATCCCCTCCACCACCAGTTGCTGCGGTGTGTACCATCCCCTCCACCACCAGTTGCTGCGGTGTGTACCATCCCCTACACCACCAGTTGCTGCAGTGTGTACCATCTACAGAATGCACTGCAGTTACTTGTCTTGGGAAGCCTAAAGCGTATCCTGAACCTGCAACCTTTACCACCAGGGACACAGCAGCAGGAGTATGAGAATACCACCAGGTTCCCCTTCAAACTGCACTCCGTTCTGACTGTAATACGTCACTGCACAGCCTTTTATCATCACTCAGTCCAAATCCTGGAACTCCCTCACCACAATAATTGCAGCAGTTGAAGAAAGCAGTTTACCACCACCACCTTCCCTAGAAATATTGGGATGGTTAATAAATACCAGCCTTACAACTCCTGAAAAATGAATGAATAGAAAATCTGTAAATTGAAACTACGGCTGATCTGGGAAGTGAAGTGAGCTTCTGGCCTGTATATTGGCTTACCTTTCTCTTGGTTACTGCTGTTCATCAGTCAGGCTGGTGAATAGTGACATTCGTTGAGTAGATTTGCTGATAGATCCTCCAGGAGCCAAGGGGAATGGGCTGGGAAAGTTTTGTAGATGATGTGATCTTCCTAATGTTTCATAATGTGTTATCAAAATAGCTGAATGTTTTGCATTAAAGATTGCGCTTTGTACTGACTCAGGCTGCCATTGGGTCTGTGGCTTTGGACATGGCACGGATCCGAAATGAAAAGACTGCGGTGGAGTATGGAATGATTGTTCTCACTCTGGCCTTCCTGGGAATCCTGATCACAGCTCCAGTTGGAGCAGTTATTATCGGCTTGCTTGGGCCAAAGCTACTGCAGAAAGAAAAGCAGCAGACACCAGAGAACACAGGTCAGTCCTAAACCATACTGCTTTGCTGTCTATTACTCTGAGGCTCACATCTTCTCTCTGAAACATGAGTGGTGGTTAAATCAAATAAACCTGAACGTTCTGTAACTAATTGGGTGGCAGATGTGTGAAGGTATTACTGGCAGTGCCGTTGAGAATGTATACTTTTATTCAGAGATTACTGTTCTGCTTCGTGTTTTATAACTAATGCGGCACTGAGGGTAAGGATTGCTTTCTGGAGTTACCTCTCAGCGTGGACGCGGTGGGATGAACAAATCTGTCCTTTCTGTGCTGTACAAATCTATGACTCTGGCTTAATTGGGCTGAGTCGTCAAGCTGGCGTGCACTTCCACTCAGTGACGATTCACACTCCAGTTCTTTTCCCTTTGCCCCGGTTAGTTTTCCTTTCAGAAGTTTCACGATGACCAGGCCTGTAACTAAATGATACTGCACGTACTGCTTCATCCTGGAGGTACACTTGGAACTCTCTGGGTGCTGTGCTGGGACGGCCTTCACATTACTAGTGCAGGCAGAGGGTGATTGATGACAACGTGGATGTCGACAGCAGGCAGCTGGTGCCAGAGACCGGGGAAGGTTCAGGACGAGCACAGGCAAACACAACGTGGATGTCGGCAGCAGGCAGCTGGTGCCAGAGACCAGGGAAGGTTCAGGACGAGCACAAACACAAGGTGGATGTCAACAGCAGGCAGCTGGTGCCAGAGACCAGGGAAGGTTCAGGACGAGCACAGGCAAACACAAGAGATGAACAAAGACACAATAGAAAAGAAATCTGATATTTTATACTGGTACACTTATTTATAGGAGATTTTGAAGGAACTGATGTGGAAATATTGTGGAAGTTCTTGAAAAGAATATTCCCAGTTTCTCAGGTGCAGCTCAATGAAGTCTTAAAAATTAACCAAAACAGCAAAGGGTGCAAAACATCAAAGGGTCAGGTGGTTTATGTGGAGGGAGAAACAGTCAATATTTCAGGTTGGTGACCTTCCAACAGAAGTTGCTGTGTACAAACAGCATCTTATGAAATTAAGCAAATCTAATCTTGTTCAACAATCCAATTAGTTTCAGAAATTGAGACACAAGAGAGTGCAGATACTGGACTGTGGAACAATCTGCTGGAGGAACTCAGTCCTGACACAGGGTTTCAACCCAAAACGTCGACAATTACCTTCCCCTCACAGATGCCACTCCATCCGCTGAGTTCCTCCAGCAGATTGTTTGTTGTCAGAAATTGAGAGTTGTTCCAGGAGTACTGTCTCATCATCTTCAAAACAAGCAAGTTTAGATAGAAGAATTTTAGACCAAAGATACCTCAGCAGTAATTTCTCGAATGGGCCCAGTCTACAAGGCTTTTAACCTGTGTAAAATTACATCTAAAGTGTAAGTTATCAGGATAGCTCATTGAGGAGTAAGCGCTGAAGAAGGATTGAGCTAGGTGATAGATTGATGTCGGGCTAACAGAAATATTTAAACACTTTTGTTTAACTTGTAGGTACAAGCTCATTGCAAACCTGTACTACCAGGTTAGTCCAGGAACTGCTTAACCCTGATTATTTTATATAAAATGGTGCAAAACACAGGAACAAAGGAGGTGACAATTAAAAGTGTTTTATTCAGGATTGTAAATTGAGAAAACTTGTTTGATGGAATATTGCGAGGAAAGCATCTTTTGGTTTAAGTAGAACAGAGGCAACATTAGGGCTGACAGGATAACACTGCATGTCATGATGGTCTTAGAATGTTTCTGAGTAGATTTAAGGAGGATCAACAACCTCTACAGCAACGAACAACCTGCTGGAGGAACTCAGCGGGTCGGGCAGCATCTGTGGGAGGAAAGGAATTGTTGACACTTCAGGTCCAAACCCACTTTCAGTCCTGATGCAGTGTTTCGACCCAAAATGTCGACAATTCCCTTCCCCCCACAGATGCTGCTCGACCCGCTGAGTTCCTCAGATTGTTTCTTCCTCCAGATTCCAGCATCTGCAGTCTCTTGTGTGTCCTTATCAACCTCTGGAGTGTGGTTAGTTTATGCAACAAGAATGTATTTGCTGCAAGCACTCAAAAGGGATCTGGATGAGTTAGCTTCTAACTACAGCGTTGTTGAAAGGTAGATGGGATGTTGAGTGGTTGATCTGAAGGATTATGTGGGCTCCTGGAACTTGATCGCCTTCAGGTATTAGAGAATTTCTCAAAGTATTTTTGTTGCTTCAAATTGGCCGAGGTGACTCCTGGTGAGTGGGATTGCGGGGGTTCTGGAGCTCACTGTCCATGAATGCATGAGAATGCCTTTGACTGTCATCAACATTGGTTCATATCCCTGATGTTTTAATCGACAGGTACCGAATCACGGACCGTTTTAACATGTGAACCCGCACAAGGAGTAGAAAATGACATTGAGGTCTGAGGTGCTCACCAACATTTGTTGCCCTTATTATTTTCCCAAAAGAATGTCTGCAATGGGTTTCACCTGAAATTTGTTTCCTGGAAGTAGTTCTGCAGACAGTGGAGGAAATGGCTTTTTAAAGGTTTTTTAATTAATGTTTGTACATTATGTAGATTTATTTTTAAAAGAAACAATGAAAAATTTACAAAAATGTATATTTGAAACTTTTAGTTCTGTGGAAATCAACAACACTTAGCAATTTGCTTGATATTATGGATATGTTTGTGCAATGATCTTGATACTACTGTTCCCAGGGTTGTGGCCAGTATTTTGGAAGGACCCTGGCCATTAAATAATAACTTAGCCAGGAAATCTGTGTGAGCTTGCTCATAGTTTGTTCGTTATTCAAATGCCACTCAATGATAAGTCACCACATTCCTGGAACCTGGCATAGGTGAATCCCGATTTCACTTGTGCAGTAGGACTGATGTGGACTGATTGATGTGGACTGATGTGGACTGATTGATGTGGACTGATGTGGACTACTCCCACACTGCTGTGTTTCACCAGTGTAAAGCATCTGCCAGAACAGTGCGGTCTGAAGATTGGTGCTGCCCCACAGCCAGGCCTGAAGATAAACAGGCTGGAATTAACCTGAACTTTTCATGCTTTTTAAAAAAAATTACTTTTCCCCTTTTAATTTTAGGTGTCTGTGGCAGAAAGGGTGCTAGACACCTTCCCCAGACCAGGGAGTTCAATAATCACCTGTTGAATACCTATCCATCTCTCCCTCTGGAGAAGATGTGAGTGTTTCCTGTATTGTGAACTTCTGTGATTCATCCCTCTCTGTGCTGGGTTGTGTTTACAGCAATGTGTTTACACTCAGGGTTGTGCCTCTCAATCAACACACATGCAAATAATGTTGCTGAGTCCCCTGATTCTTTTTCCTTGACTGTGTGTAATTTGAATTAATCTTATGGATTATCTGTAAATGCCTTTACAGATTACTTTCTGTGCAAAGGCCATGAAATAAATCAAGGCTGGAAAAATTTTGAAGTTTCTGATAAAGTTTCTACCTTTGGACCTCAGCCTGAGTTGTGTGAGTTACAGAAGCTGTCAACAATGAGTTATAAACTGCAGTTCCAATCATACACCACTGATCACTCTGCTGAAAGTAATTAAATCACCATGAAATTCGTTTGGTGAGTCATACTGTGCATCATAACGTAAAGTGTCCCAGAACAACCAGTAAATCTATTCAAAAACCAAAGATGTTCTGGCCAGTGTTCACTCTGCACAAGACTGAGCTGACGGGGTGTACTTGCAGAGACTGCTGTAGTACACGCCATTACCAGGTAACAAATGATTCTCTTTTCACTGACATTCATTAGTTGATTTCATCCACAAGTCAGAAAGTACTCAAAAATCACTCGATGCGGTAACCACACCCCCACAGTGTTGTAACAAATGGCATCAAAAGCATATAAAACTGAAAGAACAGTTACCAAAAATGGAGAGGGGAAACGCGTTCTACCGGTTGTAGAACGAGTGTATCCACGTACGCCAGACTTTTGAATTTAATATTATGGGAGTTCGTTAATATGTAGGCATGTCCATAAATCGAGCATTTGTAACCCGGGAACAGCCTGGATACCATTCACAGCCCCAATGAATATGTCAGCCCTGAATCTCAATAGTTTATAACTCTTAAAATTTATTATTTATTAAATAGAAGCTTATGAATGAGAATATAGAAATTGCTACCGTGTGTAATGCCTGAGGCAAATGCCACTGGTGCATTGAAAGGAAGCTGGATAAATACACTGAGGGGAACGGGAATAAAAGTCATAGTGTGGGATGAAGGAAGATGGGTCACGTGGAGCATAAACGTTGTTGTTAATCTGTAGGACCAACTGGCTCACATTTACAGAGGTAAGCAATAAAGATTCTGAATGTCATGTGAAAACATTAAACTAAGATTTTTTTTACACAAGAGGGAAATCTATGAGGTGACCGAATTAACTTTTAAGATTGTTAAAATTGGCCAGATATTCCATTCACTGCAGTGAAGGGTTCAAGTGTCACAAGAGGCAACAATTAGAAATAAAATAGAAAGTCAAGTGGGACATTTCACACAAGAGATGCTAAACCTATGAAATGTATTATCAGGAAAACACACTGAAGTGCACAGTTGTTTCCGGATGTTGATGCATCTATTGCATTTTAACTGTTCCAAAAATTGTTCTGTATTTAGAGCTGGCTTGTATGTAATGTTAATTTAATGTTGGAATGAGCGTTAATTTGTTTTGTATGTGAGGGAGGGAGGATGGATGAGAATAAATGGTTACTGGTTTTGAGGTAAAAGTCCACAAAATACATTTTGTAATTCATGTGTATTTTGTTAACACCAATAAAATAGCAGGAAAATAACAAAACTTCTCAATTGAAGCTTTCCCTAAATTGCTCCACTTGAACTATGTTCAAATCTCCCACCTGCAGGAAACTAGTTATCGGAGGTGGTGAAGGAAAAATGAGAAGGAGAAAATCTAGGGAACAGTTTCTGCAACTCGAGCAGGAATGGACACAATATGTAGTCTGAATCCCTGATGAGAAGTGCTCAGATTCACGATGGGCTTGGGGTTGTGTCCAGTATGTTGAAGTTGGCCATCAGTATAATTCTCACACTTTTGGACAGACAGTGCTGTGTTCATCTCAAAGTGGCTTCCCCATTGTCTGGGGAAGACCTAACTTAAAACCACCAGGAGGTGCTCTGGTGGGATGGGTACAGTACATTCCCCTGGGTTAGGTTGGGGTGTTTTAATCAAGTGTTTAAAATGATGGCAATAAAGATAATTAAAACAGTAGATATGGAGAGACTATTTCCTCTTGTGGAGATTAGATAAGATTTCTTTATTAGTCACATGTACATTGAAAAACACAGTGAAATGCATCTTTTGTGTAGAGTGTTCTGGGGGCAGCCTGCAAGTGTCGCCACGCTTCCGGCACCAACATAGCGTGCCCACAACTTCCTAACCCGTGCGTCTTTGGAACGTGGGAGGAAACCGGAGCACCCAGAGGAAACCCACGCAGACACGGGGAGAACGTACAAACTCCTCACACAGGCACCATAGGAGGTGGTGGAGGCAGATACAACTGCAACATTTAAGAGCTCGGACAGGATAATAGTGGGATGTGGGCCTAATGTGGACAGAAGGGATCAGTGTAGAAAGGCTTCACAGTCGGCAGGCGAGGGGGGCTGAGAGGTCCTGTGTGCCGTGCGATTCCCTGAAATACACATCGCACATCTACGTTTGAAATGTCAGGGAGTTTTGTACAACCTTTGGAGATGGGAGCTATGGCTCCCCTTCCCCCTGCCACTCTAGTTTAAACCCACCCTAGACTGTGAATAGTTTGGGGTTCGAGTGCCAAGCCCTGCAGTACCCCACTAGTTACAGCCTTTAGACCTGAGGAGGGCTCATTTAATCCTACTTTGTTTTTCATCTGTTAAAACAACTCTCAATCCATGCTGGGCTATTACCGTGAATTCTACAAGCTCTAACTTTGTTCATTAACCTCCTGTATGGGACTTCATCAAAAGCCTTCTGAAAATCCAAATGCACCATAGCCTCTGGTTCTCCTTCATCTACTCTGCAACATACAAAGTAGGTTTGCAGTTGACACCAAAATTGGTGGTGCATTGTGCAGCAAAGAAGGCTTCTAAAGTTACAACAGGATCAAGGTCAACTGGGAGCCTCGGCCAAGGACCGAAAGATGGAATTTAACTCACGTGCAAAGTGATGCATTTATAGATAATATGTTCTATGTGTTTATGATACATAGATACAACACAGTGCAGGCCCTTCGGCCCACGATGTTGTGCCAACCTTTTAACCTACTCTCAGATCAATCTAACCCTTCCTTCCTACATACCCCTCCAATTTTTCTATCTTCCATGTGCTGTCCATCTATCATCCACTATCCAAGAGTCTCTTAAAATGTCCCTAACATACCACTCTCTGTGTAAAAGAAAAACTTACAGCTGATATCCCCCCTGTAATTTCCTCCAATCACCTTAAAATTATACCCCCTCATGTTAGCCATTTCTGCCCTGGGACAAAGTCTCTGTCCAGTCAGTCTATGTCTCTTATTCATCTTGTACACCTCTACCAGGTCACCAACTCATCATCCTCCGCCCCAAAGAGAAAAGTCCTAGCTCGCTCAACCTATCCTCATGAGATGCTCTCCAATCCAGGTAGCATCCTGGTAAATCTCCACTCCAGTCTCTCTAAAGCTTCCACATCCTTCCCACAGTGAGGCGACCAGAACTGAACATAATATTCTAAGTGCGGTCTAACCAGGGTTTTATAGAGCTGCAACTTTACCTCGCAGCTCTTGAACTCAATACCCTGACTAATGAAGGCCAACATGCCATACACCTTCTTAACAACCCTATCAAGGGCGGGCGCAGTAGTGTAGCAGTTAGCCTAACACTATTACAGCACCAGCGACCCAGGTTCAATTCCAGCTGCTGTCTGTAAGGAGTTTGTACGTTCTCCCCATGACTGCATGGGTTTCCTCCGGGTGCTCCGGTTTCCTCCCACATTCCAAAGACGTACGGGTTAAGTAGTTGTGGGCGTCCTATGTTAACACCAGAAGTGTGGTGACACTTGCGGGCTGCCCCCAGGACACTCTACGCAAAAAATGCATTTCACTGTGTGTTTCGATGTACATGTGACTAATTAAGATATCATTTTAACTTGCACAGCAACTTTGAGAGATCTATGGACTTGGACCCCAAGATCTCTCTGTTCCTCCACATTGCTAAGAGTCCTGCCATTAACCCTGTATTCTGCTTCAAATTCGACCTTCCAAAGTAAATCACTTCACACTTTTCCAGGTTGAACTCCACCTGCCACTTCTCAGACCAGCTTTGCATCCTATCAATGTCCCATCGTAACCCTCGACACCCTTCTACACTATCCACACCACCACCAACCTTTGTATCATCTGCAAGCTTACTAACCCACCCTTCCACATCCTCATCCAAGTCATTTATAAAAATCACAACCCTGAATAGATCCCTGCAGACTCCCAGATGGTATACTGCCTCCCCGGTGCCAGGGTCAGGGACATCTCGGATAAGGTACACAGCATTCTGAAGGGGGAGGGTGAACAGCCAGAGGTCATGGTACATATTGGCACCAATGACATAGGTAGGAAAAAAGATGAGGTCCTGAAGAGGGAATATAGGGAGTTAGGTAGGAAGCTGAAAAACAGAACCTCAAGGGTAGTAACCTCTGGATCGCTGTCTGTGCCACGTGCCAGTGAGGGTAAGAATAGGATGATTTGGCAGATGAATGAGTGGCTGAGAAATTGGTGCAGGGGGCAGGGTTTCAGATTTGTTGACCATTGAGATCTCTTCTGGGGAAGGTACGACCTGTACAAAAGGGACAGGTTACACCTGAACTGGAGGGGGACCAATATTCTTGCAGGCAGGTTTGCTAGAACTGTTGGGGAGGGTTTAAACTAGTTTGGCAGGGGGATGGGAACCTGAGTGATAGGTCAGAGCTTGGTGCATTGAGTGTACAAGTGGACGCAGAGTGTAGAAAGATTGTGAGGAAGGATGGGCAGTTAAAAGGGCAAAATTGTAGTCAGTTGGATGGGCTGAAGTGTGTCTACTTTAATGTGAAAAGTATCAGGAACAAGGCTGATGAACTTAGAGTGTGGGTAAGTGTGTGGAACTATGATGTTGTGGCCATTACAGAGACTTGGCTGTCGCAAGGGCAGGAATGGCTGCTGGATATTCTGGGGTTTAGATGTTTCAAAAGGGACAGGGACGGAGGTAAAAGAGGTGGGGGAGTGGCTTTGCTGATCAGAGACAGTGTCACAGCTGCAGAAAGGGAGGATGTCCTGGAGGGATTGTCCACTAAGTCAGTGTGGGTGGAAGTCAGAAACAGGAAGGGAGTGATCATCTACTAACCATTCTCTGGCTTCTCCCGCTAAGCCAACATTGAATCCAATTGGCTACTTCATCCTGAATGCCAAACGATTTAACCTTCTGGACCAGCCTCCCATGTGGGACTTTATCAAAGGCCTTGCTAAAGTCCATGTAGACAACATCCACCACCTTCCCTTCATCAACCTTCCTGGTAACCGCCTTGAAAAACTCTAAAATAGACATGACCTGCCACGCACAAAGCCGTGTTGACTATCCCTAATCAGGCCCTGTCTATCCAAATATGTATATACCCTGTTCCTCAGAATACCTTCCAATAATTTACCCACGACTGACATCAGGCTCACCAGCCTATAATTTCCCAGTTTATTCTTAGAGCCTTTCTTAAACAACGGAACAACATTAGCTATCCTCCAGTCCTCTGGCACCTCATCCGTGGCTAAGAACATTCTAAATATCTCTGCCAGAGCCTCTGCAATTTCTGCACTAGCCTCTCACAAGGTCCAAGGGGACACCTCGTCAGGCCCTGGGAGTTTATCCACCCTAATTCGCCTAAAGACAGCCAGCACATCCTCTTACGCAATCCGGATACGGTCCATGACCTCGCTATTCTTTTTCCTCAGTTCTATAGACTCTGTGTCTGTCTCTCAAGTAAATACAGATGCAAAAAAAAATCATTTAAGATCTCCCCATCTCTTTTGGTTCTATGCATAGGTGACCACGCTGATCTTCAAGAGGACCAATTTTGTCCCTTACTATCCTTTTGCTCTTAATATAGCTATAAAAACCCTTGGGATTCTCTTTCACCCTGTCTGCCAGAGCAACCTCATGTCCTCTTTTTGCCCTCCTGATTTCTCTCTTAAGTGTTCTCTTGCATTTCTTACACTCCTCAAGTGCCTCATTTGATCCTAACTGCCTATACCTGATATGTGCGTCCTTTTTTTTTTACCAGGGCCTCAATATCCCTCGATAACCAAGGTTCCCTAAACCTGCTCGCCTTGCCTTTTATTCTAACAGGAACATACAGATTCTGTACTCTATTTCACTTTTGAAGGCCTCCCACTTAGCAAGCATCTCTGCCAGAAAACAGCCTATCCCAATCCACACCTGCCAGATCCCTTCTGATGCCCTCAAAATGAGCTTTCCTCCAGTTTAGAATTTTAACCCTTGGACCAGTCTTATCCTTATACCAGTCCAGTCCTTCTCCATAATTATCTTGAAATTACTGGAATTAGGATCACTGGATTCGAAGTGTGCCCTTCAACTCACTTCTGTCACCTGCCCTGTCTCATTCTCATTCCCCAAGAGGAGATCCAATATCAGGCTCTCTCTAGTTGCGACCTTTACACATTGATTAAAGAAACTTTCCTGAACACATTTGACAAACTCTATCTCATCCAGTCCTTTTACAGTATGGGGATATGGGGACAGTCAATATGTGCAAAGTTAAAAATCACCTATCACAACTTTAGATTTCCTACAACTGTCTGCCATCTGTCTACAAACTTGCTCCTCTAAATCCCACTGACTATTGAGAGGTCTATAAATATAGTCCTCAGATCTCCTTTAAATTACTCTCTTCTCACCTTAAACCTGTGCCCTCTAGTTCCAGACTCCTGTGCCCTGGGGAGAAAGATTCTGATCTATCTATGCCCTTTATAATTTTATATACAAGGTCACCCATAGAAGGTCAGTGAGAATAAACCCAGAACATTCAGCTGTGGAGGCAAAAGATGCAAGTTGATGTTTTGGATTGAGACCCTGCATCACGACCGAAAGGAAACATAAAAGACAGCAGTACATAGTGAGAAGGGGGAATAGAGGCTGGGAGGTGACAGGTGGAACCAGATGGGGAGGGGACGTCAGTGATGACCAAAGTGAGAAGAAAACTGGGCAGACAGGCGAGTGTGTGGCAGAGCACCAGGAAGTGAGAGTCACCTGAGATTGGAAATTTCAATATTCACCATTGGGCTATGAGCTACCCAATTAGCGTTTGGCCTCTCTGTAACAGGGTAGAAGAAGTGGGGGAGGTAGTCAGAGCAAACATGAAAATAAACCCAGCCTATCCAGTCTCCCTTTGTAACCACCACCCTTCATTCCAGGCAACATCCTGGTGAACCTTTTCCACACTCTCCCTATTGCTACCTGTAAATGTGGCAACCAGAACTGTACACAATGCTCCAGATGTTTTGTACAGCTGCAACATGACATCCCAACTCTTATACTCAATGCCCCGGCCCATGAACACCAATTCCTCCATTGTGCTGGACCTTTGGTCCTCCAGTATTTCTAGGTTATGTTGTGTCCCCAATCATCTATCAGTGGTAATACTAACTGCCCTTAACTCTGAAATACTGACAATGTCAGAGCTCAGTACAGACATTTCCAGAAACTGACCTGGAGTACACATATACACAGTGTGTCTACAAGAGCAGGTCAGAGGCCGAGAATCCTCACCTCCTCACTCTCCACAGCCTGTCCACCATCTACACGGCTCGAGTCAGGAGTGTGAGGGAACACTCTCCACTTGCCTGGGTGGGAGCAGCTTCAACAACACTCAAGAAGCTCAACAACATCCAGGACATAGCAGCCTGCTTAATTGACACCCCATCCACAACCATTCACCCACTCCGGCACCGACGCACAGCAGCAGCAGTTTGTACCATCTATGGTCTGCACTGCAGCAACTCACCAGACTCCTTAGACAACACCTTCTAAACCACTTCTACCAGCTAGAAGGACAAGGTTAGCAAAAGTATGGGAACACCACCCCAACTTGGAAATATATCGCTGTTCCTTCACCGTCACTGGTCAAAATCTCGAACAGCACTGTGGGTATATCTACACCTCAAGCGCTGCAGCGATTCATGGCGACAACTCACCACCTGCTTCTCAAGGACCATCAGGGGTGGGCAACTAAATGCAGGCTCAGTGTGTGAAGCCGACATACTTTAAATGTATGAAAACAATACAATCGTGGCTGATCCTTCATTGCACCATAGCTTTCCCATTGTTTCCCTAGTATTCAAAAACCTCAGTCTGACGAATAAATCTTTCAGAGTCTGAGCCTTCAGAGCTCCCTTGAGTAGAGATCTGCAAAGATTAATCACTGTGGGTGAAGACATTCCTTCTCACCTCATTGTGAACAGCCAATCCGCCCCCCCACCCACTGTCTTCTTCTAGCCAGGTGAAATATCTGAACAGCTACCCTGTCCAGCCCTAGGAATTTTATATATTCAAATAAAATGTCCAATTCTTTTAAACTTTGAAAAGTTAAGGCCAAGTCTGCTTCATATCTATAAGTACCCCAATCAGGAATCAAGCTGGTGAACTTTCATCGTACTCACTGACACACCCTTTTTTAGGCAGACCAGACCTGTACACAGTAAGACATCTTTACTCTTGCACTCAAATGGTTTTGCAATGGAGGCCCACAAACTGTGTGGCTTCGTAACATGCAGTTGTGGCTTGCAGGTAACTTTGATTTGTGTACAAGGAATCCCAGGTCCCTCAGAACTCACCACCTTTCAACCTCTCACCATTTAAAACCACTACTTTTCAAATTTCTCCTCCATCATTTTTTTCTTCTGTATTAGGTTCTATCTGCCTTGCCCTCATCCATTCACTTTATCCATCCATATCCCCTAAAGCCTTTCTGCATTTCCACACCAACACTGCCACCTAGCAGTAAATTTTGATTTAAACAATGGGACCTGTTGTAATATTGTGAACCCTTACTAGCAGGGTATTAGTTAACCTTTTCTCATTGCACAATACCAGATCTGAAGTCGCCTGCTCCCTTGTCCATTCCTCAACCTATACACCATGCCTGTAGGTGACCACATATTCCCTTCCCATTTTCTCTCAGCTGCAGCCAAACAGATTCTACTTTGTTTTCTCCCCCACTCTCTCTGCTTTTATCATATTTCTTGCACCCAAGTTCTTTCAAAAACTTTTACACACCAAATGTTTAATTTTGGAGAACTTCGAAAGACAAAACGGCTGCAGGAATTTCCAATGGTGATAAATTCATTTGGGAGGTGGCCAGTTAGGGTCATAGGAGTCAAACAGCACAGAAACAGGCCCTTTGGCCCAACTCATCCATGCCAGCCAAGATGCCCATCTGAGCTAGTCCCATTTGCCCACATTTGACACATATCCCTCTAAACCTTTCCTATCCATGTACCTGTCCAAATGTCTTTTAAATGTTGTCATCATACCTGCCTCAACCACTTCCTCTGACAGCTCGTTCCACATACACACCACCCTCTGGTGCCCCTCAGATCCCTTTTAAATCTTTCCCCTCTCACCTTAAACCCATGCCCTCTCCCTGGGAAAAAGACTGTGTGCATTCACCCTATCCACGCCCCTAATGATTTTATAACAAGGTCACCCCTCGGTTTCCTACATTCTAGGAATAAACTCTGAGCCTGCCCAACCTCTGCCCATAACTCAGGCCCTCAAGTCCTGGCAACATTCTTGTAAATCTTTGCACTCTTTCCAACTTAATGACATGTTTCCTATAACAGGGACTCAACCATCTTGTACAACCACAACATTACACACCAACTCATATACTCAATGCCCTGTATGAAGGCCAGTGTGCCAAACACCACCTTCACCACCCTACCTGTGACATCATTTTCAGGGAACCATGTACATGTACTCCTAGTTCCCTCTGTTCGACAACACTCCCTAGGGCCCTGCCGTTCACTGTGAAAGTCCTACACTGATTTGACTTCCCAAAATGCAACACCTCATACTTATCTGGATTGAAAGCCATTTGCCGTTCCTTGGCTGCATACCCGGCCGATCCAGATCCCCTCATTTTTGATAACTTTCTTCACCGTCTGCAATACCACCTATTTTAGTATCATTTGCAAATTTACTAACTGTGCCTTGTACATTCTCATCCAAGTCATTTATATAAATAACAAACAACAATGCCCCAGCACTGACCCATGGCACATTACTAGTCACAGGCCTTCAGACCAAAGAACAACCTTCAGGTTGTAAATCTGCAGCAAAAGGTGGTGCTGAACACAATTGCTGCTTGTAAATTCCTGGATCATGGCAGGGAAATTGTATCAAAAAATCCATCGTAATGGGGAGGTAATTCAGACCACTGATGAATGATTACAGGGTGGGTGGTGTTCCCAGAAGATTATTCATATCGTGATTTTCTGTAACATGAAGCTACATCATCAGCACGTGTCAAGAAATGCAAATTGATAAAAAAAGTTTTACTTTTTTTTACCCCCCCCTCCACAAATTTAGCAAGAGTTCATTTTTATTCCGTATCCCATATTTTTTGGCAGTGATGTGTGAATTCCATAAGGGAAAATGTCCATTCCTCCGACTGCCATAACACAGGGGTTACCTGTAATTCCTTGCATGTTAGTCAACATAAACTTACTACAAATTCAAAAGGTACCATCTAAATAATACTACCCAACTTTAATACTTAAATAATACTACTCAACTTTAATCATTAATTTTTTTTAATGAAAAACAACAGAATGCACCACCATCACTGTACACTGACAAATTACAACATGTTAGTGACAAAGCTTTACATCTTGTGCAAATTATACTGCAAAGACATTTATTGGACTATTAACGTTCATGATTGCAGCTTAGAAATTCTTTACATCACATAATGAACACATTATGGCACTCAAAGAAAATAAAAATGTTATACTTCTTTCTTCTTAATTATCAATGGACCCACGTTATCTCCCGTCAATTCATTGTGTTTGTTGTGAGACCCGTCACAAACAGGAAACTATAAAAGAAGAAAATAAGACCATTCAGATTCAATCCTGAGTTTAATACATGTTCACAGTTTGTTCTTGTACCCTTATGTCATGTCAGAGTGTACTCTGATATGGAAGCATTTCAGTCCACCAGAATAATCATCCCTTCTTGAATCAAGTGTAAGAGGCCAACTGGCTGTCGGAGCTTACAGAGGGATATTGATAGGATGCAGAGCTGGGCTGACAAGTGGCAGATGGAGTTCAATCCGGAGAAGTGTGAGGTGGTACACTTTGGAAGGACAAACTCCAGGGCAGAGTACAAGGTAAATGGCAAGGTACTTGGCAGTGTAGAGGAGCAGAGGGATATGGGGGTTCATATTCACAGTTCACTGAAAGTTGCCTCACAGATGGATAGAGCAGTTAAGAAGGCCAATGGGATGTTAGCTTTCATAAGTCGTGGGATTGAGTTTAAGAGCCGCAAAGTGATGATGCAGCTTTACAAAACTCTAGTTAGACCACACTTAAGAGTACTGTGTTCAGTTTTGGTTGCCGCATTATAGGAAGGATGTGGAGGCGTTGGAGAGGGTGCAGAGGAGATTTACCAGGATGCTGCCTGGATTAGAGCGTATGGAATATGAGGAGAGGCTTAAGGTGCTAGAGCTTTATTCACTGGAAAGGAGGATGAGCCGAGACATGATAGAGGTATATAAAATATTGAGAGGAATAGATAGAGTAGACAGCCAGCGCCTCCTTCCCAGGGCACCAATGCTCAAGACGAGAGGGCATGGCTTTAAGGTTATGGGTGGGAGGTTCAGGGGAGATGTCAGGGGGAGGTTTTTCACCCAGAGAGTGGTTGGTGCATGGAATGCACTGCCTGGGGTGGTGGTGGAGGCAGATACATTGGACAGGTTCAAGAGTTTGTTGGATAGGCACATGGAGGAATGTGAGATAGAGGGATATGCGGGAGGAAGGGGTTAGATAGCGTGAGGGTGGTTTGATGGACAGCACAACATGGTGGGCCGAAGGGCCTGTTTTGTGCTGTATGGTTCTATGGTTCTATGGCTTTACAATTAACTAAAGAGGAAGAATTTCTGATCCCATCACACAAAAGTTAACAACTTTCTGGAATCCAAATTCTTAGGAACTAACTGTCATTGTGATCAGAATAATTCAAAACAGATTCTGTATTATCAAAATGCTTATGACGAATGCAATTTGTTTTAAACATTTCCACGTTACTAGAAATCACAAGCTTCAGCTCAGCCATTCAGGCTGTACACCGACACAGACCTGGCTCAAGCCAAGGCCAAGTGCTAGAGCTCACCACCAGTTGGGAAACACACACATCAACACTACAGTTTGGATTTAATTGCATTGAAATGGGCATTTCAATGAATTTAAGCCAAGAAAGAAATTACTTTTATACAGGAAGGTATTCCCAGGGCATCCCAAAGATCTGAGTCAAGTATTTACTTGTCGACATTGCTTCTGAAAAAACAGCCTTCAATGTGCACTCAGTAAAGCTCCACAAACAGTGAAATGCACATTTGTCTCTTTTGATGATTGCGAGAAACATGCAGCCAGACAATGGAAAAAATTCTCTGCCAAATAATGGGCTTATTTACATTCACCAAGCCAAGCAGTCAAGAGCTCAGGCCTTACGGAAGGTAGTACCTTATCTGAGGTGCACCAATACACGAGTTTCTCAATCCAAAAGACATCATTATCATCCACATTTACTTCTAATGGTCAAAGTGGGGGCTGCTGCCTCTGAAGAACTGGATCTGGACATAACTGTTTCTCGAGGGTGTCAGATGAAATAGCTATGCACTAAGACAACAATTTCTAATCACTGTGCTGGCTGTTTGAAACCTGCCTCATCAAATCCAACTGACAAAATGGCTGCAAAGACTGAAGATAAACGTTTTACTGAAGTATGTGGGAAGGGCAGCTGGCTAAGCTCACAGATAAACTGTATCTTATCTGCTGTTATTGTCACCTTGTATACTGCAACTAAAGTATGCCATGGTTACTGAGGTTGCTTATACGAGCACATGTCCTTTTTCCCGTCACAGGTAGGGATGCTGTCATCTATGCTCTTGAATGCAAGGAAATATCTCCAAGCTCAAACTGGCAAGTGGGAGCCTTTTCATCTGGTGTATAATCACCATCAATTCTCTGTACATGCACCTTAGCTGGACTGCCCGACAACAGTTGCATATCATTACCGTCTTTGATCGCCAACATCTGCAGTACGCTGCCTTAGTAAACTGCAGGTCCTCGATATTGATTTCATTCACCACTTTGGGATTTTCCTTCTGGATCTTTAGGTTGATCAAGCTGTCCTTCTGCTGCTTCTTTCGAGGAATGAAGGGTCGAATGGCAAGGTACCCAAGCAGCGCTAGAACTCCAAGAAACGGCAGTAACCGTAGCCACTCTGCAACTGGAGGCAACAAGGCGAGGTTATACTGGAGGCAACAAGGCGAGGTTATACTGGCAAAGGCAGAATTTCAGCACCACTTTCAGAAGAGGCAAAGACTACAGCGTCAAGGATCTGAGAGCCTAAAATTAAAACTCTCCTGTTAAATGAATAATCTGCAAGGTGTAGGGTGCAAATTTTTAGAACGTTTATGGCAAAGAATGTGACAGTTCAGCCCAATTTATCCATGCTAGTGAGAAATGGACTTTGGGTTAATCCACTTGCCACATCTTAGCCCATGGTGAGAGGTCACAGTTCAAGAATTCATCCAGTGTGAGCAGGATTTTTGCCTCAGGTAGTAAGTTCCAGACCCCTCACCATTTGTTGAGTTAAAGAATTTTTTCCTCAACCCCCCTCTAATATGCCCGCCAATTAATTTAAATCTACATCGCCTAGTTACTGATCACCCTGCTAAAATAAGTATACTGATACCTAGCTTAGCACTTGGGATGTGTTCTTGGGAATGAGAGTACTAATAGAATCAGTGCTAAAGGGTCATTATATCTTTCTACACAGGAGATGTGATACTACTAGTGCTGGGCTACTGCCAAGGGCCCCACCCAATTGCCCCATGGGTTGATGTGGAGATGCTGCCTGTGAAGGCTGATGCGAGTGGTGCAGATGCTAATCTCTTTGGCTGCGTAGCTCTCCCTAACCCAGAGGTTCCTCTGTGGTGATGAGCTCAGTAGTTGCTGGCCAATGAGATTGTGTGCCAAACACAGAGGAATACAGCAGCTTCCACCACAGCCAAAGGATGTGATAAGATACCATGGGATCCAGGTGGTCCATCAATACGTACAGCAGGTCCTGCCAATCCCCAGCAGTGGTCTACATTCACCATGCCCCACAGGGTGCAGTCCTGAGTCCCATGTCTCAGTGGCAAGCAGCTACAGCATCTGTCCTGGCCCACTCAATACCAGCCTCTCTGCACTGAATCTGGGTGATTCATTGCTAGGTGGGATGCTGGAGGACAAGGCTCCACAAGGTTCCTGGCACAGCAGCAAAAGGCAGGAGTTCCCAGCAGAACAGAAAACAACCCAATCAGTTGTATATTGTTTTTAAAAAGTACCGAGGAGATACATACCTGGACAGCAGGACCAGGGGAGTTTTAATGAATCAGTGCTCTGTTCGACAGTACTATGCACAATACCTTACCGTTTATCCTCTCCACCATTTCAATTTCATACCAAGATGAACATATCATGCTCAGCAGAGAACATTCATGATACTTTAATGGCCTAGGCAAACAACTAGTATTACTGAAACAACGCTCAGCTCAGAATGACTCTCAGCTCCTGGACCAGAACTGACCAGCAGGACCTTAAGCCACAGAGACCTCCAGGACTTGCTCAGTTTTAAGTTGCCAATCTAAAAATTAAACATGTTCTCCTTCCCACAAGGATTAAACAGGCCCAACTACAATATTTTTCTCCACCACAGAGAACCCCAAAATATTAAAGTGTACAACTAGAAATTCTGCACATCTTCCCCAGTTCCTGAAGGTTTATAAACAAAATAGAGGAAGGCTGGAAATCACAAAATACAACTCTGGAAACCTTCAGATCAGGCAGAGGGGCAAAGGGAAAGAAGAAAACAATCAGTAGTTCACACTGACAACCAGGATAGCGGCGAGTGACTGTGCAGGCACGTGACGTCACTTGGAAGCGCGTGGGCGATTTAAAAAGACTGCCATATCCAGCGGGCAGCGTCAGAGCGGGCAGCGGAGTGAGACGGAGCAGATTGATTTGGGCTTTGGCTCAACAGGCTTCGGCGAGACTGGGTAAGAGGCGAGATTTATAGAGAGGGGGTAGGTTATTAGTTCATCTATCTCAATAGTATAGTATTGGACAGTGCTTTAGCAGTAGGCATCTGGGGTTGGTCTTACATTTGGAGTGCCAGATGTGGGGACCCTGGGAGACTACCAGCCTCCCCGATGACTACATCTGCACAAAGTGCACCGAGATGCGGCTCCTCAAGGAACGCGTTGAGAGTCTGGAGCAGCTGCTCGATGACCTTCAGCTGATTAGGGAGAGCGAGCAGGAAACAGACAGGAGTTATAAAGAGTTTGTAGAGTACCTCTGTGGCGGTCCCCCTCGAAAATCGGTATCTCATTTTAGATTCCGTTGGAGATGATGACCCGACAGAGGAAGACCACGGCAACCGGGACCTTGGCACCATGCCTGGTACTGTGGTCCAGCGGGGAAAGAGAAATGCAGTGATTATTGGGGATTCTATAGTGAGGGGAAAGGATAACAGACTCTGCGAAACCGACAATGAATCCCGGATGGTGTGTTGCCTCCCTGGTGCCAGGGTACGGGATGTCACAGAGCGGGTCCAGAATATTCTGAGGGGAGAGGGTGATCAGCCAGAAGTCTTGGTACATGTAGGTACCAATGACATAGGTGGAAAAAGAGAAGAGGTCCTGAAGGAGGAACACAAGGAGTTAGGGAGAAAGTTGAGAAGCAGGACCTCACGGGTGGTAATTTCAGGATTACTCCTTGTGCCACGTGCCAACTGTAGTAAGAATAGAAAGCTCTGGCAGATGAATGTGTGGCTGAGTGACTGGGGCAGGGCTTCAAATTTCTGGATCATTGGGATTTTGGGGGAGGCATGACCTATTCACTAAGGATGGGTTACACTTAAACTCCAAAGGGTCCAATATCCTGGCGGGAATGTTTAATTTAGCTGTTGGGGAGGGTTTAAACTAATCTGGCAGGGGGTTGGAAACCAGGATGTTAGGATACAAGATGTTAGGGTAAGGGAGGAGGTTTATAGAAACAAGTCCAAGACAGTGTGCAGTGAGGATGGCAAGAAGGACAGGCAGGTGAGAAGTCAGGATAATTTGCTGAACAATAGAAGTACAACAAAATCAATAGCAGATACTGGACCAAATGTACTATATTTAAATGCATGTAGCATTAGGAATAAAGTAGATGACCTAGTGGCACAACTACAGGTTAATAAATATGACATTGTGGTAATCACCGAGTCATGGCTTTATGACTGATGTGATTGGGAACTAAATGTCCAGGGGTACACAGTGTATAGGAAGGATAGGCGGGTAGGCAGAGGGGGTGGTGTGGCCATGATGGTTAGTAATGATATAAAATCAAAAGAAAGGAAGGACATTGGGTCAGAAGAGGTATAATCCTTATGGGTGGAGCTAAGAAATAACAAGGGTAAAAGGACAATAGTAGCAGTTATATATAGGCCCCCTAATAGCAATCAGGAAGTGGACGATAAGTTGCAGTTAGAAATAGAAAAAGCGTGTCAGAGTGACAACGTGAAGATAATTATGGGGGATTTTAATATGAAGGTGGACTGGGAAATCCAGCAAGGCAGTAGAACTCAGGAGAGAGAGTTTGTGGAATGTCTACGGGACGGCTTTTTGGAGCAACTTGTTGATGAGCCCACCAGGGGATCGGCTGTTTTGGATTGGGTGCTGTGTAACAAACCGGAGGTGATTAGGGAACTAAAGGTAAAGGAACCATTAGGAACTAGTGATCACAATATGATTGAGTTAAGTTTCAAATCTGAGAAAGAGAAGCTGATAACTGGTGTATCGATACTTCAGTGGAACAAAGGAAATTACAGTGGTATGAGAGAGGAGCTGGCCCAAATTGATTGGAAGAGTAAGCTAGCTGGAGGGACGGCGGAGCAGAAATGGATCGAATTTCTACAAGCAATAAGGGAAATGCAGGATAGATATATTCCAAGAAAAAAAGGTTTTGAATGGAAAAAAGGCACAAATGTGGATAACGAGAGAGGTGAAGGCTAAAATAAAAGCAAAAGGGAGGGCATACAAGGAAGCGAAAATTAGTGGGAAAACAGAAGACTGGGAAACTTTTAAAAACCTGCAGAAAGAAACTAAGAAGGTCATTAGGAAAGATGAATTATGAAAGGAAGTTGGCAGATAACATTCGAAAGGATACTAAGTTTTTTTAAATATACAAGGAGTAAAAGAGAGACACGGGTTGATATAGGACCAATTGATAATGGTGCGGGAGAGATTATAATGGATGATAAAGAGATGGCAGAAGAACTAAATGAGTATTTTGCATCGGTCTTCACCTTGGAGGACATCAGCAATATACTGGTTAGTCAGGGGTCTCATGGAATGGAACTGAGTTCAGTTAAGATTACTAGAGAGAAGGTGCTAGGAAAACTAAATGGGCTAAAGACTGGTAAGTCTCCCAGACCGGATGAGGTGCATCCCCGGGTTCTGAAGGAGGTGGCTTTAGAGATAGTGGAGGCATTGGTGATAATTTTCCAGGAATCGATAGACTCCGGCATGGTTCCGGAGGACTGGAGGGTCGCAAATGTAGTCCCACTGTAATAAGAAAGGTGGGAGGCAGCATAAAGGAAATTACAGACCTATTAGTCTGACATCGGTGGTGGGAATGTTATTGGAATCGATCCTCAAGGATGAGGTTATGGAATACCCAGAGGTGCAAAGCAAGATAGGTCCAAGCCAACACAGTTTCATGAAGGGAAGATCCTGCCTGACCAATCTATTGGAGTTTTTTTGAAGAAATCACAGGTAGGGTGGATAAGGGAGAGGGGGTAGATGTTGTGTATTTAGACTTTCAAAAGGCCTTCGACAAGGTGCCGCACAAGAGACTGATTAATAAGATGAGAGCTCATGGAATTACAGGTAGGATAGTAGAATGGGTGGAGCATTGGCTGGTTGGCGGGAAGCAAAGGGTGGGAATAAAAGGATCTTGTTCTGGTTGGCTACCGGTTACTAGTGGTGTTCCGCAGGGGTCGGTGTTGGGGCTGCTTCTTTTTACCTTGTACATTAACGATTTGGATGATGGAGTAAATGGTTTTGTGGCTAAGTTTGCGGATGACACCAAGATAGGTGGCGGAGTAGAGAGTATTGAGGAGACAGGAAGGTTGCAGAGAGACCTAGATAGTTTAGGAGAATGGGCAAGGAAATGGCAGATGAGATTCAATGATGAGAAATGTGCAGTTGTACACTTTGGAAACAGAAATAAACGGGCAAATTATTATCTAGAAGCAGAGAAAATTCAAAGTACAGAAGTACAAAGGGACTTGGGGGTACTCGTGCAGGATACCCTAAAGGTTAACCACCAGGTCGGATTGGCGGTAAGGAAATCGATTGCTATGTTGGCATTCATTTCGAGAGGTATAGTGTATAAAAGTAAGGAAGTGTTGATGAGGCTCTACGGGGCACTAGTGAGGCCTCATTTGGAATACTGTGTACAGTTTTGGGCCCCATATCTTAGGAAGGATGTGCTGATGTTGGAGAGGGTTCAGAGGAGATTTACGAGGATGATTCCTGGAATGAAAGGGCTTACATACGATGAGCATTTGTCAGCTCTTGGACTGTACTCACTGGAGTACAGAAGAATGAGAGGGGACCTCATAGAAACATTTAAAATGTTGAAAGGACTGGACAGAGTAGATGTGGCTAAGCCGTTTGCCTTGGTGGGTGAGTCTAGGACCAGAGGGCACAATCTTAGAATTAGAGAGTACAGGTTTAAAACAGATGAGGAGAAATTTCTTTAGCCAGAAGGTAGTGAATTTATGGAATTCCTTGCCATGTACAGCAGTGGAGGCCAGATCATTGGAGGCGTTGAAGGAGGAGATAGATATCTAATTAGTCAAGGTATCAAGGGATATGGGGATAAGACCGGAAATTGGGGTTAGAATAGTTTTTTTTCCCTCATTGCCTCCCCCCCTCCCCATTTCTCATTTCTTTTTTCCTCCTTTTCTTTGGAGCAGACTCGATGGGCCAAATGGCCTACTTCTGCTCCCTTGTCTTGTGAACTTGTCAGTGGTTACAAGAGCTGCTACTTCCTCTTTTTTTATCCACACAACCAAGAGCACACCGAATACATTCTTCCTACTTTGTGGACTCACTGTAGTCTGGAATCAGATCAGGGCAACAGATTGCTGCCCTCTAACTACTATATTAATAAATCCAAGAGCAATTTGCCTTTCCTTCCTCTGCTCAAGCTGCGTCCTCAACGTTGCCCTGTGCAATTTAAGTCAGGAAAAAGAAATCAAACCTACACCTTCATGTTCCCTCCCCTAAAAGCACTGTCCCCAATTCACAGCATGAACCAAGATATCAGCCTCTGCTGAAATGCAAATCCTACGAGAAGTGCACGCCCAAGATTTCATTAATTTTGCTTTAATTTTCAAGTTAATATTGTTTAAATACAGCTTCCTGTTTGGATAATGCAACTTCATTTACCCTCAACTATTGGAATACTTGCATTAAACCATCAGATATTTAGTTCATTAACACTCTAAACAGCAACAGCATAGATGAAAAATACCACAGGACCACAGATATTTCAACATTTCCTCTGTTCTACATTGGCTAACCCTCCAGACTACCTCACTACACATAACACAGTTTAGCTGTTACATGTCAACTATAATAATACTACATTTAAATATATACACAATGCACTGAAGCTGCTTTTAGACTGGAACACAACTCGCAGAGGCAAATTAGTTCCCGGTATTTTCACAGAATCTTACCATTAATCCAGAAACAAAATTATAATGCACACAAGTAAGAACTGGGTTCAGCAACTTAGTGTTATTAGCCAGCACAGATCTTGAATTCTCAGGATCTAAACACTGAAATCTAAACATTGCTTAGGTATTGATTTTAGCATCAAAATCCTAGTAACTCTGCTCCTTCCCTGTTTCTGATCTGCTGTCTGCCCCATGGCAAGAATATCTGCAATGTCTGGTTTCACACCCAGCATTATGCCAGTGCAGCCTCTCCAGGCCCCTTCATGTCTGAAGCATCATGTTGCTCATTCAGCAACCAGTTCTGGGTGAATGGAAATTTCCTCCAACCAAACATCAATCCAGCAGAACTCCCTGGTTCAGGAAGGTGGCTGTCCACTCCCACCTTCTAGAGTGCAGTTAGAGAGGGGCAATAAATACTGACATCGCTGGTGACATCTGGGTCCAGGGAATGAATAATAAGCATCCACTGAAGTGGTCAGGTTGGATTGGATTGTCCTTGTTGTAGCTGACACTGCTGGGTGACCCAGGTCCAGCCCTTGGTCTGGTTACTGTGGTTCCTCTGGTCTTGGGTGGCAGACCTTGTGGCCCTCTCGCCTTTGAATGCCTCTGATTGTAGATGCTTAGAAACTGTTTAGATGGATTTATATAAAAATTATATTTTAAAATTACTTAAAACCCTTTTTGGAGATTTAGAAATTTATTAAAAATCTTAAGAAAGGGGGAGAAAAAGACCACTGTCTTTTTCATCCAGGTGAAAGAGGCCATTTTCCATAGGTCAGCCATCACTGGTCAGAACTGAGGGTCAGATGTGCTGCCTCCAGCTCTACACAGCCCCTGGACTTGGTGCTGTGTCTATTGGCAGAACGGAGGTTTTGAGTTGAAGTCAGGAACGAGCTAAGTTACACACTGCAGTTATCTCATGGTTTGCTATGGAACTGCTGGCACAAGACCAGGACCATCCTCCCTTTGGTTCCTGTCACAAACACATTCCAAGCTTTGCCCCTGCAACTCTTAAACTGAAACAGGTTGTTGGCAACCATGATGTCTGTGTGACTCTGAAACAACTGTCGGTCGACATCTGTCACGTCACCTCTTCCAACCTCAATGTAGATTCAGTCTACTGAAATCCTCAAGTATATTGCGTCACTCCTGATTATTCACCCATAACCCTGGGTTTATCCCCCAACTCTTACCTTGTTGTCAGAGTCTTTCAAACTTCCAGGCAAACTACGAGGCTGCTAGACAGACAATAATCACTCTATGGGTTTGCCACAGACATTTAACTTGAACCATCGAAAGGGCCCATTTCTATACTGTATGACTATACTTTCTGCTCAATTTGGTGGCAATCATGTGGGGATTTAAGAACAAGGCTAAGAACTTTATTACATAGCAAGTGTAGGTCAGCAAGTCCCGTTCACCCTCAGCAAGCAGAGGTGTATGGGCAAAAAGTTTTCATACTTATAAATCATTATTTTGCTACTTGCAGGCTAACATAACTGTAGGAAAACTTTAATGCAGCAAATACTACCTGCCACGGGAATTCACTTCAGCTTTCCTGATGGCAGTCTACATTACGGGACATGAAGCCTGCACTCAAGGAACTATACTCTGGTCAACAGCCTTGAGGCAGGATACCCTGAGGCCCTCTTCATTATTGCAGGTGACTTCAACAAGGCCAACCTCAGGAGAGTGTTACCAAAATACCACCAGCACGTCTCCTGTCCTGCCAGGGGCCCAAACACACTTGACTGTTGCTATACAACCAAAGATGCCTTCTGAGCCATCCCTCCCCCACCCATACTTTGGTAAACCTGACCACCAGGCTGTGCTTCTTCTCCCTGCATACAAACAGAAACTGAAACAGGAGGATCCAGTACAGAAAGTTGTACAGTGCTGGTCTGACAAAATGGATGAGCTTCTACGCGACTGCTTTAAGTCAGTGGACTGGTCCATGTTCAAAGACTCAGCTGCCAGCCTTAACGAGTATGTCACCACCATCACAGACTTTATCAGCAAGTGCGTTGAGGACTGCGTACAAAAGAGGACAATAGAAACCATGGACAAACCAGGAGATCCACTCCCTACTGAAGTCGAGGACTGCTGCATTCCAATCAGGTGGCCCTGACCTCTGTAAAGCTATCAGAGATGCCAAGAGACAATACCAGTTCAAAATAGAGTCCCAGACCAGCCATCAGTTGTGGCAGGGCTTACATGCTATAATGGGCTACAAAACCAAGTCAGGCAGCATAGTCAACAACAATGCATCCCTTCCTGATGAGCTTAACTCATTCTATACATGTTTCAAACAGAAGGGGATTTGGTTTGTCACCAACCACCCCGACAGCCTCCAATGCAAGTGAACTTGTGGTCATCATCCAGGACGTAAGATCAGTCTTCCAGAGAGTGAACCCCAGGAAAGCATCTGGCCCGGATGGTGTCCCTGGCTGTGTCCTCAAAACTTGTGCTGATCAGTTGGTGGAGGTATTTGCAGACATATTTAACCTTTCCCTGCTTCAATCTGAGGTTCCCACCTGTTTAAGACCACTATTATCCCGGTACCCAAGAAAAAGAAGGTAACATGCCTTAATGACTACCAACTGGTGGCTCTGACATCCACCATCATGAAGTGTTTCAAGATGCTGGTCATGGCACACATTAACTCAAGCCTCCCAGAAAATCTCAACCCACTACAATTCATCTATGTGCCTCCGAAATAGGTCCACGGTGGACGCTATCTCCCTGGCCCTACACTCATCTCTGGAGCATGTGGGCAGTAGAGACACCTATGTTAGACTATTGTTTATTGACTACAGCCCCACCTTCAATACTAGAATTCCAAACAAACTCATCACCAAACTCCTAGACCTGGGACTCAACACCTCCCTCTGTAACTGGATCCTTGACTTTGACCAACAGACTGCAATACATGACCCTGACAGCGTATATCATCAGGCTCACAGACAGCTTCTATCCCACAGTGATAAGACTATTGAACGGTTCCCTTATACGATGAGGTGGACTCTTGACCTCTCAATCTACCTTGTTGTGACCTTGCACCTTATTGTCTACCTGCACTGCACTTCCTCTGTAGCTGTGACACTTTACTCTATTCTGTTATTGTTTTTACCCTGTACTGCCTCAATGCACTGTGTAATGAATTGATCTGTATGAACGGAATGCAAGACAAGTTTTTCACTGTACCTTGGTACAAGTGACAATAGTAAACCAAATATCAAAGCACAGGATTAATCTGTCAATCTCACTCATGAATCAGTTATTTCCACTGCTTTGAAAACCTCTCAATTGTCCATCTATTTTCTTTCTTTTTGATTGCACTCTGATGTCGATTAGAAAATGGTACCAATGAACCCAACATACCACTTACAAAGTTATCCACCCTTCAACACGCCAATACACCTCCACCATCTCACCTACTTTAATTACATGCTCTGCTAATACCCCATTGCCAGTCACTGTGCACGTCACTGATTTTCCAATACCCCATCCTCCCATTATTTAAATGTTAGATAAACAATCTGAACTACCTGCTGTAGTTGAAGGGTTTTTCTCCCCTGAACTAGTTTCTTTCACCCATGTGGAAAAAATTTGCAAACATAAGCACCTTAAATTTGCTAGAACACAGCAAATAAATTTTTCTTTATGGCATTGGGTGTTCTTTCAGCGGAAATACAAGTGATGTGCTGGGACATCAGGATGTAGGGACATAAATAGCAGCAGGTGGTGGCCATTTGGCCCTTCAAACCTCTCTGCTATTCAGTAAATTCAAGGCTGATCTTCTACCTCAACACCATCTACCTGCCCTATCCCCATATTCTTGCATTCCACATACCCAAAAACTACTGATCTCACTTTTAGCCTGCTGAGTCCTCCAGAAAAGAAAATTCCTAAGAGATTGCCCCTCATTTTTAGAGTTGTGACCGTAGCTGTAGATTCCTCAACCAAGGGAAACACCCATTTACTATAAACCCTCCGACTCCCACAGCTACTTATGACTACACCTCTTCCCACCCTGTCCCTTGTAAGGATGCCATTCCTTTCTGCTGCATCTGCTCTTGGGATAAGGCTTTCTGTTCCAGGACATCTGAAATGTTCTCCTTTTTCAGGGAGCATGCCTTCCCTTCTGCTATTGTTGATGAAGCCTGCTTTTGTAGCTCCTCTGTTTCTTGTACTTCTGCTTGCACTCCACCTCCCTCCAGTCAGAACAGAGATCCCCTAGGCCTCACCTTTCAACCTACAAGCCTCCGCATCCAGCATGTCATCCTTCATCATTTCCACCAGCTGCAACAAGATCCCACCACCAACCACATCATCTCCTGCCCACCCCTTTCCACCATCCACAGGGACCATTCATCCCTCCCTGACCCCTGGCACTTTACCTGCCCGTGCAGGAGGCGTAACACTTGTTCTTGCACTTCCTCCCTCAACAACATCCAGGGACCTATACAGCCCTTCCAGGTGAGGCAAAGGTTCCACACACCTCCTCCAACCTCATCTACTGCATTTGGAGCTCCCAAAGTGACCTCCTCTACATCAGAGGGACCAAGCGCAGACTGGGCGACCATTTCACAGAGTACCTACACTTCGTCCGCAATGGCCATCCCAAGCTCCCAGTTACATGCCATTTCAATCGCCCTTCCCATTCCCACACTGATCCATCCATTTTGGCCTTTTCTATTGCCAGGATATGGCCCAATGCAAACTAGAACACCACCTGGTAGCCTACATCCCAATGGCATGAATATTGAGTTTTCCAATTTTAGCTAACCTTCCCCTCCAGTGGGTTGTTTCCCCCTCCCCCCCTTCCAATCCTCCCATTTTTGTGTCCCTTCCCTCATACCCCCCAACTGCCCCTCACCCATCTCCATCCCCCAACTACACACGAACTGTTCACCCACAGGTACCCCCCTCCCCCATCTGGTTCCAACTGCCATGCACCTCTCCCTCAGTGGCTCCCATTCTCACCTCCTTTACTTAGGAGTCCAGTACTGGTAGCCCTTGTGTTGCTGCTCATCTCCCTCCAGCAGCTGTATCTTCAAACTCCCCCCACCCTCACCTTGCGCCATCTGCTTCTCCATATTTTTTCCTCTCTCTGTCTGCCTCCATCTATCATTCACCTGCCACTGTCTCCGAACTCCACCCCCTGGCACAACCTGCCTGTCATCTTTCACCCTCTTCAGTCCACCAATCACCTCAGACCCCTTTCTCACCATTCCCCTCTCCTCTATACTGGCCATCACCTCCACCCCACCCCCCCGTACCCTCTCCTCTTTATACTGGCCATCACCTCCACCCCCCCATTCCCCTCTCCTCTATACTGGCCATCACCTCCACCCCACCCCCCCGTACCCTCTCCTCTTTATACTGGCCATCACCTCCACCCCCCCATTCCCCTCTCCTCTATACTGGCCATCACCTCCACCCCACCCCCCCGTACCCTCTCCTCTTTATACTGGCCATCACCTCCACCCCCCCATCCCCCTCTCCTCTTTATACTGGCCATCACCACCACCCCTCCCCTTTCCTGATGTAGGATTTCAACCTAAAACTTTGACAATTCCTTTCCTTCCACAGATGCTGCTCGACCCGCTGAGTTCCTCCAACAGATTGTTTGTTGCTCCAGATTCCAGCATCTGCAAACTCTTGTGTCTCCACCTTTCCTGTATCGACCTTGTCAAGCCCTTTGAAAATGTTGTGTTTCATTGAGGTCACCAGTCATTCTTCTAAATGACCTGCTCAATCTCTCCTTAGGTGTGAGACTTTCCATTCACTGGTAAATATTCATTGCACTCCCTCTAAAGTATATCCTTTATTAAGCAAGGGCAAAATTGTATACAATACCCAACGTATCACAAGAGCCTTGTCACCTCGTTTTCTTTACATACTAGTACCAAGAACATGACTGATCAGTACACCATCTCTTTTTTTGTGGTAGTATGTATTAAGGATTTACACTTAAATGCAGAGGACATGATGAAAGTTTGCTGATAAAACAAAGTGGCTGTGGTTGATTTTGAGGAAAGCTATAAACAGCAGGAAGATAGAATCATACAGCACAGAAACAGGCCAACTGGTCCATGCTGACCAAGATTCTCATCTAAGCTAATCCTATTTGCCCACGTTTGGCCCATATCCTTGTAAACCTTTCCAATGTACCTGTCCCAGTACCTTTTAAATGTTGTTAATGTACCTGCCTCAACCACTTCCTCTGGCAGCTCATTCTACATACTGACCAACCTCTCAGTGAAAAAGTTGCCCTTCAGGTTACTATTAAGTCTCTCCTCTCTCACCTTTTATCTATGCCCTCTAGTTCTTAATTCCCCAACCCAAAGACCGTGCGCATTTACCCTATCAATGCCCCTCGTGATTTTTTTTACAACTATAAGATCACCCCTCATTCTCCTACGTTCCAAAGTTAAGAGTTCATTGTCATAGGTGCAGGTACATGTATGCACAGGTGTAATGAAAAACTTACTTGCAGGAGCATCATAGGCACATAGCATCATATTAGCAGCATTAACAAGAAAAGCAAATTATACACAATTTTTACAAGAAAAAAACCACAAGTAGAACAAAAAAAAAGTCCATTTTAGTGCAAAGTGATCAAAGTGGTCATAGTGTTGCTAAACTGTAGTGGTGATCAGGGTTTTGCCAGTTGGTTCAAGACCCAACCTGCTCAATCTCTCTCCATAACTCAGTCCCTCAAGTCCCAGCAAAATCCTCGTAAATCTGCTCTGCATTCTTTCGAGCTTAATGGCATCTTTCCTTGAGCAGAGCGACCAAAACTGAACACAATTCCAAATGTGGCCTCACCAATGTCTTGTACAACTGCAACATAACATCCCAACTTCTATTCTCAATGCCCTGACTGGTGAAAGCCTTCAACACTTTGTCTACCTGTGACACTACTTTCAGGGAACCATGTACTCGTACTCCTAGGTCCCTCTGGTCTACATCACTCCCCAGAGCTCAACTGTTGACTATGAATGTCCTACCGTGATTTGTCTTCCCAAAATGCAACATCTTGTACTTGTTCGAATTAAACTCCATTTGCCATTTCTCAGCCCACTTACCCAGCTGATCAAGATCCCTCTGTAAATCCTGATAAGTAACTTCACAGTCAATGCCACTACCTATTTTAGTGTAATCTGCAAACTTACTATGCCTCGTACTTTATCATCAAATCATTGATATAGATGACAAATAGAAGGGCCTAGCACCAACCCCCAAGACACACCACTAAGTCACGGGCCTCCAGTCCAAGAAACAACCTTCTACCATCACCCTCTGCTTCCTACCATCAAGCCAATTGTGCATCCAATTAGCCAGCTCCCCTGAATCCCATGCCATCTAACTTTCCATAGCAGCCAACTATGTGGAACCTTAAAGGTGTTACTGAAGTCCATACATATGACATCTACCACCCTGCTCTCATTGATCTTCTTGGTTACTTCTTCAAAAAAACTCAATCAAATTCGTGCGACATGATCTCCCACCCACAAAGCCATGTTAACTATCCCTAATGAACTCATCTTCCCAAGGTGCTGGTATATCTTATTCCTTAGAATTTTCTGTAGTAACTTACCTACCACAGATAATAGGCTTACTGGCCTGTAGTTCCCAGGCTTTTCTTTGCAGCCCTTCTTAAATAAAGGCACAACATTCCCCACCCTCCAGTCTTCCATTACTTCCCCCGTCACTATCGATGATGCATATATCTTAGCCATGGCTCCCACAATTTCTTCTCTAGCTTCCCACAGTGTTTTTGGATATACCTGATCAGGCCCTGAAGATTTATCTACCTTCATACGCTTTAAGACAGCTAGTACCTCCTCTGCTATAATGCAGACTATCCCCAAGACATCCCCATTAACCATCTCAAGTTCCGAAGATATAGAAAATCTGGTGATTTGGACAGAAAAGTGACAAATGGAATTTAGAGTCATACAGCATGGAAAGCAGACCCTTCCGCCCAACTCATCCATACCAACCAAGATGTCTGTTCAAGCTAGTCCCATTTGCATGCATTTAGCCCCAACTTACCAAACTTTTTCTATTGATGCACCTGTCTTAACGTCTTTTAAATATTGTAATTGTATCCGCCTCTACAGCTTCCTCTGGCAGCTCCTTCCATATACCCACCACCCTCTATGTTTAAAGTTTCCCCTCTCACCTTCAATATATGTCCTTTAGTTTTAAATTCCCCTACCCTGGGAAAAAGACTGAATATCCACCTTATCTATACGCCTTATGATTTTATATACCTCTAGAAGTTCACCCCTCAGCCTTCTCAGCTCCAAGGGAGAAAAAAAAGCCCCAGCCTATCCAGCCTCTCCTTATAATTCAAGCCCTCTTGTCACAGTAACATCCTTGTGAATCTTTTCTGCACCCTTTCCAGCTAATGACATCCTTCCCATAGCTGGGTGACCAGAACTGCATACAATACTCCAAAAGTGGTCTCACCAACAACTTGTACAGTTGCAACATTATGTCCTAACTCTTGTATTCAATGTCCTGACTGAAGGCAAACATAAACACCTTCTTAACCACCCTGTCTACTGTGTCGCCACTTTCGGGGAACTACGTACTTGTATCCCCAGTTCTCTCTGTTCTGCAACACCCCCCAGGGCCCTACTATTCACTGTGCAAGTCCTAGCCTGGTTTAACTGACCAAAATCCAATACCTTGCACTTGTCTGAGTTAAATTCCATCTGCCATTCCTTGGCCTACTTCTCCAGATATTTAAATCCTATTGTACTCTTAGATAACTTTCTCCACAGCACCACCAATCTTGGCACCATCCACAAGCTTACTAACCATGTCATCCAAATCATTAATATAGATAACAGTGGATCAGCACCAATCCCTACGGCACACCAGTGGTCACAGGTCTCCAATCTGAATAGCAACCCTCCACTACCACCCTGTCTCCAACAAGCCAATTTTATATCCAATTGGCTGGCGCACCCTGGATCCCAAGTGATCTAACCTTCCAGACCAGCAGGATCTTGTCAAGTCCTTGTTAAAATCCTTATAAATAATGTCTACCACCCTGCCTTCGTTAACTTTCTCCATTACCTCCTCTCCAAAAACCCAATCTAATTTGTGAGGCATGATTTCCCATGAACAAAGCTATACTGACTATCCTTTATCAGTACCTGCCTTTCCAAACGCTGGTAAATCCCACCCCCTCAGAATCCCCTCTAGTAACCTTGTCACCAATGACGTTAGGCTCACCAACCTGTAGTTCCCTGGCTTTTCCTTCCAGTCCCTAGCCTGTGGCTAATGATGATGTAAATATCTCTGCCAGGGCTCCTGCAATTCCTTCCCTAGCTTCCCATGATGTCCTAGGATACCCTTGGTCAGGCCCTGGGGATTTATCCACCTTTAAGTGCCTTAAGACTGCCAGCATCTCCTGTTTTAATGTGGATATGTTCCAATACATCACTATTCATTCCTTTAATTCCTTAGTTTCCATGACCTTCTCCATGATAAATACAAATATTCATTTAACACCTCTCCCATCTCCTGTGGCTCCACACACACACACACGATTAAATTGATCCCGAACAGGACCCATTTTTTTTCCTCAGTTACCCTTTTGCACTTAATATACAGGAAGTCCCCGGATTACGAATGAGTTCCGTTTTTGAGTCTGTTTGTAAGGTGAATTCGTATGTAAGTCGGAACAGTTACGTACAGTTCACATCTAATGTCAATTAGTCCTAAATCACTACAAGCTTCAGTTATTTATTGCTATATATTAAGATCCAAATGGAATTTTGATTCCAGTTGCATTATAATTCCACACATAATGTGAAGCAATCTAAAATACAGCATAACTTGTTATCACCGGGACACGTAAAGACTGTCATCAGTCTTATGTGTGTTTGGTGTCATTACACGGGGACGACCTGTCGGGGGAGAGCGGGTGCTGGATAGATCGAGAGCGAGAGAGAGAGCGCCAGAGAGATAGATGGTGGGTGGGGGCAGCGGGAGAGGGGGCTGGTGACCATTCATGGCGTCCCTCATCATTCAGAACTCCTCGAACATCCCTGCCCCGAAATAGCGGTACAGACTGTAACACATGAAATCCATGATCCAGCCGTTCACCACCTTCATCACCTGGAATAGGTCAACACTGACAGGCAAACCGTTCTGCACCCAATTCCGCGCCTCTTCTTCCTGCCGTTCGTAAGTACGGGCATTCGTAACCCGGGGACTTCTTGTACTTGTATAATCTCTTAGGATTCTCCTTACCTATCCCAAGGCCATCTCATGTCCTCTTTTTGCCCTCCTGATTTCCCTTGTGTTTTCCTACATCTCTTGTACTACTCAAAGCATTCACTTGATCGCAGCTGCCTACATCTGACATATGCGTTTTTCCCGACCAGTGTCTCAATATCCCTAATCCTAGCAGCCTTTTCCTTCATTCAGACAGGAATCTGCTGTCTCCAAATTCTCCCTATCTCATTTTTAAAAGCTTCCCATTTGCCAGACATCCCTTTACCTGCAAACAGCCTCTCCCAATCAACCTTTGCATGTTCCTGTCTAATGCCTTCAGAATTTCCCTTGCCCTAATTTAGCATTGTAATTTATGGAGTAGTCCTATTTTTTTCCATAACTATTTTAAAACCGATAGAATTATGGTTACCGGTCCCAAAGTGCTCCCTGACACTGCCGTCACAAGAGGTCAAGTGTTGCCCCCTCTCTAGTAGAGACATCTACATACTGTTTGAGAAAACTTTCCTCCCCATCCAATCCCTTTGCACTAAGGCAGTCTCAGTCAACACAAGGGAAATTAAAAATCACCTATTATTACAACCCCATCATTTTTACAGCTATCTCCCTGCACATTTGTCCTCTGACTGTGTGTGTGTGTGTGTGTGTGTGTGTGTGTGTGTGGGGGGGGGGGGGGGTGGTGGCGGGGGTGGAGATACGAAATACAAAGCAATGAGCTTGGGAAGATACAAGATAAGGGATCTGTGGACATTCACTCCAAGGACCTCTTGTTTCTCCACAATACAATAAACAGAATGACATTGTAGTGTACCTACACAGATATTTAGAAAGGTAGCAGGAAGGTCAATAATGTAGTTAAGAAGCATATGGGATGTTTTCTTCATTAGAGTCAGAGTTACACAGCACTGAAACAGGCTCTTCAGCCCAACTTGCCCATGCTGAAGCACAAAATACAGAGCAGGAGACCTCTGCTAGAACTGCATACAACATTAATTAAACTGCAGTTTCCATAGAGTGCTGGTCACATTACAAGAAAAGGTATAAATAAGCAGTGGCAGATATTCAAGGAAATATTTCATTATTCTCAAATATTAGTACTTAAGGAGCGTATCAAATTGAAAGGAAAGACAAACAATGCTGTGAAGATTAGCACTAACCTAGTAAAATGCTGGTGTCTATAATTTTCCCAAAGGATGACGGAAAAAGGGAGAAAATAAATTATAGAGCAAGCTAGCAAGGAATATAAAGAGCTTCTATAAGTACAAGAAGGGAGGTCCCTTAGAAAAGCAAAGGCCATTTAGCCCATAACATCAATGTAGGTCAAAAATAACACTCCACCCTAATCCCACTTTCCAGCACATGGACTTCCACACACTTTTTAAATGTAATGAGTATTTCAGCCTCACCACATTTAGACAGCATGATATATCCCCACTAGCCTCAAAAATATTTGTCCCTATCTCCATTATAATCCTTACACCATTTACTTTGAGGCAGACACAAGTGACTGTAGATTCTGAAATCTGGAGAAAAATACAAGCTGCTGGAAGAACTCAGGTCAGGCAGCGTCTGGAGAGGAAAATGGACAGTTGATGTTTCCAGTTGAAACTCTTCACCTCAACTGAAAGAGTTGAGCAGAGAGAGACAGTCTCGAAGTGAGGGGAAGGGTGGGTCAAGAGCTGGCGAGCAATAGGTCCATCCAGGAGAGGGGCTGATTGGCAGATGGGCTCAGGTGAGGGAGGGAAGGGTGGAAATGGTGATAGAGGCTGGGAGGTGATCGGTGGAGACAACAAAAGGGCTGCATTTTAGAACATAGAACATTACAGCACAGTACAGGCCCTTTGGCCCACACTGTTGTCAGGGGTTAGGCAGGGTGAGGGCAGACGTGCAAGAAATGAGGGAGATGTGGGTGAGGGCTCCATCAACCACGTTTCCTGAAAAAGGACACCTCAGATGTTCATCTCGAGAACCAATGCAACAGAGAAACAGGTCCTTCAGCCCACCGAGTCGTTTGCAACCATCAACCACCCATTTAATTTATATCACATTTTATTCTCCCCACGTTTCCATCTACTCATCTCAGATTCCACCATTCAGCCACACACTAGGTGCAATCTACAGTGGCCCATTTAACCTACCAACCCGCATGCCTTTGGGATGTGGGAAAAAACCCCACAGTCACAGGGAGAACCTGCAAACTCCAGACAGACAGCACTGGAAGTCAGGACTGAACCTGGGTCACTGGAGCTGTGAGGCAGCTGCTCCACTAACTGCGCCATGTGCCGCTGGATTAAATTCCATCTGGCATTGTCAGCCAAACTGAGCAGACCATCTACGTCCTCCTAAAATCAGACCCTGTCCTCCTCCCTATACAAAATGCAGCCAATTTTTGCAGAGACTTTGAATAAATGTTCTGTACCTTCATGGTAGAAAACCCAGGGAAAAAGGGAAAGAGAAGATTTTAAAACAACTGTGAGTAACAAAAAGGTACTGGGCAAACCATTGGGACTAAAAGCTAACAAGTTCCCTAACCTGACAATCTACTTCTTAAGAGAAGTGGACACACAAAAATTGGAGGAACTCAGCAGGTCAGGTAGCAGCTATGCAGGTAAGTGGACAGTCAACATTTCTGAGCAAAACCTATCCTTCTCCATCTGCCCATCACCCACACACCCCTCCCACTGGTTCCCCCTCCCCCACTACTACCCTCTGCCTTCCCCATCTCTCTATTTTTATTATATGCTCCACTTTCCTCTATCAGATTCCATCATCTTCAGTTCTTTGGCACTTCCACCTCTCACCTCCCAGCTTCTGACATCATTCCCACTCTTCCCCCTCCCTCATCTGCCCCCTCACCTGGATCCACCTACCACCTGCCAGCTCTTGCTCCACCCCTTTCCCTCACCTTTTTAAACTAGCTATCCAGGTGAAGGGTGTCAACCTGAAATGTCAACTGTCCATTTCCCTCCACAGAGTGTAGGTTGTGGGTGCGAGGGGGGCTGCGTGTGATGTGCACAGGGGGTGGGAGTTGGGTGCAGGAGGGGGACAGGGGGTGATGGGTGCAGGGGGGGGACCAGGGGTGTGGGGGTGAGGGGTGCAGGAGGGGGACTGGGGCTGGGGATGATGGGTGCAGGAGGGGGACCTGGGGTGCGGGGTGATGGGTGCAGGGGGTGTGAGGTGATGGGTGCAGGAGGGGGACCGGGGGTGTGAGGTGATGGGTGCAGGAGGGGGACCAGGGGTGGGGGTGATGGGTGCAGGAGGGGGACCGGGGGTGATGGGTGCAGGAGGGGGACCGGGGGTGATGGGTGCAGGAGGGGGACCGGGGGTGATGGGGGTGTGGGGTGAACCGGGGGTGATGGGGGTGTGGGGTGAACCAGGGGTGATGGGTGCAGGAGGGGGACCGGGGGTGATGGGTGCAGGAGGGGGACCGGGGGTGTGAGGTGATGGGTGCAGGAGGGGGACCGGGGGTGTGAGGTGATGGGTGCAGGAGGGGGACCGGGGGTGTGAGGTGATGGGTGCAGGAGGGGGACCGGGGGTGCGGGGTGATGGGTGCAGGAGGGGGACCAGGGGTGGGGGTGATGGGTGCAGGAGGGGGACCAGGGGTGGAGGTGATGGGTGCAGGAGGGGGACCGGGGGTGCGGGGTGATGGGTGCAGGAGGGGGACCGGGGGTGCGGGGTGATGGGTGCAGGAGGGGGACCGGGGGTGGGGGTGATGGGTGCAGGAGGGGGACCAGGGGTGGAGGTGATGGGTGCAGGAGGGGGACCGGGGGTGCGGGGTGATGGGTGCAGGAGGGGGACCGGGGGTGGGGGTGATGGGTGCAGGAGGGGGACCGGGGGTGGGGGTGATGGGTGCAGGAGGGGGACCGGGGGTGATGGGGGTGCGGGGTGAACCGGGGGTGATGGGTGCAGGAGGGGGACCGGGGGTGTGAGGTGATGGGTGCAGGAGGGGGACCGGGGGTGCGGGGTGATGGGTGCAGGAGGGGGGACCGGGGGTGATGGGTGCAGGAGGAGGACCTGGGGGGGGGGGGGTGGGGGTGATGGATGCAGGAGGGGGACCGGGGGGGGGTGGGGGTGATGGGTGCAGGAGGGGGACTGGGTGCAGGGGGTGGGGGTGATGGATGCAGGAGGGGGACCGGGGGTGGGGTGCGGGGGGGGTGGGGGTGATGGATGCAGGAGGGGGACCAGGGGTGGGGTGTGGGGGGGGGGGGGTGGGGGTGATGGGTGCGGAGGGGGACTGGGTGCAGGGGGTGGGGGTGATGGGTGCGGGGGGGTGATGGGTGCGGGGGGGGACTGGGTGCGGGGGGTGGGGGTGATGGATGCAGGAGGGGGACCGGGGGTGGGGTGCGGGGGGGGGTGGGGGTGATGGATGCAGGAGGGGGACCAGGGGTGGGGTGTGGGGGGGGGTGGGGGTGATGGGTGCGGAGGGGGACTGGGTGCAGGGGGTGGGGGTGATGGGTGCGGGGGGGGGGGGGTGCGGGGGGGTGATGGGTGCGGGGGGGGACTGGGTGCGGGGGGTGGGGGTGATAGGTGGGGGGGGGTGGGGGTGGGGTGCGGGGGGTGATGGGTGCGGGGGGGGGACTGGGTGCGGGGGGTGGGGGTGATAGGTGGGGGGGGTGGGGGTGGGGTGCGGGGGGTGATGGGTGCGGAGGGGGACTGGGTGCGGGGGGTGGGGGTGATGGGTGCGGGGGGGTGGGGTGCGGGGGGTGATGGGTGCGGGGGGGGGGACTGGGTGCGGGGGGTGGGGGTGATGGGTGCGGGGGGGGTGGGGTGCGGGGGGTGATGGGTGCGGAGGGGGACTGGGTGCGGGGGGTGATGGGTGCGGAGGGGGACTGGGTGCGGGGGGTGGGGGTGGGGTGCGGGGGGTGATGGGTGCGGGGGGGGACTGGGTGCGGGGGGTGGGGGTGGGGTGCGGGGGGTGATGGGTGCGGAGGGGGACTGGGTGCGGGGGGTGGGGGTGATGGGTGCGGGGGGGTGGGGTGCGGGGGGTGATGGGTGCGGAGGGGGACTGGGTGCGGGGGGTGGGGGTGATGGGTGCGGGGGGGTGGGGTGCGGGGGGTGATGGGTGCGGAGGGGGACTGGGTGCGGGGGGTGGGGGTGATGGGTGCGGGGGGTGATGGGTGCGGGGGGACTGGGTGCGGGGGGGACTGGGTGCAGGGGGTGGGGGTGATGGGTGCGGGGGGGGTGGGGTGCGGGGGGGTGATGGGTGCGGAGGGGGACTGGGTGCAGGGGGTGGGGGTGATGGGTGCGGGGGGGTGATGGGTGCGGGGGGGGACTGGGTGCGGGGGGTGGGGGTGATGGGTGCGGGGGGGTGATGGGTGCGGGGGGGGACTGGGTGCGGGGGGTGGGGGTGGGGTGCGGGGGGTGATGGGTGCGGGGGGGGACTGGGTGCGGGGGGTGGGGGTGGGGTGCGGGGGGTGATGGGTGCGGAGGGGGACTGGGTGCGGGGAGTGGGGGTGATGGGTGCGGGGGGGTGGGGTGCGGGGGGTGATGGGTGCGGAGGGGGACTGGGTGCGGGGGGTGGGGGTGATGGATGCAGGAGGGGGACCGGGGGTGGGGTGCGGGGGGGGTGGGGGTGATGGGTGCGGGGGGGTGGGGTGCGGGGGGTGATGGGTGCGGGGGGTGATGGGTGCGGGGGGACTGGGTGCGGGGGGGGACTGGGTGCGGGGGGTGGGGGTGATAGGTGGGGGTAAGGGCGGGGTGAGGGGGGCGGGGGTGGGAAGAGATCAGTGCAATGCGCCCTCGCCTCACCTGTGAGCCGGGCGAAGCCGCCGACGGTGAGCGGCAGCGGGATGCGCTTCAGGTAGGCGGGCAGCTGCACCTTGATGATGCGCGCCAGAGTCTCGAGCACCATGGCGGCGGCGGAAGACGGAGACCACGCCCCTCGGGCCGACGCGCGGTGACGTCACCTTGGCGCTGGTTGGCGGGCGCCCTGCTGCCAGATGGCCGTTCCCTATTGGCTCGCTGCTCAGGTGAAAGGGCGAGCGGGAAAATCATTGGTTTTGAAATTGGTTCAGTGACAGCCGTCCATCAGCCAGGCCCCGCCCCCCGGAGACCCCGCCCCCCACAGACCACGCCCCTCACACAGCCCCCACCCTGATCACTACCCCCACCCATCACAGCCCCCACCCCTCACACAGACCCCCCTGCCCCTCTCACAACCCCTACCCCTGATGTCCCCACCCCTCACACAACCCCCACCCCTCTCACAACTGATCATTGCCCCCACCCCTCACACAGCCCCCACCCTGATCACTACCTGCCCTATCCTCACCTCCTCCCCAATCACAACACAAACCCGCTCCCAAACCACACACCAACCCCTCCCCCAAACAGGACACGACTCACCCACCCCCCTCCCATACACCACACCTCCCACAACTGTGCTCCTCCCCAATCCCACCCTTAAACCCTGCCCCTCCACCAGTACTGGCATCAAATCCCCCCTTCCCAGCTAACCCTCTCCCACAATGCCTGTCCCCAAGCTCCATCTCTCCTTCATCAAACACCCCACCATCCAAAGTTCTGCCACCCCAAACCCATGACACCTTCACCAAACCAAATCCTTGCCAGAACCACTGCTCTACCAACCCCATTCCTCCTACATTCTCCACCTCTCCAATACCTTTTCCCAAATTCTGCACTCTACCAACAATGTCCCTCCCCAATGCCACTTCTCCAGCCCCATCTCTCCACCAACCCAGCTTTCCCCACCCCGTTCCTCCATGGCAATGATTGGTTGGGCTTCCTTTATTTCCCATGGAATGGAAGAGGCTGAGACACTTCTTGACACAGGTATACAAAACAATGCAATTAATCGGGTAGATGATAGGAAACCTTTCCCCATAGACCTATGAAAAAGTACTAATGTAATGGAGGGAAGATTCTAACTGCAATATTTTACAAAGCTCCAGTGATTGAGCAAAGGCAGTGTGGGAATAGCTGGAAGATATCACAGCATCAGAGCAAAGGGAGGAATTTGAGAAGATTCAGAGGGTTTAAGGTAAACTTGTCTAATCTGCAGTTTTGTGGAGGAAAAGGTACAGAGGGCAAGGCAAAAAAGAGAAGCTTAGTTCAGATTGAGCATTTAATGCAGCAGAAAGCCTGGAGACTTGTCGGTAGGAGTGAAACGTAAAAGGAAATTAGGAGAACAGAGAGGGCATGAAAAAATACTGGCTTATAAATCAAATAAATCGAAGGTTTTATAAGTAGGTAAAGAGTGAGGTGGTAACGTAGAACAGTACAGCACAGGAAAGGGCCCTTTGACCAATGATGTCTGTGCCAAACAATGCTAAATTAAACTAAATCTCTTCTGCCTGCACATGATCCACATCCCTCCATTCCCTGCACATTCATGTGTCTGTCTAACAGCCTCTCAAACACCACAGTTGTCTCTGCCTCCACCACCACTCCTGGCAGCCTGTTCCAGGCACCCACCACTCTCTGTTTAAAAAAAACTTGCCCTGAACACGTCCCTTAAACTTTCCCCTTCTCACCTAGAACATAGAACAATATAACTAAGGAAAGTGTAGGGCACATTAGGGCCATAAAGTTGATCAGGGCATGAAAATGGATGTGGGTAAGGTTCTTAATGAATACTTTGCATCTGTCTCCACAAAAGAGGGGGAAGATACTGATGTTGAAGTTAAAGTGGATGAAAGCCAAATATTGGATGGGATAACAGTAGAAGAGGAAATATTAAGGTGGATAAACTGCCAGGCCCAGATGAAATCTATCCCAGGGAGAAAATTGCAGTGGCTTTGACTACATTTTTTCAATCCCTGGCTGTGAGAACAGTGCTAAAGAATTAAACACGTTTTAGTTGTGTTTAAAAAGGGAAAAGTGAATAAACTGAGTATTTACTAAGTTTAATTTCAGTGATGTAAAAATTATTGAAAAGCATTCTAAAGAATAACAAACCATAACTTAGAAAGGTACAGATTAATCAGGGATAGTCAGCACGGAGTTAGAGAGATCCTGACAGATGGAGAATATTTGAAGAGGTAACTTGAAGGTGCATTTAATGTCGTCTATAACGATTTTAGAAAGACATTTGGCAAGGTCCCACGTGGCTGATCAAAAAGTAAAAGCCCATGGGATCCAAGAGACCACCCAGCCATTAGCTATTTATAGTAATGATTTCAGAATCAGATTTATTATCACTGACAGATGACATGAAGTTTGTTGTATTTAGACAAATGTAAGGGGCAAAATAAGTAAGTTTATAGATGAGACAAAAACACTGGCCATGTGGTGGAGAGTGAGGAAGAGACCTTTGGCCTGCTGGAAGATATTGATGGCCTGTACAGTTGGCAAAAGAAATTTAATCAAGGGAAGGAAGGGGTAATGCGTTTGGGGAGTTGAAACAAGGCAGGGGAATACCATAAATAGGATAATATTGAGTAGGGTGGAGGAACAGAAGAATCTTGGTGTATGTCCACAGATCCTTAAAGGCAGCAGGTCAGGCCAGTAGAATATTTAAAAAGGTACTTAGGGAACTTTACTTTATCAGTCAAGTCTTAGAATATATGAGCAGGAAGATTTTAGAAAAGTACACCACAATCTAGGAAGGATGTGATAGCACTGGAGAGGGTGCAGAATTCACCAGGGTGCTGCCTGGGATGGAGTGTTTCAGTGATGAGGAGAGACTGGAGAGGCTGGGTCTGTTCTCCCTGGAACAGAGGAGGATAAGAGGGGACATGTTTGAGGTATAGAAAATTATGAGGGTATAGATAGACTGCAGGAAACTTTGCCCCATATCAGATGCAGGTAAAACAAGGGGACATACATTTAGAGTAAGGGGGAAGAGATGTAGAGGGGATCTAAGGGGGACCTCCTTCACCCAGAGAGTGGTGCATACCTAGAACACCACTACCAGAGAGTGTGGTGAAAGAAGAGTCACTGACGGTGTTTAAGAAGTGTCTAGGTGCGCACTTGAATCACCCGGACGTAGAGTACTACAGGCAAAGTGCTGGGAGATGGGATTAATATGGTTGGGTGCTCCCTGGTCGGCACGGACAGAGTGGGCTGAATGCCCCGTTTCTGGGCTGTGTGACTCTGTGACTATGATTATATTATGCTAATTAGACCAGTAACTCGAGTTCTGGTCACCACAGTACAGGAAAGATTGAGTGCACTGGGGAGGGTGCAGAGAGAATTTATGAGCATGCTGCCAGGACTGGAAAATTTTAGCCATGAGTAACTATTAGATAAACAAATTTTGTTTTCTTTGGGACCTAACTGAAGTGTTTAATTATGAGGGGCATAGATAAATAGGAAAACCCTATTGCCTCGGCAGTGGGTGGTAGGAGTGTTGAACTCACTGTGGGAAGGGATGGTGGAGACAGAACCACTCATCGCACTTGGAGAGCCGTGTCCTGGATAGACCCAGTGCTGCAGGTTGAATGAGGCTCATCTCTTATCAACAGCAGCCAGAAGGGCTGCATGGCCTTTCTATGGTTTGGTTTTGGCACAACTGGTTGGACCTCAGTCCACGCTCCTCCCTGGAAGGTTTCGTACTTAACTCTTTGGTTTTATCTTCAGCCCAAACTTCATGTTCTGAGCAAGGAGAACACCCACAGAATTGGAAATACGTGTGTGTTCCCCTCCTTCCCTGCTGAGGCACATGGATTCTCCAGGTGGGATGAGCAAGAAGCCATCAGGTCATGTGACTGCAACATGCCAGCTCTCCTAGGTGCCAAAGGTGGGGGTCCTGGACGTGTACCTGGGTCACTGAGTGCCCTGTCGAGGTGGCCTGGTTCTTCGATGGTCACCAGGCTGGGGCACAGTTCACAGGGGTGCAAGGTCCACCAGAAGGTAGCAGGCCATGAAGGTCATAGGCCCAGACTCAAGGGACCTTCCCATGGGCACCGCGTGCATGGTGGCATCAGAGAGCAGCAGCAGAATTAAGAATGTTTCATGGAATCTATTACCAACATGTACAGGGGTGTGGACGGGGGATTCAGGGCCACATCATTGAGAAGAAACAATGAGTATCTTCTTCCAGTATTGGTTTGTATCCCGTGACATGACTCTAAATACATTGCTGTATCATGCTCTGTGGTTTAGTTGAGAGTTATCTCTGTGTATTTGCTAAAGGAACTTAGAGTAACTGCAGTGTTGCTGAGTTTGTGACGTAAATGCCTGAAGGCATGGCAGGAATGTGACCTCAGTGACATAAGCAGAGAACAAAGTTGTCCCTGAGCAGTGATGGCGACAGGTGAGGGCCATGGCAGGTAGCTGTATAGGCATAACACTACACCTGTGCGAATCTCTACACCATCCGGTGACCCTGTGATCTCTGTCTCGGAGGCTGACGTTAAAACAACCTCGCAAGGCGTCAGGCCCCGACAGTGTACCTGGCCGGGTACTGAAAACCTGTGCCAACCAACTGGCACAGGTCCTTAAAGGTAGCTGGTCAGGCCAGTAGAATGGTCAAGGACATCTTCAGACTTTCACTGCTGCGGTCAAAAGTTCCCACCTGCTTCAAAAGGGCATCAATTATACCAATGCCCAAGAAGAGCAGGGTGAGCTGCCTCAACGACTATCGCCCAATCACACTCACATCTACTGTGATGAAGAGCTTCAAGAGGTTGGTCATGGCTAGAATTAACTCCTGCCTGAGCAAGGACCTGGACCCGCTGCAATTTGCAAACGGCCACAACAGGTCTACAGCAGATGCAATCTCACTGGCTCTTCTCTCAGCTTTGGAGCACCTAGACAACAGCAATACCTACATCAGGCTGCCGTTTATCGATTACAGCTCGGTGTTCAACACCATCATCCCCTCAGTACCAATCAACAAGCTTCAAACCCGGGCCTCTGAACCTCCCTCTGCAACTGGATTCTCGATTTTCTTATCAGGATACCACAGTCACTCCAGATCAGTTGTAACATCTCCAACACAGGCGCGCCTCAAGGATGCGTGCTTAGCTACTCTCTCTACACTCATGACTGTGTGGCTAGGCACAGCTCAAACACCATTTATAACTTTGTCAATGACACCACTGTTGTTGGTAGAATCTCAGATGGCGATGAGGAGGCGTACAGGAGTGAGATAGATCAGCTGGTTGAGTGGTGTCGCAACAACAACCTCGCACTCAATGTCAGCAAGACCAAGTAACTGATTGTGGGCTTCAGGAAGGGGGAGTCAGGAGAACACACCTGTCCTCATTGAGGGGTCAGTGATGGAAAGAGTGAGCAGCTTCAAGTTCCTGGGTGTCAACATCTCAGAGGATCTATCCTGGGCCCAACACATTGATGTAATCACGAAGAAGGCACGCCAGCAGCTCTACTTCATTAGGAGTTTGAGGAGATTTGGTATGTCGCCAAAGACTCTTACAAATATCCATAGACTTTCTCCCAGGGCGAAAATGGCTAACACGAGGGGACATAATTTTAAGATGATTGGAGGAAGGCACAAGGGGGATGTCAGAGGTATATTTTTTTTACACAGAGTGGTGGGTGCGTGGGACGCACTGCTGGCAGACGTTGTGGGGACAGATACATTAGGGATATTTAAGAGACTCTTAGATAGCCAAATGAATGATAGAGAAATGGAGGGCTATGTGGGAGGGAAGGGTTAGATAGATCTTAGAGCAGGATAAAATGCGGCACAACATCATGGGCTGAAGGGCCTGTACTGTGCTGTAATGTACTGAGGGAGGGTCACACTGTGGGACGGGCAGTGCTGAGAGAGGGTGATTCTGAGGCAGGGTCACACTGCGATGGGCAGTACTGTGGGAGGGGCACTGTGGGAGGGGCGATACTGAGGGAGGGTGACTGTGGGAGCAGTGGTACTGAGGGAGGGTCACACTGAGGGAGGGTCACACTGAGGGAGGGTGATACTGAGGGAGGGTCACACTGTGGGAGCAGTGGTACTGAGTGCTCTCTCCCGTTGTGTTTGTAAAAATCCAAAGGTGCAGTTGTGGAGAATGTTGGGCGGTGGGGGAGTGTGGTTTTCAGCTGGAGCGGTGGGATGGAGCAGTTTTCTTCTTACAAGGACTCTTTTGCCAGGTGTTGGGAGTCTGTTTTGAGCGCTGTGGGAGGGACGGCGCTGGTGTTTCATCACACAGACTGTCTGCTTATCTGGAGAAGACTCCCACCTCTCCTTTCTCTGCACTGCTCCTTTATGGGACTAATTACTGGTGCCCTGCTGGTTGTGTTGCTGTTTATCGCACCAACAGTGTTTTGTGATTACTGACTGCGTAGTGCCTTGTCATGGCAGGTTGTAAAGGCTCTAAGATGGTGGGGCCTCGGTCCTATGCAGCAGTTGCAGCTCCTGGAGGCATGGCTCCTGCAAAGTCGTCACCTTTCAGCCTGTTGACTTTGTAAATGCCGTGCGCAGTTCTGTGCCTCAGTCGGTCTGGATGGTGGCTTCCAGGCCATGTCCGAGACTGTGGGGGGGGAGGGGGCAAGGCGAATGTTGTTGCATTTACCTAGATGTTCGGTTAAATTGTGTTCTTTTTGTGGTATGAGATGGAAAATAATTTGAAGAGTGTGTGAAATATGCAATAAACGCAAACTAACTATAAAAAAAGGGACGGTATTGAGGGAGAGTCACACTGTGGGGGGGTGGTACTGTGGGAGTGTCGCACTGTGGGAGGGGCAGTACTGTGGGGGAGCGGTACTGTGGGAGGGTCACACTGTGGGAGGGGCAGTGCTGATGGAGTGTCACACTGGGAGGGGCAGTACTGATGGAGTGTCACACTGTGGGAGGGGCAGTGCTGATGGAGTGTCACACTGTGGGAGGGGTAGTACTGAGGGAGGGTCACACTGTGGGAGGGGCAGTACTGAGGGAGGGTCACACTGTGGGAGGGGCATTATTGAGGGGTGACTGCACTGATGAAGGGCAGCACTGGGGGTCGGTACTGCTTTGTCGGAGGAATGATGTGGAGGAGGGCTGCCCTGTTGGAAAAGCCGAGCTGAGTGAGCACCAGACTTGGGAGGGATGACTTCCCAGGGTCAGACGTTAAACTGAGGCCCATCCACCGTGAGAAGAAAGCTACTTTCCAGTGAGCTAAACAACACTGATCTATCGGTCACCTTCAGTAAGATGACCCAATCTTCATCCCAGTGATGGTTGTAAGATCTTCTTTGGAGGCAAGAAATGTTTGTGGAGTGGTGGAAGCGGTTGGAAGTCAAATGGTTGCTTTACCCAGGACGGTGTCGATAACCTTGAGAGTTGTTGGCACGGCACTCATCCAGGCAAGTGGAGAGTGTTTCATCACACTCCTGACTTGTGCCTTGTAGATGGAGCCAAAGGGCTTGGGGAGTCAGAGCTGATTCAGGATACTCAGCCTCTGACTGGTCTTTGGGGGCCTCAGAACAAATGTGGTTGGTCCGGTCAAGCTTCCGGTCAGCAGTGACTCCCGAGATGTTGATGGTGGGGATCTGGTGAGGCCATTCCAGTTGCAATCTGGGGTAAGTGCTGAGGGTTTCATGGTCAGTATGATACCAGTGACATGTGAATGTTACCTGCCACTTATCAGCCCATGCCTAAATGTTGTCTGGATTTGGCTGCACCCAGCAGTGGACCGCCTCATTGTCTGAGAGTTGTGAATGGAATCAGAGAAGGAGGCTATTTGGCCCATTGTGTTTGTACTAGCTCTATACAGGACAGTCCAGTCAGCCCCATTCCATGCTCTTTCTCAGTGCTGCTGCAAGTTATTTTCTCTCATATCCCTATCCAATTCCTCCTGAAAAGTCTTGATTGACTCTGTTTCCCCCAACCTTACAGATCCTCCAGATCTCTGTGTTGAAAAGCTTTCTCTTCATTCCCCACGGATCGCTTGCCCTTCGTCTTAAATTAGCGTCCCCATGTTTACCATATGCTGACAGGAACAACTTCCCTCCGTTCACCGAGTTTATGACCGTGTCCACCTCTGTAAATCTCCCTTCGTTCCTTTGCTCCATGAAGGCCAACCCCAGCATCTTCAGAAATCCCTCAACCCTGCCGCAGTGCAGGTAACTCTCTCCTGCCCCCGTTCCATGACCTTCACATCCTTCCTGACATGCAGTGACTTATTGGACTACTGGCTACAATCTAACCCCTATCTTTATAGTCTCTGCCCCTATTTCTGAAGCCTGGATTGTAGAATCATCAGCAAATATCCAATGAAGCAGCTGAAGATTGTACATTCTTGATTGTACAAAGCATGAAGCAGCTGAAGATTGTTGGGGGGGGAGCGACCTACCAGAGGAAAGCCACAGTGACCAGGTCTCTGACACTGAGCCTAGTTTTGAAGTGCAGAAGGGACAGGGGGAGAAGAGGGGAACAGTAGTGATAGGGATTCAATAGTAAGGGGGACAGACTGGAGATTCAGTGGACATGAGACTCCCGCATGGTATGTTGCCTCCCAGGTGCCAAGGTCTGGGACGCCTCTGATCAGGTCCACAGCATTCTGAAGGGGGAGGGTGAACAGCCAGAGGTCGTGGTACATAGTGGTACCAATGACATAGGTAGGAAAAGACATGAGATCCTGAAGAGGGAATTTAGGGAGCTAGGTAGGAAGCTGAAAAGCAGGACCTCAAGGGTGGTAATCTCTGGATTGCTGCCTGTGCCACGCACCAGTGAGGATAAGAATAGGTTGATTTGGCAGATGAATGCGTGGCTGAGGAGTTGGTGCAGGGGGCAGGGTTTCAGATTTGTTGACCATTGGGATCTCTTCTGGGGAAGGTACAACCTGTACAAAAGGGACGGGTTACACCCGAACTGGAGGGGGACCAATATTCTTGTGGGCAGGTTTGCTAGAACTGTTGGGGAGGGTTTAAACTAGTTTGGCAGGGGGATGGGAACCAGAGTGATAGGTGAAAGATAGATGCATTGATTGTACAAGTAGATGCAGAGTGTAGAGAGACTGTGAGGAAGGATAGGCTGTTGAAAGGGCAAAATTGCAGTCAGTTGGATGGGCTGAAGTGTGTCTACTTTAATGCGAGAAGCATCAGGAACAGGGCTGATGAACTTAGAGTGTGGGTAAGTACGTGGAACTACGTCGTTGTGGCCATTACAGAGACTTGGCTGTCACAAGGGCAGGAATGGCTGCTGGATATTCTGGGGTTTAGCTGTTTCAAAAGGGACAGGGCTGGAGGTAAAAGAGGTGGGGGAGTGGCTTTGCTGATCAGGGACAGTGTCACAGCTGCAGAAAGGGAGGACATCCTGGAGGAATCGTCTGCTGAGTCAGTGTGGGTGGAGGTCAGAAACAGGAAGGGAGTGATCACTCTATTGGGAGTATTCTACAGACCCCCCAATAGCAGCAGAGACACTGAGGAGCAGGTCGAGAGGCAGATTTTGGAGAAGTGCAAAAATAACAGGGTTGTTGTCATGGGTGATTTCAACTTCCCTAATAATGATTGGCACCTCCTTAGTCTAAAGGGGATCGATGGGGCAGAGTTTGTTAGGTGTGTCCAGGAAAGATTCCTGACACAGTATGTGGACAGACCGACAAAGGAAAGGCCATTCTGGACCTGGTACAAGGATAGATTGAGTGAGCTCGGGCTTTTCTCTTTGGAGAGAAGAAGGATGAGAGGTGACTTCATAGAGGTCTACAAGATGATAAGAGTCATAGATCAAATGGACAGTCAGAGACTTTTTCCCAGGGCAAAAATGGCTAACACGAGGGGGCATAATTTTAAGGTGATTGGAGGAAGGTATAAGGGGGATGTCAAGGGCAAGTTTTTTACACAGAGAGTGGTGGGCGCGTGGAACGCACTGCCAGCAGAGGTGGTGGGGGCAGATACATTAGGGACATTTAAAAGACTCTTAGATAGCCAAATGAATGATTGGAAAATGGAGGGCTATGTGGGGGGTAGATCTTAGAGCAGGATAAAATGTTGGCACAACATTGTGGGCCGAAGGGCCTGTACTGTGCAGTAATGTTCTGTGTTCTAAGATGGTTGGACTCAGGACACCCTGGACCTTATAAATTCCTGGTACTGGGATGGTGGAGCTCCAGCTTCTACAACCATCTTTGGTTGGACTTGGGATATCCGGAACCTTACAAGGTCCTGGGGCTGGGATGGTGGAGCTCCAGCTTCTACAACCATCTTTATTTGAAGTATGACTCCAGCCAGGGGAGTGTTTTCCCCTTGATGCCCTTTGACCCCAGGTTTACAAGGTCTTCTTGATGCCAGTTGCTCAAACATTACATCAATGTTCACCTCACCCCTTGATTTGTCCTTTTGTTCACATTTGGACCAAGACTGTATTTAGATTTACAGCCATGTTGTGCTGACAAAAACCATAAGCAGCATTGGTGAACAATTGCTGATGAATTTGTAATGTTAATTCCTGATTTTTGTGTTGAGACATACCTGGGCAATGTTCCACATTGTCGGGTGGATGCCAGTGTTGTAACTGTACTGAACAGCTTGGCTGGAGGCTCAGCCAGTTCTGGATCACAGATCTCCGGTCCTACGGCTGGGATCTCATCAGGTCCCATGTCCTTTGCCACATGCATTGCTCCCAGCCATTGCTTGATACTTTGGACAGTGAATCTCCTGTTGGTGTGGTGAGGGTTTGGAGAGGCAGCTAAGGCGGATTACTCACTCAGAATCTCTGTCTGAAGGTGGTTGCAAACACTGCAGCTTGTCTGTGGAACTCACATGCTGGGCTCTGCCGTCTCTGAAGATGGCCACGTTCTCTGAGGTCCTCCTCCAGTTAATTATTTGATTCACAACTGATGTGTCAAGTTTACAGAGCTGTGCTCTAACCTTTGGAATGACTGACCAGCAGCAATAATAAAAGCATCATCTATAAAGGGGTCAGGAAAAGGGCAGAGGAACAGGACTGTGGATAGCTTCAACACACAGTTCAGACGCAATGGGCTGAAGTGACTTCCTTTTGTGCTCCGCTATTATGATGTAAAAGACTGCTAACGTGCCGAAGTGACAATGAGCAGTGAGAAGCAGTAACTCCACACCCGGGGGTCTTTGTAAACTCTGAGAAATATTTGGTAACTTAATTAATTTCATACATATCTGTGCCTTGCTAAAGTAGCATATTGAAAATTCCCCTGAAGAAACATGTAGGCAATCTGAATTAAGATCATAAATTAGAGAGGTCGACCACCCAACACCTATTCAGAACTTACTTGTTTTTCAAATATTTTCAGATGTCCTGAATTCCATTCCATTCCAATTATGGTTACCTTATAGATTAATATTTCTAATTCCTTAACCATCTCATATAATTTTGTATATTAAGATTACAGTTTGAGTCAGGGAATCACATTTCAAATCACATAACCTTCTCAGAATTTCCTGGAAGATCCCATTTAAAGATGAGCCAGGAGGTGTTCTGTGTCCTGAACTATAGACCCCATATCCTCCCCATTACCAAACAATGCCTCAACACAGCCTCAGCTTATGGCCTTGCTCCCTCATCCTTGTATTCAAATACCTCCCTGGCTTTGCCACTTCTTATCTCAGTAAACCCTCGGCAGTAAAACGCTCCGAGATCTTGGCACTCCCTGAATTGTGGGCTCTTGATTCTCCAGTTTTATTCTGTATCAGCAGCAGCCCTGAGTGTGGAATCCCCTTGCTGATTCCCTCCCTCCACTTGAAGGCACTCATTAACATATGATACGTTGACCAAACATTGGATCGCTGTGCTAATTTCTCCTTATATGATTGGCATGAATTATCTTGCCAAAAAATCTTCTTGTCAAGAGCCTCAATATGTTATATGGAAGCTTGTTGATCCGATGAAAGGTTATCAATCTGAAATGTTAATTACTTCCTCCTTCTCAGCTGTTGCCTGACCTGTTGAATATCCTCAGCATTCTCCATTTTTATTTCAGGAAAGGGTAAAAATGAACAAATCATGGGGTTATAAAAAGAGCTGTGCAATAATAATGAGATATTTTATTCTTCATGTAGAACCATAGAACACTACAGCACAGAAAACAGGCCATTCGGCCCTTCTAGTCTGTGCCGAAACGGTATTCCGCTAGTCCCATTTACCTGCACCCAGTCCATAACTCTCCAGACCCCTCCTGTCCATGTATCTATCCAATTTATTCTTAAAACTCAAGAGTGAGCCCACATTTACTACATCAGATGGCAGCCCGTTCCATACTCCCACCACTCTTTCAGTGAAGAAATCCCCCCTAATGTTCCCCCTAAACCTTTCCCCTTTCACCCTAAAGCCATGTCCTCTCGTACGTATCTCTCCTAATCTAGGTGGAAACAGCCTACTCGTGTTAACTCTGACTATACCCCTCATAATTTTGTAAACCTTTATCAAATCTCCCCTCATTCTTCTCCGCTCCAAGGAATAAAGTCCTAACCTGTTCAATCTTTCCCTGTAACTCAACTCCTGAAGACCCAGCAACGTTCTAGTAAATCTCCTCTGCACTCTTTCAATCTTACAAATATCCTTCCTGTAGTTAGGTGACCAGAACTGCACACAATACTCCAAATTTGGCCTCACCAATGTCTTATACAACCTCACTATAACATCCCAACTCCTATACTCAATACTTTGATTTATGAATGCCAGGATGCCAAATGCCTTCTTTACAACCCTGTCTACCTGCGATGCCACTTTCAGGGAATTATGTATCTGAACTTCCAGATCCCCTTGTTCCTCTGCACTCCTCAGTGCCCTACCATTTACTGTGTATGTCCTACCTTGATTTGTCCTTCCACAATGCAACACCTCACACTTGTCTGCAATAAATTCCATCTGCTATTTTCTGGCCCATTCTTCCAGTTGGTTCAGATCCCTCTGCAAGCTTTGAAAGCCTTCCTCACTGTCCACTACGCCTCCAATCTTAGTATCATCAGCAAACTTGCTGATCCAATTTACCACATTATCATCTAGATCATTGATATAGACAACAAACAACAATGGTCCCAGCACAGATCCCCGAGGCACACCACTAGTCACAGGCCTCCAGTCTGAGAAACAATCATCCACTACCACTCTCTGTCTTCTCCCACACAGCCAATTTTGAATCCAGTTTACAACCTTTCCATGGATATCTAGTGTCTGAACCTTCTGAACTAACCTCCCATGTGGGACCTTGTCAAAGGCCTTACTAAAGTCCATGTAGACAACCTCCACAACCTTTATCTACTTTCTTGGTAACCTCCTCAAAACACTACAAGATTCGTTAAACACGATTTACCACACACAAAGCCATGCTGACTATCCCTAATCAGCCCTTGGCTATCCAAATACTTGTATATCTGATCTCTCAGAACTCCTTCCAATAATTTACCCACTACTGATGTCAGGCTCACTGGCCTGTAATTACCTGGTTTACTTTTAGATCCTTTTTTAAACAACGGAACTACATGAACTACCCTCCAGTCCTCTAGCACTGAATCCGTGGCTAAAGACATTTTAAATATATCTGCCAGGGCCCCTGCAATTTCTACACTAGTCTCTCTCAATGTCAGAGGAAATATCTTATCAGGCCCGGGGGATTTATCTACCTTTATTCGCTGTAAGGCAGCAAGCACCTCCTCCTCTTTAATCTCTATATGTTCCATGACACTATTGCCTGTTTCCCTTCCTTCCATATCCACTATGCCAGTTTCCTGAGTAAATACTGATGCAAAAAAACTGTTTAAGATCTCCCCCATCTCCTGAGGCTCCACACATAGACGACCACTCTGATCTTCTAGGGGACCAATTTTGTCCCTTACTGTCCTTTTACTCTTCATATACTTGAAGAAACCCTTCGGGTTTACCTTCACATTATCTGCCAAAGCAACCTCATGTCTTCTTTTTGCCTTCCTGATTTCCTTTTTTAGTATTTTCTTACTTTTTCTATACTCTTCAAGTACCTCATTTGTTCCTAGTTGCCTATACCTGCTATACACCTCTCTCTTTTTCTTAACCAGATTGCCAATATCCCTTGAAAACCAAGGTTCCCTTTGCTTGTTAACTTTGCCTTTAATCCTGGCAGGAACATGCAAACTCTGCACTCTCAAAATTTCGTCTTTGAGGGCCTTCCACTTACTGAGCACATCCTTGCCAGAAAACAACTTATCCCAATCCACTCTTCCCAGATCCTTTCTCATTTCCACAAAATTGGCCTTTCTCCAATTTAGAACCTCAACTCGAGGACCAGACCTATCCTTATCCATAATTAACCTGAAACTAATGACATTATGGTCACTGGACCCAAAATGTTCACCGACACATACTTCTGTCACCTGACCTGTCTGGTTCCCTAATAGGAGATCAAGTATTGCATTCTCTCTCGTTGGTACCTCTATATATTGATTTAGAAAACTTTCCTGAACACATTTGACAAGTTCCAAGCCATCCAACCCTTTCGCAGTGTGGGAGTCCCAGTCAATATGTGGAAAGTTAAAATCCCCTACTATTACAACTTTCTGTTTCTTACATCGGTCTGCTATCTCACTACAGATTTGTTCCTCCAATTCCCTCTGACTATTGGGCGGTCTATAATACAACCCTATTACTGTGGCCACACCTTTCCTATTTGTCAGCTCCACCCATATGGCCTCTGTAGACGAGCCCCCCGGGCTGTCCTGTCTCCGCACAGCCGTGATATTTTCCCTGACTAGTAATGCCACTTCTCCCCCTTTCATCCCTCCCCCCTCTATCACGTCTGAAACAACAGAACCCCAGAACATTAAGCTGCCAGTCCTGCCCCTCCTGTATCCAAGTCTCACTAATAGCAATAATGTCGTAATCCCACGTGCCAATCCACGCCCTAACCTCATCTGCTTTACCTACAATACTTCTTACATTGAAATAGATGCACCTGAGAACACTTCTATCACGTACAAACCTTTGATTTCTGGCGATATCTGCAGTCCTCGCATGACCTTTTTCCTCCTCCATCTCACTATCTGCTCTAACACTCTGGTTCCCCTTCCCGTGCAAATCTAGTTTAAACCCCATGGAGCAACACTAGCAAACCTACCCGCAAGTATGTTAGTCCCCCTTCAGTTCAGGTGCAAACCGTCCCGTCGGAACAGGTCCCACCTTCCCTGGAACAAAGCCCAATTATCTAGAAACATGAAGCCCTCCCTCCTGCACCAATTCCTTAGCCACGTATTTAGCTGCATGATCCTCCTATTTCTAGCCTCACTAGCTCATGGCATGGGTAGCAATCCTGAGATTGCAACCTTGGAGGTCCTTTCCTTCAATTTTGCACCTAATTCTCTCTTTGCAGGACCTCCTCCTCTTTCCTATCCACATCACTGGTCCCTACGCAGACCACGACATCTGGCTGCTCACCCTCCCTCCTGAGAATGTCGAGAACTCGATCTGAGATATCACGGACCCTGGCACCAGGGACGCAACAGAACATCCAGGATTCTCGATCTCTCCCACAGAACCTCCTATCTGTCCCACTAACTATCGAATCCCCTATCACTACTGCTTTCCTCTTTTCCCTCCTTCCTTTCTGAGCCGAGGGTCCCATCTCGGTGCCAGAGACGCGACCACTGCAACTTGTCCCTGGTGGGTCGTCCCCACCAGCAGTATCCAAAACGCTATACTTATTGTTGATGGGAACGGCCACAGGGGTGCTCTGCTCTTTCTGTCTATACCCCTTCCCTTTCCTGACAGTCACCCAGCTACCTGTCTCCTGACTTTTAGTGGTGACTATCTCCCTGAAACTCCTGTAGATTGGTTTAGTCAAGTTGGAAAGAGTAGCTGCAGGAACAAATTCATTGCATGTTTTTGAGATAGTTTCCTCCAGCAATAGGTTCTATTCCTTGAGCCAAGCAGACAAAATTCTATCTTGAATCTGGTAATGGGTAATGAGGCAAGTTTAATAAATGACCTCTGAATTAAAGCTCCCTCCTGGGATGGGTTCATAGTGTCATAGAGTTTTAGATTCTGTTTGAGATGGAGAAACTATTTCACTTAAATAAAGGGAATTACGATGGAATGAGGATAGAATTGTCAGAAGTGGACCCGGCTGAGAGTTTGGTAGAAAGACAGGAGGCAAGCAGCGGCCAACGTTTTACTAGGTAATTCATGTCACTCAACAAAAAAAGTATCCCAGTAAAGCCGAAAGGTTTTAAGGGAGGGATGAACCAACCATACTGAACCAAGGAAGCTAAGGAGGTTTTAAAAACTGAAAGATAATCCATTGAAAGAGAGGCAAAAGTCAGCAGCAGACCCAAAGACTAGGATAAATTCAAATCTGGAAAAGGAGGACAAAAAAATATAATGAAGAGAAGGAAAATAAAATATGAGGGCAATCTATCAAGGAATATAAAAATAATGAACAGTAATTTCTTTAACTACATCAAAAGGAAGAGAGATCTCCAAGTGTATATGAGGCTGGGGAAATACTTACGGGGAACAAGGAAATGGCAGAGCAGGTAAACAGACATTTTGCATTGAGCATCCTGCTAATACTGAATAACGATAGGGAGGAATTAAATAACATTATGATCACTTGAGAGTTTGGATTAGGCAAACTTATGGGGCTCAAGGCTGATAAGTCCCGAAGCCTGGATGCTGGCATCCTAGAATCCTGCAAGAAGTGGCTGCTGAAATAGTGGATGTGTTAGTTATAAACTTCCAAAGATCTTTATGTTCTGAAGAAGTGCCAGAGGACTGAAAAACAGCCAAAGTCCCTGTTCAAAAAGGGAGGGAAGCAAAGCGTGGGTAACTATTGACAGTTTCGCCAAACAGGTATTGTTGGGAAAATGTTGGAACCAATTTTCAGAATTAGAGTCAGGTTTATTATCACTGACTTATATGACATGAAATTTGTTGTTTTGTGACAGCAGTACAGTGTAAAAACATAAACATTACTATAAATTATAAAATAAATAAGTAGTGCAAAAAAAAGAATAATGAGGTCATGTTCATAGGTTCATGGACTGTTCAGAAATGATGGTGAAGGGGAAGAAGGGGATTTCCAGAAGGGGTTTGACGTGCCTCACAAAAAGTGGTAACTCATGAAAAGAGGATTGGTGAACAGGCAGGAAGTAACATGTAGGGATGGGGGGGGGGGGTGGGTTCATTTTCAGACTGGCAACCTGTGGCCAGTTATGGAGCAACTCTGGTTACAATACGTATATACTAATGCCTTGGAGGAAGGAGGCAAATGTGCAGAGGATTAATAGATGCCACGGCAAGTAGTAGATGGCACGGCAAGTTGCGAGAAGGATACAAGTGGTTTACAGTGAGATATTGGTTGGTTAGGTGAGTGGGCAAAAAGTTGGCAAGGAGTTAATGTGGGAAATATGAAATTGTTTGCTTTGGAAGGAAGAACGAAAGAAGTATATAAATGGAGAAAAGTCACAGAAGCGATTTGTGCATCAAATACAGAAAGCAAGCAGAGTGCACCGGGTAATTGGGAGGCTGATGGAATGTTGGCCCTTATTTCATGGTGGTTGGAGGATAAAAATAAGGAAGGCACTGGTGAGACCACACCTTGAGTACTTTTGGTCCGTAATCTTAGGAAAGATATTATTTAATTGGATGTGGTCCAGAGAAAGTTCACTAGGTTGATGTGGTGTATGGAAGGAGTTGCCCTAATAAGATGAGATCTTTATTAGTCACATGTACATCGAAACACACAGTGAAATACATCTTTTGCTTAGTGATTTTGGGGAGCAGCCCACAAGTGTCGCCACGCTTCTGGCGCCAGCATAGCATGCCCATAACTTCCTAACCTGTACGTCTTTGGAATGTGGGAGGAAACCGGAGCACCCGGAGGAAACCCACGCAGACACGGGGAGAACGTACAAACTCCTTACAGGCAGTGGCCAGATTTGAACCTGGGTCGCTGGCGCTGTAAAGCATTGTGCTAACCACTACGCTATGTAGGGAATGGGCTGGATGGGACTCCAGTCGTTGGAGTTTAGAAGTACGAAAGGTGATCTTATTGAAACAAGAGGCTGGTGCTGAAATAGTGAAAGGGTGTTTTCTCTCCTGGGATTAATTCAGAACCAGAGGGCAAGGTCTCAATAAGGGGGCAGTCATTTATGAGAGAACTTCTTCTCAGAAAGTCTTAGGAACTTCTTGCAACAAAGCGCTGTGGGGCCACAGTTACTATGTGTATTTATGGCCGAGATATGTGAGGGAATCAAGGGTTACAGGGAGAGAATGAGGTAGACGAGGAATTGGAGATCAGCCATCATCCCACTGAATGGAGGAACCGGCTCTGAGGGCTCAACACTCCTGCTCACACTTCTTATGGTCTCATTTCCAGCATTTTGTTGGATTTTGCTTTGATGTTGATAAGCCAATTACAAAAGGAAGCTGAGAGGTTCATTATATCCCACTGTTGGATCTTGCTGTGCAGAGATTGCTGCCACCAGCTCACTGGTTTCCGGGGCAACGAATCCGCCCGTCGCCATCTTCCTTCCTGCCAGCCGGCGGCGCTCTGGAGCCGCGCCTGCGTAGTGGACGCGCGGCCTCGCAGAAGGCGGCGAGCGGCGGAGGTGCAGGTCCGGTGCGTTGTGAATCGGCGCCCATTTCACCCGCGGATTGTGCGGCGGATGCGTGCGCAGCCCGAGGGGTGGGAAGTAGTTCCGGCAGCCGCCATCTTGTGGCGAGGGGCAGCGGCGCCGCAGCGACCGGACAGTCCGCACCGAGCCGGCGGCCTGGGGAGCCGAGCGGCACCGGCGGCAGCCACAGCCACAGTCCGCACCGACCCCGCGGGCTGGGGGAGCCCAGCAGCTGCGGCACCGGCGGCAGCCACAGCCGCCCTGATTCCTACCCCACAGCCCCGACCGAGAGCGGGAGCAGCCGGCCCGCGGGATGGCAATGAAGCGGATTAACAAGGTCGGGGGGCCGGGGCGAGGGGACAGGCCTGGGGTGGGGGGGGGGCCGGGGCGAGGGGACAGGCCTGGGGTGGGGGGGGGCCGGGGCGAGGGGACAGGCCTGGGGTGGGGGGGGGGCCGGGGCGAGGGGACAGGCCTGGGGTGGGGGGGGGCCGGGGCGAGGGGACAGGCCTGGGGTGGGGGGTGGGGGGGGCGAGGGGACAGGCCTGGGGTGGGGGGTGGGGGGGGGGCCGGGGCGAGGGGACAGGCCTGGGGTGGGGGGTGGGGGGGGGGCCGGGGCGAGGGGACAGGCCTGGGGTGGGGGGGGGGCCGGGGCGAGGGGACAGGCCGGTGGGGGCCGGGGCGAGGGGACAGGCCTGGGGGGGGGGGGGGGGCCGGGGCGAGGGGACAGGGGGGGGGTGGGGGGGGGGCCGGGGCGAGGGGACAGGCCTGGGGTGGGGGGGGGGCCGGGGCGAGGGGACAGGCCTGGGGTGGGGGGGGGGGCCGGGGCGAGGGGACAGGCCTGGGGTGGGGGGGGGCCGGGGCGAGGGCACAGGCCTGGGGTGGGGGGTGGGGGGGGGCCGGGGCGAGGGGACAGACCTGGGGTGGTGGGGGGGGCCGGGGCGAGGGGACAGGCCTGGGGGGGCCGGGGCGAGGGCACAGGCCTGGGGGGGCCGGGATCGGGATGGTGGGGGGATGGGGAGCGGTGTCCTCTTTCTCCAGCCTCCCGTCCTCCTATCTCCTACCCCCACCCCACCCGTTCCCAAACCCTCTGCTCTCCCCCCCCTTCACCGCCCCGCTCCTAAACCCTCCACCCCCTTCCTAGTGTCTCCTTTCCAGTCCACATCATCATTCTGTTCTTCCTTTCTTTCCTCCTTGTGCCTGGTTCACATCTACACGTTCATTTTTTCTACCTCTCTTCTGCACCCCCCCCCCCACCCCCCCCGTTTTGTAAAATACTCTTTAAAAGTGGTAAGATTTCAAACATCTCCAGTGAACGTGCAGTTCCCTGAAAGGTCATGAAGCTGTGATACTTAACTTTGTCTCTCTGTCCACAGATGCTGCCTGAGTTGCAGTGTATTTCCAGCTTTTTCTCTTTCTTCCATATTTCTGATATCTGCAGCATTTTGTTCTTGGGAAAACCATATGTATGGCCAGCTTAAGGCAACATGTTATTACATTGGAGCCAATCAAAAAAAATCATTAAACTTCCTCTTGCATCAGAGCTGAAGTATAGGGTTCAGATGATATCTTGGTTTCAGGAACTTGCTCCTGTTTTTTTTTGTTGCTCAGTGTGAAGGATTAGATCAGGTGTTGAAACTGTATGTGTGTAAGGAGGGACCGGTGGAATGTGAAGATGGGTTCAGAACATTGACCATAACTTCACCCATGCTTCAGTTTGAGTGCTTGTACGTTTTGAGGTGGACAAGGTTGCTTACAATTTGGGTTGAAGATCTTGATATAGTCTGTCTTTTAGGTTTTCTAAAGATTGTATGCGATCTTAGTTTAAAATCTAATTTGTTTAAACTTGGAAATTTGAATTTTCTTCAGATTCTTGTGTATAAACCTTTGCAAACTGGTCACAGTTTGAAATTGTGTTTGATAATTGTGGAAGAGCAAGTTAAATAGTTTAATAATCAGTAATATGGAAATTAATTTTTGGATTATTTTGAAATTATGGCATTTTTATGATGCGAAAATATTCACAGTAAATTAGAAATAGAATCAATTTGTTTTCCCTTAATGAATTTTTCCTGTTTGATAAAATAGTTGAATAAAAACGTAGCAGAACCTATACGCCCAGTTTAATGTTGCAGAAGAACATGGCTGATATTTTACTACTTTGCCACTTTCTTGAACTAATCCCATGTCTCTGATCTCCCCTTAAATTTAAAAGAAATCATTTGAACTCTGGCTTGAGTATGCTCGGCAACTGAGCCACCACAGGCTTGGGGAGAGAATTCTGAAGGTATACTAACCTCTGGGTAAAGGAATTTCTTCTGATTTCAGTACTAAATAACCATCCTCTTTATTTTTAACGTGATCCTAACTATTGATCCCAATTAGAGGAAGTGTTATCGCTATGTATTCTAAGGTTGGTAGGGATTGTGTATGTTCCTCCGAGATCATCTAACGTTTACAAGGTATAGATTTTTTTTAGCTTCTCTGTGGTTTTCTGAACTTTTCTATCATCCCTTTAAGTATTTATAAGTAAAGAGCTATTATGGAATTTAAATAAACCTGCCTGGCTTTTCTAGAAGTATTCTAACTAAACAATTGAAGAGAATGAGGAAGTTGCATTTGTACAGTACAACAGGTGGCTTAAAAAAGGTGTAATAGTTGTTCAATACCACTGAAGCATAAGTATGTGGTCCTTTGAGGCTGCTGTGTTTTCCCAATATCCCTCAATTTTTTGAGACTTTCTTGTCTGTGCTCATGGCTGAGCATGCACAGACTTGTGGGATAGAGAATCCCCCTCTGGAGAAAGAAATCTGCCATCATTGCATGGTTAGGCCTGTGTGAACTGAGATTGGCAGCAATGGGCAGCATTTTGGCACAGCAGTTAGCAATGCTGCCTTGCTTTGATCCTGACAGGTGAATGCTGTCTGTGTAGAGTTTGTACGTGCTTCTCATTACTGTGTGCTGTAGGCTGCTCCAGTTTCCCCTCTCATCTCAAAGATATCTCAAAGATTAATTGGCTGTTGTAAATGAAGGCAGAAAAAATGAATCAAAGGAAGTTGATGGGCTTGCAAGAGAGAATAAGTAGCAGAGCTAAAAAGAGATAAATAAGGACGGGGGAATGGGGCGTGATTTGGATGAAAAAGTCAATGGGCTAATTAATAAGTTTCTAGAAGACGTACATTGGAGTTGTGAATAGTGAAGAAGGTTGTCAAAAGATACAGCAGGATGCAGATCAGTTGGAGATATGAGTGGAGAAATGGCAGATGGAGTTTAATCCAGACAAGTGAAGTATTGACCTTTAGAAGGTCAAATGTAAGGGGAAAATGTACAGTAAGTGGCAGGATCCTTGGGAGCATTGATGTACAGAGGGATTTTGGTCTACAAGTCATGGGGCAGAAGTGAGTGTAGTCGCTATTACTAAGGAGAAAGTGCTTGGGAAGCTGAAAGGTCTGAACGTGGATAAGTCACCTGGACTGGATGGACTACACCCCAGGGTTCTGAAAGAGGTAGCTGAAGAGATTATGGAGACATTCTTAGTGATCTTTCAAGAATCACTAGAGTCAGGAATGGTTCCGGGGACGGGTTACACCCGAACTTGAGGGGGGCCAATATCCTTGCGGCCAGGTTTGCTAGGCTGGTTCAGGAGGGTTTAAACTAGATTGCAAGAGGGAAGGGAACCAGAGGAGTAGATCAGAGAAAGATGGGGAAAAGTCAGATCTGACAGGTAGAGAGGCTTTGAGGAAGGAGAAGCAGAGTACAGGCTACAAAAGTAGTAAGGTGGATGGGCTAAAGTGCATTTACTTGAATGCGAGAAGCATCAGGAATAAGGGAGATGAACTGAGAGCTTGGATAAGTACATGGGACTATAATATTGTGGCTATTACAGAGACATGGCTGACATCTGGGCAGGAATGGATATTGAATATTCCTGGTTTTCAGTGTTTTAAAAGCGAATAGGGAGGGGGGGTGGTGATACTGGTCAGGGGCACAGTTACAGGTGCAGAAAGGGTAGATAATGTAGAAAGATCCTCTCTGGAGTCAATATGGGTGGAAGTTAGGAAGAAGAAAGGGGCAGTTACGCTCCTGGGAGTATTCTATAGGCCCCCCGGTAGCAGTAGGGATACTGAGGAGCAGATTGGGAGGCAGTTTTTGGAGAGATGCGAAAATATTATAATGGGAGATTTCAACTATCCAAATGTTGATTGGCACCTACTTAGTGCCAAGGTTTTGGGCGGGGCGCAGTTTAAGTGTGTCCAGGACGGATTCCGATGCAGTATGTTGACAGGCCGACTAGAGGGAATGCCATATTAGATCTAGTTTTAGATTATGAACTGGGTCAGGTGACAGATCTATTGGTGGGGAGCATTTGGGGGACAGTGACCATTGCTCCATAACCTTTAACATTGTCATGGGCAGGGATAGGAGCAAAGAGGACGGGAAGATATTTAATTGGGGGAAGGCGAATTATGAGGCTATAAGGTGAGAATTTGGGAGTGTAAATTGGGGTGACATTTTTGAAGGGAAATGTACTATGGAGATGTGGTCGCTGTTCAGGGATCTTTTGCAGGATGTTAGGGATAAATTTGTCCCAGTGAGGCAGAGAAGGAATAGTAGGGTGAAGGAACCGTGGGTGACGAAAGAGGTGGAACAACTAGTTAGGAAGAAGAGGGCAGCATACATAAGGTGTAAGCAGCAAGGATTGGACAGGGCTCGTGAGGAATATAGAGTAGCAAGGAAGGAACTTAAAGGGCTGAGGAGAGTGAGAAGGGGACATGAAAAGGCTTTGGCGAGTAGGGTTAAGGAGAATCCCAAGGCTTTTTTCTCGTACGTGAAGAGCAGAAGGATGGCTAGAGTAAAGGTAGGTCCAATTAAAGACAGAGGATGTGCCTGGAAGCTGTGGAAGTGGGTGAGGTTCTCAATACTTTTCCAGTATTCACCAAAGAGAGGGGTCTTGATGATGCTGAGGACAGTGAGGGTAATGTTCTAGAGTATGTAGATATTAGGAGAAAGGATGTGTTGGAGTTGTTAGAAAATATTAGGACAGATAAGTCCCCGGGGCCTGACGGAATATTCCCCAGGCTGCTTCGTGAAGCAAGGGAGGAGATTACTGAACTGTTGGTTAGGATCTTTGAGTCCTCGTCAATGGGGGTGGTACCAGAGGATTGGAGGGTGGCAAATGTTGTCCCCTTATTCAAAAAAGGTAGTAGGGATAGTCCAGGGAATTACAGACTGGTGAGCCTTACGTTTGTGGTGGGTAAGCTGTTGGAAAGGATTCTAAAAGATAGGATCTATGAGCATTTGGAGAAACATGGACTGATTAGGGACAGCTAGCATGGCTTTGTGAAGGGAAGATCTTGCCTCACGAGCCTGATAGGGTTCTTTGAGGAGGTGACCAGGAAGATTGATGAGGGTAGTGCAGTAGATGTGGTCTACATGGATTTTAGTAAGGTGTTTGATAAGGTTCCGCATGGTAGACTTCTTCAGAAGGTCAGAGGCCAGGGGATCTGGGGAAGCTTGGCCGTGTGGATTCAAAATTGGCTTGCCTGTAGAAAGCAGAGGGTTGTGGTGGAGGGAGTGCATTCGGATTGGAAGGCTGTGACTAGTGGTGTCCCGCAGGGATCGGTTCTGGGACCTCTACCTTTTGTAATATTTATTAATGACTTGGATGAGGGGGTGGAAGGCTGGGTTAGCAAGTTTGCAGATGACACAAAGATCGGTGGTGTTATGGATAGGATGCAGAGCTGGGCTGTCAAGTGGCAGATGGAGTTCAATCCAGAGAAGTGTGAGGTAGTACACTTTGGAAGGACAAACTCCAAGGCAAACTTTGGAAGGACAAGGTAAATGGCAGGATTCTGGGCAGTGTAGAGGAGCAGAGGGATCTGGGGGTTCATATTCACAGATCACTGAAAGTTGCCTCGCAGGTGGATAGGGTAGTTAAGAAAGCTTATGGGATGTTAGCTTTCATAAGTGGGGGAATCGAGTTGAAGAGCCGCCTAAGTGAGGATGCAGCTTTACAAAACTCTGGTTAGGCCACACTTAGAGTACTGTGTCCAGTTCTGGTCGCCTCATTATAGGAAGGATGTGGAGGCGTTGGAAAGGGTGCAGAGCAGATTTACCAGGATGCTGCCTGGATTAGACAGTATGGATTATGAGGAGAGACTAAGGGAGCTAGGGCTATTCTCATTGGAGAGGAGGAGGATGAGGGGAGACTTGATAGAGGTATACAGGATATGAAGAGGAATAGATAGTGGACAGCCAGTGCCTCTTTTCCAGGGTGCCAATGCTCAAAACAAGAGGACATGGCTTATTACCTTATTGGGTAGGAAGTTCAAGGGAGATGTCAGAGAGGTTTTTCAGAGAGTGGTTGGTGCATGGAATGCGCTGCCTGGGGTGGTGGTGGAGGCTGATACATTGGGCAAGTTCAAGAGATTGTTAGATAAGCATATGGAGGAATTTAAGATAGAGGGATATGTGGGAGGAAGGGGTTAGATAGTCTTAGGTATGGTTTGAAGGGTGGCACAACATGGTGGGCCGAAGGGCCTGTATTGTGCCGTATTCTATGGACTGCAAAATCGCAAATGTCACTCCACTCTTAAAGAAAGAAGGGAGGCAGAAGACAGGAAATTATAGGCCAGTTATCCTGACTTCACTGGTTGGTAAGAAATTAAGAATCCATTTATTAAGGATGAGGTTTTGGTGTACTTGGAAGCACATGATAAAATAGGCGAAAGTCAGCATGGTTTCCTTAAGGAGAGGTCTTGCCTGACAAATCTGTTGGAATTTTTTGAGGAAGTAACAGGCAAGATAGACAAAGGAGAGGCAGTGGATGTTGTCGTCTTGGATTTTAAGAGGGCCCTTGACAAGGTGCCGCACGTGAGGGTGCTATACAGGATAGGAGCCCATGGTGTTACAGGAAAGGTACTAGCGTGGATAGAAAATTGGCTGACTGGCAGAAGGCAAAGAATGGGAATAAAGGGGGCCTTTCTGATGAAGGGTCTCGGCCCAAAATGTCGACTGTTTATTTCCCTTCATAGATGCTGCCTGACCTGCTGAGTTTCTCTAGCACTTTTTGTGTATTGCCAGTGACTAGTGGTGTTCCCCAGAGGTCGGTGTTGGGTCTGCTACTTTTCGCGTTATGTTAATGATCTGGATGACAGAATTAATGGCTTTGTGGCCAAGTTTATGGATGATACAAAGATAGGTGGAGGGGCAGGTAGTGTTCAGGAAGCAGAGAGTCTGCAGAAGGACTTGGACAGGTTGGGAGAATGGGCAAAGAAGTGACAAGGAATACAGTGTAGAGAAGTGTATGGTCATGCACTTGGGTAGAAGGAATAAAAATGTAGACTATTTTTCTAAATGGGGAGAGAATTCAGAAATTGGAGGTGCAAAGGGACTTGGGAGTCCTAGTGCAGGATTCTCTAAAGGTTAACTTGCAGGTTGAATCGGTAGTAAGGAAGGCAAATGCAATGTTAGTATTCTTTTCAAGAGGACTAGAATATAAAAGCAAGGATGTAATGCTGAGGATTTGTAAGGCATTGGTCAGACCACATTTGGAGCATTGTGAGCAGTTTTGGGCCCCATATCTAAGGAAGGATGTGTTGGCATTGGAGAGGGTCCAGAGGCGGCTTATGAGAATGATCTTGGGGTAAAAGGGTTAACGTATGAGGAGCGTTTGATGGCTCTGGGCCTGTACTCGAGTTTAGAATGATGAGGAAGGATCTCATTGAAACATACAAAATATTGAAAAGCCTGGATAGAGTGGACGTGGCGGGAGTGTTTAGGACCAGAGGGCACAGCTTCAGAATAAAAGGACGTCCCTTTAGAACAGAGATGAGGAATTTCTTCAGCCAGAGGGAGGTGAATCTGTGGAATTCATTGCCACAGACAGCTGTGGAGGCCAAGTCATTGGGTATATATAAAGCGGAGGTTGATAGGTTCTTGATTAGTAAGGGTGTCAAAGGTTATGGGGAGAGGCAGGAGAATGGGGTTGAGAGGGAAAAATGAATCAGCCATGATCAAATGGTGGGGCAGACTCAATGGGCCAAATGGCCTGATTCTGCTCCTGTGTCTTGTGGTCAACTCCATTGCTCCCTGAAAGTGGCAACACAAGTAGGTAGGATGGTAACTGGCATACTTGCCTTCATTGGTTGGGGTGTTGAGTGTAAAAGTCAAGAAGTCATGTTGCGGCTGTATAAAACTTTGGTGAGGCCATGCAAGTATTTGACATTTCTGCCCTGGGAGAAAGATTCTATCTACCCTATCTATGTGCCTCATAATTTTATATACTTTATCAGGCTGTCCCTCGGCCTCTGACGCTCCAGAGAAAACAATCCAATTTGTTCAATCTCTTTGTAGCTAATATACTTCAATCCAGGCAGCATCCTGGTGAACCTCTTTGCACCCTATCCAAAGCTTCCACATCCTTCCTGTAATGTGGTGACCAGAACTGCACACAGTGCTACAAATGTGGCCTCACCAAGGTTTCATACAACTGCAACATGTGAGGATATGAAATGGAAGCTGAACTGGATTGGATTGGATTGGACTCCGAGGTGCAACCTATCACTGGTTATGTCTCAAAAGGAAGTTCAGGAGAGGGAGGGAGTTAGTGGCTGGAATCTACAATTTGTGTTACATACCACTGATGTTTAAGTAGTCCTCTGTTGAACCAACAGTATGAATACTTAGGCAGTGGGGAGGCTGAGAATAATAGAGCATTGCAATTGTACTTGTGCATGGTGATGGATTTGCATGTTTTTGTCCTCTTTGACTGTGGTTAGGACACTTCTGTGGTTATGACCTTGAAACTTGTAATCCAGAAGTTGACTTCAGACGACACGATAGAAGTATCAGAATTTCTGCAAAGTTGTAGAATCTGTTGCTGTTGCCCTTTCAGGTAGTGGTTTCCACATTGTAGAACTTTGAAATAAAAACCCCCCTGTCCCGAGGTGTGTGCAGCAAGATTAGACTTGTGTATATGTAGTTCCAGATCTCTTGGTTTTTGGAATTCCTTTAAACTTATGCCACTTCCAACTGCATCACCTCATGTTTCCACTGCAATACACTTTGATCTTCCTCATTTGCTCCCTTCCTTTTAGCTCTGCTACCATCCTATATTACTTACCAAGCATGATGACATACTTGTAGTATAACCAGGTGTGCATCTTTGATGTATATCAGAAAGAGTAGTAGTAAATGATGCCTGGGGGACAGCACTGACTACTTCCAATTTCAAAAACAACTTCACAAAATAACAATCTGCCAGTGAAGAGTTGGTTATCAATTTTTTAAAAAAACCATGAAACTGGCAGAACGTGTGTTCCATTAACTGCTTTGTACTGAGTAATTAATATCACCAGTTTGCAAGATGAATTTTTAATATTCTATCTTTGAAACTTTTGACAAGTAACATTGTCATGTTCAACTACTTTCACAGACTGCTTTTTAATTACTGAACTGTAACTGTTTTCATTCTTAAATCTAGGAGCTAAGTGATTTGGCTCGTGATCCTCCAGCACAGTGTTCTGCAGGCCCAGTTGGAGATGATAGTGAGTATTTTGAATGAACTGTATTTTAATTAAAAAAAATGGTTCTGACAATAGTGTTATTTGAAGTCAATTAAAAAAAAATTAGAAACTGCTGAATGGAAACATCTAGTGCTTCAGAGTGTGCCATGATTGTGTCAGGTATTTTTACACCTTTCATACGTGGCCTCGCTGTGAATCCCCACCATGTCCACCAGTGACAGGTGTGTGTAGTTCACATGAAGATGGCTACCAATCTTCACTGAAGAATAAAAAGCTTTTGCTCTTGGAGGTCTGCAGCATGTTTAGAAACTTTTCTGGTCTGGGTTTGCTGTTCAGTCAACACTTGGTGGAAAAGCCTTAGTCTGGATAGAATTTGGTTTGGTGATTTGATTGGTCAATGCTGACAGATGTACTTTCAAATCACTGGCTATTGTTCAGTGGTTTGGTCCCCAGCAATTACTAATCTAAAAGTATTTGCTTCAGTTTTCATCATTCAGAACAATTAGTGATGTATTGTTTGATTCTTTGTTAGATATAGGTCTTCCCCAGGTTACCAATGGTTTGCAGATTGGAAATGTGGTTGCCCAGCAATGTATTTAAATAAGTACACAAAATCCATCCATTCTGCTGGTCTCCCAAACACTTGTTCGTGTGTACAGGGAGTACACAAATTGGGCATTTGTAACTTGGGGAGGACCTGTAATGCTTTGGATTGTTGCAGATAAGATACCAATTAATGCCTTGGTTATCATCTTCCAAAATTCTACAGTTTCTCAGGTGGTTCCTGCAGATTGGAGTGTAACAAATATAACCACACTATTTAAGAAATGCAGGACAGAGAAAAGATGGTATACCTAACTTATCAGCTTAATATCAGTAGTTGGGAGAATGCAGGAATCAATGAAAGATGTAAGAATACCCAGAAAAGAATATTAGGATTGGACAACTGCTCTGTTGGAGTACTTTGAGGATGCCTCTACTGGAATAAAAAGAGGGAACTAATGGGTGTGGTATATTTAGGTTTTAAGAAGAGTTTTAATAAGATCCCATTGCAGGAGATTGGTCAACAAGATTAAAGTACAGTGAACTGGGGGGTGATGTACTGGCACGGATTGAGAATTGGTTGAAAGACAGAAAGCAAAGAACAGGAATAACTGTCTGTCGTAGGTTGGAGGATGTGACTGATGATGTACCACAGGAACCTGGCACGGCTCTGGAAAATGATGTTGAGGTAGAAGATCAGCCCTGATCCAGTCTTCACTTTCAGCACTGCTTTTGGGTTTCTGGATCTACCATTGAACTTGGCATCTAACACTGGAGTCTCCGTGCTCCCATTTAACAGAGCAGCTAATCAAGATGTGCAATTATTCCTAAGGTTACATATAACAGATTGTGTTTGGAATTTATAAGTGAGTTGTGGAAGAATTTTAATGCTGGACTTTTGAGGGTTGTTGTTGATTTAAGGTTGACAATCTCCCGAAGGCAAATTGATTTCAATCTTTGTGCTGATTTATACCTGAACTCCTGGCATTCAGTGTGATTGCAAAGTTAAACTAGTTTTCAGTTTAAGAAGGTGTCACACAGAGCAGGCCCTTTGAACCACTGTCTGTGCTGATCATGATGCCAATCCAAACTGATCCCATCTGGTCTATTTCCTTCCACTTCCTGCCTGTTCATGTGTGTGTCTAGATGCCTCTTAAACATTGCTGTATTATCTGCTTCCACTACTTCCCCTGGCAGTGCGTTCTCGGCACCCAGCACTCTTGTGTAACAAAAAATACTGGCCTCAAATCTCCCTCCTCCTCACCTTAAAGCTACGTCCTTTATAATTTGATGTTTCCACCCTATCTGTGCCCCTCATAAAATCATATACTTCTGTCAGCTCTCTTCGAGGGCCACGTCAATAGATGGTGGGTATTGGGTGGAACAGCCTCTGGAGCTGCTGCCTCGGTTCCGGAGACCCAAGTTCAGTCCTGACCTTGAGTGTTGTCTGTGTGGAGTTTGTACTGTCTCCCTGTTAATTTAGTGTTCAATGTGTGGGGAAATTGGAGCTCGATGTGATAGTGGAAACTAAATGCTCTGGGAAATGGCTGCAAAACTCCTCATCTGAAGAGAGCTTACAAAACTTCTGAAAGAGCTTGGCATTCTGTGAATACATTGGGCCTATGAAATGGCAGGTTTTGAACTTCTAAATTTGTGTTTTTGGAGAATGTGTTCTCAGGCAATTTGAGCGACATAATGGGAAGTATGGCTTTCTGAAAGTGGTTTATTATTTGAGTTACTGTACAGTTCTTTTTAACCATGCTGAAAATAGCCAAGTCCACCATACTTTCACCTGAAAATCTGAAAATGCTCAGGTCAGGGCAGCATCTATGGAGAGGGAAACTGAGTTAACATTTCAGGTTAAAGTATGCATTAGAATAATACATTGTTCTTTTAAGTGCTTTTTTTTGGGATTGATATGGGGTAGTCCCTGTTCCATCATTGAGTTTAAATGCTATTGTTTATAGAGGACTTCACCTTTCCAAATGTATGGAACAAATTCTACATGAGTAGAGTGTCTTAAACAATTGTCGATTTGATAAGGCAGGAAGTGCAAGTTTACTGTGGGTGGATGGCAATACAAATCCGATCAGCCCTGGCTTTACTAAATGGCAGAGCTCGAGGGGCTTGCTCCTAACTGATACGTTTTGTGTTATTGTAGATTGTTCAACATGTTGATGCACAGAAATCTCGTGTCTTGCTGCAGAATTATTTGCATGGCTCCTCAGAATTTCTTGGGTTACTTTAATATCATATCCGATAGAAGCTTTAGACGTGGTATATTTTTCCTTATTCTGTACCTGTGCTTCAGACCTTCAACAAAAATGCTCTCTCCTTTTCTAACATAATGCTTCTTGGTACATAAGATTACATCAAATTATTAAGGAAAGCAAAGGTATCTTGATGCTAGTGGTTCAGAACAAGTTACAGTTCATAAGTTCAGACTTGGGAAAGACTACCTGATGTACTTATGACACAGATCTTAGTTGATGATAGCTTCCTCTTTTTATACATGGATTTCACAGAACTATCACTTTGCATCAATGGTACATTGAGTTACATTTTGGAGATTTATTTGGATAATTGCAGCTTTAAAAATACGCAACTAGCATCACAGCTCTTTGTATTATTTTTGTTGAGCCAGCCTGGGCACTCAGTTCTGTTCTTTGTAATGCACTTACTACATTTTGCTCATTGGCATGAGTTTGCTGGATTGGGCTTGAAATTTGTTCCATTTTAAGGTTTCAGTCAAAGTTATCTGTCCAAATTCTAAATGGATTCCTGAATATTCCTGCATTCTAGCAATTGACTTTGTTAAACTTACTGATTCTTTTTTGTTGAGAGGTTATAAACCTGGTTCTTGTTGAGTTATCGGCCACCTTCCATTTGGAGAAGAATGAAAGCTTGGGTGCCCGGTTCCATGCACCTTGCAGTAATGTGTGGGATGCAGCTTGTCAGCATGATGTCAGATCAAAATAAAAGCAGAAAATCTGGAAGTGCTCAGTGGGTCAGGCAGCACTGTGGAAAGAGAAACTGTTCTAACATTTCAGGTCAAAGACTCTTGATCTCTTTCCACAAATGCTGCCTGATCTTCTGGGTGTTTCCAATGTTTTCTGCTTCTCAGTTTTCCATCGTTTGCAGATTTATTTTTGTCTGCCTTTGGGCTAAGCTTTGAATGTAGAATGTAATTGTATAAATGTATTAATTTGTTTTAGTTTATCTGTTTTGGATATGGAGCTATCAGCAGTCCATACTTTGTGTTCCATACTAATGATCAGTATTTCTTTCTTCTTAGCGTTTCACTGGCAAGCAACAATCATGGGACCTGTAAGTATTTGTTCAAACTCTGATATACAAATGTTTATTGTTTAAAGGATTGTAAAATTAATTTTATTTTGTTCTCTGTAGAATGACAGTCCATATCAGGGTGGAGTTTTTTTCTTGACAATTCACTTTCCTACAGACTATCCTTTTAAACCACCTAAGGTAAGTATAGCTGTTGTCATCTATTATGATTGATGGTCAAAGTGTTGTCATTCTTCTGTACTATTTGAGCATTCAGATTTAATTACTAAATAAAGATTTGGATGATTAATGGTTCTCCCAGTCACACTGCCAGGCAATAGGACATGGGATTTCCCCCTCCTGCTAGCTATCGACTCTCACCTGAATATCTCCCTTGTGCAGTTTGATATATTAGAATTAGTTGATGTGTTACTGTTTCCTTTAGAGAAGCTCTTGAGCTATAAAATTTAACTTTGAAGGTAGTATACCATCAAGTGATTTACATTTACCTTTTCAATTTATCCTACAGCGTTTCCTAGGTATAGTAAAACTCTGATAATCCAGCAGTCTTGGGACCTTGGTGGTGCTGGACTCAGTTTTTTCTGTCTATTGGATGTTATACCTATTACTACCCCAGTGCACTTTTAATATATGTTACATGGTACTATAATTTTTCCAGTGAACCTGTTGAGTTTAAGGAGGTGTGGGAAATATGGCCCTGCTGAGATTCTGGACAATTGGATATTGAATTATAGGAGTTTACTATTGTTAGGGTTGTAATCACTTTTTTAATGTGGGCAAAAACAGTCACTCTCAACAAAAGTAGTGATTGACTTATCTGTTGTGGAGCTGAGGCAAGTGTTTGTTTGGACACCAGAACCTCCCTCTGTTTTTCACTTAATTAGTAGTTAATTGCAGTTGATGGTTACTTGTTCAATTCTTCAGAACCATCTGATTAGCTCATATTTAAGAATTAACATTTTTAATTATATAGCAATTAAAATTTTCATGGAGAGCTGAATTAGTTTGTTTGGTGTTTGACCCTGACTAAAATACTTCAATTTTCACTTTTATAGTGAATCATTGTACACTTGGTTATTCCAAAAATTGTATGGGGTGAGATTAGCTTGTGTGCATTGTGGTGTACCTTAGTACCAGTTGAAAAATGTTCTGTGATTTTTGCTTTCAGGTTGCATTTACAACAAGAATTTATCACCCAAATATTAACAGTAATGGCAGCATCTGCCTTGATATTCTAAGATCACAGTGGTCCCCTGCATTAACTATTTCTAAAGGTACAGTGACATTTTAAGTTTTTTTTTGAAGTTCTTCATCTATTTTGCACATTCCAGACCAAATGAGTGTCTTCTCCTGATCCTAATGGATGTCAGGATTTAAAGTTGACCAATCAGCCAAGCCATTGGTTACATTTTATGCTTGAGTTCTTCGGATGTGGGTGTTCCTGCAAGGCCAGATTTTGTCAATCACTAATTTTCCTTGAAAGAACAGTGATGACCCTATGCCTTGAACTGTTCCAGTCCAATACTGTGGTTTTGATAGAAATCTATGCCTTATGGTTTTTGCTAAGCGAAATAGTGGCATGCAAAAGTTTGGGCACCCCGGTCAAAATTTCTGTTACTCTGAATAGCTAAACGAGTAAAAGGTGACCTGATTTCCAAAAGGCATAAAGTTAAAGATGACACATTTCTTTAATATTTTAAGCAAGATTACTTTTTTATTTCCATCTTTTACAGTTTCAAAATAACAAAAAGGAAACGGGCCCAAAGCAAAAGTTTTTTGATCTTTTGCAGTCAAACGGGGGTTTTGATTTGCCTTTCTAGCAATCCTATGAGCAGTTCTCTAGGAAAGGTTTCTTGGTCTTCCAGACCTCAACTTGACCTCCACTGTTCTTGTTAACTGCCATTTCTTAAGTGCATTACGAACTGAGGAAATGGCTACCTGAAAACGCTTTGCTATCTTCTTATAGCCTTCTCCTGCTTTGTGGGCATCATTTATTTTAATTTTCAGAGTGCTAGGCAGCTGCTTAGAGAAGCCCATGGCTGCTGATTGTTGGAACAAGGTTTGAGGAGTCAGGGTATTTATAAAGCTTTGAAATTTGCATCACCTGGCCTTTCCTAACGATGACTGTGAACAAGCCCTATCCTTAATAAGCTAATGAAGGTCTGAGACCTTGGTAAATGTTATCTGAGAGCTCAAATCTCTTGGGGTGCCCAAACTTTTGCATGCTGCTCCTTTATTCACTCTAAAATTGTACAAAACAAAAATAATATACTAATCTTGCTTAAAACATTGAAAAGAATGTTTCATCTTTAACTTTGATTTTTGGAGATCAGTTCCTCTTCTACTTACTTAACTATTCACAGTAACAGAAATTTTGACCAGGGGTGCCCAAACTTTTGCATGCCACTGTAAGTGCTTCCCAACTATTGTCTCAGCCTACCGTAATTTTATACAGCTCACCTAAGCCTTCCTTCAGCCTCTTCTGCTCCAGTGAAAACACGAGCTCATCTGATCTTTCCTCGCAGGGTGCTTGGCAATATTATCCTATATCTCCTCTGCCACCTCTGTTCTCCTGTAGTGTGGTGACCACAGTATGCTGCTGTGGTCTCATTGGTGTAGTGCCAGGCTCTTGCATAATCTCCCTGCTCCTGTGCTCCATGCCTCGGATGATAAAAGGACAGCACTCTATATGCCTTTTTAACCACCTTATTGATTTGTTCTGTTACCTTTAAAGATTTGTATATTTCAAAATCCCTTTGTTCCTCCATATCACTTTCTTTTTCAATCTTTTTATTAATTTCCAAATTAATACAGATTAATATATAACATCGATGATTGTACATGTAATACAAAGAGATCAAGAGAACAATCATGGCATAGATAATCATAAAGAATAATAAAATATAAAAACTTTAGATCTCACAATCTCTTAGTAGATGAATATAATATAAAAGAAAGGAAAGAAAAAGATTTATTGTGTATATAAAAGAAAGGAAAAAGAATCCCCAAATCAATAAAAAAAACCTGTAAATATAACACTCAATAAATTCCCTGTAATTATTCCCTTGCTTTGTTGCTTCAATCCCCTTATCTACCTTTCATGGAGTTGTGTTCTATGTGTAAAAGAAATAACACTTGCCCCTCAGATCCCCTTTAACTCAACTTAAATATATGCCCTCTTGGTTTAGAGACCTTTTGAAGGGGAAATGTTTCTCACTATATACCTCTCCCAGCCTTCTCTGCAGTAAAGGAAAGAAACCACGCACCTCCACCCTCTCCTCACAGGTGAAATGCTCCATTCCATAGAACATGTTACATTCCAGGCAACATTTGCTCTGCATCGCATCCAGTACAATAGCATCCTTCCTCTTAGTTTGGCGACCAGAACGGCGCACAGGACTCCAGCCATGGCCCAATTAATATTTTGTATAGATATACAATAACCTCCCCACTGTTATATTCTATGCCCTGGCTAATGAAGGCAAATTTCCTGTATGCTGCTTTAACCACCTTATCTCCCTGTGCTGTTGCCTTCGAGTCTTTTGACATTTGCACAGAGGTCCCTCAGTTCATCAATAATCCATGGAGCCGTATCATTTGTGATGTATATACCAGCCTTATTAGTGCTTCCAAAACTTAATCCTGAAAAATGAGAGGTGTAACGTACCATCTGTCATTTCTCTGCCCATCTCATCAAATCAGTATCATTCTATAGCCAAAGATTACCCTTCCCTCTATCCATAATACCTACATGTCAACTGTAGGAGATATGATTAGTAAGTTCACAATCCCATCCAGATATTTAACGTATATAACAAACAGCAAGGGTCCCAGCATCAACCCCTGTGATACGCCACTGATCATAGGATTCCAATCGCAAAAACAGCCTTTAACCATTGGCAAGCTAATTTCGGATCAAATTTGTTAAATTGCTTTGGATCCTATTGGCTTTTACCTTTTTGGGACCTTGTCAAGGGCCTTGCTAAAATCTATTTGGACCACACCAAACATACTACCCTCATTGAACCATTTAGTCACCTCCTCAAAACATTCAACCAAATTGGTCAGGCTCATCTGACCAAAGCCCTGCTGACCATCACTGAACAATTCCTGCTGCTCCAAGTACAGATTGATCCTGTCCCTTGGCATTTTGTCCATTAATTTCCCTACCTTTGTTTTCTGACTGGCCTGTAACTACCTGGCCTATACCTACTTCTCATCTTAATAAAGGTACCTTTGCTGCCCTATAGTTATCTGATACCAGTTCTGTGACTCGAGATGTGAAAATTTTTGTCAGTACCAGGAATCTGCTCCCTTGCCGATAATGTCACCCTGGAATACATCGGGCTCTAGGGATTTATCCATCTGATGCCTCCTTTTGGATAGTAATAGAATTTCATTGTCCTTCTTCCCGAGTTCTCCAACTACAAGGTCCTACTCCATAGTAAATCTATCATGATCAAAAGTCACAACAATAGCTCTCAGTCAGCACTAGAGTGTCATTGTAAATTTTTGTGCTCAATTCTACTTGGTAAGAATCTTACAGGAGATACTCAAGTAGTAATTTTAAATTTAGAGCTGTCAAGTTTGAGCACATTTTAATGTACAAAGTTCAAACAACCAATTAGCCAAGGAACATGTAATGTGGACAAATGATATCACTGGGCATTACAAAAATATACAGATGATAGGTTAATTGGCCACTGTAAATTGTCTGTAATGTGTACATGAATAGTAGAACCTGAAGGGGAATTCATGGGAATGTGAGGAGGATAAAATGGGTTAGGGTAGGAATAGTGTAAAAGTGTGTGGTGTTGCAGACCTCGGCTGAAGGGCCCATTTCTGTGCTGCGTGGTGTGTTTTCACCTGGTTTACTATGCCACAATCACGCAATGTTTACTTGTTCATTTGTAGCTATGGTGCCATTAATATATTTGATTTTCATGTAATTCAGTGCTGTCTCTTGTTTGTGAGGGGGTTTATATAAATATAACAAGTACTATGGCTGCTATAGCATTTGTCTTATTTCACTGATTTAGTGAAAAACACTAAATTTTCTTCAAGTTTTAACATGTTTGTAAGTGTTCGTCTCAGTTATCTTTAGTTTATTCTAATCTACACTAGCCTTCTGAATAATATCATGCAACTCTGTAGAGATTTTTCTTGCAAAACTGGTTAGATTTCATTGAGTAAGATAACTTCAAATCAGAACAAAATGAATCTTTGAGGAGTAAGATAAAGGATACTGGTTGAAGAACAAAACCTGAATTTCTTATTATATCTTTTTCAGTTCTATTGTCCATTTGTTCACTGTTATGTGATCCAAACCCCGATGATCCACTAGTGCCAGAGATTGCACGTATCTACAAAACAGATAGAGAAAAGTGAGTATCTTTAAATGGATAGTTGAATTTGTTTAAAAAATAAATTATTCATCGGATCCCATTTTTGGTGTTAAACTGTGTTACACAGAATCATAATATCCTTGAGATAGAGGAGGCAATTCAGTCCATTAAATCTGTTTAATGTTTTTGATGCTGAATATGTTAACTTCCATGGAATTTGATTGCATTAAATATTTTCTGTACTTGTAACCTCTAGGGATACATAATAATAAAAAACAATTTGTTGTGTATCACTAATTTGGGACTAAGATGCATTGAGTAATGATTTGTGTATATTATCTCTAAGATTGGTTTCAGTCAATTTCCTTAATCTCCAGTGAAGTATCCCAGTCTTGCAAAGCTTAGGGCTCTGATTAGCTTGGGTTCTGTAGCATTTTTTCCAGTTTATTCAGAAAACTGTGGTTTGGAGTTGTATACAAGTTGGACTGAGCAAGGGTGGCAGATTTCCTCCTTGGATGGTCTCGTTGTTACTAGATTTTTTAAAAACTCCAGATGTTTTTAATTATTTGAAATCTCCAGTGGGAACTTGGGTCACTGGAACAATGATCCAGAACTTACTTAGGCTATAGGAGCATGGTGGTTAGAAGCCAGAGGGACGGTGCTACTGAATAAGAAACGGGATTTTTTTTACTGTAGGGGAGTAGAACATTTTGCAGAACAGGCATGAAAGTGGAGTTGAGGCTAAGATCATATCAGCTTGATTTTTTTAAAAAATGACAGAACTGGCTTGACAGGCCACAGGTGCTGCTTCTAATATGCAGAGAATGGAGGGGTATGGACCATGTGCAGGCAGAAGGAATTGGGTGTCATTAGCTTAATCAGTTCGGCACAACATTGTGGTCTGAAGGGCTTGTTCCTGTGCTGTAATATTCTATGTTCTAATATGTGCTTGTGCTCTTGAGAGGTATATGATTGTAAGTACTGGTCAGTATAACTGGGGGAGTAAGATCTGTAAAATCGGATGCCATTAAATTACTTTGGTGCTACAGTACTTACTTTGATTAAATATCGACTAAATATTGTCAATACTTGTTCCATAATGCACCCAGAGTCCTACCATTCACTGTATAGGTCCTACCCTGGTTTGATCTCCCAAAATGCAATACATCACACTTATCTGGATTGAAAGCCATTTGCCAATCCTCAGCTCTCACACCTAGCTGATCAAGATTCCTCTCTAATTTTTCATAACCTTCTACACTGTCTACAACACCTATTTTTAGTATCATCTGCAAATGTAGTACATTCACGTACAAATTGTTTATATAAATTACAAACAATAAAAGTCCCAGCACTCACCCCTGTGGCACACCACTAGACATAGGCCAGTCTGAAAAACAACCCTTGACCATTGCCCTCTGCTTTCTGCCACTGAGCCAACTATGAATCCAATCTGCTGTCTCTCCCTGAAATCTGTTGATCTGTTTAAATGAATTCAATGATCGAGCCTCCACAGCTCTTCAACAATTGACCATCCCCCGTGACTTTGTCTTAGTCCTAAATTGCGTACACTTCTACTGAGACTTGAAGTCATAGGAAGCAGGCCCTTCAGCCCAACTGGTGCATGCTGAACAAGGTGCCTACCTAAGCTAGTCCCATTTGCATTTGGCCATATCCCTCTAAACTTTGCTATCTTTGTACCTGTGCAAATATCCTTTAAATGTTGTAATTTTATCTGCATCTGCTACATCATGTGGGAGCTGGTTTCATTTAACAATCACCCTCTGTATGGAGGTTGCCTTTCAGATTCCCTTTAAATCTTTTCCCTCTCACTTTAAACCTATGCCCCCTAGTTTTAGACTACCCTACCTTGTGACCTTTGTTTCTAGATCTCCCAGCTAGGAGAAAAGTCCTCCCTCCATCCAGCTTGCAGAGTCCTTTAATAATTAACAATCAAGGATTCACCTGTTACTTGGGGCTTGCTGTTGGAGAACTATGTCCGGCCTGGGAGTTGTGTATCTCTAATGTCAACTCTTCCCACCAAACCACCATCCCAAAATTACTGAGGTACGCAGATTGCCATTGAGTACAGGTACTTTGGAGATCATCCCCTCTGTTATATACCTTCCAGTTTTGGGTTGTACCTGTGAGCAGAGGATACTTTGCTTTTGTTGACTGTACAAGGGAAAGCACCTATTTTTAGTATCATCTACAAACTTAGTACATTCACATCCAAATTGCTTCGATTAATCAACATTTAGGATATAGCTCAATACTGAAGGCTTCCAGCTGTTGTTGATTGACACTACATGATCTTGATGTTGAGGTGTAAACAATTGATTCAGAGAATATTGGCTAAATCGAAGGACAAGTGTGCCCCTCAGGCAATCAGTGGTTAGCATTCTTAGTTGCAGCTGCACACAGGAACAAGACAAGGCTCCTGAGCCCCCTATTTCCCTATTTGGTGCACATGGCTTATCGCACTGAATAATGCAGACTTTGATAAATCTTGTGCTTAAGTTTTAATTTCAACTATAATTTGCTTTGGGTTGGGGAATGTAGATTTGAAAGGAGAGTTTGGCTACCAAGATAAATATCCATGCCAAAGCTTAGCTTAGCTGAGGTTCTCTTAAGAACCACGACATATTGAGAAATTGTTTTGAACTGTGAAGCTGGTTCTGGGTCAAGCCCCTTTATACTTCAGGGAATTAACGTAAACACTGCCTCTGGCTTCAGAATACTTTTAACGATAGTTCTTTGTGATATTCCCTCCAGAAAGTAGCTTGGTGCCAGACTCGTGCAGGTACATGTTTAGATGAGGTAGTTCAGATATGAATCTGCTTCCGCAGACTGTATTGGTTTAAATGGATGATATTGCATCATAAGATCCCAGTATCTTATAGTGAAGGTTTAATTTGAAATGACACACTGATCAAAAAAATACAAACTGCTGGAGGAACTCAGTGGGTCAGGCAGCGCCTGTAAAGGGAAATAGGCAATTTGGTGTCGACCCAAAACATTGACCATTCCTCTCCACAGATGCTGCCTGACCTCCTTAGTTTCTCCAGCGGTCTGTTTTTGCTGCTGATTCCAGCATCTGTAGTCTATTGTGTCTCCATAACACCAATCATTTCTGTTTGTGTGTATACTGAATGGCAAAAGAAACATTCAGCCTGGGAAATGATGCAGAGAAAAAGAACAGGACTGAGTCCTGGTACTGGAGAACCAGCTCGTGAGAAAAGATGAAAATTTTTCAGTCCCTTATTTTTAAACTTTTGAGCATCAAAGGGTATTTTGTCTGTTTTATTTTAAATCCAGCTGAACATGCAGATGGATGCTGTGTTTTATGGATGCTGCATTGGCTTACCTAGGCAAATTCTGTAGTGACTCATGGGGAAGCTATAAAACCAGCTAAGCCAAATGGAGTTTTGAGTTGATTGAATGCCTGATCAGATTAGATGGCTGTGAGTGGATTTTCTCAATTCATTGCTTAACTTTTTTAAGACAGAACAGATAAAGTGGCTTTAAGTTCAAAAAATGGTTTCATTTCTGGTGGTGAGATGGAAATGTTGACTCATTACTGAGATAATGTACTCGAACACATGCTGGAAACGCTCAGCAGGTCAGGCAGCATCTGTGGATGGAGAAACAGTTAACATTTCAGGTTGAAGAGGAAAAACAACTTATTTTTAAGTTGCAAAGGTGAGTGGAGAGATAGATAGACCAAAAGGAATATCTGTAAGGGTGGGGCCAGTGTTGGGAACAAGTCATGGTTGAGGGTTTGAGTGATAACAGAGACGTGTGTAAAATGTTGGACATGCCTAGTAGGTCAGGCTGTGCTAATGGAGAGAGAAAAACTAAGCTAGTTTCAAGATGATAGTGGAAATGACTAGTGACTAGTTCTGGTAAGGTGGAATTAGTGAAGCATCTGTGCAGTTATTGTGGGATAATGCTGGCAAATGGTTCCTGTTTAAAAAGGGATCCCTTTGTATTTTTGGCTGGTTTCTTGAATCTAGAGGTTCTCAAGCTCAAGTTAGACATTTAACTTTGTGAAAAGTCAGAACAAAATTTTACATTCAGTTGCATTGTTCAGAATCAGGTTTATTATCACTGACATATGTCATGGCATCAAGTAAATCTACTCCAGTTCATGTTAATGAGGCTCCTGCAACAGAGTTGGAATTTGTCATACTATGAAATAGTTGAAATGGGCTTTGCTAAGTTGCCTGATCATTTTTCAATGCAGTCAAAAACTTGTATTTGGCCCATCAAATCTGTGTGCCTTGTTATTTATAGTAATAGAAAACTAACCCCTTTGCCATACTCCTTTCCTGGGCACGTAAAATATGCCACAGTCTGCCTCTAATTTGTTATGGAAAGCAGGATATCCCTGTATACAATTTCCCCAGCATTTGTGTTTAGGCTTGCCTGGATACCCAACAGAAGGTCTAGTTATTGCTTCACAATTTAGTGGTCCACATGAAATTTGTTGTTACAAAAGCAAAAGACATATAGATTTTTGACTTCACCTCTTCTTCCCCCCCACCCCGACTTTTTACTCTTTTTATATATATCTTTTGTCTTTTCTCTGCCTTCTTGCACACGGGCAGCCAGAGGCAGTAGATCTGCCATTCAGTATTAATGGGTGTTTGGTTGCCTTATTGTTGTGGACAGCTTGGATGGTCATGGATGCATTCACAAGGAATGTTATCAAGGCTTAGGGTTGTATATGATGTTGTAGTTGTTACAGATCTGTATGTTGGTACTGAATTTGGATCTTGCACATCTTCTGAAGTAATGGATTACTGAAACATTTTTTGCACTAAGGGCTTTGGAATTTAAAGTACTTGTGGTAGATTTTGGATGTTGACATTACTGCCTTCCCAAGAATGATATAAAGCAACAGGGCTTTGGGGTGGAGGGTAATTCCTAGCCAGCTTACTGAAGATAAGTACTTGGGCATTCTGTACAGATCTGGTTAAATCCTTTTTATTTTTACATTAAATACTCCAGGTCTTAGAGTTATACAGCATAGAAACAGGCCCTTTGGCCCAACTCATCTAGGCCGACCAAGGTGTCTCTCTGAGCTAGTCCTATTTGCCTGCAATTGGCCCATATCCCTCTGAACCTTTCCTATCCATGTACCTGTCCAAATGTCTTTTAAACATTATAATTTTACCTTCCTCTACCATTTCCTCTGGCAGCTCATTCCACATACGTACCATCCTGTGTGTGCACGTTGGGGGATCACTCAGAATCTGCTTTATTATCACTGACATATGTTGTGAAATTTGTTGTTTTGTGGCAGCAGTACAGTGCAAGACACAAAAACATAATACTTGCTATAAGTTACAAAAATAAATAGTGCAAAAGAGGAATAATGAGGTAGTGTTCATGGACTGTTCAGAAACCTGATGGCGGAGGGGAAGAGGCTGTTCCTGAAACGTTGAGTGTGGGTCTTCGGGCTCCTGTATCTCCTCCCTGATGGTAATAGCGTAAAGAGGGCATGTCCCAGATGGTGAGGGTACTGAATGACGGATGCTGCTGCCTTGAGGCGCCGTCTCTTGAAGATGTCCTTGATGGTGGGGAGGCGTTGTGCCCATGATGGAGCTGGCTGAGTCTACAACCCTCTGCAGCCTTTTTCGATCCTGCACATTGGAGCCTCCATACCAGGTGGTGATGCAACCAATTTGCAAGAGTCTTTGGTGACACGCCAAATCTCCTCAAGCTCCTAATGAAGTAGAGCCGCTGGCGTGTCTTCTTCGTGATTGCATCAATGTGTTGGGCCCAAGATAGATCCTCTTGAGATTTTGATGCCCAGGAATTTGAAGCTGCTCACCCTTTCCACCGCTGACCCCTCAATGAGGACTGGTGTGTGTTCTCCTGACTTTCCCTTCCTGGTCCACGATCAATTCCTTGGTCTTGCTGACGTTGAGTGCAATGATGTTGTTGCAACACCACTCAACCAGCCGATCTATCCTCTCTTGTATGCCTCCTCATCGCTATCTTAGATTCAGCCAACAACAGTGGTGTCATCAGCAAATTTATAAATGGCGTTTGAGCTGTGCCTAGCCACACAGTCATGAGTGTAGAGAGAGCAGAGCAGTGGGCTAAGCACACATCCTTGAGGTGTGCCTGTGTTGATTGTCAGTGAGGAAGAGATGTTACTACCGATCCACACTGACTGTGGTCTCCCGATAAGGAAGTCAAGGATCCATTTGCAGAGGGAAGAACTTGCCTCTTAGGTCCTCTTTAAATCTTTCCACTCTCACAAACCTATGTCCTCTAATTTTAGACTCCCCTACCCTGGGGGAAATAGTCCCAGCCTATCCAGTCTGTCTTTATAATTCAATCCCTCCAGTCCTGACAGCATCTTTGTGAATCTTTTCTGCACGCTATCTGGCTTAATCACATCCATCTATGGTGACCAGAACTACACAATATTCCAGGTGTGCTCTCACCAACGTCTTGTACAGCTGCTTTATGACATCTTGACTCTTGTACTCAGTGCCCCATCCGATGAAGGCAAGCATGCCGTACACCTTCACTATCTTGTCTACCTGTGTTGCCACCTTCAAGGACTTATGTAATTGTAGAACACTTAGGGGTACAACACTCTCCAAGGCCCTGTCGTTCACTGTGTATGTCCTGCCCTAGTTTAACTTCCCAAAATGTATCACTTTGCACGTATGAGTTAAGTTCCAACTGCCATTCCTTTATCCATTTTCCTAGTTGACCTAGGTCCTGATGTAATGTTGGGTAACCTCCATTGTCCACTGTACCACCAATTTTGATGCCACCTGCAAAGTTACTATGCCATGTACATATTCATCTAAGTCTTTAATATGACGAATAACAGTGGACCTAGCGTTAACCATAGAACAATACAGACCCTTTGGCCCACCATGTTGTGCTGACCTTTAAACCACACCTAAGACTATCTAACCCCTTCCTCCCACATATCCCCCTATTTTAAATTCCTCCATATGCTTATCTAACAATCTCTTGAACTTGGCCAACGTATCAGCCTCCACCACCACCCCAGGCAGCGCATTCCATGCACCAACCACTCTCTGGGTGAAAACCTCCTTCTGATATCTCCCTTGAACTTCCCACCCATTACCTTAAAGCCACGTCCTCTTGTATTGGTGCCCTGGGAAAGAGGCGCTGGCTGTCCACTATCTATTCCTCTTAATATTGTCACGTACCAGCAACAAAAGAAACACACTGAGTCATGTATAAGTGTTTAAAAACTATTGATAATAAGAAAGAATAAAAGTTAGAATGTTAGAAGTAAAAATGTTAGATCTTAAACATTAACCCCAAAAACTAAACTCGAAGTGCGTGTGTGGCAAATTCCCAAACTCCGTCCAGGAATAGTTCTCAAAGTTCAGTTCAGCAAGCCATAAGGTGAAGTGTGAGCAAAGGCTTCTGCAAAACCACCGTTGACTGAAGAGGAAATGTAGAGAGAGAATAGAGAGGAATTACGAAATCCAAATGTTCCACAATGGAACCCATACGACACCTCAATCACTGATTATCTCCATCCCTTTGTTCTGATGAAGTATCTGCCACCCCGAAAGGCATTCGAGACGTGGCCGTCCACACAAATACCTGTTTCCTTCTACAGGTTAACGACAAAGTGGACTCCACTGGATTATTCCAAAAATCCATCTGTGGATTGTAGTCACAGACACAGTTATTGTTTTTCATCCATTGATACAGAGACCAGCAGGCTGGTATCTCTCTCCTCTCTCTCTTTTCTCTGACTGACTGCTCCAAAAACGTCATTGTGTCCTTATCTACTGTTGTCGTCATTACGCCCCACACACACACACACTACTGTGTTGTGTTTTAAAGGGACATTCACCAATAGTAACTTAATCCGTAACAATATTTCATATACCTCTATCATGTCTCCCCTCATCCTCCTTTTCTCCAATGAGTAAAGCCTTAGCTCCCTTAGTCTCTCCTCATAATCCATACTCTCCAATCCAGGCAGCATCCTGGTAAATCCTTCACCTTCCTATAATGAGGCAACCAGAACTGAACAGTACTCTAAGTGTGGTCTAACCAGAGTTTTGTAAAGCTGCATCATTACTTCGTGGCTCTTAAATTCGATCCCACGACTTATGAAAGCTAACATCCCATAAGCTTTCTTAACTACCCTATCCACCTGTGAGGCAACTTTCAGGGATCTGTGGATATGAACCCCCAGATCCCTCTGCTCCTCCACACTACTCAGAATCCTGCTATTAAACTTGTACTCCACCTTGGAGTTTATCCTTTCAAAGTGTACCACCTCACACTTCTCTGGATTGAACTCCATCTGCCACTTCTCAGCCCAGCTCTGCATCCTATCAATATCCCTCTGCAATCTTCGACAGCCCTCCACACTATCCACAGCACCACTGACCTTTGTGTCGTCTGCAAACTTGCTAACCCACCCTTCCACCCCCTCATCCGTCATTAATAAATATCACAAAAAGTAGAGGTCCCAGAACCGATCCTTGTGGGACACCACTGGTCACAGCCCTCCAATCTGAATGCACTCTCTCCACCACAACCCTCTGCTTTCTACAGGCAAACCAATTCTGAATCCACACGGCCAAGCCTCCCTGGATCCCTTGCCCTCTGACCTTCTGAAGAAACCTACCATGTGTAACCTTGTTAAACGCTTTAGTAAAATCCATGTAGACCACATCTACTGCACTACCCTCATCAATCTTCCTGGTCACCTTCTCAAAGAACCCTATCAGGCTTGTGAGACAAGATCTTCCCTTCACAAAGCCATGCTGGCTGTCCCTGATCAGACTATGATTCTCTAAATGCTCATAGATCCTATCTCTTAGAATCCTTTCCAACAGCTTGCCCACCACAAACGTAAGGCTCACCAGTCTGTAATTCCCTGGACTATCCCTACTACCTTGCGGCACACCACTAGTAACGGCCTCCGATCTGATAAACAACCCTCCGTCTCCTTCCACCAAACCAATTTCGTATTCAATTGGCTAGCTCACCTTGGATCCCACATGATCTAATCTTCCAGACCAGACTACCATGCAAGATCTTGTCAAGAAACTCGTTAAAGTCAGTGTAGACAATGTCTCTCTCACTGCCCTCATCACCTCTTCAAAACAAGATTCAAATTCGTGAGACACTATTTCACAAAGCCATGCTGACTATCCCTAATCCCTTACCTTTACAAATGCCGATAGGTCCTGTCTCTCAGAATCCCCTTGTAACAGGTGTCAAGGTACTCGGAGTTTTCAAGGGATGCTACTGTAAAATCTCTAGTAGAGTCTCTTGATTAGAAATTTCATCACAACCCTCCCATTATAATTGCAGATAAAAGAATTTGTATGGGATTTGTGCAGAAATAACACTAGAATCTGACCACAGGATGCACCCTCAATTTTCAGTGCTGCTTGAAAATGCTCCATTTTGCCTTTCTAAGCACACCACCATTTAAAAATAAGAACTTAAAACAATTATTCTTAATCAGCTTCGCAATTTCACTAACTTAAATTTTTGTAATATCTTCATTAGTGTTTTGTTTTAAAAGCCCTAATTTCAACAGTTTGTTCCTACAGATCTAAGAGGCTTGTGTTCTGTATATAGTGAATATGTGTGTTGGTGTGAACTATAGGGTGGACCTCCTCGTCCTGTGAGGGTTTGAGGTTTCTTTTATTTAAGAATGTTAGTTTCTCTAAGTGCTTAGGAAAATGGAATGTTTTATTTAGTAAAAACTACCTTTGTTAAATTTTAAATCTTGGGTTTGAGAAAGAACGTGATCATTGGGATGCTTGTGAATTGATGATCTTGCCCAAATCCTGATTATGTGGATATCTTGCCAGAAAGTTGTAAGTTTGAAAAGGTGGAGTGCTAAAATCTTGATGGGCAAAATGAAGGTGCTTCTGCAAGTTATTCCTGTACCCCTTGGTTGTCGAAAGAAACTCCAGACTTGAGAAATCAGAAAATTAAAACACAAAATGCTGGGAATGCTCAGCAGATTAGGCAGCATCTATGGAAAGAGAAGCACAGTTAATGTTTTAGGTCAAGGACCCTTTATGGATGTTCCTTTGTTCTATTTGGTTCTCCCACCATCTTCCCTGCAACTTAAAATTACCATTTTTATCTGTTTCCCAGTTCTAATGAAGGGTCTTAGACCTGAAATGTTAAATCTGTGTCTCTCTCCACAGATGCTACCTGACCTGCTGAGTCCAGCACTTCTTATCTCTCAGTCCATGAACACTAATTTATAGTAACATTAGTCTTTGCACTGTACTGCTACTGTAAAACAAATTTCACATCAGACAAGTCAGTGGTAATAAACCTGATTCTGATTATCGTCCTTTGCTCACCTTGCATGGTCATCCTAATTATTGGGTGAGAGAAGAGATTCTTGCTTTTAGCCGGAGGATCAGAATGTATTTGTGAAGAATGAGACTCTTATTCAACTTCTGATATTCACACATTCTGTATATTTTCTTGATCTATTATGTATAGGAGGCTTTACTGGGAAGTTCATAGTTTGACTTTGAATTTAACATCACCTTTCATACAGCAGAATGAGAGGGGAACTAAAAGGACTTATCACTTCTTTATAAAGACATTTGTATTCTGATTGCACATGAAACTGTTTAGATAAAATACTGCAAATTTACAAAATCTGAAATAAAACCAGTCAACTTTGGTAAAGCCTGGCAAGACAGGCAGCTTCAATACAGGGACAGACAGCTGTAATTTGTATTTTTATTTGTCTGAACTGTTGTATTGCCTGTTGTAGCTAGGTCGTGTAGCTTAGTATGAGCTAGTAGCTTCACACCTTAGTTTTTCATATTTCCTTTGGGGAAAATTGAAATCCCATAGTTCCAAAACCTTGAAACTTTGTAGGTTAATTTTTATATTTGTTGATCTTAATTGGTCTAACAAACTAGCAATGGAGTGTACAGAATGGTATGCAAAGCTCTGGGGTAAGGTGCTTGCAGCCATTCAAACTTGAGGCCCATGAATGGAAGACTTTCTGTGCTAAATTTTGCTGCATGATGTTGAGCTGACTGGAGAAGCGGAGAAAAGGGAGCAAGGACTGATTAGGCTTCCCTTGTTTTCTCCGCGTGTGTGTGTGTATATGTGAGAGAGATTTTTAGAGGCTTGTTGGTAAGGTGCATAATGAAGGTTAAATAGCATATACAGCACAGAAATAGGCCAACGTAGTTCAGTTAGTCCATACAATCATCTGTATGCAATTTGAGCCTCTCCCTATTGCTTCTTGTCTAATTCTTTCAGTGTTATCCTTCTGTTCCTTCCTCTGTCACGTTTCTCCTTAAATGTATTTCTGCTGTTCAACTACTCGCTGTAGGAGCCATTTCTACAATCTCTACCACTCTGAGTAAAGGTTTTTTGAATTCCTCATTTGATTCCTTGGTTACTGTCTCATTTTTATGGCTTTTTTTTTTGCTCTTCTACCAAGTGGAAACAACTTTTAGTATCAGCTCTATTGAAAGCTTGTGTAATATTAAGAGGAAGGAGACTTGGTCTATTCATCCATTTCAAACAGATATGCAGTCACAATCCTGGTACCATTCTTGTAAATCTCATTTGCACCTTACATTGGCCTAACAAATTTGATACTTCTAGAGCAATTGAATTAAAAATGAACCTTGATACCTGGTTTTCTTTTATTGCCTTACTAACCTTTCCCGCTACTATATATATATATATATTTGTTCTTTGGGACCCTGTTTAGATTCTTGCTTTCGAACTAACATGTGACCTTCCTGTTTTCCTACTAAAATGGAATACCTCACACTTGGCAGATAAAATTTATCCTGACAAATGTGAGTTAATTCACTTTGGGAGGTCAAATTCTGGTAGGACATAGAATAAATAGACGGGACCTTGGAATGTTGATGTACAGAGAGACCTTGGGGTTACACACACACCCTTACTTCCTGAAAGTGGCAACACGGGTGGATAGAGCAGTGTAAATGGTATTTGGTATGCTTGCTTTCATAGGCTGAGGCATTGAGTATAAGAGTTGGGACGTCATGTTGCATTTGTACAAAACACTGGTTAGACTGTGCGCTTAAGAGTACTGTGTACAGTTGTCCTCACACTACAGGAAGGATGTGGTAACAATAGAGTGCAAGAGATTTAGCGGAACAAAGACTGTTGCCTGGAATGGAGGGCTGTAGTTATAAGGAGAGATTGGATAGGCTGGGTTTGTTCTCACTGGAACGTAGAAGGCTGAGGGGTGACTTGCCAGAAGTTTATAAAATTATAAGGGGCTTAGATAAAAAGATAGGATAAAAAGCTGATTCTTTTTATCAGGGTAGGGGAGCCCAGAGCTGGAGATCATGGGCTTAAGGTGAGAGGGGAGAAATTTAAGAGACCTGAGGGGTAAGTTTTTCCCCACACAGAAGGTGGTGAATATCTGGAAGTGGTAGAGGTAGATACTATTGTGTTTAGAGGGCATTTGGTTGGGTACATGGATAAGAAAGGTTTATAGGGATATGAGCCCAATGCAGGCAAATGGGATCAGTGTAGATAGGCGTTATGGTTGCATGGACAAAGTGGTTTCTCTGCTGTATGGTTCTATGATTCTGTTGAAATTCATTTGCCGAAGTTTGATAAATGTGATAGAAATCGGCATCTGAGTGCCCAGATTTGCAAAAGTTGATTATGCAAAGCAAATTGATTTCCAGCGGTAGAGAGATCATTGAAACTAAAGGATCTGTACATGGGGTACTACAGTTAGGGAAGAGTTAGTTTGGTGATTGAAATGGAATTGTTGGGGCAATGATCATATTTTTTGAAATAAATTTGGGTAAACGTTCAAATGAGTAAGATGTCGTGGGTGAAGGGCATAGAGTTGTACGGAAAAAGGCCTTTGGCCCAGGCTGACCAAGATGCCTTGTCCAAGCTAGTCCCATTTGTCAGTGTTTGGCAGTGGAACGTTTGGAATTTTTTACCTTGTTTCCTAGCTGTGACGCTGCTGTTCTACAGATTACCCTGCTGACACAGGACATGGCTTTGAAGACATCTCGAATGTGTGGTAGATCAAAATTCTGTCATGAACTGAAATGTGAGATTACAACGTTGCAAATGAAAGCAGTGGGTGTGAGTTTTGAAATGGGATGGTGTATGGAATCTAATTGGTTCCCTCTGTTTGAGAGAGTAATTGTATGAATGGCAAAGTTAGTTTGTTTATCTATTTTGCTAACTTAAGTGAGGATCTGCTTTGAGTGAGTTAGGCACTCAGTTCAGTTTGGTTTCTGTGTGAATATTCCAAGTTAACTGTACAGTGTAGGCTGAGGGGTGACTTGCCAGAAGTTTATAAAATTATAAGGGGCCTAGATAAGAGCTTTAGGATTTTCTGTAATCTAGTGTTTTTTTTTGTGTGTGCTCCAGGGCTTGGAACAGTTAGGTGCAATACATTTGTCATTGGGATTTACTGTGGTTTACTTTGAAATGTAACATTTGCCTTTTGAACACTAGAATTTAACTCGCTGGTCTAAGTTGGTTGAAATTAGAGTGTTTTATACACTACAAAAAAGGCCTGGACTAAATTAGTTGCAGTTAGGGAAACATCCTCTCTATGTTCACCTTGTCAAGACCCCTCAGGATCCTTTGTTACAGTCAAGTCACTCGTCACTTCTAAACGCCAATAAATACAAGCCTGGCCTCGTCATCTCCATTACAGGAATAGTCTATAAATCTCTGAACTGCTTCCATTGAATTTGCACCATTAAGTCAGGAGACCACTATACACTACTTCAGGTATGCTCTCATCATTACCTTGTATAACTGTGGTATCATCTCTCTGCTTTTGTATATTAATAGACAGAGTTTGTTACTGGACAGAAAACGGGTAATAAACTGACCCTTCTTGTGTTGGCAGACTAGTGGGATATTGGAGGGAGTGATACTTCCCCATTTCACCATCAGTATCAATGTTTGTCAGAGGGGGCAACCACAGGTCACATTTTCAGGAGGAGCATGTAAAAAGGAAGCAAGGGGATACGAAAGAACTGAGTGGATGAGACCATGGCAGAATATAATGTGGGGGAAAATGTGAGATCATCCACCTTGCTTCACATAACAGAAAAGCAAAGCTTTTTTTAAAAATAATGACAGATTGTGTTGATATTGAGAGCTAGCTGTACCTGCATAAAGTCACTGAAAATCAACATGGATTTTCACCAAGTGATTAGGAAAGGCAACTGGTATTTTAGCTTTTATTACGAGAGGATTTGAGTACAGGAATAAGAAAGTCTTATTTCAATTATATATGACCTGGGTAAGCCCACACCTAGACTATTATATACAGGTTTCCTTTCCTTATCCAAGAAAGGATGAACTTGGCAGCGAGAGAGTTCAGTGAAGAATTAGTTAGAACCATAGAACACCACAGCACAGTAAACAGGCCATTCGGCCCTCTAGTCTGTGCCGAAACGGTATCCCGCTAGTCCCATTTACCTGCACCCAGTCCATAACCCTCCAGACCTCTCCTGTCCATGTATCTATCCAATTTATTCTTAACTCAAGAGTGAGCCCACATTTACTACCTCAGATGGCAGCTCATTCCACACTCCCACCACTGAGTGAAGAAGTTCCCCCTAAACCTTTCCCCTTTCACCCTAAAGCCATGTCCTCTCATACTTATCTCTCCTAATCTGTGGAAAGAGCCTACTCGCATTTACTGTCTATACCCCTCAATTTTGTAAACCTCTATCAAATCGCCCCTCGTTCTTCTGTGCTCCAAGGAATAAAGTCTTTCCCTGTAACTCAAGTCCTGAAGACCCGGCCACATTCTAGTAAATCTCCTCTGCACTCTTTCAATCTTACTGATATCCTTCCTATGGTTAGGTGACCAGAACTGCACACAATACTCCAAATTTGGCCTCACTAATGTCTTATACAACCTCACCATAACATCCTGACTCTTATACTCAATGTATTGATTTAAGAATGCCAGGATGCCAAATGCCTTCTTTACAACCCTGTCTACTTGTGATGCCACTTTCAGAGAATTATGTATCTGAACTCCCAGATCCCTTTGTTCCTCTGCACTCCTCAGTACCCTACCATTTACTGTGTATGTCCTACCTTGATTTGTCCTTCCACAATGCAACACCTCACACTTGTCTGCATTAAATTCCATCTGCAGTTTTCTGGCCCATTCTTCGTTGGTTCAGACCCCTCTGCAGGCTTTGAAAGCCTTCCTCACTGTCCACTACACCTCCAATCTTAGTATCATCAGCTAACTTGCTGATCCAATTTACCACATTATCATGTAGATCATTGATATAGACAACAATGGCCCCAGCACAGATCCCTGAGGCACACCACTAGTCACAGGCCTCCAGTCTGAGAAACAATCGTCCACTACCTCTGTCTTCTCCCACACAGCCAATTTCAAATCCAGTTTACAACCTTTCCATGGATACCTAGTGTCTGAACCTTCTGAACTAACCTCCCATGTGGGACCTTGTCAAAGGCCTTACTAAAGTTCATGTAGACAACCTCCACAACCTTCATCTACTTTCTTGGTAACCTCCTCAAAACACTACAAGATTCGTTAAACACGATTTACCATGCACAAAGCCATGCTGACTATCCCTAATCAGCCCTTGGCTATCCAAATACTTGTATATCTGATCTCTCAGAACACCTTCCAATAATATACCCACTACTGATGTCAGGCTCACTGGCCTGTAATTACCTGGTTTACTTTTAGATCCTTTTTTAAACAATGGAACTGCATGAGCTACACTCCAGTCCTCTAGCACTGCACCCGTGGCAAAAGACATTTTAAATATATCTGCCAGGGTCCCTGCAATTTCTACACTAGTCTCTCTCAAGGTCCGAGGAAATATCTTATCAGGCCCAGGGGATTTATCTACCTTTATTTGCTGTAAGGCAGCAAGCATCACCTCCTCTTTAATCTCTATATGTTCCATGACACTATTGCCTATTTCCCTTCCTTCCATATCCAGTATGCCAGTTTCCTGAGTAAATACTGATGCAAAAAAAAGCTATTTAAGATCTCCCCCATCTCCTGAGGCTCCACACATAGATGACCACTCTGATCTTCTAGGGGACCAATTTTGTCCCTTACTATCCTTTTACTCTTCATATACTTGTAGAAACCCTTCGGGTTTACCTTCACGTTATCTGCCAAAACAACCTCATGTCTTTGTCTTCCTTTTTTAGTATTTCCTTACTTTTTCTATACTCTTCAAGTACCTCATTTGTTCCTAGTTGCCTATACCTGCTATGTACCTCTTTTTCTTAACCAGATCACCAATATCCCTTAAACCAAGGTTCCCTTTGCTTGTTAACTTTGCCTTTAATCCTGGCAGGAACATGCAAACTATGCATTCTCAAAATTTCGCCTTTGAAGGCCTTCCACTTACTGAACGCATCCTTGCCAGAAAACAACTTATCCCGATCCTTTCTCATTTCCACAAAATTGGCCTTTCTCCAATTTAGAACCTCAACTTGAGGACCAGACCTGTCCTTATCCATAATTAACTTGAAACTAATGACATTATGGTCATTGGACCCAAAATGCTCACCTGCACATACTTCTGTCACCTGACCTGTCTGGTTCCCTAATAGGAGATCAAGTATTGCATTCTCTCTCGTTGGTACCTCTATATATTGATTTAGAATTCTTTCCTGAACACATTTGACAAATTCCAAGCCATCCAGCCCTTTCACAATGGGGGAGTCCCAGTCAATATGTGGAAAGTTAAAATCCCCTACTATTTCAACTTTGTTTCTTACATCAGTCTGCTATCTCACTCCAGATTTGTTCCTCCAATTCTCTGACTATTGGGCGGTCTATAATACAACCCTATTAGTGTGGCCATACCTTTCCTGTTCCTCAGCTCCATCCATATGGCCTCAGTAGACGAGCCCTCTGGGCTGTCCTGTCTACACACAGCTGTAATATTTTCCCTGACTAGTAATGCCACTTCTCCCCCTTTCATCCCTCCCCCCTCTATCATGTCTGAAACAACAGAACCCCGGAACATTAAGCTGCCAGTCCTGCCCTTCCTGCATCCAAGTCTCACTAATAACAATAATGTCATAATCCCACGTGCCAATCCACACCCGAAGCTCATCTGCCTTACCTACAATACTACTTGCATTGAAATAGATGCACCTGAGAACATTTCTATCACATACAAACCTTAGATTTCTGTCGATACCTGCAGTCCTCGCATGACCTTTTTCCTCCATCTCACTATCTGCTCTAACACTCTGGTTCCCCTCCCCCTCAAATCTAGTTTAAACCCCCCGGAGCAGCACTAGCAAACCTACCCGCAAGTATGTTAGTCCCCCTCCAGTTCAAGTGCAAACCGTCCTGTCGGAACAGGACCCACCTTCCCTGGGACAAAGCCCAATTGTCTAGAAACGTGAAGCCCTCCCTCCTGCACCAGTTCCTTAGCCACGTATTTAGCTACATGATCCTCCTATTTCTAGCCTCACTAGCTCGTGGCATGGGTAGCAATCCTGAGATTGCAACCTTGGAGGTCCTGTCCTTCAACTTTGCACCTAATTCTCTAAACTCTCTTTGCAGGACCTCCTCCTCTTTCCAATCCACATCATTGGTCCCTACATGGACCACAACATCTGGCTGCTCACCCTCCATTCCTGAGAATAGAGAACTTGATCCGAGATATCGTGGACCCTGGCCCCAGGGAGGCAACAGACCATCTGGGATTCTCGATCTCTCCCACAGAACCTCCTATCTGTCCCCCTAACTATCGAATCCCCTATCACTACTGCTCTCTTCTTTTCCCTCCTTCCTTTCTGAGCCAAGGGCCCTGTCTCGGTGCCAGAGACATGACCACTGCATCTTGTCCCTGGTAGGTCATCCCCACCAGCAGTATCCAAAACAGTATACTTATTGATGGGAATGGCCACAGGGGTGCTCTGCTCTTTCTGTCTATACTCCTTCCCTTTCCTGACAGTCACCCAGCTACCTGCCTCCTGACTTTTAGGGGTGACTATCTGAAACTTCTGTCTATTTCTGCCTCACGAATGATCGAGTTCGTCCAGCTCCAGTTCCCTAACTTAGTTTGTCAGGAGCTGCAGCTGGATGCACCTTTTACAGGTAGTCATCAGGGACAAATGTGTTGTCCCTGACTTCCCACATACTGCATACGGAGCACATGAATGCCCTAACTGCTGCCATCACTACCTACTCCTAAGTTAATTAAATTAAAGGAACTTACCGGCCTTACCTCTCTGGGAACAAGCTCTTCCTCGGCTTCTGCTCCTCAAAGCTCCACTCTTACCCTGGGTCGCTCACACACTGGCCGCTCCTCTTCTGTTACTCCTCCTTAAATTTGTCCCTGCCAATTACCTCAAGTACACACTGCCAATAATCAAGCACTCAACACTGTTTAACCCTTCAGTTGCCCTCCACTTATTAAGCTTCTGAAATGCACTCACCAGACCTGAAAGGGAACTGCTGCTCCAATGGCTGCCGGGCTCCTGTAAAAGAAAAAGCCCGCGAAACACACAAGCTTTTGAACTCGCCCGACCTGAAAGGGAACTGCTGCTCCAATGGCTGCTGGGCTCCTTCTGTAAAAAGCTGGATGGTGTTTTTTTTATGGGGGAAAGAGCAAGTGAATAAGCCTGTATCCTCCAGACCTTGGAAGAATGAGAGGTAATCTCACTGAGCCTTCCAAATTCCTGCTGGGCTCAACAGGCTGCTTGCAGGGAGGGCATTTCCCCAGCTGTGGGGGCCAGAGTCGATTTCAGTATAAGGGTTAGGCTGTTTTGAAGTGAAGGGGGGGAAATAATTTCCTTCCCTCAGAATGTGGGGAAAACTTTGGAATTTTCTACCTGCTGAATATGGGAGCTCAGTCATTGAGTTCATTCAAAATACAGGTTCATGGATTTCTTTATCTTAATTGAATGATGTAGGGATTGAGGTAATGGAACAGGGTTAGACAGCCTACTCCTAGTTATGCTTTCAATACCCTTGTGATTAATGGTCTTTTGTAGCTCTTATTACACGCATTATTCCCATAAAAGCCTTTTGCAAATGATACAGTAGAACATCGCGATCCCTCTGTGTCTGACCTCTGCAATCTCACACCATTTAGATAAAAGCTTTTAATTTTCTTGCCAATGTGAACAGTTTTATATTTTCTCAGGTTATACTTCATTTGCCAGGTTCTTACCCACTCAATTACCTATATCCCTTTGTAGCTGCCTTGTGTCCTGTTCACAACTTGCTTACATTTTAGTATTGGTTTATTATTGTCACTTGTACCGAGGTACAGTGAAAAGCTTGTCTTACAAACCGATCGTACAGGTCAATTCATTACACAGTGCAGTTACATTGAGTCAGTACAGAGTCCATTGATGTAGTACAGGTAAAAACAATAACAGTACAAAGTGTCACAGCTACGGAGAAAGTGCAGTGTAATAAGGTGCGAGGTCACAACAAGGTCATAGTCCATCTCATTGTGTAAGGGAACTGTTCAGTAGTCTTATCACAGTGGGGTAGAAGCTGTCCTTGAGTCTGGTGGTACGTGCCTTCAGGCTCCTGTATCTTCTACCCGATGGGAGGAGAGAAGAGAGAATGTCCCGGGTGGGTGGGGTCTTTGATTATGCTGGCTGCTTCACCAAGACAGAGTCCAAGGAGGGGAGGCTGGTGTCCATAAATGCGCTGGGCTGTGTCCACAACTCTGCAGTTTCTTGCGGTCCTGGACAGAACAGTTGCCGTACCAAGCCGTGATACATCCAGATAGGATGCTTTCTATGGTGCATCGGTAAAAGTTGGTGAGAGTCAAAGGGGACAAACCAAATTTCTTTAGCCTCCTGAGGAAGTAGAGGCACTGGTGATCTTTCTTGGCTGTGGCATCTACGTATTTGACCAGGACAGGCTGTTGGTGATGTTCATTCCCAGGAACTTGAAGCTCTCGACCTCAGCACCATTGATGTAGACAGGTGCATGTACACTGCCCCCTTTCCTGAAGTCAATGACCAGCTCTTTTGTTGACATTGAGGGCAAGGTTGTTGTCATGACACCATTAAAAATTGCCATCTGGCGTACCCTCTGCCTTTGGTCCAAGAATGCAGTGTTGTTTAAATATGGAAGTTAGTTGAGCAAGTACAGTTCTTCTGTGGACTGAACTGAAATTGTAATACAGGGATTCTCAGGTAAAACAAAATGCTGGAGGGACTCAGCGGGTCAGCCAGCATCTATTGGTGGTGGGCGGGGGGGGTGCGGGTGGGGAAGGGTAGTCGATGTTTCAGGTCGAGACCGCTCATCGAGACTGACACAGTCCTGATGAAGTGTCTCGACCCAAAACGTCGGCTGTCCATTTCCCTCCATAGATGCTACTTGACCTGCTGAGTTCCTCCAGCATTTTGTGTGTTACTCCAGATTTCAAGCATCTGCAGTCTTTGTGTCTCTATTCTCAGGTAAAATCGAAGCTTTTAGGTTAGAGGAGGTCTACCAAAATTCCAGGAATCGGGGTTGAATAAATTAGTGTTATCTTCATTTTCACTGTTGGAATGTATTTTCACATGTTACGACACAGCAGGTGGCAATTTGGCCCATCAAATCAATGCTGGCTCTCAGCAATCTCATTGGTCCCATACCCTAATTATTTCCCTGTAGCCTATTCTCTCACATGCCCATTAACTCCCCTATGATTCCACTACAGAGGTAATTTACAGCTGCCAATTAATTTGCCAAAGTGTTTAGGATGTGGGAGGAAACCAGAGCCCCCAGGAGAAACCCACGTGATCACAGGGAGCAAGTGCAAACTCCACACAGATGGCATCAGAGGTCAGGATCAACTGCTCTGCTCTCTCAGACATTGGGATTCTATGTTTTGATTTTTGAGGAGTGTCAGATTCAGGCACTACCATGGTTCATGGCCAAGATGGAGAAGTTTCTTGTTTAAGAAAGAATTGAGAAGGTCTTCCCATTGGTTGGACTTAAAGCTCTAATGAAGAGGCTTTGGGTCTGTGGATAGTAACAATATTTATTAAGAGTTAAATGATGAGGGGAGAATAGAGCCAATGTCTTGGGTTTGTTACTGGTAGCCTTGTAGAATTATTGTTGGCACATGGAGTAGGCAGCTGGCTGTAATAATAAAGCTTCATTGCTTTTGTCTAGAAATGCTGATCATTTGTTACTTTGAAAGGTAATTGTTCTTTTGTTTTTTTTATTGAAGTTTTTCTTCATTTTGATTTTGGAGACACATGTAGTGTTGTCTTAGTCACTTTTTGTCCATCCTGCATGAACGTGATCCAGACCTTGAGCTACAACTTGAGTCAGTAGCGGAGGATTAAGAATATTTCCTGAGTGTCCCGATTTTCCCAATGGTAGAATTCCACCTCCCCTCCTTCCCCCCCCCCCCCCCCCCCCCCCCCCAATACGTTGGTGTTTAAACATGTCTTATTGTCTTGATGTGCTTGTATTAATGGCCAATGTCAGAGATTTGTTGTCTTGGTGTGAGTAGTGTCTCAGTCTTCCATACAATTGCATCAAAATATAAAGTGATGCCTCTCTTTTTATCTGCAGGTACAACAAAACAGCCCGGGAATGGACTCACAAATATGCAATGTGAAACCTGATACCTTGGAGTTCAAATATCTTGCATCATAGCTGGAATAAACTTTTAAATTACTGATTTATGATTTTACTATTTGGCTGCCCCCTTGTAAGATCACATCTTTCATGCCCCTCTTCCCACCTCTTAATCCTTCCTGTCCCCTCCTTATCCCTCCTGCTCCACTCCCATTCACATGCTCTTGTAAGAAGGCAGTTTAGTACTTCGTGCTTGGAAAGACCGCTCTGGATTTCTAATGTAGTTTCATCAATCATCTGAAATTTTGATCTCCTTTATATATGGAGCATGTGTTAAGTGGCCAATACCTTCATAATAACTTGGTTATGATATTAAAACCATTCCGCGATGAAATGTGCTGATTTTTACCCGAAATTAAATGAGTCAACTTCATTCTTAAAAGATTGCTGCATTAATGGGACAGCATCTTTCATTTTCCCCGGATAAAATAGTATTTGAGTCTATTTACTTCATGCTCATAACTTTGTTATGAATGGTGGATTGGTTCAGAACGTTATAGCGTCGGCATTAATTAAAATATATGCTGTATTTTATGCATGTTAATAAAAGGAATGACAAGGTTTTCGTTGGTTTTACGCAGAATGGAAATGGAAGTTACTGTCTCTTAATCTTCCTCCCCAAGCGAACAAACTCAAATCATTTTGTAAATTTCATTTACAGTACTGCTTTTTTAAAAAAAAGTACAACTATCAGTTGATCTGTTTTCCACAATACTTTTACACGGCACTGAGTTATAGTTCTCATCTTTCGGTAGACCGATCAACTAATAGCTGGTATTCATTGGGTTTTTCTTTTAATAAAGTTGCATAAACCAATGTTTGAGCAGCCTGGATGAATGGAGTACGTACATAAAAGGTGCAGCATTTTGAAGTGATGATTTCTTCAGTTGGTAGCTTTTAAGGTTATTTATGAAAACAGGATGCAACCTCAAACTGCTTGTAATGGTGTATTGAAACAGTTTTGCCAAATAATTCAAGCTAGTGGTTTTAAATGCTTTAATGCTCAATCTTGGTTCTTGGAGCACTCTATATAGTGTTCATGTCTACATAGGGCTACAATGATTATTTTTAGTTGAAATTTTAAACAAAATTGTAGTTCCAGAAATTGTCAGCTGTAAGCTTAGAGTTTGGATTTGGGTTTAGGTTGAACGATGTATAACATGCAGACATCTGCTGCTATAAACTATTTTATCTACTTGCTTAAAGCTATATTGTGGGATTGTTGCTAATGTTTACGGTTAGTCTTGTTGAGAGACTGGCTCTTTATTGTTAAATAATGATTTGATTATTGGACGCCAGAAACTGTAACTTGAAATGAATTTGTCCCCATCTTAAATAGAATTGCTTACTTTTTCCACATTTGTGTTTACAATCTTTAAAAAAAATGGTTCATTTGTCTAAGGAAGAAGGAAGAAAATTATGAAAATCAGTATGTGCTTCAGTTTTCAATCTTTTCAGTGTGTAGATATTATTGGTAAGAATTTGCAACATGATTTTTATATAAACTGTAAATCTCAAGGCAGTAATTAAAATATTACTATAATAAAGTTACAGCAAGGGTTTCAAAACTATCTAGAATGTATTCTGGATTATAGCAAAATTAGATTTTACTTTCAAACATTTTAAATGTTTAGCCTTAAAATTTTCTGGAGTTTTAACTTGCATTTCCAATTTTATTTCTGTTCTGGTAGTTACTGTGCCTATGGTTTGATGTAAACTTAGTCCATAGTTCTTGTTTCAACATCATTTAATCTTGCACGAATGTTTGTAGATATTTTAATGTGGAGAAAACTTTGGAGGGGAGGCGGAATTGGAAAAGGTGACGGTAGTTTACTGGGTTTGCTGAAATAGCTGTGGTAAATATCCCAGTGCAAATCCAGAGATTTCTGCACCTTTTGTAATTTGCAGCTTCAGTATTCTACAATTCTATGCAATATCCAAGTCTGGTGAAAACTTCTGGTGATATCTTGGGCTTAAATTATCCGATTTGCTCTAATCAGACTAAACTGTTGTCAGATGCTGCTGGATTTTAATTACTTGAAGTCTGAGATACCTGCAGAACCCAGCTTCCTACTTTCACTGCTATGGTTTTTCTTGGTGCCAGCCATTTGCTTTGGGGGAATTATTTTTTCCCTGCCCTGCCCACTTCCATCAGAGTTTAGGAGACTTGTTCCAAATGTAACCTTTTCTGGTCCCAAACCACCAGAGCTGCAGTTATGGGAGCAAGGGTGGCTTCTGGTAATTTGGAAACTGGATCTTGGAGAGTATCTAGGTTGGACAGTGGCTCTGCTGATTTCTGGATCGTAGTTTGACTGATAGTTTTCTGTTTGACTTGACCACTTGCACCCACTTTTGGAAATCCATGTTTTGTGTGGGTGGGGAGGCAAGGTTTTCAGACTTGCCCTCAATCAGAGAATTTGATACTTAAATTTATATTTGTGTGTGCAGATGCTGTTCATGTTACAGATTGATGCAAAGCCCATAGAATTTGGATCATATCCTGTTAATATTGGTATTCATCCAAGAGATACAAAAAAAACATGACCTTAGACTTACTTGCATGCATTGTATGCTTGGATGATTTTACCAAGGTGTACTGCACACTTTTCTGGCAGCAATGGTTCAGCCACTGGTAGGGATATTGATTGGAGCCACTGTAGCCAAACTTCACAATTCTGACTATGATGACAGAAGCTAAGAAGGAACAGGGAAGGGTGATATTCAGCTACATAATGGCTCTGGTCTTTGCATATGTTATGTTACTTGGCCAAGGGTTATTTGGGTTGGAATGTCCATCCAGAAACCTGTAAAAAGATTCATCTGTTAATTGTGGAAACGTATCTCATCAATGTAAGGTTGTCAAGAATCCTTTAAGGTCTAGAGATTTTTTATATAGATAGCTCGGTTTGGATCAGGCCTTCGTTGAAAGACCCTGAGATGTGCATACTTGAATGCTGAAACACCGATCAGCCATCATCATTATAATTGGGCTACAGGATTGTAAATCCTCTGAAGACAAGACTGGACGTCTGCATCGGAATTAACCTGAATAAACCAGAGAACATTTGGAATGTAGATGTTAGATGTAACTTCCATTCACTCCCATCAGGACCAATATGTTACTGGCACCACAGTCGATGGGGTGGGGGGAGTGAAAACTGTTCTGCAGTTATGAACTGAAACACAGTATTGGGCCTGAAGTCTAATTAAGGGGAAGCTGCATTGAAAGTTGAACTATTTAAGACATACTTAAAACAAAAACCTGTGGGTGGGTGAGCGCTTGTCATTTTCAGAATACAATGGAAAATGCTCGTAATCCTACTGAATGAAGACCAACAGGGGCTAAACTGAGGCAGAGTGGCTTAGTTACACCCAAGTAGTCAAATCACTTATTAAACAGCATTATGATCGAACCTGTGAAGAAATCGTATACCAAGATAGTAAAAAAAAAAGTTAGCCATCAGCCAACCATAAATCTATTAACTCAACGTAAAGGAGAACTATTATATTGTGCCACAGCCTAAGGACCTTCAAAAGATTTATAAAAGTTGATTTTGAATTTCTATTACAAATGGAATCAGTTAAATCAGCTGTAACAGTTACTTTCTTTGTTTTAAATCTGCATTCTTCAGGTGACTTTCAAGAGTTTAATTTTTGGGATTAGAAGTGCTGGAAATACTCAAGTCAGCATCTGTGCTCATAATGGGTTTAACATTTGAGGTAAAGGTTCTGATTAAGGGTCTCACACAAGCAGTAACAGTTTCCAGTGTCTCCATTTTTTTGGGGATTAACTTTGAAGGTGGGTTATTTCATCAGAACTTTAGTGGAAAGTTACTGATCTGAAATGTTAACTCCATCAGTTCTTTTTCTTTTTAATCTCAGATTTACAGCATCTGCAGCATGTTTTCCTGATTTATCAGATTTGATGCAATAGACTGAAGCGGAAAAGCCTGGATACAGTTTTAAGGTTGAATTTTGTACTGGATCCTGCTAGATTTTAATAACTGCCTAATGTTGCAGGGTTTGTAACATGCTGGGATTTCTTGAACCATGGTGACACTTCAAGCCTCTCACCTTGCGCCCCCCCCCCCCCATTCTGTTTCATTGATTTTCTGATGCTCATTTTCAAGTAATCAAAACTTTGTCCAAGGGATTGAAACAATCATCTTTCTTGCTTGCTGCAGTCTAATTGTAATCTCCCTGTTCTGATCTACGGGCTACACCAGATTATTTGTAATCCTGGTGCCCTATTTGACCCAAGAACTTTAAATTTTAGTTTTTTTAGAAAAGCAAAATACTACAGTTGCTGTAAATCTGAAATAAATATGGGAGGTGCATGCAGGTGGTAGTTGGTAGATGAAACGGCATATACAAAAAGACCTCATCGATCTAAAACGCTTACACCTGTCATGTGCTACCTGACCACTTGCTGTTTTTATTATCCTAGATGCTCTTGCATCATACATCCCCACTCCCATCTGTACAGCCATCTGCCTCTGTCTCCATCCATTTACTGCTGAAATCTTTTATTACTTGCAGACTATTATTCCAATAGTTCTGGCTGCTATCTTCTAAATTTGTATTTCTCCCAAACACTGCAGTCTGCATCCTGCACCAAGCTCTGTTTCTCCACCTCTCTGAGATTGCACTGTGCTTCCTGCTGATTCACTGTGGCATGATTAAAATTCTTGCCCGAGTGTTCAGATCTCTCCACTACCTCATCCCTCTTTGGCCCTAATGTTTCCTGTGTTTATTTCTTCCAGCCCTCCACTGGCAACCATACATTCAGTTGCCTGAATCCTAAACATTAATATCAACATCACCTTCTCCCCCTTAAATCTCTGCATCTTCCCCTCTACTGCAAGTTCTGTGTATGTGACCGTTGAATTGTCCAGTGATGTACTTGGCAATGTTTTACAATTACAGGTTGCTACATCAGGTGTTAACAGATTGTAGAATTTCTATTTGTAAATCCTGCTGCCCTTTCTGTTTATGCATAAGATGGTGATGTGGAGTACTTTAGGTGTAATTTCTTTTTCAAAATACAAAGCTTAAATGATAGTTGAAGAATCCTTGTCAAAAATGTCATGTCACTTTTTTCAGGCAATTTTAATAGGTAATAAACTGGACTGATCCCATGCAGCAAAAACCTCTCTCAGCCATTTCAAACATGTTAGACCTGCCTTTTAAACAATGAGGTAATACAAGATTACATGAGCAAATCGTTTTGTACGATCGGTTTGTAAGACAAGCTTTTCACTGTACCTCGGTACAAGTGACAATAATAAACCAATAACCAAATTATTCAAGTAGAATCAGCAATTATTCCAAACCAAATAAATTGATGTGCTTATAACTTGCTGTTTTTGTACCCATCATGTTCCCTGGTTTCCATATAAAAGTAAAAATCATTACGCTGAAGATCTATTGTCCTTCAGTATAATCTATAAAGCAGGCCTGGCCTTGGTCTCATTAAGGATTATAGAATTTTATAGCAAATGTGGCCATTGAGTCCATCAAGACTATGCTGTCTCTGAAATTGAGCTGTTGAATTTGTCTGCTCCCTGTACCCTTAAGTGTTTCCTTGTAAAAAAAATACTTAGCAATTTCTTTGGGAATTACTAATGAACCTGTTTCCACTAGATCCTAGCTTTCTAAAGTATACTAAATGTATCTCCTTTTACCTTAAATATGGCTCCTTTCACAGTAGATCTCCAGTCTGAATTCCTTGGGTCCAAGTCATATTTGAAATAGATACCTGTGTAGTATTGACCTGTCAATCTTTAACGGTGATTTTATGTATTTCAATATAATTTTACAGGTGTGGAAAAACTGCTTTATGGAAATATAAAATATCTGAGTGATGTGATAAACTTTGGGCATCCTAAATTACATTCAAATTTTGAATGTTTTTGGACTTGAGATACCAACCTGTATTGTTCAAATTCATAAACACCCTTTTGCTTCTGACTTTAATGCATCAGCATATATGAGATAAATAAATTTATCAATATACATTTGTTTTAGAGAAATCAACGGAGAAACTAATTTTGTACATTTGTTTTGCAAAGTTATTTTGTATCGTAATAAAAACATGACAATCCGGTTCACATCCATTTTAGATTTCTATTCCATGGTAGTTCATAACGCACAATGGTTAGTATCGCTGAGGTAGATAGGTGATGCAGGGTGAAGTTCATCAAACAGCTGAGATGTGGTGTGTCTGCTGTCCATTATACAACACACGGCCTCGGCTGTGTACTGCCCCGCTGATTAACCTGCATTTCAAGGCCGTGGAGCTGACACACCGCGCCCGCTACCAGGAGTGTCAGTAACGTTGGACCAGGTCTGCCCACCGTGTGAGTGTGAAGCCCACGCCGGGAACCGAGACTGGAGCCTGGTGCGTGTCCCCGGGCCTGCGGGGCAGCTCCCGCTGCACAATGATGGACCGAGGGAGCGCCGCGCCACGGGTGGGGCGGGGAGGGAGCGCCGCGGGAGGAGCGGGGCGGTGCCGAGGGAGCGCCGCGGGAGGAGCGGGGCGGGGAGCCGAGGGAGCGCCGCGGGAGGAGCGGGGCGGTGCCGAGGGAGCGCCGCGGGAGGGGCGGGGAGCCGAGGGAGCGCCGCGGGAGGGAGCGCCGTGGCAGGGGAGGGGCGGGGAGCCGAGGGAGCGCCGCGGGAGGGGAGGGAGCGCTGCGGGAGGAGCGGGGTGGGGAGCCGAGGGAGCGCCGCGGCAGGGGCGGGGCGGTGCCGAGGGAGCGCCGCGGGAGGAGCGGGGCGGTGCCGAGGGAGCGCCGCGGGAGGAGCGGGGCGGTGCCGAGGGAGCGCCGCGGGAGGGGCGGGGAGCCGAGGGAGCGCCGCGGGAGGGGAGGGAGCGCTGCGGGAGGAGCGGGGTGGGGAGCCGAGGGAGCGCCGCGGGAGGAGCGGGGAGCCGAGGGAGCGCCGCGGCAGGGGCGGGGAGCCGAGGGAGCGCCGCGGGAGGGGCTGACGATCCCTCCAGTCAGTGACCCATGGGATCCTCCCGTGCCGCCCCTGCCGGGCTGTGACCCCGCGGGAGGCGGCGCGCAGGCGCGGGTGATGGCGCCGCCGGGCCTGGGGCGGGTGCCCGCGCTGCTGCTCGCCGCCGCCGCCGCCGGTCTGTGCGGCGGGACCGGCCCCGAGGCGCGCGCCCGGCTCAGCCTGGGCGGAGGCTGCTGGGAAGTCCGCAACGGTAACGGCAGCGTGCGCGCCCCCGCCACGGTTCCCGGGAACGTGCACAGCGCGCTGCTCGGCGCAGGCGGCATCCGGGTGAGGCCCCAAGGCCCGGGACCGGGTGGGCGGGGCAGGGGGGAGGGGGGGTGGGGTGAGGGTAGAGGGGGTGGGGATAGAGGAGGGGCTGGGGTGAGGGGTGGTGGAGGGGGTGGGGAGGAGGAGGTGCTGGGGGAGGGGGAGGGGAAGGTGGTGGGGGGAGATGAGGGGGTGGGGTGAGGGGTGGTGGAGGGGGTGGGGAGGAAGTGGGGGAGGGGGAGGGGAGGGGAAGGTGGTGGGGGGAGATGAGGGGTGGGGTGTGATGGGGGGAGGAGGAGGAAGCGGTGCTGGGGGGAGGGGAGGGGAAGGTGGTGGAGGAGATGAGGGGGTGGGGTGAGTGATAGGGGGAGGAGGAGGGGTTTGGAGGTGGTAGGGGTGAGGGATGTTGGGGTTGGGGTGTGTCTTCACTCTGCACCCTGGGCTGGGAAGTGACCGGTGGTGGGCGTGGAGAGTGACTGGGGTGGGGTTGAGGAGTGATCGGTGCTGGGGAAATGACCGATTCAGGGGGTTAGGGTGGAACTGGGGAGTGACTGAGGGTGGGTGTGGAGAATGACCAGTGCTGTGGGTTAGGGTGGGGAGTGACCAACAGGGACAGGTTTGTGACTAGTAGGGGAAGAGAGCTGCAGGGTTTTGAGACCAGGACTGAAGGCAGCTCTGTTTGGGCAGCGTGCCAGTAATGGTGCCTGAGGTGTGTCCCTGTGGATACCACTCATCTCTGAGTCACAAGTGCAATCTGCAGGATGTGACTTAGCAAATGTTACAGTTCTGGAGGCCATACCAGTGTATTTCAATCTAACGATGAAACAAAGATTTTCACTTGACCCTTTAAATAAATGCCTTCTGGTGCTCAACTCTCTGTACAGAGATCAGACTTGCATCCTTACTCTCCCTCCCAAAACCGTTCAGGTATAAGTGTACAGAATACTCCCCTCTTGCCTGGGTGTGTGCAGTTCCAGCAGTTCTCAAAATCTTGACCCCATCCTGGATAAAGAAACTGTTTGTTTGGCTTCTCATCTATTAAAAAACTTAATTCCATCCACCAGCAATACACAGTGGCTGGTGTGTATTAAATGCACTGCAAATCCTGACAGCAGTTTCCACACATGTGACCTCTGTCCCTCTGAAGGGCAAGGCAGCAGGCAAAAGGGTCACCACCTTTCCAAGCTGCACACCCCTGACTTGGAAGTATGTGGCTCTTTCATCGCCACTTGATTTAAATTTTGGGGAACCTTCCAACAGCACTGTGGGAGTTCCTTCACCAGAAGGACTTAAGCAGTTCAAGAAAGTATCTCTCCACCTTCTCAGGGGCAGTTAGGGATGGTGATAGATGCTGGCCTTAATGTCCAGAATGCTGGCTGTTATAACAGAATGTGCCTCAGTGGGTAGCACTCTTGCCATTGAAGCAGAACATTGGGGATATAAAAATATGAGATGTTGTCTTGTGTAGTACTGTGGGAGTGCTGCATTACCAGAGATTGTGTCTAATAGCATTGTGGGTATACAGCAATAGTTCAAGAAGGCAGCTCACCACCACCTTCTCAGGGCAAGTAGGGGTGGGCAATTAAATGCTGGCTCAGCCTGTGAAGTCCGCATCCCATGAATTAATAATAAAATGATAAAGCAATGGTTTGCTGAGGTAATCGTATAAGATCTTGTGACAGTTTTCAGAAGAATTTCATCAGGATGTCAGGAAGCTCTAAAGTACTTCACATTGAATCAAGTACTTTTGAAGTCTTGTCACAATCATGGTTTGGGGAGATGTAGTAGTTGACTTCAGATGATATTTAAGAGAGAATTAAAGGAATAAAGGCATGAAAGTGTTTGGATCATAAACAGAGCTGGAGTGAGCAATAAAAATGTAGCTGATTAACACCAACGCAACATCATGTCCTCCTCCTCCTCCTCCCCCCAACTCCCAACACAGAATCCCGCGTCAGAAGTTTCAGGCATTAGCCCATCAGATATCAGAATCAGATTTATTATCACTGATACATACCATGAAATTTGTTGTTTTCTGGCAGCAGTACAGTGCAAAGACAAACATTTATAAGTTACAAAATAAATATATAGTGTAGAAAAAAAATAATGAGGTAATGTTCATGGATCGTTTGGAAATCTGATGGCGGAGGGGAAGAAGCTGTTCCTGAATCGTTGAGTGTGGCTCTTCAGGCTCCTGTACCTCCTCCCTGATGGTAGTAACGAGAAGAGGGCAGGTCCCGGATGGTGAGGGTCCTTGGTGATGGATGCCGCCTTCTTGAGGCATCACCTCTTGAAGATGTCCTCGATAGTGGGGAGGGTTGTGCCTGTGATGGAGCTGGCTGCGTCTACAACCCTCTGCAGTCTCTTGTGATCCTGTGCATTGGAGGCTCCATATCAGGCTGTGATGCAACCAGTCAGAATGCTCTCCACCGTACATCTGTAGAAATTTGCAAAAGTCTTTGGTGACGTACCAAATCTCCTCAAGCTCCTAATGAAGTAGAGCCGCTGGCATAGAGTCATATAGTTGTATATCACAGAATCATGCCCTTCGGCCCATCACATCCATGTTGAACATTTTGACCACCTACACCAATCCCATTTGCCTGCTTTAGGACTGTATCCTTCCATGCTGTGCCTGTCTAAATGCTTCTTAAACACAGCAATTGTATCTGAAAATGTGGAACTCACTCCCACACAGAGTTGGTAATGAACTTAAGTGCAGGTGTATTTAAGGGAGAGTTGGATAGGCGCAGGAGAGAATGCTGAAATGAGTGAGATGAAAATAACAGGTGGGGAGGCTCATCTGGATCATGAACATTATTACAGGCCTGTGCCTGTGCTGTGCATTTTTACTGTCTTTGTTAAAACTGAGGCAACAAACAGTATGCTGGAAAAACTCAGTGGGTCGAGCAGCATGTGTGGGGGGGAAAGGAATTGTTGACATTTTGGGGTCGAAACCATCAGGACTGAAATGATTTTCCTGGGTTGTAGGAACGTTGGCAAAGCTGGCATTTAATAACCATTCCTAATTGAACTCAAGAAGGTGGCAGAGAGCTGCTGCCTCAAATCGCTGCAGTCCTTCTGGTGATGGTACTGCCACAGTTGCAGGGCAGGGGGAATTCCAGCACTTGCCCTTGAACTGAACGCTGTAGGTCTGGGGGATGCTGTCCTGCATTTATAGATAAATTTAAATGCAACTGGATTCTTTGAAGAATAATCAATAGGAGCTAAAAAAGAAAAGCCTTTTGTACGAATATTGCTCTTGTGTTTGAATTATAGGATCCTTACTACAGGTTTAACGATGAAGCCTACAGATGGATTGCTTTGGACAACTGGACCTACAGTCGGACTTTCACGCTTCCTCCCGACCTGAGGTCAGTGTGCTGTGGTTCCGGGGTAGGGCGAAAGAGCAAGTCCCGTCCGAGTGCGGGCGATAAGATGCCTTCTTGGGCTCATGATCCCACTGGGACCTTTCGTCCTAGATTTTAATGTTTTGTTTTATTTAAAGGCAAAAAACAGATGTTGTAAAACTAAAATAAAACCAGAGAATATCGAACATCCGTGAGTAGGGAAACAAAGTGAAGATTTTGATCAAAAACCCTTTATCAGAATTGGAAAAGGGAAAACAAGCATGTTTACAATTGCTGAGGGGGGAAGCGTGGTGAAAACAAAGGGAATGTCCGTTTGCGTTGGAGGCCAAGCATATCCAGGTGACACAGCGTCTTGGTGTTGTCCAGCCGGTCTGTCTCGAGGATTTTAAACAGAGTGAGATAAAAACATGATGAAACTGGGATCAAAATACTGCTCAAAGTCAGAAATAAATACGCAGCATATCAAGCAGCGTATGTGGAGAGAGAAAGACTGACGTAATTGATGACCTTGCATCAGAATTGGCCAGTTCTGACACAAACTTGAATTCATTGTTGAGTCCCGAGGGCTGCAGTGTCCCCTGGCAGAAGATGAGGTGCTGTTCCTCGAGCTTATGTTAGGCTTATTGAAGGAGGCCAAAGACGGGGAGGTCAGAGTGGGATGGAGAATTAAAGAAAGTGGCAGATTGAATGGATGAGTTCTGCCCAGGGGTCAGCCAGTTCATACTTGTGCTCCCCTCTTTAATGGAGAAACCATACTGAGCACTGAACTACATACACTAAATTCAGAGAAGTGTAAGTGAATTTTTAAAATCAAGGTGCTGGAAATCTGGGATAAAAGCCAGATGCTGAAAATGCTCAGCAGGTCAGGTAGCATCTGTGTAAAGAGAACCATTTCTGACCCGAAACATTAACTCTGTTTCTCATTCCGCAGGAGCTGCCTGACTTGCTGGTGAATTCAGAAGTTCATTCCTGCAAGGCATTATTTTGCAGTGGAGGATATGTACTGCCTCATCAGCCAACAGAAAGGATTGTCATAGGGAACTCTCTGATTTTTGCTAAGCACGGTTCTTCCAAAATTACACTTCCCTATTCTTAGACCGCTCTCAGGTGCTAGGTTTACAGCAAGAACCCCATGGCAGGAGATGAAAAGGAGGTCTCTCCAGAGCTTGGTGGCTGATTTAACCACCCATCCATTTTCTCCCACTCCATCCCCCTCCCCCATTGCTTACCCACCACCTTTCCCTCCTTTTCAGCTCCATGCTTCTTCACCCCCCCCCACCCCCCCACCCCACCCCCCCCACCCCCCCCCCCACCCCACCCCCCCCCCACCCCCCCCCACCCCACCCCCCCCCCACCCCCCCCCACCCCCCCCCACCCCACCCCCCCCCACCCCCCCCCACCCCCCCCCCACCCCACCCCCCCCCCACCCCCCCCCCCCCCCCCCACCCCCATCATTTGAATAATGTCTGGTCATCATTTACTTGTTTTAACAGGAAGTGGAAGAGAGTAAGTTTGGTCTGTGATGGGCTTGACACTGCTGCCTCAATCCTTATCAATAATGTCACAGTTGGAACATCCAGTAACATGTTTCGTAGATATGTGAGTGAACCCTTACAAAACTCATTTAACATCAACAGGCCAGACTTAGAATCTTTAGCTGGTAACATAAAAATATTTCCTCTTGCATTATAATTGTTGTATTAATTGTTAGAGTATTTGTGTAGATTCTTCACAACAAATCATGGCAGCTTGAGTTGATGTTGAGGAATCTTTGCTTCCTTCATCCAACCTGCCGTCAGGAAGAAATCTCTACAGTTTCTTCTTTAACCTGAAGTTATTTGGCATCAATAATTTGAAGAAAATTTTTTTATACAGTGTTGTCAAAAGTACTTCAAAAACCTTAAGACTGAACTGTTTGTAAATATGAAACCTTTACATTCATACATTATAACATCTTTGATTTTGGTTTATCCATCATTTTAGACCTTTGACTGTACTGATGTGGTCCAAGAACGAAACTACATTGAGGTGCGCTTTTTATCAGCAATTTCATATGCAGCACAGCAGAATGCTCGACACAGCAAGTACTCAGTGCCCCCCAACTGCCCTCCACCTCAGCAAAAAGGAGAATGTCACGTCAACTTCATCAGAAAGGTGATCCTGAGGCTCTGAGAATTGGCAGCATTTTGTCTTTTGTTTCTAGCTTTTGCTCTTCAAGATGTGTTATATGGAGATAAAGTATTCTCGGTCCATTTTTGTGTAATGAAATCTCTTTTATCCAGCTCCTGTTAGACTCCTACCTCCAATTCAAAGATATAAATAGGCATTTGCAGATTAAAAAATGTCTTGCTTATGCAAATTAAACATGGAGGAACTCAACAACAATCCATGTAATGTGGAAAGGGGGACTGAGAACCGCAAGACTAGCTCTAGAGATGGTGCTCTACGAGGAGAGGTTGAGTAGGGTAGGACTATATTTCCTGCAGGTTAGAAATCCCATTCATGCTCACCAGATTCTGAGGGGCATGCAGGCTGCAGGCGGTAAGGATGCTGTCCTTGACTGAGGAGTCTAGAACCAGGGGTCATAGTCTCACAGGAAGGGTAAGCCATTGTCAACTGAGATGAGGAGAAAACTCAGCTAGTTGTCCTGGAGGGCTGTGGAGGTTAAGTTATTGAGTTCATTCAAAACAGCAATTGGTAGATTTCTGGATGTTAAGGGATTCGTAGGATATGGGAATCGTGGTGGGGGATCTCCGCTGTGACCTTGTTGAATGGTGCAGCAGCTGAGGGGCTGAACTGGCCACTGCTCCTATTTCTTATGTCCTTGTGTAACTAAAACATTTGCTCATAACTTCTTCCTGCCTGCCAATTATTTTTTGCTGGGCTTGGCTAAAATGAAAGGGTTAGAATAATTTTAATGGTCTAGAAATTATAGCCTAGTAAACACAGAGTTGGAATTTCTACAGCAAGATTTCCGCTCTGCATTGTTGGCCCGGGTGGCATCTCGGTGTATCCACTTAAGTATTTGCCCTGTACCCTTCAGTTCAAATGATTTTGCACTGTGCCCTAAGCAACAAGCAGTCCAGATTGTTGCTCCAGATTCCAGCATCTGCAGTCTCTTGTGTCTCCACTGCATTGTGCCTCACTGGATGTTTGAGCTGATAATGGGGCTTGTCTTTTCTCTCCAACATCTAGTAGATGTTTTGACAGAAGAGAGAGCATGTTTCAGTTGGTACTGATGTGGTCACACTGAATCACTCTTAGGCATGCCTGAAATCATAAAGGTATAAAGGGGTATGTAAGTAAAGCAAGGGATTTGAACTAAGCAGACATCATGAAGACTGTTGTCTAAATTCTAAAGTCAGATTATTCTATTTAAACTATTTAAAAAGAAAGACTGTTTACTAAGCTAGAGATCTGCTACCAAAATATTGTGCTATTTATTTCTGGGGTGCAAGGTCAGCATTTAAATGTCCATGAAAAGATAGTGTGAGGCACTGCAGACCCAGCAAGAATTGATATTTACTGCTGAATTGATATGACTGAGTGGCTTCACAGCAGTGTTAAGGGTCAATTGTTTTTAATTATGTTAAACAAACCTAGTGGACTTCTTAAATTGTAACATGCAGCGTTAACTAACGTGAGGAACAGTTTGCTTTATTCGTGCAGAGCAGTGTGATTGGGGCAGTTGGAGCACGCCAAATGCTGCAGACCCCATGTGAACTGAGCCTTGAAACCTACAGCGTTTGCTTCCCAACCTTGAGCAATCCTTTCCCATCGCAGAGGTTTACTGGTTGGTGGCTCCTGAAGACAGTAGTGCTGGTGATTCTAGACTTATTTATAGAGGCAGAGCTGGAAGTTCTTGTAGGGGGTTGGGAAATTCTTTCACAGCTACGTAGAAAATCCCTATAAGCTTCCTGGAAAATATCAGAAGTATTTCTGTGGCAGGCAATATGATCTTGAATACGTGGCCTGAAGGCATGTTTAGAATGATTCTGTGTCATTGGTTTAATGTTGATGTTGGAGCTGACACAGGATGAGAGCCTCTGAGTGTAAATCAAAGAGTCTCCATTTATATGGCGTCTTGTCACTTCCCTCAAAAACATTCCAAAAAAATTCACATGTTGAAAGTTTCTGAAATGTGGCCACTATTATATCTGTGAACCCCACCAGCTTTTTACCATCACTTAGGGTAACACAGCACTTTTACTGCTCCGACCACTTTTGATGGTTGAGGAAGGTTTGACCAGTCCATCCTTCACACAGTTCCTTAGGATCTTCGTGTGGAAATGGTTTCAAAAGGTAGCATCCCTGACAAAGCAGCATGCCCTCATTACTGAACTGAATCGTCCACTTGGGTACATACTTGGGTTCAGTCGTGATCTCGTGGCTGCCGTCAGGCTCAGAAAGTGCAATCGCCTGGTGGCAACGAGTAGACCCTGCACCTGCTGCCTTGGCGGGCTGCCCCTACCCCCATGCCAACAACGTGCCAATCAGCAGTCTGAGCTTGCACAGTGGTTGGGAATGGACTGTACTAACTGAGTCTAAAACAGGTCCAGACTACTTCTCTTCCTGTAGTTCCTAACAGGAGTACAATATCACATTCTGTGATAACATAGTGTTGTCCAGAGAACTTGCTGAGCAGCCCAGGGAAGGCTACAGCATTTCATCCACATAAGCTGGTTTAAGTATAAAGCACCTCACATAATACATAATGTACTGACTGTACAAACATCTCCCACCATTCAGTAATCAAGGGACAAAAACATGCAGTCTGATTTTCACTTCCCATTTTACCAACAAATGTGTAAGAAGGTTAGAGTTTGAATGGCCTGAACCTGTGCTGTTAGCTGTGTAATGGACATACACTGTGTGAATGTGACTGGAGCAAGGAAATGCAGTGAGCAAATGCTGATGGTTTATATTGCATCTTTTTGCATCATTCTCAGGAACAGTGCTCTTTCAGCTGGGACTGGGGCCCGTCCTTTCCTACACAAGGCATTTGGAAAGATATACGGATTGAGGTGTACAACATCTGCCACTTGACATATCTCACAGCAACCTCTGTTTATGGTATGGGTATTGCCAATTTCTGAATGAGGAATGAAGCCAGTTTTTCCATTTGAGTTTAGTGTTTAAGCTATTCAGTTGTTCCAAATTGCTATGTAACAAAATAAGAATAAAGCCAGCGGCCCACCAAGGCATTAGACCTGACAGTGGCAAAGCCTGGCTGGTCTTGCAGAACCCAACACACAAACATCTGGAGATTGGCATCTAAACTGAGAGAGCTGTTCAATAGCCTGGTCAAGTAGTGCACGGTTGTGTTGTTTGTAACAATGTTCCAGACTCCTCCACCTTCATCCCTGGGACAACACAGGATTCTCCTCCCGTTTAATTGTTAATCATTATTCACAACTGGATGTGACAGGTCTGCAGAGCTTTGATTCAATTCAGTGGTAGTGTGATCTGTAACATGCTACGTGTTTAGCACCAATGTAGGACTAAGTTGCGCAGGTTCGCTCTTCATTGTGAGGTATGTCAGGTGCTGAATCTGTTACAGCCTGACTGAAACATTTAGGATCTTGAGGGGTCGTGACATGGTGGTTGGAGAGAGGGTGGGTCTTATTGTGGGAGAACCTACAACCAGGGTTCATCATTAAATGCTCATTTGGCAAAATTATTTCATTCACTAGTCTTTGAAACTTTTCCTCGTGGTGGTGGCAGCGGAGTCTTTCAAAGTCAAAGTCTAGTTTATTGTCATATGCACAGTAGATGTGTGCACAGGTGCAATGAAAAACGTACTTGCAGCATCATGGGCACATAGCGTCATATAAGCAGCATTCACAAGATAAACATAAATTATACACAATTTTTACAAGAAAGAACACAATTAGAACTAAAACAACAAAGTCCATTTTAGTGCAAAGTGATCATAGTGTGGCTATACTGAGGTAGTGATTAGGGTTGTCCCGGTTGGTTCGAGAACCGAAAGGTTAAAGGGAAGTAGCTGTTCCTGAACCTGGTGGTGTGGGACTTCAGGCTTCTGTACTTCGTGTCTGATCGTAGCTGGGGGAAGTTAAAATGTTGTTATGGTAGGTAATTGGTAAGCAAGAGGGTGAAAGGTTACCGGAGTAGACAAGAATACAAAGTTGAGGTTTTAGTCAGCTGAACCATGATTTTGTTAAATGGTGGATCTGGCTTAAGGGGCCAGCTCCTAACTTGTAAGTTTTACAATCCTCTTTGAACCAAGGTTGGACCTAGATTCCGGTACAATAGAAAAATGTCCAAGAACTGAATTACAAAAGGAGTCTTGTCATGAATAAATATTGTTGAATTATTACAAAAGGAGACGAATGCTCCGATGTAAAGAAATGTATCTGTTTACACCTGTAGATGAGGCAAGACAGAAGTGGTCCGTGGAAATAGAGAGTTTTTACGATGTTGTTTCCTCTAAGCCAGTTGAAGGTGAATTGACTGCCAACATTCCAACTCTACACACACATCAAACCTACAAAATACTTCTTGATAAGGGAGAAGGCAGCAGCAGTAAAGTCAGACTGAACATTAATCAGGTAAGATGTCTATTAACGGATGCATGATTTGGAAAAAATGAATCTTGTTAAATCACATCATTAACCTGTGAAGGAATGGTCATAGGGTGGTGGCAGCCAGTATATGGTCTGGTTCCACATCATACATGTTGCAACTGGGGCCCATTGTGGGCCATAACATGGTTCCATGGGGATCCTTTATTTGAAGCTGAGACTGTGACTGCCACACTTATCAACCGCAGAACCTATCTGGCTTTAGGATGGTGATTCTTTCCCTTTGTTCCTCTATATCAGAATCAGGTTTATTATCACTGACTTATACGATGTGAAAGGTGTTCTGCGGCAGCAGTACGGTGCAAAGACATAAGTATGACTACAAATTACAAAAATAAATAGTGCAAAAAAAAATAACAAGGTAGTGTTCATGGACCATGCAGAAAAAGATAAGATCTTTATTAGTCACATGTACATCGAAACACATGGTGAAATACATCTTTTGCATAGAGTGTTCTGGGGGCAGCCCGCAGGTGTCGCCACACTTCCAGCACCAACACAGCATGCCCACAACTTCCTAACCCGTACGTCTTTGGAATATGGGAGGAAACTGGAGCACCCGGAGGAAACCCATGCAGACACGGGGAGAGCGTACAACCTCCTTATAGACAGCGGCGGGAATTGAACCCCGGTCACTAGCGCTGTAATAGTGTTATGCTAATCGCTACACTGCCATGCCTACCCTGACGGCGGAGGGGTAGAAGCTGTTCTTAAATGACTGAGTGTGGTCTTCAGACTCCTGTACCTGCTCCCTGGTAGTAATGAGAAGAGGGCATGTTCCACATGGTGAGAGTCCTAAGTGATGGATGCCGCCTTCCTGAGGCACTGCCTCTTGAGGATGAAGATGTGGCCACTCTTTGAGCTGCAAGCTGATTGTCTGTCACTATGCTGCCTGTTTCAGTGATGGTTGTATCTCATACCTTCAAGTGCCAGGGTTACGGCTGTGATCTGGATTATTGAAGTCGTTCTATGGAGAGGATGTGTATACAGTCCGTGGCATTGTTTGTAATGTCTGTACAGCATATTGTGTTTTCACTGCCTGAGAAAGAGAGACTTGCCAGCATCACCAGCAGATTCTGTTCCACCTTGAATTCCTTGTATGTCAACAATTTCACAAGTTTTCTTTCTTGATGCTTGCGTTTTCACACTGGCTGTGGCATTATGGAAGTCGGGCTGCATAGCTAACAACAGTGCATCCCTTCCTGAGGAACTTAACGCATTCTATGTGCATTTTGAACAGAAGGGAAGTGGATTGTCACCACCCACCCTGACAGCCTCCAATGCAGCTGAACCTGTGATCACAGTGGAGGACGTAAGATCAGTCTTCCGGAGAGTGAACACGAGGAAAGCACCTGGACCAGATGGTGTCCCGGCCGCGTGCTCAGAACTTGTGCTGATCAGCTGGCAGAAGTATTTGCAGACATACTTAACCTCTCCCTGCTTCAAGCTCAGGTTCCCACCTGCTTTCAGAAGACCACTATCATCCCGGTACCGAAGAAAAGGAAGGTAACATGCCTCAATGACTACCGACCAGTGGCTCTGACATCCACCATCATGAAGTGCTTTGAGAGGTTGGTCATGGCATGCATCAACTCCAGCCTCCCAGGCAACCTTGACCCACTGCAATTCGCCTATCGCCGAAACAGGTCTACAGCGGATGCCATCTCCCTGGCCCTACACTCAGCTCTGGAGCATCTGGACAGTAAAGACACCTACGTTAGCCTATTGTTTATTGACTACAGCTCTGCCTTCAGTACAATAATCCCAAGCAAGTTTGTCACCATACTCCGAGACCTAGGACTCAACACCTCCCTCTGTAACTGGATCCTTGACTTTCTAACAAACAGACCGCAATCAGTGAGGGTAGGCAACAATACCTCCGGCACGATTATTCTCAACACTGCTGCCCCACAAGGCTGCGTCCTCAACCCTCTACTCCCTATACACTCATGACTGTGTGGCCAGATTCTGCTGTAACTCCATCCACAAGTTTGCAGATGATACCATTGTTGTAGGCCGTATCTCAAACAGCGATGAGTTAGAGTACAGGGAGGAGATAGAGAGCTTAGTGGAATGGTGTCACGACAACAACCTTTCCCTTGATGTCAACAAAACTAAAGAGCTGGTCATTGACTTCAGGAAAGGGGGTGGTGTACATGCACCTGTCTACATCAATGGTGCTGAGGTCGAGAGGGTTGAGTGCTTCAAGTTCCTGGGAGTGAACATCACCAACAGCCTGTCCTGGTCAAATCACGTAGATGCCATGGCCAAGAAAGCTCACCAGCGCCTCTACTTCCTCAGGAGGCTGAAGAAATTTGGTGTGTCCCCTATGACTCTCACCAGCTTTTACAGATGCACTGTAGAAAGCATCCTATCTGGATGTATCACGGCTTGGTACGGCAACTGCTTTGCCCAGGACCGCAAGAAGCTGCAGAGAGTTGTGGACACAGCCCAGTGCATCATGGACACCAGCCTCCCCTCCTTGGACTCTTGTCTTTACCTCTCACTGTCTTGGTGTAGCAGCCAGCATAATCAAAGACCCCACCCACCCGGGACATTCTCTCTTCTCTCCTCTTCCATCAGGTGGAAGATACAGGAGCCTGAGGGCACGTACCACCAGACTTAAGGATAGCTTCTATCCCACTGTGATAAGACTATTGAACGGTTCCCTTATACAATGAGATGGACTCTGATCTCACGATCTACCTTGTTGTGACCTTGCACCTTATTGCACTGCACTTTCTCTGTCGCTGTGACACTTTACTCTGTACTGTTATTGTTTTTATCTGTACTACATCAATGCACTCTGTACTGACTCAATGTAACTGCACTGTGTAATGAATTGACCTGTACGATCAGTATGCAAGACTTTTTTTTACTGTACCTCGGTACAAGTGACAATAGTAAACCAACACCAATACCAGTCATGAATAATCTGGACACGAGACACTGTAACTGGAGCATTCATTTCGAGCTGTGATGGGTCCAAAATTAGGAGCCGTTCACCTGGCAGGAGTGTGGTTCTGCTTCACAATCCAGTTCTCATGGGGCATCTAGTGATAGAGAAAGAGCCTGCCTTTGATCTGGGTGATCCTTTGGAGGGGTGCCACTGGGCTAGGATAGTAATAATCACAACAGTATAGGTTACTGATTTTTGAGATGATGTCAGACCTGAGTAATAACTTCTAATACTTTCTCCTTCACTACTCTTTCATATCAGAAGGACATATTGTGCATTTATTCTTAATAAAATGTTATAATTGCTGCTGAAAAATGCTTCCACTTCTGGGAGAATCCAGAAATATCAGGTGGACACAAATAAATCCAATGTGGAATTCAGGAGAAGCTCTGAATGTGGAATTCAGGAGAAGCTCTGAATGTGGAATTCAGGAGAAGCTCTGAATGCGAATTCAGGAGAAACTCTGAATGCGGAATTCAGGAGAAACTCTGAATGCGGAATTCAGGAGAAGCTCTGAATGCGGAATTCAGGTCAAGAAATGATTGAGGAGAACATCAGTAGAGTTTCATTTACGGGGAAGTTGGATAAACTATTGAGAGACAAAGGGAACACGAGCAAGGGTGGGAAGAGGCTCGTGTGGGGGCACAGAGACTACTCGAGCAGCTGGGGTGAATGCTCAGTTTCTCTGTCCGGATGAGGTAGGTCACAAACAAATTCCCAGCATGAATTCCCAGCTCAGGAAGCATTGTGTCCGGAGTGGTCAAACCAAATCCTGGCACTGTTCCTTCTTCTTGCTGGTGTTTACTTAACTCCAGTCATAGCGCTGGAATTATTGCTGTGATTCTGCGCATTAATCTGGATCAGGATGTGTGTCGATGTATGAATGATAACCTGCTCACTGACACTTCCTTTTCCAGAATGCTTCCATTGATCCTTGGTGGCCTCACGGTTATGGCAATCAGACTGGTTACAAAATGACTGTAACTGTCACTGTCGAAGGAGAACATCATATTGAAAAGTCCATTATGGTCAGTTAATATTATTTGAACATCTATTTTAAAATGTCTGCATGGTCTGTTGGGTGAGGTTTTGTGAAAGCATTTGATGAATATAATCTCTTCCTCTGGAGTGAAACCATTTTAAAGTACAATATTTTGATCATCAGTCGGTAATCTGTTTTTGACATTTTAATTTCATTTCCCATAAGAGGACAAGAAGTAATTCCCAAATCAAACTCCTGATTGTAACGCTGACTTCCCTCCACCAACAGTTGAAGTCTAACATGTAACCAAGGCATCAATCATTTGTCTTATGTTTTTGAGTGGTGAGTTTTGGTGACTATACTTAGGACTTTCAAGCTCAGAGAGTGTCCACCCCAGTTAGATACTCGACCATGTAGGTTTCTCTCAGCCTCATTGTCCAGCAGGTCTTGGCTCCAAGTTCTCATCCAGGTACCTTTTAAACATGATGTGGGCTTTTGCCTCCAGCACCCTTTCAAACTGCCTGTTCCATTATTCTTTAACTGTAATTTTTTTTCCTCAACTCCCCTCTAATTCTTCTACATATTAACTTAAATCTGCTAATCAATCTCTGCCCAATGAAACGTTAACATCCCTGCTTCTTAAATCTTCTTACGTCTGTGGTGGGCAAGCTGTTGGAAAGGATTCTTAGAAATAGGATCTATGGGCATTTAGAAAAACATGGACTGATTAGGGACAGCCAGCATGGATTTGTGAAGGGAAGATCATGTCTCACGAGCCTAATAGGGTTCTTTGAGGAGTTGACCAGGAAGATTGATGAGGGTAGTGCAGTAGATGTGGTCTACATGGATTTTAGTAAGGCGTTTGACAAGGCTTCACATGGTAGGCTTCTTCAGAAGGTCAGAGGACATGGGATCCAGGGAGGCTTGGCCGTGTGGTTTCAAAATTGGTTTGCCTGTAGAAAGCAAGAGGGTTGTGGTGGAAGGAATGCACTCAGATTGGAGGGCTGTGACTTGCGGTGTCCCACAAGGATCGGTTCTGGGACCTCTACATTTTGTGATATTTATTAATGACTCGGGTGAGGGGGTAGAAGGGTGGTTAGCAAGTTTGCAGATGAGACAAAGGTTGGTGGTGTTGTGGATAATGTGGAGGACTGTCGAAGATTGCAGAGGGATATTGATAGGATGCAGAGCTGGGCTGACAAGTGGCAGATGGAGTTCAATCCGGAGAAGTATGAGGTGGTACATTTTGGAAGGACAAACTCCAAGGCGGAGTACAAGGTTAATGGCAGGATTCTGGGTAGTGTAGAGGAGCAGAGGGATCTGGGGGTTCATATCCACAGATCACTGAAAGTTGCCTCACAGGTGGATAGGCTAGTTAAGAAAGCTTATGGGATGTTACCTTTCATAAATCGTGGGATTGAGTTTAAGAGCTGCGAGATAATGGTGCAGCTCTACACAACTCTGGTTAGACCACACTTGGAGCACTGTGTCCAGTTCTGGTCGCCTCATTATAGGAAGGATGTGGAAGCGTTGGAAAGGGTGCAGAGGAGATTTACCAGGATGCTGCCTGGTTTGGAGAGTATGGATTATGAGGAGACACTGAGGGAGCTAGGGCTTTACTCTTTGGAGAGAAGGAGGATGAGGGGAGACATGATAGAGGTATACAAACTATTAAGAGGAATAGATAGAGTGGACAGCCAGCGCCTCTTTCCCAGGGCACCAATGCTCAATACAAGTAATGGGTGGGAAGTTCAAGGGAGATATCAGAGGGAAGTTTTTTACCCAGAGAGTGGTTGGGGCATGGAATGCGCTGCCTGGGGCGGTGGTGGAGGCAGGTACATTGGTCAAATTCAAGAGATTGCTAGGTAAGCATATGGAGGAATTTAAAATAGGGGGATATGTGGGAGGAAGGAGTTAGATAGTCTTATGCGTGGTTTGAAGGTCGGCACAACATGTTGGGCCGAAGGGCCTGTATTGTGCTGTATTTTTCTATGGTTCTTTGTGAATCAGTGGACAGTACTCATGTTCCAGTGACATGACTGGGATTTGAATTCTAACAGTGGTGGAGGGTACAGTGGGACAGTCAGGGTTCAGACTTCCGTACCATGTAGGTATGCAAATAACTAGTTTGAAATCACATTGTTTATATTTTAATGCTATGTTTGCTGACTACTTTATTCCCTTTTTGAACCAGATGAGACCTTTTAATGTGTTTTCTCCAGGTATATTTCAGGACTGTGGAGCTGATGCAAGAACCTGTACCGGGATCTCCTGGATTAAGCTTTTATTTTAAAATAAACGGGCTCCCAATATTCATCAAAGGTTCAAACTGGATTCCTGCAGATGCTTTTTTGGACAGAGTGACACTTGATGTGTAAGTTTTGAAAATTTCAAGGTGGATGTTAACTGCAACACTGCTAATTTAAATAAAAACAGCAAATGTTGGAAAACTCAGCAGGTCAGGCAGCATCTGTGGAAAGAGAAAAACAGAGTTAACATTTCAGGTTGAAGGCCCTTCGTCAGAACTGGAAAAGAGAGAATACAAGTTAGCATCAAGCTGCAAGTATGTATGAGGACAAGGGGACTGTTTAAAGGTTTGAGGCCAGGGTTGCTTTAGGGATAAACTGTAAAAGGGGTCATCTGGTCGGTGGGTTAATGGAAGTCATTGGAGAAAGAAAGCATGTAAGAAAGAGGTTGGGCATGAAGTATAGACCTTTGTTTATTAAAGCTCTGAAATTATGTTGAGCCCTGAGGATGCAGCATGCACAGACAGAGGTAGAGTCCTGTTGGGCATGGGTCAGTAACCCAGCTCTGGGTGATATGAAGATTTGGGTTTTGGCATTCCAGCAAAAGGGTGGATTTCTAGAAGAGCCAATATTTTTAGTTTTTCAGTTTCAATACATATTTAAATAATTACTTTTCCATGTGTTCTTCTCATAAACCTACTTATTGTTGCCAAAGATGATATTCCTTTAATTGAAGTAACTGGAGTTCATTGCTGGTTAACCTCAGTGCTGTACTGGGATGTGTAGAGTTGGATCCTGGCAGGGTTCAGTCCCCTCATGGACGGCTCTTTAGGACACCTCCTTTCCCTTGAACCCGTTGCCAACAGAGAGCTTCTGTAAAGTCTCTGCCTTAGCCTTTATTCAGGAGATATCCACTCTCTCTTATTTGTTCCTGTTCCTCTGTTGCATGAGTTGGCATATTCTTCTTCCTAGGCAGGACCTCAAGAATTGAGGATGCCTTGTTTCCACTCCAGGTCTGCAAACTCCGAGTGAGCTGGTGAGACCAGTGTGGGATCTGCAGATGGTATCACAGATGGGCTAGGAGGTGCTTGATGGGTGGGTAGCCTCTGAGGTGGTGCACTTCTTCTGCAAATCAGATTGCAAAGAAGATTTTCGAGAATGTTGCCAGGACTTGAGGTCCTGAGTTCTAAGGAGAAGTTGGGCAGGCTACGACTTTATTCCTTGGAACATAGGAGACTGAGAGGTGACTTTATAGAGGCGTATAAAATCATGAGGGGCAGAGATAGGGTGAATGCACACAGTACTTTTCCCAGGGAAAGGGAACCAAAAGATTGAGTGCACAGGATCAAGGTGGGAGGGACCTGAGGGGCAACCTCTTCACACAGAGGGCAGTGTGTATGGAATGAGCTGCCAGAGAAAGTTGTTGAGATGGGTTCAATAACAACATTTAAAAGACACTTCAATAGGTATGTGTATAGGAAAGGTTTAGAGGGATACAGGGCAAACGCGGGCAAATGGGACTAGCTTAGGTCGGCGTGGACCAGTTGGGCGGAATGGCCTGTCTCTGTGCTATACAAGTCTATGGTTCTATGACTGTACGACTGGGAGCACCTTAGAACTTAGCAAAGCGGGACCAAGAAATTGACTAAAGAAGACAAGATAATGTATGAGGGCAGACTGGCAGGAAACACAAAATCAGACGTTAAGAGCTTCTACAGGGGTGTAAAAAGGAAAAGACCTGTGAGGCCATGTGTGAAGGTCCTTCACAGAGAGGGAAGAATTTATAAAGCGACGAAAGAAATGGCGGGGGAATAACGCAACAACTTTGTTCTTAATGAAGTAGGTACAACAAACATGTCAGAAATATTAGAGAACCAGAAGTCTACGGAGAATGAGGAAGGAAGTTATTAGTTAAAAAATAACACCAGAGAAGTTGGTGAGCTTGAAAGCAGATACATCCCAAGGCTCTGATGCTCCACGTCTCAGAGGAGGCTTTAGAGATGGTGAACGCTCTGGTTATCATCTTGCAAAGTTCTTTAGATGAAATGAAATGTGGAAAAATCTGAAGTTATCTACTTTGCACAAAATATAAAATCAGGGGTTTTTTTTGAATAGTGAGGGATTGGGTAGTGTTAATGTTCGCAGGGAGCTGGGTGTACTGGTGCACTGAAGGCCAACATGCAGGTGCAACAGGCAATTAGGAAGTAAAATTACACGAGGAAGGAAGTCTCACTGCAATTATACAGGGCTTTGGTGAGACTGCACTGGAATATTGTGGACGGGTTTAGTTGTCTTGCCTAAGAAAGGATGTACTTGCCGCAGAGGGAGTGTAGCGAGGAGTTACCAGACTGGCTCCAGGGACGGCAGGCTTGCCCTCAGAGGAGGGATTGAGAAGACCATACCTGTGTTCTGTAGGGCTTAGAAAGAAATGAGATTTCAATGTAACTTGCAAAATTCCTACAGGACGGGATGCAGGGAGGACAGTTCCCTAGAGTCGGGTGTCTAGAACCTGAAGCCACAGTCTTAAAGTGTGGGATAGTCACAGACGGGGAGAAAGTGCTTCAGTCGGGGGCTGTGAATCTCTGTTACAGAAGGGTGTGGAATCTCAGTCATTGTGTTCATTCAAAATAGTGATTGGTAGGTTTCTGGATATTAGTGGAATCAAGGGACACGGGAACAGTGCTGGGAAACCAGAAACTGAAAAAGCGGTATGGTAGCATAGTGGTTAGTGTAACACTATTACAGCACCAGTGACCTGGGTTCAATTCCTGCCACTGTCTGTAAGGAGTTTGTACATTCTCCCTGTGTCTGCTTGGGTCTCCTCCGGGTGCTCCAGTTTCCTCCCACATTCCAAAGACGTACGGGTCAGCAGGTTAACGTGGGTGTAATTGGGCAGCGCGGGCTTGTTGGGCCAGAAGGGCCTGTTACCGTGCTGTGGAAATAAAGTTTATAAAAAAGTGTTGAGGTAGAAGGCCATGGGTCCCATTGAATAGCAGAGCAGGCCCAGTCCTGTCCTGTTACAAAAATGTTCACAGTGTTGGCTCCAACATCAGAACAACATCAGAACCAGCTTTTGTAGATCTTATTTGGACACATTTTGCTCTTAACCAAGCAGGCTCAATGCCCTTTCTTGAAGAATGTCACATTTATATCCATCTACCCTGTCGAGCCCTAAAAGAATTTTGGATGTTTCAGTCAGGTTACCTCTTACTCTTCTAAGCGCTAGAGACCTGAGGCCTGGTCTCAGTCTCTCTCCTCAAACCCACCGCCCCCACCCCCACTGAGTGAATCTTCTCCGCACTCCAAAGATTCATCACCCTCTGAATGAAGGAGTTTCTCCCACTCACAGTCTGTTCCTTATTGTATGTCTGCGACCTTTGGTTCCAGACTCCTCAGCCAAAGGAAAATCTGCCCTGCATCCACCCTGTGGTGATTAAGAATTTTGTAAGTATAAGTGAGGTCATCTCCTATTCTCCTGAACCCTAGAAAATACAGGCTGGTCCAGTCTTTCTCTCCTCGTATCGCAAAGCTGCTACCCAGGAACCAGTCTGGTGAATCTTCGCAGCACTCCTTTCAGAGCCAGTGTATGGTTTTTTAGATAAGAAAATTGTACACAATTTTCCATGTACAGTCTCTCCAAGGCTCCATATAATTGTAGTACAATCTATTTCCTTCTGTACTTGTTATAACGGCCAGCATACCATTGGCGTTTCTAATTGCTGTCAGCAACTTCTGTACAAGGAAACCAACATTCTTTTGATTGTTTCTTTCAACTAGTTGATTCCATCGATGATTAACACATATTAAACTGTATAATTGAACGTTTCATTGGGATATTCCACTGATTTTTATAGATTAAGAAAGATTGAGAGAAAGAGCAGCTGTTGTCAAAGAATGTTTTATATTGTCTGACTTCCCTTAACAGATGCTGCCTGCCCTGCTGAGTTCCTCCAGCGCTCTGTGTGTTGCTCCAGGTTCCAGCATCTGCAGTCCCCTGTGTCTCTAATGTTTTATATTGCCTTCTTAACTTCAATTTCAGTTATTCCAAACCACAGCCAGTGATTGGTTGCTGCCGTTGTGAAATACTGATTTACAGGCCTTAACTTCTTGTCCACAAATAGAAACCAGATCAAGCATTCATTGCAGTTAACCTCCAGGGACTGATCTTTTGGAACAGGTGTTCTTCAAAGACTGACCCTTCAAAAATTGTCTTTGTAGTAGGACTTGCTGTGGGTGAGCACTGCTTACCGTGAACTTTACCTTAACAAAGTATTGACAGTGTCTAGCAGTTAATGCGAGGTTGGATACCATCGAACATAGAATAATACAGCACAGTACAGGCCCTTCAATGTTGTGCCGACATTTTATCCTGCTCTAAGATCTATCTAACCCTTCCTTCCCTCCATTTTTCTATCATTCTCGTGTCTTATCTGAGAGTCTCTTAAATGTCCCTAATGTATCTGGCCCCACAACCTCTGCCGGCAGTGCGTTCCACACACCCACCACTCTCTGTGTAAAAAAACTTACCCCTGACATCCCCCTTATACCTTCCTCCAATCACCTTAAAGTTATGTCCCCTCGTGTTAGCCATTGTCGCCCTGGGAAAAAGTCTCTGACTGTCCACTCGATCTATGCCTCTTATCATCTTGTACACCTCTATCAAGTCACCTCTCATCCTCCTTCTCTCCAAAGAGAAAAGCCCGAGCTCACTCAACCTATCCTCATAAGACATGCTCTGTTCCTCCACACTGCTAAGAGTCCTGCCATTAACCTTGCATTCTGCCTTCAAATTTGATCTTCCAAAGTGTATCACTTCACATTTTTCCAGATTGAACTCCATCTGCCACTTTAAAGAAAGCAAAACCAACATTTCAGTGCCTTCCCTGCACGGCAACTATAATCTTTTTTAGAGAAGGAAACCAAATTGTGCACACCAAGGCCCCTATGTAATTGTAGTGAGACACCTCTACTCTTGTACACAATGTAAATGTTAAGATTCATGGAGCAAAACAGCACAAAAACAGGCCCTTTGGTCCAACTCATCCATGCCGACTAAGGTGCCTACCTGAGCTGGTCCCATTTACCTGCATTTGGCCCATGTCACTCTAAACCTTTCCTATCCATGGACCTGCCCAAATGTTGTAACTGTCCCCACCTCTACCACTTCCCCTGGCAGCTCGTTCCACACACCCACCACCCTCTGTGTGGAAGAACTTGCCCCTCAGGTCTCCTTTAAATCTGTGCCCTCTAGTTTTAGACTCCCCTGCCCTGGGAAAAAAGACTATGACCACCCACCTTATCGATGCCCCTCATGATTTATACCCCTCTATAAGGTGAGACTTCCACCTCCTTTACTCCAGGTAAAACAGTCCCAGCCTGTCCAGCCTCTCCTTATAACTGAAGCCCTCCAGTCCCAGCAACATCCTGGTGAATTTTCTCTGCGCCTTCTCCAGCTGAATCATGTCCTTCCTACAGTACAGCGACCAGAGCTGAACACAGTGTAAGATCTACCTTCAGGAAGCGTGAATGGGAGTTACAGAATCACTATCATTTACTTATAGTATTGAAATGCAGGGAGGAACTTGGGAAAATTACAATCACCAGGGAAGAGGTACTGAGCAGTTTGTTGGAATTGTGAGCTGATGTCTGGAGCTGAGTGGTCCTAGGCTGGACATTGATGAATGGGTGCTGCTTGGTAACGTATTGACAACAGCTTCCATCGTTTTGCTGATGATTGAGGTAGGCTAATTGAATGGTAATTAGTTGGACTGGATTTGTTCTGCTTTTTGTGAATGGGACATGCCTGGGCAGTTTTCCACATTGCCAGTAACTGCACTGGAAGAGTTTGGCGAGAGGAGCAGCTAGTCCTGATTGCAGGGCTTCAGTACCACAGCTGGGATGTTGTCGAGTCCCAGAGCCTTTGCTGCATCCAGTGCTCTCAACCATTTATTGGTATCATGTGGTGTGAACTGAATTGGCTGAAACTGAACTTCTGTGAGGGTGGGGATCTCAGGAAGATGGAACATCCATTGCAGACTGAGCATGATTGTGAGTGCTTCAGCCTTGTTTCCCTCCTCCTCCTCCAGCTAGCTGTTTAATTCTCCACCACCAACCACAACCAGATGTGGTTGGAATGCAGAACCATAGAACACTACAGCACAGAAAACAGGCCATTCAGCCCTTCTAGTCTGTGCCGAAACGTTACTCCGCTAGTCCCATTTACCTGTACCCAGTCCATAACCCTCCAGACCTCTCCCGTCCATGTATCTATCCAATTTATTCTTGAAACTTAAGAGTGAGCTCACATTTACTACATCAGATGGCAGCCCATTCCACACTCCCACCACTCTCTGAGTGAAGAAGTTCCCCCTAATGTTCCCCCTAAACCTTTCCCCTTTCACCCTAAAGCCACGTCCCCTCGTGCAGAGCTTTGATCCATTGCTGTTTTTGCTGTTTAGCACAAATGTGGTCTTGTGTTGCAGCTTCACTGGGATGTTGAGTGGAACTTCTGAATGTTGAAACTGGGGAAGTGACTTTGTAATTCAGCTGCAGCAGTGATTAAACTGAGCGTGGGCCATCTGACAATGTGGTGTGGAATCATAACGGATTGGGTTTTCTCACACTTGCTGCTGTTTTGTGTTTGCGTTAGAAAAATGCAGATGCTTTGCATGTTGTCCTGATATGTGTTTGTCATTGATGGAGTCAACTAGTTCTTCGAAACTTTACTGCTCGACCGTGATTTGATGTGTGACCGAGACCTTAAGAAGTCCTAACGTTCTAAACTTTCAGATTATGCACAGTGACTGAAGTTAATGGTCTGTTTAGAGCCTAGTTTTTTATAGATTTGCATCAGGGATCTATTTATGCTGAGTTATTTAACACATCCTAATACTTCCTCGTTGTGTAATTAACAGATTGCGGAACTTGTTGCAGTCTACAGTTGATGCCAATATGAACACATTAAGGGTATGGGGAGGAGGTGTTTACGAACAAGATGAATTTTATGAACTGTGTGATGAATTGGGGATTATGGTAAGAAAGATACTGGCTTTGTTTATTTGACCAGACCAAGATGTTCAGAAAGTGCTTTCCACAATCCTGGAATCAAACAGCACAGAAGGACACTGTTCGGCCATACCTGTGCCAGCTCCTTGAAAGAGTTGCCAATTCGTTGTCCTCCCAATTCTTCCTCTCGCTCTGCAATTTATTATCCCTTCATTTTCTGAGAATCTCTTCATTTCCTTTTGAAAGGAATGGCTGAATCTGCTTCACCTCCCTTCCAGCAGGGATCCCAGGTCATCTCTCTCACTGCAGGGAAAGGTTTTTCCTCGTGTTATCCTTGATTCTTTTGCCAGTTCGTTTCAACCTGTGTCCCCTGGTTCTAAACCCTTCCACCTGTGGGAATAGTTTTTCTTTATTCACTTTGTCCAAGCCCTTTGTGAGTTTGAACATTTCTATCGAATCTGCTCTGAGCCTCTGTGCCATAGGGAGGACAGTACCAGCTTCTCCACTGTATCACATCACTGGGACCATTCTACTCAATCTTCTCTGCACCCCCAGGACCTTCCCACTGGCGACCAGAAGTACCCTGGTTGCAACCTCCCTAATGATGTGCAGAGGTTCAAGGAAATCTCCTTGCTTTTGCACGTTATCCATCCATTTATTAAGCTTTGGATCCTCTCTGACTTTTTAGATTATAGAACATAGAACAGTGCAGCACAGGAACAGACCCTTCGGCCCATCATGCCTGTGCCAACTATGATGCCAATTTAAACTGATCCCATCTGCCTGCATATGATCTATATCCCTCCATCCCCTGCCTGTTCCTGTGCCTGTCTAAATGCCTCTTAAACACACTATTGTATCTGCTTCCATCACCCCCCGCCTCCCCCGGCAGCACATTCCAGGCATCTATCACTCTGTGTAAAATAAAATTGCCTGGTAAATCTCTTTTAAACTTAGAACCATAGAACACTACAGCACAGAAAACAGGCCATTCAACCCTTCTAGTCTGTGCCGAAACGTTATTCCGCTAGTCCCATTGACCTGCACCCAATCCGTAACCCTCCAGACCTCTCCCGTCCACGTATCTATCCAATTTATTCCTAAGACTTAAGAGTTAGCCTGCACAGTGAAAAGCTTTTGTTTACATAGACTTTCCCTCTCAGCTTAAAGCTGTGCCGTTGAGTAATTGAATTGTATTCTCAACCTGCTCAGCTATCTACAAAGCCTTGTGCACTGCATTTTAGAAATGCCCCCTTAGTTTAAATTATCTCTCCTTCTTCCTACCAGAATGTATCACTGTGCACATCCTGGCATTAAATTTCATCTGCACATTGCATCAGGCTGTCCAAGTCCTCTTGAAGTATATCCTTCTCACTGTTCAACATGCTTATCACGCTCTTGTAAACTGCAAATTTTGGAATGGTAACTGGTCTTGGTTTATTATTGTCACATGTACCGAGACACAGTGAAAAGCTTTTGTTTACGTAGCATCCCAACAGATCATTCCATACATAATGGTTCTCTGTACCCTCAATTCCACATCATTTACGAGAATCAAGAACTACATTGGAGCTGGTCCAGGTCCTTGGAGAACATCAGTGAAACTGACTGTCCTGCCCTAACACTGTGTTGCTCCCAGCGCCAGTTTCCCATCCCAGCTCTCACTGCCCCAGTTATTACACCAGCTTCAGGTTTACTGATGAGCTTCCTCTGTGGCACTTTCCAAAGCAGGCTTTGAGATCAGATTAGGAATCAAATTCTTTTTTTAAGTTTTGGGACATTGTAACCTGTTGAAAGATGAACAAATGTGGATGGTTATTACTTGTTTTGACACAAACTTTGTTGTTCTTTAATTGATGCTTATGATATAACTTTGAGCTAGAGTCATTCCACCAACATTTGGACCAAGAGTGTTTTGAACCAAAATTAAAGACTGCATCTCCTCATCAGTGAATGGAGTTTCGTCCTTGTCCATTCCCTAATCCTTACGAGATACCCCTGACGTTCTGATTCTGAAACTTGTTACCTGAGCTGTGCTTGACCAGAGGCTAATGGATTGAGATTTAACCAATACTCTGCCTTTTTCTTCATGTTCTCATTTAGATTTGGCAAGATTTCATGTTTGCTTGTGCACTTTATCCAACCGACAAAAGTTTTGTTGATTCAGTCAAGGCAGAAGTTATTCACCAGGTGAGGGGAAGAAATTCTTCACTGTTCTAATTTAAATATTCTTTAAAAATGTGATGATTTTGTTGTATCACTTCATTTACTGCCAGATCTAATATTTGGAGAGGAAGCAAACCTTTCTACCTCAAATGTTGATAATATAACAAGCCCTTTACCATTTGCCTGGGTGCAGTGATCACATCACTGTTGTTGCAGGGCTGTCGCTGCTGGAATCAGCAGGACACTAGAGCAACAATCTGCTGGAGGAACTCAACGGGTTGAGCAGCATCTGTGGGAGGAAAGGAAATGTTGACATTTCGGGTCCAGTCCTGACGCAGAGCTTTGACCAGAAACATCGACAATTCCTTTCCTCCCACAGATGCTGCTCGACCCGCAGAGTTCCTCCAACGCATACTGTTGCTCCAGATCCCAGCATCTGCAGTCTCTTCTCTCTCCGTAGCAGGACACTACTGCCCCACTGAATCTGTACCGATTCTTTGTAGAGCAATTTCCATTCCCCTGCTCCCAGTCAGGTTAAGTTGCACTGCAGAGCTGTGCAAGGAAGCTCCAGGTTGAGGCACCACACAAAAATATTCCAGACATTGTCTTGGATGAGATGTTGAACGAAAGTCCTGCTGCCTCTCCCTGGTGCATGTGAAATATCCTAAACCATTATTCGTAGAAGAGGAGGGGAATTCTACCCAACTTCCCTGGACAGGACCCCAAAGGTCCATTCTTTGGGCCTTCATCCCTGGGCTTTCCTGTTTCTTGGCCCTTAGTGATCAATCTTCGACACATGGACAAGTAAAGGACATGCACTGACACTAATACACACTCGCGCATGTTCACGCAAGTGCGTAGGCATGGACACACACAGACGGAGACGTATGTGCGTATGTGCGCACATAAACACATCGATGATTTTGTGACCCTTTGTCCACCACTAAATTGGCAGCGATAGATGCTCAACAGATAATAAGGGTGAGCTGCAGGGAGGCGCTCGCCAGATATGAGGGTGAGCCGCAGGGAGGCGCTCCCCAGGTATGGGGTGAGCCGCAGGGAGGTGCTAACCAGATATGAGGGTGAGCCGCAGGGAGGCGCTCCCCAGGTATGGGGTGAGCCGCAGGGAGGTGCTAACCAGGTATGAGGGTGAGCCGCAGGGAGAGGCTCCCCAGGTATGAGGATGAGCCGCAGGGAGGCACATCCCAGGTATCAGGGTGCGCCGCAGGGAGAGGCTCCCCAGGTATCGGTGCGCCGCAGGCGGGCGCTCGCCAGGTATCAGGGTGAGCCGCAGGAAGGCGCTCGCCAGGTATGAGGGTGAGCCGCAGGGAGACACTCACCAGGTATGAGGGTGAGCCGCAGGGAGGCGCTCGCCAGGTATGAGGGTGAGCCGCAGGGAGGCACTCGCCAGGTATGAGGGTGAGCCGCAGGGAGGCGCTCGCCAGGTATGAGGGTGAGCCGCACGGAGGCGCTCGCCAGGTATGAGGGTGAGCCGCAGGGAGGCGCTCGCCAGGTATGAGGGTGAGCCGCAGGGAGAGGCTCGCCAGGTATCAATGTGAGCCGCAGGGAGGCGCTCGCCAGGTATCAGGTTGCATGGCAGGGAGGCGCTCGCCAGATATGAGGGTGAGCCGCAGGGAGGCGCTCGCCAGGTATCAGGGTGAGCCGCAGGGAGGCGCTCGCCAGGTATCAGGGTGAGCCGCAGGGAGGCGCTCGCCAGGTATCAGGGTGAGCCGCAGGGAGGCGCTCGCCAGGTATCAGGGTGTGCCGCAGGGAGGCGCTCGCCAGGTATGAGGGTGAGCCGCAGGGAGGCGCTCGCCAGGTATGTGAGCCGCAGGGAGGGGCTCGCCAGGTATGAGGGTGAGCCGCAGGGAGGCGCTCTCTTGGTATGAGGGTGAGCCGCAGGAAGAGGCGCTCGCCAGTGTGATGGTGAGCCGCAGGGAGGCGCTCGCCAGGTATCATGGTGCGCCGCAGGGAGGTGCTCCCCAGATATCAGGGTGAGCCGCAGCAAGGCGTTCCCCAGGTATGAGGCTGAGCCACAGGGAGGCGCTCCCCAAGTATCATAGTGCTGCACATGGGAGGCTCCCCAGGTATCAGGGTGCACCGCAGGGAGGCGCTCGCCAGGTATCAGGGTGAGCCGCAGGGTGGCGCTCCCCAGGTATCTGGGTGCGCCGCAGGGATGCGCTCCCCAGGTATCGGGGTGAGCCGCAGGGAGGCGCTCCCCAGACATCAGAGTGAGCCGCAGGGAGGCGCTCGCCGGGTATCTGGGTGAGCCGCAGGGAGGTGCTCGCCGGGTATCTGGGTGAGCCGCAGGGAGGCGCTCGCCGGGTATCTGGGTGAGCCGCAGGGAGGCGCTCGCCGGGTATCTGGGTGAGCCGCAGGGAGGCGCTCGCCGGACATCAGGGTGAGCCGCAGGGAGGCGCTCGCCGGACATCAGGGTGAGCCGCAGGGAGGCGCTCGCCGGACATCAGGGTGAGCCGCAGGGAGGCGCTCGCCGGACATCAGGGTGAGCCGCAGGGAGGCGCTCGCCAGGTATCACGGTGCGCCGCAGGGAGGTGCTCCCCAGATATCAGGGTGAGCCGCAGCAAGGCGTTCCCCAGGTATGAGGCTGAGCCACAGGGAGGCGCTCCCCAAGTATCATAGTGCTCCACATGGGAGGCTCCCCAGGTATCAGGGTGCGCCGCAGGGAGGCGCTCGCCAGGTATCAGGGTGAGCCGCAGGGTGGCGCTCCCCAGGTATCTGGGTGCACCGCAGGGATGCGCTCCCCAGGTATCGGGGTGAGCCGCAGGGAGGCGCTCCCTGGGTATCTGGGTGAGCCGCAGGGAGGCGCTACCCGGGTATCTGGGTGAGCCGCAGGGAGGCGCTCCCCGGGTATCAGGGTGAGCTGCAGCAACTTTCAGCCACAGCCTCTGCTGCTTCCATTTCACAGCCTCCTTAACTCTTGTCTTTTCACCTGCAGTTATTCCATTGCGCTTTTAGTCAGCCTCCTCCTCCTGTCCACCCATGGCCTTTCCTGCACCACCTTATTAACCCTCCTTCCCAGTGCTCAAACTTATCATTATTGCCCTTATTTCTGTGATCCCTGCATCCCTCCCCACCCCATAATCCTCGTTCCTCTGACTCTGGTCTTGAGTGCATTCCTCTTATCCTTCCCACTGATCTTGACTGCATACTGGGAATTCTTCCCTCAATCCTCTGCCTTCCTGCCTCCTCTCTACAGCCCCTTTTTCCTCACAGAAGGTTTGAGCTCATTCTTGACACCTACCTCCTGATTTATTTGATGTGCTACTCAGTTATTTTCTGTCGCCTCCATGAAGCTCTGCAACACTCTCTAAATGGAAGTTGTTTCCTGAGCTTTATATGTGTTGCCAGGGGAGTTGTCAGCTGATGAGTGAAAATAAATCTCACGCCGCCGTCCTGAGCAGACCCTATCTGCAGGGTCACAGGTCTGGAAATCACAGAGTGAGAGACTTCCAGTGCACACCGGTGATTATCCAGATTGTCAAAGAGTTTCAACAGGAACAGTATGTGAACTGAGGAATAAAGGGGTAGCACATGATGCAAGTGGCAGACGAGCCCTAACCTGAACGTGGCAGGTACAGACTGACACTGACCACAGCACAAGCTGAAGTTTGTGTTACACCCACAGTGGTGTCTGACCTCTGCTCGTGTTGCAATGTTTTTCTTCAACATGAGGTCCCCTTCTCCTTCCCCACTGTACCCCACCCCCACCTGCCTTCCAGCCAAACAGCTAAAAGCACCAAGGGAGAGTCTCCTGTTGGTTCAATGTTGTTGGTTTTCCCTCCACCCTTTCACATCTGTGTATCCGCTACAGTCGTAGTCCTGTAACACGGTTGGTTAGCAGTCTCCAGAAATACCTTTGGCTCAATTGGTTTAATTAAAGTTTAAAGCAAAAAGAAAATGTTGGAAGTACTCAGCAGGCTAGGCAGCATTGGTGGCGAGAGATTAAAGGATTTAATGTTTTAGGTCGATGATAAGACCATAAGGCATAGGGGCAGAATTAGGCCATTCAGCCCATCGAATCTGCTCCGCCATTCAATTATGGTTGATTTACTTTTCCCTCTCAACCCCATTCTCCTACCTTCTCCCTGTAACCTTTGATGCCCTTACTAATCAAGAACCTATCAACCTCCACTTTGAATATACCCAGTGGCCTCCACAGCCCTCTGTGGCAATGAATTCCACAGATTCACTGCCCTCTGGCTGAAGAAATTTCTCCTCATCTCTGTTCTAAAAGGACGTCCTTCTCTCCTGAGCCTGTGCCCTCTGGTCCGAGACTCTCCCACTACTGGAAACATCCTCTCACGTCCATTCTATCCAGGCCTTTCAATATTCAGTAGGTTTCAATGAGATCCTCCCTCATCCTTCTAAACTCCAGCGAGTACAGGCCCAGAGACATCAAACACTCCTCATACGTTAACCCTTTCATTCCCGGGATCATTCTCATAAACCTCCTCTGGACCCTCTCCAATGCCAGCACATCCTTCCTTAGATACAGGGCCCAAAACTGCTCACAATACTCCAGATGTGGTCTGACCAATGCCTTATAAAGCCTCAGCATTACATCCTTGCTTTTATATTCTAGTCCTCTTGAAATGAATGCTAACATTGCATTTGCCTTCCTTACTACTGGCTCAACCTGCAAGTTAACCTTTAGGGAATCCTGCACTAGGATCCCAAGTCCCTTTGCACCTCCAATTTCTGAATTCCCGTTTAGAAAAATAGTTCACGCCTTTTCTCCTTCTACCAAAGTGCGTGACCGCACACTTCCCTACGCTGTATTCCATCTGCCACTTCTTTGCCCATTTTCCCAACCTGTCCAAGTTCTTCTGCAGACTCCCTGCTTCCTCAACACCACCTGTCCCTTTCTGAAATTTCATGGACCTGCAGCATTAACTCTGTTGTTCTCCTGTCACAGCTGCTGCTTGACCAACCGAGTCTTTCCAACATTCTATTTCATTTCAGATTTCACGCATCTGCAGTTTTCTCTTTTGGATTTAAGAATGTGCTTTTTCATCTTTAGATCCGGCGATTAAAATCCCATCCCTCCATCATAATCTGGAGTGGAAATAATGAAAACGAGGCTGCACTTGCGTCAAACTGGTTCCACATTTCACCGTCAAACATGACACTGTACTTGGACGACTATGTACAACTGTATGTCAATACTGTTAGAGAAACAGTACTTCAGGTAAGAAATACATTTAGACGGCTACTGATTTATATGCTGGACATTGCCTGGCATCTGAGAATTGTAAAAAAAAACATATTTGTAGAAACATATTTTAGTTTTTATAATATGTCTGAAGTTCTGGAAATATGAAGGACTAGTTTCATCAGTATTTGTGTGTTTTACAATTAAGGAAACATCTTACTTTCTGGGTTATAGAATCTTTAGGCATGGGTATGAGGGTGGACTTATTGCATTAGCACTGAGAGCAGAAGGTGCATTCAGTGTTCGGCAGAACAGATGCAAGAGCAACTCCTCCAAACATTTTCCATCTATCGAGAGTGAACTGCCGCAGTCTATCCTCTAGTGCCTTCTTTCCAAACATTGCCTCCTGGTCAGTGTAGACTGTTAATGTTGTATCTTCCTGATCATCTCTAGTCTCCTGGTTCCTCGATGCTCCATTTAGTTGCATGGAGCTCCACACTTCCCATTTCATTCCTTATTTCACCTATGTTTGACGCTTAATTATGGTTTTTGGAATTTGTATTTTTCAAGTCTTGAAACACATTCACAAGTTAGCAGTGATGGTCTAAGGAGCAGGAGCAGGCTGTCACTTCCCTGATTATTTCTTTTACACCTCCAGTGCATGAAGCCAGGACAGAGAGGCTAAAAGCAGTCAGGATTCACAGTAAAATAAAATAAAAACAAGCGAGTTTGGCAACTTCAGAAAAAAGTAGTTTTACAGAATTAGTTGTGAAATTTGAAGAAGTTTGGGCACAGTTCCACTTTGATTTTGCAGCATGTCTGTGATTCTGTTCAGCTTTAAAAAGGTTTTACAGTAATATGTTTCACAGCTCTTGGGTGCCTGTTTACAAATGAAATTCTGGCTGGCTTTCCTTATATTATGAATTTTGCAAGGAATAGGTTGGGTGTATTTGCAGTTTATTTAATTTAACCACATATTATTTTGATAATGTGTGTGATAAAAGTTTGCATTTTAGAATGAGAGATGTAGTCAGCTCCTTTTAATAAGTTTTCTCATCAGTTCCTTGCTGGGCATTTGAATCAAAGGTAAATAAATTCCCGAGGGTGAATGAAATCGAAGAGTAGGGTGAACTGATTGTAGGGAGGGAGTTTGTGTGAGAACTAAACACCAGCATAGACCCAGTGCTCACAGAGTTATACAGCACACAAGTGTCCACACTGACCTTTTTGCCCAACTACTCTAATCCCATTTGCCCACATTAGGACCATATTGTCAGTGCCTTGCCTCTGAATCATAGTAATTGCATCTGATTCCACCATCGCCTCTGGCAGCACTTTCCAGATGCTAACTACTCTGTCAACTACTCTCCCCTTAAATCCCCTTCCAAAACTCCCTCCTCTCACCTTAAACCTGTGCCCTCTGTCTTTGATACCCCGAGCATAGGAAAAGATTCCGACTATCCACCCTATCTGTGTTTCACAACTCTTGAGTGCCTGTTTCTCATAATCCTATGTGCTTCTGTCAGGTCACCCCCTCAGCTTCCTTCGCTCCAGGGAAAACAAGCCCAATCTCTCCCCATAATTGAAGCCCTCCAGTCCAGGCAACATCCTGGTGAATCTCCCCTGCACCCTCTCCAGCATAATCACGTGCTTCCTACAGTGTGGTGACCAGAACCACACACTGCAAGTACAGCCTAACCATTTGTTTAGTAAAGTTGTAACATCTCTTAACTTCAATGCCCAACCTATGAAGGCAAACATGCCATGCACCTTCTTTACAGCCTACCTACCTGTGTGGCCACTGTCAGGGAACTATGGACTTGGACCTCTGTTCATCAGTGTTCTTAGTGCCTCACCATTCCCTAGTGTCCTACCCTTATCTAATTTCTCAAAACGCATCACCTTACACTCGTCGGGGTTAAATTCCACCTGTTGACGCTCTGCCCAGCTTTCCGTCTGATCTATATCCTGCTGTGGCCTGAGGCAACCTTCCTCACTAACCACAACACCACCAATGTTCGTGTCATCCCCAAACTTAGTGATCATACCTTCCTACATTCACGTCCAAGTCGTTAATATATATCACAAACAACACGGTCCCAGCACCGATCCCTGCGGCACACCACTGGTCACTGATTTCCCGTCAGAGAAGCATTCTTCACCACTGCCCTCTGCTTCCTAACACCAAGCCAGTGTTGGATCCCACGAATCAGCTCGCCTCGGATCCCCTGTGCTCAGCTGTAAAATTCTGTCAGTCCTTCCAATAAGTAAAGCAAACTGCACCATTAGTGTGTAGAAGGCACAAAGACAGGTGGAGTTGTGGACAGTGTAGAGGGCTGTCAAAGGATACAGCGGGATGTAGATCAGTTACAGATATCAGCAGAGAAACAGCAGCTAGAGTTTAATCTGAGCAAGTGTGAGCTATTGCACTTTGGAAGGTCTCATGTAGGGGGAAAGTATACAGTTAATGGCAGGACTTAATAGCATTGATGTACAGAGGGATCTTGGGGTCCAAGTCCGTAGCTCTCTGAAAGTGGCAACATAAGTAGATAGGGTGGTGAAGAAGGTGTACGGCGCACTTACCTTCCTCTGTTGGCGCATTGAGTATAAGAGTAAGGAAGTCATGTTGCACTTGGAGTATTGTGTGCAATTCTGGTTGCCTCATTACAGGAAGGATGTGAAAGGGTGCATACGAGGTTCACCAGAATGCTACCTGGATTAGAGGGTATGAGCTACAAGTGCGGCATAACCATTTGTTTGGTAAAGTTGTAACATCTCTTAACTTCAACGCCCCAACCTATGAAGGCAAACTTGGATTGTTTTCTCTGGAGTGTCAGAGGCTGAGAGGAAAACTGATAGAAGTTTATAAAATTATAAAATTAGAAATGTCTAGTACTAGAGGGTATAGATTTAAGGTGAGAGGGGAAAGTTTAAGGGAGATGTGTGGGGCAGACTTTTTTTTACACAGAGAGTGGTGGGTGCCTGGAACGGGCTGCCAGGGTTGGTGGTGGAGACAGATCTGATAGTGGTGTTTAAGGGGCTTTTAGACAGATACATGAATGTGCAGGGAGTGGAGGGATGTGGATCATGTGCAGGCAGAAGAGATTTAGTTTAATTTGGCATCTTGTTCAGCACAGATGTTGTGGGCCGAAGGGCCTGTTCCTGTGCTGTACTGTTTGATGTTCTGGTATTTTAAATGACTTCCGTGACTTTGGTAGCAGCATTGGGAAGCAGTGACTCATTCTAAATAAAAAAAATACCCGTGTAATAATGTGTTAATATCTCACACATTAGTTTGATAGATGGCAAACATCATATTAAACTGGAACCTGTGGTGGGGGTTGGTATCAAAGCAACGAAACCGACGTTCTTCAGGAAAGTAGTAGCACTAATCCAGTTACCTTACTGAATGCACAGAGTGCAGGCAAGCTTCATTAAACTCTGTTGAGTTTGCCATGTGTCTCCGATGCTATTCAGCTATATCAGTGTGGAGGGTTCACTGGTGCAGATTGCTTGATTTGAGCAATGTATACCTTGTGTTGTTTTCCACTCCTGATAATTAGGAAATGTTCCAAAAATAGACAGCATTTGCTATAGGCAAAACTTAAATAACAACAATGCTGTAACATCATTGGGTGCTTTGTGTCATTGGTGAGGTGACTGCATGGAATTATAAATAGATTTATGGGAAGAAATTAAACAGGAACTACGTCTCAATGTACCTATCACCTTTCTGAAAACTGAACAGGAGAAAGTATTTGCAGATTACTTCCCTGTGGCCACCTTTATCTGTAAAATGTTTGTTCTGATGGCCGATTTTAAAAAAAAGCTAGTGCTGTAAAGAGTCTTTAATTAATCCTCCACATGTTACTGGTTGCCCTCAGAGTCCATTTTCAAGTTATTATTATTGCTTTGTAGCAAAAAATGTAAAAAGCATTATTTTTGTTGTTAATTTAGTCCTATGCCATTAGTAAAAGGATTGTTTTCATGCTGGTTAATTAAGAAGTGAGTAATAACATGATCATTGTGTGTGGGTATAGTTTGGGTTGGTGTTAAACTTTTAAAAGAGTTTTTATAAATGGCAGATTATAAAGATGCACAGCCTTGTGTTGTTACAGGAGTGATGATGCTGTTTTATTGGAAGATGATGTCATCGATTCCCTCTAACCTCCATGAACGTTCTTGCACCCATGTGTCATTTCAAGTGACCCCAAGGCTCAGGCCTGCATTCTCTGTGGTGCTTGGCAACAGGACAACACCTTTCCTCCCAAGGCATCGGTAACTTCCTTGATGCTGAAAGACTGCTGACTGGTCAACTGGTGACCAGTCCCATTGGCCTGATGTGAAGAAATTCAGATAGTAGATAATTGGCCCCTCAGACTGTGACCTGTCTGGACCCAGTACATTGATCCGTTTGGTTAGTGGTGGGTTGCACTGCCCTGCTGATGAAGTTACTGAACTGGCATCCAAAGGTTGCAGACAGTAGTCTGGCAATTGGCAGCCATTTCATTGAAGGGCTGATGGAGCTACCCGCTCCCCCTCACCACTTCTTACCTTCCCGAGCCCGGTAATGAGGGCCCCACCCCATTACTTCTGCAAACGGTTCCTACTTCAACAACGTAACGTGCCTTGACCGGACACAGGGTCTCCTTAAAAGGTAAAGGGTGGTTCAGTAAGACAGGTAAACTGGTTTATTATCGTCACATGTACCGAGATACATGTGACAATACCATTCATACAGATCAATTCATTACAACAGTGCATTGAGGTAGTACAGGGGAAAACAATACAGAATGCAGAATAAAGTGTCACGGTTACAGAGAAAGTGCAGTGCAGGCAGACGATAAGGTGCAACGTCATAATGAGGTAGATTGTGAGGTCAAGAGTCCATCCTATAGAGGTCTTCTATACTGTAGCTCAGAACATCCCTGAACCTTTTCACAGCCTTCCAGAGAAACATGATCCTCTATGATAGGTTAAGTGAGCTCGGGCTTTTCTCTTTGGAGAGAAGGAGGATGAGAGGTGACTTGATAGAGGTGCACAAGATGATGAGGCATAGATCGAGTGGACAGTCAGAGACTTTTTCCCAGGGCGACAATGGCTAAAACGAGGGGACGTAATTTTAAGGTGATTGGAGGAAGGTATAAGGGGGATGTCAGGGGTAAGTTTTTTTACACAGAGTGGTGGGTGCGTGGAACGCACTGCTGGCAGAGGTTGTGGGGGCAGATACATTAGGGATGTTTAAGAGAGTCTTAGATAGCCACATGAATGATAGGGAAATGGAGGGCTATGTGGGAGGGAAGGGTTAGATAGATCTTCGAGCAGGATAAGATGTCAGCTGAAGGGTTGACATTGTGGCTGAAGGGCCTGTACTGTGCTGTAGTGTTCTATGTATGGAGGCCCTGGGTATAAGCAAGGTTCTGCTGATGTGTGATTTATACAAACATCTGCAGGAGATGTAAACAGATGTAAAAGCATGTAATGACGGTAATAGGTACCTTTGGCAGCATGTGATCTATCTGCTGCTCTGCATGTTTTAAATCTCTTATTGGGATTTTTCCAGTTGGGTTGGAGCAGGGTCAATGGGGCAAGCAAAGCTCTGGGAGCAGGAGGAAGACTTTCAGCCTCTCAGACCTATCCAGCAATAACTTGGACGTCAGCCAATCTGTATCCTCAGTCCATTTACCTACCTTTGCTCCCAGGTCCTTATGACCCTCACCTAACAAAGCCCCACAGTCACATTGTGACATTTTCATTTGACTGGGGGAAGAATCACTCAGTCTCTGCAATCTGGCTGCTTCTCCTCTCCAGCAGTGCTGTGGGGGTGAAAATATCCGACCATAAAACCAGAGAAGAATATTTAAAAGAGTTCTAGGTCCGCACACTCTGTAGAGCTTCGTGCTGTCCCCCTCAATACCTGGCTCTGATTTAAAGGCTCTGCCTCTTCTTGGGCTTCCTGTATCTGACAAAATAGTTTGTTTTCTCACTATGTCAGTTCCTTTGATCACCTTAAGTACCTTGTGTAAATCACCTCACGATGTTCTAATATCCACCGTGCTCACCACTAGATGTGTTTGCACTTCTAAGGACTTTTAATTTGGAGAATTAAAAGGGCATTTAGAGAAGCATAGGCTGATTAGGGACAGTCAGCATGGCTTTGTGAGGGGCAGGTCACGCCTCACAAGCCTGATTGAATTCTTTGAGGATATGACAAAGCACATTGATGAAGGTAGAGCAGTGGATGTGGTGTACATGGATTTTAGTAAGGCATTTGATAAGGTTCTTCATGGAAGGCTCATTCAGAAAGTCAGGAGGCATGGGATCCAGGGAAACTTGGCTGTGTGGATTCAGAATTGGCTCACCATTGAAGACAGAGGGTTGTGGTAGATGGAGCGCATTCTGCCTGGAGGGCGGTGACCAGCGGTGTTCCGCAGGAATCTGTTCTGGAACCCCTGCTCTTTGTGATTTTTATAAATGACTTGGATGAGGATGTGGAAGGGTGGGTTAGTAAGTTTGCAGATGATACAAAGGTTGGTGGTGTTGTGGATAGTGTGGAAGGTTGCTCTAGATTACAACAGGACATTGATAGGATGCAGAGCCTGGCTGAGAAGTGGCAGATGGAGTTCAACCCAGAAAAGTGTGAAGTGATACACTTTGGAAGATCGAATTTGAAGGCAGAATACAAGGTTAATGGCAGGACTCTTAGCAGTGTGGAGGAACAGAGGGATCTTGGGGTCCACATCCACAGATCACTCAAGGTTGCTGCGCAGGTCGATGGGGTTGTTAAGAAAGAAGGTATGTGGGGTGCTGGTCTTCATTAGTCGGGGTACTGAGTTCAAGGGCCGTGAGGTAATGTTGCAGCTCTATAAAACTCTGGTTAGACCACACTTGGAGCATTATGTTCAGTTCTGGTCGCCTCATTATAGGAAAGATGTGGAAGATTTAGAGAAGTGCAGAGGAGATTTACCAGGATGCTGCCTGGATTGGAGAGCATGTCTTATGAGGATAGGTTGAGTGAGCTAGGGCTTTTCTCTTTGGAGAGAAGAAGGATTAGAGGTGACTTGATAGAGGTGTACAAGATGATAAGAGGCATAGATCGAGTAGACATTCAGAGACTTTTTCCCAGGGCGACAATGGCTAACACGAGGATGCATAATTTTAATGTGATTGGAGGAAGGTATAGGGGGATGTCAGGGGTAAGTTTTTTTTACACAGAGAGTGATGGGTGTTTAGAACGCACTGCCGGCAGAGGTTGTGGGGGCAGATACATTAGGGACATGTAAGAGACTCTTAGATAGACACATGATTGACAGAGAAATGGGGGGCTCTGTGGGAGGGAAGGGTTAGATAGGTCTTAGAGCAGGATAAAATGTCGGCACAACATTGTGGGCCAAAGGGCCTGTTCTGTGCTGTATGTTCAACTTCACGTCAAGGCTTGATTCTTGAAGAATAAAGAAATGATTTGCTATTGGAAGTCAAAATAAGCCATTATTTTGAAATTGAAAAGAAAAATACAATGGATATGAAAATATAGCAGAAAACACTGGAAAATCTCAACAGGTCAGGAAGCATTTGTCTGAGAATTTCAGATAAAAGGTCACTGACTTGAAGCATTAACTTTGTTTTTGTCTGCACTGATGTCCACGACCTCCGAATATCACCAGCATTTCCTGTTTGCCTTTCAGTACTTTTATGATTAATACACTCTTGCTTAGTGTAATTGTTTGACTAACATTTGAAATCTGTTCTCAGGAGGATAGAAACCGCCCGTATATCACCTCGAGTCCCACCAATGGGAAGGAATCCATTCAGGAGCATTGGGTTGCCAAGAACCCATATGACGACCACTATGGTGATGTTCACTATTATAATTACTACAAAGACTGCTGGGACTGGACACATTTTCCAAAGCCAAGATTTGCATCTGAATATGGCTTCCAGTCTTGGCCCTCGTTCTCTACACTGGAGAGGGTTTGTACCATTACCTTGTCTGTAATGATAGCAGCTGGTAAATAGATCAGCTGCTCCAGTTGTCTAACAAAGTCATCTCATTAATTCAGTTCGTAGTGTGTTATTGTCATGCATGTGATATCTGATCTGATCGTGCATCTCCTGCTTGTTGTTTAAAGCATTCTTTAAGTCCCCAGGATGTTGAATATTGAAAATTTTCTGGATGGCTGCTGATCTGAACATTTCAAGGACTTAATCACTTGACAGGTTTCTCTGATAAAACCTTTTCTTTACAAATCTAAAATGACCTTTGAAGGTGAATGCCAGCAATTCAGTGTGAGATTTGTCCTGTTCCATACAGAAATAGTTCTTGAAGTTATCAGTTATCAGTTTTTCTGTGCGGAAGCAAGGAAATGTGTTGCAATGTAATGAGAATCTTGTGAAACAGCTGGGTGATTCATTCATTTACCTTCACACACACACAGCAATTTGTAATCAGGGTGATAGGGTCGTGCAACACAGGAACAGGCCCAGAGGATCATGTTCCGTCCTTGTTCACCTCTAATGTTTTGGCTGTTCTGACTCTCCTAAGATATGAAAATTAAAAATCTGCAGAGACTGGAAATCTGAAATAAAAACAGAAGATGCCGAAAACACTCAGCAGGTCAGGCAGCGAATATAGAAAGTGAAACATTTCAGGTCAAAGACCCTTAATCAGAATCTATAGTTGATGCTTCATTATGTAAGTGTTGCTCATGGCCAGATGTAGCAGCACATAGAACAATCTTTTGCTCAGTTTAGTAATTATTGGAATCATGGAAGTGGACGCTCACATTCACACAGTGAGCTGTTGTTCTGCTAAACGTTTCTCCACCTCTTCTGTTGACAGCAGCGTCACGACTGCTCCTGATGTCAGTCTGTGTACAAACACTCACACACTTAAATACCCAGGCACTAATGCTCACACATATATGTGCATTTACAAGTTTAGATCATCACACATGCTTGTGCTAACATATTTGCTTACACACACACACACACACACTCTTGAAATGCTTGCACATACACATGCTCAAAATCTTTAACATGCACACTTGCACAAACATATTCACCAGAATTGATGGGTGGTAATTAAATAAATTGTCTGATAAGATTGTTGCATTAGTTGTACCACTAACCCTGGCTAAGGTCAGCTAAATCAGGGCAGATTGAGGTCTGCAGCTGTGAATTTCCCACTCTGGTTCACAGTTTTGTTTGTCAGTTGGATCTCCCTGGGTGGTTTAACCTTCAAGTGAGTAACTGAAAAGCCAGCCCAGTTCTGATCTGTACTGCTCCCAATGAGCTGCTTGTAAACATAACTAATTTGAAAACTGCTATAAATCTTCCCTTTTATTTGAAAGAGTTTTCATATCTAAAGGAAAAAATGGCTTTGCTACAGATCATAATCCAAGATCTCCACTCTGTCTTCACTTTTAAGGAGGAGTTTGGGTGCATGGTGCATCAGAGAGGAAAGTCAAATGCTTCTGAAATATATTTTCTTGCTGACTAGGTTTCTTCTGCTGAAGACTGGAATTTCAATAGTTCCTTCGTTAATCACCGACAGCATCTAACTGCTGGCAACGAGGTACTGCTGAACCAAATCCAGCTTCACTTTAAACTTCCTCAGGCAAAGGATCCCCTGCAAAACTTCAGAAATACACTTTACCTTTCTCAGGTTAGACTAATGACTCTGGTGTATCAGAATAATTTAATGTTCGGAAACTCGTAAATACCAAAATTTTTTCTGTTATCAGGATTGCAGGTACATAATTGTAAATACATAATCCTGAGACTGGATTAGAAACATAAGGCAAAGTGAAGAAGCAAAAGTAGTTGGCTTATTGATGTTTAGCAGTGCACGAGGAGCTCAGTCACACAGTGAAAGGATTCTAAGGGATAGGACCTATGAACACCTAGAGAATCATGGACTGATTAGGGACAGCCAGCATGGCTTTGTGAAGGGAAGATCTTGCCTCACAAACCTGATAGGGTTCTTTGAGGAGGTGACCAGGAAGATTGATGAGGGCAGTGCGGTGGATGTGGTTTACATGGATTTTAGTAAGGCGTTTGATAAGTTTCCTCATGGTAGGCTTCTTCAGAAGGTCAGAGGCCAAGGGATCCAAGGAAGCTTGGCTGTGTGGATTAGGAATTGGCTTGCCTGTAGAAAGCAGAGGGTTGTGGTGGAAGGAGTGCCCTCGGATTGGAGGGCAGTGACTAGTGGTGTCCCGCAGGGATCGGTTCTGGGACCTCTACTTTTTGTGATATTTATAGATGACTTAGATGAGGGGGTAGAAGGCTGGGTTACTAAGTTTGCGGACAACACTAAGATAGGCGGTGTTGTGGATAGTGTGGAGGGCTGTCGGAGCTTACAGAGGGATATTGATAGGATGCAGAGCTGGGCTGACAAGTGGCAGATGGAGTTCAATCCGGAGAAGTGTGAGGTGGTACACTTTGGAAGGACAAACTCCAGGGCAGAGTACTGGGTAAATGGCAAGGTACTTGGCAGTGTGGAGGAGCAGAGGGATCTGGGGGTTCATATTCACAGTTCATTGAAAGTTGCCTCACAGGTGGAAAGAGCAGTTAAGAAGGCCAATGGGATGTTGGCTTTCATAAGTTGCGGGATTGAGTTTAAGAGCCGCGAGGTGATGATGCAGCTTTACAAAACTCTAGTTAGGCCACACTTAGAGTACTGTGTCCAGTTCTGGTCGCCTCATTATAGGAAGGATGTGGAGGCATTGGAGAGGGTGCAGAGGAGATTTACCAGGATGCTGCCTGGATTGGAGAGTATTGAATATGAGGAGAGGCTTAAGGTGCTAGGGCTTTATTCACTGGAAAGGAGGAGGATGAGAGGAGACATGATAGAGGTATATAAAATATTGAGAGGAATAGATAGAGTAGACAATCAACGCCTCCTTCCCAGGGCACCAATGCTCAAGACGAGAGGGCATGGCTTTAAGGTTATGGGTGGGAGGTTCAGGGGAGATGTCAGGGGGAGGTTTTTCACCTAGAGAGTGGTTGGTGCATGGAATGCACTGCCTGGGGTGTTGGTGGAGGCAGATAGATTGAACAGGTTCAAGAGTTTGTTGGATAGGCATATGGAGGAGTGTGGGATGGGGGGATATGCGGGAGGAGGGGGTTAGGTAGCGTGAGGGTGGTTTGATGGATGGCACAACATGGTGGGCCGAAGGGCCTGTTTTGTGCTGTATGGTTCTATGGAAAGTTAGGTCATGACATTCATCGGTTTGAGGAGCTAATCATATATTAAGAAAGAAAATGGTAAAAGTGAGAATACCAGGAGTTACTGGTGTTTTTCTCTGTAGCTTTGTAAGGATTAGAATGGTCATTGCAATTTCTTTGCTACTTTGGCCTCGTAAAGTTCCAGCAGATCATGAGTCTCAGTTCCTGGATGTCACCCATTCTTGGTAGACCTTGATGCATAATACCAGGCCATAAGAGGAGTGATCAGCAGAACCTTGGAAATCTGATACGTTCCTTGCACAGCTGCTAGTGCATGCTGATTAGCAAGTTATGAAGTGGGACTGCCCACGGTATAACGGAGCACACCAGCCAGATCATCATGTTCTGTAGGAATGTAAATTGTTTCCCTGTGCTGGATGAACAGAACCAAATGGTCTGAAGAAACTTAAATTTTGGTGGGTGTTGACTTTCTGTGGATTTCAATGGAAGCGATGTCACCGCTTTAAAACTTGCACTTTTATTTTGATCTTTTGAAAACTTTGATAAGTTTGGAGTGAGGGGGAAGTTTAGGGTAAAGATTAAGATTATTTGAACTAGTGACTAATTCTCTTTTGGTTTGACAACATTGATGTGATGTTTGCAGATCCTAAACGTGTCCTCCTTTGCAAACAGGTGATGCAAGCACAGTGTATAAAAGTGCAGACTGAATTCTATCGGCGGAGTCAGAGTGAAGTCATTGATGGGAAAGGTTTGACAATGGGTGCATTGTACTGGCAGCTCAATGACATCTGGCAAGCCCCCTCCTGGTCTTCCATTGGTACGAACCTTCCAATTATATGTGTAATCTTTGGGCCTTTGTAGCCACTGCTTGAGCTGTAACAGGTTAAAGCCCTGCTTGGGCTGTCAGCTGTTCTCTTACAAAGAAATAAGATGAATCTGTTGAAATGTCAACTTGGTACAGGTGGTCCGAAATATTAAACTGGGTGGATGTCCCAAGGTTGAATCAGTGAGTCCCACTTTGCCAGCACATTTCATCACCTCACACATCCAAATGTGTGTACAGACAGTGAATTACGTTTTAGAGTTATATTGGCAGCAGCCAATTGCACAGTAATGTGATAATGACCAGATATTCCATCTCAGTGGTGTTGCCTCGAGGTAGAGTATTGATGTTACAACAGGGAGGTCTCCCAGTAGTGAAATGTACAAGATCTTTATTTTCCATCTGTGATTAACAGGTCTCAGTATAACATTATATCAAAAATGCTGTGCCGTGCACTCTCAGTACTGTGTGTAGTGCCAGTGTAGATTTTTAAGGAAAACTCCCAAGTCTCTGGAGTGGGACTTTGAACCTTTTGACTCACCTGTGTTCCTGGACTGTTGGGAGTGCCCATCTGAGAATCACAGGCCTTTTGATTTTCATTTGTACATGTGCTGCTGTTTGTGAGATTCCTTCATTTCAGCACACACTCAGGTCCTTGAGCTACAGTCTAAACGTTCCTAAACAGAAACTACTGAAGCTACACATATATGTTGATAGGAACTTTTTGTAGATTAATGGGAACTGCATCTGTGATATAGTTTATTGATTTAAGCGATAATGTGAGGCCCAGTCCAAAAGATAACTTTGCACCACCTCAATTTGAGACTATTGAAATATAAATGCAATCTTAAAACAAAAGTAAGTTTGAGAAGTGATTTCTTTTTCAGTTTCAGATTTTGGAATTTAATTCTTGTAAACTAATTACAGCTTCCTGATAAGAGGAAATAATCCCACGGAATGAAGTAGGTATCTTTACTCTCTGAATATTTGAAAATAGTTCCTGGCTTTGGAATGTTGCAGTGCCAGTTGTAAAAGGACCTGTTTGCACTGCCTTCATCTTAGCTCAGCACATTAGTATATGCCGCTATAGGAACGCACACACCCTGGTGTCTGAGAGCAGTGAGGTACTGAGGATTTCCTCTCCTTCTCAGCCTGGAAAATTCCTAGCCTCGAGGTGACCTTTGTGATATAGGATAAATATAACGAATCAGTGAGCAGATGCAGACAGGAGTGTCGGGTGTAATGTGGCTCGACCCTGAGCAAGCATTCCTGTATTCTTCCCTGAAGTAATGTACAGAGGATCTGGGGGTCCAAGTCTACATCTCCCTGAAAGTGGCAACACAAGTGGCAACACGCTTGCCTTTGTCGCTAGGGGCACAGATCGTAAGAGCCAGGAAGTCATGTTGCAGCTGTATAAAACATTGAACACTACAATACAGTACAGGCCCGTCAGCCCACAGTGTTGTGCTGACATTTTATCCTGCTCTAATATCTATCTAACCCTTCCCTCCCACATAGCTCTCCATTTCTCTATCATTCATTTGGCTATCTAAGAGTCTCTTAAATATCCCTAATGTATCTGCCCCCACAACCTCTGCCAGCAGTGCGTTCCACGCACCCACCACTCTCTGTGTAAAAAACTTACCCCTGACATCCCCCCTATACCTTCCTCCAATCACCTTAAAATTATGCTCCCTTATGTTAGCCATTTTCGCCCTGGGAAAAAACTTTGGTAGGCCACACGGAATATTGTGTCCATTTCTGGTCACCACACTATAGGAATGATGTGGAGGCTTTGGAGAGGGTGCAGAAGAGGTTCACCAGGATGCTGCCTGGATTAGAGGGTATGAGCTATAAGGAGAGGTTGGACAAACTTGGATTGTTGTTCCTTGCCCAACCATTCATTGGCATTGTACTTGCCCAGCTTGTGTGGGGGATTTTAATACAACTTAGAACAGAACAGCACAGGACAGGCCATTCAGCCCACAATGTTGTGCTGATCCTGATGCCGATTTATACTAAGTGTCCTCCTCCTGTGTATCATCCATATCCCTCCATTCCCTTCATATTCATGTATCTTAAGAGCCTCTTAACTCCACCAAACTGCCTGCTTTCATGACTACCCCTCGTAACCCATTCCAGGCACCGACCAATCTCTGCATAAAAAAAAACTTGCCCCTCATGTCATCTTTAAATTCCTCCCCCCCCCCCACCAACCTTAAAAGCCTGTCCTCTGGTGTTTGACATTTCTACCCTGGGGACACTGTCTACCCTATCTCTGCCTCTCATAAGTTTAAAAACCTCTATCAGGCCTCTGGGGAGAACAACCCAAGTTTGTCCAACCTTTCCTTACAGCTCACACACAATACTCCAAGTGTGGTCTCACTAAATTTATCTTGGAGGGCCCCACCTCCCTAATCGCCACTGGGGTAGCGATGCTCTCTAAGGGAAATTTTTTGTTGGTTGTGGAGAGATCAGGGGAAGGAGAGTAGTTTTGAATTTAACATGCATTGCATTTGGGAGGCAGTGGTGCATGGATAGAGGCTCAGACAGCGACCTTCCCTTGAGGGGCAGGCTTATTACAGATCATTGTTATGACAGGATGAAGAGGTAAGTGTTAGCGAGTTTGTGGGAGCTTGCAATGTGCAAATAGTATTTTGCTACATTCCAACAGTGACATCACTTCAAGAGGTAGCCATTGGCTCTGAAGCACTTTGGCATGCCTGGGGTTAATAAAGAAATGTGGCCTTGTTTTAATTAGCTAGCAAGCAGTTCCTTTGTTGTTTCCAGATTCACACCTCACCAGATTGGCACTGGGCTGTGCTGACAGAGAGTAATCAGAAGTCAAAGTCAAAGTCGAGTTTGTTATCGTATGCACAAGTCCACGTGTGCACAGGTACAATGAAAAACTTACTTGCAGCAGCACCAGACACATAGCATCAGATAAGCAACATTCACAAGTAAAATGTAAATTGGACTTAAATTATACACAATTTTTACAAGAAAGAACACAATTAGAACAAAAAAAACAAAGTATTTTAGTGCAAAATAATCAAAGTGGTCATAGTGTTGCTAAGCTCTAGTGATTGGGGTTGTGCTGGTTGGTTCAAGAACTGAATTGTTGAAGGGAAGTAGCTGTTCCTGAACCTGGTGGTGTGGGACTTCAGGCTTCTGTACCTCCTGCCCCATAAACCTTGTGGGTTTATCTTTGTAATAGAACATAGAACATTACAGCACAGTGCAGGCCATTCGGCCCACGATGTTGTGCTGACATTTTATCCTGCTCTAAGATCTATCTAACCCTTCCCTCCCACATAGCCCTCCATTTCTCTATCATTCATGTGTCTAAGAGTTTCTTAAATGTCCCTAATGTATCTGCCCCCACAACCTCTGCCAGCAGTGTGTTCCACGCACCCACCACTCTCTGTGTAAAAAAAAAATGACCTTTGACGTTCCCCTTGTACCTTCCTCCAACCACCTTAAAATTATGCCCCCTCATGTTAGTCATTGTCGCCCTGGGAAAAAGTCTCTGACTGTCCACTTGATCTATGCCTCTTATCATCTTGTGCACCTCTATCAACTCACCTCTCATCCTCCTTCGTCTAAAGAAAAAAGCCCCAGCTTATTCAACCTATCCTCAAAAGACATGCTCTCCAATCCAGGCAGCAACCTGGTAAATTTGCTCTGCACACCCTATAAAGCTTCCACATCCTTCCTCTAATGAGGCGACCAGAACTGAACACAATACTCCAAGTGTGGTCTAAACAGAGTTTTATAGAGCTGCAACATCACCTCGCAGCTCTTGAATTCAATACCCCAACTAATGAAGGCCAACACACCATATGCCTTCTTAACAACCCTATCAACCTGCGCAGCAACCTTGAGGGATCTATGGATTTGGACCCCAAGATCCCTCTCTTCCTCCACACTGCTAAGAGTCCTGCCATTAACCTTGTATTCTGCCTTCAAATTCGATCTTCCAAAGCGTATCACTTCACACTTTTCCACGTTGAACTCCATCTGCCACTTCTTAGTGCAGTTCTTCATCCTATCAATGTCCTGTTGTAATCTACAGCAACCTTCTACACTATCCACAACACCACCCACCTTCATGTCATCTGCAAACCTACTAACCCACCCTTCCACATCCTCATCCAAGTCATTTATAAAAATCACAAAGAGCCCAGAACAGATACCTGCAGAACACCTCTGGTCACCGACCTCCAGTCAGAATATGCTCCATCTACAACCACCCTCTGTCTTCTATGGGTGAGCCAGTTCTGAATCCACATAGCCAAGTTTCCCTGGATCCCATGCCTCCTGACTTTCTGAATGAGCCTTCCATAAGTCAAATGCCTTACTAAAATTCACGTACACCACATCCACTGCTCTACTTTCCTCAATGTGTTTTGTCACATCCTCAAAGAATTCACTCAGGCTCGTGAGGCACGCCCTGCCCCTCACAAAGCCATGCTGACTGTCCCTAATCAGCCTATGCTTCTTCAAACACCCATAAATCCTGTCTCTAAGGATCTTCTCCAGTGATTTGCCCACCACTGAAGTAAGACTCACTTGTCTGTAATTCCCAGGGTTATCCCTACTCCCTTTCTCGAACAAAGGAACAACATTTGCCACACTCCAATCATCTGGTACTACTGCTGTGGCCAGTAAGAATGCAAAGATCATCACCAAAGGCACAGCAATCTTCCCTCGCTTCCCGTAAAACCTTGGATGTATGATATTCTTTTTGCTGGAATATCCCATGATTGTCATTAATGTTGAAGCTCCAATTTTTAGGGTGCAGTCAACACTGCCAAGCCAACACTGACCCTGTCATCTTTGGTTTTATGATAAGTGAAAACCCCACAAGGCTGAGGCAAAGGAGTGACAGCTGGTGAAATGGTGTTATGGCTAGGAATTTCCGACCTGCATCTGATTTTAATGTTTTTGAGAACTTCATTCTCATCAATCACCTTAGTACTGGACAGTTCAGAAATCTACCAGAAGGCACCTTATCAGGAATGATTTTTCTCCGCAGTGTAAAAGTCTGTTCTGCTGGCAGTTTGCAGTTCACGTCATATTGGTTATCTTTCCAAATGCACATTAAAATCTAGAGTTTCCAGCTTTGACAGAATCTGATCTCCAATAAAAATGTAAACTGTTCCAAAGGAACCCAGAGTGATGCGGGACCATTCCGGGAGGTTTGTACATTGAAGCTGTTGTCATTGCAATGAGACTTCCCACCAAGGCCCTGTCAATTCTCTCAGGTGAATGTAAAAGGTGCCATCTTACTGTTTTGAATTATTCCCAGTGTTACAGCCAATATTTGTCTGAAAACAGTAGATTATCTGGTCCTTGATACGTTACTGTTTGTGAGCATTTGTTGTCAACCTGATTGCCACATTTCCAACTACACCTCGATGGGCTGTGAATGTTCCAGCAGTTCCCAGGGTTGTGGAGGGTGCTATAGAAATATAAGTGTTTCTTCCTTTCAATGCCAGTCCCTATCCTGATAAAAGTCCAGTAGGATACCACCTCTACATTGCACTGCTAATCTAGTTAGGCTTGCTGAGTGTAGGTTAATGTTTATTTTGTATGCAATGTTAAATGTTAACCCAGTTAGATATGTTGCACTTGTCTTCAACTACCTTGAGTAAAATTGTCTTTGGTTTGGCTATTCTATCTCTCAGGCAAGTTTGACCATTTTAAAGTTATAAGTTTAGCTGGTATCTCTGAATCTTTGACAATGTTCTGCAGTATCGTGTAGTCACAGTTCTTAAAGGATTGAGGGTAGTAATTGCCTTCAAAAAGTATTTAGTTGACTCTAAAATCTTTTGGAATATTCTGAAAGAGGTGTGATAGGTGCTATACAAATGCAGGGTTTTACTTTTGCAGAGGGTTTGTTATAGTTTGACGCAATGTGGATTTTAATCCTGGATGCATTGTCCAGAATTGCCTTCACAATGTGAGCAGACAGTGTTTTATACATGTATGACGTCCTACGTGATCCATGTAGAGGCAGCGTGGGATTGTCTTCACGCGGAGAAATGGCGGGAGCCAGATGTGGCCTTCTCCTTGATATCAGAGAAGACCTTGTCCATTGAGAGGCTGTGGGAAATGCTGCTCTGATTCGGCTGCCTGTCCTTTCTGCATCCGCTCCATGATGGGATTCGAACCAACGAGTCCACCATGACCCAATCCCGGGGCTCCACGGCAGCCCCAATCCCGGGGGTCCACGGCAGCCCCAATCCCAGGGGGGTCCACGGCAGCCGCAATCCCAGGGGGGTCCACGGGCAGACCCAATCCCGGAGGTCCACCACAGCCCCAATCCTGGGGGTCCACCACAGCTCCAATCCCTGGGGTCCACCGCAGTCCCAATCCCGGGGGTCCACCATGACCCAATCCCGGGGGTCCACGGCAGTCCTAATCCTGGGGGTCCACCACAGCCCCAATCCCGGGGGTCCACCATGACTCAATCCCAGGGGACCGCCGCAGTCCCAATCCCGGGGGTCCACCATGACCCAATCCTGGGGGTCCATAGTAGTCCCAATCCCAGGGGTCCACCATGACCCAATCCTGGGGGTCCATGGCAGACCCAATCCCGGGGGTCCACCATGACCCAATCCCGGGGTCCACCGCAGACCCAATCCCGGGGGTCCACCATGACCCAATCCTGGGGGTCCATGGCAGTCCCAATCCTGGGGGTCTACAGCAGTCTCAATCCTGGGGGTCCACCATGACCTAATCCTGGGGGTCCATCGTAGTCCCAATCCCAGGGGTCCACCGCAGACCCAATCCCGGGGGTCCACCGCAGACCCAATCCCGGGGGTCCACCGCAGACCCAATCCCAGGGGTCCACCATGACCCAATCCCGGGGATCCACCGCAGACCCAATCCCGAGGGTCCACCATGACCCAATCCTGGGGGTCCATGGCAGTCCCAATCCCAGGGGTCCACCATGACCCAATCCCGGGGGTCCACCACAGTCCCAATCCCAATCCCGTGGGTCCACCCCAGACCCAATCCCGGGGGTCCACCATGACCCAATCCCTGGGGTCCACCGCAGACCCAATCCCGGGGGTCCACCATGACCCAATCCTGGGGCTCCATGGCAGTCCCAATCCTGGGGGTCTACAGCAGTCTCAATCCTGGGGGTCCACCATGACCTAATCCTGGGGGTCCATCATAGTCCCAATCCCAGGGGTCCACCACAGACCTAATCCCGGGGGTCCACCGCAGACCCAATCCCGGGGGTCCACCGCAGACGCCATCTGGGGGGTCCACCATGACCCAATCCCGGGGGTCCATCGTAGTCCCAATCCCGGGGGTCCACGGCAGACCTAGTCCTGGGGGCCCCACCGTAGACCCGATCCCAGTGATCCACCGCATACCCAATCCTGGGGGTCCATGGCAGACCTAGTCGTGGGGGTCCACCGCGGACCCGATCCCAGTGATCCACCGCATACCCAATCCCGGGGGTCCATGGCAGACCTAGGCATGGGGGTCCACCGCAGACCCAAAATGAAGAGCTGGGACTGGGAGTTAGCCTCAACAACTCCAGTTTTAGACAGTGGGGACACAGTGGACTAATGGCCTTGTGCTTTGAAAATCTCCTTAATTCCATGATTCTATGTTGGCTAAAAAAGAAAGTCTTAATGATAATTTTGTTAATCTTTATTCTTGCAAGCCATGATTTGAAAATAAACCAATAGAAATTAAGGTTATAGTTAAGGTTGGAGTGGCTGGTAGAACTGTACATTCGTTTCCTTCCCCAGAGTACGGTGGTAAATGGAAGATGCTTCACTACTTCGCACAGGATTTCTTTGCTCCTGTTTTGCCAGTAGCTTTCGAAGACCGTGGGACACTGATGATCTACGGAATTTCCGATCTATTGAAAGACCTTCAACTTGTTCTTCAGGTACATCCGAGACAGTTCCATTGGAGAGGCTCTGGTTCAGGTGAAGCCTCTGCTGGCCACCACTCTGCACAGTGATACCAGCAGAGTTTCTGACTTGCTCAATCTCTGGTTTGCCGGCGGAGGATTGTTTCTCCAAGTCTGTAACCAGTGGTGTGCTGCAGGGGTCAGTGCTGGGACCTTTGTTTTTTGTCGTATATAGAAAAACTTGGATGAAAACTTGGTGGAACGCACTGCCAGCAGAAGTGGTGGGGGCAGATACATTAGGGACATCTAAGAGACTCTTAGATAGACACATGAATGATAGGGAAATGGAGAGCTCTGTGGGAGGGAAGGGTTAGATAGATCTTAGAGCTGGATAAAATGTCAGCACAACATTGTGGGCCGAAGGACCTGTACTGTGCTGTGCTGTATGTTCTAAAATGTTGGTGGTTTGATCAGTAAGTTTGTTGATGACACGAAGCTGGTGGAGTTGTAGATAACGAAGAAGGTTGCTAAGGAAATAGAGGGACATGGGTCAGCTGGAAAGTTAGGCAGTGTGGTATCAAATGGAATTTAATCCAGACAAGTGTAAGGGAATGCACTTCAGGAGGTCAAATGCTGGCAGGACGTATCGAGTAAATGGCAGGGACCTCAGGAGTGTTGATGTATGGAGACACCTTTGGTGCAAGACCATAGCTCGCTGAAGCGTTGACACAGGTGGAGAGGGTAGTTAAAAAGGCATTTGGTATGCTTGCCTTTATAGGCCAAGGCATTGAGTATAAAAGTTGGGACATCATGCTGCAGCTGTGCAGAACACTGGTTAGACCACATTGTGTACAGTTCTGGTCACCACACTACAGGAAGGAGGTGGTAGCAATGGAGGGGGTGCAGACGAGATTCAGCAGGATATTGCCTGGGACGGAGGGCTGTGGTTATAGGTAGAGATTGGACAGGCTGGGTTTGTTCTCACTGGAGCACAGGAGACTGAGGGGTGACCTTATTGAGGTTTATAAAGTGATGGGGGCATAGATAGAGTTGATGAAATGCTTTTCCCAAGGTAGAGGGGTCTAAAACAAGAGGGTGAAGGTTTAAGGTGAGAGTGGAGAAATTTGTGGAGATCTGAGGGTCAGGTTTTTCCCATGGGGTGGTGGTGGTACACAACCAACTGCCAAGGCAGGTGCAGTTAGAGCATTCAAAGGGCATTTGGACAGGTACTTGGCTAGTAAGGGCACAGAGAGAAAGGGACCTGCTGCAGGCAGACGGAATGAGCGTGCATAGGCTCCGTAACTCTCCCTTCCAATCTGTGTGAGAAGGTCTGAGAAATTCCTCTGTGGGAAACAATGGTTCAAACTGAAACTGCTTCCGTCAGCTGAGGGTGAACCTCCCAAGCTGACGGGACAGTTTATCAAATCGGACATCGACTCTGATCAACCGTGGAATCAGATATCCAGTCGGTTAGTTTAAAAGTGCTCTCCCACTCAACAACTACGTACCTGCATCTCTATAGCCCCTTCTGTGACCTGGGCATACAAACCCGCATCACAGCCAGTGAGTTCACTGGGAAATTGGTGCATGCACAGCAAGATCCCGCAAACAGCATTGATGTTTTTTAATAAGACCATAAGACATAGGAGCAGAATTAGGCCATTCAGCCCATCGAGTCTGCTCTGCCATTCGATCATAGCTGATTTATCTTTCCCTCTCAACCCCAATGAATTCCACAGATTCACCACCCTCTGGCTGAAGAAATTCCTCTTCATCTCTGTTGGAAAGGTACATCCTTCTATTCTGAGGCTGTGCCCTCTGGTCCTGGACTCTCCCACTACTGGAAACATTCTCTCCACATCCACTCTACCCAGGCCTTTCAATATTTGGCAGGTTTCAATGAGATCCCCCCTCATCATTCTAAACTCCAGTGAGTACAGGCCCAGAGCCACCAAACACTCCTCATACGTTAACCCAAAACTGCTCACAATACTCCAAATATGGTCTGACCAATGCCTGATAAACCCTCAGCATTACATCCTTGCTTTTATATTCTAGTCCTCTTGAAATGAATGCTAACATTGCATTTGCCTTCCTTACTACAGACTCAACCTGCAAGTTAACCTTTACGGAATCCTGCACTAGGATCCCAACTCCCCTTGCACCTCCAATTTCTGAATTTGCTCCCTGTTTAGAAAATAGTCTGCACCTTTATTCCTTCTACCAAAGTGCATGACCATATACTTCCCTACGCTGTATTCCATCTGCCACTTCTTTGTCCATTCTCCCAACCTGTCCAAGTCCTTCTGCAGACTCTCTGCTTCCTCAACACTACCTGCCCCTCCACCTATCTTTGTATCATCCATAAACTTGGCCACAAAGCCATCAATTCCGTCATCCAGATCATTAACATATAACTTGAAAAGTAGTGGACCCAACACCGACCCCTGCGGAACATCACTAGTCACCGGCAGCCAACCACTAAAGGCTCCCTTTATTCCCACTCTGGCAGAAGGCAATCTTCTATCTATGCTAGTACCTTTCCTGTAACACCATGGGCTCCTATCTTGTTTAGCAGCATCACGTGTGGCACCTTGTCAAAGGCCTTCTGTAACTCCAAGTAGACAACGTCCACTGACTCTCCTTTGTCTATCCTGCCTGTTACTTCCTCAAAGAATTCCAACAGATTTGTCAGGCAAGATCTCCCCTTAAGGAAACCATGCTGACTTTGGCCTATTTTATCATGTGCTTCCAAGTATCCTGAGACCTCATCCTCAATAATGGACTCCCAACAGTTTACCAACAGTTTACCAACCACTGAAGTCAGGCTAACCGGCCGATAACTTCCTGTCTTTTGCCTCCTCCCTTCTAAACAGTGGAGTGACATCTGTGATTTTCCAGTCCTCCGGAACCATTCCTGAATCTAGTGATTCTTGAAAGATCACTAGTAATGCCTCCACAATCTCTTCAGCTACCTCTTTCAGACCCTGGGGTGTAGTTCATCCGGTCCAGGTGACTTATCCACTTTCAGACCTTTCAGTTTCCCAAGCACCTTCTCCTTAGTAATAGCGACGACTCTCACTTCTGTCCCGACTCTCTCGAATTTCTGGCACGTTGCTGGTGTCTTCCACGGTGAAGACTGACGCAAAATACTTATGCAGTTCATCCACCGTTTCTTTGTTCCCCATTACTGCCTCTCCAGCGTCATTTTCCAGCAGTCCGATGTCCACTCTTGCCTCTCTTTTACTCTCTATATAACTGAAAAAACTTTTGGTATCCTCTTTTATATTATTGGCTAGCTTACCTTCATATTTCATCTTTTCTCTCCTTATTGCTTTTTTAGTTGCCTTCTGTTGGTTTTTAAAAGCTTCGTAATCCTCTAACTTCCCACTAACTTTTACAATATTGCATGCCCTCTCTGCTTTTATGCTGTCTTTGACTTCCCTTGTCAGCCACGGTTGCCTCAACCTCCCTTTAGAATGCTGCTTCTTTGGGATGAACTGATCCTGCGTCTTCTGAATTATTCCCAGAAACTCCTGCCATTGCTGCTCTACCGTCATCCCTACTAGGGTCCTCTTCCCATCAACTTTGGCCAGCTTCTCTCTCATGCCTCTGTAGTTACCGTTACTTAACTGTAACAGCGATACATCCAGTTTTAACTTCTCCTTAATCACAGATGTCTGTGTTGATGTCATTGAGTGACACACATTGTCCCCCAAACACTGGAGGTAACTGTGTTCCCTGCGCCCCCCCCTCCCCACTGGGTGATGGGGAGGACGAGGTTACCTCGGCCCCTGTGTGCTGAATTCCTGCTGTGTTGTTTCATATCCCTGTAACAGTGTGCACTGCCTCGGGACAGAATGCGCAGCGTCCCCGTCCTGTCACCGGTCACTGAGGGACTTGCATGGGGTTCTGGATAGGTTTGTCCCATTGAGGCAGGGTAAGGATGGTAGAGTGAAGGAACCGTGGTTGACAAGAGACGTAGAATATCTCGTCAAGAGGAAGAAAGAAGCTTATCTAAGGTTTAGAAAGCATGGATCAGACAGGGCTCTGGAGAGTCACAAGGTAGCCATGAGGGAGCTTAAGAATGGACTTAGGAGAGCTAGAAGGGAGCATGAGAAGTCCTTGGCGAGTAGGATCAAGGAAAACCTCAAGGCGTTCTACACATATGTGAAGAATAGGAGGATGACTAGAGTGAGGGGAGGACCGATCAGGGATAAAAGAGGAAACGTGCCTGGAGTCGGAAGAGGTAGGGCAGGTCCTTAATGAATATTTGCTTCAGTATTCACCAGAGAGAGAGACCTTGACGTTTGTGAGGATGGTGTACAACAGGCTGATACGCTAGAGCATGTCAACGTGAGGAAAGAGGATGTGCTGGAACTTTTGAGAAACATTCGGATAGATAAGTCACTGGGGCCGGACGGGATATATCCAAGGTTATTACGGGAAGCGAGGGAAGAGGTTGCTGCGTCTTTGACGATGATATTTGCCAGTAGTGCCAGATGATTGGAGGGTGGCAAATGTTGTTCCTTTGTTCAAGAAAGGGAGTAGGGATAACCCTGGGAATTACAGACCAGTGAGTCTTACTTCAGTGGTGGGCAAATTACTGGAGAAGATTGTTAGAGACAGGATTTATGAGCATTTAGAGAAGCATAGGCTGATTAAGGACAGTCAGCATGGCTTTGTGAGGGGCAGGTCGTGCATCACGAGCCTGAGTGAATTCCTTGAGGATGTGACAAAGCACATTGATGAAGGTAGAGCAGTGGATGTGGTGTACATGGATTTTAGTAAGGTGTTTGATAAGGTTCCTTATGGAAGGCTCATTCAGAAAGTCAGGAGGTATGGGATCCAGGGAAACTTGGCTGTGTGGATTCAGAATTGGCTCGTTCACAGATGACAGAGGGTGGTGGTAGATGGAGCGTATTTTGCCTGATCAGTGACCAGTGGTGTTCCGTAGGGATCTGTTCTGGGACCCCTGTTTTTTGTGATTTTTTTAAATGACTTGGATGAGGATGTGGAAGGGTGGGTTAGTAAGTTTGCTGATGATCCAAAGGTTGGCGGTGTTGTGGATAGTGTAGAAGGTTGCTGTGGGTTACAACAGGATATTGATAGAATGCAGAGCTGGGCTGAGAAGTGGCAGATGGAGTTCAACCTGGAAAAGTGTGAAGTGATACATTTCGGGAGATCGAATTTGAAGGCAGAATACAAGGTTAATGGCAGGATTCTTAGCAGTGTGGAGGAACAGAGGGATCTTGGGGTCCACATCCATAGATCACTCAAGGTTGCTGCGCAGGTCGATAAGGTTGTTAAGAAAGAGGGTATGTGGGGTGCTGGCCTTCATTAGTTGGAGTATTGAGTTCAAGAGCCGTGAGGTGATGTTGCAGCTCTATCGAACTCTGGTTAGACCACACTTGGAGTATTGCGTGCAGTTCTGGTCACCTCATTATAGGAAGGATGTGTAAGCTTTAGAGAGGGTGCAGAGGAGATTTACCAGAATGCTGCCTGGATTGGAGAGCATGTCTTATGAGGATAGGTTGAGCGAGCTAGGGCTTTTCTCTTTGGAGAAAAGAAGGATTAGAGGTGACTTGATAAAGGTGTACAAGATGATAAGAGGCATAGATCGAGTGGACAGTCAGAGACTTTTTCCCAGGACAAAAGTAGCTAACACGAGGGGACATAATTTTAAGGTGATTGGAGGAAGATACAAGGGGGATGTCAGGGGTAAGTTTTTTTACACAAGAGTGGTGGGTACATAGAACACACTGCTGGCAGAGGTTGTGGGGGCAGATACATTAGGGACATGTAAGAGACTCTTAGATAGACACATGAGTGATAGAGAAATGGAGGGCTATGTGGGAGGGAAGGGTTAGATAGATCTTAGAGCAGGATAAAGTGTCGGCACAACATTGTGGGCCGATGGGCCTGTACTGTGCTATGGTGTTCTATGTTATTCTATGTTGATCCACAGCTGTAGCAGTGTGCACTGCCTCGGGACGGAATGCGCAGCGTCCCCACACTGAGTGTGTCATTGACTCAGTCAATCACTGATTATTAGCAAAGTCTATTTGTCTTTTTGAAGGTCACCTGAAGGGTATGTACTCTGTCTCTGGTCTCACTGGGTGGTGGAGCAGGAGACTCACTGATGTAATGTTCCTAAAATGGAATACCTTGCAGGAATGATTTTGTTTAATTCTTCATGTCTTTGTTGTGCAGGTTCGGCTGTACCAGTGGAGCCTCATGGAGCCGGCGTGTGTTTTCCACACTGAATCCTTTTCACTGAAGGCAAGGAGTGCAGCCCCGGTGTACAAGGAGGTGACCAGTGATCTGCTGAAACACTGTGGTTGCAGCCGAGTTCACTGTGTGGTGATCTTCTCCCTCGAGCTGAACAGCCAGCGGCTGGGACCCGCGAATTACTACCTGCTCTCATCGCTAAAGGATGCTCAGACGCTGAGGAAGCCCCAAATTAATGTGAGTAACAACATATCTCGTCACTCACTCACACATTTATCAGTCCCACTGCTGAATGATCAGCTGTGGAGGGCATCACCTGTCTCTATGGATTAGGATGACATGATTAGCTGGCAAGGATTTAGAAGATTTATCAATATGTAATTAGGGATTTTGTAAAACCTGTGAACAAACAGTTTCTGGTTCGTCTGCATCCTGACAAGAAAATTATTCTAAACATCCCTGAGGCAGGTGGATGGGATGAGAGCTTTGTATGAGGGAGGGAAGGCAGTTACCCACAGGATAAAGTTCTCCGCATGGAGGTGTCAAAGTTGCTCCTGGTCACTGATACAGTTTGTCCCGGTTACCGATACAGAGAACTTTGTACCTGTAGCCCAAGGTCTCTGTCCCACAACACTGCCCAGGGCTCTGCTCTGTAGCTGTAGGTCCTGCCCTGGATTAACTGCATGTCATAGTTCACACGTCCAAGTTAAATTCCATCTGCCGTTCCTTGCCAACTTCCTGCATTCATGTAGCCACACCTCAGCACTAAACTATACCAGGAGAGAGTGGGGTGTACCTAGGGGCAGTGGGTGTACCCGGGGGACGGTGGGTGTACTGGGGGACAGTGGGGTATTCCCGGCGGTCGGTGGGTGTACCCGGGGTCAGTGGGTGTACCCAGGGATGGTGGGTGTACCTGGGGTCAGTGGGTGTACCTGGGGGTCAGTGGGGTGTACCCAGGGATGGTGGGTGTACCTGGGGTCAGTGGGTGTACCTGGGGTCACTGGGTGTACCCGGGGATCGGTGGGGTGTACCCAGGGATGGTGGGTGTACCTGGGGTCAGTGGGTGTACCTGGGGGTCGGTGGGGTGTACCCAGGGATGGTGGGTGTACCTGGGGTCGTTGGGTGTACCCGGAGCATTGTGCATGTACACAGGGTGATGTTTGCCGTAATTACGTGGAGAATATTACATCAGTGAACAAGTCTCACATCAGGGTTGCGTTTCCCAGGCCACTGTCAGCCAGCGAGGGGACACTTACATGATCTCTCTGCGGACCACCAGTATTGCCCCCTACGTCTGGTTGGATGTCGGGAACGTCTCGGGGCGCTTCAGTGAGAATGGCTTCCTGATGTGGGAAGAGAACAAGCTGCTGACCTTCATCCCGTGGCGTTCCACCAACATCTCCGAACTGAGCCGCTCTCTGACCATCCACACCCTCCAGGACATATACTGACCCTTCTCCTCTGAAGGCAGATTGTCCGATCAGCTGAATGAACATCCCTGTCTGTGTGAGTAATGGTCACCACCCTCAGGACACTGCGGTTAACAGGCACAAATATCAGTTGAAATTGGTGAGTACTAGAGAGTGAAGGCCATCAACACCAAGGTGGCCTGTTGAAGTTTCATTCACAAACATGGTGTATTTAAACCAAAGACAAATCAGGAAGTCAGGACTGAAATTTTCAACTCAGGATCTTTTCATAATGTTAATAATTTGGATTTGACTCCTGCCGGAATAAAAAAAATGTGCCCTTCCTGCCAAGGAAGTGGTTGAATTTCCTTTTGGCAATATTATCAGCACTGTACTTCCCCGATGTAATTTTGTGCTCACTTTTGTCCCATTGATTAAAGCCCATTACAGAAATATTACTGATCTTTTTACAAATCTGTGCTTCAGTTGGAGATTTGTTCCTGTGTGGCCCCTCTGCATGGGTGAACTAATGCGACTCCAACGTCAACAGCTCTTACACCTCATGACCTTTCAGATTAAACTAATTGTTTAAAAGGCAATATATAATTTTAAAATATTGTGGAAGAATTTGTTTTCTTATATTAACATTGTTCTGCAAATCTGATTTGATCTCAAGGATGCACTGATTAAATTTATGTATATTGAGCATTACGGTGTATCGAAATCTTGCTTATTAAAATGTACCAAATGAATTGGGATGATGAAAGACTCAAGAGGCAGCAGCGGCTGGAATCTGGAGCAACAAACCATCTGCTGGAGGAACTCAGCGGGTCGAGCAGTGTCTGTGGGGGGGAAGGAATGGTTACCTTTTGGGTCGAAACCCTGCATCAGGGCCGAGCGGAACGGGGAGGTGGCCAGTGGAAGGGGGGGGAGGGGGGGCAAGACGGGCCAGATGTGATTGGTGAAGTTGAAGGCTGGTGGGCAGATTCTCAGTCCTGACCCGAAACATTGACATTTCCTTTCCCCCCCTCAGATGCTGCTCAACCCGCTGAGGACTGCACAGAGAGGAATGTCTTGAGTAATTCTAATTGTGTCACTGTGCCGGCACTTTCTGGTAATTCTGGGACAGGAGTTGGTTTCAGAGGAATAATGATATAAATAATATTCATCTGAAGCCAAGCCCTGCATAGCGCCACTAGGTAGGCTTCGTGGGCCGGGGGAAGTACCTGCTCCCCACTACCCAATGCACAGCCTCAGCGGGTACATTCCCTCCAGTGCTGGACCACTCAAGCTGGGATCTCAGGGGAAACCTCTGCATTTAAACAGTGAAGCTGGGGAGCTCTGGACGTGCTCCGTCACATTCCCTGTACCATATCATCTCCGACCATCACACTGTTCAGTGTTGTAGTCGAATAGAACATCGAACGATGGTGACCTTTTAGTGAGGTGAACAGGCGGGGAGTGGAGGGGTACACGTCCTGTACAGGAAGGTGGGATTAGTTAGATTGACGTGGTTGGCACAGGCATTGTGGGCCGAATGGCCTGTTCCTGTGCTGGACTATGAGAGTGGTAGAATTATAAAGGCCCTTCGGCCCAACTCTTTCCTACTGACTAGGGTGCCTTCCTGAGCCAGCCCATTTGTCTGCGTTTGGCCCACGTCCCTCTGAACCTTTCCTGTCCACGTACCTGTCCAAATGTCATACAAACATTGTAACTGTACCCACCTCGGCTACCTCCTCTGGCAGCTCGCTCCACACACCCACCACCCTTCTATCTTCTAACAAGGCAGACCACCTATCAGAGGTATTAACGCCTGTTCTGACCTGACACCTACATTAATGCCAGCAGCCAGAGCCAATGCCACAGGCACGAATGCACAGGCCAAGCTGGGCCAGGCTAGGCCATGGAGGTACTTGTGCTCGAACCAAGTCAGGAAGGAACTAATGCATCCTTCGTGCCAAGGTGGAGTCTCGGTCCCCAGGGTGATGGGTCATGAATTAGACTGAGTGTGATGGGGAGGTGGCCAAGCCCACAGGGAGGTCCCAGTGGGTTTGTGCAGTTCTCTGTGCACCCGGAGCCGGAATGTTGGTTGGGGAAATGGTTTTATCAACACTGATGCTGGAAATGCACAACAGATTGGAGCTCCGTGGAAGGATGAACACCCTTTGTCACAACAGAGAAAGGGAGAAACACGTCGGTTGTAAAGTGGCGAGGGGGTGGGTAGGTCTAAAGGGCTGTCTGTGATGGGGTGAGACCAGGTCAGTGGGCTAATGGGGGCAGTTGGAGGAGGATTATGCTGCTTTGTCTGTGTTATGAGTTGCTAATAGCAGGGCTGTAGATCAGCTGAGCCAACATCACTGATGGGTGGCTGGCAGCTTGGACGAGCTGAATGACCTAATGTTGGAGAGTTTGATATCGAGTGCTGAAGGGCAGAGTCTCCCCAAGAGGAAGGCCAGGTGTTGTACTGCTTGTGTCAGGCCTTGGGATAGAGGGTTAAAGTGTCAGGTAACAGGAGCTCAGGTCACCCCGCAGACTGAACACAGGTGCTCCGTGAAGGAGTCACTAAACCTGTGCTTGGTTCCCCAGTGCACAGGAAACCAGAGCGTGAACACCAAAAGCAGTTCACTGGATCAGGAGAAGCACAAGCGAATCACTGCTTCACCCAGGGAGACATTTTGGGTTCCTGGATGGTGGGAAGGGGGGACAGTCCGGGGACTCTGTCACATTGCAGACTGACCCCTGTAACTCTGAGCTTCAACGCTCTATCCCACCAGCCTCATTCACCCCATCTTTGCTGCTGCCATGAAGTTTGGGGAACAATCCCTCCCCTTTCAGTCACCATCCGAGACTCAGTGCTGACTCTGTAACCTCTGCTCCCGTTCCCAGACACCTGCTGACAGTGTTCGATTACAGTGCAGTGGTTTACAAGGACCACTGCAACATTCACTCTGTTCCAGAGCATTTCTTATAAACCTTAATTCTGTCATTGTTCATCACAACTGAAATCTTCTCTCCCAGTAACTCCCACTGCAACAACAGCAGGACAAAATGACGTTCCTACTTCACCTGTGACCTCCCCCAATGTTTATACAGATCCTGCTGCCTTGCAGTTTATTGCTGGCGCACTTAGTTTAAAGGCTGGATTCTGGTTTGCTTTCCAACCTTCCTCCCTCCAAATTTGCTTCGAGACTCAGCTGTAGCTCAGGGGTAGTCGTGGAATCAGGCACTTTGGTGGGGTTGGAGAGGCTTTTAGATCAACGTGACTGTGAAGGGAATGGAGGGATTTAGTATAAATTGGCCTCAAGATTGGCACAACATCGTGGGCCGAATGGCCTGTCTAGCGCTGGACTGTTCTACATTCTAAATCCTGATGTTCAATATCTGGCTTACTCATTAGTCTGGAATGTGAGCCAGTCTCCAGAGTGTAGCAGGAGCCAGAGACAGGGTCCGGAACACTAGGGGTCAGGAACGTGGGTGGGTGGGTGAGTGCAGTTGGGAGTTGGGATCCGAAGTATTGGTATCGGTTTATTATTGTCACTTGTACCCAGGTCCAGTGAAAAACTTGTCTTGCACACCAATCGTACAGGTCAATTCATTACACAGTGCGGTTACATTGGGTTAGTACAGAGTGCATTGATGTAGTACAGGTAAAAACACTAACAGTACAGAGTGTCACAGCTACAGAGAAAGTGCAGGGCAATAAGCTGCAAGGTCACAGATTCCTGCTCCCTCTAAACTCACCGAGTTCACTGGAAAATTTTTTATACTCCTGTGTAACCAGGTAAAGAATGTGAAATAAAAGTGTGTTTGTTTATTAATAGGAGTAAGGTGTGTTGGGAAAATCTGCTGTTCTGGCCCCAGCAATCCCAGGCATGCTGGATTATCGGAGTTTTATTCCCAGGAGTAGTTCCCTCCAGTGGAGTGGTAACCCTATTCACCACAGCGTGGCTCTGCAGGACTAGCACTTTTCTGTCTGGGCCGAGTTCTGATCATTTCTCTCCCAGTGGACACTGCTTATTTGAGCTAAACTGCAGCCTACAAAGTTACACAGCACAGAAACAACTGGTCCATGCTGACCAGGATTCCCAGCGAAGCTAGTCCCAATTGGCCCATATCCCTCTAAACCTTTCCCATCCATGTACCTGTCCAAGTGCCTTTTAAATGTTGTTAATGTACCTGCCTCACCCACTTCCTCTGGCAGCTCATTCCATATACTGACCACTCTCTGAGTGAAGAAGTTGCCCCTCAGGTCCCTATTAAATCTCTCCTCTCTCACCTTAAACCTGTGCCCTCTAGTTCTCGATTCCCCAACCCTGGGAAAAAGACTGTGTGCATCCACCCTATGCCCCTCATAATTTTATACCCGTCTATAAAATTACCCCTCATTCTCCTACACTCCAATGAAAGCAGTCCCAACATGCTCAACCTCTCTCCATATCTCAATCCCTTGAGTCCCAGCAACATCCTTATAAATCTCCTCCTCACTCTTTCCAGCTAAATGGCATCTTTCCTATAGCAAGGTGACCAAAACTGACCACAAAATTCCAAATGCAGCCTCACCAGCGTCCTGTACAACTGCAACATAACATCCCAACTTCTATACTCAGTGCCCTGACCGATGAAGGCCAGTGTGCCAAAACCCTTCTTCACCACCCTGTCTACCTGCAACGCCACTTTCAGGGAACCATGTACCTGTACCCCTAGGTCCCTCTGTTCTCCAACACTCCCCAGGGCCCTGCTGTTCACTGTGAAAACCCTAAACTCATTTGTCTTCAACACCTCGCATTTATCTGAAATGAACTCCATTTGCCGTTCCTCGGCCCATTTATCCAACTGATCAGGATCCCTCTGATGCCAAATGTTTGCCCATTCTCCTTATAACATTAGAACTAGCAGAAATAGACAGCTTAAGTCCTTGTGTCTGCTCCGCCATTCAATAAGATCATGGTCGCCACTTTCCTGAACTGACTCCATGTCATTCGATTCCCTTAATACTCAGAATCTATAATCTCCTCTCTGAATGCACTGTCCCTGATCCGCCCCAGCCCTCGGGCGATTCACCACCCTAGGGTAAAGAAATTTCTTCGTCTCAGCCCTGAATGGTTGACCACGTACTTTGGGACTGTGGCCCTGTTCCTGGCCTCCCCAGCCAGGGGAAAGGGCATTGCCAGCTCCACCTGTCGAGGCCCTGCTGTGAAAAGTTGGTAAGTTTCAATGAGGTCACCTTTTACTCTTCTAAACTCAACAGAGCCTGGGTCCAGTTTGTTCATCTGTCATACAACAGACCTGCCAACCCAGGAGATGCTCTGATGAACCTTCACTGCATCCCCTCTGTCACATGAGCCAGAGCCCGACACCCGTGGAGTGAGATGTCCCCAACACTTGCTCTCAAACCTCCCTTGCCACAAAGGCCAGCATATCGATGGCCTTACTGCTGGTTTGCTTTCAGTGATCAATGTACGAGGACGTGAATCACTGAGAGGGGTTCTGAAGGATCTTGGACCTGAAAAGTTAACTCAGTTTCTCTCTCCACAGATGCTGCCTGACCCACTGAATGTTTCTGGCATTTTGATTTTATTCAAAGATTTTAACATTCCTTAGATTTGTAGAATTAGTGCAGATCCCCAAATGAATTTCAAAGTGAAGACTCTTGTAGTCAATGATCCATTTTTAATTGTTTATTTAAAAAAAGCTTACAATTTCAAAGTAAGTATTTCAAGCAAAAATATAAATTTCGGAATACCAGCTGCCGGGACTATTTACAGGATCGGGTTGGAATGTGTAAACGATTAATGATGAGCTACCGCTACATGAACAATCCAGTTTTTTGTAAAAATGATTTGCAGTTTGGCTCATCGAGAATCCAAACCCCTTCCTCCCGCCCACCCCCAACACACACAACGGGTTGTCTTTGCAAAAATAACCAGCTCCCGGGAAGCGGAGGGAGGAGGAGCCCAGGGGTGAAGCTTTGTTTATCAGTCCTGAGACCTGCCTACAGCGCCCTTCACAGCCTCAGAACAGCGCCAGCTCTACAGCTAACGACATTTCTGAAACAGACACTGTCGTAATACAGGAACTACTGCAGCCAAAGTGTGCACAGCCAGATCCCACAAACAGCGCTGTGATACTAACCACATTGGCAGGATACTAGGAAAGTCTCCACTGATCTCTGCAACAGTGCCCCAGGAACCTGTACATCCACCTGGCAGACTGACACCTCATCCGCTGACAGTACTGCAGGGGTATGGTCGGGCTGTGGGATGAAGATCCGAGAACGTTGGCAGCCTCAGTTCTACTTTGACCTGAACATATTTTAAAATAAAAATAATAATAAGGCTGAGTGTGCTGGGTATATTCCATTAGGTTTGAGAACTTATTTAATTAATTTGAAGCACTGAACTGTCAGATATTTAAAACAATTAGGCCTTCTGGCATTAATCAAACTGCAGCCACAGTGATGGGCTGGGTATGTCTCTCATTCCAATAGGTTCAGGTGGAGATTAGCTTCGGTCACTGGTCTAGGCTCACATTTTGAAAGAAGCTTCGTTGGTGAAAGACTCTGAAGAGAAGTGGCTGAGTTTCCTAAATGAGGTCTCTACCCCGCTGTCGCACACACTGTCACACTGCTGGGACTTGGCTTCAACCTGGACGGCTGGGTGAAAAGAACGAGAGGTTTCAATTCTTTATTTTAAAATCGTGCATAAGGTCAACACCCCCATTGTTCTGCTCTGTTTAGCAGAATGTCATTAACGCTTGCACTAAGCTTGAAGCAGAAACGGGCTTATTTCAAACAAAACCTCAGTTTTATGCATCTTTTACATTCTAAAGTGTAACAACGTTATTGCTGAATTTTTATTCCTAAACTCATTAAATCTTTTGAAATACAAGTGTTTCTACTAGTGGTGACATCAGACAGAAAGTGTCAGGCACAGCAAACTATTCACTGTCTGGATGAAAGGGAAAGGATGTGTGCACAAGATTTATACGGCCTGTGACCAAAGCCCGGTTACTGAAGATGCCTCTCCTGTCTACCTCCTGTGTAAGGCAGGAAAAATCAGTACTAACCCTGCTGCAGGGAAGTTTAGCGTCTTTTCACAAACTAAACTAAAGGCAGACGGGAATTGTATGCTTTGAAATAAATAACGGGTCTTGCATGTTCCTAAATAACGTGGAGCTGGGAAGGAGTGGTGTTCGATAATTGTACCTTTACTCCCAGGAACTGGGTTTGAATCCAATCCAGCCTGAGAGAATAAAACGTCCTCTTTCTGCTTGTTGGATTCAAGCCAAGCCTGGTGATCTCACTGATGAGAAACACTCAGAAGGATGACTGGTAGCGGTGTGAGGTGGTGGTTGCCGTTACAAGGTTGACAGAGTCTGGGTTGCAGTGAAGGAAAGGAAGGTTTACTCTGATAATACCTGACTAATGTGATAAGGAGCTATGAATCAGCTGTGGAGTTTTCACAGTTCCTCCCCTGTACAAACAGGTTATTGTTGAACTGTGGCAGGGGAGGAGTGACTGGGGTCAGGTGGAGAACAGGAAGAAGTCAAAGGGATTACGGCTCAACAAGAGAATTTTTGGAGAAGCAGAAGTGTGTTGTAGGGAAATATTTCAGCACAGGGAAGACTCAATAAAGTTCTGTGCTAATTTACCAAACATTCAGTGTGGGTTTGTTAGACAGTTTACACACAGTAGACAATTAACCGCCAACATCGTCAGCAAACCTACTGAGAAAGCAAAAACCTGCAGATGCTGAAGATCTGAAATAAAACAATGGGTGACGTGCTCAGGGTAGAGAGGGGCAGAGTTGGCGTTTCAGGTCAGTGACGTTTGATGTCTGGTGACACCTTAGTTCCCTCTGGACCAGGACCCTAGAGATACACAGCCGGCACTGACCTCCTCCCCAGGATCCACAAGCAGGACTATCCAGTATCCTTGTTACACACCGCTGTCTCCTGCTAACATTTGCCCTCAGTCCCTTCCGACTCCCATTGGACACCTCTGCCAGGGACACTCACCACCACCACCATCCTGCACCAGGAGGCTGTGAGAGCCCCCACTTCTTCCTCAAACACAGCCCCAACCACTTCCCCTTCCTACACACCCGTACTTGGCTGAACTCATTCATCAACTTCTTTACCCGCACTCACCTCCTCCTGATCAAAGATCAGGACTTGCAGATCCATTTCAAGCTCGCAGACTCCCACAGTGGCCTTGACGACCCTCCCCCACCCTGCTTCCTGTACGGATCCATTCCCTTCTCCCAGTGTCTCCATCTCCGTCGTATCCGTGGAGACATTCCACATCAGAGCCTGCAGGGCAGGGGGCTTCATGGTTGACAGGCCCCCAACTATGTTCCAGCTGCCTCGTCCTCGCTCCCACCACCTGCGACAGGGAGAACGTTCCCCTGCCCCTCACGTTGCACCCACCGGCCCCTGTTCCACAAACTAAATTCTGACGGTTCAGTGAATTCCAGCATCAAACACACCTTGCTCTGCTCTGCCTGCACCCCCAACCCCCCGTCCGCCCGCACCCCCCGTCCGCCCGCACCCCCCGTCCGCCCGCACCCCCGTCCCCTCGCTCCCCCCGTCCGCCCGCACCCCCCGTCCGCCCGCACCCCCCGTCCCCTCACTCCCCCCGTCCCCTCACTCCCCCCGTCCGCCTACACTCCCCCCGTCCGCCCGCACCCCCCGTCCGCCCGCACCCCCCGTCCGCCCGCACCCCCCGTCCCCTCACTCCCCCCCGTCCCCTCACTCCCCCGTCCCCTCACTCCCCCCGTCCACCCACACCCCCCGTCCCCTACCTCCCCCCGTCCCCTCACTCCCCCCGTCCGCCCGCACCCCCCGTCCCCTCACTCCCCCCGTCCGCCCGCACCCCCCGTCCCCTCACTCCCCCCGTCCGCCCACACCCCCCGTCCCCTCACTCCCCCCGTCCCCTCACTCCCCCCGTCCGCCCACACCCCCCGTCCCCTCACTCCCCCCGTCCGCCCGCACCCCCCGTCCCCTCACTCCCCCCGTCCCCTCACTCCCCCTGTCCGCCCACACCCCCCGTCCCCTCACTCCCCCCGTCCGCCCACACCCCCCGTCCCCTCACTCCCCCCGTCCCCTCACTCCCCCCGTCCGCCCACACCCCCCGTCCCCTCACTCCCCCCGTCCGCCCGCACCCCCCGTCCGCCCGCACCCCCCGTCCCCTCACTCCCCCCGTCCCCTCACTCCCCCGTCCCCTCACTCCCCCCGTCCACCCACACCCCCGTCCCCTCACTCCCCCCGTCCCCTCACTCCCCCCGTCCCCTCACTCCCCCGTCCCCTCACTCCCCCCGTCCGCCCACACCCCCCGTCCCCTCACTCCCCCCGTCCCCTCACTCCCCCCGTCCGCCCACACCCCCCCGTCCCCTCACTCCCCCCGTCCGCCCGCACCCCCCGTCCCCTCACTCCCCCCGTCCCCTCACTCCCCCTGTCCGCCCACACCCCCCCGTCCCCTCACTCCCCCCGTCCGCCCACACCCCCCGTCCCCTCACTCCCCCCCGTCCCCTCACTCCCCCCGTCCGCCCCACACCCCCCGTCCCCTCACTCCCCCCGTCCGCCCGCACCCCCCGTCCGCCCGCACCCCCCGTCCCCTCACTCCCCCCGTCCCCTCACTCCCCCGTCCCCTCACTCCCCCCGTCCACCCACACCCCCGTCCCCTCACTCCCCCCGTCCCCTCACTCCCCCCGTCCCCTCACTCCCCCGTCCCCTCACTCCCCCCGTCCACCCACACCCCCGTCCCCTCACTCCCCCCGTCCCCACACTCCCCCCGTCCGCCCACACCCCCCGTCCCCTCACTCCCCCCGTCCGCCCGCACCCCCCGTCCCCTCACTCCCCCCGTCCCCTCACTCCCCCTGTCCGCCCACACCCCCCGTCCCCTCACTCCCCCCGTCCGCCCACACCCCCCGTCCCCTCACTCCCCCCGTCCGCCCGCACCCCCCGTCCCCTCACTCCCCCCGTCCCCTCGCTCCCCCCGTCCGCCCGCACCCCCCGTCCCCTCACTCCCCCCGTCCGCCCACACCCCCCGTCCCCTCACTCCCCCCGTCCGCCCACACCCCCCGTCCCCTCACTCCCCCCGTCCCCTCACTCCCCCCGTCCGCCCACACCCCCCGTCCCCTCACTCCCCCCGTCCGCCCACACCCCCCGTCCCCTCACTCCCCCCGTCCGCCCACACCCCCCGTCCCCTCACTCCCCCCGTCCGCCTACACTCGCACTCCCTGGTTCTTCTGTCCACCTGCACTCCCGCTCCCACTCCTTTCCCAAGGAATTCCAGAGCTGCCACATCTGTCCTTTCACCTCTTCCCTTCCACCTGCCACCCAAACACTCCTGCCAGGTGAAGCAATGACTCGCTGCATCTCCTGTCTCCTATACTTCACTCAGGAACGGCCATACCGGGGACAGAACGACCCAGCTTCCAGGCACCTTCCACATCGTCCCAACCAAGCTCAACATAAGGTCCAGGAACTGCACCGTCTGGGAACATCGCTGCCCTCAGGGTTCCACTGAATGCAACGGTTTCAGATGACCTGCCTCTGCAGTTCATATTGGAACTGGCCAGATGCTGCCTGACCTGCTGGGTATTTCCAACATTTTATTTCAGATTTGCAGCAACTGCAGTGTTGTATCTGACAGGGAACTGTTGGTTAACTTCCAGCCCACATTCCCATCCCCTCCCGTTTAACCCCCCCCTCAGCCAGCACACCACCACTCTGTTACTATCAGACATTCTCCCTGTTCTCTCCAACTTAAAACATCTTCAGTTCTAACTTGACCAGTTCTGATAAAACAACACACAAAGTGTTGGAGGAACTCAGTGGGTCAGGCAGCGTCTGTGGTGGGACATGGATTGTCGACGTTCCAAGTTGAGACCCTGCATCTGGACTGGTCTCTTAAATTCTGATGAACGTTAAATGTGTCTCTCCCCACAGACGCTGCCTGACCTGCTGAGTGTTTCCAGCATTTTCTGGTTTTAGTTCAGATTTCCAGCATCTGAATTTTCAAACCAAGTTAAAGGCTAGTCTTAAAATACATCAGTGTGGGTGACGTGTGTAACAAGGATGGTCAAGCTGCAGAAGAGGACTTGGAGATGCAGGCCTGGTCACAGAGCTGGGTGTAGAGGAGGAACGGGAGGTGGTTTACCAAGCGAGGTCAGTGCTTGGGGCCCGGGCAGCTAAAGACAGTCACAGGGGACACAGGACATTGGGGATGATAAACTGAAGATGAAGGGCAGAGGCAGTTGATGGGTTGGACTGGGTCACGGAGCTGGGGTGGGGAGGGATTTCTGATCCTCCTTCCATTGCTGCGATTAACTTTGGAATGTACGGGCAATATTCATTAGTCTCAACACAAACTGACTGTAATTTATCAGCAACGTTGGTGCATCTGACCCTCAGAGCTGTGTTTCACCGCACAGAGGGTAACTTCGAAGTGTGAAGAAACTTCTAAAGCACAAAGGGGGTTGATGAGGAAGGTCTGAGCTGGGCTTCAGCAGTGGGGTGGTGGGTGGTGGGTGGGGGGGGGGGTGCATTCAGAAGCCTCTGTCACACAGGTGGAGGTGTTTGCTTACCGTTCTGCTCAGCAGGGGATGATGAATTCAACTCTTCATTTACTTGTGTAGTTGCTGAGTTGGCCATTGCTTTAGCAAGTACGGCCACTGCTTCACTGTAGCCCATGGCCTTCAGGGATTCCAGAATCTCCAGCAGCGTCCCACCAGACACCTGCATTCACACAGCACGAGAAGGGTAAGCACTGTTTACAAAGCAGTAATCTCAACAACTGAAGGGAGAACTGACAACTGGGAATCTTCTCACTCAGCTTCCATGAGAAGGTTCCGTGAACAGTGTGTGTGTGTCAGGACAGTGTCTCAGCTGACTGCTCAGCAAGGTTGGGGTGTGGGACCACAGCCTGACCGAGGCACACTAACTGTCTGTGAACCGCTCCGAGGAATTCGGCAGGAGGGCCGGACAGGACCCTTCCCTGGGGTGGGCTGTCCCAACAACTGTGGCACCTAAACCCAGGGCCAGGCAGTTCAAGGGTGATTTCTGCCAGGGTGGTGGATCGGGGGTCCTGTCCCCGAGTAGCACTCGAGGCCAATGAATGAGCATTTCACTCTGAGATATCGGAACGTGGGTGAGACAAAAGTTAGGGCCCGGGGACCGAAGATGGTACAAATTAGCAGTGGACAGCAGAACCACTCAAGGGGCTGAATGGCCTCATGTTCCCTTTGGTTAAAATGGTGTCAGTGCCGAACACACTTGGCAGCTCCATCCCTTGCACCAGAGGTGTCCTGGCTCACACACAATGTCGACCTGGCGACAGCAAGTTAGAAGCGAGGAATGGGTTAATATTTTGAGCGGGTCAGGTTTACTTTGAGCAGTTGGATAAAACAACCTGGTCCCAACGGTACCCAGCGCAACCTCACCGTCAATCACATGGTGACCGCCCCGTGCTTCGCAACTGCGGATAGTGGTGGGTGCGGAGAGTGGATTCAGCTCACCTCATAGTTATCCAGCAAGGACTTGGCTGGGGAACAGCTGAGTTTAAAGGCATTAATCAGGATGCCAAGGCCCAGTTTCTGTGCCAGGGTCATCCAGTTCAGGCTGGGCTCCGTCACTTCCAGCAGTTTACACAACTCCAGCCTCGTTTCTTTGTCCAGTTGCCCTAGGTCCCCTGGTGGGCACAAACACGTCAGAAGTCAGCGTAAGGTCAGCTCCACATCACCCAGCAGAATATTCCAGAAGGTGCATTACAGATACGAATCTTTCTCGAGCTTCTATGCCTTGATGGAACACTGATGAAACACAAGATGAACTACGTCCCTACCCAAAACGTACCACATGCTACCTCCCCTCCCAACTCATCCAACACTGCCTGGTGAGCAGGGCGAATGGTGAGACTGGATCAGCTTTCGCACAAACTCCACCGTTCCAGTGTACTGATGTTCATCGTGTGGGAACGGGGAGATGGATCAGATTTCCTTCACCAGAAATGTATGAACAAGAACTGAGGGCTGAGGCATAGAAGCAAGGAGTGAATGGCTGCCTCAGGATGGGAGTTACTCGACGACTGATGGATGGGTGCTGGGGATTCAGCTCCTTCTGATCTGTCAATGATCAGTGAAGGATCCACACAGAACACTGATGATGTAAAACTTTCCTCCAAGGTCATGCAAGGGTTGAGGAGGGAGCAGGAACTGGCAGATGGACTACACGGTCAGAAAACGTGAAATTACTTCAGTGGTGGGCAAATTACTGGAGAAGATTCTTAGAGACAGGATTTCTGGGCATTTGGAGAAGCATAGGCTGATTAGGGACAGTCAGCATGGCTTTGTGAGGGGCAGGTCGTGCCTCATGAGCCTGAGCGAATTCTTTGAGGATGTGACAAAGCACATTGAGGAAGGTAGAGCAGTGGATGTGGTGTACATGGATTTTAGTAAGGTGTTTGATAGGGTTCCTCATGGAAGGTTCATTCAGAAAGTCAGGAGGCATGGGATCCAGGGACACTTGGCTGTGTGGATTCAGAATTGGCTCGCTCATAGAAGACAGAAGGTGGTGGTAGATGGAGCGTCTTCTACCTGGAGGTCGGTGACCAGTGGTGTTCCACAGGGATCTGTTCTGGGACCCCCTGCTCTTTGTGATTTTTATAAATGACTTGCATGAGGATGTGGAAGGGTGGGTTAGTAAGTTTGCTGATGACATGAAGGTTGGTGGTGTTGTGGATAGTGTAGAAGGTTGCTGTGGGTTACAACAGGATATTGATAGGATGCAGAGCTGGGCTGAGAAGTGGCAGATGGAGTTCAACCTGGAAAAGTGTGAAGTGATACACTTCAGGAGATCGAATTTGAAGGCAAAATACAAGGTTAATGGCAGGACTCTTAGCAGTTGGAGGAAGAGAGGGATCTTGGGGTCCACGTCCATAGATCCCTCAAGGTTGCCGCTCAGGTCGATAGGGTTGTTAAGGTGTATGGTGTGTTGGCCTTCATTAGTCGGGGTACTGAGTTCAAGAACTGCAAGGTAACGTTGCAGCTCTATAAAACTCTGGTTAGACCACACTTGGAGTATTGTGTTCAGTTCTGGTCAGCTCATTATAGGAAGGATGTGGAAGCTTTAGAGAGGGTGCAGAGGAGATTTACCAGGATGTTGCCTGGATTGGAGAGCACGTCTTATAAGGATAGGTTGAGCGAGCTAGGGCTTTTCTCTTTGGAGAGGAGGAGGATGAGAGGTAACTTGATAGAGGTGTACAAGATGATGAGGCATAGATCAAGTGGACAGTCAGAGACTTTTTCCCAGGGCGAAAATGGCTAACACGAGGGGGCATAATTTTAAGGTGATTGGAGGAAGGTACAAGGGGGATGTCAGAGGTAAGCTTTTTTTACACAGAGAGTGGTGGGTGCGTGGAACGCACTACCGGCAGAGGTTGTGGGGGCAGATACATTAGGGACATTTAAGAGACTCTTCTTAGATAGACACATGAATGACAGAGAAATGGAGGGCTATGTGGGAGGGAAGGGTTAGATAGATCTTAGAGCAGGATAAAATGTTGGCACAACATTGTGGGCCGAAGGGCCTGTACTGTGCTGTAGTGTTCCATGTTCTATTTACTTGGTAAGGAGAACAGAAAAACAAATTGATGTTTACAGATGTTTGGGGGTCCACATAAATAAACACACAGGAACAGGAAGCATTTATCAAGGTCAATGTTGAACTCTCGCAATGAAGACCAACAGTTAGCGAGAGACGGTCTTCAGCTTTCCTCACCTCTCCCACCATTCAGTGAGATAATGACTGATCTTTTACCTCCAAGGTCTTCCTGAACTGGTTCCACATCTCTCGATTCCTTTAAGATCCAAAAGCCTTTCCATCTCTGCGTGAGGATCCTCAGTGACCAAGTTCCCACAGCCTCTGAACATTCACACCCTCTGGTTGAAGAAATTTCCTCTCAGCTGAGTGCTGAGCAGCTGACCCCTGGTTCTGAGACTGTCAGTCTTGGTTCTAGACACCCCAGCCAGGGAAATGTCAACCTGGCCACTGCTCTATCAAGCCCCTTTAGAATTTCCGTATATTTCAGTGATATCACCTTTCATTCTTCTGAACAAGTTCTGCCTCGTCTTCTTAATGTGTCCTCATAGGACCAAGTCCATCCCATGAACAAACCAGTGACCCTTTGCTGCACCGTCTCTGCTGAGGTACCCCCTTCCCCAAACCCTTCAGCATTTGCAATAAGATACTGTTACTCTAGCAGTCAACTCCTCCTGTAATAATGGCCAACACACTGGTCTGCTACCTGCTAAACCTCGTTAACTTTCACAAACTTATCGAGCACGGTGGAACTAAAGGATTACCTTGTGGGAAAGGAGCCACAGATTGTGTTTTCGGTTGGTAAGGTTTGCCGTTTAGGATGTCATACACCTGGAAAAATTGATAAATCCGTTAGCAGGACACAATTCCTGACTCCCTGCACCTGGTAAAGGAACGAGGACGAGGAGGGGGATTACTTCAATCACTGCGAGCGGCTGTGATGTGGGACCAGGCCAGTGGGAACAGATTCGGTGGGAACATTCAGAGGGGTTGGATGGATTGTGGAAAGAGAAAAGATGCAGAATTGTGGGGCGGGGGGCAAGTAGGGAAGGTGGGGTAGAGCAGGGAGGGTGACGGCAGGGGAGCGGGGTGGAGGGGAGGGGTAGAGGGTGGATGAGTGGGGGGGGAGAGGGGAGGACTGCCTCTGAGTGCTTGGGGTGACCCGCAACTGTCAGAGACTCTGCCGGAGCTCAGGTCCCTCTGCTTCCTTTAGATATAGACTGAACCATCCGATCTCTCACCTCCTCTGTGGCTGCCATGTCAAGTGGGGTGGTGCCACGGAAGATTCCTTCGTCATCGGTGTCCTCGAGCCTCTCGTCACTTCTGTTGTCCAACGGCTCATGGTTCTCGATCTGAGGATCTGCCCCTGCACGTTCCACAAGAGACAGATCACTGAGCAGCACAGAGACCCCCTCACTGAGCAACCCCTGGTCCCCGCGACCCCCTCACTGAGCAATGTCCCCAGGTCCCTCACTGAACAACCCCTGGTCCCCGCGACCCCCTCACTGAACAATCCCTGGTCCCCGCAACCCCCTCACTGAGCAATGTCCCCAGGTCCCTCACTGAACAACCCCTGGTCCCTGCGACCCCCTCACTGAACAACCCCTGGTCCCCGCAACCCCCTCACTGAGCAATGTCCCCAGGTCCCTCACTGAACAACCCCTGGTCCCCGCGACCCCCTCACTGAGCAACCCCTGGTCCCCGCGACCCCCTCACTGAGCAATGTCCCCAGGTCCCTCACTGAACAACCCCTGGTCCCCGCGACCCCCTCACTGAACAACCCCTGGTCCCCGCAACCCCCTCACTGAGCAATGTCCCCAGGTCCCTCACTGAACAACCCCTGGTCCCCGCGACCCCCTCACTGAACAACCCCTGGTCCCCGCAACCCCCTCACTGAGCAATGTCCCCAGGTCCCTCACTGAACAACCCCTGGTCCCCGCGACCCCCTCACTGAGCAATGTCCCCGGGTCCCTCACTGAACAATCCCGCGACCCCCTCACTGAACAACATCCCCGGGTCCCTCACCGAACAACGTCCCCGGGTCCCTCACTGAACAACGTCCCCGGGTCCCCCCAACGCTCGGCTCTGTTACAAAGCGATTACTTTCTCAGGATTTCTAAGATAAAACAGTTTGCTGGGTCCGGGGTCAGTGGCCGCAGGAGACGGGGTGAAAGGTCGAGGAGGGAGGTGGCAGCAGCGTAAATGTCCAAAGGGGAAATGGACAGAGCGCCGTCCGACCCCTCAGTGACCCCAGACCCTCGGTTACCGACCCCTCACAGTGACCCCAGACCCTCGGTTACCGACCCCTCAGTGACCCCAGACCCTCGGTTACCGACCCCTCACAGTGACCCCAGACCCTCAGTTACCGACCCCTCAGTGACCCCAGACCCTCGGTTACCGACCCCTCACAGTGACCCCAGACCCTCGGTTACTGACCCCTCAGTGACCCCAGACCCTCGGTTACTGACCCCTCACAGTGACCCCAGACCCTCAGTTACCGACCCCTCAGTGACCCCAGACCCTAGGTTACCAACCCCTCACAGTGACCCCAGACCCTCGGTTATCGACCCCTCAGTGACGCCAGACCCTCGGTTACCGACCCCTCACAGTGACGCCAGACCCTCGGTTACCGACCCCTCAGTGACGCCAGACCCTCGGTTACCGACCCCTCACAGTGACCCCAGACCCTCGGTTATCGACCCCTCAGTGACGCCAGACCCTCGGTTACCGACCCCTCACAGTGACCCCAGACCCTCGGTTATCGACCCCTCAGTGACGCCAGACCCTCGGTTATCGACCCCTCAGTGACGCCAGACCCTAGGTTACTGACCCCTCACAGTGACCACAAGCCCTTGGCTACTTACCTGCTGCCATCAGTAAGGCACAGAGTTTGGTTGAGCCTCTCCCTGCAGCGATGTGAAGTGCAGTTGATCCATCAAACGTGACTGCATCGACTTCTGTACTTGCCTGAGAACCAAAGCACACACGTGATGTCAGCACTGCAACTTCACGGAGACCAACAACCCAGTCACGCCCAGCGCACTGGCTGTGGGAGCTTGCTGTGCACAAACCGGTCACTGTGTTTCCTACACCAGGGCTGTACCTATGGCTGTGAAGTGTTTTGGGAATCTTGAAATTGTGGAAGGGGCTATAGAAATGCAGTTCGTTCTGGAGCACCAGCAGTGTAGCTGCAAAAACACGGGCCGGGCTGGCAGCAGACGGGCTTCACCAGAGGCAGCAGCTGTGGGCAGGAAGCTGCAGCAAGGTTGGGAAGGTGAGGAATGATGAGGGACCGTCAGCATGGCTCCGCCTGTGGGAAATGGTGTCTCACGAATTTGACGGAGGTTTCCTGAAGACACGACCGAGAGGATCGACGAGGGCAGGCGGTAAATGTCGTCTGCAGATTCCAGCACGGCCTTTGGCAGGGTCCCCGTCGGAGACTGGTCCAGAAGGTGAGACCCCCTGGGATCCAGGGTGAGCCGGCCAATTGGATGCAGAGGAGGGTGGTGGAGGGAGACAGAGGGGGGTGGTGGAGGGAGACAGAGGGGGGTGGTGGAGGGAGACAGAGGGGGGTGGTGGAGGGGTGTTTCTCAGATTGGAGACCTGTGACCACAAGACGTGGGAGCAGAATTAGGCCATTCGGCCCATCGAGTCTGCTCCGCCGTTCGATCACGGCCGCATAACCTTTGATGCCCTCACTAATCAAGGACCTTTCAACCTCCGCTTTAAATATATCCAATGACTCGGCCTCCACAGCCGTCTGTGGCCATGAATTCCACAGATTCACCTCCCTCTGGCTGAAGAAATTCCTCCTCATCTCTCTTCGCAAGTGACGTCCTTCTATTCTGAGGCTGTGCCCTCTGGTCCTGGACTCTCCCACCACTGGAAACATCCTCTCACGTCCACTCTATCCAGGCCTTTCAATATTCGGCAAGTTTCAATGAGATCCCCCCTCATCCTTTTCCATGACCCCAGACCCCTCAGTGACCCCACACCCTCGTTACCAACCCCTCAGTGACCCCAGACCCTCGGTTACTGACCCCTCACAGCGACCCCACACCCTCAGTTACCGACCCCTCAGTGACCCCACACCCTCAGTTACCGACCCCTCAGTGACCCCACACCCTCGGTTACCGACCCCTCACAGTGACCCCACACTCTCGGTTACCGACCCCTCAGCGACCCCACACCCTCGGTTACCGACCCCTCAGCGACCCCACACCCTCGGTTACCGACCCCTCAGCGACCCCACACTCTCGGTTACCGACCCCTCAGCGACCCCACACCCTCGGTTACCGACCCCTCAGTGACCCCACACCCTCGTTACCGACCCCTCAGTGACCCCAGACCCTCGGTTACTGACCCCTCAGCGACCCCACACCATTGGTTACCGACCCCTCAGTCACCCCACACCCTCGGTTACCGACCCCTCACAGTGACCCCACACTCTCGGTTACCGACCCCTCAGCGACCCCACACCCTCGGTTACCGACCCCTCAGCGACCCCACACCCTCGGTTACCGACCCCTCAGTGACCCCACACCCTCGGTTACCGACCCCTCAGTGACCCCAGACCCTCGGTTACCGACCCCTCAGTGACCCCACACTCTCGGTTACCGACCCCTCAGCGACCCCACACCCTCGGTTACCGACCCCTCAGTGACCCCACACCCTCGTTACCGACCCCTCAGTGACCCCACACCCCCACAGTGCCATGAAGACAAAGCAGCAGAGCGAAGATGAAGCCATTGTTGGTTTGTCCCACGGAGCAGCAGAGGGCTGATGTGGCAGACACCACGATGGGTCCTCGGGCAAGGCTTCAGGGGGCAATGGGGACCCGAGAGCCATGTTTTCCTGCACAGTTCCAGGGCTGTTGGTGGCCCCTGTTAACCACAGAACAAGCAGCACTGCCCGCACTGCTCTCAGTGTTAGATTTGTCCACCCACTGGTAACGTGTCAAACAGGAGCAGCGACTTGCCCCGTGTCGGGTTAGTAATTATCCCTCAACCAGTGTAACCAAACCCGGTTATCTGGTCGTATCACGATGCTGTTTGTGGGTGCTTACTGTGCACAAAATGGCTATGACGTTCCCTGAAATATTTCCCTGCGTTGGCTGGCGAGCACTAAGGTGTTGGAAGGTGCTATACAAATGCAACTTCTTTATTCTGTTCCACTGCACTAACCTCAAGGAGGAGGCTTCCGGCCAGCGAGATGTTCTCCTGCTCAACTGCAAGATGCAGCGCGGTGCGTCCCGAGCGCTGTTCCGGAGTGTTCACATCTGCTCCAGCTGCCAGCAGCTGCCTCAGGGACGACAGGCTGTTGGCCAACACGGCTAGGTGAATGGCACTGAACCCTGCAGATAAGATAAGATCTCCTTATTAGTCACATGTACATCGAAACACACAGTGAAATGGATCTTTTGCGGAGTGTTCTGGGGGCAGCCCACAAGTGTCACCACGCTTCCAGCGCCAACATAGCACGCCCACAACTTCCTAACCCGTACAGAGCACCCGGAGGAAACCTACACAGACACGGGGAGAACGTACAAACTCCTCACAGGCAGCGGCCAGAATTGAACCCGGGTCGCTGGCGCTGTAATAGTGTTACACTAACCACTACGCTACCATGCAGGCATTACACACGGGCCAATCTCTCATCCTGATCTGGCACAGAATTCACGAACTATGGGCAGCAGTGACCCCTGCCCTCCAGGTCACCTCCCAGGCATGGACGGACACCTCAAGGCCTTGGAGAGCTCCCAGCAACAGTCTCTGCCGAGTCCCCCCACACCCCCTTCACCTGGTTTCACCCGTCACCCACCAGCCTCCCTCGTACTCCCAGCTACACACCGACCATCTTTCCTCGTCCCTCTCAGTTCTGACACGGGGTCTTGACCTGAAATGTCAACTGACACCTTTTGCCTCCAAAGATGCTGCTCAGCCCACCAAGTTCTTCACACAGAGGGCGGTGGATGTGTGGAACGAGCTGCCACAGGAAGTGGGAGAGGTGGGGACAGTTATAACGTAACGTTTGAAAGACATTTGGACAGGTACATGAGCAGGGAAGGTTTAGAGGGATATGGGCCCAACGTGGGCAAATGGGGTGAGCTCAGGTTGGCAGGGAAGAGAGTGGAAGCAGTTCATCCTCGACTCTGAGGGACTGCCCAACCAATCAATGCAGAACCACGCCTGGTGAAGTGTCTGCATTTGAAGGAGCCACTGACTCAACCTGCAGGAAAACTGATAACCAGTAACCCCCTGAACTGCCGTTCACGTGAGCAGGGGTTTGTGCTGCCTGCCCTCCGCTCAACTGAAACCACTCACTCAGGTGATTCCTTGCCACTGGTGATGAGATGCGTCTGCCAAACGCAGGCCACTGCCTCCTCCTCTAAACCGAATCTTTGTCACACAGTGTAACTGCCTTCTCTGTGGCAACCGCTGTAGAGGCTGGAATAATTGTTGATGTTTTCCTGTAGTGCCGGCCGCACATTAGGCAATGGTGGGCTCGGGAGTGAAGGCTCTCTCCAGAGAGGGATCTTACAATTAATTTGCGGCTTCAGTTTTAATGTGGCAGAAGAACAAGTTCAATGGAAGGAAGGGACGAGGCAGCAGTGCAGAAACATCTAACAAGTTGGAATATTGATACAGCGCACGAAACTTCAGACGTAAATTTCAACGGCAACATGGGTCCAGCAGCGACCCCCCTGACCTTGTATGGGTGGATGTGACTGCACTGGAGAGGGTGCAGAAAAGGTTCACCAGGTCACTCCTGTAATGCAGTGTCTCAGCTACAAGACATATTGGGTTTGATTTCCCTGGAGCAGAGGGGGCTGGGGGGAAATGGATAGAGATGTACAGAATTATGAGGGTGTAGCGACTCACCGTCTGGGCAGGCGAACCCGCTCAGCAAAAGGGTCGCGCGGCGTCGGAGCGACGAGGCCCAAGATGGTGGCGGGCCTTCGTCTTCCCCGAGCGACGGGGAGAACCCGCGCGGGAAAGACTTGATGACGTAGCGTATACGTTTGCCAGTTGCATTGGGCGGGAACGGTCTCCCTTAAAAGGCCCGCACAAGGCGGGAAAATAAACTATTTCTTGTTTGGCAATCCTTCGACTAGCATCTTGTTTTATTTTGCGGTAGCAACCACTACATTGGTGACCCCGACAGTCCAAATGGATTTTGGACCCGCACAATGGACGACAACGCAGCAGCCAACGCAGTGGCCCTCAAGCTGCCCACCTTTTGGACACTTCGTCCCAGCATCTGGTTTGACCAGGCCGAAGCGCAATTTCACCTTCGGCAGATCACCTCCGACTCCACGAAGTACTACCATGTGGACAGCTCTCTGGACCAGGAGACAGCCGCCCAGGTCAGAGACTTCATCCAGTCGCCTCTGGAGGAAGATAAGTATCCGGCTTTCAAAGACCTTCTGATTCGGACCTTCGGCCTCTCCCATCGGAAGCGCGCCGCCTGCCTGCTTCATCTGGACGGCCTGGGGGACAGATCCCCATCCGCCCTAATGAATGAGATGCTGGCATTGGCCGAGGGACACAAGCCATGCCTGATGTTCGAACAGGCCTTCCTCGAACAGCTCCCCGATGACATCCACCTGCTGTTAGCCGACGCCGACTTCAGCAACCCCCGTGAGGTAGCTGCCCGGGCAGATGTCCTGTGGAAGGCCAAACGCAAGAGCGGTTCGTCCGTCGGCCAAATCACCAGGCCACGAGCCCAACGCCCGCCTAGTCCAGTCCCAGCAACCGAGCAGCCACACCCAGGAACACAGACGACGACACAGGTGACCAGCTGTGTTTCTACCATCAGAGGTGGGGTGCAGAGGCCCGTCGATGCCGCCCACCCTGCAGGTTTCAGGGAAACGCCAGGGCCAGCTGCCGCTGATGGCTACGGCGGCTGGCCGCTGACAGAGCCTCCTATTCGTTCAGGACAAGAAATCTGGACGGCGTTTCCTCATTGATACTGGAGCAGAGGTCAGTATTTTGCCCCCACTGGCCGCGACACTCGTAACAGGCAACCAGGTCCTGTACTCATTGCTGCCAACGGCACAACGATACGGTCTTTCAGTACCCGTACGCTTCAATTACAATTCGGCAGCAGTCATCTTACCTGGACCTTTACCCTTGCCACTGTCGCCCGACCACTCCTAGGAGCCGATTTCCTTCGGGCCCACAACCTGTTAGTCGACTTGCGAGGGAAGCGGTTAGTCCACTCTAGCACTTACCCCTGGGAGAAATCAGCCTACCAGCCCCGCGCCTGGACTCCATTTCCCTTTCTGGCGACAATTTCACCAAGCTCCTAGCCGAATTTTGGCACCTTGGTTTACAAATTCTAGGCCCAAACACGGGGTACGACACCACGTCATTACTACAGGGCCACCCCTTGATGCCCGAGCACGACGATTACCTCCAGACAAGCTCCGCCTGGCAAAGGAAGAATTCCGTCACATGGAGGAGCTGGGGATTGTTCGCAGGTCAGACAGCTCCTGGGCCTCCCCCCTGCACATGGTCCCCAAAGCCACCGGAGGGTGGAGGCCCTGCGGCGACTACCGCAGGCTGAATGACGCCACCACCCCGAACCGCTATCCCATCCCTCACATCCAGGACTTTGTAGCAAACTTACACGGGGCCCACATCTTTTCCAAAGTGGACCTCGTTCGGGGATACCACCAAATCCTGGTCCATCCGGATGACGTCCCCAAAACTGCAATTATCACCCCATTCGGCCTGTTTGAATTCCTTCGAATGCCGTTCGGCCTTAAGAACGCTGCGCAGACCTTCCAGCGGCTGATGGACGCAGTAGGCCGAGACCGGGACTTCGTGTTCATTTACTTAGATGACATACTGATCCCCAGCCGTAACTGCCAAGAACACCTTTCCCACCTCCGCCAGCTGTATTCCCGTCTCCGCGATTTCGGCCTCACGATCAACCCGTCCAAGTGCCAATTCGGACTTGACTCTATCGATTTCCTCGGCCACAAAATCACCAGCGACAGGGCAGCACCCCTACCTGCCAGGGTAGACGCTATCCGCCATTTTGCCCGCCCCAACACGGTCAAAGGCCTACAGGAATTCCTTGGGATGGTCAGCTTCTACCATCGATTCATCCCTGCAGCAGCCCATATCATGCGCCCTCTGTCCTCGCTGCTGGCTGGTAAGGGCAAGGACATCACCTGGACTGATGAGACTGCGGCTGCCTTTGTTAAGGCCAAAGACGCCCTGGCAGATGCCACGATGCTTGTACACCCTAGGACTGACGTCCCGACTGCCCTCACGGTGGACGCGTCCAACACCGCGGTGGGTGGGGTACTGGAACAGCTAATCGAAGGCCGGTGGCAACCCTTGGCATTTTTCAGCAAGCACCTCAGACCACCCGAACTGAAATACAGCGCTTTTGATCGGGAACTTCTAGCGCTGTATCTGGCGGTCCGGCATTTCCGGTACTTTCTAGAAGGCAGGCCTTTCACCGCTTTCACCGATCATAAGCCTTTGTCCTTTGCCTTCTCCAAAGTCTCTGATCCCTGGTCAGCTCGTCAGCAAAGACATTTATCCTACATTTCCGAATTCACAACGGATATCCAACATGTCTCCAGAAAGGATAATGTCGTTGCTGATGCACTTTCCAGACCCACCATCCACAACCTGTCCTTGGGTGTCGACTACACGGCCCTAGCTGACGCACAGCAAGCCGACGACGAGCTGCCCAGCTACAGAACTGCAGTCTCGGGCCTGCAGCTCTGAGATTTCTTGGTTGGTCCAGGTCAGCAGACCCTACTTTGCGACATCGCGACAGGTCAGCCCCGCCCTATTGTCCCTGCAGCCTGGCGGAGACGCGTTTTTGACTCGGTACATGGGTTGGCGCACCCGTCCATCAGATCTACTGTCCGACTGGCTGCCAGCAAGTTTGTCTGGCATGGCCTGCGCAAACAGGTCAGTGAGTGGGCCAGGACTTGTCCGCACTGCCAGACATCGAAAATCCAACGACACACCGAAGTCCCGCCACAGCAGTTCGAGCCTACCCGTAGGATGTTTGACCACATACACGTCGACCTCGTGGGCCCTCTGCCGGTTTCAAGAGGAGCCCGGTACCTCCTTACCATCGTGGACCGGTTCACGAGGTGGCCAGAGGCAACCCCCCTGACTGACATCACGACTGATTCCTGCGCCTGGGCGCTGCTCACAACTTGGGTCTCATGCTTTGGTGTTCCGGCCCACATCACTTCAGACAGAGGCACCCAATTCACCTCCAGTCTCTGGTCTGCATTAGCGAACCTGCTAGGGACGCAGCTGCACACCACCATGGCCTCCCATCCTCAATCAAACGGGTTGGTGGAATGTTTTCACCGCCACCTGAAATCAGCCTTGATGGCCCGCCTGAAGGGTCCTAACTGGGTTGACGAGCTGCCTTGGGTCCTGCTCGGCATACGCACTGCCCCCAAAGAAGACCTCTGCGCTTCGTCAGCTGAGCTTGTGTACGGGGCGCCCCTGGTTGTCCCAGGGGATTTCATACCTGCCCTTCAAAGACCAAGGGGAACAACCCCCAGCAGTCCTACAAAGACTGCACGAGAAGCTCGGCAACTTGGCCCCGATTCCCACCTTGCGGCACAGTCAAGCCCCATCCTGCCAGCCCAAAGAACTACGAGACTGTAAGTTTGTTTTCGTTCGCAGGGGCACACCTCGGGCGCCGTTGCAATGACCATATGAGGGACCGTTCCGAGTCATCAGGAATAATGGATCCACCTTTATTTTAGACGTTGGAGGCAGGGAACAGGTTTTCACAACGGACCGCCTCAAACCAGCCCATTTAGATCTGCAACAACCGGTCGAGGTTTCAACGCCGCGACGCAGAGGCCGACCCCCTAAGCGGCGGCTGGCACAGCCCGTGGACCTTGGGGACTGTATCGCCGGTTCTGGGGGGGGTTGCGTAACAACTCACCGTCCAGGCAGGCGAACTGGCTCGGCAGTCGGGTCGCACGGCGTCGGAGCAACAAGGCCCAAGATGGCGGCGGGCCTCATCTTTCCCGAGTGACGGGGAGAACCCGCACGCGGGAAAGACTTGATGACGTAGCATATACGTCATTGCCGGTTGCATTGGGCGGGAACAGTCTCCCTTAAAAGGCCCGCGCAAGGCGGGAAAATAAACCAGTTCTTGTTCGGCAATCCTTCGACTAGCGTCTTGTTTTATTTCGCGGTAGCAACCGCTACAAGGGCTACAGATAGGGCAGAGAGTGGGAAACTTTTCTCCACGGTAAAGCACTAAACACTACAGTATAGCAACACCATGAACACTGATGACTTTGCAAGAAAAAGGACTGTTTTTGTTCTAATTATGTTTTCCTGTAAAAATTGTGTATAATTTCTGTTTTTCTTGTGAATGCTGCTTGTCAGATGCTATGTGCCTGTGAGTGCACACATGGACTTGTGCAGGTGACAATAAACTCGACTTTGACTTTGAAATCCAGAGGGCACAGCTTTAGGGCGAGGGGTTTAGAGAGGATCGGAGGGCAATTTCTTCGAGCTGGGAGCTGGCATCTCAAACTCACTGCCTGAGAGGGTGGTGGAGGCAGAACCCCTCCCAACATTTGACAGGTGTCTGGATGAGCACTTGAATCACTGAGGCAGAGGGGGCCATGGACCCAGTGCTGAGAAATGGGATTGGTGTAAATGGGCACAATGGACAGCATGGACATGTTGGGCCGAAGGGCCTCTCTTTACTGTAAGTCACTATGACAAGAATGCTTTAATGGTGCCTCAGCCGCTTGATGAGCTACTGAACACCAGGGTTCTTTCAACTGATACCGTTCAGCACAGTAGCTGCTGGTCACAAGTCTGACCACACGAGCCGCCCTTCCTCTGGTTCCTCACTCCTCTGTCCACGTGGGCGAGGTTCCCTGTGTCCAAGTGTGAGCTGGTGTCCTTAATTCAGGATGACCAGTGGAATTATTGGTGCTAGAACTGTCACATAGTGCAGCACTGTGCCCCAGGTGTGGTCTGAGGTACATTGGGCAACCCCGACAGCAGCTGCCTCCACAGACAACACCCCACCAAACACACAGCCCAATGTGGTGGTGCTTTCGAATTACAGCAAACTCCTGCTGCTCTAGAAAGTGAACTGAGCACCCCACTAGTTCCCAGAAATCCCGTCGGGAATCCCGAATTACCTTCCTTTTCTGGGTGAAGACCTCAAGTCCCACACCTTGCTGTGTGGCCAGATTCTGCTGTAACTTCATCTACAAGTTTGTAGATGACACCACCATAGTGGGCAGTGTCTCAGATAACGACGAGATGAAGGAGGCAGAGAGCCTGGTGACATGGTGTCATGACAACAAACTTTCCCTCAATGTCAGCAAAACAAAAGAGCTGGTCATTGACTTCAGGAAAGGGGGCAGTGCACAGCTTCAGGTCTCTGCCTCTTCTCCCCCCTCCCATCAGGCAGAAGATACAAAAGCCTGAAAGCACGTCCCACCAGGCCCAAGGACAGCTTCTATCCTGCTGTTATAAGACTATTGGATGGACCTCTTGTACGATAAAGATGAACTCCTGACCTCATAATCTGCCTTATTGTGGCCTGTGCACCTTACTGTCTGCCTGCACTGCACTTTCTCTTTAACTGTAACACTTTATTCTGCATTCTGTTATTGTTTTCCCTTGTACTACCTCAATGCACTGATGTGATGAAATGACCTGTCTGGATGGCATGTAAAACAAAGTTTTTCACTGTACCTCGGTACCTGTGACAATAATAAACCAATTTACCAAGTTGTGACAATAGTAAACCAACTGCCAGTGGTCAGAGGCCACCTATCCCGCTCCCAACCTCTCACTCAGTCCCCATACACACCTGCATTGTTCGGAAGGGGCAGGAGGTCCATTACAACTTTGTTCCTTTCTCCCAGCAGCACATTCAACATCTTCACATCTCCCTGCTCCGCAGCCAGGTGAAGGACAGAGTTACTGTGGCAGTCCAGGAGGCTGGGATCAGCTCCGGCCTGAAGCAACAGCTCCACCACCTCGGCCTGTCGGGTTATAACGGCCAAATGCAAAGGGGTCTGGAAACAGAAGCAGCAATTAGGCAGGGTTACAGTCCACCAGCAGGTCCCCACTGGGGCAGCTCTCTGCCTTACAGTCAGGGTGGCAATGGTGCAGTCCAGGGGTAGCTTTACCTCTGCACTAGACACATCAGTAAAATTACATTCCTGGGAACGGTACTGAACTCCCTCTGGCTACAGACCAACCTCACCCCAGCCCCAGGACATCACTGCAGTGTCCTGGGCCCAACCATCTGCAGCTGCTTCATCAGTGACCTTCCTTCCATCATGAGGTAAGAAGTGGGGATGTTCATGGACAATTCACAATGTTAATTCCATTTCCAGCTGCTCAGCAGATGAAACAGCCCGTGCCTGCAGGCAGCAAGACTGGACAACATTCAGGGGACGTTCATGCACACAAAGTGCCAGGCAATGACCGTCTCCAACAAGAGAGTTCCACCCACCTACCCTTGGCAGTCCCACCACTGAGACCTCAGCATCAACAGTCTGGTGGTCACTGTTGACTAGTCATGTGAACACTGTAAGTGCAGGTCAGAGGTTGGACATCTTCAGCCTGCAGGGAGTGACTCACTTCCTGACACCGGGAGGCCTTTCAATCATCTGCAATACACAAGTCAGGAGTGTGATGCAACACCCTTCTTTCTGGGTGAGTGCAGCACCAATAACACTCAAGAACACAGAACATTACAGCACAGTTCAGGCCCTTCGGCCCACGATGTTGTGCCGACATTTTATCCTGCTCTAAGATCTATCTAATCCTTCCCTCCCATATAGCCCTCCATTTCTCTATCATTCATGTGTCTACCTAAGAGTCTCTTACATGTCCCTAATGTATCTGCCCACACAACCTCTGCCGGCAGTGCGTTCCACGCACCCACCACACTCTGTGTAAAAAACTTACCCCTGACATCCCCCTTACACCTTCCTCCAATCACCTTAAAAGTATGTCCCCTCATGTTAACCATTGTTGCCCTGGGATAAAGTCTCTGACTGTCCACTCAATCTATGCCTCTTATCATCTTGTACACCTCTATCAAGTCACCTCTCATCCTCCTTCTCTCCAAAAGAACAGCCCCAGCTCACTCAACCTATCCTCATAAGACGTGCTCTCCAATCCAGGCAGCATCCTGGTAAATCTCCTCTGCACCCTCTCTAAAGCTTCCACATCCTTCCTATAATGAGGTGACCAGAACTGAACACAATACTCCGAGTGTGGTCTAACCCAGAGTTCTATAGAGCTGCAACATCACCTGGCAACTCTTGAACTCAATACCCTGACTAATGAAGGCCAACACACCATACACCTTCTTAACAACCCTATCAACCTGTGTGGCAACCCTGAGGGATCCATGGACCTGGACCCCAAGATCCCTCTCTTCCTCCACACTGCTAAAAATCCTGCCATTAACCTTGTATTCTGCCTTCAAATTCAATCTTCCAAAGTGTATCACTTCACACTTCCAGGTTGAACTCCATCTGCCACTTCTCAGCCCAGCTCTGCATCCTATCAATGTCCTGTTGTAACCCACAGCAACCTTCTACACTATCCACAACACCACCAACCTTTGTATCATCAGCAAACTTACAAACCCATCCTTCCACATCCTCATCCAAGTCATTTATAAAAATCACAAAGAGCAGGGGTCCCAGAACCCTGCGGAACACCACTGGTCACTGAAACTTTTAGAAGCTTGACCCCATCCACGACAGTGCAGGTGGTTTGACTGGTGTCTCACCCCCACCTCCCTAAACACACATTCATTAATGAATATCAGGCAACTAGAAACCTGAAATTAAACAAAAAATGCGGGAAAGACTTGGTTTAACGGGCAGCTTCTGTGGAGAGAGAAATGGTTAATGTTTCAGGTTGAAACCCCACCAGAGCTCATCTGTTCGAACATTTTCTGTTTTTATTCAACCTCCCTCCCTGCACCAGCCCACAGAGGCTGCGGTGGGCACCATCTCCAACACACCACGCAGTTACTCGCCCAGGCTACTCCGACAGCACCTCCCAACACCCCCCCACCTCTCCCATTAAGGGCAAGGGCAGCAGGGGAACACCACCACCCGCAGGTTCCCCTCCAAGTCACTCTCCATCCCAACTTCATCATCACTGGATCTGGATCCTGGAAGCCTCCCAACAATGGTGGCAGCTCCTTCACCATAAGTGCTGGGGCTCACCACCACGTCAAGGGCAGGGAGGGATGGACAATAGATGCTAGGTGTGCCAGCAAAGCCCCGATCCATTCAATAAATGCACGTTAAACTCAGATGTGTCGAGCACAATGCCACAACTGACTAATGACACAAGACAAGCTGGGACAGACAAGCAGACCAGGGTGGGATGGGGTGGGGAACTCTGTGGTGCCAGATCAATCCTTCAGTGGTGTTCACAGGGAGGTGGATGAGGGAAACGGGCACGGAGCAGACCTCGGGACTGCCCCCTAACGCACCACCATCTCCTCCGATGGGGTGGGAGTGGCCGGTGCAGTAAGATGCACGTCACGTGGGCTGGCACTGCACCAGTCTCGGAACAGGGATCAAGTTCCGTGGAAAGGGACAGGAAGACGTGGATGGACAACTTCTGGTGCAGTATAAAGCATTACATCAACTGCTTTATATCCAACCCTTGAAGGTGCCCTTGCACCTTATTGTCTGCCTGCACTGCACCTTCCCTGAAGCTGTGACACTTTACTCTGCATTCTGTATTGTTTTTACCCTGTACGGCCTCAACACACTGTGTAATGAATTGATCTGTATGAACAGTATGCAAACAAGTTTTTCACTGCACCTTGGTACAGATGACAATAATAAACCCATTCACCAATGTATCGCACCCACCAGTGGAGGAGGTGGGGACTGCCCACTGGGAAGTGTGGAGGGAGGGGAGGTTCTCAGTGTGGACAGGGAGTGACGTCTACCTGATACAGATCGTTCCTCATGTTGACGATGTCGTGCCCGGGGAGGCTGACGATAACCTGGAGAAGGTGTTGTACCACGACCGGCTGGAGGTGAATAATCGCAAGATGTAGGGCCCTGACGTTCAGAGAGAAAACAACTTAATTCCATCGGGTGAGCCGCTCAACACCACGGCTCTTCTGACAGAGCCATTTATGCCTCTCGGTAACTACCACCAGCCCTTTCTGCTCTGCTGCTTCTCCCACCTCTGGCCTCACGTTTCCTCACACATTCCGGCCTCTGTCATTGTGGTTAAAGAGCTCGTAAAACGGTGAAGCTGAGCAAACAGTTGCCTTGTCCCGTGAACCATCAGATCCCATGTGTGTGCTGACACAGGAACTGCACCGTCCACAGACCCCTTCCATTTCCTCCTGTTCCTACGAGATATCGGTGAACCCGTGCAAGGGCGGGGCCCACCCAACATGGGCACACCAACTGGGGGCCTGTCCCACGCGGGCACACCGACCGGGCGCCAAAGGGCCTGTTTCCATGCTGTATGACTCTGAATATAAACAAATCAGGAGGGTGTAAGGGGCCATGAAATGTCCTTGTGAGTAGGATTAAAGAGAATCCCAGGGCATTTTATGCGTACATTATAAACAAGAGGGTAACTAGGGAGAGGGTAGGACCACTCAAGGACAAAGGAGGGGATTTATGCCTGGAGCCAGAAGTGGGTGAGGTACTAAATGAGTACTTCATATCGGTATTCACCAAGGAGAAGCACGTGGAGGACAGCGAGATCAGGGAGGGGTGTGCTGATATTCTCGGGCATGTTGATATCAAAGAGGAGGAGGTGTTGGGCTCTTGAAGAGCAGCAAGGTGGATGTCCCCAGGGCCTGATGGGACCTGTCCCAGGTTAGTGAGAGAGGAGATTGTTGGGGCCTCGACAGAGATCTTTGCGTCCTCTCTAGCCACAGGCAAGATCCCAGAGGACTGGAGAGTAACCAATGTTGTTCCTCTGTTTAAAAAGGGAAACAGGGACAAACCAGGAAATTATAGGCCGGTGAGCCTTACGTCAGTGGTAGGGAAATTATTGGAGAAGATTCTTAGGGATAGGAGGTTGTCTTACAAAGTTGACTGAGTTTTTTTGAGGAGGTGATGAGGAGGATTGGTGGGGGCAGGGCAGTGGGTGCTGTACACATGGACTTCAGTAAAGCTCTCTACAAAGTTCCTCAAGGTAGGAAGATCCAGAAGATTAAGGCACATGGGATCAATGGGAACTTGGTAGACTGGATTCACAATTGGCTTGGCTTAACTGGAGCTCTGTGACCAATGGTGCACTGCAAGGGTCAGTGCCGGGACCTCTGTCGGCTGTGATGTATATAAACGATTTGGATGAAAATGTAGGTGGGATGATGAGTAAGTTTGGGAAGACACAAAAATTGGAGTTGTAGACAGTGAGGAAGGTTTCAGCGGGATGGAGACCAGTTGGAAATGTGGGCAGAGACATGAGAAATGGAGTTTAATCTGGACAAGTGTGAGGTGTTGCACTGATGCAAGGGGAAAGTACACAGTGAACGGCAGGATCATTGGGAACACTGGTGTAGGGAGGGACCTGGGGATGCAAGTCCACAGCTCCATAGAGGTGGCAACACAAGGAGATAGGGCGGTAAAGGAGGCATACGGCATGCTTGCCTTCATTGATCGGGGTATTGAGGATAAAATTTGCAGCTGTATAAAACTGGCCACATCTGGAGTATTGTGTGCCATTCTGGTCACCCCATTACAGGAAGGACGTGGAGGCTTTGCAGAAGGTGAAGAAGAGGTTCACCAGGACGCTGCCTGGATTAGAGGGTCTTAGCTATAAGGAGAGGTTGGACACACTTGGGTTGTTTTCTCTGGAGCGTCGGAGGCTGAGGGGAGACTGGATAGAGGTTTATAAAATTATGAGAGGCATTGATAGGGTAGACAGTCAGAATGTCTTCCCCAGGGTGGAAATGTCAACTACTAGAGAGTATAGCTTAAAGGGGGGGGGGGGGGGGGGGGCATTCAAAGAAGATTTATGAGGCAAGTTGTGTTTTTTTTAAAGAGAGAGAGAGAGAGAGAGCTGGGTGCCTGGAACGTCCTGCCAGGATAGGTGGTGGAAGCAGGCACATCAGCAGTGTTTCAGAGGTGCGTGAACAGCGGGGAATGGAGAGAAATGGACCATGTGGAGAGAGGTGGGATTAGTTAGATTGGCTTCATGGTCAGCACAGACATGGTGGGCCAAAGGGCCTGTCCCTGTGCTGCCCGACCTTAGAGTGGTGCAGTAGAGTTATACTGCAATAACTAGCATACAAAAATTAGCCATGAAATGCTGATTGAATCAAAACTCCAAATAATTATTGAGCCTCTTGGAATGGCAAGGACAGAGTCATACAGCCCGGAAACAGTTTCTTCGGCCCAACAGGTCCATGCCGACCGAGATGCCCATCTTAAGCTTGTCCCTCTTGCCTGTGTTTGACCATATCCCTCCCTCCATGTACCTGTCCAAATATCTTCTAAATGCTGTAATCGTAACCAGGAAGCAGAAAAAAGAAAATAGAACAACTTGTCAGAAATCAGAGCACGGAGGCCCTTTGGCCCACCCTGTCCATGCTAACCATCAAGTACCAATTTATACTAATCCCATTTACCAGCACTTGGTCTGTGCCTTGGTGAATCAAGTGCTTATGATGCTGTCCAGCGCATTAAAACATGGGCCTTAACCCCCCACGGTTTAATGCAGGGAACATTGCTGCTTCATGCTTTGGTAGTAACCTGAAGAGTAACTAGTCTAGTGATAAACTCGGTGACTGGAACTACCAACTACTGGTTATGTCCTGTTAAACTAAACCGTGCTTCATCGAAGGGGGTTCCCAAAACCATTCAGACTTTCCCTGAGGGAGATTTTACGGGGACTCTCACCGCCCTGATGTACAACCACGGACTTCAGATACAGAAGGAATGTGGTCAGTGCAGGAAAATGGCACTGAGCTGGTTCAGCCGGGATCATATCGATAGGCAGACGAGGGTCATGAGGTGGGGGAGAGGGTCATAGGGTGGGGATGGAGGTGAGGGTCACAGGGCGGGAGTGGGGGCGAAAGTCACGGGGCAGAAAGACCCCCTCCTCCCTCCCGTCTCCCATTTCTGGTCCTCAAACAACTTACGCGTCTCCATTCTGGTCCTGGGCAGCAGTGAGGTGGCGTTGTACAGCCAGCAACATCCTGGCGTCTCCAGACATCGAATAGTCCAGCAAGGCTCGAGCATGTCTCTCTGCCAGGTCCAGAGCTTTCTCCAGGAAGAACAGGTCTGGAAGCAAACATCAGATGGGTCACTTTCTGTAATGGTGACACAGCTCATCACCCGCCGACTCCCACAGAAAGTCGGACTCTGCTGGGGGTGCTGTCGGACACGGAGGAGATGGACCGAGGAGGTTAGACACAGTTAGGCAACAGTGAGAGCCAGGAGGAGAAGGGGAAGCTCTCCGCTCACTGGCGCTACCTTGATGTTTGTTTTCCATTCATTCACAGGGTGTGGGTGTTGTTGACCGTAGTTACCCTGGGGCGAGACTCCTTCACCCACTGCAGTGTGGGGGAGGTGCTCCCAGTGATATACCACCAAGTCAGGACAGTACATGACTGGAACAGCCACCTGCAGGTGGTGGTGTTCCCCTGCACTCTGCTCTTGTCCGTGGCTACAGAGGCCACAGGTTTGGGAGGAGCTGTCGGAGCATCCTGGGTGGGTAACTGCAGTGCACTGTCCTGATTGGTGTTGAGCTTCTTGTGTTGTTGGAGTCTGCCAGGGAAGTGGAGGGTGTTCTGTCACACTCCTGACTGGGACACTTCATTCTGAACTGTTACCGTTTTCCCCTCTACTACCTCAATGCACTGACGTGATGAAAAGATCTGTACGGACAGCATGCAAAGCAAAGTTTTTCACTGTACCTGAGTACGTGCGACAATAATAAACCAATTTATTATTTGGTTCGGCCGCATTTAGAGTATTGGGTGCAATTCTGGTCACCTCACTATAGGAAGGATGTTGAGGCTTTAGAGAGGGTGCAGAGGAGGTTTACTAGGACACTGCCTGGATTAGAGGGCATGTGCTATCAGGAGAGGCTGGACAAACTTGGGCTCTTTTCTCTGAGCGGTGGAGGCTGAGGGGTGATCTGTTGGAAGTGTATAAAATTATGAAGGACATAGATAGGGTGGACAAGCAATATCTTTTTCCCATTATTGAGTGATCCAATACCAGAGGGCATGCATTTAAGGTGAGGGGGGGGGGTAGGTTCAGAACAGACGTGAGGGGTACGTTTTTTACTCAAAGAGTGGTGGATGCCTGGAATGTGTTGCCTGATAGGGTGGTGAAGGCAAATTCATTGGGGGCTTTTAAGAGGGGCTTGGACGGGCACATGAATGAGAGGAAAATGGAGGATATGGGCATTCTGTAGGTAGGAGGGATTAGCTATGTCAGCACAACATTGTGGGCTGAAGGGCCTGTTCTGTTCTGTACTGATCTGTGTTCTATAATTTACCAATTTAGATGGTTAAAAGGCCTGGGGGTGTCAGGAGAGGAGTCACTCACTGCAGGATCCCCAGCTGCTGAGCTGCAGGCTGGGGTTGGGCAGGGGTATGGGGGGTGTGGGGCGGGTATCATGCCGACGATCGAGATGATCTTGTAGCCACTGGCCCTGGTCAGTGGTGGGCCCAGGTTGTTGATGGTGGGGGGCAGGAACAGCAGTGAATGGTAACAGGAGCTGATCAGACTCTCTCCTTTAGTGAACAAATTAAGCCAAGAACAAACTTCTAAATGAGAGCATGAGTTTGTTACCCAGAGAGAGGGACCTACTTGGGTCCTGAGGCTCCTGGTTCAGTGCCGTTGAGGTGGTTCCAGGCCGTGTGGTGAGTTGGTGCGGGTGTGTGGAGTTCTCCGCAGGGTGGGGGGATGTGGAGTTCTCTGCAAGGTCGGGTCCAGGCTCCACTGTGGCTGCAGACAAGAGAAACTCTTCAACGGCTGCAAACTCCAAGAGACAGGCAGGGTGTCCCGCCCAACATCAGCTCAACGCCCACCTAACACCCACTGTACCACCCAACCCCAGCCTGCCCCTCCCCTCCACAGCCTCAACCCACCTCCACCACCCCCCCCCCCCCAAAACAGCCTGGCTCCTCTTCCCCTCCCCCCAGGTCCACCCTCCTCGGCCAGGACCACAGTGACCAGTGAGAAGGCCTGGGAGGTGTGCTGCACATAGGACCTGGGCTACACATGGGGCCAGGCACTGGGCCTGGGACGTGTGCAACACATGGGGCCAGGCACTGGGCCTGGGACGTGTGCGACACATGGGGCCAGGCACTGGGCCTGGGACGTGTGCGACACATGGGGCCAGGCACTGGGCCTGGGACGTGTGCGACACATGGGGCCAGGCACTGGGCCTGGGACGTGTGCGACACATGGGGCCAGGCACTGGGCCTGGGATGTGTGCGACACATGGGGCCAGGCACTGGGCCTGGGGTGTCAGTCAGCCCGAGGTCCTAAACCCAGAGTGAGACCCAGGCCCAGGGAAGGCCAGAGTACGCTTGCCCAACACGGTGACCCACAGAGGCCCAGCCGTTCACTGATCCCAGCACGAGGACTGGTCCGAATCACCCCGTGAAACAGGCCAGAGTTTGAACAGCTCCACCAAGTCTCCCTCAACCTTCCCTGTAGTCAGCCCTGGAACCGAGATAATTCCAGTAAACCTTCTCCGCATTCTCCATGACAGTGACGGCCCTCCTACACTGTGGGCTCCGTGTTGGTCAGAACTCTCCCACTGTAGCTGGACCAGTTTAGGTGGGACCTCCCTTGTACTACACCGTCCCATCACACCCCACACACACCCACTGCAACACTGTCCCACCAAATCCATACACATCCTGCCCCACTCTGCATAGTCCTGGATAATCTATCCCTGGGTTATTGGTGACCTGGCAGTGTTACCATGCTTCATGCCAGGACTGGAGTTCGTGGTCCCTGGAGGGTAGGCATAATTTCCAAAGTTGGCATATCCTTGAAATCCTGTGAAGTAATTGGAGCCTATAAAAAAAACAGAGAATAATGAGCCACGACTACAGATGCGCTTACCCTCTCACGACCCACATGTACTTTGGAAACGTGGTCACTGACACACAGCAAGACCTCACAAACAACACTAAAGACCAGGAAATCTGATAGATATCCACCTTAGTTCAAACCGCTACATACAACCTTTAACATCCTGAAAGCAAATGGGTCCTGGGTTTCATCTAAAAGACCAGACTTCCTACAGTCCAGATATGAGCACACACCTGTCTGCACCTGACAACACGTGTCAGAGAGTCACACAGCATGGAAACAGGCCCTTCGGCCCAACCAGTCCATGCCGACCAAGGTCACGCCCACTGCAATCCTTTTGTGATGCTGAGGGATAATGTGAGCTAGTGGCAGGTTGACCACACCTTTCACCAGCTGGTTACCTTGAACAATGAGCCAACTCTTTACAACAAAGCCATACGAGCAATTTTATGATTTTTTCGGCACACATTAGCATCAAGGTTTCAATTCATTAAAATGAATTAACAGTAACGCTGGGCACAGTGGAGTTCTGGAGCAGTGCAGCACAAAGGAGGCTCTTTGGCCCAACTTGTCCATGCTGACCAATGTGCCCATCTACATAAGTCTGGGGTTAACAGAAGATACACGGCGACGACCGACTCTCTGTCCCACCTTTAAAGGTTTCTGTCCAAGGACCAGATTTGCTCCCCGTGTACGTCTGCCCCGGTCCGTCACATGAAAGAGCATCACCTTGCACTTCCCTCATGTACTCACCCCCACCAGCTCCACCCCCTCCTCCGTAAACTCCTCCACCTGACCCCGCTCCACCAAAGTGGTCGGAGAAATTCGGCAAAAGCTTCAGTCGTTTCCTCTGCACTTCCTCCTTATCTGTGGGGCAGGAAACACACGCTGTAGATCAACCGGCTACTGCACTGAGGCAGAGGCCCCACAACAACTCACTAAGCGCAAGCAACTGGTCGCGGGCAAGTGTCTCCACTCAGCTCGGTCACAGGAGGACGGATGCAGGGGGGGAGGAGGAGGGGATGGGGAAGAGAGTTGGGGAGGGGGAGAGGGGGAGAAGGGGGGAGGGGGGAAGGGGGGAGAGGGGGGGAGATGGGGGGAGAGAGGGGAGGGGGAGGGGGGCGAGGGGCTGCTGGCACAGCTGGATTGGTGGAGTGATGGAAAGTGTGATAGGTCATTGGGGAGAGCAGGGATCTTGGGTGGGGGGGGGGTTCAGGAGTGGAGGGGGCTGCAGAGCTGGGGAGAGGCGCAGAGGATGGAGGAGGCTGCACAGGAGGGATGGAGGGGCTGGAGGATGGGGAGGGGAGAGATGAACGACGGATCAGGAAATGGAGTGAGCCACCAGACTGACGATGAAGTGAGATTTTATTTCTGTCGGAGTTTTTCTTTCTCAGAAGCGGTTAAATGTTTAGATCCACGTCAACTAGGAAGATGTGGATCTAAGTACTCTGAGCATGTTGCTGAGGGCTGTGGTGAGGGTGCATGGGAGTTACCTTTAATCAGCGGGTAGTACGTGAAGGGTTTTGGTTCGCTTGTCTCGTTGTCGGATTTTCTGCGAAGTTGGACAAACACTGAGGCGGGTTTGGAAATGTCCACATCCCGGTACTTTGGAGTTTTAAACACGATCGCGAACTGTGTGGGAGAGGAATTATATTGCATTAATGGTTCCTTTACTAGATCCTAGGCAACAGGAGCACTCACCGTCAGCGCTGTCAGAGCCAATCGGCTGTGTCCGTCTCTCTGGGAACAACACCACCGATAGGTCTCAGTCACCGAGTTGTCACTGACTCAGGAAGCCCTTCCTGTTGTACCTGCTGGACGCAGGGATGGCAGGTTTCTGGATGAGCAGAGTGTTCGCTGGAGTTTAGAGACCTCACTGAACCCTCAGAGACTGGAAACAGGAGGGTATTTCCCATCTCTGGAACCAGGACTCACCACAAGGATACAGGGCAAGACTTAGACCGAGATGGAGAGAGATCCCTTCAGTCAGAGGTGAACCTGTAGAATTTTCTCTCACATCGGACAAAGATAGATCTCTGGACAGCACAGGGATACGTACTGGGAGAGGGGATCAGCCAGGAGGCAGAGAATCTCACAACACCCAAGTAGGCTGTGGGCCAGCAGCCGGTAAATAATCTCGGTATAAATCGGTCTTCTCCTGCTCCCTGTGCAATGTCTCTATGTCCCTTGTACAGTCCGAAGCTGGCACTGAGCCAGAGTTCAATGCTTCCTCGGTTAGCCCCCGTCCCAGCTCTTCAGGGGACAGAGTGAGACTGTACGGAGCAATAATCCGTGAGCTGATACTGGCTGGAACCTGTCACACACCAGCTCCGGAGCTGCTCTCAGGGAACGTGCTGACAACTGTCTAACTTGAAGGGCAGAGGAAGAAACTGCAATGTTCTCCCTCAATAACAGCAGACTAACTTCTCCAGAAAGTTGCAGAGTGAGAGTCAGTAACCAGTAAACTCTGAGAAGGAAACCAATCTCTGCCCCTCCCAGTAGTGCCGGCTCTGAGATTGATTGACAGGGAAATTACCCAATCACCTTCCAGTCCAGCTTCTCCATACACAAGGTGGAGGAGCGGGAAGAGGGCAGGTACAGTGATGGTCACACCACTCCTGCCTCCTGATGGCTGTGCTGGAAGGGAGACCACTGCCCTCCCCTTCCAAAACTTCCCTTTACTACTCGGAGGGGTGCAGGGGTATTTGGGAGGTTTCCCCTGACAGGACCACACATTGGACTCTGCTGTACAGGCTGTCCTGAGGGACACATCGAGACCAGCACCAACTGCCGCTGGACAACCATCAACTCAGTGAAGGAGGTCCTCTCTTCGGCCCCAAACTCACAGGTCCTCCCGGGCGAGGTGCTGTCCACAACCACGGGCTACACACCCGCTGGTCTAAGGACCAAGCCGCTTGCTGGGGGAAGTTCTGAAGCAAAGTGCAGCCACCACGAGGGTTCCACAGGTCCTCCTGTCGTCTACGGTGGTTGGGTTCTACATAACTGCCAGCTCCTGAGGTGCTAACTTTAAATCACTGGAATAATGAGACTTGTAATGAAAGTCTCGACATGAATATTCTGTATTAATTAATTTGAAATTCTTATGAATAAAGTATATTTTGAAATAAACTAAAACCCCCATTGATCAGGACTATGCCTGATCTTCTAATCCAGCACCGTTTCCCTGTCCTAACCCCATGCCCCTTGATAGCCAGAAATCTATCAATACCTTTGAACAAACACAGACCAAGCCTGCACACCACTCTGGGGGAGAGAGTTCCAAAGGGTCACTGCCTCTGAGTGAAGGAATTTCTTCACACCTCAGTCCTACCCTCTGTCCTGCCCACATTACACCCCACCCTCCGTTCTCCCCGCACTGTACCCCACCCTCCATGTTCTCGCCCACACCTGCTCCTTCCTCACTTTATACAGGTCAAACTGGAACTTGGACCGGCCTCTGGTGAAAGTTTAGGCTGTGACTGGTGATGTGTCCAGAAATAACCCAGAGAACTGGAGGAGGTGCTTAATCCATTGTCAGTTTCTGGGGGTTGTGGTGTGAGGATTTACACGGCTAACTCTCAATAGCCTCAGCAGGTGTGTGACAGATCAGTTCCCCCTGGATCTACGCCCAGAGGTAGAGAGCTGGAGCTCTCCACAGACGTGCTGCACTGCACCACCAGAGAGGATGAAACTCAGAAAGCTTTAGGCGTCAGGAGAGACCAGAGGGCCACCAACCTGGCGATGAACATCCGTCGGACCAAAGTTCCCGAATGCTTCCCAAATTCCTCCATTTTCATCCTCTTCATAGAAGCGAACTTGGATGTCGTCTGGATGGGGAGATGGTACAACAGAAGGCTCGGGGTAAGAACGTTTCCCATTGGTAGTTCGACAGCAAGAAGTGAAGACACTGGAGCGTTCTCCTGTGTATCATCCATGTTCCACCACATCCACGTGTCCATCTAAAAGCCTCTTCAACTCCACCAACCTGCCTGCTTCCACTACTACCCCTGGTGATGCATTCCAGGCACCGACCCCTCTCTGTTTATAAAAAACCTTACCCTCACATTGCCTTTAAACCTCCCCCCCCCCAACCTTAAAAGCACGTCCTCTGGCGTTTGACGTTTCTACCCTGGGCTGCGATAACACCGTGTGGTTTGCTGGGCCATTTCAGAGGAGCTGCCCACAACCCGGGGTGGGCAAGGAGGACATCTGTCCCCCGCTGAAGGGAATTCTGACATTGGTCCAGGTCTGGTCTGGTAAGAACCACTGGACAGGACAGGACTGGACCACTCCAGGGAAGGAGTGAAGGACCTTGGTCAGGGAACCGAGGGTTTCCAAGGATGGGAGCAGGACAAGGCACCAGTCCTGAGAGAGGCCGCAGGGCGTGGGACTGTCACCCGAGTACAGAGGTGACCGTCGACGGTCAGCCAATGCCCACATTCAGATCCACTCACATTCACTCCCTCTCTGTCATCCTGCTCCCTCTGGCTGCTCTTGAAACCCACTGAACACATCCTCTACTCTGGGAATGTAGGGGGACGAGGAGTGACCTTATAGAAGCGTCTAAAATTATGAGAGGCACAGAGAAGGTGGACGGTAACAGTCTTTTCCCCAGGGTAGGGGAGTCCAAAACTAGGGGGCAAAGGTTTAGGGTGAGGGGGGAAAGATTTAAAAGGGACCTGAGGGGCAACTGTTTCACGCAGAGGGTGGTGAGTGTAAGGAACGAGCTGCCAGAGGAAGTGGGTGAGGCAGGTCCAACAGTGTGATTTAAGAAGCTCTTGGATAGGTACATGGAGGGGTGGGACTTAGAGGGATATGGACCGAACACAGGAATTTGGGACTAGCTGGGTGGGCACCGTGGTCGGCATGGACTGGTTGGGCCGAAGGGCCTGTATCTGTGCTGTATTGGTCTATTGGTCATCCATTAGTATGATTTTTAATTCTTAAAAAAGGGTACAAAAAATCCTCATTAAAACTGGAATTTGGAAGGACATGTACCCCATGGTCACAGAAAGTGTGTAAAGAATTGGTGCACATAATGTCCAGTACTGGACAATGTGCATCGAGTTCCTGTGAGCTGCCAACTTTCCCGGATGTCGTCACTGGGGAAGCCCACAGAGGTCAGAGTCACTTCCTCAAATCCATCACCCCTCATCAAGCAGGAGCAAGACTGTCCCCCGAGAGAGACCCCAGAGAATAAACTCACCGCACACAGATTCAGAAGGAGCTGCACCAGAGCTTCAGATCCCCACGTCCAAACCAACAGCAACAACTGCCTTTATATAGCAGCAGCTTCTCCAGAGTAAAAGTCCCCGAGGTACTTTAGGAGTGAAACCTCAGGCAACATGGGACAGTGAGCTTCAGGAGCAACTGACAGGAAGCAGCTCAAAGAGTCAACAAAACGTGTCGGAAAAAAATGAAGGAGTTTGAGGGAGGCTATTCTGGAGATCGGGGGTCTGCTGAAGGCTCAGCTGCCAAGGGAGTGATTACACCGGGAGCAGCCTGCAGGCTTCAACTGAAGGCACGTTCCGATCTCGTCGTGGGCCGGGGGGGGGTGGGTCACAGAGACGGGGAGGGGTGTGGGGGCTGGAAGGCATCACAGAGACGGGGAGGGGTGTAGGGGATGGAGGGGGTCACAGAGACAGGGAGGGGTGTGGGGGCCGGGGGTGGGTCACAGAGACGGGGAGGGGTGTGGGGGCCGGAGGGGGTCACAGAGACAGGGAGGGGTGTAGGGGCTGGAGGGGGTCACAGAGACGGGGAGGGGTGTGGGGGCCGGAGGGGATCACAGAGACAGGGAGGGGTGTAGGGGCCGGAGGGGGTCACAGAGACGGGGAGGGGTGTAGGGGCCGGAGGGGGTCACAGAGACGGGGAGGGGTGTGGGGGCCAGAGGGGGTCACAGAGATGGGGAGGGGTGTAGGGGCCAGAGGGGGTCACAGAGATGGGGAGGAGTGTGGGGGATGGAGGGGGTCACAGAGACGGGGAGGGGTGGAGGGGCCGGAGGGGGTCACAGAGACGGAGAGGGGTGGAGGGGCCGGAGGGGGTCACAGAGACGGGGAGGAGTGTGGGGGATGGAGGGGGTCACAGAGACGGGGAGGGGTGTAGGGGCCAGAGGGGGAGACAGAGATGGGGAGGGGTGTGGGGGCCAGAGGGGGTTACAGAAACAGGGAGGGGTATAGCGGCCAGAGGGGGCAGTCACAGAGATGGGGAGGGGTGGAGCACATGCAGGGATCTGAAAGCCAGGATGAGAATTCTAATAATGAGCGTATTGTTGGTGGTCTGGGGTCAGGGAACACAGAGGGGGACAGGTGACACACTAGCAGGTGAGGGGTGAGAGGCAGGTGAGGGGTGAGAGGCAGGTGAGAGGTGAGGGGCAGGTGAGGGGTGAGGGGCAGGTGAGGGGTGAGAGGCAGGTGAGAGGTGAGAGGCAGGTGAGGGGTGAGGGGTGAGAGGCAGTTGAGGGGTGAGAGGCAGGTGAAGGGTGAGAGGCAGGTGAGGGGTGAGGGGCAGGTGAGAGGTGAGGGGCAGGTGAGGGGTGAGAGGTGAGAGGCAGGTGAGGGGTGAGAGGCAGGTGAGGGGTGAGGGGCAGGTGAGAGGTGAGAGGCAGGTGAGGGGTGAGGGGCAGGTGAGGGGTGAGGGGCAGGTGAGAGGTGAGAGGCAGGTGAGAGGTGAGAGGCAGGTGAGGGGTGAGAGGCAGGTGAGGGGTGAGGGGCAGGTGAGGGGTGAGGGGTGAGGGGCAGGTGAGGGGTGAGGGGTGAGCGGCAGGTGAGAGGTGAGGGGCAGGTGAGGGGTGAGGGGTGAGAGGCAGGTGAGGGGTGAGGGGCAGGTGAGAGGTGAGGGGCAGGTGAGAGGTGAGGGGCAGGTGAGGGGTGAGAGGCAGGTGAGGGGTGAGGGGCAGGTGAGGGGTGAGGGGCAGGTGAGAGGTGAGGGGCAGGTGAGAGGTGAGGGGCAGGTGAGGGGTGAGGGGCAGGTGAGAGGTGAGGGGCAGGTGAGAGGTGAGGGGCAGGTGAGGGGTGAGAGGCAGGGTTCTGTGGCTCTGATGTTAACCACAGCTGTAGGATACCTTCCTATCTCCAGTTGTCCCCCTGGTGCCATGTCCCCCGTAACCAGCCAGTTCACCAGTACTGGATGCTCACCACTGCACTGGTCTATGTCCGGTGCTGAAATAAACTCACCTTTCTGGACTTTGTCACAGAGCAGATAAACCTCATCCCCTCCAACAACGCACCCAGCTGTCCGATCCATCCGCACAATCCTCAGGTTCGATGCATTTGGTGCCTCTGAAATATTTAAGTTGAAGGTCAGCACTCCTTGAAGACATCACCATTCCAGTGGGTAACGTTCACACGGTACAAAACCCACACACTATTCCTGCCGCACGCAAAGTCCCAGGACAACCACAAAGTGTGGTCACCCTTGAAATGTAGCAGAATAGCCACTAACCTGTGCACAGCAAGCTCCCACAAACAGGAAGGTGGCACTGACTGTGAACCAGTTCTGGTGAAGTTGACTGGGGCATAAATGTTGACTAGAAACATTTGTAGCCCAGAGGAGCTTCCTGTGAAAGAACATAGAAGAGCACAGCACCGGACAGGCCATTCGGCCCACGATGTTGTGCTGATCAAAGCCTTCGTATCCTCGAGACAGCAGGAAGATGTTCAACATTCAGCAGAAAGTTCACAGAAACCCAGCACTGGGCTCGGTGTGAAGACTGGGGACTGAGAGCTCTGGGCTCAGTGTGAAGGCTGGGGACTGAGAGCTCTGGGCTCGGTGTGAAGGCTGGGGACTGAGAGCTCTGGGCTCGGTGTGAAGGCTGGGTATTCAGAGCAGTCCTGGCCTCCCTCAATGTTATTGTGACAGACCTTGATTTCCAGGGTCGATCCCGGCCTGACCTCAGGAGTTCCTTCTGTCCAGGAATCGGGTCTGGAACAGATGCACACCACGGCAGCCCACTGCCGTAGACTCCTATAGCAGGGACACGGTCCCTTCAGCCCAACTCGTCTATGCCGACCAAGATTCCCATCCAAGCCAGTCCCATTTGCCTGCATTTGGCCCGTATCCCTCTAAATCCTTCCCCTCCACGTACCCATCCAAGTGCCTCTTAACTGTTGTTAATGTACCTGCCTCACCCACTGCCTCTGGCAGCTCGTTCCACACACTCACCGCCCTCTGTGTGAAAAAGTTGCCCCTCAGGTCCCCTTTAAATCTTTCCCCTCTCATCTTAAACCTGTGTCCTCTAGTTTTTGGTTCCTTTTCCCTGGGAAAAAGACCGTGCATTCACTCCACCTCTACCCCTCATGATCTTACACAGCTCTATAAGGTCACCGCTCAATGTCCTACATTCCAATGAATGAAGTCCCAGCCTGTCCAATCTCTCCCTATAACACAGTCCCTCAAATCTTGGCAACATCCTCGTGAGACCTCCTCTGCACTCTTTCCAGTTTAATGATGTTTTTCCCATAACCCGGCAACCAGATCTGAACACACTCCTCCAAGTGCGGCCTCACTAACATGATGTCCCAACTTCTGCACTCAGTGCCATGACTGACGAAGGCCAGTGTGCTAAATGCCTTCTTCACTGCCCTGTCTATCTGTGCTGCCACTTTCAGGGAACCATATGTCTGTACTCCAAGGTCCCTCTGTTCTACAACACTCCCCAGGGCCCTGTTGCTCACTGTGAAAGGCCGACCTTGATTTGACTTCACAAAATGCAACACCTTGTACTTGTCCAAATTGAACTCCATTTGCCATTCCTCAGCCCACTGACGCAGCTGATCAAGATCCCCCTGTGATTCCTGACAACCTTATTCACCGTCAATGGCATTGCCTATTTCAGCGGCACCTGCAGTCCACATTGGTCCAGTCTGGTGTCAGTCCACAGCAGGGATCAAGAAATGAAAATCCTTTCATTCTCACAATCTCCTTTCATTTCCGTAAAGTTCTCTCCCTGGTACTGTAACGTCCTCTCCCTGTTACACACTCACCATCTGTAACGTCCTCTCCCCGTTACACACTCACCATCTGTAATGTCCTCTCCCCGTTACACACTCACCATCTGTAACATCCTCTCCCCGTTACACACACCATCTGTAACGTCCTCTCCCCGTTACACACTCACCATCTGTAATGTCCTCTCCCCGTTACACACTCACCATCTGTAATGTCCTCTCCCCGTTACACACTCACCATCTGTAACGTCCTCTCCCCGTTACACACACCATCTGTAACGTCCTCTCCCCGTTACACACTCACCATCTGTAACGTCCTCTCCCCGTTACACACTCACCATCTGTAACATCCTCTCCCTGTTACACACACCATCTGTAACGTCCTCTCCCCGTTACACACTCACCATCTGTAATATCCTCTCCCCGTTACACACCGTCTCTCAAACCCTCCTCTGCCATTTAACATCGGCGAGATTTTTGGGTCCCTACACTCTGACTAAGCTGTGCTGTTAACCCAGTGACTGCAGCAGCTGAGCTGATTGGGAATTACAACTGAGTAATGCAGGTTTCGTTTAAAAAAATGACAGTAAGTTTCCATCTGTGAGAAAAGAACACGCAACAGTTTTTGGTTTTGGCGAATTACCAGCCCCCGAATTGCCCAACCCCCTGCACAGTGACTCCCCACAGACACACCTGGAGAAACCCCAGTTACTAATCAATGTTCACAGTGCTCCATCCCCGCATCCCACCCCAGGGAACACGTCCCATCAGGATGGTCTAACACACAGTGTTATATTAAACTAAGTTCATCGTTTTGTGTCTCTGTGACCCCCTCCGGCCTCTACACCCTTCCCTCTCTCTGCAACCCCCTCTGGCCCCTGTATCCCTCCCTGTCTGTAACCCCCTCCCTCCCCTACACCTCTCCCTGTCTCTGTAACCCTCTCCGGCCTCTTGCAGAGTGCGGCACTGTTCGGTAGGCAGTAGCGGACAGCTGACCACCACCCTCTCAAGGGCCACAAACACTGGCATCCTGAGATCATTGTCACATCAGGGCAGCCCACCACTGCTCCCTGCTGACCACCACTGAACCCTGCTGACCACCACTGACTTCCGCTGCCCACTGACCACCACTGACCACTACTGCCCCCTGCTGACCACCACCACTGACCCCTGACCACCACTCACTCCTGCTGACCACCACTGACCCCGACCAGCACTGCCCCCCGACGACCACCTGCTGACCACCACTGGCCACTGATCAACATGGCCCTCTGCTGACCACCACTGCCCCCTGATGGCCACAACTGCCCACCACTGCCCCCTGCTGCCCACTGACCAACACTGCCCCCTGCTGCCCACTGACCAACACTGCCCCCTGCTGACCAATGCTGCCCTCTGCTGACCACCACTACCCCCTGATGACCACAACTGCCCACCACTGCCCCCTCTGACCACCGCTGTCCACTGACCACAACTGCCCCCGGCTGACCAATGCTGCCCTCTGCTGACCACCACTACCCCCTGATGACCACAACTGCCCACCACTGCCCCCTCTGACCACCGCTGTCCACTGACCACAACTGCCCCCGGCTGACCAATGCTGCCCTCTGCTGACCACCACTACCCCCTGATGACCACAACTGCCCACCACTGCCCCCTGCTGACCACCGCTGCCCACTGACCACAACCTCCCCCTGCTGACCAACACTGCCTTCTGCTGACCACCACTGCCCCCTACTGACCACCACTGCCCCCTGCTGACCACCACTGCCCCCCTGACCACCACTGCTCACTGCCCCCCACACTGACCACCATTGACAGATGTACTGTTGGAAGTATCCTGACTGGTTGCATCATGGCCTGGGAAGGCAATTCGAATGTGCAGGAACACAAGAAGCTGCAGAGAGTAGTGGACTCTGCCCAATACATCACGGGCACATCCCTCCCCACCATCGGGAGTATCTACAGGAGGCGCTGCCTCAAGGCGGCAACACCCATCATCAAAGATCCCCACCATCCGGGCTGTGCCATCTTCTCACAGCTCCCACCAGGCAGGAGGTACAGAAGCCTGAAGTCCCACACCACCAGGTTCAGGAACAGCTACTTCCCTTCAACCATTCGGTTCTTGAACCAACCGGCACAACCCTAATCATTACAGTTTAGCAAAACTGTGACCACTTTGATCACTGCACTAAAATGGACTTTGTTTTTTAAGAACATAGAACAGTACAGGCCCTTCGGCCCACGATGTTGTGCCAACCTATATAAACCTCCTCCATGATCAATCTCAGCCTTCCCTCCCACATAGCCCATAACCCTCCATTTTGCTTACATCCACGTGCCCATCTAAGAGTCCCAATTGTATCAGCCTCTACCACCACCCCCAGCAGTGTGTCTCAGGCACCCATCACTCTGTGCAAAACACCTACCTCTGACATCTCCCCTAAACTTTCCTCGTCTCACCTTAAAGAGATGTCCTCTGGTATTGGCCATTGCTGCCCTGGGGAAAGGTGCTGCCTGCCCACTCGATCTAAACCCCTCGTAATCTTGTACAGCTATATCAAGTCGCCTCTCATCCTGCATCACTCTTAAGAGAAAAGCCCTAGCTCACACAACCTTTCCTCATAAAACGTGTTTTCCAATCCAGGCAGCATCCTGTAAATCTCCTCTGCACCCTCTCTAAAGCTTCCACATCCTTCCTATAATGAGGCGACCAGAACTGAACACAATACTCCAAGTGTGGTCTAACCAGAGTTCTATAGAGCTGCAACATCACCTCGCGGATCTTGAACTCAATCCCCAACTAATGAAGGCCAACACACCATATGCCTTCTTAACCACCCTGTCAACTTGCGCGGCAACTTTGAGGGATCCATGGATGTGGACCCCAAGATCCCTCTGTTCCTCCACACTGCTCAGAATCCTGCCATTATCCTTGTATTCTGCCTTCATGTTCGATATCCCGAAGTGTATCACTTCACTTTTCCAGGTTGAGCTCCATCTGCCACTTCTCCGCCTAACTCTGCGTCCTGTCTATATCCTGTTGTAACCTAAAACAACCTTCTACACTATCCACAACACCACCAACCTTCGTGTCATCAGCAAACTTAGTGACCCACCCTTCCACATCCTCATGCAAGTCATTTATAAAAATCACAAAGAGCAGGGGTCCCAGAACAGATGCCTGTGGAACACCACTGGTCACTGACCTCCAGTCAGAATGTGCTCCATCTACAACCACCCTCTGTCTTCTGTGGGTGAGCCAATTCTGAATCCACACAGCCAAGTCTCCCTGTATCCCATGCCCCGTTGTGCTTTTGTTCTAATTGTGTTTGTTCTTGTAAAAATGGTGTACAATTTGTTTTTCTTGTGAATGTTGTGTCTCTGATGCTCTGTGCCTGTGATATTGCAACCTACAGCCCACCACCACCCATCCACTGCCCACACCACCCCCACTGCCCCTACAGACCACCACCACCCCCCCACTGCCCTCACCACCCCTACTGCGCCTACAGACCACCCCCACTGCCTCTACAACCCACCACTGCCCCCACCACCCCTGACCCTACAGCCCACCCCCAACTGCCCCTACAGACCACCACCACCCCCCACTGCCCTCACCACCCCCACTGCCCCTACAGACCACCCCCACTGCCCCTACAACCCACCACTGCCCCCCCACTGCCCTCACCACCCTGACCCTACAGCCCACCCCCCACTGCCCACACCACCCCCACTGCCCCTACAGACCACCACCACCCATCCACTGCCCACACCACCCCCACTGCCCCTACAGACCACCCCTACTGCCCCTACAGCCCACCACCACCCCCCCACTGCCCCTACAGACCACCCCCCCACTGCCCCTGCAACCCACCACTGCCGCCCCACTGCCCTCACCACCCCTGCCTCTACAGCCCACCACCCACTTCCCCCACTACCCCTACAGACCACCCCCCACTGCCCCCACTGCCCACACCATCCCCACTGCCCCTACAGACCACCCCTCACTGCCCCTACAGCCCACACCACCCCCTCCACTGCCCCTACAGACCACCATCACCTCCCAACTGCCCTCACCACCCCCACTGCCCCTACAGCCCACCACCACCCCCCCAACTGCCCCCTCCACCCCACTGACCACTGCCCCCAGTGGGAGCACAGCCGGATGCAGCACTGACTGCCCCCAGTCCCCAGAAGTCCGGGCCTGCTGCTAACCTGCGGCGGTGCCACAGTCTCCCGCCCCGGGGTCACTGACTCCCACCCCGGGGCAGTGCCCGGGATCACTGGGAGGTGTTCCCGGGGTCACAGTCTCCCGACCTGGGGCAGCGCCTGGGGTCACTGACTCCCGCCCCGGGGTCACTGACCCCCGCTCCAGAGCAGTGCCCAGGGTCACTGACTCCCACCCGGGGGTCACTGACTCCCGCCCCGGGGCAGTGCCCGATCCACTGGGAGGTGTCGCCGGGGTCACAGTCTCCCGGCCCAGGGCAGTGCTTGGGGTCACAGTGTCCCGGCCCGGGGCAGTGCCCGGGGTCACTGACTCCCAGCCCGGGGCAGTGCCCGGGGTCACTGACTCCCACCTCGCGGCAGTGCCCGGGGTCACTGGGAGGTGTCGCCGGGGTCACAGTGTCCCGGCCCGGGGCAGTGCCCGGGGTCACAGTGTCCTGACGGAGAGAGGTCAGCTGCCCACCCCCACACCCCCCCCCCCACCCCCGAGCTGAACTCACTGCTGTCGTAGATGGGGTCGGAGATGATGGGCTCCAGCTTGCGGGTGAAGCGGCAGCTGCTGTCGGGCAGTAGGGCGGTGAACATGAGGCGCACCACACTCAGGTCCATCTCCTTTGCCTGCTGCACGGACGCACTGTGGATCAGCTCCTTCTCCCGCTCTGTGGACAGGAACATGGGCACGTCACAGCCTCCCCGTCACTCGCTCGGCCCGTCACGCTTCTGCTATCCCTGTCACTGACCGCTCGGCCCGTCGGGGTGCTGCCTTCCCCCATCACTGACCTGTCAGCTCCATCTGGCCGTAGCCCTCACTGTGCCGGTGGTTGAGCTCAGGGTGGATCACCACACCGTTGTCGTAGCCCATCAGGTAGGCCTGGCTCATCCGCTGCTCCAGCGTGCTGGCCACGTTCTTCTTGGTCACGTGGAGGATGCCGAGGTTTGGGAATCTGCAGCGGGAACGGAGGCTGCTGGTCAACGCCGCGGCTGTGCGGGGTTTACAGGCAGAGTGCCAGCTACCGCCCTCCCCTGGACCACCACCCACCCACCCCTTTCCCCGGGATCCCCCTCCCCGGGATTCCCCTTCCCCGGGAACCCTCACCGTCGACTCCCTTCCCCTCCCCAGGACCACCCCCCACCACCCTTCCCCTCCCTGGGACCCCCCTCTCCGGGAACACCCCCCTCCCCCACCACCACCAACTCCCTTCCCCTCCCTCCCCAGTAATTCAGGTGATGAGACAACCGGTGTTTCCTGGGCCCCAAATGAAGCAGCGAGAAAACTAACACCAAGCCTGACAGGACGGGGGAGTTGGAGGAGACCTGTTGAGTTGTATCTAATGATGGGGCAGGCCCAACCGCGTCACTGCCTCCTGCCCTGGGCCCCGGACCTTCACCAGGACACGGAGAGGTTGTGGATGGGAGTTACCAGAACAGCGGGACTCAGGCTTTCAGCAGCCAGACCGACGACGGAGGGGAGATTTAATCCGAGATCCCTCAGGCCCACGACACAGTGAATCAGGAGAAATGGTTTCTGGGGACCAGACACGTGAGAGCAGGGGGTGGGCAGAGGGAGCCCCACCCTCACACTGTGCCTGAAAGGGGTAGCTTCAACAGTGGGGCGGGGGTCTGGGTAGATAGAGAGTGGGGGCGAGGGAGGGTGGTATGAGTGCGGGGGGAGTGGGAGTGGGAGCAGGGGGAGTGCGGGCGAGAGCGGGGGGAGTGGGGAGTGGGAGCGGGGGGAGTGCGGGCGAGAGCGGGGGGAGTGGGGAGTGGGAGCGGGGGGAGTGCGGGCGAGAGCGGGGGGAGGGGGGAGTGGGAGCGGGGGGAGTGCGGGCGAGAGCAGGGGGAGTGGGGAGTGGGAGCGGGGGGAGTGCGGGCGAGAGCGGGGGGAGTGGGGAGTGGGAGCGGGGGGAGTGCGGGCGAGAGCGGGGGGAGTGGGGAGTGGGAGCGGGGGGAGTGGGGAGTGGGAGCGGGGGGAGTGCGGGCGAGAGCGGGGGGAGTGGGAGTGGGAGCGGGGGGAGTGCGGGCGAGAGCGGGGGGAGTGGGGAGTGGGAGCAGGGGGAGTGCGGGCGAGAGCGGGGGGAGTGGGGAGTGGGAGCGGGGGGAGTGCGGGCAAGAGCGGGGGGAGTGGGGAGTGGGAGCGGGGGGAGTGCGGGCGAGAGCGGGGGGAGTGGGGAGTGGGAGCGGGGGGAGTGCGGGCAAGAGCGGGGGGAGTGGGAGTGGGAGCGGGGGGAGTGCGGGCGAGAGCGGGGGGAGTGGGGAGTGGGAGCGGGGGGAGTGGGGAGTGGGAGCGGGGGGAGTGCGGGCGAGAGCAGGGGGAGTGGGGAGTGGGAGCGGGGGGAGTGCGGGCGAGAGCAGGGGGAGTGGGGGGAGTGCGGGCGAGAGCGGGGGGAGTGGGGAGTGGGAGCGGGGGGAGTGCGGGCGAGAGCGGGGGGAGTGGGGAGTGGGAGCGGGGGGAGTGCGGGCAAGAGCGGGGGGAGTGGGAGTGGGAGCGGGGGGGAGTGCGGGCGAGAGCGGGGGGAGTGGGAGCAGGGGGAGTGCGGGCGAGAGCGGGGGGAGTAGGGAGTGGGAGCAGGGGGAGTGCGGGCGAGAGCGGGGGGAGTGGGGAGTGGGAGCGGGGGGAGTGGGGAGTGGGAGCGGGGGGAGTGCGGGCGAGAGCAGGGGGAGTGGGGAGTGGGAGCGGGGTGAGAGCAGGGGGAGAGTGGGGAGTGGGAGCGGGGGGAGTGCGGGCGAGAGCGGGGGGAGTAGGGGTGAGAGCGGGAGGAGGGCAGGAGGAGTGGGGGTGAGACCAAGGGGAGTGGGGGTGAGAATAGGGGTAGTGAGGGGGAGTGGGGGGAAGTGGGGCTGGTTGGAAAACTCCAAAGGGAATCAGCATAGTCAGGATGGGCCGAATGTCTCCTCCACCCCATCAGCTTCAGAGGCAGGAGGACTGGTGGCCCAGAGTGGGGTAAAGGGGGTGGGGAGGAGGGGGTGAGAAGGAGGACTGTGGAGGGGTGAGGGGGAGGGGAGGACAGGGGAGGGGTAAGGAAGGTGAGGAGGAGGGGAAGAGTCAGGAGGGGCTCGGTTACTGAGGACGGGTCCATCTGTGGGTTTTTTTCCTGGGGGTGAGGGGGGATGATGTAGGGGGTGGGGGTGAAGGGTGCGGAGGGTGTGGGGGGTGATGAAGGATTGTGTGGTGCAGGGGGAACCTCTGACCGTCCACCGTCCACACCCTCAGGGTAAGGAGGCATCCCGCAGCACCGGAGCGAGGACTCACGTGGATGTCATCTCCTTGGGGCCGATCTGGACCAGACAGATGCCCTTCTCGCACTGTTTGCCCACCAGGCTGTGTGCATGCAGGTGAACCACATCGCGGCCGGCGGTCACCAGCTGAACCACGATCTTGGCATGTCCCACGTAGTTACAGATCTGAACAGGAGGAGAGTCAGTGAACGTGGGCGCAGGGCTGGCGCAGGGCTGCCGGCATTGGTGCAGGGCGGGAAGCAGTGCAGGATGGGCGCAGGATGGACAGCGTGAGCGCAGGGCTGGCGGCATTGGCGCAGGGCGGGTGCAGGGTGGGCACAGGGCTGGCGGCATTGGCGTAGGGCGGGAAGCAGTGCAGGACGGGCACAGGATGGACAGCGTGAGTGCAGGGCTGGTGGCGTTGGTGCAGGGTGGGCAGCGTTGGCGCAAGGCGGGTGGTGTTGGCGCAGGGTAGGTTTAACATCTGAACATTTTATTAACCAACACCAGACTACTTGCCTTCCCTCTCTTTTTACAGCCACTCCCTGTTCCCCCATGTGACCCCTTGCATTCCCTACTGGGAACTGTAGTTCTTTATTATAATTACATAATAACACACAGGCCACCTCTGGGTGCCGGGTTATAGGCCGGGGGGGGGGGGGGGGGGGGGGGAGGGGCAACCTGCCAACCCCCCGGGTCTGGTTCCTGAACCTTAACCCCGACACGAGTTAAGATTTCTTTATTAGTCCCATGTACATCAAAACACACAGTGAAATGCATCTTCTGCGTAGAGTGTTCTGGGGGCAGCCCTCAAGTGTCGCCACATTTCCGGCGCCAACATAGCATGCCCACAACTTCCTAACCCCTACGTCTTTGGAATGTGGGAGGAAATCGGAGCACCCGGAGGAAACCCACATAGACATGGGGAGAACATACAAACTCCTTACAGACAGCGGCGGGAATTGAACCCGGGTCACTGGTGCTGTAATAGTGTTACGCTAACCGCCACACAAGGTTCCCACCTATTTTAGGCTGATCTCCAGGCAGTGACGTCACACCTTGTTCAACGTCACAGAGAAAACTCACAAACTGAAGGCCGTTTGGCCCATCGCCTCCGTGCTGGTTGAGAAGAGCTTCTCACTCTAATCCTTTCAGCCCTGAAGATCAAAACTCTTGGTACAAGGGCGGGGGTCCCTGCATCTTCCACCCACTCAGCAGTGAGCTCCAGAGCCCAGCTCCCACCCCCGGGGGAAGCAATGTCCCCCCCCAACCCCTCGACCAACCACTGCCCCGCCCACACTCTCCGTGAGGCTGAGGGAAGCTGCCGTGACGGAGGAGGTGGGTGTAACGGGCTCCTGTGCAACCTATCCGCGGGGCAGGGTTACATGGGGTAGCTCGACTCATTGGTCTGTCGGTTAATCCACTGTACAGCTGGGGCCGTTCTCACACATAGGATTCCCCACCCAAGGAAAAGCAGGGGTCTGTGCAGGATATCCAGAGGGATCTCACTGAGGGGATCCTGTGCTGTGCAGGCCGACGGTGCACACACTGCCCAGGGGTATGAGGAAGAATCACTGCCGTGTGTGGTGTCGTTTCACAGAGCAGAGCTCGCGGCTGGCCAAACGTGGCCAGAGGACGCTTCACCTTCTGTTGTGGGGTAGGTGGGACCGTTTAATGTCACCACCAGAAGTGGTGGGAGAAAGTTATCGTTAGCGAGCCTCACTGCTGCACACGGCTGTGCTGATAATTGTCCCCTACCCCCTTTAAAAATCACATCAGGGTAATTACAGAACCCAGTCAGCTTTTCATAACTTAGTTTAAGGAAGCCCCGCTCACAGAATGGGGACCTTCCCACATTTCACCAGAAACCACCCTGGGCTCCACCATGCCCAGCTGTGAGTTCTGCACTTCCTGAGTCACCTGCAGTTCCGGGAAGGCTCGGACTGGCTGCTCACAGTCACGTGGCCACATTACGTCACCTGGAAATAACAGGGAATTTCCCACTGACTACAATCCATTGCTCATGAAAATAGGACAGAAGTCAGCAGCCTGAGAAATGTTTGTTTCCAGCTAACTTCACCCACAGACCATGGAAAATGTTATCAGGAGCTGGGCTGTGAAACGATGGCAAGTACAGGAAGGGAACATTGCCTTCAGCAGAGAGGCAGCGATTCCAGTCCAGGACCCCTGGGCTTCACCCCCTGTGGCCACACTGAACCCTCCACTGAACACCCCACGTGAATCCACAGAGATAAAACCAGCAGCTGGATTCAAATTCACTCTGCCCAGTGACCGCCGGACCCCCAGAGAGGTGTAGCATACCCAGAGTTCACTGTCAGGAGAGGAAATCTGCCTTCCTTCCCCACTTTGACCTACACACAGCGACAGACTCTCACCATCTGCCTGACTTTTTCACTGCCCACGGAGACCAGGCAGTGGCTACTAAAAAAAGTCCTCTAGATGCTTTCCAGCGACTGTGCTGAGTCCCTCATTTTCCAGAGGAGACACCAGAGACCAGCAGCTGCTGGAACCCAGAGCATTCTGCTGAGGAACTCAGCGGTTCGAGCAGCATCCGTGGGGGAAGGAATCGTCGATGTTTCGGGTTTGAACCTCACATCGGGAGCGGGTGGGGTGGGGGGTGGTGGTGGGGAGATGGCCGGTAGAGAGGAGGGGAGGGGGCGGGGTGAGACAGGGGCCCGAGGTGACTGGTGGACTGGGGAGGGATGTGAGATGATAGGCAGGTAGTGCATGGAGGGGGTTGGGAGACAGTGGTGGGTGGGTGATTGATGGAGGAGAGAGAGGGGCAGCTGGACCAGGATGGGAGGGGAGTGTGAAGGTGGAGGACATATGAAGATATGTCACCATCTGCCCGTCACCTTACACCCCTCCTCAGTCCCGGACCCATCTCACCCCGCCCCCCTCCCCTCTCTACGGTCATCCCCACCCACCCCCACCACCCCCCACTCCTGTTGGAGAATTCGAAACGTCGACGATTCCTTCCCCCCACAGATGCTGCTTGACCCACTGAGTTCCTCCAACAGATTGTTTGTTGGCTGGTAGTGTAGCGGTTAGCGTAACACTTTACAGCACCAGTGACCCGGGTTCAATTCCGACCGCTGTCTGTAAGGAGTGTGTACGTTCTCCCCGTGTCTGCGTGGGTTTCCTCCGGGTGCTCCAGTTTCCTCCCACATTCCAAAGACGTACGGGTTAGGAAGTTGTGGGCATGCTATGTTGGCGCCGGAAGCGTGGCGACACTTGCGGGCTGCCCCCAGAACACTCTATGCAAAAGATACATTTCACTGTGTGTTTTGACGTACATGTGACTAATAAAGATCTTATCTCATCTTATCCCCTTGTTTTATGTTACAGCACAGTGGCAGACCCTTCGGTCCACCACGTGCATGCTGGCCAACAGTACCCATCCCCACCAAAACCATTTCCCAGCACTCGGCACTTCTACCCCCAGTCTATAATGTTGTGACAGTCTCCGGCTCACCACCCTTGGTGGGAGACTCACAGTCGACCCACCCAAAGGTCCACAAATCCCACCCTCACCCCCTCCTGCTTTGTATGCATCTGAAAACATCGCTCTCTTGGTATCATGGCCCCATCGACACCACACCAGCCAATCAGTGGCCACATCAAATTCATGCCATTGTTACAACCTGAAATTTGAAAACTGATTCAAATGTTTTCAGAAATGGAATTGTTTAAAAAAATCACAACACCAGACCCAGCATTGGCACCGATCTCTGAAGCCTTGCTCAGAGTTCCCCTCGACTACTCTACATATTACTTGGGGGAAGCGTGGAGAATCTGGGTGTTCAGTCACTGGAGTCCAGGGTTGTTCCGTGCAACAGTCCAGGCTAATCACCAACCATGGTCTACACCAACCCCGTTTACCAGCACTTGGTCTGTGGCCTTCTATCCCTTGACAATTCAAGACTGGATCACTCTTTCCTGAACTAGTGATTGTCTCGACATCTCTCTCTCTCTCTCTCTCTCTCTCTCTCTCTCTCTCTCTCTCTCTAAAAGATCCTGGGGGAGAGCAGGTGACTGAACTGACAAAGGACACTTTATTTCTAACAGAACTTACACTGTGTAAAGCAGCATTTCTTACACAGCTTTGCCTAATTCACCTTCAGTAACAAGGAGGAACCCATTGATGTGATGCATTTCAGCTTTCAGAAGGCCTTCGATAAGGCACGGCGCACGGGAGGTTATTAAACAAAATTAGAGTGTGGACTGATGATTGGTTAACTGACAGAAAAGTAAACATAGGAATGAATAGGTGATTTCCAGTTGGAAAGCTGTGCCCCAGAGATCAGTACTGGGTCATCGAGTTAACAACCTGTATCAGTGAATTGGACCAAGTGTAAACACATCCACTGTTCCTGATGGTACTAAACTAAATTGGGTGCCAGTGTGGATTGTGGGGAGGATGCAGAGGGGCTTCAGGGGATATCGACAGGCAAAGTGAAAGGGCGAGGACACCACACGTAAGATATAAGATCAGGTTTCTTTATTAGTCACATGTACATCGAAACACACAGTGAAATGCATCTTTTGCGTAGAGTGTTCTGGGGGCAGCCCGCAAGTGTCGCCACATTTCCGGCGCCAACATAGCATGCCCACAACTTCCTAACCAGTACATCTTTGGAATGTGGGAGGAAACCAGAGCACCCAGAGGAAACCCACGCAGACATGGGGAGAACGTACAAACTCCTTACAGACAGCGGCCGGAATTGAACCTTGGTCACTGGCGCTGTAATCATGTTATGCTAAACAGGCACAGAAGGAAATGGTCCTAACGAGGGCAAAGAGGATTCGTGTAGATGGGCAAGGTCAGCAACCAACCCCTGAAGCAAGCCAAGCCTCTTCCTGACAAAGACCACTTTTGTTCAGGACAGAGCTCAGGAGGAGGAAGTGGTGACCTCGACTCTCTTGGCATCACTGTGGGAGCGAGGGCGGCAGACCCATCACCCGAAATAATAAAACTAACACAAGCAAATCCCACCGCCTGTAAACCTGGATTGTCTGAACATCACCTTACTCCCCAGGTCTGGGTGGTCAACCGTGAGCTCCTGGCTTAAACTTCCTGGCAACATTCTTAAGCTCCAACTAATTTCCTCTTTCACACTTGTTTACCTTGTCAAGAAACATCCTAGCCCCAAAGAGCACATTTGCATTTGTGCTAAATTTAATTTTACTGTCAGATTATTCCACCCACCAGCTACCGACTCACTTTCTCAGCTGAGAAATATCCAGAAAAATAATCTGAAAAGTTCTTTAAATGTTGAGATAATATCATTGAGACAAATTTAAAAATATTAACAGATTCTGTTTGTCTTGGTGATTTTCCACCAATAAATTTGTAAACGTGAACTGCTGATTTATTCTAATCCTTTTGTATTAAAAACCGGGTCACTGGAACTAATGAGATGAGTTTCACAAGTCACTTAAGTTTCATGAGTGAGGATTAAAAACACTTTGCTGGTTTTAACATTCAAATACTGACCTTAACAGTGGGGTAGGTCTTCTTGTTTTTCTCACTGGAAGCCCCAGGTAATCCTCCGTGTGACGGACCTTCACATCCGTAGCGGAAACGGAATCCTCTCTGAAGAAACAGATCAATGGGGACATGAGCAGAACTCTGCAAGCCACATCTCAGAACAACTTTCTAACATCATTGGAAAAACTTCCGAGGGATGGGATGAATCTGCAATTGGAGGAGTGGAATTGATCAGGGATAGTGAGCATGGCTTTGCTGAAGGGAGGTCCTGTCTGACTTAAGATGCCTGAATTTTGAAAAGGTGACAAAGGTTGCAGTGCAGTTGATGTTGTCTACATGGACTTCAGCAAGGCCTTTGACAAGATAGGCTGGTCCAAAGGTTAACATCCAATGGGAGCCGAGGCAAGTTGGCAAACTGGAGCCAAAATTGAGACACAAGAAATTCTGCAGATGTTGGAATCTGGAGCAACACATGAAGTGCCAGAGGAACTCAGCGGGTCAGGCAGCATCCGTGGAGGGAAATAAACAGTCGACATTTTGGGCCGAGACCCTTCATCAGGACTGGGAAGGAAGAGGGCAGAAGCCAGAATAAGGAGGTGGGGGGAGGGGGAGGAGCACACGCAGTTAGGGGAGAGGTGAGACCAGGTGAGGGGGGGAAGGTAGGTGGGTGGGGGAGGGGGGAGAAGATGTAATAAGCTGAGAGGCGACGGGTAGAAGAGGCAAAGGGCTGAAGAAGAAGGAATCCGGTGGGAGAGGGCAGTGGACCATGGAGTAAAGGGGGGGAGGGAGGGGAGGGGGGGAGATGGGCAGGTCATCAAGGCAGGGGGAAGGGAGCCACAGGAATAAGGGAAGACAAAGGAGTGGGGGGGGGGGGGAGAAAAAGAAGAGGTGGGGTTACCGGAAGTTAGAGAAATGGATGTTGAGGCCGTCAGGTTGGAGACTCCCAAGGCGGAATACGAGGTGTCAGCTTGGGAATAGGAGACAGAGGGCATTGATAGAAGGTGGGTTTAGTGATTAGAAACCTATGAGCAGCAGTGTACCTCAGGATCGGAGCGGCGACTCTCAGTGTTTGTTGTACATCAATGATCTGGGTGTGAAGTAGGAGGTACGATTCGAAGACTGGTGGTGTTGTCAATAGGGAGGAGGGAAGAATGATATTGATCAGTTAGTGAGATGGGCAGGGGAATGGCGGATGGAATTTAAACGTGGACAACGTGAGGTGTTACGTTTAATAAGACAGGACTATACGGTGAATAGTGGGACCCCAGGGAGTACTGAGGAACAAAGGGGCCTTGATGTACAGGTCCAAAGATTCCTGAAGGCAGCAGCATAGACGGATGTACGGGATTCCCACCTTCAGTAGCTGGGGCGTAAGAGCAGGGAGGTTCAGGAACAACATGGCTGGAGTACAGTCTGCTCTGTCACACCGTAGCAAGGATGTGACTACCAGAGAGGGTGTAGAGGAGATTTACCAGTAACGTTGGCTGGGATGGAGCCTTGCAGTTAAGAGGGGAGACTGCAGAGGCTGGGATTTGATTACCCTGGAGCAGCGGAGAGGTGTACAGAACTGTGAGGGACATAGATAGGGCAGACAGTAGGGAAGGTCGAAGGGAAGGGGTAGACGTGGAGGGGACCCAAGGAGGAGATGGACATTGTCATCTGACAGAGGTTTCACTAGCTGCCCAGTTCTCTTTCTCAGCTCTCAGGTACCCAGCCAGGAGGGTCCTCTAGCCAGGAACCCAACCTTTAAACAAAGGGTCTTATCAACTTCCTGCCACCTTCTTGAGGTTTATGACTTGGATGAGGATGTGGAAGGGTGCACAGAGGTGTGGGAGTTTGCAGATAACATGAAGGTTGGACGTGTTGTGGATGGTGTAGGTCACAATGGGACATTGATAGGATGCAGAGCTGGGCAGAGAAGTGGCAGATGGAGTTCAATCTGGAAAAGTGTGAAGTGATACAGTTTGAAAGAACGAACTTGAAGGCGGAGTACGAGGTTAATGGCAGGATTCTGAGCAGTGTGGAGGAACAGTGGGATCTTGGGAGCCAAGTCCATAGATCCCTCAAGGTTGCCGCGCAAGTTGATAGGGTGGTTCAGAAGGCGTATGGCGTGTTGGACTTCATTAGCCAGGGGATTGAGTTCAAGAGCTGTGAGGTGATGTTGCAGCTCTATAACACTCTGGTTAGCTCACACTTGGAGCATTGTGTTCAGTTCTGGTCACATTATAGGAAGGATGTGGAAGCTTTAGAGAGGGTGCAGAGGAGATTTACCAGGATGCTGCCTGGACTAGAGAACATGTCTTATGAGGATAGGTTGAGTGAGCTAGGGCTTTTCTCCTTGGAGCGACGCAGGATGAGAGGTGACTTTATAGAGGTGTACAAGATTATGAGGGGCATAGATAGAGTGGACAGTCAGCACCTTTTCCCCAGGGCGGCAATGACCAATACCAGAGGACATCCGTTTAAGGTGAGTGGAGGAATGTTCAGGGGAGATATCAGAGGTAGGTTTTTACACAGAGAGTGGTGGGTGCCTGGAACACACTGCCGGGGGTGGTGGAAGCTGATTCAATGGGAAAGTTGAAGAGTCTTTTAGACAGGCACATGGATGTAAGAAAAATGGAGGGTTATGGGCTGTGTAGGAGGGAAGGGTTAGATTGATCAGTAAGTGTTTATATAGGTCAGCACAACATAGTGGGCTGAAGGGCCTGTACTGTGCTGTACTGTTCTATGTTCCATGATCTATGTCACACTAAGGTTGTGCGCTGGTGGCGGAACTGGAAGCATCTGTCTGAGGCAGCTCTTGGGACATCTTGTCCCAAACAGAGAATCCTGATGGAACTGAGACAGAGGTAGGGAGGGGACGGGGGAGGGGAGGAGGGGACGGGAAGGGGGGTGGGGGTAGGGAGGGCGGAGGTGGGGGAGAGTGAGGAGGGGATGGGGAGAGGAGGCAGGGTAGGGAGGGAGGAGGGGGGTAGATGGTGGGGGATGGGGGAGGGGTTGGGGGTAGGGAGGGAGGGAGGGGGTGGGGGCAGGGGGGAGGGTTGATAGGTGCTGTGTTAATGAGAAGCGAAAGCTGTAAAGGCATGAGATAAACATCTGGAGACATGGGCATGGACGGCACTGCTGACATTTTGTTACACGTTAACTTCCTTCCTACTGTGGATGTTTGTCAGAACTACAAGCCCAATGTCTCGAAAAGGCTGTCATTTACTGACACTGCAAAGCTAACATCAAGGACTTGTGGTTACCTTGTGGTTGTGAATGATCGAAGAGGGCTGGCTCAACTTTAAAAACGTGAGCAACTTCAAAAAAAATTGTTACCAAGAAGTTTGTGAATAACAACTGGTTCAGTTATCACTCTCCATCTCAGAACGGTGTCAGTGAGGCAGACTCAGCAGCCGTAAACACAGGCAGACGCAAACACAGGCAGACGCAGTGACAGCTTGGCTAGTGCCGGAGCAACAACTTACCCGCTCTTACGCGGTGAGATTGCAGCAACTGGGCATCCCTCCAGCATCAGTCAGAGAGCAGCCAGTTCTGGCAAAGATGAGGAAGGAGCCAGCAACTTGTCCTCTTTATATGAAGGCAGGAGGTTTGTTAATTGCTGCTGGTTCCTCTGATTCCCATAACCTGGATTCCCTCTTTGGACCAAGCCAGGGATTTTCCAACTGTGCCAACTTAGAAATATCCATCAAAGATTCACCTCCTGACCTCAGGATATTCCCGTGGATACAGTTCCTCGTGGTTGGATATCTAACAGCTGAGGCTAAGAGCAAGGTTCAGCTCATTAACTAAATGCTCCAGATGTGCGCCTGATCCCAGGCTCCCTCTGGCCAGATGTGCCGGACTGCTCCTTGCCCGATTCCCAGTCCTGAGAGGGAAGGACAACCGTGTCCCGTTGTCACACAGCCTGGTGGACACCGTGTCCCATTGTCACACAGCCTGGTGGACACCGCGTCCCGTTGTCACACAGCCTGGTGGATACCGCGTCCCGTTGTCACACAGCCTGGTGGACACCGTGTCTCGTTGTCACACAGCCTGGTGGACACCGCGTCTCGTTGTCCCTCTTGCTCCCTCGACACTTCAATAATCTTTCTCAAAGAAACATCTAAAGTCCCTGTACAATAGTTCATAGCCTAGAAGGCAGGATCACAGAACACAGGAAGAGACCATTCAGTCCATCGAGTGTGTGCTGACCCTCCCCTGCTCTCTTCCCACAACATTCTCCGTTCACGTGTTTCTACCACAGCTGCAACTTTTCCTCAGGTCACTTCATTTTCTCCTCCTTCATTGTACACCCGTGACCTCTCGACCCCTCCGCCAGTGGGAGCAACCGCCCACTGTCAAACTGGCGTAACAAGCAATCTGCAGGAGGAACAGTGGCTCTTTCCCCACAGATGCTGCCCAACCAGCTGAGTTCCTCCCGCAGATTGTGCGTTGCTCCAGATTCCAGCGTCTTTAGTCTCCCGTGTCGCTATCAAAGCAGCATGGGCAGCACAGGTATGATGGGCCGAAGGGCTTTTTCCTGTGCTCTATGTCCTACCCACTCTCTCCAGACCACCCAACATTTAACCTATTTCTATCTCCCCTTGGCCTTCTCTTCCCAAAGGAAAACAGACCAAGCCTCTCTAAACCATCCTGTAACTGCAGCCCCTCATCCCAGGAGTCCTTCCCATGAACCTTTTGCTGGACTCGCTTCAACATCTTCACATCGTTCCCAAAACAAGGTGCCAGAATTGAACATAATACTCCACATGAGGCAGGACCAGTGTTCTATCGAGGTTCAGCATGACTGCCCTGCTTTTGCACTCTGCGCCTCGACTGATAGCCCAGGATTGTCTTGGCTGCATTAATCACTTTCTCAACCGGCCCTGGCACTTTCACTTACGCACACCTGCCGTCAGCTCTCCTGCATTCTACGTTGCCTTTCCTCATTTGTTTTACCCAAATGCAGCAGCTCACATTCCTCTGCATTGAATTCCATCCGGCAGAGGTCTGCCTGTTTCACCCACAGACACCAGGTTTGATGCTCAGCTGTGCTGCTGTAATCCACCACAATCCTCCCGGGGTTCTAGTGAACCCAGTCCCCAAGGCTCAACGTCCCTCCCAACGGGAAGGCCCGGAGGTGGGCACGACTCCCGCTGGGACCAGATGTTATTCACAAACTTCCTGGGAATGATTTTTAACAAATGTCTCCACAGTTTTAAAGGTGAACCAGTCTGATATGATCATCATGGGACTGCACTGGGGGAGGGGGAGGGGGGACTGCACTGGGGGAGGGGGAGGTGGAGGGACGACCACACTGGGGGGGGAGGGGAGGGGGAGAGGGGGACCAAGGTGGGGAGGGGATTCCCACTGGGGGTAGGGGGGAATCTGTCACAAAGCTGTCCCCACCGGCAGAGCTCCTGCCCGCGGTGTGGGTGACCCGGGGACACCGCGCACCCACCGAGATCTCTCATACCTGTTTGGGCTGCTCGAGGATCTGCAGGTAAGGTCCATCGGCTGGAAGGAAAGAGACTCCAGTGATTACCGCAGCCCAACACACACTCACAGGAAGTACAGCTCACGCAGCAGACTGGAACTGGAGAACAGAACTGCCACTGGAAAACCCCTTTGCCAACAGGGGAAATCACTCAAAACAGCAAAATATACCGAATACTGGAAACGCTGGAAACAGTCAGCGGGTCCGATCCGGCAGCAGATCTCTGACTGGCAACACTCACTCCATCCCTCTCTCCATTCACCGCACCTGCTGAGTGTCCCCCACTGTTTCTGTGTTTCACTTTAATGAATGATTTGCTCCCTCAGGATGGAGACCACCAAACCATTTCTATGTGGAGCACGGTGTGAAAACAGCCCTCCAAAACAAGCTGCATTCCTCCTGATTACATTCCCGGAGGAAACTCTGACCCTGCGGGTGACAGTCTGCACAATGCACTTGTTCATCTGATTCCATTTGTATCACAGGCAACAGCTCCCACAACCCAGTGGAACAGAGTGCTTTCCAACTCAACTCCTGGCCTTTGTGGCACAGTTACACAGGGTCACAGTGTTGCCAGTCCACTTATCACCCTCAGTTTTGTCTGTGCTTTAGCTGAGGTCTGTGACGTGATGAGTTTAATTTACTGAGAGTTTACAGAGCAGTCACGGCTGATGGAATGTTTGGGATTGGGTGGTGGCATCGTCCACAATTACACCGCCCACCGCCCCTGTACCAGACACAGAGGCTCAAGAACTATCTGGGCTGGACAGCAGAGGAGTTGGAATCGGAATTGGTTTATTATTGTCATTTGTACCAAGCTGCATTGAAACACTTGTCTGGCCGACTGTCCGTAGGTCAAAGGCTAAAGAAGCAGAGAGAGACAGCAGAGATGGAGCAAATCCCGGGCTCCAGGCCCGGTGGCAGAGAGGTGAACCGGACATTGTGGGCACATGGAGAGGGGCGAGGGGGGAGGAGGGGCGCGAGGGGGAAGGGGAGGAGGAGGGGGATGAGGAGGGCAGAGGGGGTGACCCACCCCGTCACTGACCCACCCCACAAACTACAAAATCCACAACGTTCTGCGGTTTGGAGGTTCATTGTCCAACCCAAGCCCTCTCTCAGGAATGCCCAATCCCACCAGAACACCGATCAGCCTGGTGTCACGGAACGTAGGTCACCCAGTCATCCATCTGAAACCATCCAGCCAGTCCCACGGCACAGGAACAGGCCCTTCACCCCAACACCCCATGGTAACCCTCAAACGCTCATCCCATTTTCCAATGTTGGTCTGCAGCCTTTCCTGTGTTGCCGATTCAAGTGCCATCCAGATACTTGTCAAACGTTGTGAGAATCTCTGCATCAGGCTGTGAGTTCCAGATCCCAACCACCCTGCAGGAACACGCAGTTGAACTTGAGAGTAAACCTTCCCTCATACAATTCAGCACAGACAGTCCCATCGTGTCTCAGAGCTTTGTGGACTGAGTCACCACTCTGAACCTCAATCTAATTTTCCACAGTGGAAATATTTAGTGAAGTTTCAGTGAAACCTCAGACAGGAAGCAGCTGGGTGGACTTTGAACAAATCCAGGTCTTCGATTTGTCTGAAGGAGAAGATGAGAAAGTGAAAATTTCAGAAGTTTCCAAAACTCGTGCAGTTCCATGGACACGTGGACAGTGAGCGGCAAAGTCCAGACTCGGCAGAAAGTTAGTGCTGGAAATCTGATGGCAAGGAGGGAGGAAGGGAGGGAGGAAGGGATGGAGGAAGGGAGGGAGGGAGGGAGGAAGGGAGGGAGGAGGGGGTGAAGAGGCAGGCAGAGAGAGAGGGAGTGTGAGAGAGACAGATAGAGTAAAACAGAGAGTGAGAGAGAACAAGTGGCACAGGTTGAAGCCACGTTCACTAAAGCTCCTGGATGGTCAGAGGAGATGGAGAAATGGATTTTAAGGCTTCCACTGGGGAGGGGTGGGGGAGTCTGATGTCCTTTAATACTTGCTAACGCCTGACGTTGCACCATTGCCAGAGCACTGCTTCTCACTGAGTCGGACTGCGCCGAGACACTCACGTGTGTGGAGGGGTGAGTCTGTGGGACCACTGGCGGGGTTGAACATCACTCCGGGGAGATCCAATGCTGTGTAGTCATCGATGTTGTAGATCTGCACGGGGTAACGAGGACAAAGGAATTAACTGAGGGGAGCGGGAGCTGCCGTCACTTCCACCCGCACCCTAGGAGAGAAATCCTGGGATCACAGGCGAGGATAATGTCAAACAGCACCAAGCAAAGCAATGGTCACATCTGGATCCCCCCACCGTTCCCCACACCTGGATCTCGGTTCTTCCCCAAGAAGAAACGTCCTTTCCCTTGACATCAAGACCCCCCTCTCTCTTCTAAACCCCGGCCGGTCCAAGCCCAGCCCGGCCCGGCCCGGCCCAACTTTCATCAGACAACCCGCTCATTCCTGGCATTCATCGAGTAAACGGGAATTGCTTCCAACAACTTCCCCGCTTTTATTAAGTATGACCAGTCGGGAACACAGTCCAGACTTGGTTTCACCGAGCCCCGTCCAACTGAAGCTTCGCCCCTATTTGGTATTCAATTCCCCGTCTCCAAACATCCGTGTGGTTCCGAATTCCTCGCTGTCCTCACACACCGGCCGCTTGTGAAGCGCAGACACCAGCAGTCCCGCCCCTCCCTGCTCAGGTAACTGCCCCCGACACAAGGGAGAATTTCACATTTGCCACTCTTGGCCCACTCCCCACACCCCACTCCCCACCCACACCCCATACACACCCCACACCCACTCCCCACCCACCCCACACCCACTCCCCACCCACCCCACACCCACTTCCTCTCCCCACCCACCCACACCCACTTCCTGCGAGCCAGCCAATCATTGATCAATGCCAATGGTTACCTCCTAAATCCTGAGATGTTATTTTCCACAATAACTTTTCCTGAGGCCTCTGTATAACTGGAAACCTGCAGAGAGTTGTGGACACAGCCCAGCGCATCACGGAAACCAGCCTCCCCTCCTTGGACTCTGTCTTTCTCTCTCGCTGCCTTGGTGAAGCAGCCAGCATAATCAGAGACCCCACCCACCCGGGTCATTCTCTCTTCTCTCCTCTCCCATCGGGTAGAAGATACAGGGGCCTGAGGGCACGTACCACCAGACAAGGACAGCTTCTATCCCACAGTCATAAGACTATTGATCAGTTCCCTAGTACGATAAGATGGACTTTTGACCTCACAATCTCCCTTGTTGTGACTTTGCATCTTATTGTCTGCCTGCACTGCACTTTCTCTGTAACTGTGACACTTTACTCTGCATTCTGTTATTGCTTTACCTTGTACTACCTCAATGCACTGTGTAATGAATTGACCTGTATGATCGGTGTGCAAGACAAGTTTTTCACTGTACCTCAGTACAAGTGACAATAATAAACCAACACCGATACCAATAGCAATTCCACTTTGCACAAAGCCAAACACGAGTTCCCTTTCACAAAGCTACGTTGATAAACAAATTGGAAGAGAGCGGCTCAGGTAAATGTGTGGCCTCGAGAAAACAAGGCTGGCGGAATAATAACAGCAAAGAAAGAAATGGCAGATAGAACACAGAAACATAAAAAACCTACAGCACAGTTCAGGCCCTTCGGCCCACAAAGCTGTGCCGAACATGTCCCTACCCTAGAAATTACTAGGCTTACCCATAGCCCTCTATTTTCCTCAGCTCCACGTACCTGTCTAACAGTCTCTTGAAAGACTCTGTCGCATCTGCCTCCACCACCGTTTCTGGCAGCCCATTCCACACACTCACCACTCTGAGTAAAAAACTTACCCCTGACATCTCCTCTGTATCTACTCCCCAGCACCTTAAACCTATGTCCTCTTGTGGCCACCAATTCAGCCCTGGGGAAAAGCCTCTGACTATCTACCCGATCAATACCTCTCATCATCTTATACACCTCTATCAGGTCCCCCCCATCCTCCGTCGCTCCGAGGAGATAAGGCCGAGTTCCCTCAACCTGCTTTCATAAGGCATGCTCCACATTCCAGGCAGCATCCTTGTAAATCTCCTCTGCACCCTCTCTATGGCTTCCACATCCTTCCTGTAGTGAGGCGACCAGAACTGAGCACAGTCAAGTGGGCTCTGACCAGGGACCTATATAGCTGCAACAATACCTCCCGGCTCCTAAATTCAATTCCCCGATTGATGAAGGACAATACACCATATGCCTTCTTAACCACAGAGTCAACCTGAGCAGCCGGTTTGAGCGTCCTATGGACTTGGACCCCAAGATCCCTCTGATCCTCCACACTGCCAAGAGTCCTACCATTAAGACTATATTCCGCCAACATATTTGACCTACCAAAATGAACCACTTCATACTTATCTGGGTTGAACTGCATCTGCCACTTCTCAGCCCAACTCTGCATCCTATCTATGTCCCTCTGTAATCTCTGACTATCTGACTCCAAACTATCCACAACACCCCCAACCTTCGGGTCATCCGCAAACTTACTAACCCACCCCTCCAGTTCCTCATCCAGGTCATTTATAAGAATCACAAAGAGTAAGGGTCCCAGTACAGACCCCTGAGGTACACCACTGGTCACCGACCTCCACTCAGAATACGACCCTTCAACAACCACTCTTTGCCTTCTGTGGGCCAGCCAGTTCTGGATCCACACTGCAATGTCCCCTTGGATCCCATGTCTCCTCACCTTCTCCATAAGCCTCGCATGGGGTACCTTATCAAACGCCTTGCTGAAATCCATATACACTACATCTACTGCTCTCCCTTCATTGATGTGTTTAGTCACATCCTCAAAAAATTCAACAGGCTCGTAAGGCAGGACCTGCCCTTGACAAAGCCATGCTGACTATTCCTAATCATATTATACCTCTCCAAATGTTCATAAATCCTGCCTCTTGGGATCTTCTCCATCAGCTTACCAACCACTGAGGTGAGACTCACTGGTCTATAATTTCCTGGGCTATCCCTACTCCCCTTCTTGAATAAGGGAACAACATCCGCAACCCTCCAATCTTCTGGAGCCTCTCCCATCTCCATTGATGACGCAAAGATCATCTTCAGAGGCTCCGCAATCTCCTCCCTCGCCTGCCACAGTAACCTGGGATACATCTCATCCGGTCCTGGTGACTTATCTAACTTGATGCTTTCCAAAAGTTTCAGCACCACCTCTTTTCTAATATCTACATGCTCAAGCTTTTCAGGCCGCTGCAAGTCCCCACTACAATCTCCCAGATCTTTCTCCGGGGTGAATACTGACGTAAAGTATTCATTAAGTACCTCCGCTATTTCTTCTGGATCCATACACACTTTCCCACTGCTGCACTTGATGGGCCCTATCCTTTCGCATCTCATCCTCTTACTCTTCACATACTTGTAGAACGCCTTGGGGTTTTCCTTCATCCTGCCCGCCAAAGCCTTCTCATGTCCCCTTCTGGCTCTCCTAATCTCTTTCTTAAGTTCCTTCCTTTTAGCCTTGTACTCCTCCAGATCTCTAACATTACCTAGCTCTCTGTACCTTTTGTAAGCTTTTCTTTTCCTTTTGACTAGATTTATTGTAGCCTTTGTACACCATGGTTCCTGTATCCTCTCGTGACTCCCCTGTCTCATTGGAACATGTCTATGCAGAGCTCCACACAAATACCCCCTGAATATTTGCCACATTTCTTCCGTACTTTTCCCAGAGAACATCTGTTCCCAATTTAATCTTCCAATTTCCTGCCTGAGAGCCTCATAATTCCCTTTACTCCAAGTAAACACCTTTCTAGTCTGTCTGTTCCTATCCCTCTCCAGTGCTAACGTAAAGGAGATAGAATTATGATCACTGTCACCAAAATGTTCACCCACTGAGAGATCTGACACCTGACCAGGTTCATTTCCCAATATCAAATCAAGTACAGCCTCTCCTCTTGTAGGTCTATCTACATACTGTGTCAAGAACCCTTCCTGAACACACCTAACAAACTCCACCCCATCTAAACCCCTCACTGTCTGGAGATGCCAATTGATGTTTGGGAAATTAAAATCCCCCATCACAACAACTCTGTTATTCTCACACCTTTCTAGGATCTGCTTCCCTATCTGCTCCTCAATAACCCTGTCACTATTGGGCAGCCTATAAAAAACACCCAGCACCGTTATCGACCCCTTCCTGTTCCTAACCTCCACCCACAGAGACTCCGTCGACAATCCCTCCACAACGTCCACCTTTTCCACAGCCGTGACACTATCTCTGATCAACAGTGCCACTCCCCCACCTCTCTTGCCTCCCTCCCTGTCCTTCCTGAAACATCTAAAACCCGGCACTTGAATCAACCATTCCAGCCCCGGAGCCATCCAAGTCTCCGTAATGGCTACCACATCATAGCTCCAGGTATCGATCCAAGCTCTAAGCTCATCCGCCTTGTTCACAACACTCCTTGCATTAAAATAGACACATCTCAAGCCTGTCTGAACACGTCCCTTCTCTATCACCTGCCTATGGTACTTACTCCTAGCCTCCTCTATTTGAGAGCCAAACGCATCTTCCCCAGTCTCTCCAGTACGGATCCCACCCCCCAACAATTCTGTTGAATAAATTTTTTGCATCAGGACCTCACTGTGGAAGACATTGCTAAAATCCCATATGTATCAAATAATACGGTAAAACTTACAAAAAACCCAACTACAAGGGATAAAGTATTGGAGAAAGTAAATGGGGCTAAAGGCTCGTAAGTTGCCCAGACCTGATGGACTGCACACTTGGGATTTAAAGGAAGTGGCTGCAGAGGCAGTGGACCCTTTGGTTGAAATGTTTCAGAACTTGTCTAAGTGGAGGAAGGTATCAGAAGATTGGGAAACGGCCAGTGTCACCCCACCCCCCCACCAATTCAAAAAAGGAGAAAGGCCAATTAGTTTAACAGCCATTATTGGCAAGGTACTAGAGTCAATAATCAGAGGAAATGGCTCATCACTGAAGAAGGCTGGAGACAAGGACTGCAGATGCTGGAATCTGGATGAAAAACACGACGATGCTGGAGGAACTCAGCAGCCAGGCAGCGTCCATGAGGTCCCCCCTATACACTGGCCTTCCCCTTTTCTATCTTCAAGTCCGGAAGAAGGGTCCTGACCCGAAACGTTGACCGCCTGCTTTTCTCCATGGATGCTGCCTGGCCTGCTGAGTTCCTCCAGCATCATCGTGTTTTTCATTTAAGAAAGCTAATTAAATCTAGTCAACATGGTAAGGTAAATGTTGCTTGACAAATTTGCTCAAAGTCTTTGAGGATGTGACAGCAGGAGTTGATAGAGGGAGACCTGTGGATGTAGTGTATTTAGATTTCCAAAAGGCAGTTGACAAGATGCCACATAAGATGCTTTTGCATAAATTAAAAGCCAATGGAATCAGAGGTAGTTTGTTACAATGAATTGAAAACTGGCTGCCACATAGAAAGCAGACTTAGAACAAATGAGTTCTTCTCAGACTGGAAGGAGTGGAGTACCGTGAGATTAATTGCTCACCATTTACATGAATGACCTGTAGGAAGGAACAGCGTATAAAGCTTCCAAGTTGCCAGTGATACAAAAATAGGCGGAAGGGCATGTTGTGATAAGGATACTGTGATTCTGCAATGGGATAGGGCGAGAGTGAGTGAGTGGGTGAAAATCAGGCAAATGAAGTTTAATGGGGGAAGTGAGAGCTCAGACACTTTGGTAAGAGAAATCAAAAGGCAGATTATTATCTGAATGGAGAGTGATTGTATGTGAGTGAAGTACAGAGGGATTTAGGTGTTCTATTGCATGAATCACAAACAGCTAGCAGTGTTTAGTTAAGAAGGCAAACAGCATTTTGGCCTTCATTGCAAATGGGTTGGAATATAAAAAAATTGAGAGGTTTTGTTGCAATTGTACAGGGTGTTGGTGAGGCCTCACCTGGAATACTATGTACAGTTTGTACAGTTTTGGTCCCTTTACCCAAAAAAAAGATATTGTAGCATGGAGACTGTCCAAAGGAGAGTCACCAGGGTAATTCCTGGGATGAGGGGGTTGTCCTATCGGGAGAGGCTGGACAGCTTGTGTCTGTGTTCCTTGGAGTTTAGGGGTCATCTTATTCCAACATAGAAGATCCTAAGGGGACTTGACAGAGGGATTGAGGGATGTTTCACCAGGGGGAGAGTCTCAACCAAGGGGACATAACCACAAGATAAGGGACCGGTCATTTTAAACTGAGATGTGTAGAAATTTCTCCTCTCAGTGGTGAATCTCTGGAATTCTCTGCCCCTGAGGGGGTGGCAGTTGGTTCTTAGAAGTATTTAAAGAGGAGGTGGATAAATATTTGATAGATCAAGGAACAGAGGGGTGTGGGGAAATGGCACAGAAGAGGAGTTGAGGCCAGAATACATCAGCCAGGGTTGTGTTAAATGGAGGGGCAGACGACCGACTCCTGCTCCTGGTTTCTTGTGATTCCTGAATGTTTCTCAGAGTTCTGCTTTGACATCATTAATTAATCACTTCTAACGTTTCCCGAAGCCAGATGTTCAGCTAACTGGCCTGTAATTTCCTGTCTTCCCTCTCCTTCCTTTCTGAACAATGGAGCTACATTTATCATTTTCCAACCTTCCCCAAATCCTGGGAATTCTGAGAATTAAAACCAGTGCAACACCACTTCTCAGACCCTGGGATGAAGTCCAGCAGGACCCAGAGACTTACCAGCTGTGGCTCCAAAAATTCACTCAGCCCCATTGCCTCGGGAGTGTGAGTCTCCCTCCCTCCTCCCTCCCTCCCTCCAGTCCCTGATTTACAGCTCCTCCTGGGATGTTACTTGTATCCTCTATAGTGAAGACTCAGGGAAAATTCCTGTTTAATTCATCTGCCATCTCCTGGTTTTCCATCCCTCAGACCTGTTCTGTACAGATCAGCACTCACCTTGTTAACACTTCCCTATTTTATATATTGACCAGCACCTCCAACTCTGTGTTGTTCCAGCTCACTTTACTCTAATTTATTCTTCCTTATTAATCCATCAATCGTTCTTTAACATTCCTTGTAACCTTCTAACTTGTCACCTGTCTGAGAAATTAAGTTCGTTTTCTTGTTTGATGTAAAATGTGACTTTTCCAGGATGGTGGGACACTTCCTTGTATCTTTTCTTTTCTGTTACCCTGTGTAAGCTGCAAGATGCCTTTAAATCTCTGCCACTGAATCTCCACTGAATGACCCACAGTTCACTTTAGCTCGTTCTGCTTTCATGCCCTCACAATTTGAGGTCAAAATACTCATCCTGACCCATTCTCCTCTTCCTCAGACTGAGGGTAAAATTCAGTCACCTTTTACCACTCCTCTCTGGGAGGGCCTTCACTTTGAGGTAGGTAAAACCAGCTTTCTGCTGCTCTGAGAAACTATCCTAGAAACTTCCCCGTGTACGGGATTTCCCTCATCTAGTCACTGCTCCTTTTTGAGAAGCTCCTGTTATCTCTTCCTTTAGACTTGATCATACGGTGTGGTTACTGATGGGGGAGCGCATCCCACACTCACTGGCCTTTCCCCATTATTATTTCTTACCCACTCAACCACTTCCACACCAGGTTTCCTGGACTGTGGCCACCTCTCTCTATTGCTCAAAGACCAAGCTGGGTTGCAATCAGTAAATCACATTCATTGCATTTCAGACACCAAGGAGTGACCATCTCACAATCTGCTGGAGGAACTCAGCGGGTCGAGCAGCATCTGTGGGAGGAAAGGAATTGTTGATGTTTCTGGTTGAAAGCCTGCATCAGGACTGGACCCAAAACTGAACAATTCCTTTCCTCCCACAGATGCTGCTCGATCCACTGACTTCCTCCTGCAGATTATTTGTTGCTCCAGATTCCAGCATCTGTCAGATTCTCCTGTCTACATCAGTGGTACTGAGGTCGAGAGGATTGAGAGCTTCAAGTTCCTGGGAGTGAACATCACCAATAGCCTGTCCTGGTTCAACCACATAGACACCACAGCCAAGAAAGCTCACCAGCACCTCTACTTCCTCAGGAGGCTAAAGAAATTTGGCATGTCCCCTTTGACCCTCACCAATTTTTATCAATGCACCACAGAAAGCATCCTATCCAGATGCATCACGGCTTGGTATGGCAACTGCTCTGCCTGTGACCACAGGAAACTGCAGAGAGTTGTGGACACAGCTTAGCACATCATGGAAACCAGCCTCCCCTCCACGGACTCTGTCTACACTTCTCGCTGCCTCAGTAAAGCAGCCAACATAATCAAAGATTCCATCCACCCTGGACACTCTCTCTTCTCCCCCCTCCCATCGGGCAGAAGATATAAAAGTCTGAAAGCACGTACCACCAGGCTCAAGAACAGCTTCTATCCCGCTGTTATAAGACTACTGAACAGTTCCCTAGTACGATAAGATGGACTTTTGACCTCACAATCTACCTTGTTATGACCTTGCACCTTATTGTCTACCTGCACTGCACTTTCTCTGTAACTGGAACACTTTACTCTGTATTCTGTTATTGTTTTACCCTGTACTACCTCAATGCACTGTGTAATGAATTGATCTGTATGAACAGTATGCAAGACAAGTTTTTCACTGTACCTCGGTACAAGTGACAATAATAAACCAATACCAACTCCACCTCTGCAGCCTCCTGTGATGATCAGAGACCGGGTCTGACCCAGAGGAAAGCACCGGCTGCTTTGGCCCAGTCTCCACTTCCCACATCAGCTAACACTGGTGAGGCCATCAGTGACGGAACAGGGTTGTGTCTGTGTTGTATTCCCAAACCCACCAGGAGCTGTACTCGATGTGTTGCAGACAACCAGTGGGCTGGGAGACTCTAAACCATCACACCCTGACCTTGTGCCTTTGTAACCCACATGGACAGGCAAACTCCTCACAATCCATCCCTTCAGTAGCTGAATACATCAGTGAATGGAATCTCGCAGCACAGGAGGACATTCAGCCCATCGCCCGTGCTGCCTCTGAAGGAGCTCTCCAATCACCCCACTCCCCTGGGCATTCCTCTCCCAATTCCCTCTCTCTGTTAAATCTGCTCCCATCACCCTTCCAGCCAGCACGTCCCGGATCACAGCCCCTCACTGTGGAGAAATAATCCCCCCCCTCCAGTTCCCCTCTCTCTGCCCTCTGCTGCCCCTCTCTCCGCTGCCCCTCTCTCCGCTGCCCCTCTCTCCGCTGTCCCTCTCTCTGCCCTCCAGTGCCCCTCTGCTGCCCCTCTCTCCTTACTTCACTCCGCGAAACTGTTACTGAGACATCCTTTCAATATCTCAACTGGGAAGGAAGACGATGGAATTCCTGAAACGTGATTAATTCTAAAAACATCACACTGCAGGGTTTGTGAAGCTCCATTTAACGATGATCTCACTGAGGAAGGTAAATCAGTGAAAGGCCCCAGTTCATATTCTCAACATAATGAGGTTGTTGTTCCAGGCTGGAAATCTCCACTACTTACACTGGGTATTCGATAGTTACCCTCTTCTGCCATTATCGGCCTACAGAAGGAAGCAAAATAAGTCATAGTTAATACACAAAGAAATGACTTTAACGTGAGCAACAGAGCAGTGATCACCACAAGATCAGGTGATGGTTTAAAGCCGAGAACAGAACCCCTCACATACCCCTAAAATAAACTGAGAATTAACTACATTGTTGTAGCACCTTCTGACACCTCAGGACATCCCAAGGATGTTTCAGCTAATGATGGGTAGTCATTGCTGTAATGTAGAGGTAGGACGTGCAATACATGGTGCACAGCAAGATCCCACCAATGCCGGTCAGTGAACTGACCAGCGGTGTTAGTCAGCTGATGTACTCGCCCGGACACCAGAGGGAGATCAGACCTGGGGAACACCTCAGGAGGAGATGGGCCCCAACAGGCAGCTCCCCCTCAGCCCCTGCTCCATGAGGCACTGCCCACACCCTTTGCCCAACCCAATGCACTGAATGATTCCCAGAACTGCCAACGTGTCCCAGTCACAGGAAATACAAAGCTGGGCTCATCCACCCGGAACCCGTCCACCACCCCCCAGATCCCAGGCATGAATAAATAAAAGCAAAGCAGGGAAGTAACACTGCAGTAAACGTTAATACTGGAAAAGTCACAAGCTATTTTAATTTGCTGATTTATGGGCTAGAACTGGTGATGTACTGTGGTGGTGTTCCTCTGGTGTAGATGTGGGAGGGGCAGTACTGAGGAGGGTCGCACTGTGGGAGGGGCAGTACTGAGGAGGGTCACACTGTGGGAGGGGCAGTACTGAGGGAGGGGCACACTGTGGTAGTGGCAGTACTGAGTGTGCTCTCCGTTGGACTGCTGATTTATTGGTGAAGAATCTACAAGAGTGAGTTCGGAGTGTTTTTGGAAGTTGCGGGAGTGTGTGTCCTTCGTCTGGAGCGAGGGCTGAGGCGGCTTCTCTTCGAGAGAGGCTGTCCCTTCCTCTGCTGTTGGAGCTGATCTCCAAGCGCTGTGGGAGCGGCAGTGGCTGGCGTGTTGCCAGGGTTCGTTTCGAACTTTGAGGGAGCCGGACCTGGAGTTCATCTGGCCTATGTTATCGGCTGGCTTCCTCCCACTGGAGAACGGCCCAGGGCTCCTGGGTGAAGAGTTTCTCGGCGGCTCCTGGACTTTCGTGCAGCCGGGGAAATGTCGGGCTGGACTGCCGGCGGATGCTTCGCTGCGTGCGGGAGGGACGGCGCTGGAGTTCGGCTCACAGACTGCTTATCAGGAGACGTCTCCCACCTTCTTTTTCTCTGAACTGCTCTTTGTGGACCTAATTACTGTGGTGCTGAGTATCGGACAGGCAGTGTGTTTTGAATTTGTTACTGCGTAGGGACTTTTCATGGCTGCCTGTGCCTCGGACGTGACGCAGCCTCGGTCCTACGCAGCCATTGCTGCTCCTGGAGGCGTGGCTACTTGGAAGACGTCGCCCTTCAGACTGTTGACTTTGGACAATGCGGTGCACTGCACTGTGCCTCCGTCGATCGGACTGGGGGGTGGCCTACGGGCCATATCTGAGGTGGTGGGGGGCAGGGCAGGTGTTGTCGCGGTCACTAGAATGTTTGGTGGACTGGTATTTGTATTGCGATCTGAGAAGGAGGTGTCCTTGGCCTTGGGCAGGGGGCTGACGTCGGGGGAGGTCTTTAAGCCGGTGGAGCAGGTGGGGGCCCCCGTGCAGCGGGTCGTCCTTTCCGAGGTATTTCCCCATATCCCTAACGAGGTCCTCCTCCCTCACTTGCGGTCTCTGGGCGAGGTGCGGTCCAGCATCACTCCGATGCTGCTCAAGCCGTTCGTACCTGGCTTTGAGAACGTGTACTCCTTCAAGTGCTCGCTGTTGATGCAGCTGGCACGGGGAGGGGATGCTGAGGGGCGTTTCTGGATCACGTACGAGGGGCAGAACTACCGAGTGTTCTGGGCCACTGGCCGTCCGCAGTGCCATGTGTGCAAGGCATTTGGGCATGTCCATCAGCATTGTCCCAGCCGCCAGGCTGCTGGCTCTGCCTTGGCAGCACGGGGGGATACCACTGACGCTCCCACCTTGGCCCCTCCCCCCGCTGTCCCTCCTGTGCCGGTGGGGGAGGGGGGTGGGGGTGAGCGGGGTGCGGGCGGTGGGGAGGGGTGGGCGACTGTTCTGAGTCGGAGGGTGCGGCAGAAGCAGAAGCACCTCCAGGCCTCACCCCTGGAGGGGCAGGAGCCGGCGGTCTCCTCCGGTCCAGACCTGGGGTCCCTGTGGTCTCTGAGGTTCCACGGGTGCCGGGGGAGGCCGAGGGGGAGGATGAGGTGCCGGAGGCCGAGGTTCCCTCCGAGATGGAGGTCACCGTGCCTCCGCACCCCAGTGGGATGAAGCGGCGCCGGCACGTGTCCGAGGGGTCGGAGGGATCGGGGTTGCCTGAGAGGGGGGATTTGCCCCCGGTGAAGTCCGTGTGCTCGGCAGGCGACCCCCCCCCCCCCCCGGAGCTGGAGGGTGGCGCTGTGGGGGATGACTCGGCCTCTGTCGGGGTTGCGCCCCCCGAGTCGGTGGGTGATCTCACGATGCGAGCGCAGTTGGGGGGGGGACCCACCCTCAGTTGAGGCTGCGCGCTCAGGGTGCGCGCCCGCCAGGGAGGGGGTCGGCCCCACTGAGGGCCCCGCGGATCCGGGGTTGCCTGAGGGACGGGTGTCAGCCGGGGTGGTGGTCTCCCGGATCGTGGCAGCCATCGAGGTCAGAAGTCCCGAGAGGGTGCATTCTGCCCCCATGTCTGACGGGGGTCGGAGTGCCCCTGTGAGTGGGGAGGGTGGGGACCCTCCTGGTGCTGCTGGAGGTGGGGGAAGACTGGGGTGTGTCAGTGGATGTGGCCCTGTCGACTCGCGTCCTCCGTTCGAGCTCCGCGAGGGCCTGTAAGTCGCCCACCCTGGGGGCGGGATGTGCGGAGGAGAGCGGTGTCGATGTGCGAGGGTCCAGTCCTGCCCCACCTCGGGACCAGGGTCCGGGTGGGCCCCTGGACCTGGGGGTGGCAGGGTCTCCTCCTGTCGCTGATCCTGGGGTGGGGGGGGGGGGGTCGTCCCTGGGGCTGGATCATCCGAGGGGGTCGCTACCTGTTTTCAGGTGGGCATGTCGCCCGGTGGTGGCACCTGCCCGGAGGTAGACGAGAGCTTGGGGACTGGTGATGAGGACGAGGCTGACTCCAATGACGAGCTGGAGGACTACCTCGTCCCCAGTGCCGTGTAGCGGCCCGTCACCGTGGAGGGGACCCGGGAGTTCCTGGAGGACACCTGGAGGAAGCAGAACAAGGCCAAGCTGGCCGCTGCCCAGTGGGGGAATCTGCCTGGTGTCGTGCAGTTCATCCGGGGCATCCTGAACCAGGGGAAGGGATTGGGCCTGGACCGGCAGGAGAAGTGCTGGTTCGGAGATCTGAAGCTGCTCCTGGAGGCGGAGTGCAGGGTGCAGGGGTGCTCGGTGGGGAGCCCTGCTCCTTCCACCTGTAGCACCGGGGAGGGGAGTGTACTGTAGCTCTTATGACGGTCACCGTCGCCAGCCTGAACATCAATGGCGGCAGGGGGTCTCTCCGCAGGTTCCACCACCTCTCGGTCCTGTGGGACGGGAGGTACACGGTGAGCTTCCTGCAGGAGACCCACACCGTTCCGGGAGACGAGTCTGCCTGGCTCCTGGAGTGGTGCAGGGGGGGTCTACATGAGCCACCTCAGCTCCACTTCGAGCGCGGTGGCGATATTGTTGGCCCCGACCTTCCAGCCGGAAATATTACGGTTCAGGAACTGGTGCCGGGCCGTCTGCTTCATCTGGCCGTGCGCGTGGATGGCGTGCTGTTGCACTTGGTCAACGTGTACGCCCCCGAGCTCGGCCTGATGCAAGCGCGCTTTTCTCGGGAGGTATCCACTTTGGTGGGGTCTTTCGAAAGCGGCGAGTGCGTCATCCTTGGGGGCGAGTTCAACTGTACCCTTGAGGAGAGGGATCGCTCCGGGCCCCAATGCAGCCGTGCGTCCATGCGGCTGCTGCGGGACCTGGTTGGATCCTTTGGCCTAGTCGACGTCTGGCGGAACCTTCACCAAGACTCCCGCGTCTTCTCGCGGAGGTTTGGGGTGGGGGGGGGTGGTGGAGGTTCGCGGATCGATCGGCTTTATGTGTCCGGGGCACACGTATCCTGTGTGCTCATGCTGGTGGTGTGCTCGGACCACTGCCTGGTGTGGGTGGCGCTCAGTCCGGTGCCCGCGAGGGCGGGGTCCGCGTACTGGCACTTCAATAACCGGCTGCTGGGACTCGTTCCGCCTGTTTTGGACGGCTTGGCGGGAGGAGCTGAGGGGTTTCCCTTCCCTCAGGCTCTGGTGGGACGTGGGCAAGGCCCACGACCGGGTTTCCTGTCAGGAGTACGCGAGTGGGGCGACTAGGGGCGGGTGCCCGAGGTCGAACGGCTTGAGAGGGAGCTGCTTGACCTGGAGTCTCGGCTGGAGCCATCTGCCGAGGACTCGCCCCTTTGGCACAGGTACCAGGGGGTGAAGGAGGCGCTGCGGGGCCTACAGCTCGAGGGGTCCCGTGGCGCGTACGTGCGATCGTGGGTCCAGATGCTGCAGGATCTGGACCACGCCTTGCCCTTCTTCTACTCTCTGGAGCGTTGGCGGGGTGTCCGCAGGCGGCTCGTGGAGCTGCTGGCAGTGGACGGATCATCGGTCACGGATCAGGCGGGTATCATCCGGGAGGTCCGCGCTTTTTACGCGGCCCTGTTCTTACCTGATCCGTCCAGTGGGGATGCGTGCGCGACTCTGTGGGAGGGTCTGCCGCGAGTCAGCTCTGAGGCTGTCGAGCGGCTGGAGGCTCCCCTGAGTCTGGAGAAGCTGACCGATGCCCCAGACCAGCTGTGGTGGGGCAAGGCTCCGGGGCTGGACGGGCTGACGGTTGAGTTCCTCCGTGCTTTTTTGGGACATCCTGGGGGAGGACTACGCAAGGGTGCTGGGGGAGAGCCTGGTGACGGATGAGATGCCCCTCTTTTGGCGCAGGGCAGTCGTGGTCCTGCTGCCCAAGAAGGGGGATCTCCGCAGTCTGCGGAACTGGCGCCCGGTGTCTCTCCTCTGCATCGAGTACAAGGTGTTTGCCCGGGTGATGGCCAATTGTCTGGGCTCCGTGCTGGCCCAGGTGATCCACCCCGACCAGTTGTACATGGTCCCGGGCCGGTCCATCCAGGACAACGTCCACCTCGTCCGGGACCTGCTGTACCTGTGCTGGGAGGCCGGGGTGTCGGCCGCCTTCCTCTCCCTCGATCAGGAGAAGGCGTTCGACGGGGTGGATCACGGGTACCTGTTCGGGACTCTGCGCGCATTCAGGCTCGGGCCGCATTTTGTGGCCTGTGTCCGGCTGCTGTACACCGCGGCAGAGAGCCTCGTCAGGGTCAACGGGTCCTTGACGGCGCCCTTTCACTTCGGGAGGGGGGTGCGTCAGGGGCGCCCCATGTCGGGGCAGTTGTACTCGGTCTGCGTCGAGCCGTTCCTGTGCCTCCTTCGGAAGCGGCTGACGGGTCTGGTCCTGCACGAGCCGGCGACGGAGGTCATCCTCTCGGCTTACGCCGACGACGTCCTCCTCGCGGTCACCGACCCGACGGACCTGCGGAGGATGCGCGAGTGCCAGCGAGTCTACTCGGCCGCATCCTCCGCCAGGGTCAACTAGGCGGCGTTCGGGTCTGCTGGTGGGTCCGTGGCAGGCGGACTCCCTGCCGGAGGAGTTACGGCCCTTCGAGTGGAGCACCTCGCACCTCCTCTACCTTGGGGGTCTACCTGTCCCCGGCCGAGGGGCCCTGGCCGGCGAACTGGCAGGAGTTGGGGGCGAAAGTCTCCGCCCAGCTGGGACGCTGGGCAGGGCTGCTCCGGGCGATCTCGTACCAGGGCAGGGCGCTGGTGGCCTCCATGCTGTGGTACCGGCTGGCCACGCTGGTGCCGCCCAATGTCTTCGTCGCCACCACCCAGAGGAGGTTGACGGACTTCTTCTGGGGCGGCCAGAGGCACTGGGTCTCCGCGGTGGTCCTGGGTCTGCCGTCGGCGGAGGGGAGTCAGTTCGCTGGTGTGCGTGCGTACCCAGCTGGCGGCCATCCGCCTCCGGGCACTGCAGAGATACTTGTATACCGAGCGCCCCCCGCGGTGGCACGCGCTGGCCACCTTTTTCCTCCGCTGGGAATGCTGCCTCCAGGAGGGGGCGCATCTCCCGGCGGCGGGCATCGGCCGTGCTGCTCTGCGGGGGCTGCCCGGGTTCTACTGGGATCTGATGTGGGTGTGGGGCGCGGTGTCGTGCGGTAAGCACATGGCCACTCCCTCTCCAGTTGAGGTGGGTGCCGGGGGGGTCCCAGCCACGCCGGCCCCTGCCCTGCCAGAGTTGCTGGTGGGGCCCAGGGCTCGGCGTCTCTCGCGGGAGGCGGCTCGGCACAACCTGAACCGCCCGGTGGATACGCCAACGGTGCCGTTTCGTGAGGCGCTGAGGCGGTACTTGTACGGGCTGCTCCTGCACACCTTTCACTTCCTCGCCCTGGTCTGCAGGCCGGACACGCCATGGCAGTCCGTCTTGCCGGCGGGCGGTGGGGGGGGTCCCCGGTGGAGGTCTCTCCACGCGGGAGTCCTCCCGCTTTACATTGGGGACCTGGGGTGGAGGGTGTTGCACCAGGCTGTGACGTGCAGCCATTTCCTGAGTCGGTTCACTGATACTCGGCCAACCTGTCACTTCTGCGGCCAGGAGGAGACGGTGTACCACGTGTACATGGACTGTGAGAGGTTGCAGCCCCTCTTTGTGTATCTGCGGGGGCTGCTGCTTAAGTTCTGGCTGCACTTCAGGCCCGACGCTGTTTGTTTACGGGCACCCAGTTGCGGCATGGGGTGGGGCGCGCAGAAGATCTCCTGGTGGGTCTCCTGTTGGGCCTGGCCAAGCTGGCCATCCACAGGACACGGTGGGGGCGGCCGAGGTTTCCAGCCGGTCGGCCTGCCTGCCAGTCTTCGTGCGTGCGCGGGTGTCTTTGGAACGGAGCATGCTGTCTCCGTGGGCACCCTGGCTGAGTTTCCACACTCGGGGGCCCCTCAGGGGATCGAGTGTGTCGTGGACGACACCAATACGACTTTGATATGAAGTATTGAGTGTTGCGGTGGCGGGCGTAGTGATGTATGTGTGTTTTTCCGGGTGTCAGTTTACAGTAATCTCTGACGTTCTGTAGTTGACTAGATGATCCTTTCTGTATTAGATGTATACATTCAATATTTGTAGTCCTCTGTAGTGCTTTTAGCTAAATAAACGTCTTATACAAAAAAGTCACAACTGAGAGAGACGGAATTCCCCATCTCTGAGCAGGTTGAGTTGTCCCCTCCAACACTGGTCACCATTCCCTCATCCTGCGGAGCGGGACTGAGAGTGGATGTAATGAAACACCAGGGATCCCTGGAGTAACTTGTCCAAAGGCTCTGCATCATTGCCCTGCCTTCGAGAAGGTGTCTCAGCACCACCTTAGGGTGGGGTAGTACAGGCCCAGCCTCATCAGCAATGAGCACATCCCACAAAATGGATAACGAATTGGAAATAAAAAAAACTTTGTGGATAAAAAGTGAAAAGGTTTTGTTTGAAGGGGATGTGGAGATCCTCAGTGTGGGAAGGTGTCCGGAATGTTTTGTCGGACACATGTGGAGTTAGTGACATAGCATCACCAACCGATGTTGGGTGTTGACCCAGGTCTGAGGAGCAGGTGATGGTCTGGCCACCCCCCTGTGCTGTATCAGCACAAGGGCTTTTCACATTGCTCTTGGGAGTTTAATACAAAACTGCTGGTTCTCTATAAAACATGTCAGGTGTGCAGTTTTTAGCTGCCTCTGTACGTTCTAGGTGTGCTCTACAAGTGACACAAGGGAAGTGCATTTTGGCAGCTTTACTGGAACAGGGTAATATGTAGCAGCCGTCAGAAACTGTTTACACACACAGGGTTGTGTTTCTGTGGACACTCTCTCTCCCCCCCTCCCCACCTACCGATACACAAGAACAACAACACAAGAGCCACTCGGCCCCTCAAGCCTGCCCTGCCACTCAATATGATCATGCTAATCCATGCTGGCCTCAGCTCCTCTCCTCTCTTATACCCCTCTCTCTCTCAGCTCCTCTCTTATACTAGTTTCCCCATCAACCTCAATTCCTCGATCTTTCAAATATTTATCTACCCCCACCTTACATATATCCAATGACCCGACCTCTGACCTGCACCTCCCTCAGGGGCAGAGAATTCCAGAGATTCACCCCCCCGGGGAGAGAAGGTTCTACACACCCCAGGTTTCAATGTCTGGTCCTTACCCTACAGTTACTTCCCCTTGTCCGTGACTCTCCCACAGGTGGAAACACCCCAACATCTCCCGTCACCTCTCAGTCTTCTAAACTAGGAACACAGACCCCAACCCTGCTGGGTGTATCCAACATTTCCAGTTTGGTCCCTGCTCTGTCAGTGTTGGGCTATGGTTTGGGATCCGGCAGTATTGAAGTTATGGAATGCCAGTGTTGGGAAGGTTCCAGTGTGAGATGAGGGGGAGAGGGCTCCTGGTGCTGTGTTACTTTGGACAACCTGAGGGAAAAGTCCAGGGAAGATTTGCATTCCAAACCAGCTCTCACATCTCAGGAGATCCCAGTGAGGTCCTTGTGATGTGTATCTACGGCTGTAATGAATGTGGGCATCGTGTTGATAACAGAAACTGCAGGAGCCATTTCACCCACTGTGTCTGTTTAGGTACACCTCCATTACATCTGACATATAGCACACAAACAGGCCATTCAGCCCAACAATGGCCTGAAGTGGAGCCTGCCCTCCCTGGAACGCTCAATCCTCCTTAGTGAGGGGGTTGGAGACTGTGCCAATGCAAGCCATCATCTGCATTCTGCAACCTCCCAGCTCTGTCATGGGAGAAGATTCCCCTGGACAGGAGGTAAAACATTCAGAATGTGGTCAAAGCTTGCTTGTGGAAATGACCATCCCTACTGACTCCTGGGAATGTCTGGTTCCATGAGTGGTCAACGCGGAGAAGGAGCAGTGGGACTGAGAACCTCAAGTCTGGGCATCAGGTGCATACAGAGACATTGTGAAGCAGTGGGAAGACCTCATCTCCTCGGCAGTTACCCTCCCACCTCAGCACCTTCCTGCCCCACCTGTGGCAGGGTCCCCTCACCCTCAGGAAACCACAGACGTGGAGAGGAAGCAAATCACCTTCAGCTCCAAGGGAGTCTGCTGAGCAGTCATCCTCAGGCCCCCGATCAAATCCTGGCCGGTCCACAGGATCTAAATCCATGATTCAACCGATCCTTGTACCCCCTGCCCAAGGGAGGTCCCACCGGGACTGGACAGTAGGAGTACTGTCCCTTTAAGGGCAAAAGGGACAAAACTGCCAATTGCAGGCCGGTGAACCTCAAGGGGAATTCCCCTGGAGGGGGAATTACTGGAGAAGGTTCAGAAGGACGGGATTTACCTGCATTTATTAGGGATAGTCCAGCATGGCTTTGTGTCTCACAAATGTGATTTAGTTTTTTGCAGAGGTGGGGAGGGTGACTGATGGGAGCAGGGCAGGGGTGTTGTCCACATGGACTCAGTAGAGCTTTTTGACAAAGTCCCCCATGGGAGGCAGGTCCGGACGATTCAGGCACATGGTGATCCACAGTGAGTTGGTAGCTGGACACAACGTTAGCTTGGTCATAGTGGTGGAGGGTGTGTCTCTGGCTGGAGGTCTGTGACCAGTGGTGTTCCGCAGGGATCAGTGCTGGGACCTCTGTTGTTTGTGGTATTTGTAAGTGGTCTGGATGAAAATGTGGGTGGCCTGATTAGTAAGTTTGCAGATGACAAGAAAGTTAGTGGAAAATAGAACACAGATCCTCCAGCACAGGAACAGGCCCTTCGGCCACACAATGTCTGTACTGAACACCATGACAAATTAAACTAGTTCTCTCCTGCCTGTACATGACGCATTTCCCCTCATATTCGCGTGTCTGTCTCACAGCCTCTTAAACACCACTATGGTATCTGCCTCCACCCCCACCCCTGTCAGCCCGTTCCAAGCACCCACCGCTCTCTGTTTGTAAAACACTTACCCCGCTCACCTGGAGTGCATGCCCGCTAGTACCCTGGGAGGAAGTTCCTGTCTACCCTATCTCTGCCTCTCATAATTTTATAAACTTCTATCAGGTCTCCTCATCAGCCTCCAACACTCCAGAGAAAAGAACTCGTTTGTTCCAACCTCTCCTTATAGCTCATACCCTCTAATCCAGGCAGCATCCTGGTAAACCTCTTCTGCACCCCCTCCACAGTCCCCACATCCTTCCTGTAATGGGGTGACCAGAATTTCACATGATACTCAAAGTGCAGCCTAACCAAAGTTGTATATAGATGCAACATTACTTTTTTACTCTAATACTCAATGTCCCTGACCAATGAAGGCAAACGTGCTGTACGCCTTCTTCACCACCCTACCTACATGTGGCCACTTTCATTGAACTATGGACTTGGACCCCAAGATCCCTCTGTACCATTGATGCTGTTAAGGGTCCTGCCATTACTGTATACTTTTACCTTACATTTGACCTCCCAAAGTGCAACACCTCATACTTACTCAGATTAAACCTCCATCTGCCATTTCTCTGCCCATATCTGTAACTGATCTACATCCTGCTGTATCCTTCGACAGCCCTCTACACTGTCCACAACCCTCCAATCTCTGTGTCATCTGCGAACTTACTAACCCACCCGTCCACATTTTCATCAAGTCACTTCTATATACCACAAACAGCAGAGGGTCCCAGCACCGTGCGGGGGGACCGGTCACAGACCTCCAGCCAGAATAACACCCTCCACCACCACCCTCTGTCTTCTATTGGCAAGCCAATTCTAAATCCCAAAGTGGAGAATGCATAGTGAAGGTGGTCGTCAAATGATACAGCAGATTATAGATCAGTTGAAATTCTGGGCGGAGAAATGGCAGATGGAGTTTAATCTGGACAAGTGTGAGGTGTTGCACTTTGGAGGTCAAATCTAGGAGGGAAATTACCAGTAAGACAGATAAATCTCCGGGTCCTGACGGGATTTTCCCAGGCTGCTTCGAGAGGCAAGGAGAGGAGATTGTTGAAACCGCTGGTAAGGATCTTTGAGTCCTCGTTGTCCACGGGGATGGTGCCGGAGGATTGGAGGGTGGCGAATGTTGTCCCCCTTGTTCAAAAAAGGTAGTAGGGATAGTCCAGGGAATTACAGACCGGTGAGCCTTACATCTGTGGTGGGTAAGCTGTTAGAAAGGATTCTAAGGGATAGGATCTATGAACACCTGGAGAATCATGGACTGATTAGGGACAGCCAGCATGGCTTTGTGAAGGGAAGATCTTGCCTCAAGCCTGATAGAGTTCTTTGAGGAGGTGACGAGGAAGATTGATGAGGGTAGTGCGGTGGATGTGGTCTATATGGATTTTAGTAAGGCGTTTGATAAGGTTCCTCATGGTAGCTTTCTTTCAGAAGGTCAGAGGCCAAGGGATCCAGGGAAGCTTGGCTGTGTGGATTAGGAATTGGCTTGCCTGTAGAAAGCAGAGGGTTGTGGTGGAGGGAGTGCATTCGGATTGGAGGGCAGTGACTAGTGGTGTCCCACAGGGATCGGTTCTGGGACTTCTACTTTTTGTGATATTTATAGATGACTTAGATGAGGGGGGTGGAGGGCTGGGTTACTAAGTTTGCAGACGACACTAAGATCAGCGGTGTTGTGGATAGTGTGGAGGGCTGTCAGAGCTTACAGAGGGATATTGATAGGATGCAGAGCTGGGCTGACAAGGTGGCAGATGGAGTTCAATCCGGAGAAGTGTGAGGTGGTACACTTTGGAAGGACAAACTTCAGGCAGAGTACAGGGTAGATGGCAAGGTACTTGGCAGTGTGGAGGAGCAGAGGGATCTGGGGTTCATATTCACAGTTCACTGAAAGTTGCCTCACAGGTGGATAGAGCAGTTAAGATGGCCTACAGGATGTTAGCTTTCATAAATCGTGGGATTGAGTTAAGAGCCTCGAAGTGATGATGCAGCTTTACAAAACTCTAGTTAGACCACACAGAGTACTGTGTTCGGTTCTGGTCGCCGCATTATAGGAAGGATGTGGAGGCGTTGGAGAGGGTGCAGAGGAGATTTACCAGGTTGCTGCCTGGATTAGAGCGTATGGAATATGAGGAGAGGCTTAAGGTGCTAGGTCCTAGGAGGATGAGAGGAGACATGATAGAGGTATATAAAATATTGAGAGGAATAGATAGAGAGTCAGCGCCTCCTTTCCAGGGCACCAATGCTCAAGACAAGAGGGCATGGCTTTAAGGTTATGGGTGGGAGGTTCAAGGGAGATGTCAGGGGGAGGTTTTTCACCCAAAGAGTGGTTGGTGCATGGAATGCACTGCCTGGGGTGGTGGTGGAGGCAGATACATTGGACAGGTTCAAGAGTTTGTTGGATAGGCATATGGAGGAATGTGAGATAGAGGGATATGCAGGAGGAAAGGGTTAAATAGTGTGAGGGTGGTTTGATGGACAGCACAACATGGTGGGCCGAAGGGCCTGTTTTGTGCTGTATGGTTCTATGGTTCTAAATGGCAGGATCCTTGGGAGCACCGATGTACATTGGGATCTGGGGTGCAGGTCCACAGCTCCTGAAAGTGCCAGACAAGTAGATAAGGTGGTAAAGAAGGCGTACGGCATACTTAACTTCATCGGTTGGGGCATTGACTATAAAAGTCAGGAAGTCAGGTTAGAGCTGTATATAAACCTTTGGTCAGGCCACACTTGGAGCACTGTGTGCAGTTCTGATCGCCCCATTACAGGAGGGGTAAGGAGGCTTTGAAAAGATACAAGAACAGGCAGCGAATGGAGGGGTACAGACCACATGCATGTGGAATGGGATTAGTTGAGACTGGCACCGTGGTTGGTACTGACAATGTGGGCCGAAGGGCCTGTTCCCGTGCTGTACTGTTCTGTCCAGTATGATTCGGGACCGTTAAGGAATCGGTATTGTGTCAGAGGGAAGAAGCACTGATGTTGCAGAATTGTCACTAATTTCAGGGAAACTAGTAAAGTGACTGGAGTCAGTGTTACTTCACCTGCACTGGTCAACAGTGAATCATTTATGGCCCATTAGTGTTCACCAGGGTACATTGGGGGTACACAGAGATCATCCACACCGTAACTTAGCATCGCTGAGGGGGCCCAACACTGTAACTACAGCGTCACTGCGGGGGCCCCACACCGTAAATACAGCATCACCGCAAGGACCCCACACCGTAACTACAGCGTCACTGTGGGCGGCCCACACCATAACAACAGCATCACTGCGGGGTCCTCACAACGTAACTACAGTGTCACCACGGGGTCCCCACACTGTAACTACAGCATCACTGCAGGGGCCCCACACCATAAGTACAGCATCACTGCAGGGGCCCCACACCATAACTACAGCATCACTGCTGTGGCCTCACACTGTAATTACTGCATCACTACGGGGACCACACACCGTAACTACAGCATCACTGCTGTGGCCTCACACTGTAATTACTGCATCACTACGGGGACCACACACCGTAACTACAGCATCACTGCGGGGACCCCACACCGTAACTACAGTGTCACCGCAAGGGCCCCCACACTGTAACTACAGGTGTCACTGCAAGGGTCCCACACTGTAACTACAGCATCACCGCAGGGTCCCCACACTGTAACTACAGTGTCACTGCAGGGGCCCCACACCGTAACTACAGCATCACCACAGGTATCACGATGAGGTAGACTGAGAGATCAAGAGTTCATCTTTATCATATGAGGTCCATTCACCTGCTTTGCCACCGAGCCATTAATACCGATGCCAAACAACAGTGAACCCAGCACCGATCCTGCAGCTCACCACTGGTCACAGGGCCTCTGGTCTGAGGAACGACCCTCCACCACCTCCCTCTGACTGCTCCACCAAGCCAGTTTTGTGACCAGTTTGGTTAGTTCACCCTGGATCCCCTGTGATCGGACCTTCCAGACCAGCCTACCGTGCAGGATCTCGTCAAAGCTCCTGCGAAGGTCCACATAGACAACGTCTACCACCCTGCCCTTTTCAATCCTCCTGGTCACCTCTTCAAACAACGCATTTGATTTCACGAGACACCATTTCCACACACAGACACACGCTGACTCTCCTAATCAGTCCCGCCTTTCCGAATGCAGGTCGATCCTGTCTCTCAGGATCCCCTCCAGTAAGTTCCCACCACTGGTGTCAGGCTCTATGGCCTGTAGTTCCCCAGCTTGTCCTTGCAGTCCTAAATAAAGGCCAACATCAGCCCCCTCCTGTCTTCTGGTGCCTCATCTGTGGCCAAGGATGATGCCCACGTCTCCACGGGGGCCCCAGCCATGTCTTCCTTCCCTTCCTACAACGTCCTGGGTCAGGCCCCTGGGACTGATCCACCTTTATGCACCAACGCCTCTGCTTTTGTAACGTCGGTGTGTTTCCGCATGTCCTTCTCCCAGTAAAACCAATTGAGAAATATTCCTTTAACATCTCGCCCATCTCCTGTGGCTTCCGCACACAGACTGCCTCGCTGATCCTGAGGGTGGCCGCTTCTCTCAAAGTTCCCTTTTGCACTCAGTGTATTTAAAGAATCTCTGAGCTGTTTCATCAGAAATTCACAACCTCGCCCCCTCCTCGGGAAGGGGAGGAGACGTTGTATCATAAAGGGAGACATCCGACCCCAATGGGGGTCTCCCTGATCGTGTCACGGGCAACATCCTCACCCCGTCCTCCCAGGCCGAATAGCTTCCCCCTGGGCCCACAGGGCGGATTCTGTCGGTCGGGGGAACATGGTCTTCGTGTGTGACTACAACAGCAGCGCAGCCACGGTGAACATTCTCAGACCTGGCTGCCCGCATCTTCAAGCTGTGACCCTGCCCGTGTCCACAACAGCCCCGATCTCAGCACCCAACACCACCCTGCCCCACCCCCACTGGCGTCCTGTGGGGCAGCTAATGCACGGAACGATCCCACCCACAACCAGGTCACGCAGCTCCAACACGCAGACGCTGCCGGTCTAGAGGCCGAGCTCCAAGCCGTTGATTTGTTCGCTGAAGCAGATGGGAGAGGGGCCCCGACACCTAACGGGTGCCGGCTGTAGCGCCCTGCTGCTGCACAGTACCGGCCGACAGTGGAGAATATGCACTCAGTGAAGGGCGCATCACCATCGCCTTCCCTGCAGCAGCGCAGCCTGTCTGTCTGTGAAACCATCCAGAGCTCAAAGCGGCGGCTGCACTGTGCAGCAGTACTGCCCTCCGGTGAGACCTGGACCCCCGACATCAGACACCTGAAAGGCACTACAGACATGTCCACCAACAGTGTCTGCGAAATCCTCCTAATCCGCTGGGAGCGGCATCTGCTGCCAACCTCCCGGGCACCGAGTGAGAGACGGTCGGCTACGTTGGGCGGTTCAATGCCCGTCCGACACCGTCCTATCGGTGTCACAAGCTCTCGGGGAGAGTGTGCCGGTCAGAGGGGGAAGATTCCCTCACAGCTTCACAACATCTCCTTAAAGGACGCAACATTTCCGTGACTGTGGGAACCCATGGCCCGTGGCAGGGGAAGGAGCATTGGCCAACCCCGAGTGCCCACTCACTACACGCCTGCCCCGTCAGGCACCAGCCGTCCCCCCGGGCCGGAGTCTGCCTCAGGGCCCAGAGTGGGAGGGAACTTCCATCCCGAGGGTCGGCCCAAGAGGAACACGATCCACTGACGGGGGTGGGGTTCACAGTCCGGAGACACCTGTGGGTGGAGCCGTGGGTCCCTCACAGGGCGAGTGCGACCCCGGCATCATGTTCGTTACTTTGTGTCACCCCAGGGTATCACTTCACAGCGGCAACACTGTGACCGGTGCCGGCAACACTGTGACCGGTCCTGGCAACAATGTGACCGGTGTCGGCAACACTGTAACCGGTCCTGGCAACACTGTGACCGGTGCCGGCAACACTGTGACCGGTCCTGGCAACAATGTGACCGGTGCCGGCAACAATGTGACCGGTGCCGGCAACACTGTGACTGCTGAGCTGCCGGGACCTTCATAAATGGCTCCTCACTACAACAAACACTCAGTAGGAAAGTCCTGCATTTGTATAGCACCACCTCAACACATCCTGAAGTGGTTCGTGGGAAGTATAGTCGCGGTTGTACTGTAGGAAAGGTGGCAGCCGATGGGGGCTCAGCAAGATCCCACGGCAACGTGACGATGACGGAATGAGTTTGTTCAGTGAGTCCAGCCGAAGGGAAACTCTGTCCCAACCGGGAAACGCAGCGCATCCTTCAGTTCCAGAGTCCGGGCAGGGTAAGGCCAGAGATTATCCCCTCGCTAACTGCCCCCCCCCACCCCCGGGAAGGTGGGGGGAGCCGCCCTCTGGTGCAGGTGCTCCCACCTGCTGTTGGGGAGGGGTCTCCGGGTGAAGGATCCGTGACATAAATCGGGAAGGTGTGTGACCTGGAGGGGAACCTGCGGGTGGTGGTGTTCCCCTGTCTGTGGAGAGGTTTGGGGGGGGGGGGGGTTGGGTGGTGCTGCCGGAGTAGCCTGGGCGAGTAACTGCGGGGTGTGTTGGAGACGGTGTCCACGGCAGCCACTGTGGGCTGGTGCAGGGAGGGAGTGATTGGGGGGTGGGGTGTTGGGGTGGAGGGGCAAGATGGGGGGATTGGAGGAGGTGGGGGGATGGGGGGGAATGGGGAGTCAACGGATCCGGCTGCTTTGTCCTGGATGGCGTTGAGCTCCTGCAGAGCTGTTGGGGGCGCCCTCACCCAGACGGACAGGTGTCCCGTCACGTTCCCGACCTGTGCCTTGTAGATGGTGGGAAGGCCCCCGGAGGTGAGTCACCCACCACAGGATCCCGTCCCTGACCTGCTCCTGCAGCCGCGGGGGGGGGGGGGGGGGTCCGCTCCAGTGGAGCTTCTGATGAGTAGTGACCCCCAGCATGCTGACGGTGAGGGAACTGGACAATTTCCTGAGTGGGTGATCACACTCTGGGTGGGTAGAGGTGGTCACACCTGGCACTTCTGGTGTGAATGTTACCTGTCAGTGAGAGCCCGAGCCTGAGTGTTGTCACGTCTTGCTGCACACGGGCTGCACATGGTCTGCACACAGGCTGCACACGGGCGAGCTGCTTCATTTGCTGAGTTGCACAGGGGACTGAACGTTGTGCGATGGGCTGCGTTCTGACCCGTGCTGGCCAGGTCAGTGATGAAGCAGCAGAGGGCAGTCCAGGACTCGGCCTGAGAAACTCCAAACACCTGACCTACAACATCCACCCTCCCCGTGTGGGACAGCTCCACCACCGCAGTGGATTCACTTTGATGTCTGTTGACTTCACCAGGGCTCCCTGATGCTGCCTTGGTGTCAGGGAGGTCCACCCTGGTCCCTGGTCCAGGTTTGGACCCAGGCCATGATGGAACTGGGTGGTTCTGGCAAAACCCAGGCTGGGCAGCAGTGAGGAGGTGGGGGACGTGCTGCTGACGGCACAGATGTCATCCCCACACTGTGGGTTAGATCCAGTGGGGCACCTGTACCGGAGGCATGGCCAGTTCTGGAGAGCAGGTCCCCAGGACCACCGCTGGGACATCTCTGGTCCCGTGGCCTATCCAGAGGTCTCGGTGGTCCCCATGTCACAATGGGGGTGAGGGGAAGTGTTGGGAGATGGGTTTCTGTGCTGGAGAGGGGGTCCCAGGAGGGATCTGAGGTGGGTACCCCCCCTCGGTACCCCTGTCTGAATACAGTTATGAAGCTCCAGCCTCGTCTCCAGCTCCCACAGGCTGGGTACTGCCAGCACCGAGGACGGGATGTCCTGGGAACCTCCTGCACCTGCTGGTGGTTGGACTGTCCACCACCATTCACAGCCAGATGTGGCTGTCCTCCACCATTCGCAGCCAGATGTGAGACTATCCCCCATCATTCACAGCAGATGTGGGACTGTCCTTCACCATTCACAGCCAGATGTGGGACGATACAGCTTTGATCTGCTCCGTTACTGTGAGGCACCTCACTGTCTACCTGCGTCGTTCAGCACGCACACGGCCCTGTGTTTCAGCTGCACCTTTGGGTGTCCCTGGTGCTGCTCCCAGCATGCCCTTCTGCATCCATCGGTCCCCTGGTCTGACAGCACTGGCAGGGTGTGGGTACGGGCAGGGAGAGTACACCGGGCAGGGTGAGGGTACACTGGGCAGGGTGAGGGTACACTGGGCAGGGAGGGTACAGTGCCTCCCGGACATGGTGCCTCCTGGACAGCCAGTTCTGAGCTGCCGGGGCTGTTCCCAGTCCATCCCATTTACCGTGACTGTATGGCCACACAGCACGATGGAGAGTGTCCTCAGTGTGGGGATGGTGTGTCTGCACAGGGACAGCACGATGGTCACCTTTACCAGTACTCTCAGGGACAGGTGTACCTACCACAGGGACGCTGGTGAGGATGGGGCCGGTGGGTTTGTCCCTGGTGATGGTCACTCACTACCTGCCCCACACCCAATCTGGGACCTCCGTCCTCCTGGACACGGTCAGTGGTGGTGTTACTGACCCAGTGATGGACACTGTCCCCACCCAGGGGACATTCTGTGTCCTTGCTGCCCTCTGTTCAACAGGGGGAGCACCGACTCATCAGCTGAGGGAGGGTGGTGGGTGGGGACCAGGGGGGGCATTCCTTGCCAGAGGTGACCTGATACCAGGAGACTTCCCGGTGTCTGGAGTCAACATGGAGGTCCCCATGGGTTACTCCCTCCCACCCATACACCACTGAGCTACCACCGCTGGTAGGTGTGTCCTGTGGGTGTGACGGGGTGCCCAGGCATGTGATGGAGGAGTCCAACATGTTGTCTGTAAGGTCTGATTCCTGAGGGGATAGCTGCGTCCAGTTGTTGCTCGCTGAACCAACACCCGGGGTAAAGTACTGGCCCTCAGTGGGATAGCAGCCCACTCCCAGTGGCATTTTATGGTCAGCCAGGTGAGGTGGGTCTGGAGCTACAGGTGGGTCAGACCGGGAAAGGGCAACAAGGTCCCCTATAGAACACATGACAGTATAGCACAGGCCCTTCAGCCCACCACATGTTTTCTGACCACGATGCTAATCCATGCTATTCCCACCTGCCTTAACATGGTCTGAATCCCTCCATCCCCGCCAAAGTGAAGGACCACGCTAGGTCAGGCTGTTTCTGTGGAGACCAGCCCATCTTGCCTCTTCCAAACAGAAGTTAAATGCACACTGTCATCACCAGATTGTGGGTCTCAGTCTCTGGGCCAGTAGATCAGTAACTGGACCCTGCCCACCGCCGTATCTGGTTACCAGACAGGAACAGGAGGCCATTCAGCCCCTCAGCCTGCTTCCTCCCCGTAATCCCACACAACAAGCACATGTTCTCCCTGCTGAATATGTTCAGGGACCATGGGGAGGGAATTCCAACAAACTCCATCATCATTTTACACAAACAACCCCTCATTTCTGAACCTACACCCACTGGTTATTGATTCCCCCCCCCCCAACCCCCGGGGAGGAATTGGAATCAGACTTGTTATCACTGACATTTGACGTGAAATGTGTTGTTTTTCAGCAGCAGTACCGTGCAAGGCATAAAAATCTATAAATTACAAAATAAATAGCTCAAGAAAAAGGAATAACGAGGTAGTGTTCATGCGTTCATGGACCGTTCAGAAATCTGATGGCGGAGGGGAAGAAGCTGTTCCTGAATCATTGAGTGTGGGTCTTCAGGCTCCTGTACCTCCTCCCCAATGGTAGTAACGAGAAGAGGGCATATCCTGGGTGATGAGGGTCCTTGGTGATGGATGCCACCTTCCTGAGGCACCGCCTCTTGAAGAAGCATCCTGTCAGCATCTACCCTGTCCCCTTGGAACCTTTGTGGTTTAACCTCTGGTTGTTCCAAAGCCGGATGAGTTTAGGCTCTCCCTGCTCAACCTTCCTGCCTGGTATCCATGGGATCCAGCCCGGTATCCACGGGATCCTGCCCGGTATCCACGGGATCCAGCCCGGTATCCACGGGATCCTGCCTGGTATCCATGGGATCCAGCCAGTGAACCCTCCCAGAAAGGGCGACATGGCTTGGGTGGACACATCTCCCAAAGTATCTGAGGATTTGTTGTGATCAGCAGGAACAGCTGAGCCTGTAACGGGAGATGGAGAAAGGAGTCCTCCCCCACCACTCGGTGCCCAGACACAGAGACACCAGGCCCATCTCTGCCTCAGCACCAGCCGTTCCCCAGGCAGGACAATGATGTACACAAGACTGATGTGGTGACATGATGCGCTCACCCGGCCAACACCCAGCCCCTCCCACAGCCCCGGACCCCCCGGCCGTGGGAATTACCCCGAGGTTCCCTCAACCTCCACAGGACGGGACATCCCAACATCAACCAGGTTCCTGATGCAGTCTGTCGGTCACCCCCATCCGCCGTCAAGACCCCAACCCCGGTCACCCCCCGACCCTCCGTCAGGGTGACTCCCCGTGGTTACTGCCTGGGACCAGCTCAACACCCCCACCCCCCACCCCCTCCCAAACCTGGTGCCGAATCCCGGGACCGGCAGGGCGGCGTCCCCACCCCCACCCCCACCCCCACCCATCCCCTCCCTCCGCCGGCGGCCCCCGCGGGGTTTAACCCCTCCCTGCCCGGGACCCCAGTGTCTGAGACACACACCGAGCGGCGGAGGCTCGGCCCGATCCCGGCGCCCGGAGCGCCCAAACCCGGCCCGGTCGCAGGCGGGAGATCAGCGGCGGGGGGACCGCCCCCCCCCCCTCAGTCTCCGCCACCCTCCCCTCACTCACCGCGGGCTCTCCGGCGCTCGGGCTCCGGCTCCGGCTCGGGGACGGGACGGGACGGGGCGGCCGCTGTATCAGCGCTCCATGCGCGGCCGCTCGGCGCTTCCTCCCGGCCGGGAAATTCCCCGCCCCCCCCCAGCCGGAGCGCAGCCCCGCCCCGAGCAGGAAGTGCGGCCTCGGCCCGGATCAACCTCCCTCCGATCCCCCCCCCTCCCCAGGCTTCTCTCCCCGGACCCCCCCCCCCCCGGGCTCCTCTACCTCACCCCCCCCGGACCTCCCTTCTCCGGGCTCCTCTCCCCCCCACTCCCGGACCCCCCCCCCCTCCCTGGGCTCTACCCAACCCCCACCCCGGGCTCCTCTCCCCCCACTCCCGGACCCCCCCTCCCTGGGCTCCTCTACCCACCACCCACACTGAACCCCACCTCCCCAGGTTCCTCTCCCCCCACTCCCGGACTCCCCCCCCCCCCCCGGGTCCCCACACCAACCCACCCCACCCCAGACCCTCCCTCTCCGGGCTCCTATTTCCCCCCCCCCCCAGGTCCCCCCCACCCTGGACCCAGGTTCCCTCCAAGATGCCAGCTCCCCACTCCCCCCCACTGCCATGCCCGTGAATCCCACAGGTCCCCCTCCCTGTGTGAAGAACTGCCTCCTCACCTGTCCCAAAACCTGTCACCCTGTAAGCTGACCTCCCCCCCCCCCCACCCAGCCATTCAGCCCCCCAGCCCTAGGAAACACCACCCCTCAGGAACCCCCCCCCCCCAGAAAACCTATGTCAGGTTCTGTCAGGAGTCCAGTTAGGACCCTGTTCCTCTCACCTGGGTGAACACAGCCCCCAGTCTCCGGTCATCGTCCTGGGACACAGCTGGTGAACCTTTGATCCCCTCTCACCGAGGCGAGTGTGGAGCGAGGTGACCAGAGCTCCAGCGGTGGTCTCACACGGACCCTCAACCATCGCTACTGTTGGCAAAGCCTCTGGCAGCGAAGACCATGGCCTCTGTTGCTGCTGTGCCTACACGTTTGTTCAGTGACTGATGTACTGGGGCAGCACAGCTCCCTCCAGTCCTCCCCCCACCTGATGTCCCCACGGGGGTGGGTAACCTCACTGCATCTGCCCACACACTCACTTCTCAAGTTACCAAGAAACCTCTACCCCAACTCAGAATCCCACCCAGCTTCATGTTGGCAAACGTGGACCCCTGACATCTGTCTCCCCTGATGAAGGTGTTGGTGCAGGCAGTGAACAGCTGGGTGGGCACTGATCCCCATCGCTGCCACCCCACCAGCCCCCAGATAAGGACGTGTTCATTCCCACTCTCAGTCTGTGCCCAGTCCCATTGACACAGTCCCACTCCGAGTCACACAGTGTGGAAACGGGCCCTTTGGCCCAACTGGGCCATGCTGACCACGGTGCCCTTCCAAGCTAGTCCCATTTGCCCGTGTTTGGCCCATATCCCTCTAAACTTTTCCTATCCATGTACCTGTCCAACATACACAAAGTGCTGGAGGAACTCAGCAGGTCAGGCAGCATCTATGGAGGGAAATAACAGTTCATGTTTTTGGCTGAGACCCTTCGTCAGGACTGGAATTGAAGAGGGCAGAGGCCAGAACAGAAAGGAAGTGGAGGGGGGGGGGGAGGAGCACAGGCAGGTGACAGGTGAGTTCAGGTGAGAGGGGGAAGGTAGGAGGGTGGGGGAGGGGGGAGCTGACAGGTGATAGGTAGAAGAAGGAGGGGTCTGGTGGGAGAGGGCAGTGGCCCAGGGGATAAAAGGAAGGAGATGGGGAATAGATGGGCAGGTTTTGAGGGGGGGGGGCCACAGGAATGAGGGAAGACAATGAGGAAGAGAAAGGGAAAGTAGAAAAGAGGGGAGGGGTCACTGGAGTTAGAGCAGTCGATGTGGAGGCCGTCAGGTTGGAGACTCCCAAGGCAGAACATGAGGTGTTGTTCCTCCAACCTGTGTCCGGCCTCAACGTGGCAGTAGAGGAGGCCGTGGACAGACATGTCAGTGTGGGAGTGGGATGTGGAATTGAAGTGGGCGGCCACCGGGAGGTCCTGGCTCTTGCGGCGGACGGAGTGAAGGCGCTCGAGGAGGCGGCCACCCAATCTGCGTCGGGTCTCACCGATGTAGAGGAGGCCGCACCGGGAGCACCCGATGCAATAAATGACACCCTCAGATTCACAGGTGAAGCTCTGCCTCACCTGGAAGGACTGTCTAGGGCTGTCCAACTGTCTCTTAAATGTTGTTAATGTACCTGCCTCACCCACTTCCTCTGGCAGCTCGTTCCATACACTGACCACCCTCTGAGTGAAAAAGTTGCCCCTCAGGTTCCTATTAAATCTTTCCCCTCTCCTTAAACCTGTGTCCTCTAGTTCTTGATATTCCAATCTGGGAAAAAGACTGAGTGCATTCACCCTGTCTATGCCCCTCATGATTTTATACACCTCTGTAAGATCACCCCTCAGTCTCCTACGCTCCAAGGAATAAAGTCCTAGCCTGTCCAACCTCTCCCTATAACTCAGCCACCCCCCTCCCCACTGAGTCCTGGCAGCATCCTCGTAAATCACGTCAGTTGTAGCGAAATTGCTGGAGAAAATTCTTAGAGATAGGATATACGAGCATCTGGAATCCAATGGCTTGATTAGGGAAAGCCAGCATGGCTTTGTGCAGGGCAAGTCCTGTCTTACTAACCAGGTTGAGTTTTTTGACAAGGTGACGAGAGAGATTGATGAAGGCAGAGCTGTGGATGTCATCTATATGGACTTCAGTAAGGCATTTGACAAGGTCCCACGTAATAGGTTAATTAAGAAAGTTTGGATGCATGGGATCAGTGGAGAATCGGCTGTGTGGATCAAGAACTGGCTTACCCATAGAAGACAGAGGGTGGTAATTATTCGGGCTGGAGGCCTGTGAGTAGTGGTGTTCCACAGGGATCTGTACTGGGACCACTGCTGTTTGTGATGTATGTAAATGACCTGGATGAGTATGTTGATGCATGGGTTAGTAAGTTTGCAGACGATACCAAGATTGGTGGAGTTGTGAATAGTGTAGGTGACGGATACAGCGTGATACAGATCAGCTGCAGATGTGGGCAGAGAAATGGCAGATGGAGTTTAACCCTGATAAATGGGAGGTGTTGCACCTTGGTGGGACTAATGTTAAGAGGCAGTACACTCTTAAGGGCAAGACCCTTAACGGTGTTGAAGAGCAGAGAGGCCTTGGGGTGTAAGTCCATGATTCATTGAAAGTGGCTACACAGGTAGACAGGGTGGTTAAGAAGTCTTATGGAATGCTTGCTTTCATTAATCAGGGTACTGAGTATAGGAGTCAAGTTATGATGCATCTCTATAGAACGCTGGTTAGGCCGCATTTAGAGTATTGTGTGCAATTCTGGTCATCTCACTATAGGAAGGATGTCGAGGCTTTAGAGAGGGTGCAGAGGAGGTTTACAAGGATGCTGCCTGGATTAGAGGGCATGTGCTATCAGGAGAGGCTGGACAAACTTGGGCTCTTTTCTCTGGAGCGGCAGAGGCTGAGGGGTGATCTGTTGGAAGTGTATAAAATTATGAGGGGCACAGATAGGGGGGACAAGCAATATCTTTTTTCCATTATTGAGCGATCCAATACCAGAGGGCATGTATTTAAGGTGAGAGGGGGGTAGGTTCAGAACAGACGTGAGGGGTACGTTTTTTACTGAGAGAGTGGTGGATGCCTGGATTGTGTTGCCTGATAGGGTGGAGGAGGCAAATTCATTGGGGGCTTTTAAGAGGGGCTTGGATGGGCACATGAACGAGAGGAAAATGGAGGGATCTGGGCATTCTGTAGGTAGGAGGGAATAGCTCTGTCGGCACAACATTGTGGGCTGAAGGGCCTGTTCTCTGCTGTACTGTTCTATGTTCTAAATCTTTACTGCACGTCACAAAAGCAAAGGCTTTGTGAAAACCCAAACCCACCACATCCTCAGTTCCGTTGCCCTTTCCACCAGTCACATCCTCAAAACCCTGCACTTGGTTTGTCCAACACAACTTCCCTTCCGGGAACACATGGTGACTTTGTCTAATTCCACGGATGTTTTCCCAGTGTCTGTGACCTCAGTCACTGTACAGGCCTCCAGCACTTTCTCGACACTGATGTTGGGATAACCACCCCCGCCCCCCACCCCCCCGGTCCACCACCACACTCCCCTGGTTTCTCCCTCCCTCCTAACTGAAACAGTGGCGTTACACATCACCCCTCCGATCACCAGCAACTGCTCCGCCTGCCGCCCTACCCCAGGGCACTCCCCCCCAGCCATGGCCTCACACTGCCCTCCCTCTCCCCCTCCCTCCCTCAACAGAGCCCTCACATCCTTCCTTCCTTTACCCCCACCGCTCACCCCCACCCCTCACCCCTCCCCTCAACCCACCCCTACCCCTCACCCCCATCCCCACCTCTCACCCCCACCCCTCACCCCTCCCCTCGACCCACCCCCACCCCTCACCCCCATCCCCACCACTCACCCCCACCCCTCACCCCTCCCCTCAACCCACCCCCATCCCTCACCCCCATCCCCACCTCTCACCCCCACCCCTACCCCTCACCCCCATCCCCACCGCTCACCCCCACCCCTCACCCCTCCCCTCGACCCACCCCCATCCCTCACCCCCATCCCCACCTCTCACCCCCACCCCTACCCCTCACCCCTATCCCCACCCCTCACCCCTCCCCTCAACCCACCCCTACCCCTCACTCCTATCCCCACCTCTCACCCCCACCCCTCACCCCTCCCCTCGACCCACCCCTACCCCTCACCCCTATCCCCACCTCTCACCCCCACCCCTACCCCTCACCCACATCCCCACCTCTCACCCCCATCCCCACCTCTCACCCCCACCCCTACCCCTCACCCCCATCCCCACCTCTCACCCCCATCCCCACCTCTCACCCCCACCCCTCACCCCTCCCCTCAACCCACCCCTACCCCTCACCCCTATCCCCACCTCTCACCCCCACCCCTCACCCCTCCCCTCGACCCACCCCTACCCCTCACCCCTATCCCCATCTCTCACCCCCACCCCTCACCCCTCCCCTCAACCCACCCCCACCCCCACTCCCACCCTTCACCCTTTCCCCTCACCACATCCCTCACTCCCACCCCCAGATCGGTTCCACTGGCCTGCCCCCCCCCCGCCCCCCCCCAATCTCTGTGTCTCCAGTGTTGGAAACTGAGCCTGGGGTGCCCCCTGCTGCCGAGAACCAGTAATCCAGAGGCTACAGAGGTGACCCTGCCCCTCCCTCACCCTCCGTCTGTACCCCTCCCTCACCCTCCAACCCCACCCCTCGCTCTCCGACCACCCACCACACTCCCTCTCCCCCACCCATCCCTTCCACCCAGACACTGCCCCTCTCCAAATTCTCCAACCAACCCCCCATTCCCCTTCTCAAACCCCAATCCCAAACTGCACCCCCAGCTTCCCACTCCCCACCCCACAACACCCCCTCCCTCCTCCTCCTGCCCATCACCACCCACAGCCACCCCCCTTCCCCACCTTAACCCCACCCACAGTCCTTGACTGTCGAACCCTCCCCTGCCTCTTCCTCCACACCTCACCCCACCCACCTCTTGCAGCACCTACCTCCCACCCCAGCCAATCCCTCCCTCCCATCCTCCCACCCCCCCACCGAACACCCACCCCCCCCCGACCCCAGGAATCCTGCTGCTGTCGGTCTGTCTCCCTCTGCTCAGCTCCCAGGCTGGCCCATTGCACGGGGCAGGACCCACAGTTCACTCCAAGCGTTTAACCGGGATAACTGGAGATAACCGGTGACCGACACTGGTCTCACTCGCACTGTCCCTTACACTCTCATATGTTCCCCCTCACACCCTCCCTCACACCCTCCACCCCCTCACACCCTCCCCCTCCCTCACACCCTCTCTCACACCCTCCACCCCTCACACCCTCCCTCACAGCCTTCCCCCTCACACCCTCACACCCTCCCCCTCCCTCACACCCTCCCTTCTCACACCCTCACACCTTCCCCCTCCCTCACACCCTGGCCCCTCCCTCACATCCTCCCCCTCACACCCTCTCCCTCCCTCACACCCTTCCCCACACCCTCCCCCTCCCTCACACCCTCCCTCACCCTCCCTCACACCCTCCCCCTCACACCCTGCCCTCTCCCTCACACCCTCCCCCTCACACCCTGCCCCCTCCCTCACACCCTTCCCCACACCCTGCCCCCTCCCTCACACCCTGCCACATTTGACAAGGACCTTCATGGTCACTGGTCCAGAAGATTAAGTCATATGGGATCCACTGTGAGTTGATAAATTGACTTGGTCTCAAAAGACAGAGGGAGGTGGGAGAGGGCTGTGTCTGACTGGAGCTCGGTGACCAGTGGTGATCTGCTGGGATTGGTGCTGGGTCCACTGTTGTTTGTCATGTATTTCAATAATTTGGTCGAAAATGAAGGTGATCTCAGCAGTAAGTTTGCTTATAACAGGAAAATCGGTGAGGTTGTGGATAATGAGGAAGGTTGTCAATGGATTCAGCAGGATATGGACCAGTTGGAAATATGGGCAGAGAAATGGCAGATGCAGTTTAATCTGGACAAGTGATACATATTTGGGAGGCCAAATACTAGAGGAAGTACACAGTAAATGTCAGGACCCTGAGGAGCACTGATGTACGGGGGGATCTTGGGGTCTGAGTCCACAGCTCCCTGAAAGTGGCAAGACAAGGAGATGGAGTGGGAAAGAAGGCTTACAGCACGCCTGCCTTCACCAGTCAGGGAATTAAGTATAAACGTCAGGAAGTCACATTGCTGCTGTATAAAACTTAGGTCAGGCCACATTTGGAGTATTGTGTGCTATTCTGGTTGCCCCGTTACAGGAAGGGTGTGGGGGCTTTGGAGAGGGTGCAGAAGAGGCTGCCTGGATTAGAGGGCATGAGCTATCAGGAGAAGTTGGACACACTTGGGTTGTTTTCTCTGGAGCGTCAGAGGCTGAGGGGAGACTGGATAGAAGTTTATAAATTTATGAGAGGCATTGATAGGGTAGAGAGTCGAGTCTATTCCCCAGGAACAGTAGAGGGCACAGATTTAAGATGAGGGGGGGAAAGTTTAAGGGAGATGGTGCAGGACGAGTTGCAGGACAGAGAGAGGTGGGTGCCCGGAACAGGCTGCCAGGGGAGAGGGCGGAGGCAGATCCAACAACAACATGTAAGAGGCATTAGACAGGTATGTGAACAGCCTGGGGATGGAGGGATATGGACCGTGTGCAGGCAGATGTTAGGTTGGCATCATGGTCGGTACAGACATGGTGGGCCGAGTGGTCTGTCCCTGTGCTGGACTGAGTTGTGCACTCTCATACTATCTCCTCCTTTCACACTCTGCCTGTCACACAATTTTCCCTTCTGTCCCTCCCTCCCCCTCCTCTCTCTCCCTCCCTCCCCCTCCTCTCTCTCCCTCCCCCTCCTCTCTCTCCCTCTCCCACTCCCCTCTCTCTCCCTCCCTCCCCCTCCTCTCTCTCCCTCCCTCCCCCTCCTCTCTCTCCCTCTCCCACCTCTCTCTCTCCCTCCCTCCCCCTCCTCTGCTTTCAATGAACTATGCACTCGTACTCCCAGGTCCCTCTGTTCTGTAACACTCCCCAGGGCCCTGCCGTTCACTGTATAAGTCCTACCCTGGTTTGATCTCCCAATATGCAACACCTCACATTTATCGGAGATTGGTTCGGAGCATTGGCATGCGAGCAAGAGACCTGGAGGAGCAGGAGCAGCCTACCTTCACTATACAAGAGAGGCATTGTCCATCAGAGTGGTAGTCGGGGAGCAGTCGTCGTCAGAGTGGTCCGAGTCAGAGTGGTAAGGCTTTGGCTTAGCAGGCTTCAGCGAGAACAGGTAAGAGGCAAGAGTTATAGGAAGGGGGTAAGTTACTGGCTTATTCATTTAGTAGCATAACTATGCCTGTAGGGTTAGCTTTGTGCTCGGAGTGCCAGGTGTGGGGACCCTGGGAGACTTCCAGCCTCCCCGAGGACTACATCTGCACCAGGTGCATTGAGAAGCAGCTCCTTAGGGACCACGTCAGGGATCTGGAGCTGCAGCTTGGTGACCTTCTGTTAATCAGGGAAAGTGAGGAGGTGATTGACAGGAGCTATGGAGAGATCCTAGAGAGCACCTCTGTGGCAGTCCCCCTCAGACATCAGTATATCGTTACAGATACTGTTGGAGAGGATGACCTGACAGAGGAAGACCACGGAGATTGGAACTCTGAAACTGTGCCTGGAGCTGTGGTCCAGAGAGTAAGGAGGAATGCAGTAGTTATTGGGGATTCTATAGTGCGGGAAACAGACAAGAGATTCTGTGAGCCTGGTAAGGATACCCGGATGATGTGTGGCCTCCCTGGTGCCAGGGTACGGGATGTCTCAGATCGGGTCCAGAGTATTCTGAGGGGAGAGGGTGAGCAACCAGAAGTCTTGGTACACGTTGGTACCAATGACATAGGTAGAAAAAGGGAGGAGGTCCTGAAGGAAGATTACAGAGTTAGGAAGAATGTTGAGAAGCAGGACCTCCGGAGTAGTAATCTCAGGATTACTACCTGTGCCATGTGCTGATGAAGGCAGGAATAGCAGAATCAGGCAGATGAATGCGTGGCTGAGTAATTGGTGCAGGGGGCAGGGCTTCAAATTCTTGGATCATGGGATCTATTTTGGGGGAAGTATGACCTATACAAAAAGGATGGGTTACACCTGAACTCAAAGGGGACCAAATATCCTGGCGGGAATGTTTAATATAGCTGTTAGGGAGGGTTTTAACTAATTTGGCAGGGGGAAGGAAACCAGGGTGTTAGGTTCGAGGAAGAGGAAAATAGAAACAAGTTAAGGACACAGATGGCAGGAGGGACAGGCCGGTGAAAGGACAGGATAATGTGCTGGCAATAGAAGCACAGCGAAATCGACAGCAGATACTGGTCTGAGTACCGTAAAATGCACGTAGCATTAGAAATAAGGTGGATGACCTTGTAGTACAGCTACAGATTAAAAGATATGACGTTGTGGCCATCACCGAGTCATGGCTTAAAGATGGATGTGATTGGGAGCTGCATGTCCAAGGGTACACAGTGTGTAGGAAAGATGGGCGGGTAGGTAGAGGGGGTGGCGTGGCCCTGATGGTGAGCAACGATATTACATCGCTGGAAAGAAGGGACATAGGGATCAGAAGAGGTGGAATCCTTATGGGTTGAGTTAAAAGGACCCTAATAGCAGTTATATACAGGCCCCCAAACAGCAGCCGGGACGTGGACTACAAGTTACAGCTGGAAATAGAAAAAGCGCGTCAGAGAGACAACGTCAAGGTAATAATGGGGGATTTTAACGTGAAAGTGGATTGGGAAAGCCAGGAAGGTACTGGATCTCAGGAGAGAGACTTTGTGGAATGCCTACGGGATGGCTTTTTAGAGCAACTTGTTGATGAGCCCACTAGGGGATCGGCTGTTTTGGATTGGGTGCTGTGTAACGAACTGGAGGTGATTAGGGAACTAAAGGTAAAGGAACCATTGGGAACTAATGATCACAATATGATTGAGTTCAGTTTCAAATCTGAGAAAGAGAAGCTGATAACTGGTGTATCGATATTTCAGTGGAACAAAGGAAATTACAGTGGTATGAGAGAGGAGCTGGCCCAAATTGATTGGAAGAGTAAGCTGGCTGGAGAGACGGCGGAGCAGAAATGGATGGAATTTCTACAAGAAATGAGGAAAATGCAGGATAGATATATTCCAAGAAAAAGGAAAATTATGAATGGAAAAAGGGCACAAATGTGGAAAACGAGAGAGGTGAAGGCTAAAATAAAAGCAAAAGGGAGGGCATACAAGGAAGCAAAAATTAGTGGGAAAACAGACGACTGGGAAACTTTTAAAAACTTACAGAAAGAAACTAAGAAGGTCGTTAGGAAAGAAAAGATGAATTATGAAAGGAAGTTGGCAGATAACATTCGAAAGGATACTAAGAGTTTTTTTAAATATATGAAGAGTAAAAGAGAGACACGAGGACCGATTGAAAACGATGCTGGAGGAACTATAATGGGTAACAAGGAGATGGCAGAGGAACTAAATGAGTATTTTGCATCGGTCTTCACTGTGGAGGACATCAGCAGTATACCTGATAGTCAGGGGATAGAATTGAGTTCAGTCAAGATTACTGGAGAGAAGGTGCTCAGGAAGCTGAATGGACTAAGGGCAGGTAAGTCTCCCGGACTGGATGAAGTGCATCCCTGGATTCTGAAGGAGGTGGCTTTAGAGATTATGGAGGCATTGGAGATGATTTTCCAGGAATCAATAGACTCCGGCATGGTTCCGGAGGACTGGAAGGTCACAAATGTAGTTCCGCTGTATAAGAAAGGAGGGAGGCAGCATAAAGGAAATTACAGGCCTATTAGTCTGACATTGGAGGTTGGAAAGTTATTGGAATCGATCCTCAAGGACGAGGTTATGGAATACCTAGAGGTGCAAAGCAAGATAGGTCCAAGCCAGCATGGTTCTCTACAGCATTAACCGTGCGATCAGTGTCCCAAATCTGACCAACTGGTGACTCTGAGTGTGCGCGCGTGTATATGTGTGTCTGTGTTTGTGTGTTTCCGTGTGTGTGTGTGTGTGTGTGTGTGTGTGTATGTGTTTTTGTGTGTGTGTGTGTGTGTGTGTGTGTGTGTGTATTTCTGTCTGTGTGTGCATGTGTGTGTGTGGGGTGTGTGTGTGTGGGGGGGGTGTGGGGGTGTGTGTGCGTGTGGGGTGTGTGTGTGTGTGGGGGGGTGTGTGGGTGTGTGTGTGTGTGGGGGGTGTGTGTGTGGGGGGGTGTGGGGGTGTGTGTGTGGGTGGGTGTGTGTGTGGGTGTGTGTGTGGGGGGGGTGTGGGGGTGTGTGTGTGCGTGTGTGTGGGTGTGTGTGTGTGTGGGGTGTGTGTGTGGGGGGGGGTGGGTGTGTGTGTGTGTGTGGGGGGTGTGTGTGTGGGGGTGTGTGTGTGTTTCTGTGTGTGTGTGTGTGTGTGTGTGTGGGGGGGTGTGTGTGTGGGGGGGTGTGGGTTGTGTGTGCGCGTGTGGGGTGTGTGTGTTGGGGGGTGTGGGTGTGTGTGTGTGGTGTGTGTGTGTGTGTGTGTGTGTGTGTGGGGGTGTGTGTGGGGTGGGGGTGTTTGTGTGTGTGTGTGTGGGGGTGGGGGTGGGGTGTGTGTGTGCGTGTGCGCTCACACGCGTTGGCTCCAAGTCCCCACATCCACTCTGTGCCAACACTTCCACAGTGCTTCAGTGACATCTCTGCCTTTGATGAAGTCTCTGTTGTGCATCCCCACACTGCTGCACGTCAGCTGCCCTCTCACCACGCCTGGCCACAGTCCGTGTGATGGTGGGTACAGGTTGTCCAACACACTGACAAAAATACCAAACTGCTGGAGGAACTGGCTGAGCAGCATCTGTGGGGGGGGGGGGGGGGGGGGGGGAGGGAGGGAGGGGGGGAATCCCTCCGGTACGTTGTTTCCAGCATCGGCAGCCTGGTGTGTCTCCCCACACCTTCACCTGAAGTTGTTCCTTTACATACCTCCACACTTCCTCCCTCCAGCACCAGCGCACAGTGTGCACTGTCCACAAGATGCACAGCGGTTACTCACCCAGGCTCCTGCGACAACACCTCCCTAACCCACCACCTCTCCCACCAGGAAGGACGAGGGCAGCACATGCAAGAGAACACCACCGCCTGAAGCCCCCCCCCCCCCCCCACTCACACACCACCCTGACGAAAATATCTGGCTACTCCTTCATTATCACTGGGTCTAAGTCCTGGAACCCCCCTCTCCAACAGCACCATGGGACCCCCTTCACCAGAAGGACTGATCACCCCCAACTTCTCAGGGGTAGTTAGGGATGGGCAAGAAATGCTGGTCTTGCCAGTGGTGCCCAGAACCCGTGAACAGACAAATAACCATGTGTGTATGTCAGCTCAGAAGGTTTCCCACTGCCACTGCTCCTGATTTGGCTTGGCAATGGGTGATGGGAGAGGGTTGGATGCCTGTGAATCGTGGTGTCCCACAGGGACCCTTGTTGTTTGTAACATACGTGAATGATCTGGGGGCACAATCAGTAAGTTTGTGGATGACACAGAGATTGGTGCAGTTGCTGACAGTGTGGAAGGTAATCGTAGGCTGCAGAGAGATATCGATGTGTTGGTGAAATGGGCTGAGAAATGGCAGGTGGAGTTTAATCCAGACAAATGTGAGGCGATACACTTTGGGAGCAGTAATGAGGCTGGGACACGCACCATAAATGGTGGGGTCCTGGGGACTAATGAGGAAGATGGGGACCTTGGAATACAAGTCCATAGATCCTTGAAGGTGGCAACACAGGTAGTTAACGTGGTTAGGAAGACATACAGGATACTGGTCCTCATTAGTCTGGGCACTGAGTACAGAAGCAGGGAGGTTATGCTCCAACTTTATGAAACTTTGGTCAGACCTCAGCTGGAGCACTGGGTGTGGTTCTGGTCATCAAGGCATAGAACAGATGTAGCAGTGCTGGGGAGGGTGCAGAGGAGACTCACCAGGACATTGCTTGGGTTGCAGCAGTTCAGTTATGAGGAGACACCAGTGAGGCTGGGTCTGTTCTCCCTGGGGCAGAGGGGGCTGAGGGGGGACAAGACTGAGGGACATGATACGAGGGGTCCAGATAAGGCAGACTTCAGGAAATGTTTCCCCATATCAGAGGTAAAACTAGAGGACATACTGTAGGTTTAGGGTAAGGTGGAAGAGGTATAGAGGGGATCTGAGAGGGACCTTCTTCACCCAGAGAGTGGTGTCGTCAAAGTGGACAGGTTGCCAGATGAGTCTCTCTCTTTGAATGGACATTGGGAGCTCCATCAGGAGAAAGCAGCAGTGGTTTAGTGCAGTCTCTGTGTTGTGTCCCAGTGTAACAGGTTACAGTGTCCACTTGGGGACAGGAATGGATGAATATTGTTGGGTTCTGGGGATACAAATCAGGTCAATAATGCTGTTAGGAAATACAAAGCAATCACCAGGGTTCAACTCTTGAGGATAATATTGGAATGTGGAGAAGTTATCTTCACCTTGTATAGATCCTGTGCATTGACACTGCACACAGCTCCCTCAAGTGGCTGGGTCCTGGTGTTCTCAGGACTCTTCAGAAGGAGATCCTTTAGTCTGCTCCATTAGTTGATGAAAACTCATAAACAAGACCTCCCAGCAGCAAAGAAAGCAACTGTGGCAAATGTGTGGTTAAGAGCATTGAACAACAATGGGGCTTTACTTCCCAGCTGCCAACGTCAATGTGCATTTCAGTATCACCTTTTAACAGAGTTCAGTCTCCCACTCCTGGGGTGTTGGGGTGCAGGACAGCTCATAGGGACTCTAGCTGGGCTCTGGGCAGTCCACCAGCAGCTCCCTCCTCCCTCCCTCCCTCCCTCTGTCCCTCCAACCCTCCCTCCCTCTTTCTCTCCCTCTGTGCTCCAGCCCCACACAAATAGAACAAACTCTTCATCCTCCCTCCCTGCGCTGGGTTTGGGGATTTGTTTTGCTTCAGCTACGGTCCCTATTTGCTACAACCTCATGGCATTGTGCTACTTTGAACTACATCTGATGCTTGATGCTCCATTTTCAGTCTTCGGTCCTCAGGCTCCGGGCTGAACAATCTCCTTTTCAACCAAATCTTTCCACCATATTTTTCCAAATCTTCTTCCCACTTTTCATTTATAAACCACAAATCAAGATCTCTTCCTGACCTCAACAACAGGCTCCGTGGTTTACTACATTCCAACCTGAACCCCTTTAAACTTTCCTTAAGCTTTACTACAGTGTGCTCACTGCTGCCAAGGTGCTCCCCTCACTCTGCTCACCTGCCTGATTTATTGGGGGATCCCCACTGCCTTTTCTCCTGTGGGCTTGGGAAGTTTATTCCAGAAGGAAATCTTGTGCACATTTTAGAAATTCACTCCATCCCCTCCCCTCACTTCCTCCCCTCACCCTCCCCATCCAATGGGAGGTAGATTAACATCAGTCTACTTTTCTCTGTCCAGCTACATTTAGAGGCACCTCCTGTGGACAACTTGTCTGATTAACCTCACACTACCTCTTCCTCCAGCGAGACGTCCCTCCCTCCACACCCACTGGTTCAGCCGCTCTCTGGTTCAGAGACTTTCTCTTTCACTTTCAGTGAATCCTTTGTGCCCTCGGCTTCTCCCAATTCCCAGTTCCCATCTGCCTCTGGCATCTGTCCTCATTGTCCCAGCCCTGCCCCTCCTGCTACACCACCACAACTTATCCACGGCCTCATTCGACCTCTCCCCCACCTCCCGTCCAGCAGTCACTGTTCACCTGCTCACCGTGAACGGTCTGCTCTCACCACCAACCGACTCGTGCCTTGGCTTCAGTAGCACCCTTCATCTTCCTCTGCCCCACCACCCCCACCCCAACCCCAAACCCCACCTCCCACCCTGCCCCTCTACCTCACACCCCTTCCCCCACCTCCCACACCACCCAATCACCCCACCCCCACCCCACCTCCCACCCTGCCCCTCTACCTCACACCCCTTCCCCCCACCTCCCACACCACCCAATCACCCCACCCCCACCCCACCTCCCACTCTGACCCACCACCCCCACCCCAACCCCCACCCCCACCACCCTCACCCCAACCCCCACCTCCCATCCCACCCCCACCCCAACCCCAAACCCCACCTCCCACCCTGCCCCTCTACCTCACACCCCTTCCCCCCACCTCCCACACCACCCAATCACCCCACCTCCCACTCTGACCCACCACCCCCACCCCAACCCCCACCCCCACCACCCTCACCCCAACCCCCACCTCCCATCCCACCCCCACCCCAACCCCAAACCCCACCTCCCACCCTGCCCCTCTACCTCACACCCCTTCCCCCCACCTCCCACACCACCCAATCACCCCACCCCCCACCCCACCTCCCACTCTGACCCACCACCCTCACCCCAACCCTCCACCTCCCACACCAACCCCCCACCTCCCACCCTCCCCACCACCTCCCCCCACCTTTCAACCCTTCACCCGACCTCCCCCCACCTTTCCCTCACCTCAAACCCCTCCCCCACCTTCTTCCCCCCCACCTCAAACACCCCCCACCCCCACCCCTCCCCTTCCACCTCCCAACCCCACTACCCTCACTAGGTAGCCCCCTCCGTGGGTGAAAGGCCTCAGAATCGAGGGTGTCGATTCTTGACAACAGCGTCAGGAGCGGCTGATCCACAGAGAGAGGTGAAAGCTGCGACCTTTCCAGTGAAACGGGTTCGCAAGATCACAAAAGCTTTCAACAATGTAAAACAAATGGTTTCTTCAGATTGGCAGATGAGCAACGTGAAGAGATTCATTGGAGGGTGAAGTGAGTGGGTCACATCAATTCCCCCCAGGTTCTACCCCTCATCCACACACTAGGGGCAACTTACAGCGGATGGTTAACCCACCAACCCACATGTCTTTGGGATGTGGGAGGAAACTGGACCACCTGGGGGATCCCACACGTCACAGGGAAACATGCAAATTCTGCACGGACAGACCCTGAGGTCAGAATTGAACCCGGGTTCTTGAGGCAGTCGCTGGATCTGCTTCACTGCCCTTGCAATGAGCTTACACAAACTGCCCACGGTGTTGTAAGATCCAAACGTCTACAACCCACTTCCTCATTTGTTTGACACTTTTCCCTCTGTGCCCTGTGCTGTTGGGAAAGAAGGAACCTGCTCCAGGACTCAGGACCACATCACACTCCTTGCTGATTTTAGTTCCTTTCATTGTAAGTCACAAGACCCATGAGTGAGGGATCAGTGCAGACATCGGGCTTAAAGTTGTGCTCAGCGGACAGTGGGGGCAGAGATCAGACGATGGGAGGTGTCTCCACATGGCCAACGGTTATTGCCCAAGACAACTGAGTATGAGAGCAAGGCTCAGCTGGCAAACTGTGGCAAGGGAGTGGGAAGCGGAGGGTGGTGAGTCACCACCCCTCCCCACTCTGCATTAAACCTCCACATCATTAATAACCCACTGAACCCATCAGAGAATGTGACGTTTACGCAGATGTTGCCAGGACTTGAGGGACTGGGTTATAGGGAGAGGTTGGCCAGGCTAGGACTTTATTCCTTGGAATGTAGGAGATCCTATAGAGGTGTATAAAATCATGAGGCGCATCGATAGGGGGAGCGCACTCAGTCTTTTTCCCAGGGTTGGGGAATCAAGAACTAGAGGGCATAGGTTTAAGGTGAGAGGGGAAAGACTTAAAGGGGGCCTGAGGGCAACTTTTCACCCAGGGGGTGGTCCGTATATGGAATGAGCTGCCAGAGGAGGTGGGTGAGGCAGGTACAATAGCAACATTTAAAAGACACTTGGACAGGTACATGGATGGGAAATGTTCAGAGGGATATCGGCCATATGGGACTAGCTTGGATGGGCAACTTGTTCGGCATGGACCAGTTGGGCCGAAGGGCCTGTTTCCGTGCTCTATGACTCTGTGACAGAAAGACAGGGACACTTATTAGTGTAAGGAACTTCTTACTGTTGCTGCAAAGTCAGTGAACCTCTGGGCCAGAGACACGACCAACAAAACGATGGTGTATCATCCCACTGGTCCCAAAGATGCAAACGGTTCCCATTTAGTCTTCTGCCTTTTCTCTCCTAATCCACCCCTCTGCCCCCCCACTCTGATTCCCCCTCTGCACCCGATGTCCTTCCCTGCTAGCCCTCGGATTCTGCCTCCACCCCTCAGCCTCAGAGATCCAAAGAAGAGAAGTTGCCGCATTGCTTAGCCACACTTTCTCAGTGTGCACTCCCAGCTACAATGCAAGGAGTCTGGGGGAGACGGTGCAGAAAGACTAATGGGCTGTTCACCCCTGTGGAAAGGGTTGTAGGCTTGGTCAGTTAAACGTAAAGGACCTTTATTCTGCCCAGAATTCTGGAGCTGACAGATTAGGACTGAGGTGGTTTGTCCCCACCCCCAGGGTCAGGGGCAGTGACCCTGGGAGGTCCCAGACCAACCTACTGATGACCAAGTGTGGCCAAGGCAGTAGGACCAGAAGCCTGACTGGGAGCTGCAGTCTTGGTGCTGCTCACTGCCCTTACCAGCATTGCTCACCACCCAACAACCTCTAGCAGTTACAGGCAGCCAGTGCTTCACACACCAGGCAGGGCCACACCCTCAGGGCCACACCTCACCACACCTGATTACTTGGCCTCAGCAGACACACCACCTGAACACTCCCCCCTCTCACACACCCACAGAGGTGGGCAGCAGAGGACAGGTGCACCATGCCCTCAGGTATGGAGGAGAGGGTGCCAGTTGTGATTGGATCAGGTACCTATCTCAACTAATACCCTTTAACAGTGCTCAACCCATTGTCTTAGAGTCATAGAGTCACACAGCATGGAAACAGGCCCTTTGGCCCAACTAGTCCATGCCGACCAAGGTTCCCATCTAACTCAGTCCCATTTGCCCACGTTTGGCCCATATCCCTCTAAACCTTTCCTATCCATGGACCTGTCCAAGTACCTTTTAGTGCCTTCTCTGCCTTGGTGATGCAAGTGCTCATCTACTTCCTAAATGTCATGGTGTCTCCTGTCTCACCACCCCCTCAAGCACCACCTCCCACTTTAATCCTGCCCACCACTGCCATTTTGTGAATTCCTCCTCATATGTTTTCAGTTCTCTACTCCATCATAAGCTTTATCCAAACCTTGATCTTCCTTCACATACAGACTTCCTTGGACATTCTGTCCATCCTTTTAACTGTTCTGGGAACACACTGGGCCTGAGCTCTCATCATCTCACCTTTGGATGAGTCCCACAGGTCCACTGGAGACCAGTCTGCAAGTAGCTGCTCCCAATCCATTTTTCCCAGGTCCAGTCTTATGGAGATCAACGTTCCCTGGTCTGTGCCAAGGGGCGCACTGTTCCTCGATGTAGCCACCACAAAGGATCTGTGGGGAAGGACCACAGTCCAGGGTCCTGACCCCACTGACACTAAGGACCTGGCCCAGGGTAACAGCCTCTCAAACACTTCATGGTGAACTGTTTCAAGAACATCGGGGACCCGGGGTGGAGGGTGCTGCACCAGGCTGTGCCGTGCAACCATTTTCTGAGCCGGTTCACCGACACCCTGGCCACCTGTCACTTCTGCGGCCGGGAGGAGACGGTGTACCACGTGTACATGGACTGCGAGAGGTTGCAGCCCCTCTTTGCGTATCCGAAGGGGCTGCTGCTCAAGTTCTAGCTGCACTTCAGCCCGACGCTGTTGGTCTACGGGCACCCGGTGCAGCACGGGGCAGGTCGTGCAGAGGATCTCCTGGTGGGTTTCCTGCTGGGCCTGGCCAAGCTGGCCATCCACGGGACGCGGTGGCGGGCGTTCGAGGGTTCCGGCCGGTCGGCCTGCCTGCCCGTCTTCCATGCTTACGTGCGCGCGTGGGTGTTTTTGGACCGGGAGCACGCGGTCTCCGCGGGCACCCTGGTTGAGTTCCGCTCTGGGTGGGCCCTCAGGGGATCGCCTGTGTCATGGACAGTACCAATGCCATTCTTATTTGAAGTGTTGGGTGTTGCTTTAGCAGGAGTAGTGCTGCGTGTGTGTGTCGTTAGTATTAGTCTGCGTTCTCTACTGTAGTATGTCGTGGCTTAGTTTCTTCTTTTCTGTATTCGACGTCGTGTATTGACACTGGTTGTCCGTCTGCAGTGCTTTTAGCGAATAAACGTTTATATCAAGAAAAGGGCAGTAATTGAGGAATCGTCGCGCTGTGGGAGGGCGGAGCCGGTGTTTCCGCTCGGGTTGCCGGAGCCGGAGCCGGAGCCGGAGCCGCGGAGATGGAGCGGGACCCGGGCGGCGAGAAGGGGCACCAGGTGCCCGGGACGGGACCGGCGGGCCGGTAGGGGAGGGGAGGAGGAGGGGGGAGGAGGACAGGGGGGAGGAGATGGGGAGGGGGAGTAAGCGACACTCGGGACAAACAACGGCTTAAAACGAGCAGCGGGCGGGGAGAAAGTGAGGGGGGAGGTCGGTGGGTGGCGAGCAGACGGGGTGGGGGTGGGTGGAGGGGTGTAGGTGAAGGGAGGGAGTGAGGATTGGAGGATGAGGTGTTAACTCTTCCTGTACCACCCGTGAACTGTGGTCGGGCTGAGGACGGGGTTCGAGGTGTGAACCTGTCCTCACCAGGAGCGGATCCTCCGTAACCCCGAACCCCAGCCAGCCAGCGGACCTTGTGTGAGGGGCCGGGTACAGAGGAGCCCCGTGACCCTCAGGAGCTCCTTCACCGGGGTGGGTGTTGTAGACGTGCCGGCACACACCATGTTGTGACTCAAAACAGTCACACTGTCTCGGCACCACTGGTGGTACTGGGATCGCTGGGTGGGTTAGAGGGGAGACGCTAGTCTGGGATGAGGGAGGGAGATGGAGAAGCCCTCCCCGTGTCGGGTTACCACCTGCTGCCGGGGAGTCCGATTTGGCTGGATTGCTTGTTTCTGACCAGCCCAGATGTGAAGGGCTGAATGGCCTTATTCTGTGCTGTAACCTTCCTGCGATTAGATCGGTGGTGATCTGCTTGAATAGACGCAGGTGCCTGAATGTCTTCACCTGTTCTGACAACAACGCTTCTCAACCTCTGATCCTAAGGAGACCGCGGCCGCTGGAATCTGCAGAACACACAATCTGCTGGAGGGACTCAGCGGGTCGGGCAGCGTCTGTGGGGGAGGTTTTGACTCCTGGTGCAGGTTTGGACCCGAAACGTTGATAAGTCCTTTGCTCCCACAGATGCCACCCGACCTGCTGAGTTCCTCTAGCAGACTGTATGTGACCTTTGATCCTAATTCCTCGAACTCACTTTCTGGAGTATCGCTCCCACTTAGCTCTGTGACACTGGGGAGGTCTGTGCTTTCCCCAGGGCCCAGGAAATGTGGTTCCTGGATGAGACAGTCCGCGATCCCAACTTCATCCCTTCTCAACAACAACAAACGGGGATTGCTGGAAACGCTCACCTGTGGAGAGAGACACCTAACGTTTTAGGTCACAGAACTGCTTCCCCTGCAGCTTCTGGTACCACATGCACGGACATCTGTCTCTCTGTAGCACCGGCTGTGAATTGCCGAAGAGGTTGTGTTTAACCCTTTGTGGGAAGGGAACCCTGCGCCATTTCTGCTCTGATCGAGCTCCTGCTTTGTGTCGACAGAATTCCTGCTCTTCAGCGGCTGCGGAGACACCGTGTGGAGCTGGTGGACGAGCTGCCAGAGCGAGTGGATTGGATCCTGGACCGAGCCCTGCAGATGGACCTGATCACCAAGGATGACTACGAAGATGTGAAGTACGTGCCCGGCCCCCGCAGGAGAGTCCGTGCCCTGCTGGACATCATTGACTGCCGTGGGGACCTGGTGGCCGATGCCTTCAGCTCTCTCTTTTCCAAATCCGGAGGTGTTGCTGACACAGATACTGGGTCAGGCGGTAAGTGATTCATCGGTCAAGTCGAGTTTATTGTCACGTGTGTGCACAGCTGCATCACAGGCACAGAGCATCAGATCAGCTGCATCACAGGCACAGAGCATCAGATCAGCAGCATCACAGGCACAGAGCATCAGATCAGCTGCATCACAGGCACAGAGCATCAGATCAGCAGCATCACAGGCACAGAGCATCAGATCAGCAGCATCACAGGCACAGAGCATCAGATCAGCTGCATCACAGGCACAGAGCATCAGATCAGCAGCATCACAGGCACAGAGCATCAGATCAGCTGCATCACAGGCACAGAGCATCAGATCAGCAGCATCACAGGCACAGAGCATCAGATCAGCTGCATCACAGGCACAGAGCATCAGATCAGCAGCATCACAGGCACAGAGCATCAGATCAGCTGCATCACAGGCACAGAGCATCAGATCAGCAGCATCACAGGATAAACATCAACTAAACATATTCAAGACTTACAAAAGAAAGAACCAATTGGAACAAAACAGACGAAGTCCACTGTGGTGCAGAGTGGTCCCAGTGTTGCTGCTCTGAGGCAGTGATTAGGGCTGTGCCGGTTGGGTCAAGAACCGAATGGCTGAAGGGAAGTCACTGTTCCTGAACCTGGTGGTGTGGGACTTCAGGCTTCTGTACCTCCTGCCCGACAGGAGCTGTGAGATCACTGTCACCCTGCCAGGGCAGAAGATCTTCAGATGGGAGAGGACAGGGTGGCAGAGCGATGGCAGGTAGTAGTGTGTGAGCTGCCCTAGAAACTGCTGTGATGTGGGAGAATGGGTACGTATTGAGATTAGACAGCATGAGGTAAGGCAGTGTGGCCTTAATGCTGGATTTAATCTTCCTGCTGATCAGGGTGAGCACAGCCTGAAAGACAGGGATCTCTGGAATTTGTTTAGAATACTTGTGTAAATAAGGAGATTGCAGACCTGTTGCCTGAGAGGATTCTGGGTTCCCAGAATCATGCCTTGTGATCCCCCGAACCCTGTGTAATGGGGGAAGGAGACCCCTCCTCACACACTCCCCACCCTTCCGCTCCCTCCAACACCTCCTGCCCCACCTTCAGTCACAGAGTGGTCAGTTCACCATCGAGCTGGAGGGAGCGTGTCCTGTTCACCCAGGACAGGGTCTCATCAAATTAACAATCAGAGCAAAGAGGAATGAAGCAAGTAACGCGCAGTCTGTGGGTGGCTGGGATCTGGGAGAGGCATGTCGGGTTACTGGCACCACACGAGGTGTCCTATCGTGGGGTAGAGATTTAGGGACCTGGGTTTGACACAAGGGCAGGCACCACTGGGATCAGTGGGATGGAAACCAGTTTCAGGGAGGGATCAGGAGATTGGACAAAACTGTGGCAGGTGGATTTCACTGGTGACAACCCCGAGGTTGTCAACTTTGGAGGTAAAAAAGGATAAAACAGAACATGTGACAAATGACAAAGCCGGCAGCTGTGGAGGTTCCGAGTGCCCGTGTCCATAACATGGACCCATGGATGGATGCAGAGGACTGAGTACATGGGGGGGGTGGGGAGGGGCTCCAATCCGGAGAACCGGGAGCACTGAAAGGGAGGAAGGAGGGTTGGAGTGCAGTGTAGGTTGACCAGAACTGGTCTCCGGTGAGGCCAGATGCCACAGAGGTATCCGCTGGAACCTTTGGATAACTCACAGGGGGGAGAACTGTTGGGGGTCCGGGACTCTCCCTCCAGCTCTCCCCCCACTCCGGCTCTGTGACTGAGGAGGCCAGTGTGGGGCAGGAGGTGTCGAAGGGAGCGGGAGGGTGGGGAGTGTGTGAGGTGGGGACTCCTGCCACCATTACACAGTGTTCTGGGATCCTAAGGCAGGGGTCAACGTTCCCAGGATCAGCCTGCTTCCTCCCCATGTGGAACTGTCGATGGGGGGAGGGGGACAGATGGTTGGGGGTGGGGAAGGGGGAGACGGTTGGTTGGTGGGAGGGGAGGGGGAGAGGAATGAGGTGGGTGAGGGGGAGTAGAGGGGAGGGTAATGAAGCAGTGGTAGGGGGATTGGATTGGGGCAAGGGGTGGGGGTGGGTGGGGAGTGGGATGGGGGATGGTGTGTGAGGGGAGTGGGTGTGGTCAGCTGATGAACAGCTCCTGGAAGATGAACCTCCCTGCCTACCATCTCCCTCTCTCCCTCCCTCCCTACAATCTCCCTCCCTCCCTGCCTACCATCTCCCTCTCTCCCTCCCTCCCTACAATCTCCCTCCCTACAACCTCACTCCTGCCTGCCCTGCCTACCATCTCCCTCCCTCCCTCCGTCCCTCGCGCCTTTCCCCTCAGCAGCTTAGCCAATCTACGTCTGTGTCTCGGCAGAGTACGGCACCCTGGTGAAGAAGCACAGACAGGTTCTGCTGCGGAGGAACCAGTCAATGATGCCCTACAACTCGAGGGTGGGAGAGAAGGTTCACCTGCTCGACCTGTTCACTGACCTACTGCTGGTCAGTGGACATCACAGCACGGAGCTGAAACGCCACCAGCTGTTGTCCCTGGGCCAGCAACGCATCCAGCTGCAGGAGGGCTGCCAGCTCGCCATCCTGCCCCAGCAGCTCTTCCAGCAGAGCCCCAGCAGGGTGCTGGTGACTGGTGTGGCCGGCATCGGGAAAACAGCACTGCTGCAGAAACTGGTGTACGACTGGGCAGGCGGTCAGTGTCTCCACAACTTCCAGGTTGTCCTGCAGCTGGCGTTCAGGGACCTGAACCTAATCGACCAACCAGTGAGCTTCAGGAACCTGGTTCTCAGGAAGAACGGCCATTTGGCCAAGTTGCTGGATCTGGTCTTTGAGGAAGCACAGAAGCTGCTGGTCGTCCTGGATGGCTTCGACGAGTTTAAGTTCTGCTCCATTGTGGATGGGGATCGTTACGTCATGGACCCAGATGAAGAGGCTCAGCTACCTGACATCATCAACAGCCTACTGCGGGGGGAGCTGCTCCCTGAGGCATCTGTGCTCCTCACCACCCGTCCCACCGCCGTCACCTACATCCCTGTGGAGACAATTGACCGCTTCGTGGTCATCACTGGGTTTTCGGAAAAGGAGATCAGGAATTTCTTCCTGAAATATTACCGGGATGAGGGTCTCAGCAGCAGGGTCTTTCAGCTGGTAAAGGAAAACCATTTCCTCTTCACCCTGTGTTTCATCCCTGCCTTCTGTTACATTGTGTGCAGCGTGTTGAAGGAGCAGGGGGCAACGGGTCACAACCAACCCAAGACAATGACTGACATTTACAGCCGCTACCTCACCATGCTGCTGAAACATCACGCCCGCCCCCAGCCACAGGGACCAGGGGCTCTCACTCAGATGCTACACAACCTGTGCAGGCTGGCGTACAGCAAACTACTTCAGCATGACACCCTCTTCTGCCAGCACGACCTGCAGGCTCACCACATCCAGCTCAATACCTTCGTCAACAGTTTTCTGGACAGAACCTGTGTTCAGGAGCCCGACTGTGTGGAGGGCATCTTCTCCTTTGCACACTTCACCATCCAGGAGTTCCTGGCAGCTCTTCACTATGTGTTGGAACCCCAACCTTTCCCGGACGTCCTGGACATGGACACCTGCAGGATGGACTTGGGATACTTGGATATCTTCCACCGGTTTGTCTCAGGCTTGTTGTCAGAGAGAAACCAAAGCTTGCTATCCAAGCACCTGGAGCTGGGGAACGTCACCAAACTGGAGGACTACCACATGTGGCTGCTGGAAGGAATCACAGAGAGCTGTGAAAAAGGGTCCAGCATTTTGAATCTACTCCATTGTTTGTTTGAACAGCAAAACCACTCGCTAGCAGAGAGGATAACCCCCAGAAGTCTCCACATTCACGTGGGGGACAACGTACTTTGCCCGGTGGATCTGAGTGTGCTGCAGTACTTCCTGGACCTGCAGATTGGAGATGTGGTGGAACTGGATGTGACTGCCACCAATATCAGTGGTGAGGGGCTGAGGACCCTCCAACCCTACCTGCAGCAGTGTGAGAGCCTGTGGTGAGTGTGCCCCCTGTGGCTCTCCCAGGGCAGGGCTGCTCGTCACCTGTCCACAGAGGCAGGTGGAACTGTTGCCACAAAGCATCTCCCATGGCCTCAATCCTGCTGTGAATCAATCAACCAGTCACACAGCTTCACTAACCAGTGTCACAAGGGGAATAAATAGCAGGCCCCTCCTCTCCCGCCAGTGACGCCTTCACACCACCTGCAGAGATTTGGGGAACCCGGGCCAGCGAGGGTTAAACTGTAAAACTAGGAGAACGGGACGGTCTCAACTCATCCGACAGTTGCCCCTCCTCCTGGGAGCCGATTGGCCACCTATCCCTTGCTGTGCCGCTGTATGTGGTAGTACTGGCTTGGAAGTTTTGTAAATATTTACATCTCGTCCGATCCCAGTACGTCCAGTTTTGGGGGTTAAAACACCTGTCCCTTTCACTTCAACCCGTTCTCCTGGGACCCACGTCACATCGTCCCTGCACTTGTGCAGGATTGAGCCTGGGCCGTCCTGCACTCACTTTCCCGGCTCCCTCTCCCCCACATTTCCTTTTTACTCTTTGACTCTCCACACACTCTCTCTGCCTCTCGCTCTCCTGTCCCCATTTTTCTTTCACTCCCCCTCCCCCCTCCCCTCCCCTTCACTCCCCTCCCCCTCCCCCCTCTCCCCCACGCCCCGCTCCCCTCCCCCTCTCCCCTCCCCCTCTCCCCCATTTCTCTCCCCTCCCCCTCTCCCCTCCCCCTCTCTCCCCCCTCTCCCTCTCCCCCCTCTCTCCCCTCCCCTCTCTCCCCTCCCCCTCTCTCCCCTCCCCCTCTCTCCCCCCTCCCCTCCCCCCTCTCCCCTCCCCCTCTCTCCCCCCCCCTCTCCCCTCCCCCTCTCCCCCCCTCTCCCTCCCCCTCTCTCCCCCTCTCCCCTCTCTCCTCCCCCTCCCCCTCTCTCCCTCCCCCTCCTCTCTCCCCTCTCTCTCCCCTCCCCCTCTCCCCTCCCCTCTCCCCCCTCTCTCCCCTCCCTCTCTCCCCCTCTCTCTCCCTCCCCCTCTCCCTCCCCTCACCCTCTCTCTCCCCTCCCCCTCTCTCCCCCCTCCTCTCCCCTCTCTCCCCCCTCCTCTCCCCTCTCTCCCCTCCCCCTCTCTCCCCTCCCCCTCTCTCCCCTCCCCCTCTCTCCCCCCCTCTCTCCCCTCCCCCTCCCCCTCTCCCCCTCTCTCTCCCCTCCCCTCTCTCCCCTCCCCCTCTCTTCCCTCCCCCTCTCTACCCTCCCCCTCTCTCCCCCCTCTCCCCTCGCCCTCTCCCCCTCTCCCTCTCCCCCCTCCCCTCCCTCTCTCTCCCCTCCCCCCTCCCCTCCCTCCCACTCTCTCTCCCTCCCCCTATCTCCCCTCCCCCCCCCTCCCCTCCCCCTCTCCCCTCTCTCTCCCCTCCCCCTCTCTCCCCCCTCTCCCCTCTCTCTCCCCTCCCCCTCTCTCCCCTCCCCCTCTCTCCCTCCCCCTCTCCCTCCCCCTCTCCCCTCCCCTCTCTCCCCTCCCCTCTCTCCCCTCCCCTCTCTCCCCTCCCCCTCTCTCCCTCCCCCTCTCCCTCCCCTCCCCCCTCTCCCCTCCCCTCTCTCCCCTCCCCTCTCTCCCCTCCCCCTCTCTCCCCCCTCTCTCCCCTCCCTCTTTCTCTCTCTCTTCCCCCTTCTCTCGCTCTTTCTCTCTCTTCCTGTCCCCCCCACCTTTGCCCCTCTCTCCTTCCTTCCCACTTCCACCAGTTCTCCCTGTGTCCATATCTCCTGCTGTGACCTTGGATATCCCGGAAGGATAGTGGGAGCTGGTTCAGAGGGATCTTTCCGATGGGGGCAAGGTTTACCCGAGGGTCTGAGTGGCCTCCTCTTGTGCTGCCTTTGATTCTGACAGGGCGTTGTGCTGGCTGTCTCTGACATGGTGTTTGCCCCACAGACTGTGTTGTGGGAAGGGGGCAGGACACGGAGTGAGGAGTTTGGACTTGGCACTTGGTACTCAATGAGATGACCACCAGAAATTGGCTGGACGTGTGGAAGTTTCGGACCCGTCTCATTTCTGTTTCCGGTTTTCCAGGTGTGGGGAGAACAAATTGGACTCGGAAGCGATTAGCTGCTTGTGTGAGCTGCTGAAGTCCCGAAACTACAGGCTGAAACTCCTAGGGTACAAACCAACCTCTCCGTTAAGGTGCTGACGTGGCAACTCGTCAGTGGGCTGCAAATCACAGCAAAGCCTGGAGCCGTTAGGGGTGGATCAGGCAGGGTCCTCGATTGAAACCCACTCCCCAATGCGAGCAATCCTGAGGCTGAGGGTTCAGATCTCCAGGGGACGGTGGCTTGGGGGCTCTGAACACAACGGCCATGGTGGGTGGCCTCTGGGGAGTAAGGGTCTTCGGTGAGGCAGGATTAAAAGGATTCAATTCACTAAATATACTCTAGTAGGTGTGGCAGAGCAGGTGGTGTGTAGGATGTGGGAGCTGATGCCATCCGTGGTGAACGCACTTACAGCAACCCTGCAGCTGCGAGAACGTTGGCTCAGGTTGATGAGCTGGTCTGAGCTTCGGACTCAGGCACTGGGGGAGTGTTATGATGTTGTGAGTCGGTCACACCTCTTAAATTAACTGTGGCAGAACCAGTCTGTCGAGGGGTCCGGGGGGTGGGCAGGGGCAGAGTAACAAGTGAGGAGGGTGTGGGGATCCAGAGGTGGTGCTGCATCTTTCGTACTTGTCCAACAGGGTCAGGTTCTTGCACCTGTGGGATAGTGGGGGGGGGGGGGGGGGGCAGGGAGGGTTGCGCAGTGTGGGGCGGGGCGGGGGCAGTGCGGGGTCCAGTGATCCCAGGGCTGCTCACATCAGCGAGAAAGAATGTGGTGGTTATGGGTAGGGTATAGTTGGGGACTAGAGACCACTCCCCACAGCTGTGAGTGCGTCCAGGAAGCTGTTACCTGCCCGATGCCAGGGGAAGGACATCTCCCCGGGGCTGGAGGGGGGACGACTGGTTGTCATGGGGACTATTGACAGACAGGACAGAGGAGGTGGGTCTGGTGAAGGAGAGATAGCGGCCTGGGTCCACGAAAACTAGGAGAGCCACAATGATGGCAATCTCTGCCTGAGCCACCTGAAAATTGGTTCAGTGAAGTCGGAGCAGTTCAGAGGTTGGTGTGGGGGACACACTGGCTCCATTACTGGGGAGAGGGGGAGATAGTATCTGAAGGGGCTGCTCCTCAGGTTCTGTCCCACGCTCCTGATCTTCAGTCACCCGGTGCAGAGGGGTGTGGGTTGCTCGGGGGATCTCTCGGTCGGTCTGCTCCTGGGCCTGGCCAAGGTGGCCATTCATGGGTCTGGACGGCGGGCAGTCAAGGGTTCTGCCTGAGCCAATTGTCTGCCCCTCTTCCAGGGTCATGTCCATGCCCATGTGTCCCTGGAGAAGGACCACGTGGTATCCACGGGTACACTGGGGGATTCCAGGACCGGTGGGTACCACATGGGCTCCAGAGTGTTGTGGGTAGAGATGACTGTGTTGTAATTCGAAGCTGTTGACTGTAGATAGTGTGAATCGTGTTGTAATGATGTGGTGTTGTAATCACTGAATAAACCTCCCTTGGAAAAGGGGGGAGTAGGATCTTTTCCATGGGACTGGCTTCCCTTGGGATAGGCCCCAGTCAGAGCCCAAGTTAACTGGAAAACTGGGAAGTAGATGAGGCTTTCAACTAAATAGTGTGGCGAGAGGCGGAGACATTTGGAAAGTTAGAGAAAGGACGAGACACTAATGCTGTGTAGGAAAGTGGGTAATGATGACCAGATTGTCAGCAAGAGACAGAGCGCACAAACAGGGCAATGATAGATGTCAAGTTGTTAACACGTCAGAACTGGAATGGTTACAGGAAGTTCAGTGGGGAAACAAAAGGAGGAAATGAGAGACAGAGAGCATCAGAGAAGTGATGTGGGCACAGAAAGCCATCCAAAAATACCCCTCAGGCACATGAAGAAGTTTAAAGGAAGATGTGGAACTGACCAAAGAGGAAATCCTCTCACTGAGTCAGAGGGTGAGCTGTTCAACTAGAACCTTGCATCAGTCCTCACTGAGGGAGAAGGTGCCTCTGGAGTATAAGCAAAGGAAGATGTGTTTGAAATTCTGGATGATCTAAAGGTTGATGTAGAGAATGTACTGGGGGGATAAATCCCCTGATCCAGGTGTGATGCATCCCAGGTTGCTGAGGTCAGTAACAGAGGGAATTGCAGCCAAATCTCGTTCCTTTGTTTTAGAAAGGCAACAGGGATGAAATAGGGAATCATAGACCGGGGACTCTTACATCAGTGGTGGGGAAGTTACTGGGGAGGCACAGCAACAGGATTTATTTGGAAAAGAGTAGACTTATTCAGCATGGCTTTATGCAGTGGAGACCCTGCCTCACAAATTTGACTGAGTCTTTGGAGGAGGTGACAAAGGCAAGGGGAGGGCAGTAGAGGTTGTCCAGATGGGCTTTAGTAAAGCATTTGACAAGGTCCCTCACATTATCTTAGTCATAGCGACAGAGGGTAGTGGTGGACTGTGTTTCCCTGGCGAGGTCTGTGACCAGTGATGTTCTGCAGGCATCAGTGCTGGTACCTCTGTTGCTTGTGATGTATATAAATGATCTGGATGAAAATACAAGTGGGCTGATTAGTAAGTTTGGAGACAGCAGAAAATTGGTGGCGCTGTGGATAGTGAGGAAGGTTGTCAAAGGACACAGCAGGATATGGATCAGTTTGAAATTTAGGCAGAGAAATGGCAGATGGAGATTTAGCTGGTGGACAAGTCGAGGTGATGCACTTTGGGAGGTTAAATGCAAGAGGAAAGTACACAGTGAATGGTAGGACCCTGAGGAACATTACTGTACAGGGAGATCTGGGGGTCCAAGTCCACATGTCCCTGACTTCATCGATTGGGGTGTTGAGTGTGAAAGTTGGGAAGTCATATTCAGCTGTACAAAACTTTGGTCAGGCCTCACTTGGAGTATTTTTCTGCATTTCTGATCGCCCCGTTACAGGACGTGGAGGCTTTGGGGAGGGTTGGGAGAGTTCACCAGGATACTACCTGGATTAGTGGGTATGAGCTAAAATGAGAGGTTGGACAAACTTTGATTATCTTCTCTGGAGCGTCGGAGGCTGGGGGGAGGCCTGATAGAAGTTTATAAAATGATGAGAGGAAGAGATAAGGTAGACAGTTGGAGTCTTTTCCCCAGGGTGGAAAAGTCATAGCCCTAAGGTGAGAGGGGAAAGTTCAAAGGAGATGTGCAGGGTAAGTTTTGTTTTACACAGGGAGCGGTGTGTGCCTGGGACGGGCTGCCAGGGGAGGGGGTGGAAGCAGGTACAATAGCAATGTTTAAGAGACATTTAGACAGACACATGAACAGGCAGGGAATGGAGGGAGACAGACCATGTGCAGACAGCTGGGATTAGCTAGATTGGCTTTATGGTCGGCACAGACATCATGGGCCGAAGGTCCTGTTCCTGTGCTGGACTGTTCTACGGTCTGTGATTTGTTAAAGATGAACAGAGCTGGACTAACCTCAGAATGTTTGACGAGGCATCAAAGGGGGTCAATGAGGGAAATGCAGCTGATGTGGTGCATATGACGGTTGTGGAGCGAGGCTGTACGGGTGGGTGCCAGGAAACGGTGGTGAAGGGTTGTTTGTCAAACTAGAGGAAAGTGTACAGTGGCGACTCCCCAGGGTCAGTACCAAGGCAGCTGCTTTTCTTAATACATATCGGAGGCCCGAACGGTACAGAACAGTTTCCAAGTGGTCAAAACTTGGGGGCTTAGTGAGCTCTGAGAGCATAGTCACCGGCAGCAAGGAGATGCAGAGGGGCTGGTGGAAGGAGCAGAGAGGTGGCGGACAGAACTTCACGCCAAGATATGCAAAGTGCTCCAGGAGAAGAAGAGACGATGTAAACAAGGAGGCAGAATTCCAAGGGAGGTAAAGAGCAGAGACCTTGGGATACTCGTTTATCATTTGTTGAACGTTGCAAGACTGGCTGAAGTGGCTAAACAAGCACATTGGGTCCAGGACTTCACAGGTAGAGGCACAGAGAGCAAGGAAATCACCGTGAGCGTTTATAAAGCACTGGTTCAGTCACAACAGGAATATAATGTCCAATTCTGGGCACCACACTGTGGGGAAGATGTGAAGGTTTGGAGAAGGTGTAGAAGGGATTTCCCAAAATGATTCCAGGGATGAGGGACTTTAGTTCTGTGGATGGACTGGAGAATCTGGGGTTGTTCTCCTTGGAACATTGGAGGGTGTGCGGTGATGTGAGAGAGGTGTTTAAATTGGTGAAGGGTACACATGGAGTAGACAGGAGAGACTGTTGCTGTTGGCGGAAGGTGAAGAAGGGGGCAGCGCGATTTTCCACAGAACCAGGAGGAAGGGCTTTCTCCGAGTGAGTGTTGGGATCTGGGATGTACTGTTGGGGAGAAGCACCCAACGGGCCTGTTCAAAGGGAGCTGGTCAGCTTCCTCAAGGGAAGAAGTTTCTGGACGGGCAGCGACACTGGATTTCTCCTACACGGGGCCAGTATGGATGTGATGGATCAAATGGCCTCCTCCTCTGCTGTAGCCATCCTGTGACTGGGTGAACGCTTTGGCTCCATCTTTCTCTGCATTTAGGAGCCATTCAGCCCCTGGACTCTTGCTCCTACATTCAGTGGGTTCTGACATCCTGTTACCCAGTCCCTAACCCGGAGAGCAACACCTACCCATCACCAGAGTCATGGAGCAATGCCAGGTTTTAAACCATCATTTGGCACGGCAGGGGTCACAGTTATGGCAGAACCTGTAGAGTGTGGGCTGGGAGCTCTTCCTCCTGTCTCACACTAAAGAGCCATTAACTGAACTCCCTTGTCCACAAGGTTACTGATGGATAAACTGTACAGTAAACCACCAGTTCATGGACGTAGAATAGTTCCCTGCCATGGAGAGCTGCCAGTCCCCCTGACCACTGACCCCTGACCCCTCCCACACTTGTTCCAACTCCGGGGAAATAATGGATGATCGTCAGATATTCCTGTTATCCACCCCCCCCCCCTTATCCATCAATGTGACTCGATCAAGAGCCCTTCAGTGTGAAGGGGAGCAGAACTGGGGGGACACTGGACGAGCTTTGTCCTTTGGTGTGTTTAACGGTGAACAGTGATGGGTTTATGGTGAAAAGCGATGGGTTTAAGGGTGAACAGCGATGGGTTTATGGTGAACAGTGATGGGTTTATGGTGAACAGCGATGGGTTTAACAGTGAACAGCGATGGGTTTAAGGGTGAACAGTGATGGGTTTATGGTGAACAGCGATGGGTTTAAGGGTGAACAGTGATGGGTTGAAGGTGAACGGCGATGGGTTTATGGTGAACAGCGATGGGTTTATGGTGAACAGTGATGGGTTTATGGTGAACAGCGATGGGTTTAACGGTGAACAGCGATGGGTTTAAGGGTGAACAGTGATGGGTTTATGGTGAACAGCGATGGGTTTATGGTGAACAGCGATGGGTTTAAGGGTGAACAGTGATGGGTTTATGGTGAACAGCGATGGGTTTAAGATGAACGGTGACGGGTTTAACAGTGAACGGCGATGGGTTTGTGAACAGCGATGGGTTTATGGTGAACAGCGATGGGTTTAAGGGTGAACAGCGATGGGTTTATGGTGAACAGCGATGGGTTTAAGGGTGAACAGCGATGGGTTTAAGGTGAACAGCGATGGGTTTAAGGGTGAACGGCGATGGGTTTAAGGGTGAACAGCGATGGGTTGAAGGTGAACAGCGATGGGTTTAAGGGTGAACAGCGATGGGTTGAAGGTGAACGGCGATGGGTTTAAGGGTGAACAGCGATGGGTTTAAGGGTGAACAGTGATGGGTTGAAGGTGAACGGCGATGGGTTTAAGGGTGAACAGCGATGGGTTTAATGGTGAACAGCGATGGGTTTATGGTGAACAGCGATGGGTTTAATGGTGATGGGTTTAAAGTGATGGTGCAGGCACCACGGGCAGCAGGTGTGAGCTCTGTCTCAGGACAACGTCGCTGTGCAGGCCTGCTCCACGTGTCAGGCTGGGTTACTGGTGATGGGGGGCCAGGTTAAAGCCAATGTGGGGGACTGATGTCGGACGCCATCCAGTCCAGATGAAAGGTCTTGACCCGAAGTGTCGACTGTCTGTCCCACCACAGACGCTGCTCAACCCGCTGAGTTCCTCCAGCACATTGTGTGTTGCTCCAGGTTCCAGCAGCCACAGTCTCTGCTGTCACTCCCTCCACGCAGGGACCGCCCTCCACGCAGGAATCACCCTTCAGGTCGGTGATGGGGGGAGGTGGCTTAACCTTTGGAATCCTCCAGCGAGCTGTGGGAGCTCAGTCATGGGGCATGTGCCGGCTGAGGATGGATGGGTTTCAGGGATGGGGTTAGTGTGGGAGGGTGGCGCTGAGGTCGGACCCAGCCGGCTCCTGACGCCCCCCCTCCCTCTCCCCACAGCCTGGGCTGGACGGACATTGGTAACGAGGAGCTGATGGAACTGTGCAGCGCACTGAAGGAGAACAGAACTCTCCAGGAACTGTGGTACAGCCCCAGACATCACACGGTTTACTGCCCCCTGTCTGTCCCTGTCTGGTCATCTCCTCAGTCATTGCTCTGGATGTGGGACTGACTGTTGATGTAAATCTCACCCACATCTACCTGTCTAAACATGAGGTGCTAGAGGAACTCTGCTCGGGTGAAGGGTCTCCACCCAAACATCGACTGTCTGTTTGCCCCCCACAGATGCTGCCCGACCCACTGAGTTCCTCCAGCATTTTGTGTGTTGCTCCAGATTCCAGCGTCTGCAGTCCCTGTGTCTCCATCTATCTGTCCGGTCTGGTGTGTCCCGGTCTGGTGTGTCCCAGTCTGGTGTGTCCTGGTCTGGTGTCACGTGGACTGTCCGGTCTGGTGTGTCCCAGTCTGGTGTCACGCAGACTGTCCGGTCTGGTGTGTCCCGGACTGGTGTTGTTCCGGTCTGGTGTTGCGCGGACTGTCCGGTCTGGTGTGTCCGGTCTGGTGTGTCCCAGTCTGGTGTCACGTGGACTGTCCGGTCTGGTGTGTCCCAGTCTGGTGTTGTCCTGGACCAGTGTTATCCCGGTCTGGTGTTGCGCGGACTGTCTGGTCTGGTGTGTCCGGTCTGGTGTGTCCGTCTGGTGTCGCGTGGACTGTCCGGTTGGGTGTGTCTCGGTCTGGTGTGTCCTGGTCTAGTGTGTCCGGTCCGTCTGGTCTGGTGTGTCCAGTCTGGTGTTGTCCTGGTCTGGTGTTGCGCGGATTGTTTGGTCTGGTGTGTCCCGGTCTGGTGTGTCCGGTCCGTCCGGTCTGGTGTTGTCTCAGTCTGGTGTTGTCCCAGACCGGTGTCCAGTCTGGTGTGTCCTGGTTCGGTGTGTCCTGGTTCTGTGTGTCTGGTGTTGTCCCGGACCAGTGTGTCTGGTGTTCCTGGACCGGTGTCTGGTCTGGTGTTGTCCCGGACCGGTGTGTCTGGTGTCCGGTCTGGTGTGTCCTCTCTGATCTGCCCACCCAGCCCTGCCCGTTGTGTTTTTCAGGATCGAGGGCTGCAGTGCCGACTACGATGGGATCTTGGACTTTGCCTCCGTTTCATCCACCAACTCCACCTTGAAGAAAGTGGTGTAAGTCGCCGAGTCTCCGGTTTACACTCGGAGGGGTACAGCACGGGAACAGGCCCTTCGGCCCACCCACTCTGTACTGACTATTTACACCAATCCCAGACTAATCTAATGTTTTATTCCCCCCACTCCCATCCACTCCCCCCAGATCCCACCCCTCACCCACACACTGGGGGCCGATTAACCCACCGACCCCTGCGTCTCTGGGATGTGGGAAGAAACCCACAGGGTCATGGGGAGAGCGTGCAAACTCCACACAGACAGCTGGAGGTTGGGGCTGAACTGGTTCCTGGAGCTGGGAGGCAGCGTGGCAAACCTGAGGGGCAATTAAACAAACCTGCAGATGCTGCAATTCTGAAATAAACACGGACGCCCAAAGTCCTCCCGAGGTCACTGTTGGCATTTCCATCCACTCGAGCTCCCCGAAGAGATGTCCAGACCTGTCCTGCCTCGGTGTGAGGAGGGGCTTCCTGACACCCCCCCCCCCAACAGCCAGCTGTGGTCCCTTGTTGACGATCTCCCACCCCCAGCACCGATGGAAAGAGCTTCTCTCGGTTCACCATCAAACACATGCTCCTCCGGCTGACCTCTCCACCCACTGTAGATCCAGTGGGACCTGCCCAGTCTCGGGGCAGCGTGGGCTTTGGGCCGGATGGGCCCACCCTGGGCACCAGGCTGCTTGGGGTGAGGGGAAGCCCCATCTGCCCGTGTGCTCCCACCAGTGGAGGGGACGGGAATATTCGGCTGACTAAAGGAACCTAGACTGCCCCCAATATTTCACAGCCTGGTGTTATGCTAGAGGGCAGTGATTGTCATGGAGACACAGCACAGGGAAACAGGCCCTTCAGCCCACTGAGTCCATGCAAACCAGCGACCATCTATTTACACCAACCCTGCACTAATCCCATTTTATTCCCCCACCATTCCCATCAGCTGCCCCCACCCACACACTGGGGACCTACTTAACCCAACAGCCAGCTCATCTGTGAGATGTGGAAGGACACCCTACATTGTCACTACCCGCTGCGCCACTGGGCTGCTTCGTTCAGACAAAAACAGTAAGTGTATGCACAGGGAGATCCCACAGGTGAGTCAGATGGTGGTGGGATCAGATAATGATCCAGGGAGTCGGCCTCTGGACCAGCAGACAGGGTGAGTGGAGTGTCCGGTCTCACTGTGGGCTGTGCCCTCACCTCCCTTGTCCTGCCTCAGGACCTGATGGCCCAGGATCACCTGACATGGTGCTGGGAGATCAGGGCTGCTATTCCCAGGGGACCGAATCTGGGAAACCAGGAACAGCGAACTAACCAGGATCACAGTGGCGTGACCGGGACGGTGGGAGCAGCTTCAACAGGAGGTTTCCGCAGGGATTGGGGGAACGTGTGAGAGCAGGGCAGTGGGGTGAGTGGGATCCTGCTGTGTAAGTTGCCTGCCTGGGATTTCCCTGGGGGAACGGTCTCCTTCCACACCTCAAGGTGTTCAGGTCAGTGGGTTAATTGGCAGCTGTAAATTACCCCAAGTGTGGGTGGGGGGGTAGAATCCAGGGGGAGCTGATGGAAATGTGGGGAGAATAAAATGGGATTAATGGGTGTTTGATGGTCAGCACGGACTCAGAGGGCCGTAGGGCCTGTTCCCGTACTGTTTCACTCTCTGCTGACCTTGCGCATGACCTCTTGTTCTTCAGGTTCATTGGCCACAGCCTGGAGGAGGGTGACACGGAGAGGCTGAAGCAGGAGCTGAGCCCGGCTGCCTTGGGGCTGATCGTGGCCGGATTCTGCGATGACCGCCAGCTGTGGCAGGGCTGGTGTGACTGGGTCCGCCAGCGGTGCTACACGTGCACCGACGACAAGCTCCTCCACTTCCTGCACAAAATCTTCCCCTGTCATCGACCCAGCAGCAGGTTGTGGTGGGTGCAGCAGTGGTGCACGGCGCTGCAGGAACTGCTGCAGGAACGCATCGACCGCTGCAGGCTGGCAGAAACACGCAGGAAGCTGCAGAAACTGCAGGGAACCATCAGCCTGCACTGCTGAGGGTGGGGGCTCGGACCCCGGGCACTGTCCCCCTCCCCGTCCCTGTCCCCACCCACGCCTGTGCAGACTGCACCAACCCCTGTCCTTGCCCAACACCCTGAACACTTCACCCCACTGATGGGCGGGATGGCAGAAAGGGGCTGAACGGCCTCCCTCAGCATTGAAGGGGGGGAAGGGGGTGAGGGGGAGGGAGTGAGAGGGAGGAGGCAAGGGGGATGGGCTGGGGGGAGGTGGGGAGGGGCAGGGGAGGAGAGCGAGGGGGAGGGGGGAGCAAGAGGGATGGGCTGGGAGAGGGGGGAGCAAGGGTAAGTGGGGGGGGGGGGACAGACCACACACACTGATGGTCCCGGGTTAATCTGGTTTTATTCTCTTTGGGAATTGGATCCAGCGTTGTCAGCCGGAGTTTTCCTTCATGTGGGGGGGGGAGACGGGAACGTTCCCAGGATCCCGACCTGTGGGGATAAAATGGACGTCAAACCCAATAACCCTGTGAGGTGGGGGGGTGGTGGGAGTGAGGGAGGGGTGGGAGGGAATGGCCGAGGTCCCACAGACTCGGACGGACCCCGGTCAGTGTTAATGTCCCCAGCCAGAACCGGGGGAGAGAGCTATGCCCTGCCTGGGGTGCCCCCACCCCCCCCCCACCTCTCCTTGGCTCAGGGAGGAGGGGGGAGGGTCCCACAGGCTTCGGTCACCGGTGGACGAGCCGCTGACCCGGATGGTTGGGCCGCTGCCCACACACCGGACAGTGACAGGCGGCGAAGGGCGAGGGGACTCACTGGTTACCTGGGGGGGGGGGGGGGGGGGGCAGTTTGTCGGACAGGCCACACCTTCGGGGGTGGAAAATACAGAGTGGGACTTCAGGGGGAAGTTGCTGCACACACACGCTCACGCCCCCCCCCATACACACACACACACCCACACACACCAACCCACACACACCCACACAACACACACCCCCCACACACACGCTCACGCCCCCCCCCATACACACACACACACCCACACACACCAACCCACACACACCCACACAACACACACCCCCCACACACACGCTCACGCCCCCCCCCATACACACACACACACCCACACACACCAACCCACACACACCCACACAACACACACCCCCCACACACACGCTCACGCCCCCCCCATACACACACACACACCCACACACACCAACCCACACACACCCACACAACACACACCCCCCACACACACGCTCACGCCCCCCCCATACACACACACACACCCACACACACCAACCCACACACACCCACACACACACACCCCCCACACACACGCTCACGCCCCCCCCATACACACACACACACCCACACACACCAACCCACACACACCCACACAACACACACCCCCCACACACACGCTCACGCCCCCCCCATACACACACACACACCCACACACACCAACCCACACACACCCACACACACACACCCCCCACACACACGCTCACGCCCCCCCCATACACACACACACACCCACACACACCAACCCACACACACCCACACAACACACACCCCCCACACACACGCTCACGCCCCCCCCCATACACACACACACACCCACACACACCAACCCACACACACCCACACAACACACACCCCCCACACACACGCTCACACCCCCCCACAACGCACACGCACACACACCCACACACACTCTTGCACACACACACGTTCACACTCACACACAGTCTCTCACTCAGACACACCCTCACCCTCACGGGGACAGTGGGTGAGGTGAGGTGTTGCTAATGGGAGTAATGGAGGGAATTGTGTATCGATGGGTGATGAAGGTGGGGTTGCCGGGGGTAGGGGTGGGGTTGCCGGGGCAGGAGTTCTGGGGTGGGGTTGCCGGGGGTAGGGGTGGGGTTGCCGGGGCAGGAGTTCTGGGGTGGGGTTGCCGGGGGTAGGGGTGGGGTTGCCGGGGCAGGAGTTCTGGGGTGGGGTTGCTGGGATGGGGGTAGGGGTGGGGGTGCTGGGGCGGGGGTGGGTGGGCTGAGGGGGATTTTGGGGTGGGGTGGGGGTGCGGTCTGGTTTCTCTGCTGGTTCACACCCACTGTTCACGCCGGTTTGTGGGGGGGGGGGGTGGGGAGTGGAGAGGGTCAGAGGCCAGCTGTTTCCTTACCCCAGGTGTGCGTCGCACTGGCGCGGGCAGACTGTAGACATCGTCTCTGCGTGGGTTCACGTCTGCAGGGAGAGAGTGTTACACTGATCCGCGGCACAGGCACAGGGGTGCGGGGGCCCAAGGGGTGACGGAGACGAGAGGGGCCCTGGGCTGTTCAGGCTGAAGGTGGAGGTGGGGGGAGCTGGGGAGGGGCAGGATGGTGGTGATGGGACCTCACCCTCTCCATGGCCCCACTGACCGCCCACTGACCGCCCACTGTGGGACCCCCCCCCAACTGACCACCCACTGACCGCCCACTGCGGGACCCCCCCCCCCCCCCCACTGCCAATGTTGAGTGAGTGCGGGGTGCGGAACCATCGCTAGGGACCATAGTCACCACCCCCAGTCACACCCCACACCCCTGGTCACCCCCCTCCCCTCCGGTTCCACAGCCCCCACCCGCCCCCCCCCCCCAGTCATAGACACACCATGAGGAATTCTCTCCCCGTTGCTCCTGGAACACCAATGACTGTGAAATGCAATAAACAGAGCTGCTTCACGTCCAACAGTTGTAAACTCAGTGGTTCAAACGTGACAGCCGTGTGGGGACGGCTGTGTGTGGGGACGGCAGTGTGAGGGCGGCCGTGGGTGAGCGGCTGTGTGTGGGGACGGCAGTGTGAGGGCGGCCGTGGGTGAGCGGCTGTGTGTGGGGACGGCAGTGTGAGGGCGGCCGTGGGTGAGCGGTCGGCTGGTGCTGAGAAATGACCGAAATTCTGAAGTAAACCATCTGTTGAAAATGGGGAAGAACATATAACGTGGAGTTTTAGTCCCTGCCAGCAGAGGGCAGTCTCTGCCAATGCTGGGCCCGGTGAGCACTGGAGGGACTCCCAGCCAGTGCTGGGCCCAGTGACCACTGGAGGGACCCAGCCAGTGCTGGGCCCAGTGACCACTGGAGGGACCCAGCCAGTGCTGGGCCCAGTGACCACTGGAGGGACCCTTGACCAGGGTGTTGGTCTGGTGAGTGGACGCTGCCAATGGCCACGGATGGTGTTGGGTCACTCAGCCGGTCAGTGCCCAGGCCACCTACCGGGGAAAGGTGTCAGTCCGGCTGCTGGCAGCAACATGCAGGCTCCTTACCTCTCGCCAGGGTCCCGTAGACCTGCTCGTCTGTCCCCTTGCCTGTCCTCTGCTGAAAGACTGAGAGAGAAAAGATCAGAATGTGCCCGGAGAATCCACGGGGAACATTGCCGCTCCAGGAGAACCCTCGGTGAGAATGTTGCCGCTCCAGGAACGTTGCTGCTCCAGGAGGGCCCTCGCCCACTCCCAGAAAGGAACCAAACCTCGTGCAACCATCCCCCCCTGGGTTCACGCAATGGTCACACGCTGCCCGTTCCAGCCCAACTCCCTCAGTCTGCCCACCACCCCCAGCCCAACTCCCTCAGCCTGCCCACCACCCCAGCCCAACTCCCTCAGCCTGCCCACCACCCCCAGCCCAACTCCCTCAGCCTGCCCACCACCCCCAGCCCAACTCCCTCAGCCTGCCCACCACCCCCAGCCCAACTCCCTCAGCCTGCCCACCACCCCCAGCCCAACTCCCTCAGCCTGCCCACCCCCAGCGTCCGTCCACTGCCTGACCCCAAACTCACGGCCCTGTCCCCGGCCCTGTCCCATGGGAAGGGTGGGCTGAAGGGCCTCACTTGGGACTGGCGTTGTTTGACTCGCTCAGGCGAGTTCAAACCCCCAAACACTCTCACGTACCAAGCGATTACACTCATTCCTTACATCAGCGGTTGGGGAACTACTGGCAAAGATTCTTCGGGATAGGATCTCCTCACATCTGGTATGCCCAGACTGATTTGGGACAGTCTGCATGGCTTTGACCAGGGCAGGTCACGTCTTATAAACCTGATGGAGTTTTTTTTGAGGAGATGATGAAGGTGATTGGAGGGGAGGGCAGTGGACGTGGTCTACGTGGACTTCAGTAAGGCCTTCGACAAGATCCCTCATGGTAGGCTGATCCAGAAGATGAAGCACAGGGGAGATCCACAGAGACTTGGTAGGGCCAGGTTCAAAATTAGCTTTTCCCGTAGAAGACACGGTGGTGGAACAGTGTTCTGACTAGAGGTCTGTGGGCAGTGGTGTCCGACGGGCATCGGCGCTGGGACCCCTGCTTGTGGGCAGTGGTGTCCGACGGGCATCGGTGCTGGGATCTCTGCTTGTGGGCAGTGGTGTCCGACGGGCATCAGCGCTGGGACCCCTGCTTGTGGGCAGTGGTGTCCGACGGGCATCGGTGCTGGGACAGTAAGTCTGCAGACAACATGAAAATTGGTGAAGCTGTGGAGAGTGCGGAAGGTTGTCGAAGGATTCAGCAGCAGCACTGATGTACAGGGGGATCTTGAGATGCAGGTCCACAGCTCCCTGAAAGTGGCCACACAGGTAGACCGGGTGTAAGGGAAGGTTTAAGGCCTCCTTCACCAGTCGGGGAATGAGTATAAAAGTTGGAAGTCACGTTGTAGCTGTGTAAAGCTTTGGTCAGGCCACGGAGCACCGTGTGCAGTACTGGTTACCCTGTCACAGGAAGGATGTAGGGGCTTTAGAGAGGGTGAGAAGAGGCTCACTAGGATGCTGCCTGGATTGGAGGGTATGAGCTATAAGGGAGATTGGACAAACTTGGGTTGTTTTCTGCAGAGTGTTAGAGGCTGAGAAAAAGCCTGGTAGACGTGCACAATATTACAACAGGCACAGGTGAGGTAGAGAGTCAGAGTCTTTCCCCAGGGTGGAAATGTCAGCGTAGCCTTAAGGTGAGAGGATAAAATTTATAGAAGATGTGTGGGGCAAGTTATTTTTACAGAGTGGTGGGTGTCTGGGGAGCGGGTGGAAGCTGATACAACAGCAATGCTTAAGAGGCATTTAGACAGATATGTGAACAGGTCGGGACTGGAGGGATACGGACCATGTGCAGGCAGATGGGATTCCCCCCGCGCTCACTCCCTGACACCCCCGACACCCACGCTCACTCCCTAACACCCGCACGCTGGTCAGAAGTCCACCTGGTGCTAACTCCTGTGTCCAGCTTCCTGCGCCCGAGCCCTTGCTCCCACCAACATTCCCGGGATCAGTTCAGCTTCCACCTGCCCAACCTGTTGTCTGCCTGCACAGAAGGATGCCGGGAGTGTGGGACATACCTTGTGCGATGAACGGGGTGCCGGGAGCCTCTGACAGGGTGACCGGTCGAGGGATGGGTGCGGGGGGCCGGCTCAGCAGGTGGGGCGCCTTGTCCTTCCGAGCGTCTGCACTGCTCTTGTGTTGTGGCAGAATGAGGCCGTGTGTGCGTTCCCTGTCCTTGTCCACCATGTGGTGGTCTCCCTTGGTTACCTCCGCCCTGTAGTGGTCTCCCTTGGTTACCGTCGCCATGTGGCGGTCTCCCTTAGGGACCACAGTGGTGTAGCGGTCTTCGTCCAACGCCAGGATGTAGGGGTCTTCATCTTCCATCACTGTGAGGCGGTCTCCCTTAGGGACCACGGTGGTGTAACGGTCTTCGTCTAATGGCAAGCTGTAGGGGTCTTCCTCGTCCGCAGCCGCGGTGTAACGGTCTTCTTCATCTGTCGCGGTGAGGTGGTCTTCCTTAGGGACCACAGTGGTGTAGCGGTCTTCGTCCAACGCCAGGGTGTAGGGATCTTCCTTGTCCGCAGCCGCGGTGTAACCATCTACTTCATCTGCTGTCGTGGTGTGGCTGTCTGTCTTAGGTACCACCACGGTGTAGCGGTCTTCGTCTAACGCCAGGATGTAGGGGTCTTCCTTGGTTACCTTTGGGGTGTGGTGGTCTTCCTGACCCAACACCAGGGTATAGGGGCCTTCCTCGTCCACCACCGTGATGTGGTGCTCTTCCTTAGTTATCCCTGTGGCGTAGTGGACTTCCTTTGCCGATGCCATGGCGTAATGGTCTTGCTTGTCCACCGCTGTGCTGTGCTGGTCTTTCCTGGGTACCCCTGTGTGGTGGTCTTTCTTGGGTACCCCAGTGGTGTACCGGACTTCCTCGTCCAACGCCAGGACATAGGGGTCTTCCTCATCCAGCACCTCCTCTGGCTGGGACGCCCACCCGCACTTTTTCTCTGCTGAAACGAGAAACCAAGTTCCAGGTGTCTGAGGATTGGGAACAAGAACACAACAGGAGCATGCCACTCGGCCTATTAACACCACCGTGACAGACTTGACCCAGGCCCCAATCACTCCCCTGGGCCGGCTCCTCGCAGGATTGCTAACGATCTAGCCTCCAACACCTTCGGGAGAGACAATCCCAGAGATCCACCAGCCTCCAAGAGAAGAAATTCCTACAAGCCTCAGTTGGAAGTGTCCGGTCCTTAACTTGCAGCTACGTCCCTTTGTGACTCTCCCACTGCTGAACCCATCCCAACATCTCCCCTGTCATCCCCTTCAGAACTCGCCAGTTTGAGTAAGGTCACCCCTAGTGATTCTTGATCTTGATGGTACACCCCCTTCATCCCCAGACGCTGCCTGCCGAATCTCCCTCGGACTGCCACCAGTGCGACCATATCCTTGTTATGGAAGGGCACCAAACCTGTGCCGTGCCCCAGGTGTGGACGGACCTAACCTGTGCCGTGCCCCAGGTGTGGACGGACCTAACCTGTGCCGTGCCCCAGGTGTGGACGGACCAACACTCTCACAACTGGAACATTTGAGGGGGGGGGGGGGAGAGGGGAGGATGGGGGCAGAGGGGGCGAGAGGGGAGGAGGAGGGGGGAGAGAGGGAGAGGGGGGAGAGGGCACTCTGGGCACTCACCCGTCCCCAGTCCAATCATCATCTCATAGATGTTGTCCTCACAGCCGGCACCCTGGGGGCCGTGTCCGACGGGGATCCGCTCCACGGACTGGTTCTCCCAGCTCTGCCCGGACTCCTGGGGAGGAACAACACAGGGTTGGTCCCGGGCTCCTTCCCATCAGCAGCAGGTCAGCCCCCCGAGCCCAGGCTTCACATCACACTGTCTGCAATCCCACCTCACCCCTCACTCACCCCCCTCCCTCCTCCTCACCCCTCCCTCCGCCTCACCCCTCACACACCCCCCTCCCTCCATCTCACCCCTCACACATCCCCCTCCCTCTGCCTCACCCCTCCCTCCGCCTCACCCCTCACACACCCCCCTCCCTCCACCTCACCCCTCCCTCCGCCTCACCCCTCACACATCCCCCTCCCTCCATCTCACCCCTCACACATCCCCCTCCCTCTGCCTCACCCCTCCCTCCGCCTCACCCCTCACACACCCCCCTCCCTCCGCCTCACCCCTCACACACCCCCCTCCCTCCGCCTCACCCCTCCCTCCGCCTCTCCCCTCACACACCCCCCTCCCTCCGCCTCACCCCTCCCTCCGCCTCACCCTCACACACCCCCCTCCCTCCGCCTCACCCCTCACACACCCCCCTCCCTCCGCCTCACCCCTCCCTCCGCCTCACCCTCACACACCCCCCTCCCTCCGCCTCACCCCTCACACACCCCCCTCCCTCCGCCTCACCCCTCACACATCCCCCTCCCTCCATCTCACCCCTCACACATCCCCCTCCCTCTGCCTCACCCCTCCCTCTGCCTCACCCCTCACACACCCCCCTCCCTCCGCCTCACCCCTCCCTCCGCCTCACCCCTCACACACCCCCCTCCCTCTGCCTCACCCCTCCCTCCGCCTCACCCCTCACACATCCCCCTCCCTCCATCTCACTCCCACACATCCCCCTCCCTCCGCCTCACCTTCCAACATTCAAAGACTCTGTGTCCACCTATCTTCGAGGGAGAGATCCAAAGGGTCACCTCTGTCCCAGACTGAACATTTCACCTCATGGGCAACCCCTGACCTTTACAGTGTGACCCCCCGCACCGTACCGCAGAGCTGGGGTCACTGACCCCTGACACCGTGCCCCCGAGCCGGGGTCACCAACCCCTCGCACTGTGCCCCCGAGCCGGGGTCACCGACCCCTCACACCCTGCCCCAGCGCCGGGGTCACTGACACCACACGCTGTGCCCCCGAGCTAGGGTCACCGACCCCTTGCACCGTGCCCCAGCGCCGGGGTCACTGACACCACACGCCGTGCCCCCAAGCTAGGGTCACCGACCCCTTGCACCGTGCCCCTGAGCCGGGGTCACCGACACCACGCACCGTGCCCCAGAACTGGTCTGTTTTTCATGCAGTTGGACCCAGAGGAGGAGGGGAGGCTTAGGGGTGTCTGCAGCTCGGGGTTCAGGCACCAGTGGTGCTGACCACACCCTGTGTACACTGTGTGACCGTACCAGACCCTTCTGACTCCTGCACCTTACGGCTGGTTGGAATTTCCCTGCGCGGTTTATTGGGGATTGTGGATCCTTCCCTGGTGGGTTTCGGGAGGGCAGTGAGACGTGTATCAGACCTGTTCCACACGATTACAGAGGGCTTCATGTGGGCACAGGGGAGCTGGAACTTTGGTAAATGTCAGCGTTGGCCCACTTGGGGAATCCCTGGTGTTGGTCATTTCCCAGCTCCCTCCCAGCTGTGCTGCCCAGATGTGTGCGCAGTCACTGCCTTGGCTAAACTGTGGCAATGCAAGCCTTCACTTCCCATCTGTTGTAGTCGGTGCTGCGTCCCAGAGGGAGGCGCGGTGCGGCAGGAAAGGCCAGTGGGAGACAGTCGCCTTGTTCCAGCGACAGTGGGACTTGGTCACCTGGGGCTCCACCACTGGGAGCAGTATCTCCAGCTGCCTGGGCCCCGAACCTCCTCTCCTCTGGGACACTGAGAGCCCTCCGTGTGACAGCTCCATCAGGTGAGTGAGTCCTTGGCCTCTGTCCCTCCCCTGGGATCGCAGACATTGAAGGTTACCCTCCACTGTCAGCGGGGAAAGTGACTGCAGCTTCAACAACAAACAGGTGTTTCCCCACAAACACTTGTGAAAGTATTGAAGCAGAGAGCATGTGGACTGTCTGTTGAAGTGGGGGAGGGGAGCGGGCTGCTCTGGGAGCTTCCTGTGCCTCTGGTGCGGCCGGGACATGGTGGGGGGTGGAGCTGACCTTTCACCTACTCGGATTGAGCCACAGCCCATCACCATCCACGGAGAACAGAAGGTCTCCCGAAGAGGAGATGATGCCAGAACTGGGAGCAGGAAGTAATTAAACCTCCCCTCCAACAAACCAGCCTCCCCTCCATGGACTCTGTCCACACTTCTCGCTGCCTTGGGAAAGCAGCCAACGTAATCAAAGACCCCTCCCACCTCTGACACTCTCTCTTCTCCCCACTCCCATCGGGCAGAAGATACAAAAGCCTGAACACACGTCCCACCAGGCTCAAGGACAGCTTTTAGCCCAGTTATCAGACTCTTCAACGGACCTCTTGTGTGATAGGGATGAACTCCTGACCTCACAATCTACCTTGTCATGGCCTTGCACCTTCTTGTCTGCCTGCACTGCACTTTCTCTGTAGCTGCAACACTTTATTCTGCATTCTGTTATTGTTTTTCCTTGTACTGCCTCAATGCACTGTTGTAATGAAATGATCTGTCTGGATGGCACGCAGAACAAAGTTCTTCACTGTACCTCAGTACATTTGACAACAATAAACCAATTCCAATTCAGTCCCTTGAACTTGCTCCACCATCAGGAGTATCTACAGGAGGTGCTGCCTCAAGAAGGCAACGTCCATCATCAAAGATCCCCACCATCCGGGCCGTGCCATCTTCTCGCAGCTCCCATCGGGCAGGAGGTACAGAAGCCTGAAGTCCCCACACCACCAGGTTCAGGAACAGCGACTTCCCTTCAACCATTCGGTTCTTGAACCAACCGGCACAACCCTAACCCTACCTCAGTACAGCAACACTGGGACCACTGTGATCACTTTGCACTGAAATTGACTTCATTTTGTTCTAATGGTGTTGTTTCTTGTAAAAATTGTGTAATCTTTATGTTTAACATGTTTTTCTTGTGAACGCTGCTGCTCTGACGCTATGTGCCTGTGATGCTGCTGCATGTAAGTTTTTCATTGCTCCTGTGCACACATGGACTTGTGTGTCTGATGATAAACTCAACCGTGATTTTGACTTTGATTCACAAAGGTCACAGCTGGTCATCTACCTCACCTCCATATTCCTTGATTCCCTTAAATATCCAGGAATCCATCAATCCGTATATTGAATAAATCCAGCGACTGAGCATCCACAGAAGCCAGGGAGAGAAATCCACATGTTCACCGTGCTCTGGGTGAAGAACCTTCTCCCCACCCCAGTCCTACACGTTCTGCCCCTGCCCGGAGTCCTTGACTCCTTGGCTGGGGAAACCTCCTCCCTACATCCAGCTGTTGAGCCCTGTCAGAAAACCAACAGGTGGTGGGTCAGGCAGCATCTGTGGAGGGAGTGGGATGGTCGATGTTTCATGTCAAGGCCATGCATCGGACAACAGGGGATGCGTGGACGTCCTCATTGGTCACCAGTCGTCAACGACTCATCCCATCATAACCATGGTTACCATCAGCTGGGAACTCACCTGCTGAGCAGCTGTGGGGGTCCTCGTGCCCACCCTCGGGGGAGCAGCGGGATTGGTTCACCCTGTACCAGCCCCAGACATACTGAGATGCACACACTCACTGAGACACACTCACTGAGACACACTCACACTGAGACACACTCACTGAGACACACACTCACACACACACACACACACACACACACACACACACACACACACACACACACACACACACACACACAATGAGACAGACACACACACACACCAGGCCTGCAGAGAAAGTGCCTCACTGGCAATGGCTCAATGTGTTGATCTGACTCCTCCCAGAGGGTTAGGGATCTGACCGCACACCACACTGACATGCAAATACTCCAACAGAAATAGAACACATCACAAACACAGCGCACAGACCTAACACAGACCAAACACAATGTACAGACCTAACACAGACCAAAAACAACGCACACAGACCTAACACAGCACACAGACCTAACACAGACCGAACACAGACCAAACACAACGCACAGACCTAACACAGAGCACAGACCTAACACAGACCGAACACAGCGCACAGACCTAACACAGCACACAAACCTAACACAGACCGAACACAGCACACAGACCTAACACAGACCGAACACAGCACACAGACCTAACACAGACTGAACACAGCGCACAGACCTAACACAGAGCACAAACCTAACACAGTGCACAGATTGAACACAGACCAAACACAGACTGAACACAGCACACAGACTGAACACAAACCGAACACAGCGCACAGACTGAACACAGACCGAACACAGCGCACAGACCTAACACAGACCAAACACAGGGCATAGACCTAACACAGCACACAAACCTAACACAGACCTAACACAGCGCACAGACTGAACACAGCACACAGATTGAACACAGACCGAACACAGCGCACAGACCTAACACAGACCGAATACAGCGCACAGACCTAAGACAGCACACAGACTGAACACAGCACACAGACCGAACACAGACCGAACACAATGCACAGACTGAACACAGTGCACGGACAGAACACAGACCGAACACAGGGCACAGACCAGATGCACACCAAATGCATGCCAAACACTCACGTCTGTTTTGGAATTTTTAATTAACGGGAGATAATTAATTGTAGTTTAATGGCCATAACGTCTTCGCAAACAGCTCAGGACTTTCACACACCTTCCAGTCACTGATTAAATGTCCCACAAGTGAGGTGATCTACCCCTCACCGCTCCCCCCCCCCTCCACTGAGCTGTGAGGCGGGGGGTAGTGGGTGGTGCAGAGAGGAGCTGTACTGGGGTGGGTGAGAGGGGTGTGGGGGGGTGTGGTGGGTGGTGCAGAGAGGAGCTGTACTGGGGGGTGGGGGGGGGCGGTGAGGACTCCCCCTCCAGCCCGGAGACAGCCCTCCGCACATCCCACAGGTTGGGATGTGGGTGATGTCTCTGTGGGGACGGTGACGTGAAATGTCACACCAGGTGGGGCAGGTGACATGGAGGGACACGTACACGTATGTGTACACACACCCCTACATGTACACCAACATATGTACACACATGTACACCAACATGTATGCACACACACATGTACACTAACATACACTCACATATACATGTACACCAAGTCCAAATCGAACCACACCTACTAATCCCCTGTCTCTCCAGAATGGAGCCTGACACGGCCACAGGAGGACCTGGCTCCACACAAATGCCAGAGGGGGTGCAGACACAGACTGCCCCTGACCTCCCATGAGCAGCAATGGTCCCCTCCCCACTCCTCCTCTCCCTCCTTCCCTCCCTCCTCTCCTTCCCTCCCCACCCCTCCTCTCCCTCCCTCCCCTCTCCTCCCTGCTCCTCTCCCCTCCCTCTCTCAGCAGGCACCCCGCCTCATGCCGTTGAGTGCCCTCCCTCCCTGGCCACCAGCACTGACCCACACGTTGGAATTTGTCTACTGCCCACACCGACTGACATCAGGAAGATTCAGGCATTGCTCTGGGAGAATCCTTCAATGTGATTGGCTGCCCAACCAAGGTGATGACATCACTGCTACTAGACCCCAGTGATCCCATTGGACAGAGAGATCCAGAGCTGGGACCGGGGTAGTCTGCCAGAGGTCACTGGGTCCATCCCTAAACCACCGAGCACAAAATCGGGCCAGGACGTCATTTGCCATTTGGCCTCACCTGGGAGTTCGCTCTGGGGTGAGAGGTGAACGCAGTCCGGGAACAACTCACCGTGAATCTGTCCATCAGCTCGCGGATGTGCTGGAAGCCATACCTCTCGGCCAGCTCCCCCGGCCTCTCTCCCTGGCAGTTTGGGATCACTGAGGCTTGAGTCGCTCCGGGACAGTCGAGCAGCAGGGCAGTGAGGCGTTCAAACCCGTTCCTGGCAGCGAAGTGGAGCAACGTCGGACACTCGGAATCCTCCTCACCTGGAGAGACAGAGAGCGGTGGGCATCAGTGTTCGGGGTGGGCTGTTCTCTGGTGAGAGAGGCCTTCACCAGCTTTCCACCCGGGACGGAGCTTCTCGTTACCAGGGGACACCAGGCCTGAGCTACACTCCCTCTCTGGAACTAGGGGAGGTCTCATCAATGAAGCTGTGTGTTCGGGGAGCCTGGGACAACTGCTGGCAGGGTAGAGCACATTGTGCCGGCTGGTGGGGAACTGGAGGCAGATACCCACATCACATTGGGCAGTATTTACATCGGGACTGTGGAGAAAGTTGATGTGGGACCCGTGGCCATCCGCGGCCTTGTAGGTTCAGCCCCAGCTATGTGTGACTGTGATTCCTGTTCTCAGGGTGTTGGTGCCAGAGTGTCAGTTCCCCAGCACCCCCTCCAGTAAACGTCTCCCCGATGCTGCCTCTCTGCAGCCAAGCTCTGCGTCAAGGCAAGCACGTTATGGTCCCACACAACCAGAGGCGCCCCTACACCGCAGTCCCAGCAGAGAAACGGGTCATCGCCCCTCCCCTGTGCCTGCCTTCCCCTCTCTTCATTGCCCCCACCACCTCCCTCTCCCTGTGTGTGGTTATCCCATCCCTGCTGCTAGTCTCCGGCATTCCAGGTGGGAGCCCGCTCCACATTCCCGTTCCCTGGGGACGGGGGTTTCTCCCAAGGCCCCAGCTGGGTTTATCACTGACTGCTGGCCTGAGCCAGGTCCTGTTGGAACAGTTCAGGGAGTGCAGTTGTGCAGGGTGCTTATTGAGTTATTGTGTCAGCAGGTCTCAGTCTGATAACGTTCAATACCAGCTGCCATACTTTGTGCAGTGCTGCTGAATGTTGGACCTGTGCTCACAAATACTCCTCACCCCCTGAGCCAGGTGAGAGGTCATGTAGCCTGATCAACAACCGAGGGAAGGTTCCTTCAGGCAAAATACATCATCCTTTTGTTTCAAGAACCAGCAGTGGATGAAGTGAAATCTGCCACTGATGCTGCAAATTGTAAGTAAATATTATTGGAGATATCCTCTCATCAAAGCACAAAGTACCTCGCTCACACGGGGGGGAGAGCCATCGCCAGCCACCACACGGGGGGAGGACGCCAGCAGATCCCGGGAACGGTGCTGACACCAGCAGATCCCGGGGAATGGTGCCGACACCAGCAGAGGCTGTGAATCTGAATCAGTACCCAGAGCATCAGCGGGTAGGACATCTCCACCACAGCCATCAGCCCGGATACAGTGGAGACATTTGAGAAGGTCTATCAGAATAAATACTCTCCAAGGAGGAAGAAGTGGAAGGGGTGGTTCACCATCCGTAGAGTCACAGAGCCCTACAGCACGGAAACAGGCCCTTCAGCCCAACTGGTCCATGCCGACCAAGATGCCCATCTAAGCTAGTCCCATTTGCCCACGTTTGCCCCATATCCCTGTAAACCTTTCCTATCCATGTACCTGTTCAAGTACCTTTTAAATGTTGTTAATGTACCTGCCTCACCCACTTCCCCTGGCAGCTCGTTCCATATACTGACCACCCTCTGTGTGAAAAGTTGCCCCTCAGGTTTCTATTAAATCCTTCCCCTCTCACCTTAAACCTGTGCCCTCTAGTTCTTGATTCCCCAACCCTGGCAAAAACACTGTGTGCATCCACCCTATTTATGCCCCCCCATGATTTATACACCTCTATAAAGTCATCGCTCAGCCTCCTACACTCCGATGGATAAAGTCCCAGCCTGCCCAACCTCTCCCTGTAACTCAGTCCCTCGAGTCCTGGCAACATCCTCGTAAATCTTCTCTGCGCCCTTTCCAGCTTAGTAACATGTTTCCTGCAGCAGGGCGACCAAAACCGTACACAATACTCCAGGTGTGGCCTCATCAATGTCCTGTACAACTGCAACATAATGTCCCAACTCCTGCACTCAGTGCCCTGACCGACGAAGGCCAGCGTGCCAAATGCCTTCTTCACCACCCTGTCTCCCTGTGACGCTACTTTCAAGGAACCATGTACCTGTACCCCTAGGTCCCTCTGTTCTACAACACTCCCCAGGGCCCTACCATTCTCTGTGAAAGTCCTACCCTCATTTGTCTTCCCAAAATGCAACACCTCGCACTTATCCGAATTAAACTCCATTTGCCATTCCTTGGCCCACTGACCCAGCTGATCAAGATCCCCCTGTACATCCTGATAACCATCTTCACTGTCAATGACACCACCTATTGTAGTGTCATCTGCAAACTTACTAACCCTGCCTTGTACATTCTCACCCAAATCGCTTATACAAATGATGAACAACCATGGGCCCAGCACCGTCTGTTGCTGGGAAGTCTAAAACTGGAGGAAAAGCAGAGAATTACACAAAGACAGGCAGCAGGTCAGAAGGATAGACAGAGCAGGACAAACAGCAAAGGATATCTGAAGGTCCAACAGGAAGGAAACATTCGAGTGTGAGAGAAAGCCGGCCAGAAACACAGTCAGAGCTTCTATCAATATTTATAAAACAGCTAACAAGGTGTTTTATAAATATCGATAGAAGCTCTGACTGTTTTTGTATTTAATTAATAATGGAAAACCAGGAGATGGGCAGATGAATTAAACAAAAATTTTCCCTGAGTCTTCACTATGGAGGATACAAGTAACATCCCAGGAGGAGCTGTAAATCAGGGACTGGCGGGAGGGAGGGAGGAGGGAGGGAGACTCACACTCCCGAGGGCAGTGGGACTGAGCGAATTGTTGGATCCATGGCTGACAAGTCTCTGGGTCCTGCTGGACTTCATCCCAGGGTCGGAGAAGTAGTGAGTGAGGAATTTGATGCACTGGAGACACAGAAATTCTGCAGATGCTGGAATCTGGAGCAATACACACAGTGCTGGAGGAACACAGCAAGTCAGGCAGTGTCTATGGACGGAAGTGAGCAGTCGACGTTTTGGGCCGAGACCCTTCATCGGAACTCATCAGGTGAGGAAGATGATGCACTGGTTTTAATTCTCAGAATTCCAGGGATTTGCGGAAGGTTTCCATTGGACTGGAAAATGACAAATGTAGCTCATAAGAACATCAGAACTAGGAGCAGGAGGAGGCCATCCGGCCCGTCGGGCCTGCTCCCCCATTCAATAAGATCATGGCTGATCTGGCCGTGGACTCAGATCCACCTACCTGCCTCTTCCCCATAACCCTTAATTCCCCTACAATGCAAAAATCTATCTAACTAACTGTGTCTTAAATATATTTAATGAGGTAGCCTCTATTGCTTCCCTGGGCAGAGAATTCCACAGATTCACCACTCTCTGGGAAAAGCAGTTTCTCCTCATCTCCATCCTAAATCTATTCCCCCAGTCCTGAGTTTATGTCCCCTAGTTCTAGTCTCACCTACCAGTGGAAACAACCTTCCTGCCTCTATCTTATTTCTCCCTTTCATAATTTTATACGTTTCCATAACATCCCCTCTCATTCTTCTGAATTCCAGCGAGTATAGTCCCAGGCGACTCAATCTCTCCTCATAGGCTAACCCCCTCATGTCCGGAATCAACCTGGTGAACCTCCTCTGCACCACCTCCAAAGCCAGTATATCTTTCCTCAAGTAAGGAGACCAGAACTGCACGTGGTACTCCATGTGTACCCTGTACAGGCTGCTGGTGAGGCCACACCTGGAGGGAGGGAGGGAGAGGGAGGACAGGAGACTACAGGCCAGTGAGCTGAACCTCTGGTTTCGGGAAACGTTAGGAGTGATCATTAAAGACATTGCAGCAGGGCACATGGAAAACGGCAGTGTCAATGTGGTTGGTGAAGGCGAATCGTGTCAGAATCACGGAGGCAAACAGCTCGGGAACAGGCCCTCTGGTGTGTCCAAGCTGGGAGGCCACACGTTAGGGTGAGAAGTTCAGAAGGGATCTAAGGAAGAAATTCTTCCCCCCCGAGGTGGGGTGGAATCTGCAAGGCACTGCCTGAGAGGGTGGGGAGGCAGAGTCACAACACTCAGAAGTACTGAGGTGAGTGCCTGAGACACAGAGGAGGGAAGGCTGCCGTCCAAGAGCTGGTACATGGGACTGGTTGGCATGGATACCGCTCCGTACTGATCCCAGATCACAGCACTCGGCCTGAGGCCTCCGTGCCACAGTGTTTCAAGAGCTTCCACTAAAACTTCTCTGGCCAGATGACTGCAGGTCAGCAAATGTGGCACCTTTTATTCAAGAAGGGAAGTAGGGACAAGTCAGGTAATTACAGGCCGGTTAGTCCGATGCCAGTGGCTCAGAATCACCCTACCCTTGGAGGCCTGGATTGATCATAGATTGTCAGCGAGGCTTCGACAGCCGGAGATTTTTCTGACTGTTTGGAATTTCTGGAAGAGGTGACTAAGTGTATCGACGGGGCAGTGCGGCTGATGTGGTCTACATGGACTTCAACGAGGCCTTTGACGAGGACCCACGCAGGAGACCAGTGAGAGGTTACCGAGGGGGAGAGTTACAATCAGATCAGCCAAGTCCTGACCTGTTATTTATATCTCTAACCTGGAGAAATCTATCCCAGCAGTATTATTACTACTTGCTCAAGTAGTGTTTTCGCTGGTTATAGATTAAATCTTAATAAGAGTGAACTTTTGCCATTAAGCATGCAAGTCCCAATTTATCGGCAAGTACCATTTAGGTAGATGAGTGACTGATTATTTTTCGTACCTGGGTGTTAAAATTACCAAGAAACACAAGGACTTATTTAAAGTGAACTTTTTACCTTTAATTAATTACGTTAAACAATTATTCACTAAATGGTCCCCATTCTCTTTATCATTGGCCGAATTAATGCAATTAAGATGAATATTTTACCAAAATTTTTGTATCTATTTCAGGCGATTCTAACCTTTATTTCGAAATCCTTTTCGACACTATTGATTCCAAAATTCTTTCATATATGGCAGAATAAAAACCCAAGGTTAAGTAAGAAATATTTACAAAGATTAAAAAAGGATGGTGGTATGGCTTTGCCTAACTTTACACTTTACTATTAGGCAATTAATATTAGATAATTAATTTTCTGGGCACAAGATTTGGATGCAACTCATTCTCCCTGTTGGGTGTGAATCAGTGCAAGGATTTTCATTAGTTTCTATTGCAGGAGCTTCATTCCCTTTTGCACTTAGTAAATTGAGTAAACAAGTGACTAATCCAATAGCTAAACATACGATATGGATATGGTTCCAATTTCTTAAATTCTTTGGATTGAATAAATTCAATTTATCAAGTCCTATTCAATCTAATTTTTTCTTTCAACCATCTAGAATTGACTTAGCTTTTTCCTTATGGAAAATGAAGGGTATAACATGTTTTCAAGATTTATTCATTGACAACTGCTTTTTATCTTTTGAATGGTTGTCTAGAACAATACAGCACAATACAGGCCCTTCGGCCCACCATAATAAACACAATCTGCCTAGATCACATTTTTTTCAATATTTACAGATTAGAAATTTTTTAAAAGTTACTTTACCTTCTTTTCCGACACCATATAAAATTGAAATTACAGAAAAAATTTTAGGTTTTAATCCTTATCAGAAGGGCCTGACAGCAATAATTTATGATCAGATTATGAAAATACGTTCAGAGGAACTTGATAAAATGAAGAACGAGTGGGCAAGAGAACTCCAGATACCTTTACCCACAGAAACATGGAAGAAAATTCTTCAATTAGTTAATACTTCAACGTGTGCCAGACACTCTTTGATACAGTTTAAGGTGGTTCACAGGACCCACATGTCGAAGGACAAGTTAGCCTGTTTTTATCCTCATATAAATCCTATAAGTGACAGATGTAATTCGAAGGTGGCTTCCCTGACATATGTTTTGGTCTGTCCCCTTTTGGAAAAATATTGGAAAGGTATTTTTAACATTATTTCATCTGTATTGAATATTGATTTACAACCTCACCCTATTACAGCAATTTTTGGGTTACCAATGATGGAATCTGGCCATTTATCCGCTTCTGTTTGTTGTATGATCGTTTTTGTCACATTAATGGCCAAGCGATCCATTTTGTTCAAATGGAAGGATCCAATACCTCCCACCACTTTCCAGTGGTTCTCTCAAACTATAGCATGTTTAAACTTAGAAAAAATTAGGAGTGGCACTGTTGATCCTTCGCTTGAATTTGAGGAAGTTTGGAGTCCATTTATTCAATATTTCCAAATGATATGGGCAGACCTTTTTCAGATCCCTCTCAATAACCCTCGAATACAGAGGAGCAGAGTTGATGACATAGTAATGTTTCTTTTTCTTTTTAATTGAAGAAATATCAGTCGTTTTTTTTTGAAGTTTTTGTTTTTTTTTGGTTTATTATCAATATTAAATTTCATTTCTTTTCGATCTTTCCTTTTGTATTTGTTCATTTAATAAGAGAGCGGGAGGTCAAGATTACTGTTTTTTACTCCCTGTGATTATATACATTAACAGTTATGATTGCCATCCTGATCTCTCTGCACCGTGTGTAGAATTACTAATGTTAGATATATTATTTTGTACTAATTTGAAAATTAATAAAAAGATTGAAAAAGAAAAAAAAAGGAAAGATCAGCCAAGTCCACATCAAAAGTGGAGCCGGTTTGTGGGGCCATTGTCTGCCATGCTCCTGATCCGGGGACCTGTCATTTCCTCACAGCCTTTGGGAAAAACGGAAGATTCCTCCCCGGGAGAAAACACAACTCAAAGGTCAAATCTCAGGGCATCCTGATTGTACCAGAATAATCTCTGTAGTTGTGCAATGAACAAACCAAATTCAATCTCCATGACAATTCTTCACATCGGCAGCTGACTTCCTCGGGTTTACACTGAAGCAAGTTTCAGGTAGATGCTGCTATTTAAAGTGTGTGATTGCTTGGCAACAATAACGAAGGGATCTGGCCACAGGAATGATTTAGTCCCTTATTTGGGATTCGTTGCACCTCGTGCTGCTGTGCTAAAGGGCCAACAGCCCTGGATAAACCTCAGCAGAAACCAAATGCTTCCACTGCAGACCCGGAGAACAGGAAGCTGCCGGTGTGTGTGTGGCACCTCAGCCCCCGAGCAATGAACAGAAAGCAGGGAGGCCTGCACTCCGTCAGCGCATCTCCAACAAAGGACAGGTGAATTCATATTCAAAGGATACGGCCTCGTGTACGTGTCTGGGAGGGTCCGGAGATCAGATCGGGGTAGTGTCTTCCACCTGTTGCTTGGTTACGTGACACAGAGGGATGGGGGTGGGGGGGAATCAGGGTACAGGGTGAGGGGGGTCAGGGGTGGAGGGTGAGGGGGGTCAGGGTGGAGGGTGGGGGGGTCAGGGTTGGAGAGGGGGTTGGGGTAGAGGGTGAGGGGGTCAGGGTTGGAGGGTGAGGGGGGTCAGGGGTACAGGGTGAGGGGGGTCGGGGTGGAGGGTGAGGGGGTCAGGGTTGGAGGGTGAGGGGGGTCAGGGTTGGAAAGTGAGGGGGGTCAGGGTTGGAGGGTGAGGGGGGATCGGAGGCAGAGGTGGGGTGGAGGGATGTGGGTAGGGGTTGCAGAGGAGGGAGGTGAGTAAGGGGGAGTGTTGTCCGATCCAGAGGGGCTGGGACCTCAGTCTCCCCTGGGTCTCTGGCAGTCCTCCCTCCTCTGGGAGACTCTCCCCACCTCCCTTCAGCTGTCGGGTTTTCAGAGTCGGTGGGACCCACCTACCTCAGGTTAACCCTGCGAGTCTCCTGGTCTCACACCCATACCTGACGCACACCCACCTATCCTGACCCACCTGTTGAGAGAGAGTGGGACCGGGTCAGGGCTGACTGTCCAAATTCCTACAGCAGAGTTCCAGGTCTCACCACTTGTGGTAAAATCTCTCCACACCTCAGACCTGAATGGTCTGCTCCTTATTCTGAGACACGGCCCCTGGTCCTCGACTCCTCAGCAAGGGGAAACACCCTCCCTGCATCCACCCCATCCAGCCCTCCAAGTTTCATTGAGATCTCTCCTTCGAAACTCCAGAGGATCCAGCCCTGATCTATGTAATCTCTCCTCACACAGCCAACCCTGGAACCACAAACAATCTGCTGGAGGAACTCAGTGGGTCGAGCAGCATTTGTTTGGGGAAAGGAATTTTTGACATTTGGGTCAAAGCCCGGCCCCAGGACTGGGAGTGGAAGGGGAGATAGCCTGTAACAGTTACTGGCCATCTCCCCTCTCAGTCCTGATGCAGGGTTTCAACCCAAAATGTCGACAATTCCTTTCTCCCTGCAGGTGCAGCAGATGGTTGCTCCAGGTTTGAGCATCAGCCGTCTCGTGCACTTTCGTCCCGGGAATGGATCTGATGAATTCTGTGGCATCTATATCCTTCCATGGGAGAGGATACTGAAAGTGCAGCAATGATCCGGGTGTGGTCTCACCAAGACCCCGTACAATTGCAGCAAAACCTCGTTCTCAAATAGTCTCGCAGTAAAGACCAACGTACTGCCTGCACTCTCAGTGACGTGTAATCAAGGACGCCAAAATTCAACATCAACATTTAAAAAGCACTTGAGAAACAAAGGACCACAGATGCTGGAATCTAGATGAAAAACACGATGCTGCTGGGGGAACTCAGCAGGCCAGGTAGCATCCGTGGAGAAAAGCAGGCGGTCAACGTTTCGGGTCAGGACCCTTCCTCAGGACTGGAGATAGGAAAAGGGGAAGCCCGATATATAGGAGGGAAAAGCAGAGCAGTGATAGGTGGACAAAAGAGGGGAGGCGGGGTGGGCACGGGGTGGTGATAGGTAGATGCAGGTGAGAGACAGTGATAGGCAGGTGTGGGGGAGGAGGGGAGAGCAGATCCACCAGGGGTGGGTCACAGGTAAGGAGGAAAAAGAGGGTAGACAAAAGAGAGGTAGGCTAGGAAAGGGAAGAAGAGAAGGAGCGTGGGGGGGAGGTGGTTGTGGGGAAAGGGGGTGGGGATTACCTGAAATGGGAGAATTCAATGTTCATGCCGTTAGGCTGCAAGGTTCCAAGATGGAAAATGAGGTGCTGTTCCTCCAGTTTGTGCTTGGAATTCTCCCGGCAGTGGAGGAGGCCGAGGACTGACAGATCAGTGGTAGTGTGGGAGGGGGAGTTGAAGTGACCGGCAACGGGGAGACGCAAATTGCGGTTACGGACAGAGCGCAGGTGTTCTGTGAAACGGTCACCGAGTCTGTGTTTGGTCTCACTGATGTAGAGGAGGCCATACTTGGAGCACCGAATGCAGTCGATGATATTAAGGGAGGTGCAGGTGAATCTCTGTCTCACCTGAAAGGACTGTTTGGGTCCCTGGACGGAGGTGGTGTAGGGGCAGGTGTTGCACCTATGGCGGGGGCAGTGGAAAGTTCCCGGGGTGGGAGGAGTGAACTAGGGAGTCGTGGAGAGAGCGGTCCCTGTGAAAGGCAAAAAGGGGTGGTGGGGTCCTGTTGGAGGTGGCGGAAGTGGCGGAGGATGAGGTGTTGGATACCCAGGCTGGTGGGATGAAATGTGAGGAAAGAGGGACCCCATCCCTGTTGGGTCTGGGAGGGGTGGGGGTGAGAGCAGAGGTGCGGGAAATGGCAGAGATACGGGTGCGAGCTCTCTCGACCAGAGACAGGGAGAAACACTTACTAATTCTGTCTTCTATGGGGCAGTGGGATTAGTTTGGGAATCGTACAGGGCTGCGAGGAGAGAGCAGGGCAGTGGGATTAGTGTGGGAACGATACAGGCCTGTGGGGAGAGCCCCCACAGCCCTGCATCAATGCCAAACTACTTCCACTGCCCCAGTCTCAATTTATCAAATGCCGTTTGGAAATCTAAGCACACTACATCCACAGGTCCCCTCTGTCAATTCTCCCTGTCACATCCTCAAAGAATTTGGACAAGTTTGTCAAATATGATTTACTTCTCATTAACCCACGTTAACTCGGTTTGATTATATTCAGCTTTCCTAAATGATATCTCCTCTTCGATTATTGATTCGAGCATCCTGCCAATAATAGCTGCTGAACGATTTGGCCTGTAGTTCCCTGTCTTCTGACTTCTCTGTTTGAATGAGGGGGTGGGGTCACACTGGCTGTTTTCCAATCTTCTGGTACCTTCCTGCACTTAGGCAAGTTATGAAAAATTTCAACCAAAGGGTCCACTGCCTCTTCAGCCACTTCCTTTAAATCCCAAGTGTGCAGTCCATCGGCTCCTGGTGACTCGTCCACCTTCAGCCTTGTGAATTTCTCCAACATGTTATTCCTTGTGTTTGGAAATTTTACAAGTTACACAGAACATAGGAAAGTACACAATGTTCCTCCATTCCCTGTACATCCATGTGCCTATCTGAGAGCCTCTCACACGCCTCTATCGTATCTGCCTCCACCCCCACCCCCACCCTGGCAGCACAAGTTGCTCATGTTGTTTGAAAGGATATTTATCCTGTTATCTGAAGGATATTTGCAGAGTCCTCTGTGCTGCTGTTGTGAAAATTAAATTCAGTTAATCATCTGGAATCTGGGACAACAGTGTGGGCTGGGAATGTGCCCACAGGACCGCTGGGTTGGTGTACAATCCAATCTGCTCACTGAAGTCCTTCAGGGGAAGAATCTGCCCACCCTCCCTGTAACTCCAGGCCCACCAGTGTGGAGACCATTAAACACCCTCTGAAATGCCCCTCAGTCCCAGGTGACCCACACTGACCCACGGGCAGTGAGGGACAGATGAAAATTGCGTCCAGTTCTGGGGCCAGTGTGGGTGCTGCAGGAGGCCCAGTGTGAGGGATCATCAACTCCCCCCCCCCAGATTCTACCCCTCACCTACACAATAGGGGCAATTTACCCACCAACCCACACACCTTTAAGGTGAACTCCTGATCTCCCAGTCCACTTCATTGTGGCCTTCGCACCTTACTGTCTGCCTGCACCGCACTTTCTCTGTAACTGTAACAGTTTATTTTGCATTCTGTTTTCCTTTTAACTACCTCGATGTACTGATGTATGGAATTATCTGTCTGGATGGTGCACAAACAAAAGCTTTTCACTAAACCTTGGTACATGTGACCATAATAAACCAGTTACCAATACCCAGGCAACACACAAAACGCTGGAGGAACTCAGCGGGTCAGGCAGCAGCTATCAGGTCAGGTCAGATAAGATTTCTTCATTAGTCACATGTACCTCGAAACACAGTGAAATGCATCGTTTGCGTAGAGTGTTCTGGGGGCAGCCCGCAAGTGTTGCCACGCTTCCGGCACCAACATAGCATATCCACAACTTCCTAACCCCTGCGTCTTTGGAATGTGGGAGGAAACCGGAGCACCCGGAGGAAACCCACGCAGACACGGGCAGAACGTACAAACTCCTTACAGACAGCGGTGGGAATTGAACCCGGGTCGCTGGCGCTGTAATAGCGTTACACTAACTGCTACACTGCCATGCCTGCCCTAGAGAGGGAAATGGACAGTCAACATTTCACGCCGAGACCCTTCATCAACAAATGTCGACTGTCCAGCTCCCCCCACAGATGCTGCCTGACCCACTGAGCTCCTCCAGCTTTTGTGTTGCTCTAGATTCCTGTAGCTGCAGCCTCTGGTGTCACCAGTACCCAGGGTCTGGGTTACTAGTCCTGTAGGGACAGTACCAGGGATTTATACAAAGCATCTTCAATTGCTGGTGTTGGTAAACGTGACCTCAATTAACAAGCCCGGAATCCAGTGCCTGAACCCAAGTTCAAGTCCACACCGACATTTGTGGAACTTAAATTCAGTGGATAATCTGGAATCTGGGACACCAGCAGCAGGACCCCTGGAGCGTCACACCAGACATGCACCGCCTGCTGCTGGTGATCTGTCCTACAAACCCTCCACATCTGACAGCCTCAGGAATGACAGCCTCTCATCTTCTTCCTCCCAGAAGGTTTCACTTCTCACTGATCATTGCTAAAATTAAACGGTAATGTGTCAGGCCAGTCCACCAATCAGCTCTGACCTCCCGTGTCTGTCACTTTTGGACTCGTTGCTGGTAACCCGTACCCCCCCCGCCGTCACGTCAGACGTAAACTTTGAAGTTCAGGACTAACGTGTGAGACTGCACTGTGGTTCTAACACAGGCTTTATTGCTTCAGAGTATCTGGCCTTTGGCTTTTAAATTTTAGTCATTTTTGAAATTGTTTTTAAATTTTATAAATGTCTGTGACAACCTGAGAGATTGGTGTGTGGGACGGTTCAAGGCCACGGCTGGCCTCCCCCTCCCCGCTCCACCCTCAGCACCCCCGTTCCCCCTCCGCTCCCCCCTCACCCCGTTCCCCTTCAGCCCCCCCCCCCCCCCGCCACCCTACACCGATGCCCTCTGGCTTTAAGCACCTCCATGAGAAACATTTTCCCACTACTGACGCCCTTCATCTGGGGCACCTCACCCGCTCCCCCCTCATCTCCCCCGCTCACCTTGCCCCCCTCCCCACCCCTGCTCCCCCCACCTCCCCTGCTCCCCCCTCCCCATCCCTGCTCCCCCCACCTCCCCGCTCCCCCTCCCCACCCCCGCTCCCCCTCACCTCCCCGCTCCCCCCTCCCCCTCACCTCACCCGCTCCCCCCTCATCTCCCCGCTCACCTTGCCCCCTCCCCACCCCTGCTCCCCCCACCTCCCCGCTCCCCCTCCCCACCCCCGCTCCCCCCACCTCCCCGCTCCCCCTCCCCATCCCCGCTCCCCCTCACCTCCCCGCTCCCCCCTCCCCACCCCCGCTCCCCCTCACCTCCCCGCTCCCCCCTCCCCATCCCCGCTCCCCCTCACCTCACCCGCTCCCCCCTCATCTCCCCGCTCACCTTGCTCCCCCCACCTCCCCCGCGCCCCCCCCACCCCCGCTCCCCCCTCACCTCCCCGCTCCCCCCTCCCCACCCCCGCTTCCCCCTCAGCCTCCCTGCTCCCCACCTCCCCCTCACCTCCCCCACTCCCACCTCCCCACCCCCGCTCCCCCTCACCTCACCCCACTCCCCCCTCACCTCACTGCTCCTCCCTCAGACCCCCTGTTCCCCCCTCACCTCCCCCGCTCCCCCCTCACCTCCCCACTCCCCCTCCCCACCCCGCTCCCCCCCACCTCACTGCTCCTCTCTCAGACCCCCTGCTCCCCCCTCAGCCCCCCCACTCCACCCTCAGCTCCCCCGCTCCTCCCTCAGACCCCCCGCTCCTCCCTCAGACCCCCCCGCTCCCCCCTCAGACCCCCCCGCTCCAGGGAGAACAGAGCCAGCCCCTCCCATCTCTCCTCACTGAACATCCCATCCCAGGGAACATTACCAGGGAATTTGCTCGACACCCTCTCCAGTACAGTTCTGTCCTTACGGTGTGACAGCCACGATGGCTCCCCACTTGCAGCCCAACCAATGGTTTATAACACTGTACCGCAGCTTCCCTGCTCTTAGACTGTTTGGCCCATTAATGAGAGCAGCTCTTCTGTCATCGTGCAGGGTCTCGACCCAAAACGTTGACAGTTCCTCTCCCCCCACAGACGCTGCTCGACCTGCTGAGCTCCTCCAGCAGATTGTTTGTTGTTCCAGATTCCAGCGGCTGCAGTCCCAGTGTCCCCAGGTAATCTGAACACGTCTTCACTGCCCTATCTGCCTGTGCTACCACCTTCAGGGACCTTCAGACTGGTATACCAAGGTCCCCTGTTCCACAATATTCCCCAGGGTCCTCTTCCCCCAGAGGGTGGTGAACCTCTGGAACTCTGCCCCGCTGGGTGCGGAAGCTGCACCTTCAAGGTGACTAACGTGGAGGTGGATAAATGTTTGATAGCCGGCGGAAGGGAGGAATGTGGAGGACTGGCGCAGAGAGGAGATGAGGCCGACGTAGATCAGCCGTGATGGTACGAATGGTGGGGTAGGTTTGAGGAGCTGACAGACCTACTCTTGCTCCTGATTCTTGTACCAAGGTCACCCAGTTCCTTCAATACTTCCCGGAGCCCTACCATTCATGGTGCCCCACCTCGCCTTGGCCCTCACAGTTCGTCAGGGTTAACTTGCACCCTCTGTTACTCTGCCCATCCCGTACCGAGGGTTTCACCCTCCGACCCTTCCCAACCTCACCCCTCCCCAGCAGTGGGCTGTCAGCTGTGTGGGCTGTGGGTGGGGGCTGACCCAGCCCACCACGTGGGTCAATGGCAGCATAGAACATGGAACACGGAACAGTGCAGCACGGGAACAGGCCCTTAAGCCCCCCATGTCCGTGCCAATCACGACTTAAACTAAATCCCTTCTGTCTGCAAATTATCGATTCCTGTCACGTTCACGTGTCTGTCTAAAAGACTCTTAAACTCTACTGTGGTATCTGCCTCCACCACCATCCCTGGCAGCCCATTCCAGGCACTCACCACTCTCTGTGTAAAAGAACTTGCCCCACACACCTCCTCTGAACTTTCCCCCCCTCACCTTAAATTCATGCCATCTAATATTTGACATTGCTACCCTGGGAAAAAGGTTCTGGCTGTCTCCCCTATCTGTGCCTCTCATAACTTTATCAACCTCCATCAGGTCTCCCCTTAGCCTCTGACACTTCAGAGAAAGAAACACAAGTTGGCCAACCTCTCCTGAGAGCTCATACCTTCTAATCCAGGCAGCATCCTGGTGAACCTCTTCTGCACCCTCTCCAGTCTCCACATCCTTCCTGTAATGGGGTGACCAGAATTGCACGCAATACTTCAAGTGTGGCCTGACCAAAGTTTTATACAGCTGCAACGTGACTTCCTCACTTTTATAGCCAATGCCCCAACCAATGAAGTCAAGCATGCCACACACCTTCTTTACCACCCTATCTACTTGTGTGGCCACTTTCAGGGAGCTACGGACTTCAACCCCGAGATCCCTCTGTACATCGACGCTGTTAAGGATCCTGCCATTAACTGTGTCGTGTCCCCTTACGTCTGACCTCCCAAAGGGCAACACCTCACACTTGCTCAAGATTAACCTCCACCTGCCACTGCTCCGCCCATATCTGCATTGATCTGTATCCCGCTGTATCCTTTGAAAATCTTCACTGATGGCAACTCCACCAATCTCTGTGTTGTCTACAGACTTACTGACCCACCCATATTTTCATCCAAGTCATTTATATATATATATATATATATATATATATATATATATATATATATATATATATATATTTATACCACAAACGACAGAGGCCCCAGCACCGTACGGAACACCACAGGTCACGGACCTCCAGCCAGAATTACACCCCTCCACCACTTCCCTCTGTCTTCTACAGGCAAGTCGATTCTGAATCCAAGCTACCAGATCCCCATGGATCCCACGCATCTTAATCTTCTGGATCAGCCTATCAAGAGGGACCTTGTCAACTGCCTTACTGAAGTCCACGTAGACACCACCCACTGCCCTCCCCTCTTCAATCATCTTCGTCACCTCCTCAAAAACTCAATCAAGTTAGTAAGACATGACCTGCCCTGCACAAAGCCACGCTGACTGTCCCTAATCAGGCCATGTTTTTCCAAATGTGTATAAATCTTATCCCTAAGAATCCTCTCCAATAGCTTCCCTACCACTGACGTGAGGCTCACCAGTTTATAATTTCCTGGATTATCCCTATTCCCCTTCTTAAACAAAGGCACAACATTTGCTACTCTCCAGTCCTCCGGGACCTCGCCTGTTGCTAGTGAGGACACAACGATCTTTGTCAAGACCCCAGCAATCCCCTCTCTTACCTCTTTCAGTAACCTGGGATATAGCCCATCAGGCCCTGGGGACATCGACCTTGATGCCCTGATGCCCAGCACCACCTCCACCTTGACCTCAACATGCCCCAGCACATTAGCACGTGCCCCACCCTGCTCTCTCTGTCCACCATGTCCTTGGTGAATACTGACACAAAGTTCCTCTGAGTCCAAGCAGAAATTCCCTCCTTAATCCTTGAGTGGTCCTACCCTCTCCCTAGTTACCCTCTTGTTTTAAATGTAGGTATAAATTGCCTTGGGATTCTCTCTAATTCTAATTGTCCAGGACATTTCATGGCTCTTTTTGGCCATCCTAATCCCCTGTTTGAGCTCTTTCCTGCTATCTTTATATTCCTCAAAGGCCCTGTCTGATCTTAGCTTCCTAAACTTTACATGTGCTTCCTTTTTCTTCTTGACTAAATTCACTTCTCTTGTCATCCAAAGTTCCCTTACCTTGCCATCGTTGTCCTTGCTCCTTACTGGAACATGCTGGTCCAGAGCTCTGATCAGTTGGTCTGTAAACAACTCCCACATCAGATGTGGAATTGCCCAATAACAGCAACTCCCAATTAACCCCCAGCTCCTGTCCAATAATGTTGTAATTTGCCCTCCCCGAACTTAGTACTTTCCTGCAAGGTCCAGACGTATCCTTCTTTGTAACTATGTCAAGACTTGGGGAGGTGTGATCAGTGTTCCCAAAGTGCTCTCCCACTGCAAGGCCAGTCACCCGGCCAAGCTCCCTTCCCAACACCAGGTCCTGTACGGTCTCTGCCCCAGCTGGCACTAGATCTGACAGGACTGTGTTATGTGCTGTACACTTACTGTGTGGGGGAGGAGAGTGGCTGCCTGTTCCGACACTCTGGAATGCTCCGATCCCACTGGGAGGCAGGGAATTCTGGAGCGACTTGGTGAGCAGTTCGTCCAGTTGAGTCTGGGTGGAAATCTGGAACGCCTGGAAGGAAACCAACACACAGCTGCAGTCATGGCAACAGGGGCTTCCCCCAACGTGTGGAAATAACAGAACGCTGGAGCACCAGGTCGTTCAGCCCATCGGGCAGGTCTATCACAGCTCATCCCCATCTGAACTCCATCCAAACCATGACCCCAACGATCGACCATTCCCAACTGATCCCAGAGGGGGACAAAGTTCCAGACGTCCCCTGCCCACTGTGTGAGTGGAAGAGCTTCCCGACATTGCCCCGAATTCTGCCCTTGCCCCTCACCTGAGAAGTCAGTCCGATCCGGAGATCCCAACCTACAGGTTTGCCGTTTGAAGCTCCAATCCTACCACCCTTTGTTCCATAGTCCGGTCTTTCCATCCAGCCAAACAGGTGAAGCTGAGCACAGAGAGGATCCTTCTCCGGCAGGACAGCATCGTGCCACCTCCCCCACTACTGGCTGGTGACCGGACGGAGCTTCGAGACCACCGGGCTCGAGGGAGGGGCTGTTGGAACCAATCCTCCCTGACCCCACATTAACGCTACATCCACGTCGATCTGATCCAGCTACTGGTCCAGAACGCACAATGCTACAGTCCACATCGAGTGTGTGGAACAAATACTGAGGCTACAGGACAGGTTTGTCCTGATTAGAAGGAAGGACACGAACGGTAAAATGAGGGAACCTTGGATGTCCAGAGAAGTGATGAACTTAGTCAAGAAGAAAAAGGACAAGTATGTAGAGCTTCGGAAGTTGGGATCAGACAGAGCACGTGAAGATTATAGAGAAGCTAGAAATGAAAAGAAAGGAATTAGGAAAGCCAGGAGGGGCCATGAAAAGTCCTTAGCAAGTAGGATTAAGGAGAATCCAAAGGCATTCTATACCTACGTCAGGAATAGGAGGATAACGAGGGAGAGTGTAGGATCACTTATGGATAAAGAAGGGAATCTATGTTTGGATGCAGAGGATGTGGGTGAGGTTCTGAATGAGTATTTCTCTTCAGTATTGACCCAGGAAAGGGACATGCAGGATGCAGAAATTGGAACTGAGGGTGGAAACATGTTAGGGCATTTAGAGGTCAAGGGGGAGGTAGTGTTAGGTCTCCGAAACAGTATTAAGGTGGATAAGTCCCCGGGGCCTGATGGGATATACACCAGGTTACTGAGGGAGGTGACAGAGGAAATTGCTGGGGCCTCGACCAGTATCTTTGTGTCCTCTTTGACCACGGGTGAGGTCCCTGAGGACTGGCGAGTGGCTAATGTTGTTCCTCTATTCAAGAAAAGACCAAGGGAAAATCCGGGGAACTATAGACTGGTGAGTCTCACGGCAGTTGTAGGGAAATTGCTGGAGAAAATTCTTAGAGATAGGATATATGAGCATCTGGAATCCAATGGCTTGATTAGGGAAAGCCAGCGTGGCTTTGTGTGGGGCAAGTCGTGTCTTACTAATCGGGTTGAGTTTTTTGACAAGGTGACGAGAGAGATTGACGAAGGTAGAGCTGTGGATGTCATCTATATGGACTTCAGTAAGGCATTTGACAAGGTCCCACGTAATAGGTTAATCAAGAAAGTTTGGATGCATGGGGTCAGTGGAGAATCGGCTGTGTGGACCCAGAACTGACTTGCCCGTAGAGGACAAAGGGTGGTGGTTGAAGGGACATTTGGGCTGGAGGTCTGTGAGTAGTGGTGTTCCGCAGCGATCTGTGCTGGGACCTCTGCTGTTTGTGATATACATAAATGACCTGGATGAGTATGTTGATGGGTGGGTTAGTAAGTTTGCAGACGATACCAAGATTGGTGGAGTTGTGAACAGTGTAGAAGACTGGTGACAGATACAACGTGATATAGATCAGTTGCAGAGGTGGGCAGAGAAATGGCAGATGGAGTTTAACCCTGATAAATGGGAGGTGTTGCACCTTGGTGGGACTAATGTTAAGAGGCAGTACACTCTTAAGGGCAAGACCCTTAACAGTGTTGAAGAGCAGAGAGGCCTTGGGGTGTAAGTCCATGGCTCATTGAAAGTGGCTACACAGGTAAATGGGGTGGTTAGGAAGGCTTATGGGATGCTTGCTTTCATTAATCAGGGTACTGAGTATAGGAGTCAAGTTATGATGCATCTCTATAGAACTCTGGTTAGGCCACATTTAGAACATTGTGTGCAATTCTGGTCATCTCACTACAGGAAGGATGTCGAGGCTTTAGAGAGGGTGCAGGGGAGGTTTACCAGGATGCTGCCTGGATTAGAGGGCATGTGCTATCAGCAGAGGCTGGACAAACTTGGGCTCTTTTCTTTGGAGCGGCAGAGGCTGAGGGGTGATCTGTTGGAAGTGTATAAAATTATGAGTGACATAGATAGGGTGGACAAGCAATATCTTTTTTCCATTATTGAGCGATCCAATACCAGAGGGCATGCATTTAAGGTGAGGGGGGTAGGTTCAGAACAGACGTGAGGGGTACGTTTTTTACTGAGAGAGTGGTGGATGCCTGGATTGTGTTGCCTGATAGGGTGGAGGAGGCAAATTCATTGGGGGCTTTTAAGAGGGGCTTGGACGGGCACATGAATGAGAGGAAAATGGAGGGATGTGGGCATTTTGTAGGTAGGAGGGAATAGCTCTGTCGGCACAACATCGTGGGCCGAAGGGCCTGTTCTGTGTACTGTTCTATGCTCTATGCTCTACGTTCTATGTTCTGTGTATCATCGGCAGGAGAACCAGAGGAGGAAGGAAGGCTTCCCCACAGCCGGTCGTTCAGCAGGAAGCGGAGCCACACGTGGAGAGGTTTGTGGACTGGCGGACAGTGGACTCGTGCTGAGGAAGCTCACGGCCGCACCTCCCTCCAAACCCAACCCGGCTGACAGCAGGGAACCTGCGACAGGCAGGTTGGACATTGAGAAACAGGTGCAACTTGTGCTGCAGCTGTAGCTAACCCTGCCACCACAAACTGGTCTCCAACACCCTCCGGTCACACTTGCTGCTAGCAGAGGAGATCGTGCTGTAGAGTCATCCAGCCGGGAAACAGGCCCTTCGGCCCATCCAGTCCCTGCTGACCATCATTCACCCACTTACACCAATCCTACACTGATCGCATGTTTTATTCTCCCCACACTCCCATCAACTCCCCCCAGATTCTGCCACTCCTTATTTAGGTCTTTATTCCTTGGAACGTAGGAGAATGAGGGGTGACCTTATAAAGGTGTATAAAATTGAGAGGCATAGATAAGGTGGATAGTAACAGTCTTTTCCCCAGGGTAGGAGAGTCCAACACTCGGGGGCAGAGGTTTAAGGTGAGAGGGGAAAGATTTACAAGGGACCTGAGGGGCAACTTTTTCACACAGAGGGTGGTGAGTGTATGGAACGAGCTGCCAGAGGAAGTGGGTGAGGCAGGTACGACAGTATCATTTAAAAAGCACTTGGATAGGTACATGGAGGGGCGGGGCCTGGAGGGATATGGGCCGAACGCAGGAATTTGGGACTAGCTGGGTGGGCACCGTGGTCGATATGGACTGGTTGGGCCGAAGGGCCTGTATCCGTGCTGTATTGTACCCTTATGACTCACCTACACACCAGGTACAAGGTCACTGGAGAGGGCCTCCTGTGCACAGTACCCCAGGTGTGGCCTCACACACACCCTGGACAAGTGCAACAATACTGCCCCAATGTCTGGACCCCACCCACTTGCACTAAACGTGCCATTTACTCCCTGAACTACTTGTTGGACCTGCCTGCTCATTCATGCACCAGAACACCCAGCCCCTCTGAAATTTGCTCATGTGCAGCCTCTCTCCGTTTAGATAATAATCCACCTTTTGTTTTCCCTTATCGAAGTGCAGGACCTCACACCTCCCTACATTAAACCCCATTTACCAGCTCTTCACCCACCCACAGTCTCTCTCTATCCACTTGCAGGGTCCAGATATCCTCATCACAAAAGGGTCTCCCACTTGCTGTGCCATGGCCGGACGTGGGCACCTCACACCCTGCCCCTGCCCCAGCTCATTGGCAGTCGGTAACTGAAGGCCAAGGGCTGATCCTCGGGACCTCACACCAGCGACACCTCTCCAGCCCGCGGTCCCGGTAGATGAGGTCCGTGCCAGGAGGCAGGTGCAGGATGCTGGGAGGAGTGGGATATCCAAGTCTCGCAGGAGACAACTCCAGAGGTTCCCCAGGGGTGGGATTCCCTGTAGCACAGAGCACATGATCTAATGAGGCACAAGCCAGAGATACGGTCCTCTTGCAGAAGTACACTTATCCACACACACACACACACGCACACACACACGTGCGCGCACACACACACAGGCCAATTACACTTATTTGTTTGCACATCCATACATTAATTGATGCAGTCCAGTTTCTGCGTAGATATTGTGTGTGTGTGTGTGTGTGTGTGTGTGTGTGTGTGTGTGTGTGTGCGCGCGCGCGTCTGTGTCCCTCTGCATGGATCTGTGTGCATGTGTCTGTGTCTCTGTGCGTGCCTATGCATGCGTGTGTGTGCGTGCCTGATGTAGAGGTGGTTTACTCGCCACTCTGGTCCCTGGGGCAGTGTGAGAGGGAGGTGGCCTCAGGACGATCTCTGGTCACTCCCAGAGACTCTGGCTGTTTGGCCGGACTCAGCTTAGCCCAACAGCTGGGAGCCGATCGTCCACAGAGATGGAGTCTGTTCCCGTTCACTTCCCAGAAAATCCATGGTAGAAACTGGATTTGCACCATTTGTTCTGTCAACGACACCTGACACCCACACCCACACGCACACGCACCTGCACACACACGCACACACACACCCGAGCGCGCGCACGCACACACCCACACACACACGCACCCGCACACACACCCCCACACACGAACACACATGCACCCGCCCGTGCACATGCACCCATCCGTGCACCCACGCACACACACCCCCGCACACGAACACACATGCACCCGCCCGTGCACACGCACCCATCCGTGCACCCACGCACACACACCCCCGCACACGAACACACATGCACCCGCCCGTGCACACGCACCCATCCGTGCACCCACGCACACACACCCCCGCACACGAACACACATGCACCCGCCCGTGCACACGCACCCATCCGTGCACCCACGCACACACACCCCCGCACACGAACACACATGCACCCGCCCATGCACACGCACCCATCCGTGCACCCACGCACACACACCCCCGCACACGAACACACATGCACCCGCCCGTGCACACGCACCCATCCGCACACACAAGCAAAGATAAACCCCATACGTCAAACAAAGTGGAACAGGTAACAAATGTCCCATTGTTCACTACATCCTGTTTTAAACCAAAGATGTAGAGACTTCCCAAAAAACTGCATCTCCATTTCACTTTAGTCACAACGCTAGTTCCATTCTTCTGCTTTGCCTCAAAAATAAGGGAGCAGAGGAGGCCATTCACACCTGTCTGTGGGAGAGGCGTCAGTTCGTCCCTCTCCCTCCCCCTGCCCCTCCCCATGTGCTATCTGTTCAGTGTAAACTCTCCTTCACAGTCTGCGAGCCTCCACATAAAACTGGCAAATAAAAAAGTCTGACTTCATATAAGTTTAAAAAAGAAGTTATACAAATTCTCCATCCAGGTTTGGTTTCTCGGACCAACAGTCTCACACACGACCAGTCCACACATCGACCCTTGAGCCTAACCACTTCTCACAACAACCAGAAGCAATAAACTCAAGTTCTACATTAGTAATCTCCCATTTCTCTACCTGACTAAAAGTGAAAGTTTTATTCTCTGCAACCATATCAGAACATCAATGTTCAGACCAGCCTCTCCACACCACTGCCCCACCTGAATCATTTACCAATGAAACATCAGCAGCAAAAACGCAGGGCAGTACGGTGAACCCCTCCATCTCTCCCCTCGTTCTCCAGTGCCAGGGAATGTCCCCCCACCACCCGGACAGGCAGTGCATCCCAGCCCCCAGAATTCACCGTTGAAACACTCCCCTCCTCTCCCCTCTGCTTCTCCTGCCCATTCCTTCACCCCGTGTGTACCGGTCACCCTCCGTCCTGTTACTGGAAACACCCATCAAACCTCAACACTCAATCTCCTCTGAACCTTAACTGCTCTGAGTAGAACCGCCACATCTTTCCCAGAACCTCCCCAGGACTGAAGCCCCTCACCCCTGGACCACGCCTGTACCTCTCCTCCACACCCTTCCCAAAGCTCTCCTCATCTGGTGTCAGTGGGACTGTCCAAACCCGCCCAGATCTTGTGGGGTTTCTTCTGGTGGTGGGCTGACCCGTCGGCCGGGTAACGGCGAGGGGTGCCTGCAGCAGGGTGATCCTTACCTGGCGGATAAACTCGACCGGGTCAGTCACCTTGAGCAGCAGGCGTTCGATCTCCTCAATGGGGCTGAAGTAGATTAGCTGGGCAGTGCCCAGGAGGATTCCTCTGCTGTGAAGCTTCAGTGTCACAGAGCCAGCAGGGAGGTCTGAAACCGAAACCGACAGTCAGAGGATGCAGAGAGACAGGCATTGGCCAAGTCTCTGATGGACAAGGGTTAACGGGGAGCAAACACCGGAGAACAAGCTCCCACTCCCAGTGAGAGGATCCCTGACGTTACAGGACATGCACCATGGGCGCCACCACTTCCTGCCCTCCCCAGTGCCCCAAGAGGGAATCATCCTGAGAACCAGGACAACCCCGGTAAGTGGAGGGTGAACACTGGGGTGGGGGGGGGGGGGCGGGGGGGTGGTGGGGGGGGGGGTCCCATCGCATCAAGGGCACTGACAGAGATGGCCTGGTGTACTGTCCGATACTGTGGGGAGACTGTTCACACCTGACCGGCAGTGGAAGAGGGAGTGTGGGAGGGGCGGTGCTGAGGGAGGGGCAGTGCTGAGGGAGGGTCACATTGTGGGAGGGGGTTGAGAAGGTTCTGGAGAGAGAATGGAGGAACTCAGAATCAAGAAGGGTCTGGACCCAGTAAGTCAGAGGACAGGAGGGTGGGGGAACCGGGGGGAATGGAGTGAGGGCAGGATGGGAGGGAACAATCTCCGCAGCGAGGGGCTGTACCCTGGGGGAGAGGGGCCAGGGGGATGGGCAGTAAAGAGCCTTCAAATAGCCAGCACAGGTTTCTTGGGCCGAATGGTTGCGAGGGTCCGTACTCCGCCGAGATTGAGGCTGGAGCAGGGACGAACAGGAATGTACGAGGCGCCTGCCTGGGTGGTGGTGCGGAGAGACCCCTGCTTTACCCTTACCCACAGCCGTGACACAGACAGTTTGACTGTTCCACACACGGGCCTGAACCTTCCATTGCCGGGTGCCCATCACAAGCACAACCTCGGGTTCCTCCTCCAGGGACAGGTGGTGTTTCAGGAGCAGATATATTTCCGGCGCACTCTGTGGGTGAAGGAAGTTCATCAGGGTACCGTTCACTGCACATGCTGGTTGATTTAGTTACAAACACAGGAAACAAAAAAAAGTGAGACATTAAGTGTTGCATTTAAAGCAGGGGTTCGAACTCCAGGAAAGGAGGAATGGGCTATTCAGCCCCTCTAACCTAGCCCATGCCCAGACGGGTAATTTGTACGTCTCCACCGACTGTCTTGGTTCCAGTTATCTTTCCCCAAAGATTGGGCCTTAGGTGGGACATAGTCCCCCACCTGCCTGGACTTGTGATAGGTGAATAGACAAAGCATAAGACAGATTGCCTCGATACACCAATTTGCATTTACATAGCACCTTGGCAGGGTTATTGGAAGTCATGTCCCTGAGCCGACTTCAGCTGGGGCTTGCTGGAAGAGAGCCTCCCTGCGAAAGGTGGATGGGCCCAGGGAAGGAACTGCAGGGCTGGGGAACAGAAGGCACACCTTCCCACCAGAGGGACAGAGAACCAGCACTTACTTTACATGGTATGTGGTTGGGCATCACCAGCAGAGGCTCTGTGAAGTTGTCAGGATTAACAAGCACTTCAGTGGGATCTTCCTTCACATCCATCTCTGCGTGAAAATCTGTCAGCTGAGGCTCCAGGGTGGGACCTGTGTTTGCCAAGAGTGGACAATTGTCAGTACGGAGCCTGGAATACCAGGAGGCTAAAGAAATTTGGCAGGTCCCCTTTGACCCTCACCAACTTTTATCAATGCACCACAGAAAGCATCCTATCTGGATACATCACGGCTTGGTATGGCAACTGCTCTACCTATGACCGCAAGAAACTGCAGAGAGTTGTGGACACAGCTCAGCACATCATGGAACCAGCCTCCCCTCCATGGACTCTGTCTACACTTCTCACTGCCTCAGTAAAACAGCCAGCATAATCAAAGACCCCACCCGCCCGGGTCATTCTCTCTTCTCCCCCCTCCCATCAGGCAGAAGATACAAAATTCTGAAAACACATACCACCAAGCTCAAGGATAGCTTCTATCCTGCTGTTATAAGACTATTGAACAGTTCCCTAGTACGATAAGATAGACCCTTGACCCCTGGGCAGGCATGGTAGTGCAGCGGTTAGCGTAACGCTATTACAGCACCAGTGACCTGGGTTCAATTCCGGCCACTGTCTGTAAGGAGTTTGTACGTTCTCTCTGTCTCTGTGTGGGTTTCCTCCGGGTGCTCCGGATTCCTCCCACATTCCAAAGACGTATGGGTTAGGAAGTTGTGGGCATGCTATGTTGGCGCCAGAAACATGGCGACACTTGGGGGCTGCCCCCAGAACACTCTACGCAAAAGGTGCATTTCACTGTGTGTTTCGATGTACATGTGAATAATAAAGATATCTTATCTTACAATCTACAGTACCTCGTTATGGCCTTGCACCTTATTGTCTGCCTGCAATGTACTTCCCCAGAGCTGTGTCACTTTACTCTGTATTCCGTTGTTGTTTTACCTGTACTGCCTCGATGCACTGTGTAATGAGTTGACCTGTACGATCGGTGTGCAAGATAAGTTTTTCACTGGACCTCAGTACAAGTGACAATAATAAACCCATTTTCTGGGGTCAGTCTACAGTCACTGTGTGGTCAGGAGCCCAGACCGGAGCCCAGACCGGAGTCAGCACACCCAGTTCCAGTCACTCCATGACCAGAGCATTCCCACCAACATTATCCAATAGCATCACTGGAATTTCAGCATTCCCATTATTCCACAGCCACTGGATGTTTCCCAGCCCTGGAACGAGGGGATAAGGGGTCTTCCCTGTGCTGGAGTTAACCAGGCTGAAGCTGGGGGAGATGTTCCCCTGTCAGTGGAAGCAGAGACCACCCAGCCCCTCGAACCTGTCTCCCACTCACAGCCGATCCGAGTGTCTCAGCTCCTTCCCATCGCCCACAGTGACTGTTCACCCCCCAGTTTACCAACAATCTCTTGGTCTTTGCCTCCCCATCCACTGCCCCGGTTCCGTGAGCTTCACCCGCTGCCTGCTGGTCGGGTCAGCCAGCCTTCTGCTCCCTGAGGGAGAGCTGGCTCCCTGACCCCACTCGATGGCCTCAACCTCATTCTAAAGGCTTGCTCTGTTCTCCAGACTCCCCCCACCTCATCGCCCACCCACCCCACCACCGATCCATAAAATCCTTCAAACAACTTTAATGCCGCACCTTCTCATCCCTACCTGAACGTTGTCAGAATGTAACCCTTTTTGCTGACCGGTGTCCAGGTCGACCTCTGACACTCGGCGGCCAGAATCACACTGTTGCTGCAGTGCAGCACCCTGCACGTCCTTCCCACAGTGTGGTCACCACCAGTGCCGACAACACACTGAGTGCAGCCTAACCCGGGGCTGTGAAGTCGCAGCCTTACTCCTAACGCCCTGACCTGTGAAGGCATACATGCTGCCCCACGCACACCTGCACGCCACAGAAACACTTCCCCTCCATCCCCTTCACCCTTCTGCTCAGATCACACTTGCAAAGATGTTAGATCGGTACATGGAGCTGAGTAAAATAGAGGGCTATGGGTAAGCCTAGTAATTTCTAGGGTAGGGACATTTTGGCACAGCTTTGTGGGCCGAAGGGCCTGAACTGTGCTGTAGTTTTTCTATGTTTCTAAAGTCTCCTCCTCACACAACTCAGCAGGTCACGGAAACCAGCCTCCCCTTTGTGGTCTCTGTCTACACTTCTCGCTGCCTCGGTAAAGCAGCCAGCATAATCAAAGACCCCACCCAGCCCGGACATTCTCTCTTCTCCCCCCTCCCATCGGGCAGAAGATACGTAGCACCAGGCTCAAGCTTCTGTCCTGCTGTTATAAGACTATTGAATGGTTCCCTTGTACAATGAGATGGACTCTTGACCTCACAATCTACCTCGTTATGACCTTGCACCTTATTGTCTGCCTGCACTGCACTTTCTCTGTAACTGTAACACTTTATTCTGCATTCACAGTGGACGCCATCTCCCTGGACCTACACTCAGCTCTGGAGCATCTGGACAGTAAAGATACCTACGTTAGCCTATTGTTTATTGACTACAGCTCCGCCTTCAGTACTATAATTCCAAGCAAACTCATCGCCAAACTCCGAGACCTGGGACCCAACACCTCCCTCTGTAACTGAATCCTTGACTTGCTGACAAACAGACTGCAATCAGTGAGGATAGGCAGCAATACCTCCAGCACGATTATTCTCAACACTGGTGCCCCACAAGGCTGCGTCCTCAGCCCTCTACTCTACTCCCTATACACTCATGACTGTGTGGCCAGATTCTGCTCTAAATCCATCTACAAGATTGCGGGTGATACCACTGTAGTGGGCCGTATCTCAAATAACAATGAGTCAGGAAGGAGATAGAGAGCTTAGTGACATGGTGTCATGACAACAACCTTTCCCTCAATGTCAGCAAAACAAAAGAACTGGTCATTGACTTCAGGAAAGGGGGCAGTGTACATGAACCTGTCTACATCAATGGTGCTGAGGTCGAGAGGGTTGAGAGGCTCAAGTTCCTAGGAGTGAACATCACCAATAGCCTGTCCTGGTCCAACTACATAGACGCCACGGCCAAGAAAGCTCACCAGCGCCTCTATTTCCTCAGGAGGCAAAAGAAATTTGGCATGTCCCCTTTGACACTCACCAACTTTTATCGATGCACCATAGAAAGCATCCTATCTGGATGCATCACGGCTTGGTGGGCAACTGCTCTGCCTGGGACCGCAAGAAACTGCAAAGAGTTGTGGACACAGCCCAGCGCATCACGGACACCAGCCTCCCCTCCATGGACTTTGTCTTTACCTCTCACTGCCTTGGTGAAGCAGCCGGCATAATCAAAGACCCCACCAACCTGGGACATTCTCTCTTCTCCCCTCTACCATCAGGTAGAAGCTACAGGAGACTGAGGGCACGTACCACCAGGCTCAAGGACAGCTTCTACCCCACTGTGATAAGACGATTGAACGGTTCCCTTATACGATGAGGTGGACTCTGACCTCACGATCTACCTTGTTATAACCTTGCACCTTAGTGTCTACCTGCACTGCATTCCCTGTAGCTGTGACACTTTACTCTGCATTCCGTTATTGTTTTACCCTGTACTGCTCAATGCACTGTTGTAATGAATTGACCTGTACGAACAGTATGCAAGACGAGATTTCCACTGTACCTTGGTACAAGTGACAATAATAAACCAATTTACCAATTTAATTTCACCCTGTAGGGCAGGTGCTGTGCCCCACTGCTGCACCCGTGGCCTGTTTGGAACAGTCAGTGTTTAGTGCAGCAGGAGCAGTGACTCTCCACTAAAGTTTCAAGGTTGCCCCCTTTAAGCTCCAGGTTTCAGTCCCCAGGCAACAATCTGAGCAGGGGATGGACCAGGGGATAAACAAATGTCAGAGCCAGTGGGAGAGGAGTGAGTCTGTGCAAGGGGTAGGTACAGAGTCCAAGCTGCAGACCGGACACAGGGAACCTTGCTGGAGCTGGGACAGTTGTCTGCGCCATGGGTCAGAGAGAGCAGATTGTGTCGGCCCCTGAAGAGAGGTTTCACTTCACCTCTTCCTGCTGTCAGACACCTCCTCCCACAAACCCACAGCTCACACTCGCTGTTCGAAAACACTCGGTTGCTCGTCTGCCCACAAGTTCATGCTTCCCATGCTGTGAGCTGTGGGCAATTTCTGCAGACAGAGAGCAGGGAGGGAGGAGGGTAGAGGGTAGAGAGGGGGGAGGGGAGGGGGGAGACTAGAGAGGGGGGAGGGGGGAGAGGGGGGAGACGGGGTGAGGGAGGAGACGGGGTGAGGGAGGAGATGGGGGTGATGGGGAAGAGGGGGGGTGAGGGGGGGAGATGGGGGAGAGGAGGGAGACGGGGGAGAGGAGGGAGACAGGGGAGGTCCATCTGAGGAATCAGTCAGACACACTCAGGACCCAATGTGGCAGGATCAGCACTCCCCACCCCTCCTGCACCCTCCTCAACCCCTCCCCAACCCTGCTTCACACTCCCAACCCTCCCCAACCCCCTCAACACCCCTCTCCTCCGTCCCTCCCCAAACAGACTCCAGCACTCCTCAACCCTCCACCACTCTTCCCCACCCTCCTCCTTGCCCCCAATCCTCCTCAAGCCCCCATCACATGAACCGGGTTGTAGACGGGATGGGGCTCCAAGAACTGCCTGTGTAATGGGTCAGGGAGACCGCAGAGTGCGACCGAAAATGGAAACTAAAGTTTGCAGCACAGAGCAAACCCAGAGGTAGTAAAAGCTGTGAAATGTCAGGGCTGACGCTCTTTGAGTTCAGCAACACTTGCAGTGAGACAAAAGAGGTGAAGGCACTGGTAACACCCAAGGGTGGGCTGGTCGCTATCACAGAGCGACCAGGGCAGGCTGCTCAATGTTTCAGGTTATTCAATGTCCCAAACAAAGAGGGTAGAGGCAGAGGGAGGTGGGGGTTGGGGTGGGCGGGGTGTTAGCCATCAGCAGTACCAGAGCAGTGCTGAGGGCAGTGGTGGGGGTGGGGGGAGGTTGGGGGGTGAGGTGGGGGGTGGGGTTGGGGGGAGGTGGGGGGGTGTGGGGGGTGTGAGGTGGGGGTGGGCGGGGTGTTAGCCATCAGCAGTACCAGAGCAGTGCTGAGGGCAGTGGGTGGTGTCTGGGTTGAAACCAGGAACAGCAGGAGAAGGGAGACGTGGGTGGGAGTGGTCCGTAGACCCCGAAGTGTGAGCTCTCGAGAGGGCAGAGCATACATGGGCGTGTTTGGAGGGAACTGCAATTAACATGGGAGGTTTTAACAGAGTTACAGAGCAACGCAGCACAGACACAGGCCCTTCAGCCCATCGAATCTGTGCCGACCACGGTGCCCACCCAGCTAGTCCCAATTTCCTGTGTTCGGCCCATATCCCTCCAAGCCCCGCCCCTCCATGTACCTGTCCAAGTGCTTCTTAAATGATGCTGTTGTACCTGCCTCGCCCACTTCCTCTGGCAGCTCGTTCCATGTACGCACCACCCTCTACGTGAAAAAGTTGTCACTCAGGTCCCTTTTAAATCTTTCCCCTCTCACCCCAAACCTATGCCCCCCTAGTTTTGGACTCCCCTACTCTGGGGAAAAGACTGTTACCGTCCACCTTCTCTGTGCCTCTCATAATTTTAAACACTTGTAGATCGCCCCACATTCTCCTACGGTCCAAGGAATAAAGACCCAGCCTGGCCAACCTCTGCCTATAACTCAGGCCCTCGAGTCCTGGCAACATCCTCGTAAATCTTCTCTGTGCTCTGTCCAGTTTAACCACGTCTTTCCTATAACAGGGCGACCAGACTGTACACAGCGCTCCAAGTACAGCCTCACCGATGACTTGTACAACTGCAACATAATGTCCCAACTCCTGTACTCAGTGCCCTGACTGATGAAGGCCAGTGTCCTAAACACCTTTTTCACCACCCTGTCTACCTGTGACACTGCTTTCAAGGAACGATGCACTTGTACTCCGAGGTCCCTCTGTTCCATTACACTCCCTAGTTCCACCATTCACAGTATAAGTCCTACGCTGGTTTGACTTTCCAAAATGCATCACCTCACACTTATCTGTATTGAAATCCAGTTGCCACTCCTCGGCCCACTTCCTGAACCGATCAAGGTCCCCCTGTAATCCACGATAACCTTCTTCGCTAATGACAACAACTGCTAATTTAGTGTCACCTGCAAACTTACTGATCAAGCCTTGTGCATTCACATCCAAATCATTTATGTAAATAATGGATAACTAGGGTCCCAACACCGACCCCTGCGGCACACCACTAGTCACCGGTCTCCATCCGAGAAACAACCTTGCACCTTATTGTCTACCTGCGCTGCACTTCCCTGTAGCTGTGACACTTTACTCTGCACTGTTATTGTTTTTAGCTGTACTACCTCAATGCACTCTGTACTAACTCAATGTATCGGCAGTGTGTAATGAATTGACCTGTATGAACAGTATGCAAGACAAGTTTTTCACTGTACCTCGGTACAAGTGACAATAATAAATCAATTCCAATACCACAACCCTCTGCTCCTTACCTCCAAGTCAACATTGAATCCACCTAATTTACATACTAATTGGACAAACGAAACTGGCATGGGTATTGTAGAGGAATACTCTGTGGATTGCATGAGGAACTACTTCTGCAGTTCCTTACAAAACCAACCCAGGAGCAGGCTCATTTAGAACTGGTCATGAGTAATGAGGAAAGGGTAAATATGAGGAAGAGCAGAAAATGCTGAAAATGCTCAGCAGGTCAGGCAGCATCTGTGGGAACAGAAACTGAGTTCATGTTTCAGGTTGAAGATTTTTTTGTCAGAACTTCCTCAGTTCTGTAGGGCCTTCAAACTGAAAATATAACTCTGTTCTTCTTCCCACAGATGCTGCTTGACCTGCTGAGTATTTCTGTTTTTATTCTAGATTTCCAGATTCTGCAGGTTTTTTTTGATGTTCAGGATTAATAAGAGATCCCGTGTATTAATAATCAGGATTAATAAGAGACCACAGGACCAACTCTTCAATGTAAATGAGGGCAGTTCGAATGGTCTGCGGGTGGAGTTGCCTGAGGTGGGCTGGGAAGATGAGCTGAGAGACAGGTCAGGAGATGAACAGAGGCAGATATTCCAACAGCTGGTCCATAGCACTCAGCAGGAAGTTGTCCCAACTAGAAAGAAGGATTCTGTGGTTCACAAGGGAGGTCGAGGATAACGTTAAATTGAAACGTAGGCATGGAAAGTGGGAAGGACTGGCGGTAGGGCAGAGGACTGGGGTTTTTGGGATCCGGCAGCAAAGACTACAAGGCTCATGAGGAAGAAACTGATTTTGAGAGACAAGACATGTGGAGCTTTAACACCAACGGTGAGAGATCCTATGGATGTATCAATAGGAAGGAGGCGGCGAAGGTGGGTGTGCGACCTCCAGAGAACAAGGCTGGTGAGTTAGTGACAGGAAACAAAGGGATGGCAGATGTGTTGAATCAATGTCTACATCAGTCTTCACCACGGAGACACAGCAAATATCCCTCAGTTAACAGAGGGTGCTGAGGGACGGACAGCACTGAGGGGGTGTCACTGTGGGAGGGGCGGTACTGAGGGAGTGTCACTGTGGGAGGGGCGGTACTGAGGGAGGGTCACACTGTGGGAGGGGTGATGGGGGAGGGTCGCACTGTGGGATTTTTTCTGGCCCAGTTAAGCTCCTCTCTGAGGTTTGGCGGCTCGTGAACTCAGGTGATTAAAAGCTCGGACACCGAGGGAGGGGGGTACAGGAGGGGGAGTGACCCCCATGAAGCCCACAGCGTAGGCAATAATGGGGCAAAGGACGTAAGCGGTCCCCAAGAGGCCAGGACAGGGGAGTACAGAAATCTCTAGGGCTGGGGTTGGGTTTCAGAGATCAAAGGGCCAGGGTGCTCGGAGAATTAGAAACAAAACAATACCTGACCACAAATTATGAAGAACATTGAGCGATGGAATTGGGCTAAAACCCAGGTGCCCATGTTCCTCCCGAGCATCAGACCCTGTTTAATTGGAGCACATTCCAGGAGTGGGGAAGTGGGTGGGATTGTAACCCTGAGGAACTGTGCAGAACACACTCCGCTCCACAGAGTTCCACGTTACCACCATTCCGTGTTTTCTCCTGGTTGTCAGGCCGACCGTGGTACGTGACACACCCCATCCCAGTACAGACGGATCCAACACACAGACAGGCCACAGGCGGCACCACCCCCGTCCCACCGAACACCCGACCTCAGCTGGACAGGAGTCACCCAGAGAACACACGGGACCCTGGGCATATTGTCACACGTCGGCGGGGGGAGTTTGTCACTGGGGACCGGATGCGGGGAGAATTCCTTACAGGATGGGTGGGAGGAGTTCCTCACTGGGGACCGGATGGGGTGGGGGTAACTACTGCGGACAGTTGCTCAGTGAGCTGTGGGTCACGGGGTTAGTCGAGGGGGTGACTCCCTACCCGCCCCGTCCTGGTGTAGCTGATGGGCCGCCTGGCACATCTTCACTGTTATAGGATGATGTAGGACGGGACCATTCAGCCCATCCTGGCTGTGCCAGCTCTTTGACAGACCAGTCGCTCTTCCCTGGTCTCTCCTGACAGCCCTGGAGTTATTTTTCCCAAAGCTCCCGAGGATTTCCCTTTCACACGGGAGTCCGGGATCACAGCCAAGGCTCTGAGCTCCTGGTTGCAGGACCTTGATGCCAGCACCCATCTCAGGGCTGGGGAACGCTGCTCACGGGGGAAGCGGATCTGGGAGGACCAACAGACGTACCTGACTCGATGATGCTGGTGACCATGGACAGATATTCCCAGGGCTCCTGGTCTGCCGACACCTCCCAGAATGCCCTCGCCATGGGCAGCAGCTGGTAGAGCTGATCTGAGGAGGGAACACCAAACCGCAGGAGCACCACCGAGGCAGGAGGCTGGAGAACTCTGCTCAGGAGCTGCCTCTCGGAGACGCTCAGCGACTGCAGGAGGCCCCTGGTCAGGACCACAAACTTGCAGCAGCAGCGGGTCAGTGTGGGCGCGGATGTCTGCAGATCCCTCAGGTGTCCGAGCCGGAAGCTGCAGACCCTGCCCGGGTCCAGGTGCTGCAGGAATACCTTCCGCAGGTAGACATTCCACTGGTCAGCCTCCTCCCCGTACAGAATCACCACATCCCGGCTCACCCCACCTACAGCAGAAGGGCAATGAGTTCATTGCCGCCCAGCAGAGTGAACACTGACACACCAGAGGCAGGAGGACACTTGGCCCCTCCAACCTGCCCCACCAATGATCCCAGAGGATCCAGCTGCCACAACCACTCTCCTGTCTTGGGTGGGGTCTGTGCGGGGGGTGGGGGGCAGGGGGGTTCCCTGGGAAGGAGAGGGGCTGTGCAGGTCTGGGGGGGTGGGGGAGAGGGGCAGGAGTGGGGAGGGGGGAGGGGGGAGATGGAAGGAGAGAGGGGAGAGGGATCGGGGAGGGGGAGGGGGTGGGGAGGGGGGGTAGATGCGATCGGGAGTGGGGGAGGGCGGAGGGGGAGAGGGGTGGGGAGAGGGGGAGATAGGGAGGGGGAGAGATGGGGAGGGGGAGAGGGGGATGGGGAGTGAGGGATCGGGAGTGGGGTGGGGGAAGGGGTGGGGGGAGAGGGGGGAGGGGGGTGTTCCCGTTCTCTGGTCGGGACCCCCACCTCGGGGCACGGCCTTTTGGCCGCTGGATAGGAAGTTCTGGCCTCCCGGGCTCCCTCTGTGGGATCTCAGCATTGCACGGCAGAGGCCACTCGACCCAGCGCTCCTATCCCCACCCCGCCCTCCCTCACCCCCCTCATCCCCTCCACCCTCCCTCACTCCCCACCCTCTCCCCAACGAGAGCAGCCGCGCCCCGAGCGGTACCTGAGCGCCTCATTCCCCGCTCCCTCCTGCGGCCGGCTCCGGGTGCGGGACGACCCGCAGAGACCGAGCGGAAGGTCGGAAAGTTCGCAGCTTCCTGCAGGTTCCGCACTGAGATCTGAGATCGCACTGAGCGGTGATCACAGCCCCGGGGCGGGGGCTCAGGGGGAGGGCGGGGCGGTGACCCAGCGTCCTGGTGCCCAGTCCTGTGTCCAATGTCCAAGTGTCCCAGGGTCCAATATCCCGGTATCCGAATGTTCAAGTGTCCCGATGACAAATATCCCAGTGCCCAACGTCCCAGTCCCAGGGTCACAGTCCAGTGTCCCGTGCCCCAGTGCCCCCAGTGCCCTGGGGCCAGTGTCCAGTGCCCCCAGTGTCCAGTGCCCCCAGTGCCCTGGGGCCAGTGTCCAGTGCCCCCAGTGTCCCAGTGCCCCCAGTGTCCCAGTGCCCCCAGTGCCCTGGGGCCAGTGTCCAGTGCCCCCAGTGTCCCGTGCCCCAGTGTCCAGTGCCCCGGTGTCACAGCACCCCATTGCCTCAGAAGCGCAGAGTTTGCGGCAAATGTCGGGCACTGAGGAATGCTGATGGCGGGAGTGTGAGAACGGAAGGTACACGGATAGGGAAGAGGGGAATGTGAATCTCGAAGCAGAATCGGCCCGTGTTGCCGTCGTTAGACACGTCCTTTCTCATTAACGGTGAGCTTCCTTGCCAAGCACGGATCCTGGACTCTTGTCAAGTAACTTGTGTGTTCTTGGCTGGACAGGTTCCTGATGGAGAGGTGACCACAGCCGTGGGCAGTCAGTGATGGACTGTGGCTCCAGGTACCAAGGTGATTCCCAAAAACAATGCCTGTAAGATCTGCACTTGATTGTTATTGAGATGCAGGGACATGACAAGGCATATTCCAGGTGATAGAATGGTTTCTGAAAAGCAGCAGCCAATGTGTACACAGCAAGATCCCACAGTTGATTATCACCAGAAAATCCACATGGTGATGATGTTTGAGGAATAACCATTGGCCAGATCACAGGGAAAGTTCCCTTCTCTTCACTGGGATTGTGCCCTGCAATCTTGTGACAATGCCAGATAGCTACAACTTGGTTGAGCCTCTGATCAGAAGGACTGGCCCTTGGACACTGCTGCTCTCTGCTGTAGGCTCAGCTCCTCGCAACAGAACTCACAGAGCCTCAGACTTGGGCCCAGGTTGGTGTCACGGCACAGGCAGAAGACTCGTGTGTACATTGAGGTGTTGCTATCAGAAACACACTGGTTCTGTTCTACATTCCAATTCTCTCTCGCTGTGGCTTTGAGGGAAAAGCTCAGGAACGTCCTGCAGATTTGCAGCATTCTATGCACGGTCTGAACAGAGGGGAGTGGATTGTCACCACCCACCCCAACAGCCTCCAATGCACCTGAACCCATGGTCACCATTGAGGACGTAAGATCAGTCTTCTGGAGAGTCAACCCACAGAAAGCATTTGGCCCGGATGGTGTCCCTGGCCATGTGCTCAGAGCTTGTGCGGATCAGCTGGCGGGGGTATTTGCAGACACTTTTAACCTGTTTCAATCTGAGGTTCCCACCTGTTTACTAGAAGATTTACTAGAATGTTGCCGGGTCTTCAGGAGTTCAGTAACAGGGAAAGATTGAACAGTTTAAGACTTTATTCCTTGGAGCGCAGAAGAATAAGGGGAGATTTGATAAAGGTTTACAAAATTATGAGGGTTATAGACAGAGTTACTGTGAGTAGGCTCTTTCCACCTAGATTAGGAGAGATAAGTACGAGAGGACATGGCTTTAGGGTGAAAGGGGAAAGGTTTAGGGGGAACATTAGGGGGAACTTCTTCACTCAAAGAGTGATGGGTGTATGAAACGGGCTGCCATCTGATGTGGTAAATGCAGGCTCACTCTTGAGTTTTAAGAATAAATTAGATAGATACATGGACAGGAGGGGTCTGGAGAGTTATGGACTGGGTGCAGGTAAATGGGACTAGCGGAATACCATTTCGGCACAGACTAGAAGGGCCGAATGGCCTGTTTTCTGTGCTGTAGTGTTCTATGGTTCTATGTTTTAAGACCACTATTATTCCGGTACCGAAGAAAAACAAGGTAATGTGCATTAATGACTACCGACCGGTGGCTCTGACATCCACCATTATGAGGTGCTTTGAGATACTGGTCATGGCATGCATCAACTCCACCCTCCCGGAAAACCTCGACCCACTACAATTCATCTATCTCCGAAACAGGTCTACAGCGGACGCCATCACCCTGGCCCTACACTCATCTCTGGAGCATCTGGACAGTAAAGACACCTACGTTAGACTATAGTTTATTGACTACAGCTCTGCCTTCAATACATAATTCCAAGCAAATTCATCACCAAACCTGGGACTCAACACCTCCCTCTGCAACTGGATTATTAACTTTCTGACCAACAGACCACAATCAGTAAGGATAGGCAGCAATACCTCCGGCACAATTATTCTCAACACTGGTGCCCCACAAGGCTGCGTCCTCGGCCCTCTACTCCCTATACACTCATGACTGTGTGGCCAGATTCTGCTCTAACTCCATCTACAAGTTTGCAGATGATACTACTGCAGTGGGCCGTATCTCAAATAACAATGAGTCGGAGTACAGGAAGGAGATAGAGAGCTTAGTGACAAGGCGTCATGACAACAACCTTTCCCTCAATGTCAGCAAAACAAAAGAACTGGTCATCGACTTCAGGAAGGCGGGTAGTGTACATGCACCTGTCTACATCAATGGTGCTGAGGTCAAGAGGATTGAGAGGTTCAAGTTCCTAGGAGTGAACATCACCAATAGCCTGTTCTGGTCCAACCACGTAGACGCCATGGCCAAGAAAGCTCACCGGCGCCTCTGCTTCAGGAGGCTAAAGAAATTTGGCATGTCTCCTTTGACTCTCACCAACTTCTATCGATGCACCACAGAAAGCATCCTATCTGGATGCATCACGGCTTGGTATGGCAACTACTCTGCCCATGACTGCAAGAAACTGCAGAAAGTTTTGGACACAGCTCAGCACATCACGGAAACCAGCCTCCCCTCCATGGACTCTGTCTACACTTCTCACTGCCTCGGTAAAGCAGCCAACATAATGAAAGACCCCACCCACCCTGGACATTCTCTCTCCTCCCCCTCCCATTGGGCAGAAGATATAAAAGCCCGAAAGCACGTAGCGCCAGGCTAAAGGACAGCTTCTATCCCCCTGTTATAAGACAATTGAACGGTCCCCTAGTATGATAAGATGGACTTTTGACCTCACAACCTACCTCGTTACGACTTTGCACCTTATTGTCTGCCTGCACTGCACTGCACTTTCTCTGTAACTGTGACACTTTATTCTGCATTCTGTATTGTTTTACCCTGTAGTACCTCAATGCACTCTGTAATGAATTGATCTGTACAATCGGTGTGCAAGACAAGTTTTTCACTGTACCTCGGTACAAGTGACAATAATAAACCAATTCACCAATTCCAGTCCCAACACTCTGGAAGTAGTTCACAACACAACCAGTCACACTGAACAAGCAGCCAGATTGTGCAAGCAAGGCCCCCTAAATCAGCTGTTCTCCACCTCTGCCTTCTGCTCCCAATAACCTCTCTCTTTAACTGAGCTTTTTGTCATGACAGCATCAGGACAGGAACAGGCCATTCAGACCCTTGTGTCTGTTCCGCCTTTTAATAAGATCGTGGCTGATCTTTTACCTCAGTGTGTCACTCCTGCACCAACCCCATGTCCCTGGATTCCATTAATATTGAAAAATTAATTAATCACATTATTCCAGGTCCGGTCTCAACAGGGCCTTATACGTTAGAGCAAGATGTCTCTCCTATTGCACTAAATCCTCTTGCAGTAAAGACCAACGGCCCACTTGCTATCTAATTGCTTGCTGAAGCTTCATGTTAATTTTCAGTGATTTGTGTATAAGGAGCAGCTAAATCATCAAGGCCGGGTACTTAATCACCGAGTTATGGAAAGGTCTGGACCCAGTGAGGTTCGTATAGATGCCATCTTCCCCCAGCTCCCATGGGGCAGGAGGTACAGAAGCCTGAAGTCCCACACCACCAGGTTTAGGAACAGCTACTTCCCTTCAACCATTCGGTTCTTGAAGCAACCGGCACAACCCTAATCACTGCCTCAGTACAGCAACACTGGGACCGCTCTGCACTAAAATGGACTTTGTTTTTTTTTGTTCTAATTATGTACTTTCATGTAAAGTTTGTATATACTTTATGTTTAGTTGATGTTTTTCCTGTGATGCAGCTGATCTGATGCTCTGTACCTGTGATGCAGCTGATCTGATGCTCTGTACCTGTGATGCAGCTGATCTGATGCTCTGTGCCTGTGATGCAGCTGATCTGATGCTCTGTGCCTGTGATGCAGCTGATCTGATGCTCTGTGCCTGTGATGCAGCTGATCTGATGCTCTGTGCCTGTGATGCTGCTGATCTGATGCTCTGTGCCTGTGATGCAGCTGATCTGATGCTCTGTGCCTGTGATGCTGCTGATCTGATGCTCTGTGCCTGTGATGCAGCTGATCTGATGCTCTGTGCCTGTGATGCAGCTGATCTGATGCTCTGTGCCTGTGATGCAGCTGATCTGATGCTCTGTGCCTGTGATGCAGCTGATCTGATGCTCTGTGCCTGTGATGCAGCTGATCTGATGCTCTGTGCCTGTGATGCAGCTGATCTGATGCTCTGTGCCTGTGATGCAGCTGATCTGATGCTCTGTGCCTGTGATGCTGCTGATCTGATGCTCTGTGCCTGTGATGCAGCTGATCTGATGCTCTGTGCCTGTGATGCTGCTGATCTGATGCTCTGTGCCTGTGATGCAGCTGATCTGATGCTCTGTGCCTGTGATGCTGCTGTAAGTTTTTCATTGCACCTGTGCACACGTGGACTTGTGCTTGTGACAATAAACTCGACTTTGACTTTGCCTTTGCCTTGATGTTTGACATGGACGTGAAGGGCCTGCTTCTGTGCTCTGTTTCGTTATGTCTTTGACACACAGGTTCCTCTGGATGCCAGTAAAAAATCTCCACCTTTCTGATATTTAACCTAAGTGGGTGACTTCACAATTTTCCACTTACCTATTCCTTGTCCATTTACTTAGCTGCCTTTATTTCCCCGAGGATTTTCTACACCATCTCCTGTACTGCCACTCGGTGAACTTGGATATATTATACTTGATTCTGTCACCTGAACAACCCATCACTTCTGACCACAGAGCTCACGGCCTCGCCATTCGAAATGCCCCATTTATTCTTCATCCATGAACCAATCCTCAGTCCACACCGGGATATTATCCTTGATCCCATGAGCTCTAATGTTGTTTAATAATTTCTGGACAGCTCCTAAAGAATGGCCTCTGAAAGTCTAAGTGTGCCACATTCACTGGTTTCCCCCCTTGAGCCTGTTCACTGCAACACCACAGAATTTGAAAAGATTTGTCAAACATGACTTCTCTTTCATAAATCCACTCTGACTCTGCCCAATCCTATCATTATTTTCCAAGTTCCCTGTTCTCACTTCTGTAAGAATTTATCTCGGTGTTTCTCGGTACTAATCTCAGGACAATCGATCTACAGCGACCATTAATTTCTCCAAACCCGTTTTTTACTGTTGTTAATTTCATTGAACATTCACTCAAAACCTGTTCTTCTCCATTATTTTCAGAAGGTTTTCTCTGTCCTTTCCTGTAAGAACAGACACAAACTATTTGTTTAATTTCTCTGCCATCTCCTTATTGCCAGTGTGATGTCTCCTGCCTGTGCAGGGATCCCATTAACGTGAGCTGACCATTTCCTTTCACACATGGACCGTCTGTGTCCACATTTCTCACCAGACGACTCTCGTGTTTTTCCTCAATGCCATCCTTCCTTTGTTGAATTCTGACATTTTGCCAGTCCTCACGGTCACTGCTTTCTTGGTGACTTTACAAACCTTTACCTTTGACCTTTAAATTGTCCATAGCCACAGCTGAGCCATTTTACCGCTGGGTTAATTTCCCTTCGAAGGATGTGTCAGATTGATCTGACTCACTTGCAGTCTTTATATAAACTGCTTTCGGGTTATGACTACTCTTCCCCAAAGGCCCCTTGATGACCAGATTATTCATTCACCCTTTTTTCATGGGACAATACTATTCCTAAAATCTGAGGCCATTCCCCACCTGTCCCTCTACCTACTGATCTCTCGTAGAAACTCACCCCCACACTTTTAATGCTCACTTAGCATACCACCACCACGGAAGTCCCTCGGATAAATATACGGCCTTGTTACTGGTACCACTAATGTATATGATGCCCCATATTTCAGTGTTGTCTGGGGCCACACACTCCCCATCAATAGCTGCTGCTTTTGCTGTGTGTACCTCTGGATTCCCTGAGCTATGGTCCATCTTCCGTCCTCCCTCCCTCCCTCCTGTCCCTTACAGTCAGTGTTAACCTTCCCCCTTTTCCCTTTGGCATACAAGCTAAATATCCCAGAATAACCCATGCCCAACTTTTGACACCTTACAAGCACGTCACCAACGTGACTATTAAATCTGACCCATCTGCACACAGATATACAAATTAGGATTGGGAGTAGCCCCCTCAAGCCTGTTCCAGATTCAATAACATTGTGGCTGATTTGGATGTGACCTCATTCCACATCCCTGTGTACCCTCAGTAAAGCTTTGCCCACCCCTCCCCCCACTCACTGAGAGCCTTTCTACCTCGACCCTTGCTCTTCTTACCTGAGAAAGGATGTGGTAGTGTTGGAGACAGTCCAAGGGATAATTCACCCTGGGCTCTGTGGTTCCCGATCACCATGCTGTGGTCACGGGCAACAAGACAGAGCTGGGATGTCCACTGATACTTGCTGAGTGTGAAGGGACTCTGAGAATGGATGTGTGTCGATGTGGGGGGGGGGGGGTGTGGGGCGGGGGGAATAAGAGGCCTGAGAAGGACGGTGATTGAGTCACGGTTATGAGTTGAACACTCCAGCCAGTCAGTCGGCACAGGTTTTCAGTACCCGGCCAGGTACACCATCGGGGTCTGACGCCTTGCGAGGGTTCACCCTCTTGAAGGATGTTCAGACATTGACCGTGTGATCTCTCAGGGTCTCCAGATGCTGTGGGGATTCGCACAGGTGTAGTGTTATTCTTCCTTTCAAAGCATGCATAAAAGGCATTGAGCTCATCGGGGAGTGAAGCATCACTGTTACTTATGCTGTGAGGTTTTGCCTTACAGGAAGTAATGGCATGCAAACCCTGCCACAGCTGTCGTGCATCTGATTGTGCCTCTAACTTCACACGGAATTGCCTTTTTCCTCTCACGATGGCCTTCTGTAGGTCGTACCTGGACTTCTGGTAGGGTTCTGGATCGCTGGACTTGAACGGCACAGATCCAGCCCTCAGCCCACTGCGAATCTTCTGGTTCATCCAGGGTTTCTGGTTTAGGAAAACTCAGTATGTTCTCAACAGCACACACTCGTCCACACAGGTCTTGATGAAGTCGGTGATGGCCGTGGCATATTCATTCAGGTCCGAAGATGATCCCTGAATATGGTCCAGTCCACCGATTCAAAGCAGTCCTGTAAACGCTCCTCCACCTCCCCTGACCAGACCTTCGTGGTCCTCACCACTGGTGCTGTGGTCCTCAGTCTCTGCCTGTATGTCAGGAGTAGAAGAACAGCCCGGTGATTGGACTTGCCAAAGTGTGGGCTTGGGATGGCATGGTCAGTGTTCCTGATGGTGGTGTAACAGTGATCCAGTGTGTTGGCTCCTCTGGTTCTGCAGGTGATATGTTGGTGGTAACTTGTCAGAGACATCTTCATGCTGCCTGGTTGAAGTCCCCCGCAATGATCGGGGAGGCATCAGGGTGCGCTGTCTCATGACTGTTGATCACTGTGCTCAGCTCCTCCACTGCCAGCTTGACGTCTGCCAGGGGTGGAATGTACACCGTTACCAGGAGACAGCGGAGAACTCCCTCCGCAGGTAGAACAGACGGCACTTGACTGGTCTCCGATACTCCAGGGTCAAGGTTCAGTGACACGGGTCAAGAGTTAGTGACCCTGGTTCCAGGGTGAGGGGTCGGTGACCTCAGTCCCAAGGCCAGGGCTTGGTGACCTCGGTCCCAGGGTGAGGGGTCAGTCACCACTGTCCCAGGGTGAGGGGTCAGTGACCACTGTCCCAGGGTCAAAGGTTGGTAACCTCGATCCCAAAGTCAATCCCAGGGTGAGGGGTTGGTGACCTCAGTTCCTGGGTCAGGGTCAGTGACCTCAATCCCAGGGTGAGGGGTCAGTAACCTTGGTTCTGGGGTCAAGGGTCAGTGAACACTGTCCCAGGATCAAGGGTCAGTGACCTCGGTCCCAAGGTCAGGAGTCAGTGACCTCAGTTCCGGGGTCAGGGGTCAGTGGCCTCAGTCCCAGGATGAATGGGCAGGGTCTCCAGTCCTGGGACACTTGGGGACACGAATCCAGGGGGGCCTGGTTCACTGCTCGATCCTCCACCCTCTGCCATCCGAGAGGCTGAACCAGGACTGAAGAGTCCTGGGGGGGGGGGGGGGGGGTTGGAGGTTGGTGATACCCTGGGGGTGTGACTGCCGGGGACAGGGACGTCTGGGTATGTGACTCCCAGACTGTCAGACGGTGGGCACAGGGGGCCTGCAGTGACACTCCGGAGGGAGGGGCTGGCTGGGGGAGTTACTGCCCAGCAGGGTACAGGTTGCCGAGTGGGAATGGGTCTGAGATCGGAAGATGGGATCAGGACTCGGCTCGGTAACTACGGCTGTCAGCTGTGGGCATCTGGCTGTCCAAACAAAGCACAATTCCCCAACAACATGGATCCAAACACATTCATTAAAGGATTCACTCTCCAGTGTAATTTGCAGTCTGTACGTTCCAGTTCGCTGCATCAGACTAAACCCAGGCAACAAATTTGTCTAACTTGTGTTTAAAGGATTAAAAACTGCAATTATTTTTGTCTCATAAGACACTGTGGAGCAACACAGAGCCCTCTGATCCATCACGCGTGGATGTCATCAGTCAGCTGCAGCCCTGCACCTCATTACATGCAACAACTGGTGTGTTTGTGTGTGCAGAATATACCACACCTGGCGTGTTTGCATGTGCAGAACATGCTACACCTGGTGTGTTTGTGTGTGCAGAACATGCCACACCTGGCTTGTTTGCATGTGCAGAACATGCTACACCTGGCGTGTTTGTGTGTGCAGAACATGCCACACCTGGCGTGTTTGCGTGTGCAGAGCATGCCACACCTGGCGTGTTTGTGTGTGCAGAACATGCCACACCTGGCGTGTTTGCATGTGCAGAACATGCTACACCTGGCGTGTTTGTGTGTGCAGAACATGCCACACCTGGCTTGTTTGCATGTGCAGAACATGCTACACCTGGCGTGTTTGTGTGTGCAGAACATGCCACACCTGGCGTGTTTGCGTGTGCAGAGCATGCCACACCTGGCGTGTTTGCGTGTGCAGAGCATGCCACACCTGGCGTGTTTGCGTGTGCAGAACATGCCACACCTGGAGTGTTTGCGTGTGCAGAACATGCCACACCTGGCGTGTTTGCGTGTGCAGAAGTGCTGGCCCTGCACTTCGCAATGACTGACAGCTACCCGTTAGGTGACCCGGTTCTTGGAGGTCCAGGACTCAGCACTTATTCATGGTGGCAAGTCAAAGGCTGAGTTCAGAGAGTCTTAGAGCTGTACAGCACAGAAACAGGCCCTTCGGCCCAACTTGTCCATGCCAATCAAGTTGTCTACTTGAGCCAGTCCCATTTGCCTGCGTTTGGCCCACATCCCTCTAAGCCTCTCCTATCCATGGACCTGTCCAAATGTCTTTTAAACAACATAATTATACCCACTTGCTCTGGCAGCTTGTTCCACACACCCACCACCCTCTGGGTGAAGAACTTGCTCCTCAGGTCCTCTTTAAATCTCTCACCTTAAACCTGTGTGCTCTAGTTTTAGACTCCCCAACCCTGAGGAAAAGACTGTGACCCATCCACCCTATCTCTGCCCCTCATGATGTTATAAACCTCGATAAGCTTCAGGGGAAACAGTCCCGGCCTGTCCAGTCTCTCCTGATAACTCAAGCCCTCCAGTCCCAGCAACACCCTCGTGAATCTTTCCTGCACCTTTTCCAGCTTCCCATTCCCAAGGTGACCAGAAGTGCACACAGTCCTCCAAGTGCGATCTCACCAACAATTTGTACCGTTGGGACATGAAGTCCCAACTCCTGTACTCAGTGCCCTGACCGATGAAGGCCAGTGTGCCAAACACCCTCCTAACCACCCTGTCTGCCTGTGTCACCACTTTCAGGGAACCATGTACCTGTACCCCTGGGTCCCTCTGTACTTTCCCCTTTAAATCTTTCCCCTCTCACCTTAGACCTGTGCCCTCTAGTTTAGACTGCCCCACCCTACTGCCCTTTTTGAACAAGGGAACACATTAGCTATCAATAAAGAGTCATAAATCCATAAATAGAATGGGAAGTTTGTAGGAAGAGAGAGACCTCGCATCCATAAACCACTTCTCACAACCGGAAGATGCACCTCTGGCAATGGAGAACATTTGGAGAGTGGTCACTGCCGGACTGGAGGAAACCAGAAGCCAAATAGCTCACAGCAAGCTCCCACAGCAGCAACGTGACAGCACCTGTTTTCTGGTATTTCCTATGGACACTGGGCTCACTGCTCACGATGGAATCTTGTACGCCCACACAAGAGGGCAGTGGGGCCTTGGGATAATATCTCTTTGAAAGGCGGCTTCTGACAATCAGTCCCACAGCACACAGTTATACGCCAGAAACCTTCTGTGGATGAAGTGCCACTCAGGAGAGGGAGTTGCGATCTGCCTTCGTTCAATCAACGTGAGCATGTAGGCCGAGCTCTGACAGATCTCCCCAGGGGGAGGAATACATGGAGCTTCGTACAGTTGGAAAGAACAATAGCTAACCTCGGCCAGTGAGCCTTACATCAGTGGTCGGGAAATTAGTGAAGAGTCTACATGGACTTTAGTAAAGCTTTCGACAAGATCCCTCATGGTAGGCTGATCCAGAAGATTAAGGTACAGGGGATCCACGGAGGGTTGGTAGGCTGGATTCAAAACTGGCTTGGCCGTAGAGTAGGGGTGGAAGGGTGTTGTTCTGACTGCGGGTCCGTGACCAGTGATGTTCTGCAGGGATCAGTGCTGGGACCCCTGTTGTTTGTGAAATATGTCAATGATTAGGACAAAAATGTAGGTGGGCTGATTTGTAACTTTGCAGGTGACACAAAAATTGGTGAAGTTGTGGATAAGTGAGGAAGGATTCAGCAGGACACGGACCAGTTAGAGGCCTGTGACCAGTGTGTGTCGCAGGGATCGCTGCTGGTTGTCAGATATATTACAGATTGGGAGGGAATGTAGGTGACATGATGAGTAAATTTGCAGAAGACACAAAACTGGTGGTGTGGTGGACAGTGGGCGTTGTCTCAGAGTTAGGATGTCATGTTACATTTGTACAAAACGCAAGGTTTGGCTGTACTTGGAGTATTGCATGCAGTTCTGGTCACCACACTACAGGACTGGTGTGGACACACCAGAGAAGGCAGATGCTGCAATCTGGAGCAACAAACAATCTGCTGGAGGGACTCAGCATGTCAAACAGCATCTGTGGTGGGGGGGGGGGTGGTGGGGGGGAGGAATTGTCAACGTTTCAGGTTAAAACCCTGCATCAGGAAAGATGTGATTAAGCTGGAGAAGGAGTGGAAAAAATTCATAAGGATGTTGCCTGGGTCGGAGGGCTTGAGTTATAAGGAGAGACTGGATAGGTGCAGGTCTGTTTTCCCTGAGGGTAGGCTGAGAGTTGAGATGGTTTATAAAATGATGAGAAGCACAGACAAGGTAGGTAGCCAGATACTGTTTCCCGTGGTAGGGGTGTCTAAAACTAGGAGGCATAGCTTCAAGGTGAGAGAGAGAGGCTTAAAGGGGACCTGAGGGGTAAATGTTTCACCCAGTTGGTATCTGGAATGAGCTGCCAGAGGAGGTGGTGGAGGCAGGAACAGGAACAACATTTAAGAGGCATCTGGACAGGTGCTGGAATGAGCAGGGCACTGAGGGACAAGGAATTAATGCAGGCAGGTGGGGTTAGTACAGATAGGCATGGTGGTTGCCACAGACCCAGTGGGCCAAAGGGCCTGTTTCTATGCTGTACGACTCTGTGACTTTGGAACTTTGGCATTAATCTGCACTTGGAAATGCAAGGATTAATCGAAGATAGTCAGCAGGGTATTGTTGGGGGTGAGATCTTGTCTGACCAATTTGACTGAATTCTTCAAAGGTGGTAAAATGCATTGGTGAGGTGGAGTGGATAATGTGCTTCACATGGGCCTCAGTGAGGCCTTTGCCAAGGTCCCACATCGTTGGCCGGTCCAAGTTAAACCCTTGGGATCAAAGGCAAGTTGGCAAATTGGATTGGGAATTGGCTTGGTGTTGGGAGGGAGGGGGTAATGGTGGAGTGTTGCTTTTGTCATTGGGAGCCTGTGACCGGTGGCGGACAGCAACCATCGGTACCGGCATACTTAACAACCTGGATGTGAGTGCAGGAGGTACGATCGGTTAGTTTGTAGGTGATACAGAAGTCGGTGGTGGAGGCCAGTTGTAGGCGACAGGATGATACCTGATGAGTTGTGGCAGCTGGAGTTTAATCCTGACAGTGCAAAGTGACACACTTTGGGAGGGTTACTATTGGTGGGACATTCACAGTAAATCTTATGGCACAGAGTGTATTGAGGAACAGAGGGACCTTGATGTACCAGTCCAAGGATCCCTGAAGGTGGCAGCACAGGTACATAGGGTAGTGAAGAAGGCGGACAGGATTCTTGTCTTCATTAGCCGGGGTTGGTACATCAGAGCAGGGAGGTTATGGTACAACTTTATAAATCACTGGTTCAGGCACAGCTGGAGTGCTGGCCACAGTTCTGATCACCTCACCACACTACAGGGAGGAGGTGACTGCACTGGGGAGGCTGCAGAGCAGATTCACCAGGAGGTAGCCTGGGATGGAGCAGTTCAGTTATGAGGAGAGACTGGAGGGGCTGGGTCCGTTCTCCCTGGGGCAGAGGGGGCTGAGGGGGACCCTGACTGAGGTGTACAGAATTATGAGGAGCCTAGACAGGATTGTCAGGAGGAATTCCTTCTTCCCCAAAGGAGGTGTGTCTAAAATTAGAGGCCATAGGTTTAGGGGAAGGGGCTGAGAGGTTCAGAGGGGATCTGAGGAGGATTGTTTTCACTTGGGGGGGGGTGGACTCTGGGTGTGGCAGAGGCAGAGCCTCTCACAACATTGAGGAAATGCCCAGAGAAAGACTAAAATCACCAGGGTATAGATGCTACGGACCAAGTGCTCCTGAAGGAAATGAGTACAGACGGGTATCAACGGTCAGCATGGACTGGTGGGCTGAGGGGCCTGTTTCTGTGCAGTGTGACTCTGTGGGCTCTATCACTGTCCAGCCCTGCACTCCCACCCCCTTCCCCAGCACCCTCCCCCTCCCTGTTCCTGCTCCACTTCTGCTCTGCACCTCCTCACTCCACTCAGCTTTGGGGTGTCCCACCTTGGTCACTCTCTGACCTCACACCTCCCGCCCTGAGGAGTGCGCCCACTCCTTGGGCCACCACGAGTTGGATGTAAGCTGGAGGTCAATAACTGTTTCAAAGGGGAGGGTTCTGGGAACTGGCACAGAAGAGAAGTTGAGGCCGGCGTAGATTGGCCACGATCAGAGTGAATGGCAGGATAGGTTAGGTGGGCCGAGTGGCCTCCTGCTGTTCTCCTGTGTTCAGTTGAGACCACTCCTGTAAAGCCCAGGGGGTGCCTTCCTGCATCAAAGGTGCGATTTGAGCACATTGTGTTGGATGCACAGGGTAAAGGGGAGTTGCAGAGGCTTGGGGGGAGCGGGGATACTGTGGTCGAGGGGTCAGTGATGGGGGTATTTGGGGGGAGCGGGGATACTGTGGTCGAGGGGTCAGTGATGGGGGTATTTGGGGGGAGCGGGGATACTGTGGTCGAGGGGTCAGTGATGGGGGAATCTCAGCATGAAGCTGCAGTTGAGAAGAGAAGGAACGTCTCCTGGAGTCTTGGAGACGGAATGCACAGGATCCAGGAACGTGGTATCCATGGAGTAAATCAGGATCGATATTTAACGTGGAGTGTTGCAGAGAGAGAGCAGGGGTAGGGTTGTTGTAGGGATGTGTTGGCAGGGAACGAGGAGGCTGATTAATGTAAGGCTGTGCTGCCAGTGTCGGAGTGCTGGGGGTCAGTCCCTGTGTACACATCGATACAGGGCATCCCACAGCCAAACCATTTAACAATATTGCAGGGTATAAATCAGATTAAAAATGGGAGCTTTTCCATATCCAACCCCCATTTCCCAACTCTGTAATTTTTGTGATGTGCTAAATAAGCAGATCCCTCAATGAAACAGCTCCTGAGGATTTCATTTTAGCAAAGTTAAAAGAGAAATATTTGGAGATGCTTTTCCTGTGTCACAGGTAACCCACTGCCCCAGCCAGTGTGCCTCAGTACACACCCTCAGTACTACCCCTCTCACAGTGTGACCCTCCCTCAGCACAGCCCCTCCCTGAGCACCGGCCCCTCCCTCAGTACGCAGAGTGTGACTGTGGTGTCAGCTGTTTCTGATGGAATTGCTGAACGCTCCGTGCCAAACCTCCCCAGCCTGTAGATCCCCCGCTGCATTAACTGCTCAGCCCTGGCATCGCAGGGAGTTCGGTTCACACATTACCCTCATGTTACAAACTCCAGTCTGGGGAATGATTAACTCAGCCACACAATCTGTCTTCAGTGCTGGGCCTTTGTCACATTTCTTTGATCCAGGGAATGAGACTGGACAGGAGAAAGGGAGAGCAGTTTTGAGGCAGGAATCATGATTCCATTTAGATTTCACCCATCCCTGTTGCTAGGAGATGGTCCCACTCCCTCTGGTCCCTCTACCAAACCGGTCCCTCACACTGGGCCTCCTGCAGCACCCACTCCGGACCCAGAAATGGACGCGATTTTCATCTGTCCCTCACTGCCCGTGGGTCGGTGTGGGTCACCTGGGACTGAGGGGCATTTTGGGTGGTGTTTAATGGTCTCCACACTGGTGGGCCTGGAGTTACAGGGAGGGCGGGCAGATTATACAGATCAATGCAGATATGGGCAGGGAAATGGCAGGTGGAGGTTAATCTGAGCAAATGTGAGGTGTCACACTTTGGGAGATCAAATGTAAAGGGACAGGACATAGTTAATGGCAGGATCCTTAACAGTGTCAATGAGCAGAGGGATCTTGGGGTCCAAGTCCATAGCTCCCTGCAAGTGGCTGCACAGGTTGACAGGGGGGTAAAGAAGGCGTACGGCGTTCTTGCCTTCATTAGTCGAGGTACTGAGTTCAAGAGTCAGGAGGTTATGTTGCAGCTTTATAAAGCTCTGGTTAGGCTGCAGCTAGAGTGTTGCATTCAGGTCTGGTTGCCTCATTACAGGAAGGATGTGGAGGCTTTGGAAAGGGTGCAGAAGAGGTTCACCAGGATGCTGCCTGGATTAGAGGGTGTGAGCTATAAGGGGAGGTTGGACAAACTTGGGTTGTTCTCTCTGGAGCGGCAGAGGCTGAGGGGAGAGCTGATAGAGGTTTATAAAATTAAGAGAGGCACAGATGGGACATGCATTTAAGGTGGGGGGATGGTGAGTTCAAAGGAGCTGTGTGGGGCAAGTTTTTTACACAGGGAGCGGTGGGTGCCTGGAATGTGCTGCCTGGGGTGGGGGTGGAGGCAGATACAATAGAGGTGTTTAAGAGGCTCTTAGATGGGCACGTGGATGTGCAGGGAATGGAGGGGTATCGGCCTTGTGCAGACAGAAGGGATTGGTGTAATTAAGTGTCATTAGTTTAATTAGTTCAGTACAATACTGTGGGCCGAAGGGCCTGTTCCTGTGCCGTACGGTTCTACCTTATACATTCTAAGTTCTGTTCTTCCCCCAAAGGACTTCAGTGAAGCAGGTCAGATTGTACACCAACCCAACGGTTCTGTGGGCACATTCCCAGCCCACACTGTTGTCCCAGATTCTAGATCATTAACTTAATTTAATTTTCACAACTGACGGGGTAACTTTGAACTTGGATCCAGGCTCTGGATTACTAGTGCAGTAACTAGTGCAGTAACTAACTACTATTTCCAACCCCAAATAAAAAACTTATTACATGTGTGAACTGAGAGTTTGTGCAGTGGGTGGACTGTAACCAAAAGATTTACAGACGTACAGAGATCTCTGAGAAGGTTATTGAGATGAAAATTATTCAATCAAATCAAGGGAGCTCTCATGTTCCAAGAGCAAGCAGCACAGCCAGCCAGCTCGGGATGATGTGTGGCCCAGGGTGTCAGTGCAGGGATAACCCTCTCCATGAGCTGTACTGACTGTAGAGAATGTCCTGTCAGCACCAACACTCATATCTCAGGAGACTGGCGACTAGGAGACGAGATCCCTCAGCGCAGGGAGCTCATCAGGGCTTGGATTGGTTGCAGCTTCAGGCAGGGGGATCTGAATCTGTTGGACCGAGGATCTCACCAGCAACCAGCGGCCAGCTTTGGGTCCAGCCCCGTCAGAGAAGGTCCATTCCCCCACCACCACCAGCCCATGCCTGGCCTGGTTCAAAGTGGAATTTATCAGCCAGTTACAAGAGACGACTCAAATCTCAGACTGGAGAATCATCAATTCCAACATCACCACAGCTCTCACTGTCTGGGACATTATCGGTGTGTTCATGGCCCTGAGGATTTGGATTGCTTCTGTCTGGAAACTGGGTGGAAGTGCTGTGTGACGTCAGTTCTGGCTTGAAGATTTACAGCACAGAAACAGGCCATTCGGCCCATAACTCTCCACCAATGTTCCTGCTCCACTTGTCCTCCTGTAATCCCCATCACGCTGTGTGTGTGTATCCACAACACTTACCTCCACCCCTCCCTGTGCGTCTGCGTCCCGCATTCCCTGGGTTTATCTCAATGGACCTTCCCACCAGGAAGCTCCTCCTCTGTGCCCACCCCGTGAAACTCAGGGAATCTCTTCCTAATCCAAGACTCCTGGACTTCCCGAGATGTTCTCTCCTTCCCTCCCCCACCTCATGCTCCCAGATTTCCAGCATCTCCAGGTTTTTGATTTAATTTTACTTTTGACCGTTTCCTTGCTGGAGAAGGGGCCCTGTGTATCTCCATGGCAACATTTTCATAAGTTCTTTTGAAAAGCTGATAATTTTCACAGGGAAGGTCCCTCACAACCCCTGAACCCTGCGTCTGTGATGTGTGATACACTCGCCCTGGTCCCTCACAACACCTGAACCCTGCGTCTGTGATGTGTGATACACTCGCCCTGGTCCCTCACAACACCTGAACCCTGCGTCTGTGATGTGTGATACACTCGCCCTGGTCCCTCACAACCCCCGAACCCTGCGTCTGTGATGTGTGATACACTCGCCCCTGGTCCCTCACAACACCTGAACGCTGCGTCTGTGATGTGTGATACACTCGCCCTGGTCCCTCACAACACCTGAACCCTGCGTCTGTGATGTGTGATACACTCGCCCTGGTCCCTCACAACACCTGAACCCTGCGACTGTGATGTGTGATACAGTCACAGGTCAGAGGATCCTTGCAGCTCAGAGAGGAGACCATGTGCTGCCTCCGTTCTGGACCAATCCAATCAATGCCATTTCTCCGGCTCTCTCCCATGGTGCAGAGGGTGAGATCCGGGTTCAATCCATGTCTGAATCTGCTGACAACGGATGGCAGATGTGTGGTCTCTGCCCCGTCCCTCCCCACTCCCTCCCCACTCCCTCCCGACTCCCTCATAACTCCCTCCCCACTCCCTCCCCACTCCCTCCCGACTCCCTCATAACTCCCTCCCCACTCCCTCCCCACTCCCTCCCGACTCCCTCAGAACTCCCTCCCCACTCCCGCCCCACTCCCTCCCCACTCCCTCCCCACTCCCGCCCCACTCCCTCCCCACTCCCTCCCCACTCCCGCCCCACTCCCTCGCCACTCTCTCCCCACTCCCTCCCCACTCTCTCCTCCATCCCTCCCTACTCCCTTCCCAACTTCTCCGGGTCCCTACACCCGTCCTCAGACCCTCGACCCTTCCCCGATGGACACCCTGCCCCCAGGACAGTGGCCTTCACAATCTGGCCAACATAGAAGACCTGCCCAGGGAAGGGTGGGGGTTCGACACCCAGCTCATGCAGTGGGACCAGTCCTCGCACGTCACCATCTCTCTCCCCGCAGTGGCTGTGACTGAGCTTCTCTCTCCTTGTCATTGGTGGGACCTTCCCCTCTCCTCCCCTCTGTTCGCCACTCGACCTCCACCCACCCCCTCCCCCTTCTCCCTCCCCCTCCACCCTCCACCCACCCCCTCCCCTTCCCCTCCCCCTCCACCCACTCCCTCCTCCTCCCTCCCCCTCCACCCACCCCCTCCCCTTCCCTCTACCCCTCCACCCACCCCCTCCCCTTCCCCCTACCCCTCCACCCACCCCCTCTCCCTCCTCTCTCCCCCTCCACCCACCCCCTCCCCTTCCCCCTACCCCTCCACCCACCGCCTCCCCCTTCTCCCTCCCCCTCCACCCACCTACTCCCCCTTCTCCCTCCCCTGCCTATTGATGCCATTGAGTGAACGGGGCGGGTAACAGATGGTTTGGGACCACCTCAGAGTCAGAGGGAAGCAGCTCACCACTCCCCCAGCCCCCCAACAACCCTCCCCCCAGGTTCAGTTTGGATCTGCGTGACAATGTAGATGGGTGATTGGGAACTGAACCCCCTCCCTCTACACTGTCCGACGTTCTCCTCCAGCCCCCACCCCTCACCAGGGTCTACAGGAAAAGCTGAGGAAAGGATTTCACCAGGAATTTGTGAAGTGTTTTCCCCGTTGCCTTGGAGACATTGCTCTGATGACAGAGGGTAGACAGTGCCCAAAGCACACGGTGTGTCGGTGTGAGAGTGGTGACAAGCCGTGACCAGTGGGAGGGGAACATCCCCACCTCTGCGCGGCACCCACACCCAGCGACAGGCTCGACAGAGGGAGAAACACACGGCTCTGGGCCAAGGGTGGGGCTTAAAGCCCCAGACACAAGGTGCAGCCTGATGTTAGGAGGCACCTCCTCACGTAAAGCCCTGGGAATTATTGCCGCATTAACTGTGAGCTGGTGAGATTCAGTGTTGTTAACGGGCTCCTGAGGCAGGCACAATGGATCTCGACGTCCTGGGACACCACACACCTACAGTCCTCATGCAGGGTTTCAACACAATTCCTTCCCCCCCCCCACAGACGCTGCTCAACCCACAGAGTTCCTCCAGCAGATGGTTTGTTGCTCCTGGGTCAGGTGCCTGGTAAAGATGCACCTCGGTGTTGGTCCCTGTTCGTGTTAGGAACCTGGCACATTTGCCAACTAAACAGGCAAGGGAAGGTTAACCCTTGGTGCTAGGAATGTAGCGACCCACAACTACCGGGTTAACTAAAGGTGACCTCGGCCACTGACACTCTCTGCAGCCGACGTGGAGTCTCAGTCGTCAGGCTGAATTGCTTGAGTGGTAAAATAATCAGATGTTTGTATTTTTATTTGCTGTTTCTCCCCAGTCTCTGTGCCATTATTTCACATGTGGATTGTGGTGACAGTCCTCGTTCCCTGCGGACAGCTTCCCACCATCCTTTCAAGCAACGTGTCCCAGGTCACAGCGAGTCACCGTACAGAAGCATTCCCTCCTCTCCCCTCCAGCTCCTCACACCATCCCCTCTGGCCCCTGGGAATTGTTCCTCCTCACCTACCTCTGACAACGTCACTAGGGGTGGGCTCAGCCCTCACCCCTGGAATGTAAAACCCTCCATCAAATCTCCCTTCACCCTCTCGGCTCTGGGGCAACAGGGAACACTTCACCCGTCTCTCCCTGTCTGGTTCCTCATCCCCAGGGTCACTCCAGAAAATCTCCTCTCTCCCAGCCTCCATATCTGTCCCAGAGTGAGAAGCCCAGAACTGGACCCAGTCCTCCTGTTGGGACCATGTTGCACCTTGGAAGGTTGGACACAGAGCCCTGTGCTGGGACTCGTATTTCCACACCTTCTCTGGTCATTGAGGTCTCAACCACAGGAGGTCAGAGGTGAAGCCAGTGTGAGCCATTGCTGAGGGGAACAGAGTGAGCAACTTTAAGTTGCCTCCCCTAACCTCTTTGGACAGGCAGCGGCCGGTACTTAAACTAACGGCAATCGGTTGCGTCAGTCGTGGCTCAGAGAACTGGAAATGCAGAAAGTCTGTGGTGGTAAAAACCTGAAATGAAGCAGAAAACACTGGAAACACTCAGCAGGTCAGGCAGTACCTGTGGAGAGAGGGCAATTCAGGTCATCAGAGTTAGTAATGTGACAGCTTGCTGCTGCTCGGCACAACATCATTAGTGACCCGACCCTGCCAAATGACCCACTGCAGGAGGTACCCATGGCCATGCAGCACTCCCCCAGCTGAGGCCTGATGTTGGAGAGCTGCATTGGGGCTTGGACATAATCCACAGCTCTCTGAGGAGAGCTGCACTGTTCCTTGATCAGGGACTAATGCGCTGGGTGAACTGCTGCCAACCAACACTCACTCTGATCTATAGGCCAGAGATCGGGCTGAAATAATTAAAGATGTTGAGGCAATTTGATAAATTGGAAACACTTTATAAATGGAAGAGCTAAAAACTGCTGAAACTGCAAATCCAGTAAAGAGAGAGAAAATGCCGGAAGGTCAGCAGTCAGGCGGCATCTATGGAGACAGATAAAACATTTCAGGTCAGAGAACCTTCGTCAGGGAACGATTCATGTGGTGAAGGGTCTGTAGTGGTGGATCTCCTGATGATGATTCCCCTGACGAAGGGTCTCCTGATGATGGTTCCCCTGATGAAGCGTCTCCTGATGATGGTTCCCCTGATGGTTCCCCTGATGAAGGGTCTCCTGATGATGGTTCCCCTGATGAAATCTTCTCCTTTAAGAAGCTCCTTTGGTGCCCTTCACACTGGAGGCCTTCTGAGCTGCCCGGAGTGCCAGCAATACGTTGGGGTGATTGGCTGCACTGAAAACTCTTCATAAATGGAAGAGGTCAGAGCTGCTGAGGCTGGAAACTCAGTAAAGAGTGTTGGAGACTCAGTGGACCAGGCAGCGTCTGTGGAGAAAGAGACAGAGTGAAGTGTTCAGGTCGATCATCATTCAGCAGATGAAGAATCCCTGAAGGTGATGTGACAGTGAAACATTCCCACAGCTGGTGGATCTGTTGGTACAGCCCACCCACAGCTGGGTATCTCTGTGTAACACCTTTCACCTGACACACCGGAGCATGGAGTCATAGTCACACAGCACGGAAACAAGCCCTTCAGCCCAACTCGTCCATGCCGACCAAGCCATCTTCTTGAACTGCACTTCCATTTGGTCCTCCTTAGTTTTAGACTCCCCTGAAGCTGAGGCTGAGGCTGTGTCCCTCCTCTTTCCCCTCCAGGCCTGACAATTACCCTCCTCTCCTGACTTTCCAGTTCCCTCTCAGAAGCCCCGACTGACTGTTGTCACCATCCCTCAGATCAACCTTGCTCCGGCTGAAAAGTTTTTCTTCACGCCCCAGGCATCTTTTACCCAAAGTAAGTCTGTCTCCTGATTCTTGGCGTCTGCTCGTGGGAACAGCTTCCGCTGTCTAAACCAGTCATGACCTTGTACCTCTCCAGCATTGTGTACACCGTATTGTGTTCAGTTTTGGTTGTCCTGCTACAGGAAAGACGTTATTAACAGGCAAGAGTGCAGAAAAGATTTACCAGGATGCTGCCAGGACCTGAGGGACTGAGTTATAGGGAGAGGTTGGTCAATTTATGACTTTACTCCTTGGAGCGCAGGAGGCTGAGAGGTGATCTTATAGAGGTGTATAAACCATGAGGGGCATGGATAGGGTGAATGCACTCAGTGTTTTTCCCAGGGCTTGGGAATCAAGAACTAGAGGGCACAGGTTTAAGGTGAGAGGGGAAAGATTTAAAAGGAACTTGAGGGGCAACTTTTTTACACAAAGGGTGGTATTTATGTGGAACGAGCTGCCAGAGGAAATGGGTGAGGCAGGTACAGTAACAACCTTTAAAAGACAGTTGGACAGGTACATGGATTGGAAAGGTTTAGAAGGTGATGGGCCAGATGCTGGCAAATGGGACTACCTTGGATGGGGCATCTTGGCCGGCATGGACCGGTTGGGCTGAAGGGCCTGTTTCTGTGCTGTATGACTCTGTGACTCTATGATCAGATCTCCCTCAACCTTTATCAGGTGAATGCAGCTTCACTTTTTTCAAAACTGAATTTCAATTCTCAACCCAAATGGATTCAAGAAATGCAGAGGTATTTAAAAACAAAGCAGTTACAGTGAATCATATAAGGACAAAACTTGTTATTGGCTTACCTCTGCGTGCTCCTCATCACAATCACTGGTAACATCTGTCTCCAATCTTCCTTTGCGCAGCTCAGGAGCTTTGATATGGAGCCAGCCTCCTTGTTTCTGCATGTCTCAGGTCTGCCTTACGTTGTTCAAGTCAGGCTGAGCTTGATACAGGAGCTAGATCCTTCAGGAGAGCTCCTTGTGTTAGTAATTGTCATGCACCTCTGGAAAGACCTGCATTTTTGTTGGTCCTACACCACTCTCTCTTCCTCCGTCACTCTCTCTGACAGGTCTAGCCGAGCAGTTCCAGGAGTTTAGACTGAAACCCAGAGTTCTACCCTAAGCCTTGATTGCATTCAGGAGCAGACTGCAGGAGACGTCTTTCTCCATGGTCTGTTGATTGGGGTGACCCTGAGACAGAGGCAGTGGTGTTTGAGTGCCAACACACCTGCTATATTTGTGGTCTGTTCTTTGATGACATTCAGCATCTGAATTGGAATCCAACCCACCTCTGTCAAAACCTTTTGCCCTCTCTCATCCTCCAGAACCAGCTCCAAGGGCTAAGAACAAGTCATGTTCACGTTTTATCATGACACATTAAAGCTAAGGCTTTGTCTGTCTGTTCGGGTAAACTCCAAAGAACTCACAATGCAACTCAAGAAAAAAAATAAATGTCTTGTGATGCCTTGCTCAGTGTTCCAGCCACACTTGAACTGATTATTTTCTGAAGGATCTTGTGGGCACATCAGTCGGAGCATCTCAGTGACACCTTGCACTTGCAGACCGCATCTGACACTGTAAAACGTGCCAGGGTGCTTCAGGAGAGTGGCTTCAGACAAAACCTGACCCAAGACACGTTAGGAGACAGGAGAGAGGTGAACAAAGGTCTGTCAAAGAGGTTGGTGGAAGGAAACCTTCGAGGAGGAGTGAGGTTTAGGGAAGGAACCCCAGGAGCTTGGGCCCCAGCACTGGAGCACTGGAAACCGGGAAGGTGCGGAAATGGAGGAGATCGGGAAGGGACAAATCCATGGGAAGTGAAAGCAAGGAGGAGAATTTTAAACGCGTGTGGCACTGCCGGACTGGGAATGAAGTTATGTTTGCAAACACAAGGTGAAAGGTGAACAGGACTGGGTGAGAATTAGGACAGGACAGTGGGGTTTGTGGTGGGCGGGGGATCAAAGGCCAGCGAGTGCGGCACTTACTCAGATCATTCACATGCAGCTTGCACATTTCCTGAGAAAATATTAAAATATAATATCATTTTCAAAAGTCCGCAAATCAGATCATTGCTAACGTAGCTGGCTCCAGCTGCTGAGGTGATGTGCGAAGTCTCGGCCCATCCCTGGGAGGTAGAATGAATGCACACTCACACACCGAGTGGCTGTGAGCTGACAGTGAGTGTTCCAACGCCTTCCCCTGCTGACTTGGAGTTAAAAGGCATACTTTACAGCTGTGGGTCCCTTCAGAGTTATCCACAGGCAAGTGCCGATTGTGGGAAATGCAGCAACCTATTGGCACACAGCAAGTCCTCAGAAACAACCATGTGATCATGACCAGATGATCTTTATTAGCTTCAGGCTTCTAGGGAGAACTTTCCAAAATAACATCATGGGATCTTTTACACCCACATGAGTGAGCAAATGTCACCGTGGAAAGGCACCCCATCTGACAGAGCAGCCTGAACGTCAGCCTGAGGGGAGGGTTGAACCAAAAACACTGATCCGTGCCGAGTGTGCCCGGGAAGTACTTGAATTCACTGAGACTGGAGATTATTGACCTGGGAGCTACAAGGAAAGAGTCTGAAGTAACAACAGAAAGTGCTGGAAAAGCTCAGCAGGTCAGGCAGCATCTGTGGAACAACAAACGGTCAATGTTTCAGGTCTGATGAAGTTCTGAGGATGGGTTATAGACCTGAAACTTCAACTGTTCCTTGCTCCACAGACGCTGCCTGACCTGCTGAGTGTTTCTGGCATTTTCTGTTTTTGTTTCAGGTTTTCAGCAAAGAAACTAGTTACTCTGGAATGGCCATCAACACCAAACAGTTTCCTTGCTGACACAGAGATAGGTGACTTGGCAACACTGTTGGTCCTAGAAGGGAATGTTGGACAAACTGGCACACTGAGAACCTTAAAAACATGTTCCAGCACTCAGTACCCAGGATGATGCACTGTTGTCTGGTTTGGTGCCCTGGGTAAGGAGGTCGTTCCCCTGTGTGTCATGCAGCCTTCCTCCTTTGCTGTGAAGGACACGCAAACCTCCGACATCTAATTCCGGCCTCTGTCACAGTTCGATCTTGACCCCATCACAGGCAGCCCTGCATTAACCTTAAGCTCTGGCATTCCTTCCCTAAACCGAGGCAAAAGAGATTCTGCAGATGCTGGAATCTGGAGCAACACACACAGTGCTGGAGGAGCTCAGCAGGTCAGGCAGCGTCTATGGAGGGAAATAAACCATTAACATTTTGGGTCAAGACCCTTCATCAGGACCTGCCTCCAAAACCTGCCCCTTCACAGTGAAGCAGACAGACCGATGTCAGAGAGGGGAACAGGCCAAAGACCCTTTATCAGAAAGAAAACAGGTTAATTTTCAGTTTTCAGACCAGAGAAAGTGGGTGAGGGGTGGATAGGACAAAGGGAATCTCTGTGATAGGGTGAGACCAGGAATGCCATAGTTATATGTTGTCTAGTTGGTAGATTAAAGATGAAAGTTGGAGAACGAGAGAATAGAAACAAAGAGACTTGTAAAAGCTGAGAAATGCAGACAGAGCTGCAGGGAACACCCAGAGATCAGATGTTAACTCTCTGACTGCTATTATTCCCAAATTGTAGTCAATGGCCTCCGAGTTCCAGACTGACGAATGTTTTGCTGAGACCTTTGGTTGGAGCTTGGGGTCAGATCGATCAATAAATCTCTGTCAGTTCCAGTCCCAGCCACTACCTTGCGCCACCGCCTGTTTTCCCCACAGCCCTGCATTTTCCCCCCCTCCCCTTTTTCAGTAACTGGGTCTGGGTAACTCCAGCCTGGCCGATGGTTACACGTAAACTGGTTTAACCGTGAGTGTGGTTGGAACCTCCCAGGTGTGTGGAGTGTAAAGATCTTCAGGGCATGAAGTAACAACACAAAGTTCTTAATGGAAGAACTGGACCCTGCACAGATAGCCTAATATTCAAACAATTTACTACAATTTTCATTTTTCACATATTTGTTCCTCTTCCAGTTCCCAGTTTGAGTAGCAGGGCTGTGGACAGCCAACAATGTCTCTGTGTTTGCTGCTTCAGGCTCTGACTATGACTTGATTCGATAATTCTCACCCTGAGGCTGTGCCCTCCCAGCTCTGTAAAGTCTCCCAGCACTAAATCCCCAAGATCTGTGCATCCTCTGCTTGGGCTCTCTCTCCCATCCCTCTTCCGTTCCTCTCCATTGGTGGCTGTGCCGTTCAATAGTCTTATAACAGCGAATGGTCCCCTGGTACAATAGGATGGACTCTTGACTTCACAATCTACCTTGTTATGGCCTTTCACCTTATTGTCTACTTGCACTGCACTTTCTCTGTAACTGTGACACTTTACTCTGTATTCTCTTATTGTTTTACCCTGTGCTACCTCAATGTATTGAATTGATCTGTACGAACAGTATGCAAGACAAGTTTTTCACTGTACCTCGGTAGAAGTGTCAACAATAAACCAGTACCAATACCAATTCCAATTTAGTTGCCTGGGTCCTGAGTTCTGGACTCTCCCTCCCACAGACCTCTCCATCCCACTCTCTGCATTAAGGTGCATCTGCAAACATCCCTCCTTATGTGCTCAGTGTTATATCTGATGATGCTCCTGAACCTCTCTGAGATGTTTTGCTTCACTAAAGACACTGTACCGGCAGATCAGCCATGATCTTATTAAATGGCAGAGCAGATTCGAGGGGCTGAGTGCTCCTCCTGCTCCTAATCTGTGTGGTCATTTGTTGTACAAGTGCAAGTTGTTGTTGTCACCATACTTCTTTCTGAAAACATCATAACTACATCGGGAGCAACACACATTCTACTGGAGCAACTCAGCGGGTCGGGCAGCATCTCTGGGGGGGAGATGAATTGGCAATATTTCAGTCCTGATGCAGGGTTTTGACCCAAAATGTCACAGATGCTGCTCGACCCACTGAGTTCCTCCAGCAAATTGTTTGTTGCTCCAGATTCCAGCTTCTGCAGTCTCTAGTGTCTTAAAAATTGTGTTAGGATTAACATTGGGGTTAACACGGGAGAGTCTTGTCCACAATTCCACAGACCATAAAATGGCAGAACCAACAGCCAGAGCCAATGGCAGAAGCAAGAGTGACATTGCAGGGAGCTGGACACATAACAGGGCTGTGGAGAAAGGGCAGAGGGTGGCAGTGACCGAGAGCTAGCACAGACTGGATGAGCTGAGTGGCCTCCTTCAGTGCTCCATGGTTCAACACAGGGAGGTGAATCTTCAGTACTTATTCATGCACTGAGAAGACTGGCATTCATTGTTCTTCCATAATTACCCCAAATGGTGAGACTCGCTGGGCTAGTACAGGGGGCGCGTCATTGGCTGGATAAAGCCTTGCTCTGCTGCTCCGAAGCATTGTTAGTGATCACGTACGTTGGTGGAACCGGAACCTCTTCCTGATCGGATCGGCCTCGGACACCTCTTCCTGACCGGATTGGCGCTGGACACCTCTTCCTGACCGGATCTTATTCCCCAGATCCAATGTCTGATGCACAATAGGCAGAATCAGGTCACGGTATTGTCCCAGTTCTGTACATCCTGTGGGTGTAATGGAGATGATAATTGGATCCGATGAATTAGACTAAACATGCAGCAGTTGGAATAGTTTAAGCGTCAGCTTGATCCACATCCCGGACTTCTATCTGTGCGGTACCATATGGCAGGGTGGTTGGCATATTGTTCCCCAGCAAGGCAAGGTCTCTCTGTGGGCAGGTGATTACGAAGGACACAGTCACTGATTGGAGAGCTTAGTCAAAGAGCTGGCACAGTGCTCGATAGGCTGAATGGCCTCCTTCTGTGCTCTTTGATTCAATATATTGTGAATCATTAGTATTCATTCAGTTGGTATGGCACTACTATGTCGGCCAGAATTCGTTGCTCATCCATGTGCCCCTGCACTGAGAGGTTGATGGGCCTTTCACACCCTCAGGGAGCCCAGGGGTCCTACAGCCACTGGACACACTCTCAGGGAGCCCAGTGTTCTCTGGAGCCAGTGGATATACCCTCAGGGATCCCAGAAACCCCTGCAGCCAGTGGTCAGCAAGCTCCCAAGAACAACAATAAAGATCTGGAAGAGTATAAGGCTAACAGGAAGGAGCTTAAGAAGGAAATTAGGAGAGCCAGAAGGGGACATGATGGGGCCTTGGTGGGCAGGATTAAGGAAAACCCCAAGGCATTCTACAAGTATGTGAAGAGCAAGAGGATAAGATACAAAAGAATAGGACCTATCAAATGTAACAGTAGGAAAGTGTGTATGGATCCGGAAGAAATAGCAGAGGTACTTAATGAATACTTTACATCGGTATTCACTATGGAATTAGATCTGGGGGATTGTAGTGAGGACTTTCAGCAGGCTGAAAAGCTTGAGCATGTAGATATTAAGAAAGAGGAGGTGCTGGAACTTTTGGAAAGCATCGTTGGATAAGTCGCTGAGACCAGATGAGGTGTACCCCAGGCTGCTGTGAGAGACGAGGGCGGAGATTGCGGACCCTCTGATGATGATCTTTGCATCATTAATGGAGATGGGAGAGGTTCCGGAGGATTGCAGGGTTGAGGATGTTGTTCCCTTATTTAAGAAGGGGAGTAGGGATAGCCCAGGAAATTATAGACCAGTGAGTCTCACCTCAGTGGTTGGTAAGCTGATGGAGAAGATCCTGAGAGGCAGGATTTATGAACATTTGGAGAGGTATAATATGATTAGGAATAGTCAGCATGGCTTTGTCAAGGGCAGGTCCTGCCTTACGAGCCTGATTGAATTTTTTGAGGATGTGACTAAGCACGTCGATGAAGGGAGAGTAGTAGATGTAGTGTATATGGACTTCAGCAAGGCATTTGATAAGGTACCCCATGCAAGGCTTATTGAGAAAGTAAGGAGGCATGGAATTCAAGGGGACATTGCAGTGTGGATCCAGAACTGGCTGGCCCACAGAAGGCAAAGAGTGGTTGTTGAAGGGTCGTATTCTGCGTGGAGGTCGGTGACCAGTGGTGTACCTCAGGGATCTGTTCTGGGACCCTTACTCTTTGTGATTTTTATAAACGACCTGGATGAGGAATTGAGGGGATGGGTTAGTAAGTTTGCGGATGATACAAAGGTTGAATGTGTTGTGGATAGCATGGAGGGCTGTCAGAGGTTACAGCGGGACATAGATAGGATGCAAAGTTGGGCTGAGAAGTGGCAGATGGAGTTCAACCCAGATAAGTGTGAAGTGGTTCATTTTGGTAGGTCAAATATCATGGCAGAATATAGTCTTAATGGTAGGACTCTTGGCAGTGTGGAGGATCAGAGGGATCTTGGGGTCCATAGGACGCTCAAAGCAGCTGCGCAGGTTGACTCTGTGGTTAAGAAGGCATATGGTGTATTGTCCTTCATCAATCGGGGAATTGAATTTAGGAGCCGAGAGGTATTGTTGCAGGATCCTGGTCAGACCCCACTTGGAGTACTGTGCTCAGTTCTGGTCACCTCACTACAGGAAGGATGTGGAAGCCATAGAAAGGGTGCAGAGGAGATTTACAAGGATGCTGCCTGGAATGCGGAGCATGCCTTATGACAGCAGGTTGAGGGAACTCGGCCTTTTCTCCTTGGAGTGACGGAGGATGGGGGGGACCTGGTAGAGGTGTATAAGATGATGAGAGGCATTCATCGGGTAGATAGTCAGAGGTTTTTCCCCAGGGCTGAATTGGTGGCCATAAGAGGACATAGGTTTAAGGTGCTTGGGAGTAGGTATAGAGGAGATGTCAGGGGTAGGTTTTTTACTCAGAGAGTGGTGGGTGCGTGGAATGGGCTGCTGGAAACGGTGGTGGAGGAGGCAGATACGATAGGGTCTTTTAAGAGACTGTTGGATAGGTACATGGAGCTGAGAAAAATAGAGGGCTATGGGTAAGCCTAGTGATATCTAGGGTAGGGACATGTTCGGCACAGCTTTGTGGGCTGAAGGGCCTGAATTGTGCTGTAGGTTTTCTATGTTCTATGTTCTATATGACCAGATGATCAGTTCTTCAGTGAAGTTAGTTGAGAGGTAAATGTTTGGCCCAGCACTTTGGTAAGAACTCTCCCCCTCTGTGTCAGACTGTGCCGTGGGACATTTCATGTCCACTTGAGAGGAAAGATGTTCCTTGGTTTAACATCTCATCCAATATCATGAAGAGGTTCCCAGTAAATATCTTGTTCAATCCTCAGCCCCATATTTTTGGAACTACACTGACTCCTCACTTTCAGTAATGTTCCTGTGATACATCTTGAAGCATTGAAGATGTAAGAGAATATTGTCGGGGGATTCCTATGTGACTTTCCACAGGGTGAGACAGGGAGAATTGGGGATGTACAATAAACACCGACATCGCCTGTGACACCACAACTGTATGAATAAATACCAACAATTCAGCCCAACACATTGAATCAGAGAGCACAGGTGAAGTCTTCTGAGCAATCTCTGTGAGGGAGCCTCACCAATCTGCCCCACTCCCCTGCTCCTTCCTCACACCACTGCACACTTTCCTTTTCTAAATATGGACCCCAAGTTCACTGGAAGATCCTGTTGTAACTGCCTCCTTAGCCCTTTTAAGCAGTATCTGTAAATCACAACAGCTCACTGAATTAAAGCAGTTCCCAATATCGTAAATAAAAGCAGTATGTACCAGAAACACTCAGCAGGTCAGGCAGTGCATATGGAGAGAGCCACTGAGTCAACATTACAGGTTGAAGACCCTTGACCAGAACTGGAGAGGTGCAAAATCAGAGAGGGAGGGGAGAGATAGACAGGACAAAGAAGGGCAGGTGCAATAGCTCACTCTAAAACCAGCGTATTATGCCTAAACAAGGGAGACTACAACGGGATGAGGGAGGAGTTGGCTAGCGTAGACTGGGAGCACAGGCTGTGTGGTGGGACAGTTGAGGAACGGTGGAAGACTTTCCAAATTTTTCACAGTGCTCAACGAAAGTATATTCCAGTCAAAAGCAAGGACAGCAAGGGTGGGGAGAGCCAGCCTTGGATAACTAAGGAAATGAAAGAAGGCATCAAGCTGAAAGCTCATGCATACAAAGTCACCAAGAGTAGTGGGAGACTGGAAGATCGGGAAAACTTTAAAAGGCAACAAAGAACCAGTGAGCAAGCAATAAGGAAAGGGAAGATAGATTATGAAAGTAAACTAGCACAAAATAGATAGTAAAAGCTTTTATGAATATATAAAGCGGAAAAGGCTGGCTAAAGTGAACGTAGGTCCCTTGGAAGATGAGAAGGGGGAATTAATATTGGGTAACGTGGAAATGGCTGAGGCTGTGAACGACTATTTTGTGTAGATTTTCACAGTGGAGGACATGTCTATCATGCCAAAGAGAGATGCTCTGTATGCGATGGGAGGTGAGGACCTAAAGAGGTAGTGATGAGCAAACTAGTGGGCCTAAAGGTAGACAAGTCCCCTGGTCCTGATGGGATGCATCCCAGTGTACTGAAAGAAATGGCAGAAGTTACAGTGGAGGCGTTTGTGATAATTTACCAAAATTCTCTGGACTCTGGGCAGGTTCCGGCAGATTGGGAGGCAGTGAATGTCACACCGCTGTTTAATAAAGGATGTATGCAAAAGGCAGGTAACTATAGGCCAGTTAGCTTAACATCTGTAGTAGGGAAAATGCTTGAAGCTATCGTTAAGGAAGAAACAGCGAGACATCTGGATAGAAGTGGTTCCATCAGGCAGACACAGCATGGATTCAGGAAGGGCAGGTCCTGTTTGATGAACTTACTGAAGTTTTTTGAGGATATAATGAGCACAATGGATAGAGGGGAACAGGTGGATGTTGTATACTTGGATTTCCAAGGCGTTCAATAAGGTGCTGCAGAAAAGACATCCATAAGGATGCATGGAGTTGGGGGTAATGTATTAGCATGGATAGAGGATTGGTTAACCAATAGAAGGCAGAGAGTTGGGATAAATGGGTGTTTCTCTGGTTGACAATCAGTGGTGAGCGGGGTGCCACAGGGGTCGGTGCTGGGCCCACAACTGTTCACGATACACATTAATAATTTGGAAGAGGGGACCGAGTGTAGCGTATCTAAGTTTGCTGATGACACTAAATTGAGTGGAAAAGCAAATTGTGCAGAGGATGCGGAGAGTCTGCAGAGAGATATAGATGGGTTAAGTGAGTGGGCAAGGGTCTGGCAGATGGAGTACAATGTTGGTAAATGCGAGGTCATCCACTTTGGAAGGAAAAACAGAAGATCAGAGTATTATTTAAATGGTGAAAGATTGCATCATGCTGTGGTGCAGAGGGACTCGGGAGGGCTTGTGCATGAATCGCAAAAGGTTGGTTTGCAGGTGTAACAGGTTATCAAGAAGGCAAATGGAATGTTGACCTTCATTGCTGGAGGGATTGAATTTAAGAGCAGGGAGGTTATGCTGCAACTGTACAGGGCACTGGTGAGGCTGCACCTGGAGTACTGTGTGCAGTTCTGGTCTCCTTACTTGAGGGAAGATGTACCGGCTTTGTAAGCAGTGCAGAGGAGGTTCACCAGGTTGATTCCGGAGATGAGGGGGTTAGCCTATGAGGAGAGATTGAGTTGCCTGGGACTATACTCGCTGGAATTCAGAAGAAGGAAGGCGGATCTTATAGAAACGTAAAACTATGAAAGGGATAAATAAGATAGAGGCAGGAAGGTTGTTACCACTGGTAGGTGAGACTAGAACTAGGGGAAAAATTTCAGAGGAAAACATTTAGGATGGAGATGAGAAGGAACTGCTTTTCCCAGAGACAGTTAGATAGATTTTTGCATAGTAGGGGAACTAAGGGTTCTGGGGAAAAGGCAGGTAGGTGGATCTGAGTCCACGGCCAGATCAGCCATGATCTTATCGAATGGCGGAGCAGGCTCGACAGGTCAGATGGCCAACTCCTGCTCCTATTTCTTATGTTCTTATATTCCTGGTGTTGGAATAATTGGGTCCTCAGACTGGAGGGAGGTATCCCAGGGATCAGTTCTTGGCCCACAGTTGTTCACCATTTATGTTAATAACCTGCAGGAAGGAACAGTGTGTATGGTTTCCAAGTTTGCCAATGATACAAAAAAAGGTGCAAATGCGTGTTGTGATGAGGATACTGTGATTCTGCAAGGGGTTAGAGGTAGTTTGAGTGAGTGGGCAGAACACTGGCAAATGGAGTTTAATGGGGGGAAGTGTGAGGTCACGCACTTCAGTAAAAGGGATCAAAAGGTGGATTATTATCTAAATGGAGAGAGGGTGGCAGGTGAGTGAAGTTCAGAGGATTCGCGGTGTTCCAGTGAAGGAATCACGAAAAGTTATCCGGCAGGTCCAACGGGTAGTTTACCAGGCAAATGGCATGTTGGCTTTTATTGCAAGGGGGTTGGGAGGTGTTGTTCTAGTTGTGCAGGGAGATGGGGGGGGCCACAGCTGGACTGTGCACAGTTTTGGTCCCCTTACTTAAGAAAGAATATACTAGCAGTGGAGGCAGTCGATAAAAAAAATCAACAGGCTAATCCCTAGGATGGGAGGGATGTCCTATCGAGAGAGACTGGACAGTTTGGGATGTGTTCCTTGGAGTTTAGAAGAATGAGGGGTGGCCTTATTCAAACATAAGATCCTAAAGGGGCTGGACAGGGGCAATGCTGAGATGTGTTCACCAGTGGGGGAGTATTGATCAAGGGGACCTAGTTCCAAAATAAGGGACCGGGGCAGTCATTTAAAACTGAAGTACGTAGATATTCCTTCTCTCAGAGGGTGGTGGAACTCTGGAATCCACTGTCCCTGAGGGTGGTGGAGACTGGATCATGAGATATATTTAAGGCGGGGGTAGATAAATATTTGACAGGTCAAGGAACTGAGGATTATGGGGAACTGGCACAGAAGAGGAAGGGAGGCCTGGGACAGATCAGCCATGGTCATAGTGAATGGTGGAGTAGGCTAGGGGCTGAGTGGCCTCCTCCTGCTCCTGTTTCCTTGTGTTCCAATAGGGAGAGACCAGGATTGCTGTGGTGATGAACCATAGAACCATACAGCACAAAACAGGCCCTTCGGCCCACCATTGGTTGGTAGTTTAATTAAGGCAGAGAGGGAGAGAGGGAGAGAGAGAATACATATGAGGGAACATGGAAGATGTGTGAACTGTAGAGTGGGAAGTGGGTCAGGCTGTGCTGGTGGAGAGAGACAGACTGAGTCTGGACTACTGGTGGATGAAGTGGCTGGTCCTGTCACAGACAGAGAAAGTGAGCCACCTGACGTTATTGAATTCGATACTCTTCAGGAGCCTACGACGTGCCCAGATGGGAGACGAGGTGTCGTTCCTCAAGCTTACAGTGGTCCTCGTTGTGACACTGCAGGAGGCCATAGACTAGGTCAGAGCGGGAATAGGACGCAGTATTCAAGTGGTCGGCAACTGGAAACTCGGGGCTGACGCACGAACTAAATGCAGGTGTTTCACGAAGTGGTTACCCAATCTGTGCTTAGTTTCACCAATGTAGAGGTGACCGCATTGTGGACTGATGGTGGGAAGGGGTAAATGGACAAGTGTTGTACCTCCTGCAGTAGTGTGAGTCGTGAGTGGAAATGGAAGAGCAGCTCAGGAAGTTGTGAAGAGGACAGTCCCTTCAGGATGCTGAAAGGCAGGAGAAAGGGCAGTATTGTCTGGGAGTGGAATCGGGCGGAAGGTGGTGGAGGTGGGGAAGGACAATCAGTTGGATGCAAGAGCTCTAACCTTGTTCAGTTCGGAAGGAGGTGTGGGAAATAAACATGGTCAAAGGTTCTGTCACCTATGGCTGAGGGAAAGCCACAGTTCAGGAAGAAGGAAGACATCTCAGAAGGAAGATAACTCAGAGGGACCTGTATGCAAGGTCTCACCATTGGAACAGATAAGACAGAGGAAATGTGAGCATGTGATGCAGTTTTTCCCGGAGGCCAGGTGGGAGGAAGTATGGTCAAGGGAGAGCTGGGGGTCTGTAGCAGAGGTTTATTGCCTGAGATGGAGATGGAGATGGAGAGATTCAGCAAGGGAAGGTCAGAGTTGGATCCTGTGCAGATGCCTGCAAGGTGGAAAATGAGTTCCTTGTGGGTGCGGGAAGCGGCACCAACATGGCCATTAATGTACCAATGTGAAAGAGTTGAAGGACTAGATCCAATTAGGACTGGAAGTAAGACTGTTCCACATATCCCACGGATAGGTAAGTCCCCATCGCTACACATTAGGCCAGGAGGAAGTGAGTGGAGTTGAAGGAGAAGTCCAATATGGGGAAAGTTGAGCCGGCAGACAGGTGGTGGAGGGGAATGGGTTGGGCCTCTGCTGTCATATGTTCATTTCCCAATAAACTGCTGCTTTTGCCAAACACCTTAATCGGTGCAACTTCACAAAAGCAATTTACAAGCATATTAACTGTTTGATTGCCACACCCACCCCAATCCCAGGCACAGGCCTGGCACTGGCCATCAAGGCCAACCCGACTCCCTGCAACACCTCCACCGCCTCTGAAATGCTCCTCAAAACCTGCCCCCTTATCCAAGCTAGTCATCTTGTTGCACTACCTCTGTTTTTGTTTGATGGAGTCCTGTGACCATTTATTACATTAAGGTGCCATATAAAGGCACAGTCCTCCTGAAAGAGTGAACAGTCTTTGCACAGTCAGCTTCCCAACTGCCCAGTGTCCACTCACCCACCAAGCAGCTATTCCTTCATCACCTCAAACCTGCATCCATACTGGACCCCCCCTGCTCACCACCACTGCAAATCCTGGAGACCCGCAGACCCAGTGCCTGCACTCTGCAGACCCCCCACACCAGGTCTGGTGTCCCGCAGACCCCCCACACACTGGCCTGGTGTCCCGCAGACCCCCTCCCACACCAGGGCTGGTATCCCACAGACCCTCCACACCGGGGCTGGTGTCCCGCAGACCCCCCACACACCGGGCTGGTGTCCCGCAGACCCCACCCACACCAGGGCTGGTATCCCACAGACCCCCCACACCGGGGCTGGTGTCCCACAGACCCCCCACACACTGGGCTGGTGTCCCACAGACCCCCCCTCCCCACACCAGGGCTGGTGTCCCGCAGACCCCCACACCCAGTGCCTGCGCTCTGCAGACCCCCCCCCCCACACCGGGCTGGTGTCCCGCAGACCCCCACACCCAGTGCCTGCGCTCTGCAGACCCCCCCCCCCCCCCACACCGGGCTGGTGTCCCACAGACCCCCCCCCCCCCCACACCGGGGCTGGTGTCCCGCAGACCCCCACACCCAGTGCCTGCGCTCTGCAGACCCCCCCCCCCCCCCACACCGGGCTGGTGTCCCACAGACCCCCCCCCCCCCACACCGGGGCTGGTGTCCCGCAGACCCCCACACCCAGTGCCTGCGCTCTGCAGACCCCACTGCAAATATCCTGCAGCTCACCCATTGCAAAAAAAACCCACAGTTGGCCAATAGGGTGGGAGAGGAGACGTGGCCAATGACATGGGGCATCGGGGCAGCAGAGACGCGGGCGTGAGACTGGGCAGCGAGGGTCGGGGGCGGGGCACTGCGGGGGGGGCGGGGCCTGGGACTGCGGGGGGCGGGGCCTATTGGGGAACGGCGGGCGGGGGCGGGGCCTCGGCTCGGGGCCTGCGCGAGCGACAGGGCGGAGCCACTGTGGGCGGAGCTCGCGCGCGGGGGCGGGGCGCGCGCGGGGGGGGGCGGAGCTCGCGCGGGGGGGGGCGGAGCTCGCGCGCGGGGGCGGGGCGCGCGCGGGGGGGGCGGAGCTGGCGCGCGGGGGCGGGGCGCGCGCTCGGGGGCGGGGCGCGCCGCCGCCGTGCCTGCGCCCTTGCGGTTAGTGCGCGAGCGCTGGGCGGAGCGGCGGCGGGCTCTGGCACTGAGCTGGTGCGGAGAGTGTTTCCTGCCCCGTTTCTCCCGGAGCCGCTCACCCGCCGCGGACCCGGAGCCGACCGGCGTGCGGACATGTCCGACAAGGAGCCCAAGCAGCACTCCACCACCGAGCGGACGGTGAAATGTGAGTAGGCGGCGGCGCTCCCCCGTCCCCACCCCGGGGCCGAGCGAGGCCCGAGCGGCGGGACGCGGCCCGGGGGCGGGAGGGGATGGCGGGCCGGCGGCGTGCGGTCGGGCCTGCGGACGGCGGCTGCTCCAGGGGGCCCTGCACCGCCTCAGGCAGTGACCGAGGCCGTGGGCCCGGCGCCTCCCGCCCCCGCCCGCCGAGCCTCGCCGGCCCCGTGTCCTCCTCCGCTCTCCCCGCGCTCTGGCGGTGCTCCCGACCCGGCCCTCGGTATCCCCACATCCCGCCTCGCTCCCTCCCCCCCCGCTAACCCCCTCCCCTCCCGCTAACCCCCTCTTCCCCCCTCTCCCCCTCCCCCTCTGTTGTCTCCTACCCCCTTCTATTACCCCAGCTGGCTGTTCTACCCCTCCCTTCCTGCCCCCTCCAGGGCACCTTTGCCTCTGACCTTCTCCCCCCCCCCCCCATCCCCATCCCCCCGCCATCCCCCCGCCATCCCCATCCCTTCTAAAGGAATGAAGGCGGAGGAAGGCTTCATTCTGGGGTTTCCAGAGCACCGGCACTGGTCGCTGAAGGTGCAGCCACCAGTGCTGGAGTGATCACATTTGGTTTTGGCTCTGGCAGCGTTGCTGATGCCAACAGAGGGTCGGATTTCAAATGAGGATATTGGCAGCTGAGTTTGGATCCTTGCGATCTAGAGGGGTTCATGGTGTGGTGGCAGGGGGAGAAGGTCTGTGGATGGCTGGCTATGTGGAGCCAGCTGAGGCCAGTCTTGCCTGGGTGGGCAGTGAGCACTGATACTGGAGGATGGTGTAAGCAGCTGTATCAAATGCTGGGAAGGAAGCCCCGATAGAGTCTGTCATGATCTTGGAGTTCGCAGAGTGCTTTTGTTAATGGAGTGTTACTTGAAGTCACTGCTGCACTGTGTGAACAGGACAGCCAAGCTGCACACAGCAAGCTCCCACAGACAGCAATGTTAGCATGTTTGGATAACTTGTTCTTCTGGTGATCTTGGATGATGGTTTAATATTGCCCAGGTGAACTCTGATCTTTGCAACAGCACCATAGCATTTAGAGAGTTTAATGCCTCACTCAAAAGACAGTACTCTGGCAATAACCACTCCCTCTGTACAACAGTTTAGATTTTCACGTTGAATTCTTGAGTGGGATTCTAAACCAAGACCGCCTGACTCGGGCAAGAGAGTGAGGCCTGACTGAATTCTCAAGATAAGGGTTAAAGGGTAACTGGTACCATTTTTACAGTTGATTATGTTGACATGCAACTTTGGGCTGCTCGAGTGCTGAGACAATGGGTGGAGGCCTGATTGAGAGGTTCAAATATCATCATATTAAAGATTGCCACTGGGATTGTGTTCAAGGACTTTGAGGAAAGCAAGGTTGAAGATAAGGTACTGTTTGCAAGAGCAAAAGGAACCATGTGACTGCTGAGCTCTATAATCAACAGTTGGCATAAGTATAATCTTAAACATGCTATTTGTATGCTGGTAATATGAGACTAATCATCCTGACCTGGATAAGGTACTGAGCTGGGGTGGTACAGTTTGACTCTGACTCAAACCCAAATCCCACTTGAATTTGCAAAAGGCACCCATCAAGCATTACCCTTTGTTGCAACACATTTGCCACAGGCCATGTATTGGATCCTGTTTGCTACTCTCTTTTGGATTCCATGGGCTTTCACATTTTTTGACAAATCTGCCATTTGTGGCTTTGTCACTAAAATCCATGAAGATCACATCAAAGGCGCTGATCTCACTAACCCTCCTTGTTACAGTCACAGACCCAAATTCCTCCTTGCTTGTTTAATCTGTGCCTTTCTAAGTGAAGGGTTATGTGGTCACCCCAATGGATTCCAATAATTTGCCTGGAGTTAAGCTAACTACTCCATAGCAATTTGACTTATCACTTCCACTTTTTAAACAGTACAATGTTAGCAGTCCTTCAGTGCCCTGCTGCTGTTGCAGTGGCCAAGGGTGATGGTCAGTGCCTGTATAGTCTTACCATGCTGCTTGTAACAGCCTGGTATATATTTCATCTGAGCCTGGCAATTTATCTACTTCTAAGGATGCCGAATCCTGAATATTTCCTTTGTTACTGCATTTATTTTATCCAATGTTTCACACTCATCCTCCTTAACTCTGTTCTCAATCTCTCCTCACTCTTCTGTGAAGGCAGCCACTAAATATTAAGAACCTTGCCCATCTTCTTAGTTTCTGTTCTGGAGGTGGGACTGAAGGGAGCTCAGTGCCACCTTCAGGGCAGTAGGCATGGCTATTAATGGCCTTGTTAGCAATGCCCATTTCCCAGGGTAAAAAAAAACTCATTAATTTCTTCATTAAAACTAGTGGAAATGTAGTTTAAATATATGCTAGGTTGTGGGTCATGTTGTGCCTCGGAGACTAGCTAAACCTTTTTATTTAGCAGCTTACAATATGGTATAATGCGCAATGTGAAAGCGTTGATCACAGTCGCTGACTGCTTGGTGCAATATACGATCGGCACGTCCCTATTACACTGCCTCCAATAGGCTTAGGAACAAGGGAGTCTCTCAGACAATATTTAATTAGACCACATAGAAGAAGTGAACTATTTATATATTTAAAAAAAAGTATGAGGTGTCCAGCCAGCTGGGTTGTAACTGTACTGCACCTAGCATGACACCCTTGTTTAAACAATTGTAAGGATTTGCTGCCTCCCCACACAAAGGTCAGATGTGACTGTTCTCTCGGAGTTCTGCTGACCCAATCTTGTCTCTGCCAACAGGGTCATGAAGCAATTTGCTTCATGGATGGTAGGGTTGTAATCCATTGTAGCTCTCACTCTTACTTGCTGCTGAAATCCAGCATAATCACACAGTAATAGCCCTGCTTTCTACCATGGACTCTCCCCTTTCCTTGTGATTGGGAAGGTCCTTATATAACACCTCTCTCAATGGTGGAGTGTGGGGGAAATCAGCTCTCTCCAAGCTGGACTGCAGCTCCTGAACTGGAAGATTTTTTGCAAGAAATTTCTGTTGCAGGAAAGGCTGCTGTTTGGAGAGGAGGTTGGCATTAATGAGGTGTACTGAAATGGGAAGCTCTCGGTTGTTGCTTGTGTTTTATATGTCTGCTGAATTCATCCTTTCACGTGTAACTGAACACAAAATCCTCCAGTCTTTTAAAAAAATTGTTTACTTTAAGATAAATTTGAATTGGAACCATTTTAATTCAGTCACCAGTGATTTTATTTCAGAAATCTGTGTGATCACATTTTTACAGCTTAACCCTCTGATATGAATGGACCAGCACACGTTTAATCTGTAGGGTCGTAGTACAGTCATTAACTTAAAATCATTGGAACACCTTTGCTTTAAAAACTTATCACGGCAAGGGGTTGTGAAATTAAATTGTAAGCATTGCCTATGTTTTTTCCCCAGTCATACCCCCTGCTCTTCCCCAGTTGCTATTGTGTGCACACGGAACAGGAGTTCAGTACATGTCTGTGACACAGTGAACCTGATCAGAAATGCTTTCCTGAAAACCGCTTGGGGTTGGTTTGCAGAGGAGCCATTGGCTTGTTTTCAGTCCTTGTTGTAACCATGGCGACTTCTCTTCGTCAAATCTACTTTTATTGGATAATGCTTCTGTGCAGTACCCTGGGACACTTTCTCTATGTTAGTTACTTTATAGGTGGAAGTTATTGCAATAACTGCTGCAAGTGTGCTGATTGAAAGAAGGCTAATTGTAGTACTGAAGCAAGAACTTGCATTTGTATAGTGCCTTTAAGACAGTGAAGGGCCATTCACAAGAGCATCATCAAACAAAACAGTCACATGTTGAGACGGGTGACCTAAAGCTTGGTAAATAAGGATTGAGTGGTTTAAGGAGGGAATCTTGCAGTTTAGGATCCAGGTAACTGAAGGTGATTTTGTGATGTTGGGGGGCTAGAATTGGGAGAACAAACCTTGGAATTGTTAGGCTGGGGTGAGGTTATAGCGATGGGAGAGATGTGGATACAAGGTTAAATTTTATTTTCCATATCCTGTAATTTAATGCCATGGAACATGCCCATAAACAGGATGTGTGGAGGGTAGTTTGTAAAGCACCATTTATGCAACTCTGAAAGAAGATGTGCGACTTTCTCATCTATTTTTGCCAGTAAGAGTAAACACTGTTTCTGACCATGCTGACTAATTTATGTCAGTTAATTGCCTCCTGAGTGATTAATCTTTGATTTGTAAGCATACTTGCAATGCTTATTTCAAGCTGTGAAAACGGAGAGGGCAAGATAGCAAGGGGGAAGAAAATCCTGGCTGGAGGATAAACAACAACCCTCTCCAAAGGGGAAATAATGGCTTTTCTTGAATAATGAACTGTGCTCACTGCCCGATGGGAATTGGATTGTCTGGTCATTGTCATATTTATGATGTGGGTTCTTGCTGTGTGGCTGGCAGGGCTTCCTATGTTACAACAGTGGCTAGATCTACCTTCACATTCTGGTAGCCACACTACAGGAAGGATGTGATGGCATGAGAGGGTGCAGAGGGGATTTACAAGGATATTGCTAGGATTAGAGAAGTTTAGTTACTAGGCTGGAGTTTTCTTTATGAAGCTGAATGGAGACTTTATAAGTGACTCCAATAAAGAGGATGTGGAGGATCTATTTTCCTTGGCTGAGGTGGTCAATAATGTGACAGTCTGGATCTGACATAGTACAAGGGTTGGAGGGGAAAGGAAAATTTATTTCCCCCATGGAGTAGTATAGGGTTCAGACACTCGCAGAATTAAAAGGTGATGATTACGAAGGAGCCCTTGTCACATTTTGGAGGTGCCCTGATGCACACTGGAAGTGCAGTGAACTGCAGGGATATGGATGGAGAGCTGGGAAGTGGAATTAATCTCAGAGAGCTCATGGGCAAATGGCCATCTTTTGTGCTTCTCTAATTGTTTCAACAAAGTGTATTGTTTAACCACTTATTGATTTCAGTTTGTTTCCTCAAATGGTCTGAGAGACTAGTCTTGCATTTGACATGAGCAATGTGGAAGTGAGGTTTTATCTTGATGACACGTATGCAACGTGCCACCACAAATACACCCTTGGTTTCATCTGCTAATTCTGTGATCAAATTGAGACTGCAGAGCTACCTCTGTTTTATAAAAGGTACTCTTTCAGGGCTAAGTAAATTGCTGCTGCTTTTTTGGTTGTCTCTTGTTTTGCTCACCCTTAGAATTGGTGGTTTATGCTGCTTCAGGTAATTGTTGTCAGCCTATGGGAGTTGACAAAGTTTGGATAGTTTTCAAACACTTTTGGTGTGTGGATGTTTCTATAATCCTATCAGACCAATTCATAGGTTTCCTTGTATTGTCTTATAATTAAGGAGCTGTGGGCGTTTACTGACAAACCTTTTCAGAACCTATAACTGATGACCAACCCAATGGTACTGCTTGTGATTGAAATGGGTTAGAGAAAGATTTGCATACATTTTAGACATGGGGAAGAGAGTTGTTAATGGGTATGTGAGAGAATAGGTTACAGGGAAATGTTGGGGTTGGTATTGAGATTGCTCAGAAAGCTGATGTAGATTCAATGGGCCAAATGGCTGCCTTCATTGTTATGAAATGTGACCTGTAATTGGCGCATCTTGGCAGTTGTATGTGATTTGATCAGATCCCTGCTATTGTGCTATTAAAACAAAAATGAGAAAACCTCTGGGTAATCTTTAGTGTAATTTGAGCCACATTTGTAGTGACGAGGTTGAGAGATGTGTAAAATGGAAAAGCTCACTGGTGGAATGCAGATGTTTTTAAGTTGGGGTGAAGGCATATTGGCCCGATGTTCTTGCTAATTGATTTCAGCAACTTTAGAAGTCGGCTAACTATGGCAATTTCCATTGTATGACTAACTTTTTAATACGGTAGAAACTTCAATTCCATCACTACTACTGTTTAGTTTTGTTTCAGGACAGATGTTCAGGTTTTGGAATGACTAGCCACTGTCTGGTGGGGTCGATAAAAGAGCCATTTGATGTAGTTTATCTGCATCTTCAATAATGGGTCATTTTCAAATTGTAAGGCTGTTACTGGTGGGGTGTCAAAAAGATCAATGCTGGGCCTTGGCTAGTTTACGTGACTGAATTTGATGGGAAATGAGGTTTCCAAGTTTTATTATGAGACATGGTGAGTTGAGACGGTGAGCAGTTGGAAGATGTACTGAAGGGATGTAAAGTGGTTAAACTGAATCGGCAAGAAAGGACCAAATGTGAGGAAGAAAAGGAAAATGAGATTTTTGAAAAGTAAGAAACTAATTCTTGTTGGTGTAGGAAATGCAGAAAGTAATGCAAAGGTTGGAAAAGTTGTCCTTTATCCCAGTAGTATGGAATATAGGTTAAGCATTTATACGGCGATTAGGTGAAATTGTGGCTGGAATGGTGTTTTGGTTTTGTACCTCGTTGAGTGCAGTGGAGATTGATCTTGGAGCTGAAGGTCTTGTCCTTTCAGCAGAGAGTAGAAAGAATGGGGCTATATTCATGGCAGTTTAGAATAATGAAAAATAAAATTTTGAGAGGCTGCACAGAGGTTGTTTCGTCGAACTGGAAAGTCCAAAACTAGGAGCATAGTAACTTTGGACCAAGCTGAGAAATTTCCTTTTGCATAAGCTTAAATCTTTGGAAATCTATTCCCCAGAGTGCTCTGGATTCTCAGTCATTGTGTAGATTCAAAGATAGATTGACAGATTTTTGGGCAGTAAGAGAATCTGAGCATATGGAAATAGGAACGAATGTGGTTGAGCCAGAGGATCAGCCGTGATCTCACTGAATGGTGGAGCAGGCTTGAGAGCTTGCATGGCCCCTCCTGCTCTGATTTCTAATGCAAGACATCTGAAATAAGTTTTATTCATCAGCCTCAACATTGAGTATCAAATACATTTCAGTCAGCCAGATTTGATTAGAGTTTTTCACGTTCAAGTGTTCTTTCAGGATGTATAATTAGTTTTAAATGTAACCAAACTTTTGAAATTTTGTGGTTTATTTATCTGGTGGTTAGGAATAATTTTTGCAGGCACTTTGTAAGCGAGTGCTGGTTCAGTGGGAAGGTACCAAGGACTTAACTTTATTTTCCCTTTTCTGCTCGCCAGAGTATAACCGGACAAACCCATTTCATCCTGAGAACAAGAGGGCAAATCAGCCTATTGCTATGTGAAAAATTAGATCACGGCCTACTTTATTCAGACTGTGTTGTTGTGATCTGGAAAGCATGGAATAGAAGGGAGATTGAAGCAGATTCAATTGTAACTTCAAATAAATACTTGAAAAGAAAACAGTTACAGGGGAATGGGACAGATTGGAGAGCTGGCACAAGTACAGGGCACAGAATGGGCACCCTCTGTAACTAGAGAATCATTGTTTTAGTCTGCTGTCTTCACCATCTGAGTACAATCCTTTCTCTGTGGGCTTGGGTGGGTGGGACTTGTCCTGCTATTTCACCTGCACTGTTGGGGGAGGAAGACAGTGCTACAAAGGTTTGCAGCTGTAACCTGCTCCATGAGCAGTTACAAGAGTTGCTTTGGCTGAAGCCTGAATGAGCCTCGTGGCCTTTCCAACCTTCTCACATTTTTATACAGGCATTTTCCACATTATGGCAGTTCAGGTTACAGAAATTTGCCCTTGCAGAATTCACAAATCATGACCCAAAATTTTGAGATACGGAATGAAATTCGCTCACACAGAATTTGTGTGGTGAGGGAAGTAAATGAACACAGTTTTTTTTCAACTTGCCTTTCCTGATGTGCAGGTGATGAGGCTTCACGTTATGGAAGGTCGGGATACAGACTTTTCTAGGAACGCAACCCCTGTCTGTAATGCGGAGGTGGCCTTTATTGGCAGCGTGTGCTATATCCAACTGCTGTCTGCAAGGGAAGAGTGTGTTTAACATATGTAGCAGTTGATTATGCTCTTGCTCACTTCCACACAGGCTGGGACACCATGAGGCCATTCGACCCATTGAACTTGCCCTTGCTCTTTGAAAGCACTCAGCACTTCCTTGCAAACTTTACCCTTCAACTATTTATCCAATTTCCTTCCAAAATTGCTGTTGACTTCAGCCACCCTTTTAGGCATTGCATCAAACTTGTCCGTGTATCTCCTTGTGTGATTTGGTGCCATATTTTGTTTTAAAGCTGTGGTTTGAGGGGAGGGCTGGGGTAGGCCTTGGATTGGAGAGGGACGGTGAGTGGGGTAGGGAAGCACTGGACAGGAGATGAATGGGAGTGCCCCAGGAGAGAGTGGAGGGTCATGGGGGTGGTGGAGAAGGGGTTTGGGAAGCCCTGAAGGCTCCAGAAGGGAGAGTGGAGGGACATGGGGGGTGGTGGAGAAGGGGTTTGGGAAGCCTTGGAGAAGGGATGAGTGTGGGATGCTCTGGAGGGAAAGGGGTGGGGAGAAATTTTAAATTGGAAGTGCTGTTGGTGAGCTCCTTAGATTGAAGATGGACACTGGAAGGTAGGCTTGAATCTTGAGCTTGTGTTGAATTAGGTTATTGGTAAGCAGCGTTAAATGGGACAAAGCAAAGTAGGACCTCGGGGGAACTGCATTTGGCTGCAGGTAGCATGAGCAGACCGGGTTGGCTGCATTTTCAGAGCCTATTTTGGCAATGTTATATGTAGCCAGTGAAAGTTGAATATGATACAATGCTTCATTAACTGCAATAGGCTTGTGAAGAAAGGTCAGAAGTTCTCATTGTAGTCTAGCATTTAGATGAAATGATGAAAGAGTTCAGATCCATTTGCTGATAAAACCGGTTAAGAGGGATCAAAGATTGAAAATTAACAGCAAGAGCAGCCTGCACTTTCATTTACAGCTTGAATTTGACGTAATAAAATATCCCAGGAACACTTTCTTATACACAGCTATTATAGAGTATCACATTCCAGATGTTGGCAATGTGGAGAAGGAGTTAAGGTAAATATCATTGTTGATGGGATAAATGGCTTCCTCCTCTGCTGTAACTTCTATGAATTTTACACATGGTGCTTCTGAAGTGAACTCTAATTTGGGGAGCAATGGGGCGTGAGAGTTGGCACTGTGTATCCCAAGGAACAGAGCCTGTGAACCCAGCACACTTAAACTGTTGGATTAATGTGGCTAGCTTCCTTTTAACAGGTATTGCCTTAAATGATACAAATAAAAGATTTTTTTTCCATTTTTATATAGTATCTTTCTTGACCTTGTGACATTTTGAAACAATTTTGGTATTGTCACTACATGCACACATAGTAGCTGGGTACACAGTTGTCTCCCCGAAACAATGCAGTATTGTTATGGCTATTTGATCTGTGTTGTTTGAAGGGTAAATTTCCCAAGGCACAAGAAAACTCCCTGGATAATACCACAGTATTTCTGTTAACCCCTTTTCCCCCAGGGACAAAGTAGGTCTCTTGTTTTTAAACATGTATTTCATTCAACTACTGGCAGCCTCAAATGCTGCATTCCTTGAATACTAAACTGTTGGGAACATTTGTTTTTAAAATTTGAAAATCAGTTCAAATTACCCCAGTAGAATTGAAAATGCCAGTTCTACCTGTGTGTGTGAAGGCAGTGTTATAGTTTCTGTGTGGCCCTTAATTTCATTTTTGAATGCTGAGGGATGCGTGCAGTGTGGAACCTTGTCAGCAGTTGGTTCATGCCCGTTACTTGTCCCCAGCACATCTGTAAATCTGAATCCCCTACCAGTTATTGGGATGGGTCTGTGGATGAATTAAGTGTTACTCCTAACTCTTTTTCTAATTGACATGTTTGTAAGGAGCAAATCACTTGAGAATAATGCAGGTTACAGAGAAAGACGTAGAGAAATTAAAACCACGTTGTGCTCTTAGTTTGGGTTTTAAGGAAATTACAAAATGATCTTGATGCTGCTGCATGGCCATGACTTTTGGGTGTACAGTGAACTGGTGGTCAGATCACTGATCCCACCATACATCAGCAATTTTTGTCATCATTGGTTTATTATTGTCAAATGTACCAAAATACATTGAAAAGCTTTTGTTTGTGTGCCATCCAAATAGATCATTCCATGCATAAATACATTGAGGTAATAAAAATGAAAATAATCCAGAATATAGTGTTACAGTTATGGAGAAAGTGCAGTGCAGGCAGACAAATAAAGTGCAAGGGCAGCGATGAGGTAGATTGGGAGATCAGGAGTTCAGCTTTTTTAGTGTATGAGTCTGGATAGAAGCTGTCTTTGAGTCTGGTGGTACGTGTTATCAAGCTTTTGTATCTTCCTGATTTTTTTTTGTGGGGGGCAGGGGGGCAGAGAATGACTGGGGTGGGAGGGTCCTTGACTATATCATCTGCTTTCTCGAGGCAGCGGGAAATGTAGACATTCAATGCAGGGGAGGCTGGTTTGCATCATGGACTGGGTAGAGTTCCCAACTCTCTGCCATTTCTTGTGGTCACGTGCAGAGCAGTTGCTGTACCAAGCCGTGATGCATCTGGATAGGATACTTTCTATGGGGCATCTGTAAAAATTGGTAAGAGTCACTGGGGACATGTTGAATTTCCTTAGCCTTCTGAGAAAGTAGAGGCATTGGTGTGCTTTCTTGTCTGTAGCGTCCATGTGGTTGGACCAGAACAAATTATAGGTGATATTTACATCTAGGAACTGGAAGCTCTCAACCATCTCCACCTCAGCACCATTGATACAAGCAGGCACGTACTCTGCCCTGCTTCCTGAAGTCAATGACCAGCTCCTTCATTAGGCTTACACCGAGAACATTGTAAGGTCAGCATTTAATTCCCATCCTTAGTTGATCTTGAACTCTGAGTGTCTTGGTGGTTATTTTAGAAAAACAGCAAAGAGCCAACCATATTGGTTGGTCTGGAGTCACTTATAGGCCACAGTGGGTAAGGCTGGCGCCTTTCTTTCCCTGAAGGACATTAGCAAACTAGTGGGCTTTTGTGATATTTGAGTGGTTTCACCATTACTGATGCCAGGCTTTTATCCAAAATTTATTTAATTGCTTGAAATTTAATTACTTTCAATTCCTGAGCTACCCTGGTAGGGTTCCCTACATCAATAGACCGGCCCCTGAATTGTAGTCCAGTACTTAACCATGTTAAGAAAGTGACCTTCATGTCTTTGGGATTTCCTAAAGTGCTTCAGCCCAGCCATTTTTTTTAAACAGTTAATGTGAACATGGTGAATTGTTTTGAAAAGGAATAACTTGTATAAGCAAGAATTGATTTTGATGATATTGGTTGGGCCAAGGTTTTAGTGAAGATCTGGGAATTTCTTGCTCTTCAAATAGTGTCAACTTTGTCAACTTAAGTAGTGGCAGTGATTTTGATCTTACAGCTGATTTCTTGTTAAATAAATTTGAAAACATTTCCCATCAGTTCAGTGTTCCAGAAATGTTGCTTAGTGAGGCTGCAAGCATTTGAATGAAATCTCCATTTGAGATTTACTGAACAACAGCATCTCTGACAGCCCAGAAGTCTGTTAGTACTGCATGGAAGGTTGTGCCCTGGTGCCAGCCCTGTTGCTGAGCAAGGCTATCTCGAAGATGATTTGTTCCACCTTTCTAATTGCAGCAGAATGTTTTTGCATATTATGCCATTGATTGCTTGTGCCTTCAATCCTTGTTGCATTTTTTCGTTGATGTATTTGGTGATCCCAGTGGCTGGCTGTGCAGATTTTTCCAGGTGTCAGGAATGAGCATTTCTGCCCTGAGGACTATCGTTGTGCACAATCAAGAATCTGGGTCATTTCTAAAATGCAATTTGTTTTACATTAACATTGATGAAGAACGGCACAGAATTCAATGGTGAGCTACATCATTGGCAGCTGTGTCGTTAACTGTCCAAGGCCTGAGCTCTGGAATTCCCTTCCTAAACCTCTGCAATTCTCCATAAGGCATTCCTTAGCCACAGCTCTTTGACCAGGCTTTTAGTCATTTGCCCTAATTTCTCCATATGTGAAACTATCAAATTTTGGTTTTACAGAATGTGTTGTAGGTTTAACTTCATATATGCATATAGCTGTTCTTGGGAGTTTATGATGCTCACTATTTCTTGAATCCCTCCACAACCCTACTACCACTCTGTTGGAACTCTTGCAGTATGCATCTTTCCCAAACCATTAGCTTGATAAGCTGCTCAGAAATTGGTCCATATGGAAGTACAAATCTTTATCCTTGTGCTTCCATTTCCTGGGACAAAGTAGGTCCCGGGGGAAATGGGGTTAACAGAAGTACTGTGGTACTGCCAGATGATAGTATCCAATATCCAAGGCAGTTTCTCTTTGTATAGTATTTACAGCACTGAAACAGGTCATTTGGTCTTTTAATTCATTGGGAGATATGAGATTAGATTACCAGCTGGGAACTTCTGTGGCATGATCATGGTTCAGAAGCAATTCCTGAATGCAGTTTAATCTACTATGCAGTAGCAGAGTGACTGATCTGTACTTAAAAGATTTATTCTGTGGGTCACCTCTATGGTTAAGAAACAATTCAGGCAGCTTCCAAGTCCATAGGTAATCCTTACAATCTTGTGTTTTAAAAACAATTTTAAAGACAATACAAATGTAAGAAGAGTCTTTATTAAAGATGTCTGGGTTGGTTGCTTTAATTTGGGTTAGAAGGTAGATGAGTTTCCCATATTCATGAGAAGAATTTATCTATCGCGGCATGTTTAGCACCAAAACTTTTGGTAACTTGTACAAAAGGCTTTGGAGTTATTGCCTCTGTGCTGTGCTTCAGAATAAGTATTAAAGAAATGGCTCTGTAATCCCGATAATTTTGTGTACTTGTCAATTAGGTTACATTTTTAATGTTGCTGTGACTCTAGATAGCATACTTCCCTTTCGAGATTAGTTAAGTGGAAAATCTAGTCCAACAATCCCAGAGTGGTGCTGAAGGACTGCTGTACTCTCAGAGGGGCAATACCAAGGGAGCGACAAACTCTGAGACGGCCTGTTCGTAGATTTTAAACTAGAAACCCACTACCATCCAAAGTAGATATGAAATATTTGGTCGTTGTATATTAAGAGTAGCTGTACACCGAGAAAGTCACCCAAGTATTAGTTGCCATTCCATGCTTCGCCAACTTCAGTGTCAAGAAGTACAATTTTGTGATTGTCTGAAACTGAAGTGTATTGAGAGCTGAATAAGGATTCCAATACTCTCTGCATCCTTCAGTTTTTAACTGCTTCTCTCCCAGTTTTCAGAATCTTGATGGCTGTGAATTAAGCAGTGTCCTGCACAATGTTCCAAATAGCTGGATCAGAGCAGCAGTCTTTCATCAGTAAAAGAGCCAAAGATCTTATTTTTACTTATTGCAGTGTGAGCTGCTTCAAGCAACTAAGAATAGCAGTGGACTGTAATTTTCTTTTAGTGGGGTGTGCCTATGCCCTTGTGAAATCTGAGATTGTGCTGGCAGTTTCAGTTCCAGTTGGCGTGAAGAGCATTGAGATCAATCACCACGTGTTCAGTCGTGGTAAAATTAAACAGCTCGTGCTTCCTGTTGCAGCTTGCTTGCTGCATTTTATTGGTGATGCCCATATTTTCACGGAATCATAGAATAGTTGCAGCATGGAAGGAGGCCATTCAGCTCATCGAATCCATGTGAGAGCAATCCAGCCAGTCTCACTCTCTTGCTCTTTCCCCACAGCCTTGCAAATTCTTTTGGATACTGATCCAGCTCCCTTTTGAACAGTAAAGTTGAATTTCCTCTGCTATCTAGGCAGAGCTTTTTGGGCCTGAACCATCGTTGTGTAATTTTGTTTTCCACCTCTCACCATGTCACTTTCATTCTGTGCCCTCTGGTTCTTAACTCAACTGCCAATGGGAACAGTTTTTCTGTCTACTCTGCCTATACCCTTCATAATTTTAAATGCCTCTATCAGATCCCCTCACATCCACCCGTTCCAAGGAAGAAAAACCCTCTTCAGTTTGTCCCCATAACCAAGGCCACACATCCCTGGAATCCTTCTGGTAAACCTCTTCTATACATTGTCAAACCTTCACATCTTCCCCACAGTGTGGTGCCCAGAATTGGACATCATATTCCTGTTGTGACTGAACCAGTGCTTTATAAACGCTCACGGTGATTTCCTTGCTCTCTGTGCCTCTACCTGTGAAGTCCTGGACCCAATGTGCTTGTTTAACCACTTACTCAGCCAGTCTTGCAACGTTCAACAAATGATGAATGAGTATCCTAAGGTCTCTGCTCTTTACCTCCCTTGGAATTCTGCCTCCTTGTTTATATTGTCTCTTCTGCTTTTCCTATTGAAATGGAACAATTTGCATATCTCAGCATTAAGTTTATCTACCACCTATTCACCACCCTGCCACTTGTCTACATCTCCCTAAAGCCTTTCACTTTCGCCCTCATAGGTGGCTGTCTTTTTTAACATCTGCAAATTTGTAAATTGTGCTGTGTGCACCCAAGTTGAAGTCAATAATATAAGAAAAGCATTGGTCCATGTTCCAGCCTCTGGGGGAACTCTGCTGTACACTTTCCAGTCCAAAAAAACCTTTCACTACTGTTTCCTTTTACTTAGCCAGCTTTTTATCCATGCTGTTACTGACTCTTTTATTCCATTGGCTTCCATTTCTATTGCGTAGAAGTTTATCAAAAGCCTTTTGGAAGTCCATGAGAAGAGTGGTGACACTTGCGGGCTGCCCCCAGCAGAACCTCAGTAATGCAAAAAGACACATTTCACTGTTTCGATGTACATGTGACTAATAAATAAATATCTTAAGTTAGTTTGACACGATTTATCTATTACAAATACATGCTCATTTTATCACCATGTCATGTGATTGCTATTTCTGTTCCTGAGTATCTGAATGTCCCCACCATTGAGGTTAGATGACTAGTCTGTAGTTGATGTGTTTATCCTTGTAGCTAATTTTGAGTGAGGCTGTAATATTTGCACTTTCTAGTCTCTTGCTTTTTCTACACAGCAGTGAGTAAGAAATGTCTGTGTGTTCAAAGAAACTGAAAACCATATTATTTCTGCTTTATACACCCGTAGTGTGAAGTCAGTTTTACAAGTAATGTTTGGGATTTTCAAATTATCTCTGATTTGAGTATCCCATGCATTTTGACTGTTGCTCATGTGTGAGTTGGGCTTAAAATTTGGCTGCAAGCAAGCAATATAGTCTATGGTGAAGTCTGTCTCACAGTTAATCTGCTCCAGAGTTGGTGCTGAGCAGTAAAATGACTCACGGTTGCTGGTGTGGATGCTAATGTCATATGTTTGCCAATAAAGTGATGTTCCTGGAGAATTCCCAGTTTTGCTTGATTGCTGCACAATGATTTGATTGCCAATTTTAAAAAAAAAAACAAATGTGTAAAAGCTTGTATCAGCGATGGGAAAGTTATTGGAAGGGATTCTGATGGACAAGGTTTATTTGCATTTGGAAAAGCAAGGACTGATTAGGGATAGGGAGTATGGCTTTGTGCATGGAAAATCACGTCTTGTGAATTTGAGTTTTTTTTGGAGAGACGACCAAGAGGATTGGCAAGGGCAGGGTGGTAGATGTTGTCTACATGGACTACAAGGTCTTTGATAAGGTCCTGCATGATAGGCTGGTCTAAAGGATAAAACACATTGGGATCCAGGGTGAGCTAGTGAATTGGGTGCAAAATTGGCTTGGGTGGTAGGAGGCAGTGAGTGGTAGTGGAAGGTAGTTTTTCCAGATTGGAGGCCTGTGACCAGTGGTGTGGAGCAGGGATCAGTGCTGGGTCTATTGTTTGTCATATCTTACTGATTTAAATGGGAATGTAAATTGCATGATTAGTAAGTTTGCAGATGACACCAAAATTGATGGTACAGTGGACAGTGAAGGTGGTTGTCTAAGGTTACAATAGATATTGGTCAACTGGGAAAGTGGGCAAAGGAATGGCAGATGGAATTTAACTCAGACAAATGTGAAGTGATATACTTTGGGAAGTTAAACTAGGTCAGGGCATTCACAGTGAATAGCAGGGCCATGGGAGCATTGTAGAACAGACAGACCTAGGAGTACAAGAACATAGAGGTATGGATAGGGTAAATAGCTAGAGTCTGTTTCCCATGGTAGAGGTGTCTCAAACTAGATGGCATAGGTTTGATGGAGGTTTAAAGGGGATCTGAGGGATACATTTTTCACCAAATAGAAGTTGCCAGAGGAGATGGTGGAAGCAGGTACAGTAACTTTGAGAGGCACAGGTACTTGAATGAGCAGGGCATAGAGGAATAGAGGATTTAATGCAGGCAGGTGGGATTAGTATAGATAGGCATGGTGGTTCGCATAGATGCAGTGGGCTGAAGGGCCTGTTGCTATGCTGTACAATTCTATGACTCAAACATAGTTATAATCTTAAATTTGGAAGAGTGAAACTTTCTGTATCCAGTCTTTTGAAATATTAATGGATAGAGAAGTATGTGTTAAGTTTTAACACTGATTAGGAATGGTTTGGGATTGGTTTGGAAATAAGCATGTTTCTTACTGTAACTCATTAGTCTTTGTCAATGTTACTTATGCTGTGGGGTTAGTGAAGAATGAGTGGTGTGTGCTGTTGACACTGTAGATTACCCACCTCTTCATTGGTAAATTGTAAATTAAGAAGTGGTGCAACTGTAAAATGCATTGATTGTATTGATTTTGTCTGTTAAAGGTAAATGGTTTGGACTGGCACTACTCAGTCCCAGATCAAAGGTGAATTATATGGAGGTTAGAATTGGGCACGGTGATGGATGCTCAGTAAGACTGGCCTGTGCTCACTGGGGTTTAGGAGAGTGAGAAGGTGTGTCATTGGGACGTGCAGGATTCTGAGGGGATTGATACGGCAGATGTTGAGAGGTTCTTTCTCTCTTTTCCACCACCCCACACAATCTCCCAAAATCTGCAGAATACAACAATAGGGGCATCATTTTGGGTCAAGGTCTGCAGATTTAGGATTGAAGTTTGTGGAATACTCTACCTCTGGGACTGGTATTGTGATTGGATGGAAAGTGAACAAGGCACAGAGGTGGCTTTCTCATAATGGTTCGTGGTGTAGGCACCAGTGGCTGGCTCATTTCTTAAGGAGCATGAGTTTATACAAATCACACCTTTTGTGTTTGCAACAAATACAAATTGAAATGTTTCCTCAAATTGAAACTGAATTCTGCATCATGTTAGGTTGAGTCCAGGAAGCTGCGACATGGTGGTCATTAGCTTCTGTTAGTGAGTAAATTGCCTTGTAATCCTGACTCTGACTGCAGTTCCAGAGACATAAATACACTGGAAAGGATCCTGCTAGCAATGATAAATTGTAAATGTAGATTTAAAAGCAGTAGATGGTGGATGTTGTAAATCTGAAATCAAATAGAAAATACTGGAAATACTCTGGTCAGGCAGCATCTTTTGAGAGAGAGTTGGCTTTTCAGGTCAGTGTAAATGTAGATTGTGGTACGTGGTATCATGGGATCACTTGCTATTTGCTTGTGCTTGAGAGGAAAAGACCATTAACTAACCCTGGTGTCATGAGATTTGAAAGCAGTACTGTGTGGTTATGGTTTGCATGTAGGCCTTCATTGTGCTCTCAGACATCAAATGACCCAGAAAATGCTTTCTCCAATGTTACTTCCCCACTGGGCTATCTTCCTGCCTTTTTTCTGGAGCTGAGCACGGGTAAGTAGTCTTGCTTAGCCTGACAAGTGTCCCAGACACACATACCAAATCACTGAATTCTGACACAAGGTGTGAGATTCATCCTTGGTTATTGAAGGAATGTGGTGAGAAAGTGGGGACCCTGAGGCTGTTGCTGCTGCTTGGACTGAGGTTGGGGTGGGGAGGAAGGATGGGAGTGGGAGCTTGTTAGCAAAATAACCACCATTTACAGTGACCAGGCTGAACCATAGCGATGGGGTCGTGCATGTGTTACATCATTGGAAGTAAGATGCACTTCTAGGAAAGGCTGTTTCAATTGAATTATGCTTCTTGTAAACCTTTCATCCATCACTGTGCCCTCTTGCTATGCATCTATCCTTATTGTTTGTTCAGCTTCCCCATGAACACTGTTTCCCTTGACCACTCACTGTGGGAGGGAGTTCTGCTCTCTGGTTTAAAAAAAAGTTCCTCCTGAACTCCCAGATGGGTTAACCATATTTTTCTGCCCCACAATTCCGGTTGGATTTGCAGGGAGGAGAATGTTTCTCAGTTGTGAACCAGTGTTGGTCTCTTCAAGACTGCTTCAGAAACACAAGGTTTCTTGTGATGAAAGTTGTTAACAGAAGTTACGGTTGGTAAAGAGGGTCCCAGTGTTTTGAGCAAGGTAGGCTGATATTTTAGTTGGGCTATGCAGAGTGATTGCAGAAGTTCTTCCTTTTCTGAGTCTGAGGCTGCAAATGTCAGTGACTTTAGGTTGGAGAGGGAAATTCCTAGTGTTCCCCATGTGGGTTTACATTGAGTATGTTTTGCATTGATTCGGTTTGTATCCCCTTGAGCATGGGTGGGGTTGGCTTTTGGTTCCATTCCGGTTGTTTTTTCAGTGCTTAGCAAAATTGGCTATTTTTGGTTATCAACTTTTGGCCTCTACAAATCAACTGATTCAGTTACCCATAAGTGCATTCTGGTTCAGGATTTTGTCAAGAAGTAACTAAGGTAAAAGATTCATTTTCTTGTGTAATGATGGATACTTTTATCCCATTCCTTCCCACAGATAAACTATTGGCTAGCAGGATTTGTGAGCATTTTTAAACCATTTGTGGAATTCTTAAAGCAAAGGTGGATCTTTGGGATTGTATTTTTTTGGGGGGGGGGAGGGGTGTTTATTGGCTGAAATAAAAATAGTCAAGCCCTGAGCATAGAGTATTAAGAAAAGAGAGGGACAAGATACTTTCTCTCCTGCAGGGTATCCAGGACAAGGGGCAAAAGCTAAAATTGAGGACCACGCTGGCTAGGAATGATGTTGGTAAGCACTTCATAGCCAAAGGGAAATGATAATTGGCAATATCTCTGTTCCTTTCCTCTCCCACCTTCCTCCGCTCCCACCAAATAAAATAACACTGAGGCCAGCTGAAAATTTCAAACTATTTTTATTGAAGTAAAATCAGGTTTATTATCACTGACATATGATGTGAAACTTGCTGTTTTGTGGCAGCAGTACAGTGCAAAGATAAAATCTATAAATTACAGAAATAAATAGTGCAAAGAAAAGGAATAACGAGGTAGTGTTCATGGATCGTTCAGAAATCTGATGGCGGAGGGGAAGAAGCCGTTCCTGAATCATTGAGTGTGGGTCTTCAGGCTCCTGTACCTCCTCCCCAATGGTAGTAACGAGAAGAGGGCATGTCCCAGACGGTGAGAGTCCTTAATGATAGATGCTGCCTTCTTGAGGCACTGCCTCTTGAAGATGTCTTCGATGGTGGGGAGGGTTGTGTCATTGATGGAGGTGGCTGAGTCTACAACCCTCTGCAGCTTCTTGCGATCCTGTGTATTGGAGCCTCCATACCAGGCGGTGATGCAACCAGTCAGGATGGTCTCCACTGTACATCTATAGAAATTTGTAAGAGTCTTTGGTGACACACCAAATCTCCTCAAACTCCTAATGAAGTAGAGCTGCTGGCGTGCCTTCCTTGTGATTGCCCGCGGTATTAAGGTTATAGGAGGAGGGATAGAGCCTTGCGTCAAGGTGCAATTTACCCATGATCCATTTGAATGGCAGAACAGACTCAATGAGCTGAATGGTCCCCTCTTCCATTGCGTGTTCCTAACAAAAGTGATTTGTAGTTTCCTTTTTCATTCAACAGGAAACATTCAGTGTATTTTAGCCTGCACTTGCACACTGTCTGAATGTTTAAAATATTCCAAGTGTTCCAGAGGAAGATGGGAGGACTGGATGTTGCATGACACAGATTGCCGCATTTTGCAATCCTATTCCTTATTGTTTTACTGCATTTGATTTCCCTGGTACCTGAGATTCTTGTGGACAGCAGATGAGAAAGTTGATGAATGGGTTTAAGAGTAATCAGCCATTGCCTTCCATCTGGAAAGATTTCAGTGTCAAGAAAACAGTGGAGTTGCTTGTGTTTCTGGCTGTTATTTTCAATCCACCCCATCCCCGCTGAATGGTGGTGATCCCTTCCAAACTGATTTTCCATAACCCACTCCCTGATTTAGATTGCAGCAGTGTTGGATTTAAATAATTACAGGTGGGGTTTTCTCTCCAAGTCTCACATCCTGGTTATTCCTAAAAACTCTAAGGCCTGCAGCACGGTGAAATGTGGGATACTTTATCTGAGGGTAACTTCCATTATTCTGGGGAGGAATTGAGAGCTGTTCAAGATGTGTTTTTTTTTTGTAGCTTAATCAATAACACAAATGCAAGTGCTATATTATACTAGCACTTGCATTTATGTAGTATCTTCAGCATAGTCATGTATGCTAAGATATATAACCAGTTAAGGGACTAAAGGAATGACTTTATGGAAGAGAAAATGGGATTTGTATACTGGATACTGTGCTCATGGAAAATCTAATTTATTCATGTCTGAGCAAAAGCAGCAGCTTACTGCAGTAAATGGAAACCACCATCCAGTGTGGAACCTGAGTGTGTGCATTCCTGGTTAGGTGGGGTCTTGTATCCTCTGCTTGAGAATAACCGGGCATGCTCAGCAGGTCAAGTGGTGTCCTAGAGTTGTACATGGGACTGCTGCTGTAGCTCAGAGTCCATGCTGACCATCAAGCACTCTGAAACACTATCTCATTTCATTCTCCCCATATTCCCATCAACTCTTCTCCCTCTCCCCAGATTCTACCATGCACCTACTCAAGGTAATTTACAGCAGCCAATTAACCTGCAAACCCACAAGTCTTTGAGATGTGGGAGGAAACTGGAGCACTTGGGGGAATTCTGCATGGTCACGGGGGGAGTGTGCAAACTCCACACTGGTAGTGCCAGAGGTCAGGATTGAACCCAGGTCCATGGAGCTGTAAAGGAGTGACTGCACTAGCTGCCCAGTGAAAGGTCGTTGACCTCGGTGGTTAATTTTATTTCCACAGATCCTCCCTTATCTGATCTGGGGATATCCAGTATTCCCTGTTTTTACTTTGGATTTCTAGTATGTTGAGGTTTGTTTTGCTGCAGAATTGATTTGGATTGTGAGGAGTGGGGACAAGTGGTGCACACAGTTGCTGTGATCTGGGATGTGCTGAAAGGGAGGTGGGAAGCAGATTCAATGGGACCTTTCAAAAGGGAACTGGAAAAATGTTTTGGAAAGGGCAAGGGAGTGGACTGATTGGAGAGCTCTTTCACAGTCATGGCAGAGTGACAGGCGCACTGATTCTGCATCAGTTAAGAATTTTTGTTTCAAGTTTACTTTATTCAAATGTACACTTAGTACATGTCTCTCTATATTCATTATACCATTAAATCAATGCATTCTTTTACATGCATCTGTGCCATTCACATTTCTTCCTTAATACATTAGTGAAGTATTTGAGAGGCTGTTACACTGGACCCAACCCCTCAATGTCCAGTAGCAGCAGGACCCTAGACCATGGTGTTTCCCCACAAGAGCCGTGGTGATGGCTGCATCCCTCAGCATATACTCCTGCACCTTGGAATGTGCCAATTGGCAGTATTCGTTGGTGGACATCTCCTTATTCTGGAAGACCAACAGGATTCTGATTCACTAAGTTGATCTTCCAGCAGCAGTCGATGTTTGTCTCAGTATGCGTCCCTGGGAACAGCCTGTATATCAGAGTCATTTCAAGGGTAATGTGCATTGGGAGTAAGACTCCGGCTGTGCAGGAAGGATCTGACAGGGAGGACTTCTCTCTCTGCCAGCCAAGCGAGGTGTTGGTGCTTGTGCTGGCATTGAGGCATTCTGCCAAATGACTTTGACAGTCTGCTTGGGAAACCATCCCATAATCCTGGAGGGCTTCTGGGGCATTCTGTGCCAACCATTGCTGATGGACTTGTACTTGATGGCTTTTTTTCTGGGGAAACTTTTCCATGAAGGATAGGTGCGGCATAGTCCAACTGAATGGAACGTTGTGTGGCACAGAGGCTTGGCCCATCCTTCAATAACGGGACAGGTAGAATGTCAGCATGCAGTGACACTGGTGTTTGTGTTCTGGATCTACACGCAGCTTGATGCAGATGCACAGAACGGTGGCCGTCAGGATGAGGGCTACATTAGCTATGGTTCTCCCTGGTATATCGTGACCCAATGGATGTGATCCATTCTGGATCTCCATGAGGTGCAGCATGCCACAGCACAGGAGCAGTGATGAGTGTCATCTGTTTCCACACACTGTTTAAATGTGAGTGGGTGGCTAGGTTTGGGGGACAGCCCAGACCCCCTCGGTTCACGGTTGGGGTGAGCGAAGAGGAAATGAAAATTTTTTTCCTGTATGCTTGGCAGTTGAGATGAGTACAGATGGATCTCGGCTGGATTTAATCCTTGCTGCGCTACAGAAAAATGATTCTTAAAATGATTCTGTGCAAGCTGTGTGTGTACGAGGAGAAGGTGTATATGTGTGTTTCTGTATGGTGAGGGCGAGAGTGTGTGTGTGAGTGCTTGTTTGTGTGTGTTTTTGCTTTGTTTCCGTGAGAGTGGGTGTGAAATTCCCTGGGAATGATAGCTGACCCAGTTCCTGAAGTCTAGGAGTCTGTCCTTGGTTTTGGTGTGCACTGGAGGAACTGTTCTGCTCTGTGGGGACATCACAAGTTGGCTGCAGGCAGCCTTTGCTGCACAATAAAACTCCTGCATCTTTCAGCGTAATTAATCAATGTGCCGGCGTTAGAAAAAGCACCTTGGCAACAGTTTGGAGCAGCAGTCACCAATTCAATAGATGCGTGAATTAACACTTCATAATAAATTCACAGCCCTGCCTTTGTGTCTTTCAGTGCCGTGACACAGGTGTTGTTTGTAAAAGGAAGCTGCTTTTAACTCTGCATCAAACAGATCCTTTGCCAATGAAAATCCAGAGAGTTGAATTTTAATGTGGCTGATTGAACTTTAAAAATACAAATTAGCAGAAGTATTTCATTTGTCCTGGTGGTTTGGTGGATATCTGTTCATGTAATGCAGTACAGGAAGTCACATCACTGTGCGGTTGTGATCAAAAAGTTATGAGGAGATTTGATAGAGCAAATAAGCTGGGTGGAAGGGTGTGGAATTGGGCAGTGGGGAGGGGGTGCTGAGAATCCCTTATTGTTTGGACTGACCTGCCATTTAGAAGGGATTGGATGTAAACTTCCAGTGATGGTAAGGTTTTATGAGTAGTGGAAGATTGGGGCTGATCAGTAGGTCTTTCAAAGAGCCAGCATGGGTAGCTGAATGGCCACCATCTATGTTCTGATTCTGTGCTATGTTCTGATTCTGTGGTGGGTGAACTGAGCTGTCATAATTTGAGAAAAGCAAAAGAAGGTGGATAAGGATTTTATTCTGGATTGTCCCTCTTCCCGCTCTGTGTTCATATGTGAAGATGTGCCGTTGGCAGCATTATCCTGCTGCATTGGAGTATAATTACAGAACACAGCCTCATTGAGCATTCTGTCGGAATTGTTTGGAGCATTATTTGGTCCTGGAAATTGCTGTTTGAAAAGGTGTTGTGGTTCATCTTTAAAGTGTGTGAAGGGTTAGACTTTGAAGATATGTTCTACAGCTGATGTGTAAGGAAACCACAAAGTAACTTGTTACTCACAACCTTCCCTGTAGCAGGAACACTTCAGTACTCCACATCATTGGTGCGATTGTTTTTCAAAGTTTAATGTTTCTGGCCTCTCTTGGATGTGTGTATTAAAACCACAACGGATAGTGTTAGTCTGGATCAACTCAGTCTGTGGAGCAGTTAAACAGCCGGCTGAACTTGTGGACAACGATGTGGGCTTGTTTCCTGCCCCACCTGTATCCAGTTTGTTCCCCAACCAAAGTCTCAGACCCTGGGTCCATGACCCCTGCTGGCTCATCAGATCCATGTAAGAGTGAAATGCTCATCTAAGAAATCTTCTTTCTTGGTTGTACAGTGCAGGGTGTGAGGGCACATTCCAAGTTCTACATGAAAATGATGCTGAACCAAGGTGGGTCAGATCCCGTCTCCTGCTTCCCATAATTGTTTTTCTCAAAATTGTTGACCAGAAACTTAACTGAATCTTCCATGTAAGTACCAAGGCTATAGGAAGAGGTTAGAGGCTGGCAGTGACTTGTCTCCTGACACCCCAGACCTTTCCTCAATCTACAAAGTCAGGAATATAGTAGAATATTCTGCACTTGCCTGGTTATATGTAGCTCCAATAAGCTTCACATCACCCAACTTGACTGGCACCCCATCTACCACCCTAAACATTCATTCCCTCCACTGCTGGTGCACCATCTGCAAATCGCAGTGCAGTTCCTTACCCGACTATTCTAACACTACTTTCCAACCTCATGATCTCTATTACCAAGAACTACAAGGGCAGCAGTTGCATGGGAATACCATTCCTGTGGGACCCTTCCTCTGGCCTCCAATCTTTCACCATCCAGAAGTACCTGGAAATCACCCTGGTCATTCTTGTTGGGCACTCATTGGCTGTATCTGTATGGATCCTAGACCTCTCTCACCTCAGCCTTACACTTAACTAAGATGCTCTTAAAACAGTCCATTAACTTTCCTATATTATACCTCCTTAAAGCACTTCGGGGCATCCTGAGGGGGATGTGAAAATACAAGTTTATCTATAGCTTTTGGTCAGGTTTCTGTCTCCTTATTAGCTCAGGGTCAAGGTTTTGTTTACATCTGTCCTCTGAAGCATTTGTGCAGTCTGAAAACATTAAAGATGCTGTATAATTTGCAGCTTTTTGCAGGAGAGGGCCCTCTGGGAATTTGGAGATGTGAATCAGCACCAGTTGCCTTGCACTTGCTCCCCTTTGTTGGAACAGGCTCCCAACAGGTGGCTTGGTCACATTACACCAATAATCTGCTGCCATGTCTACAATTCTACTCAATGCAGCCCAGGCAAAAATAGGCTCTCTGAGGTAAAGGCACTTTCAGGAAGTCTCACATCAGCTGACTTGCATCTTTTCTCACCCCTTGAGAAACATAATGATTCAGAACCTAAGCAGTGTGTCCTTCTGAATAAGCATCAACATCAAAATGAATATGCAGCCCCTGACAGTTATAGGATTGGTTGGTGGGATAGAGGAGAGGAAAGGATTGGTTTCGAGTAGGAATCTGTTCAGGTGCAGTCATATTTTGCATTTGTTTTCAGCTTTCTATCTTTCTTCCTTTTGTAGCCATGCTCGGTCAACCACTGAAGATGGCCAAGAACTCGTAAAAGCTATTGATCACAATTTATTAGCATTCATACTTTTAAAGAAGCACTATTAGAAATTCTGTTCTGAAAAATCAGAAATGAGAATTAACTCCCCAATTTTCCATGCATTTAAAAATACAAAATGTTCTTTGCATTCATTAATTTTATTAAAAATGAACAAATTGTCCACTTAAAACATGCATTAGTCTGTTCCTTTAAGATAAAGATGGCTTTTACATTTATATCTATGTTCTAGAAAATGAATTTTGGACAAAATAGTTCTCATTATGTGCCAGCGCAACTGTCTGCTTTGCATTTACTTATGTGTTTATTGGAGCAACAGTACAAGGTTTCCCTCTTCTTATTAACTCTTTGTCTCCTTCTCTACCATCTCTCCTCTATATACACGTGCACATGCACACACAATAGGCTGAATGGCCTGCTTGTATGCTCTAAGTTCCTCATTAGTCTGTTTAACAGTTGCTTTATTGAGCCCACTTCAGCCATTCACAGGCAGTGGAAATGATCCTCTGTATGGAGGGTTAGGAATTGGTGGGCTTCATCTTGAAATTTGATGCTCAGGTGCTGCTGAAAATATTCCTGTGCTAATCCATCTAGTTTCAAATAGTCATAAATACTGTAAGAGAAAAATATATATGTGGAGTTTTGATAAAGTAAATAAGGAGGAACTGTTTCCAGTGACAGGGTTAATAATGCGAGGATACCAATTCAAAGGCATCATCAGAAGTATTGGTGGTAAAGGAGAACCTTATTACCTAGTGAACTGATACTATTTGGAAGCAGATTCAATAAGAACTTTCAAAAGAGTTGGATTTGCAGAGCTGTGGAGAAAGAATAGAGCATTGGGATTAATTGGCTGAGACCTTAACTATTTACGGTATATATCCATGCCTTTGTTGAAGGGACCAAGTGCAGTGCAGCCAAATTGGGTGACAATCCAAAGAAAAAGTTGTAAGGAGGACGTGAAAAGTCCGCAAAGGAATGTTTCATCAGGCAATGTTTTTTCCACTCAAGCTATCTTGAGTTTAGTGGGGGTGTGGGGGGTGAGATGTACATGGAGTATAGTATGAGGAAATGTGAGGTTGTCCCCCTTGGCCGGAAGAATAGAAAAGCAGATTACTGCTTAAATGGAGGAAGAATGCAGTAGCACACAAACACATTGTTTTTGTACAGGAGCCAAAGTTAGCAATCAGGTGAAACAAATGTCGGAGTGCAGAATAATAAGGATGTTTTGTTGCAGCTGTACAGGAGGGTGTGGTGACCACTGTTGCCAGCAGTTTTGGTCTCATTATTTAACTTGCATTGGAGCCTCAGAAGGCTCACTAGATTGGTTCCCAGTATGAAGACATTGTCTTGTAAGGAAAGGTTAGGCTTAAACTTGTTGGAATTTAGAAGAATAAGTGGTGACAATCAAAATGCAAAAGATTTTGAGGGGGCTTGATAGTGTGCCTGAGAGGATGTTTCTCAAGGGCGGTGGGGAAGGGGGAGGAATCTAGAACCATCAGAATCAGTGTAGTTTCAGAATAATTTGCCTGTTTAAAATGGAGGTGAGGAGGAACTTCTGAGGGTCACAAATCTTTGGAATCCTCCACCCTAAAGCTGTGGATGCTGATTCATTGCATATATTCAAAGCTGAGAGAGATTTTGCTCTGGGAGTGGAGGTGAGGATTATTGGCAGGCAGAAAAGTGCAGCTGAGGTCAGGTCAGCCATGATTTCAGTGGTATAACAGGCTTGAGGAGCCAATTGGCTTGCTCCCATTTCTTCTTTTGATGAGCTCTTTTGGAGAGCTGGCAAAGTCATGATGGGCTGAATGACCTCCTCTGCTGCACCATTGCATGATTCAGGTATTTTTAGAATGACATTAAAATAGAAGTACGGACACAGCGCAACTGCTCGGTGCCATTGCTGTGGCTCCACTGAGCTACCTCCCACCCATCTCCATATCACTCCAGCCTGTCTTTCCATTCCTTTCTCCCTCCCATTTATCCAAGTTTCTGCTGTTCACCCCAGCTTGTCCATGTTGGAGTGAGTTTACATTATTTCTGCTCTCTGGGGCAAGTTCTCCTGATTTATTCTTGGCCAGTCCTCTGGTGCCTTTGCTCCATCACCAAACCTGTGACTTGGAGACTACTTTTTCTTCCTGTTTGAACTGTGATGTTTATACGAAGAGTCCATTTGCTACTTTGCCCCATTTATAATGTCTGGCATACAATCTTGGCTGATGCCTTTTATAAAGCATTATCCTGTGACTCACAATGCATTCCTTTAATGTGGGGTGAGTATCACGTGAGTGCATTGCAAGGAGTGTCTAGCTTTGTCTCTGACTTTATTGAGATATTTAAGACCTGAATCAATGAAAGATAATCACTACTAAATCCAGCAGGGAATTTGGGCAAAGTTCTTCTCTCCCCAGAGTAGGGAGAATGTGGAGCAAGTTCTTGAACATGGCACAAATCTGGTAATACTAAATGCCTTTTTCACTACCCTATCCACCTGTGTTGCTGCTTTTAGGGAGTTATGGACTTGCATTCCAAGGACTCTGTACAGCAATGTTCTTAAGGTCCTTGCTATTTACTCTATATGACCTCCCAAAGTGCATAACCTCACACTTTTAGATTAAATTCCATCTGCTGCTTCTTCACCCAGCTTTCCAGCTGATCAATATCCTGCTGTATCTTTAAACAGCCTTCTTCGCTATTTACAACTCCACCAATTTGTCTGGATGGCACACTTACTAATTGTGCACCCTACATTTTCGTCCGAGTCCTTTACATACAATATCCTACAAACAATTACCAGATGTGTCATTGAGTACAAGAGTTGGGATGTCATGTTGCAGTTGTACATAATGTTGGCTGGACCACATTTGGAGTATTGTTATAGTTCTGGTTGCCACGCTGTAGGAAGGATGTGGTAACAATAGAGATTGTGGAAGAGGTTCACCAGGATGTTGTCTGGAATGGAGTCATGAAAGATTGGATGAGTTTATTATCATTGTTACGTTGGAGGCTAGGTGTGACCATAGAAGTTTACATAATTATGAGGGGCATGGATAGGGTAGGTGGTCAGAATATATTTCCCCAGGGTAGAATGAGAGGGCACAGGTTTAAGGTGAGAGGGGAGAAACTTAAAGGAGATCTGAGGCGTTAAGTTTTTCTACACAGAGGGTGGTGAACATTTGGAACAAGCTGCCAGAGGAAGTAGTGGAGGCAGATACTATTAGAATGTTTAAAAAACAGAATGATTTGGGCTGGTACGGGAAAGTGTAGAAGGAAACAGGCCTAACATGAGCAAATGGGGTTAGTGTAAGTAGGGATCAGTCGGCATGGACGAGGTGGGCAATAAGGGTCCATTTCTGTGCTGTACACTTCTGATTCTAATTGGCAGCTCTACTCCAGGACAGTGTAAGGCAAGGACCTCAACTTCTGAAGTTCATTCAGTCAGCCCCAGATCCCAGTAATAAACTGGTTGTTACATTTTAAAGTCTCACTAATGGCAACTATCCTAATTTGCAGTGAGTTTATAAAGTGAGTGGGACTTGAAACTGTAAACAGTCTCAAGGCATGTGGCTTTTATAAGTGCACACTCTGTCTCTTAAGAACAAATATGTGCCAGCACATAGTTTGACAGCAGTTAGTTGGTCCATGTGAGGTCAGTCTTCCGCTGGTGCACACAGTAAACTTAAACTCATCGGGAACCCTGCTACCAGTTTCCCAATGTGTAACCAAGTCTCATTCACCCCTTGCCGCTGTCTGCTCACTAATCTGCACTGCCTCCCCTTCCTACAGCACACATGCTCTTGTTTAAACCTCTCGCATTGCCCCTCATTTTTTGTAACCACTTCCAAACTTACAGCCCTGCAGGACCCTGTGTTCCTCTAATTCTGACCTTGTGCACCCACTGACCTTAATCACCATGAAATTGGCAGCTGTACCTTCAACTGTTGGGTCCCCAAAGTCTGGAATTCCCACCCTAAATCTTTCTATTTCCTACAAAACCAACCTTTTGCTTATCTTAAGTTTTACTAGACAGCATTCCAGTGCAGCATTAGGGAATGTTTACTGACGTTCAAGTTGTTCATGCGTTTATTTTTTGCATTCTTTTTGTAATGGGATTCCCGGGCACCTGACCGTTGCCAGCTCTTCATTTAAATGCTGCGGATTAGAGTTGTGTTTATACTTACAAAACTAATCGGTGTTGAGGTTGCTGGGATTAGGAGAGGCTATTTTACATAGGTATTTACTAATTCCATCATGTGTTGAGAGAGGTAGCTTCTAAGCAGCGTTGTAAAGGAGGGACAGTATAGAAGAAGAGAGTTTTAGATAGGGAGTTCCCGAGTTTAGAACCTTGGCAGCTGAAGGCAAGAGCACCAGTGCTGAGGTGATGGAAATCAAGTTGAACAAGGGGCCAGAATTAGAGAGCAGAGAATCTGAAGGGTTGTGGGACTGAATTAGGCTACTGGGAAAGCAAGAGAGTTGGGATTTTATCAGGTCTCCCTTGGCTTTCTCAACAAGAGTCTAGCCTCCTTCATCTTTCTGAATTTCTACATTTTTCGTATTCTTAACACAAGCTTATTTGTTTGCAATCACAGTATTCTCAATCCTACAAACTATTAATAAAAAGCTTTTTACCAGGTATAACAAGAAACTTAACCTGTGCTTGCAACTCTACAATTTGCCCAAAGTTCAGGCACAGCTGAACAGATGGGAAATGCTGTTCTGCTACAGAATAGGAGGCAAAAAGGTGACCTGAGAGAGCTTTGAAATTATGGGCTGTGAGATGAGAATTTCTTCCCCTTAGTCACTAATAAATCTGATTGAGAACTGGAGAGAAGCTTTTGTCAAGGTTATTTCGTGAAAGGAAAATGATGTTTGAACAAATATTGGAGTTCTTTGATGATGTGACATGTACTTTGGACAAATATATGCTGGGATTTCCAGAAGGAATTTGATAAGGTTATTTCAGGAAATTATGTAGTAACTAATGTTGGCATGAATAGAAAATTGGTGTTAACACCCTTAAATAAGGAGAGCAGTACGGGAGTATTGTGTATAGTATTGCTCTCTTTAATTAAGGACGTCAATGTGTTGGAAGCAATTCAGAGGTGGTTTACTGGACTAGTACCTGGAATGTGTGGGTTGTCTTGTGAAGGAAGCTTGGACAGACTGAGCTTGAATCTGCTGGAGATCAGATGAGTGAGGGAGACTTGAAATGTATAATGTTTTGATGGGTGAATGCGGAGAGGATGTTTCCTCTAGTGGAAGAATCTAGAACTAGGGGTCACTGCTTAAAAATAAGGGGTTTCCCACTTAAGACTGAAATAGGGTGAATTTTATTTCCCCCTTGGAGTCATGAGTCTTTGGAACTCTCTTCCTCAAAGGACTGTCGTGGTAATACAGCACAGAAACACGCCCTTTAGCCCAACTTGTCCATGTTGACCAAAGTGCCTACCTGAGTTAGTCCCATTTGCCTGTGTTTGGCCCATATTCCTCTACACCCTTCCTATCCATGAACCTATCCAAATATCTTTTAAAGGTTGTAATTGTACCTGCCTCTACAACTAGAGGCAGCTCGTTCCATATACCCTTTACCCTCTATGTGGAAAACTTGCCCCTCAGGTCCCCTTCAAGTCTTTCCCCCTCACCTGAGTGGAAGCAGTGTCTGAATATTTTTAAGGTAGAGGCAGATAGACGTTAAGCAAGGGTGTGAAAGTGTTCTATGGGAAGATGGGAATGCAGAGTTGAGGTTACAGTCAGATCATTAGATGGTAGGGGAGGCTCGGGGCTGAGTGGCCTTCTATTTCTCATGTAACGTGGACCTCTTGTCCCACAGGGATTGGTGTAATTGGAATTGATTTATTATTGTCACCTGTACTGAGGTACAGTGGAAAAACTTGTCTTGCATTCTGTTCATACAGATCAATTTATTACACAGTGCATTGAGGTAGTACAAGGTAAAGCAATAACAGAATGCAGAGTTAAAGTGTCACAGTTACAGAGAGAGTGCAGTGCAGGTAGACAATAAGGTGCAAGGCCATAACGAGGTAGATTGTGAGGTCAAGAGTCCATTTTATTGTACAAGGGAACCATTCAATAGTCTTATAACACTGGGAGAGAAGCTGTCCTTGAGCCTGGTGGTACGTGGTTTCAGGCTTTTGTATCTTCTGCCAGATGGGAGAAGAGAGAACGTCCTGGGTGGGTGGGGTCTTTGATTACGTTGGCTGCTTTACCGAGGCAACAAGAAGTGTAGACAGAGTCCATGGAGGGGAGGCTGGTTTCTGTGATGTGCTGAGCTGTGTCCACAACTCTTGGCAGTGGCCTTGCTTGATGAACTGCTTGGCTTACTTTGAGGAGAAGGTGGGTTGGCACAAGGAGAAAGTCAATGAAAATCAGTGGGGTTAGATGGAGAGTGATGGGAGAAGGCCTGGGTGAAGCAGAAGCACCTGCCCAGAGCATATGGGCTGAATGGCCTTTCGGTGCTGCATTATTCTACGTTAGGGAATGTTCACTGCAGGAAGTTCTATCTGGTCTGTAGTGAGATCAATGGTTTAAAGCCTTATTGGACATCTTGACTTCAGGGAGGGTGTATTGCTGAAGTTGCTGGGTAACTGCTGTTGGGTGGAATTAGTTTTTCTGTTTATTTGAAGGCAATTCCCTTGGTTCCCGTTTAATGGCAAAGGTATTTATTTGGGCTGTTTCTTAATGCATCTTGTCTCAGCTGGGACCAGCTGTTGATGTTGATGATGCTCCTGAACTCGTGAAGCCCTTGCAGTTCTGTAACTACTGAGTAATTTCTGCCAGTATAACCAGACCAAGAGAATAATCTGTCAGAAACCCAGGAAACTGTAGGTTTGGATAGAGTAAATAGAGAGCAACTGTTTCTGCTGGCAGTAGGTTTGGTAACCAAGAGATACGATTAAAATAAGTTGCAAAAGAACCAGAGGGAAGATGAGGTTTTTCTTTTACACTGGTTTCTTGTCCTTTATTGCAAGGGCAAGGAGTATGAAAGGAGTTTTGGTGAGACAAGGTTCATTAGATTGATTCCAGATATGAAGGGGTTATTTTATAGGGAAACATTGAGTAGGCTGAACCTACATTCTGGAATTTAGAAGAATGAGAGTTGATTCTGAGGGAGCTGGACAGGATGGATGCTGAGGCTGTTTCCACCCATGGAGGAATTTAGGACTAAGGGAAAGGGACAATCTGAGTAAGAGTTGCTCACTTCCAAAAGAGATGAGGACTTTCTGCTGAGGATTGGGAATCTTTGGAATTCTCAACATCAGAAATTTGTAGAGATTAAATATGTTCTAGATATACTCAACAGGTGAGGTTGCATATGTGGGAAGAGAAACAATTAACATTTAAGGTTGGAGACCCTTCGTCAGAATGGGGAAGGAGATGAAAGGAAGCTTTGAAAGCTGCAGGAACGGCGGGATGGAGATGTCCCTGATAGGGTAAGTCTGGGGTGACCATGGAGATAAGCTGTAAACAAAGTTATCTGGTTGGTGAGTGAATGGGAACGGTTAGATGGTGAGAATGTAGATAAAAGAATGTAGGATTTGCAAAATTCAGAGCAGGAGAACATGCTAGGCAGGTCCTCCACTCCCAAAGAATGGGAAGGCATAAAAACAAGCCAAACTAAAGAATGTCGTTAAACTGGAGAGGGTACAGAAAAGGTTCATAAGGGTGTTGCCCGGACTGGAGGGCTTGAGTTATAAGGAGAGACTGGATGGGCTGGGACTGTTTTCCCTGGAGTGAAGGAGGCTGAGGGGTGGCCTATATGATGCCCCTATATCATAAGGGGCATAGATAAGGTGGATGGTCACAGTTTTTTCCCCAGGGTAGAGGAGTCTAAAACTAGAGGGCACAAGTTTAAGGTAAGGGGGCAAAGATTTAAGGGGGACCTTGTGGGCAAATTTTTCAGAGGGCTGTTGCTACATGGAGTGAGCTACCAGAGGAAGTGGTAGAAGTGGATACAATTACAGTGTTTAAAAGACATATGGACAGGAAAGGTTTAGAGGGACATGGGCGAAATGCAGGCAAATGGGACTAGCTCAGGAAGGCACTTTGGTTGCATGGACAAGTTGGACAAAAGGGTCGGTTTCCATGTTGCATAACTCTGACTCTATGTTCAAGGCTGAAAGGGGTTTTTGGACTGCAGAGAAATCCAATATAGTGAGTGTTGGGTAATAAAGCAGAGGTGAGACAAACAGTTATACCAACTATGATCTTATTGAATGGTGGAGCATTCTTAAGGGGCTATATGGCCTACTCCCATTTCTTGTGTTGTTGACAATGTGCTACCTGAGAGTGGTGTTTGCAGATTTGCATGGTCTCAATGTCTGCTTAGATTATGTGCTCAGCTGTCAGTAGTGGGACTTCAACCTACAGCTTCTGAATTAGAGCACTGAAGAGTGTTACTGTGGTGAAGGACAGGATTTGTAAAAAGGATAAAATGCATCAGTTGCTGGAACTGAAGCTAGAACTGAACTTGTGCAGCTGATTGGCAAAACACAAGGCTTTGGAAAGTGTGGCTATGTGAGGCTTGGTGTGAGTGTGTAACCGACAGGAAACTGGGGATTGGCAACTTCACCCATCTGGTGGTGAGAGCAGCTTCTGGACTGAAGGTGACCATTTGCCTGTGGGGTCCATCTGTCGTGCAACAAAGCATATCGTTTTCAGGCAAAAAACTGTGCAGATTATCTTTCTTGTAATAAATGCAGAACATGCTGGTGATGTTTAGTGGGAAAAGTGGCACATGGAGGGGAAGCAGTGTTCCTTAAGATCAGTGACCCTTCTCTGCTGAGTATCTCCATTTTGTTTAATTCAGATTTCCAGCAGCTGGTGCAGTTTTCTTTTTAGTTGCTTTTATTGTAATCTGCGTTTACTGAAACTGGAAGAACTAGTTAAGAATTGGAAGATGGGCACTTTAAAGTGTGGGATTGGTAATTTCCATATCTTAGGCTTGTATCAATTTGGCACTGTGGCACATGGCCTGATATAGGCCAAAGACTGGAAGTTTGAGATTAAATAGGTTTCCATGCTAGGTGATGGACCAAATGCAGTTCATCATTGTCATGTTTGTGTTGAGTGGCTCAGTAATACCCTTAGCTGTTGGTGCTATATTGTGTTTGTTTATATGACACACAAATTACAGTGCACTCTGAGACTGCCCCATGTAGAGTGGAGTTGGCAAGTGACATTGAACTTGAAGTGCCAGAGGCAAGCCACCTACCCCAGCCGACTGAGGTGAAGCAGGGTCTCCTCAGATGCCCTCCAGTGTCAACTGCTAATGTGTTGTAAGGAAAAGCCTTTCTAATTTGAACAGTGCTGCATATGAAGGTGTAGTTACTGTTTACAACAGAACATGGATGGGTGTGTGTGTAAGTGGTGTTGCTAATTGTCACATTTTCCCTTGGGTGCACTGCTTACTGACTTAATATATTTGTCTGAGATTCATTGCATCTTCTCCAGATAGCTAGATTAGCATCACGGAGGAATACAGCATGGAAACAGGCCCTTCGGCCCAACTCGTCCACGATGACCAAGGTGCCATCCTGAACTAGTCTCATTTGCCTGCGTTTGGTCCATTTCCCTCTAAACCTTTCCTATCCATGAACCTGTCCAAATGTCTTTTTAACTTGATTGTACCTGCCTCTATTACTTCCTCTGGCAGCTTGTTCCATATACTCTGTGTGGGGGAAAACTTGCCCCTCAGGTCCCTTTTAAATCTTCCTCTCTCATCTTAAACCCATGTTCTCTAGTTTTAGACTCTCCCACCCTGGGTAAAAGACTGACCATGCACATCATCTATGCTCCTCATGATTTTATGTTTGGATTCCTTAACTCCTCTTTCACCCTCCACCCACTCCCCCACCCCAAACAAAAAAGCCGCAGCAGTATTTGATTGGAGTCAGAAGTTTCTTTCTGGATAATGGAGTAAAGGGGTCTGGAGCTGGTCCAGGAAAGTGGCAAAGGTAAAAGGTCAGGCATGATCTTATTGAGCAGGAGTGAGAAGCCGAATGTTCTACTATTTGTGTTGCATCTGTGGAAAGGTTTCAGGTCCTTGTCATTGGTGATTGTGTCCACCTTTTAGTGTTAAAGCAGGTAACTCGTCATCAGTTGTGCTTGCTACTTCTGTTTCAACCTTGTTTTCACTGCCTTTAACTTAATGACGGACATTGAGCTAAAGGTGCTTTGTATTGATGCTGGCTTTCTGGGAAGCTGCTTAGCAGCCTCCTGGGAATTTTGCCATATTCCTGTGACAGGACTGTGGATTCAAGTTCAGTTCTGTAGGTGCACTTTGTCTAATTGCCTAGCACCACATTGGACCAACACAGGCTGATACAAGCAACTCCTGCATTATGGCAGTTTGGGTAATGGAAGTCCATTCTTATGGAATTCACAAATCACTACCAAAAAAAATCTGGGATATGGAATAAAAATTCTCTTACTGAAGTTATATGAAAAAAAACAATTTATTTTCAATTCATTCTTTGTTGCATGCACAGATGTGGCTTCGTCTTACAGAAAATAGCAATATGGACTGTTTTCTAGGAATGCAACCCCCACCCCCATAACACGGGGTCACCTGTACCAGGTTTCTGGTTCATCTGAGTCCACTGCTTGTAGGAACTTGCGCTATAGCACTCATGGGGAAGAGATTGAGATACAAAGACCACATCCTCTCAGTCGTTGACGTGGTTGGGTTGCATTTATTGGCACCCCAGATGGAGCCTGATATTTTCCAGATTGGTCTCTGGAGAATGGGGAGTGGGGTGTGGTGGTTCCCTTTGGTCTGTTGACACATTTGGTGTTGTCCCTTGATATATGGCAACTGAAACTCCAGAGGTTTCTCCAATTAATTTCAAGGTCCATTGGGATAATGACTCATGAAAGACTTTATCTGAAATAATTGACAATAAATCTAAAAGTGTAATTTGTTTTTGTATTTGGGCATATCTGATCTTCAACTGTTATCCAATGGAAGATTGTTTTGAGCAACTGTTACACAGGAATCTGACAAGATCATGTGCCACATGGGGATTTCCCTTAAGTTTGCATTCTTCTCCCATCTCATCAAATTAAACAGCTTGAATTTTATTTAACATTTTTCTCTCTTCTCGTGTGATATTGGGATTTCAGATAAACTATTCTTTTGTCAGAGAAACAAAGGACTGCAGATGCTGGAATCTAGATGAAAAACACTATGATACTGGAGGAACTCAGCAGGCCAGGCAGCATCCATGAAGAAAAGCAGGCAATCAATGCTTCGGGCCAGGACCTTTCCTCAGGACTGAAGATAGGAAAAGGGGAAGCCCGATATATGGGAGGGAAAAGCAGAGCAGTGATAGGTGGACAAAAGAGGGGAAGCAGGGCTATCGTTTGTCAGAGTTAGTATTTGATGGTCGGCACAGACCGGGTGGGCTGAAGAGCCTGTTTCTGTGTTATATTACTCTGACTCTGAGAATTATAGTGGAGTAGTGGTGCAGGTTCACTGGTAGTATTCAGATGGGACTTTTATAAGTACCTGAAGCAAAGAAATTGTGGTCTCTGAGGAAAGAGTCAGGGAAGAGGGATCAACTGGATTGCTCTTTGATTGAGATGGTGCATATGAGCCGAATGCCAGTTCTCCTGTTTTATTCTGTTTCTGACTGTATATTTATTTTTTTTTAAATTTAGCAGTGTTTTGTTTTTTTTTTGGTTTCACTTCTGAGTATGGTGTGACTTTAGGCTCTGCTTGAGTTAGAATAAATTGGTAAATTGGTTTGTTATTGTCACATGTACCAAGGTACAGTGGAAAAACTTGCATATCGTCCATGCAGATCAATTCATTACAACAGTGCATTGAGGTAGTACAAGGTAAAACAATAACTGAGTGCAGAATAAAGTGTACAAGGAAAGTGCAGTGCAGGTAGACAGTAAGGTGCAAGGTTACAATGAGGTAGATTGTGAGGTCAAGAATCCATCTTATCGTACTAGGGAACCATTCAATAGTCTTAACAGTGGGATGGAAGCTGTCCTTGAGTCTGGTGGTACGTGCTTTGCAGGCTTTTGTGTCTTCTGCCTGATGGGAGGAGGGAGAAGAGAGAATGTCCTGTTGTCCCCCTCTTTAAACATAATTCTTCCATCTGTCTGTCTAGTGCTTTTCTGATTCAGATTGGGGACTACACTGCAGAAAATATTAAAGCTGAAAACATCTTGCATGAAAATCTAAAGTAATCATCCAAGGTTCCTTTCCAGAAGGAGGGACTCTATTTCAGGCGAGCATACTTAGTGTTCAATTTCAAATTAACATTGAATATAATTGTCTGTAATTAAATTCAGTGTATTCATGGGTTAACAATTAAACTGTGTGCACTGCTGAACAATTAGTTAACTTCCTTTGGAGGTCCAATTGCTGAAGTGCTTTATTTAAAATGAAGGAAATGAATACTGAAGCTAATATTTTGGCTTGGAGATGCCGGCTGTAATTTTATACATTGGCGAGCAAAATTATTTCCAGCTGAGAACATAGTTTTGGGACAGGATTTAAGTTTTTCTCTAAAACACTTTTAGAGCTATAGGGAAAAATTAGAAACAATCACAGGAGGCTATAATGCGTACAGTATAATCTGAACAGTGTTAAACTATTCTAACTTGGAGAATGGAAAATTACAGTGCAGAAGAAGCAATTCTACTTTCAAGCCTGTGGTGCTCTTCAAGAGAGAAAGTCTCACTTCACTGTTCCTTCCCTACAGCTAGGTATTTCTTTTATTTCAAGTATTTCTCCAATGCCCTTTGGAAAGTTGCTCCTGACTCGAATTCTGCTGCTGTTTTAGGCAGCACAATCCAGATCACTACAAGTTGCTGCATAACAAAAGTTTCCTCCTCTCCTCTGGTCCCTTTGCAACTCCCCTTCATTCTGTGTTTAGCCAGTTTCTCCTGATTTACTCCATCCAAGCCATTTTCTGATCTTAAATTCCTCCACCCCAGATCTTTTCTGTCCTGAGAACAACCCCAGATTCTCTGGTCTTACCCAGTCCCTTGTCTCTGGGACCATTCTACAAATCTCCAAGTCCTCCTCATTCTTAAGGTGTGGGCTCAGAATTATGGATGGTGTTACAGCTGAGGTGAGCCAGGGTTTTATAAAAGGTTAATTTATTTTGGTCCTCTGCCTCTGTAAAGCCATTGATCCCATCTGTCTTTTTAATAAACTTGACCTTCCATGCAAAGTTGTGAATATTCATTTCCAGGTCCATCTGTTCCACACCCTCTTGGAGTTGTACCAGCTATTTTATATAGTCTCTCATTATTCTTGCCAAAATGCACCACTTCATGAGATTTCATCTGTGATGTACCGTCCTCACCACCTCAAGTCTGGTACTATCCCCCTTAATGTTTACATTTCCTGATTTCTTTGTAAATTTTAAAATTTATTCCTATGGTTAAGATACAAGCAGATCCCTGGGGCATCAATGTGTGGTTTCCTTGTTCAGCCGGGACCAGTTGGCAGCATGTACACCTCTGAGCAGAAGGTTGTAGTTTCAAGACCAACTCCAGAGACTCACATTAGACTGACATCTCAGTGCATTACTGTGGAAGTGCTGTGCTGTCCAAAGCATCGTCATTTAGATGAGAATTTTACTGAGGCCCCATCTGCCTTCTCGGGTACTTGATATGGTCACTGTTGTAATCTAGGGTAAAGGGGTCCACACACATTGTGCTACTGAAACAGAGACTGGGAAATGCTGCTTTAACAAGTAAGAATGTTGTCTCCAAGGCAATATCTGCAAGTTGAAGCAATATGCATATGACAGTGAAAGGAATCATTTATTTTCCTTCTGAATGCAGAGGAGAAGTAGTTGGGATGTGGGGGTTCTCAAAAAAAAAAGACCTGATATTCTTGACCAGGTAATTTTCCCCTGTTCCTCTTGCCTGTGCTTGGACATCCAGAAGAAAGTAGAATTATATGAATTAGCAATTCAAGATATTAATCTCCTTTGGAGAAGCTAAGAGCTTAAAATGTGTAAATCTCAGTTTGCAGAACCTGAATTAACTTGTGTTGACTGACTATGCTGTGTAGGAGGCTGAATATTTGGAACTTCAACTTTTTGCAGTGTTACAGGCTACCTAGAACTTCCAAAAATGCTTGAATTATTGTGGAATTTGCACATATATTCACACAACTTGGAATGAGTGAGAGTATGTCTTCTTTTAAACTGCTGCTTCAAGGTCTAACAGCACTTGCATTACTTTCTGAAATACTTCTTGTCCAGCCAGGTTTAACCTATTTTACCCCCTCCTCCTGGTCACGCAGGCATGCCCTGACTTGTTCTTCTCAGGTCATGCAAAGGCTGACAGGGACAGTTTTAATTAAAAAAAACCAAAGGTACTCATTTCCACAGCCGTCTTTCACAAACCTGGGATCACCCAGAGAGATTCACAGATAATGAAGTACTTTTGAGTGTGCTGCATGTTGTGATGCTTGGCCAATATGTGCACAGCAAGCTCCCATAAACAGCACTGAGAAAATGAGCAGTTAATTGAGTGACGAGTATTGGGCTTCCCCATCCCTGCTGTCCTTCATAGTACAAAATGTCGGCACAACATTGTGGGCCGAAGGGCCTGTACTGTGCTGTAATGTTCTATGTAACTACAGGATTGTTGACATCTGCCCGAGGACAGACTGTTTCATCATGAAGGTGGTACCTCTCGTACTGCACTTCCCCAGAGTGGACTTCAGTCCACCTTCCTGTCTGAGGCAAGAACTAATGTGTTGGATTTCATTTCCTGCACATTCTGCTATGGCTGGTGATCAGTGCTGAACAAAGGATTTTATTGCCAGCCTACTTTTTCCATTCAAGTACTGGTCGATCTGTTGGTGGGAATGGTGTGGCTTTGTGTTTAGTTTCACCACCAGTTCCTTGCTTTTTCTGATCACTAGGGAAAGGGAAGGTTTTGGACCTCCGACCAGGTATAAAATGAAAACCTGACCCAAGCTGGACTTCCATTGCCTGAACCATTAATTCACTTTCTCCCCACAGATGTGGCTTGTCCTGCTGATTATTTTCAGTGTTTAAGTTTTTTTTTGCTGATCCCTGACTTGAACCTGACACACAATTACTTACGACATAGGAGTTCGTGTGGCCCATTGGGTCTGTATCACGTCCCAGCAGAGCGGTCTCATCAGTCCCTGTCTCTGTCGCCTTATTTCTTTGTAGTCCTGCAACGGTTCCCTTGTATAATGAGATGAACTCTGACCTCACGATCTACCTTGTTGTGACCTTGCACCTTATTGCACTGCACTTTCTCTGTAGCTGTGACACTTTACTCTGTACTGTTATTGTTTTTACCTGTACTACATCAATGCACTCTGTACTGACTCAATGTAACTGCACCGTGTAATGAATTGACCTGTACGATCGGCTTGTAAGACAAGCTTTTCACTACCTCGGTACAAGTGACAATAATAAACCAATACCAACTTATTCTCTCACATGCCCATCAACTCCCCTTTAAGGAAATGGGAGCACCTTCCAGTCCTGGGAGAATGTGCAAACTCCACACATACTTTTTAAAAAGACAGAGAGGCACATGGTGTATGAGAAATGCCACATCCCTGCTATCTCCCCATAGTCTTCGACCACTGGGGGAGATTTGTGCTCTGGTGAATTGTATATTTTCTTCATGAATTGTGATGGATTCTGATTCTTTGAAGGAATTTTGTGAAGTGCATTTGGACCCTCTGCTTTCAGGATAAACTACAGAAACTGTATCGCTGTAATAATGAACTGTGTGTGACCTCTCTACGTCTTTTAATTTGTTGATAATCTCCTTTTGTTCTTTAAAATGAGCCTGGCAGATAGCTACTGAAATATTTAAACTCTATCCTGAGCAAGTCATTGATCCATTGTCCTCCAGAGAGACAAGGGAGTTGCTAGAAGAGGCTCCAGTGTGTAGAAAGCTCCTTTTTCAACCCCCTTCTCACTTACTCCAATTTACTTTCTCCTCTTCCCCTTACCTCTAATCCTCAATCCCTCTCTATACTCCACTGCCTCTTCCCCCTTCCCCTCAAACACCTATGCTCCCCCTCCCCCTTTCCCATTCTCGCAACACCTCCCTTTTCTCTTGTTGATATGAACAGCTGACTTTACTTCAACTTTTGTTCATCTCTAGTGGTCCTAGTTCTTTTGTCCAATTGACACAAATAACTGTCTTAGACAGTTCTGGGATTTAGTACTGATCCTCTAACAGTCTGGCTTGTCCTCTGTAGAGTTTGTAGAACTTGTACACCTTTAATCCAAGTCCTTCCTGACCATTGGCTCTTCTCCACTCCCACCAGTTCATTTGCTGATCAGTGTACTACTAATCCTTATCTGATATTGGCTTTCACTGCTTCATATAACTTCTGTTGTTTTGTACCCCATTTCTGTCCATGTATCCTGTTAGTCATATTTTTTACTTGCATTGCTTAAGATATTTCATTGTGGGCAGTTTTATTAGGAAATGAATACATGCATTTATATTAAAATTTTATTTCACTAGCTTGAACATTCAGAAGATGGCTCCTAACTGATTAATCAAGATGTATATCCCTCTTCCCTTTCATTGTCATAGTCATACAGCAAGGAAACAGGCCATTTGGCTCACTGTCCATGCAGACCAGTGGGCATCCATCCATATTAATCCCTTCTTCCAGCACTTGGCCCATAGCCACCTATGCCTGGGTGATTCCTTACCCAGAAACTTAAATGCTGTCCGCAACTCTGCTTGCACCACTCTCTAAGGCAGTATATTCCAGATACCACTCTCTGTGTGAAAGAGGTTCCCTCAGATCACCACTAAATCTCTTGCCCCTTATCCTAAATCTAGTTTTATCTACCTTTTGATATGTGGTCTATTCTTACCTATCTCCCTCATAATTGTATAAACCTTAATCGTGTGCTCTATTAACCACCTCCACTCCAGGGAAAGCAGACCTCCTCTTGTATTCAGTGCCTCGACTAATGAAGGCCAGTATCCCATGTGTCGTCTTAACAGCATTATCTACCTGTGCTGCCACCTTCAAGGATCTTTGGACTTGCACACCAAGGTCCCTCTGTTCCACAATACTCCTGTGAACTCTACCATTCATGGTGTATGTTCTAGCCTCTAGTACTCCCATTGTGAGTGGCCTGGAAACTGGGAATCAGTGCAGTTTAATAATTTAGGAACCTGTTTGGAAAATATAAAGCGGTAGGCTTGTGGTTCCCAGTGAGTTCCTGGTTTGTTGAGAACAAGTCACAACAGAAGGAATGTGACTACATGCTCTACTCTTCAGTTGAGTGAGTTTTGTCAATAAATGGTGTGTGGCCAGTGTAGCATGGCAAGAGAAAGAAAGGTCGACTTTCATTTCTACAGAATCCTTCACAACCTCTGTGTTCCATTTCATAGCCAAAGGAGGAGTTTTGGATTGTGACTCTGCACACGGTATGCTTCCACAAATGGCAGTCTGATCATGACCAGATGCTTGAGAGGGAAATATTGTCCAAGATACCAGGGAGAATTTTCCTTGTCTTTGAAACACCTCTGCCCTGAGGGCAGACAGGGCCTCAGTTTAGTGTCTACTCTGAAAGATGGCATCCTTCAACAATGGGTCATTGGAGACAATTCCATCCGGTAGCACTCAAATTCAGAACTTGCTCAGTTGGACTAAAGTACATTTACTGGAATCACAGATGACAATTTATAGATGGAATTCTAACTAAGAATTTGCCTATTTTCTTATTTCCCGTTGAACACTTTTTTACTTGTGGAGAAGGTTTTAGAACTAAACTGAACAAGGTTTGTTCTCATGGAGTTACTGTAAACTCCTGAGGAAGGTGGAAGTATTTCCCCTTTAGCCTTGGTGCTTGCCATCAGACACCATTTATTGTTTCTCCATGCATCTGGGGGGAAGGGGATAGAAGGATGGATCAATGAGAAAGTTGGGTGGGACTGAGAATTGTGTGGTGGTGTTTCACTAAATTCAGTGGCACTTCTATGTTAGTGGTTTTATTCTTGGAAACATTGCACACTAGAAGTAGACTTATGTAACACTTAAATGCAGTATGAGGATGCTTTAGAATTTTGTGGCATGTGAAAGTCTCAAGTATGAAGTATTCTCATATAAATAGCGCTTTTGTTCAATTGATTTTATGTAAACTTAGTTAACCACTTAATTATGACCATTTGAAAAAATCGATTGAAATGTTTAGACAACTCGTTTCATTGGCCTTGAAATTCAGCCATATTGTCAGTTGTAATCCAAGAGGATTCCCAAATATACCATCACAATCACATCTAATTCTCCAGGTCTTGTCTAGACCTTTGGCCATTTCTTATGATCTCTGTATCTCTGCAGAGTTCCATATCCCCAGGGAATTTGAAACTAGACATTTCTCCTTCAGGAAATAGGGTAGATAATTAATCATCCTTCCTTTCCAAAAGTATCAGACGATTGATCAGAAGTAAATATTTTAAATAGGATCTTTGACTTGGAAAAAGTAACTGTTTCTCCTTCCACAGATGCTGCCTGACCTGAGTGTTTCTAGCATTTTGCCTTTTTTTTTTAGATATCTATAACCTGTAATTTTTGTATTCATTTCAACAAGCTGTGGGTCTGATTAGAGCTGCTGGTAGACACCGGTATGAAGCAGTCAACGGCCTCCCTTCCAAAACACGTGAATTTGAAGTTATAATTCAGATGCTTTACAAGAAAAGGAATGTGGAATTATTATTTTGGTGGAGTGGGCATGAGCTTTGACCTTCCTGTAAATGTGACCATGGAGGGACTTCTGAGGCAAAGGTCACCCAATGATAAATTTCTCCTGGAGTGCTTAACTTTTTGTTTAGGCTGTTCAGATGTCTTAATAAAATCTAAAATAAGAAGATGGTAGAATTGGAGATCTTGGTTAGGTTGAAGTAATGGAATTTAGAATAGAACAAATTAGTTCTGTCCTTTTTTTCAAGTTTTGTATTTTACAATGTGCACGATTTGTATGTTTGAGATTCAGTAGCCAGCACTTGGTAAACTAACATTGTTCCTATGAAAGGTGTTTGTTCAACTGTATAATCTGTAGATGGAAATTTGAAAGGTGAAATGCAAAAATTAAAGCTAAGTAGATGATTTTTTTTATAGGAAAGGTTAGATTAAAACTTTGAATTCACATTTTGAAATGGACACTATACTTGGAGAAACTTCACTGAAAATTGCACAGATCAGCTGAAGATCATTCCGTTATCCACTGACATCTTGAGCATTAGGGCTTAAGTATTTCTAAATGTTCATGGAGTGAATATTAGATTTCCAGAAAATTTCAGTTCCATTACCAGGAGTGCAGAATGAATCTCAAGGATTCTGATGCATAACATAGATCTTACATTAATACAACTTGCGTCATTGTTTTGGAAATCCTTCCATGGGCTCACCCGCCTGAAATTTAATCACTACACGGTTGGTGACAGTGTATTCAACTGCCCAAGTCCTGGAATTCCCTCCCTAAACTTCAGAACAATAACCTGTGTTTATGTACAGCCTTTTAGTGCAATAAGACCATGCCAAGGAGCGGCACGTGAATGTTAGAGGCAAGGTACTAGCATGGATAGAAGGTTGACTGACTGGCAGGAGTTGGAGAGTGGGGATAAAGGGGTCCTTTTCTGGATGGCTGCTGGTGACCAGTGGAGTTCTGCAGGGGTCAGTGTTGGGATTGCAATCTTTTCACTTTAATGGTCTGGATGAAAGAACTGATGGCATTATGGCCAAGTTTGCATTACCAAGATAGGTGGAGGGACAGGTAGTGTTGCTGAGGCAGGGAGTCTGCAGAAAGACTTGGACAGATTGGGAGAGTGGGCAAAAGTGGCAGATGGAATATGGTGCAGGGAAGCATGAGGTTATGCTCTTTGGTAGGAAGAACAAAGGTGTCGATTACTTTCTGAATGGGGAGAATTCAGAAATTGGAGGCACAAAGGGAATTGGGAGTCCTAGTTCAGGACTCCCTGAAGGTTAACTTGCAGGTTGAATTGGTAGTAAGGAAGGCAAATGCAATTTTAGTATTCATTTCGAGAGGACTAGAATATAAACACAAGGATGTACTATTGAAGCTTTATAAGGTGTTGGTCAGACTTCATTTGGAACATTGTGAACAATTTTGGTCCTCATACCTAAGGAAAGATGTGCTGGCCCTGGAGAGGGTCCAGAGGAGGTTCACAAGACTGATCCCAGGAATGAAAGGCTTAATGTATGAGGAGCGTTTGAAGTCTCTGGGCCTGTGCTGGATGGAGTTCAGAAGGATTAGTGGGGGGGGGGGGGGGGGGGGGATCTCATTGAAACCTACTGGATACTGAAAGGCCTGGATAGAGCGGATGTGGAGAGGATGTTTCCATCAGTAGGAGAATCAAGCATCTGAGGGCACAGCCTCAGAATAAAAGGGCATCCTTTTAGACCTGAGGAGGAATTTCTTCAGCCAGAAGTTGGTGAATCTGTGGAATTCGTTGCCATGGATGCCTGTGGAGGCCAAGTCATTGGACATATTTAAGGTAAACATTAATAGGTTCTTGATTGGTAAGAGGGTTATGGGGAGAAGGCAGGAGAATGGGGTTGAGAAAAAAGATCAGCCATGATTGAATGGCGGACCAGACTTGATAGGCCGAATGGCCTAATTCTGCTCTTGTATCTTATGGTATTAGTTATCAGATGACATTTCTTAATGGATCACATGAGATATTAGGACATGACTAATAGCTTGATCATGGAGGAAAGTTTTGTGGGGTATCTTGAAGGCTGAGAGATGGCTAGGAAGGAATTTAAGAGCTTGGGCAGCTAAAGGCATTGCTCCTTGGTAACCTGTCCCAATGTCCCATACTGTTTGGAGTTGTACACGGGTTTATTGCTGTGAAGCACCTTGATGATTTACTCTGTTGTGTATGTGCAAGCTGTTGATGTCATTGCTATCCTTTTTCAAACTGGTATACAGTATAATCAAAACACTAAGATTTATCATTGTCCCCTCTGGGGCTACTTGCATTGAATACAAAGATGTTTGCCCTCTGGGCTGAGTCCCAGGAGTAGATGTGCCTGCACTCCATCTCACTCCAGGGGAAAAGAGTGTTGGTGTCTGAAGGAAAACAAGATGGGTGCAGTCATTGCTTCCCTCCTCCCCCCCCCATAGTTTGCCTTCAGAGGAACTGATTCCATAAACGTTTTCTTTAACCTGTACTCGTGCAGTAAGAACTGTCTACGTTCAGTTTACATTTGATGTGAACATATGAACGAAGAACAAGAGGTTTTCGGAGCTCACTGCTGAATACGGTCATGGTTATCTGATCATTCCCATCTACCCTCTTGCTCATCATCGCGATCTAACTGTGCAATAAAAGTTCAAAGACAACCCTTTGAAGAAGAGATCCAAAGTCTTGCCGCATCTGTCTTAAATGGGCAACACCTTATTTTTAAGCGGCGTCTCACTTGTTCCAGAATCTCCCACATCCACCCTGCCAAGACCCTCAGGATTTTGTTTCTGTCGTCCCCCTCATTTTTTTTCCAGTCTCCCTAACCTTTGACGTCTGCCAGTAGGGGCATTGTCTGCATTGGAAGGCCACCACCCATAGGTTCCCCTCCAAGTCGCATGTCCAATGTGACAATATTGCTGGTTCATCACTGTTATTGGGTTGAGATCCTGCTTATTGGCACTGTGGAAGTACTGCAGCGGTTCAGGAATGTGGCTCATCACCGGGGCAATTAACAATGGGCATTAAGTGCCAGCCTTTGCAATGATGTTCACATCTCATGAATCCATTTCCTTTGCATTAGAATTTCTACCATTTCTGGAGTGAACTCTGTCCTCTAGTTGAAATTTCCTGTCAAACTTGCTCTTTTATTTCCTCATGTTAACAATGTAAAATATGTACCAATGCAGAGATGTCCTGGACTGAAGTCATTATCCATCCTTGTATACAAATGTTTTGTCATTGTCGTTACATTAGAAACACAGCAGCCAGTTCGATTACACAAACTCCCACAAAGTACAGTGATATAAATGTCAAAATTATGGTCCATATCATCTCAGTGATAGGCTTCCCTCCACTGGGAGCACAGTTTCTTCGTGTGTGACCTCCTCTTCATGAGCATTAGTAGAAGCAGGAGTAGACAATTTTGCCCCATTGCATCTTCCCTGCTGTTCAGTAAAACCAGAGCTGATCTTTTACCTCAGTATTGCATTCTTGCACTAACCACATCACTTTGATTCTCTTAATATTCAAGAATTCCCAGTGTGGGCCATTGGTACTGCCTCTCAAATGGCTTAAGCTGTTGAGGCCCTTGATCTCATTGAATGATCTTTTGGTCGTGTATCCCTATAACTGTCAGCTGTATCATTATTTTCAGAATCAGGTTTGGGTGCAACTTGTTGTTTTGTGGCAGCTGTACAGTGCAAGACAGAAAGACAAAAATTACTGTAAATTACAAAACTGAATAGTGCAAAAGAGGAATAACGAGGTAGTGTTCATGGGTTCAAGGACCATTCAGAAATCTGATGGTGGAGGGGAATAAGCTGTTCCTGAATCGTTGAGTGTGGGTCTTCAGGCTCCTGTACCTCCTCCCTGATGGTAATAATGTGAAAAGGGCATTTCCCGGGTGGTGAGGGTCCTTAATGATGGATGCTGCTTTCTTGAGGTGCTGCTTCTTGAAGATGTCCTCTATGGTGGAGTGGGTTGTGTTCCTGATGGAGCTGGCTGAGTCTACAACCCTCATCTTAAAGTGAGAAATTACATTAACAAAAATGCCTAAGTTCTCAAATTTCTCATTTCTCTTGGAATTGGGAAAGATCAAAATATGTCTTGTAATCTGCCAATACCCTTTCCTTTTAGACCATGGCATTTAAACCTTTTTTCTATCACTCTGCCCCCTCCCTCCCTCCCTCCACCCCTTAAAGTTGTTTGGAAAATGTTTTGACAAATGAATCTGATAAAAGACTTTACAGATGAGACTTCTGCATTAGTACTAATTCAAAGGTTGGATTAGAGCCAAGAGGAATAATAGTTTTGAGAGCTCTTTTATTGCAAAGTGCTTTTATTACATGTTCTGAATTTAAGGGCCCTTTTGTGACCTTGGTAATTCTAAACAGCAGCTAAACCTTATGAAAGAAGTGAAGCTTTGGATTACAGTTGGCTTGCTGGGCAGGATTGACTAAAACAGTGCATTCAGTGTTTGCTTTCGGCATATTACAACTTTTGGGGTGTACTTGTTTGAGTGTTTTGGCAGTCATTGAAGGCTAGTGTTAGGTGGATTGATTCAGTGTGAGTATGAAAGGATAGAACAGAGCTGACCAGAGTCAGAAACTGGAATCAACATGTCCATTAAGAAGGCTCGGCACTGCATCTATATCTGTATGTGCAGAACCTGATGACTGTAATTGAAGTATAACAATGAACCTATTAATGAAGATTGGTAACAAGAGTACACAGGCAGAGAATAATTGAAAAAAAGAGCTGGGGGAGATGTTTTGCATTGTGGGTTGTGTTCTGGGACGTGCTGCCTGAAAGGGCGATGGATGCAGATTAAGAACTAGGTACGTTCTTGAAATGCAACCAGTGAGGAGCTCTGGGAGTGGCAGTACCTGAAGAGCTTTCAAACAGCTGAAACAGGCATGATGCTGAATGTTTCCTTTTGTGCTCTCTGATTTCTTAAACTGGTTGCTGATTAGTCCAGCATTATATTTACATTGGATATGCTGGGGCATGAGTGTCCTGGGCAAAGTCAGGGGAGTGGAAGGGTGTGTTCATTGTGCAGTAGTCCCATATATCATGACTACTGGACCAGCATGGACTTGAGGCCTATGAGCTTATGATGCATTCCTCCAACTAGAGGAGGGGCCATATTTGACCCGGTATTGGGAAATAACTGACCTTTCAGTGGGAGAACATTTGGGAAACGGTAATTGCAACTCCGTAAGTTTTAAGATCCGTATGAACAAGGATACGTATGGAACTTGTAGGACAGCATTAAACTGGAGCAGGGCAAATTATGATAGTATTAGGCAGGGGCTAGGGAAAGTTAATTGGGAACACCTGTTTTTGGGCAAGTCCACATCTGTCATGTGGAGGGTGTTTAAAGACCAACTGCACAGAGTACAGGGCTGGTATGTTCCAGTAAGAAGGAAGGACAAGGATGGCAAGGTAAGGGAACCTTGGATGACAAGAAAGGTGGTGAATTTAGTTAAGAAGAGAAAGGAAATGTATGTCAGGTTTAGGAAGCTAAAATCAAGCAGAACCCTTGAAGATTATAAGTAAACTATGAAGGAGCTCTAGAAGGGAATAAGGGCCAAGAGGGGCCATGAAAAATCCTTGGCAAGTAGGATTAAAGAGAATCCCAAGGCATTCTATACATCAAGAGCAAGAGGACATATGGGAGAGGGTAGGACCCTCAAGGATAAAGAAGTGAATATGTGCTTGGAGGCAGAGGATGTGGGCATGGTCTTAAATGAGTACTTTGCATTGGTATTTACCAAGGAGAAGGACGTAGAGGATAGCAAGATCAGTGTGGAATGCGTTAATATGCTAGGGTATTTTGAGAGAGAAGGCGTGTTGGGTCTCTTGAAGAACGTTAAGGTGGATAAATCCCCAGGGCCTGATGGGGTATACCTTAGGATATTGAGAGAGGCAAGAGATGAGATTGCTGGGGCCTTGACCAAAATCTCTCTAGCTACAGGTGAGGTCCCAGGGGAATGGCGAGGAGCTAATGTTGTTCTGTTATTCAAGAAGGGAAATAAGGATAATTCTAAAAACTAGACTGGTGAGTGTCACATCAGTGGTAGGGAACCTTTGGAGAGGATTCTTAGTGATAGCATTTATGAGCATTTGGAAAAGCATGGCCTAATTAGGGACAGTCTGCATGGCTTTGGGCCAAGTCATGACTTACGAATCAAGTTTTTCAAGGAGGTGAGGAAGGTGATCGATGAAGGTAGGGCTGTGGATGTTGTCTACATGGATTTTAGCAAGGTGTTTGACTAGGACCCTTGTGTTTGGCTCATCCAGAAGATTGAGACACACGTGCTCCATGGTGAGTTGGCAGTTTGGATTCAGAATTGGCTTGCTCATAGAAGACAGAAGAAAGTGGTCGATAGGACTTATTCTGGCTGGAGGTCCGTGACTAGTGGTGTTTTGCAGGGATCTGTACTGGGACCTTTGCTGTTTGTGTTATATATAAATGACTGGATGAAAATGCGGATGGGTGCATTGATTAGTAAGTTCACAGACAATACAAAGATTGGTGGGATTGTTGATAGTGTAGAAGATTGCCAAAGGATACAGCGGGATATAGATCAGTTGCAGAAGTGGGCGGAGAAATAGCAGATGGAGTTTAATCTGAGCAAGTGTGAGGTTTTGCACTTTGGGAGATCAAATGTAAAGAGAAAGTACAGTTAATGGCAGGACCTTTAACAGTGTTGATGTACAGAGGGATCTTGGGGTTCAAGTCCATAGCTCCCTGGAAGTGGCTCCCAGGTTGATGGGGCAGTAAAGAAGGTGTATGGAATGCTTGCCTTTATTAGTCGAGGAATTGAGTTCAAGAGTCAGTTATGTTGTGGCTTTATAAAACTCTGGTTACGCCACATCTGAAATATTGCATTCAATTCTGGTCACCCCGTTATAAGAAAGATGTGGAGGCTTTGGAGAGGGTGCAGAGTTGGTTTACCAGGATGCTGCCTGGATTACAGGGATGAGCTATAAGGAGAGGTTGGACAGACTTGGGTTGTTTTCTTGGGAGTGGCAGAGGCTGAGGGGAGACCCGATAGAGGTTTTAAGTTTATAAGAGGCATAGATAAAGTATACAGCCGGTATCTTTTCCCCGGGGTCGAAATGTCTCATAGTTGAGGGCATGCATTTAAGGTGGGGGGTGGCGGTTAAGTTCGAAGGAGATGTGTGGGTCAAGTTTTTTTTACACAATGGTGGGTGCCCGGAATGCGCTTCCGGGGTGGTAGTGGAGGCAGATACAATAGAGGTGTTTAAGAGGCGCTTATATAGACACATGAATGTAGAGAATAGATGGATATGGTCCTTGTGTAGGCACAAGGGATTAGTTAAGTATTTAGTTACTAGTTTATTTAGTTCCTCACAGCATCATGGGCTGAAGGGCCTGTTCCTGTACTGTTCTATGTTCTATTCCCAGCCACAGTTGATGCAAGAAATAAAACGTGGGATGTTGAGGGAGATGGGGGTAGGAGTGATTGAATACGTAGTCTGCATTAATTGTCCATCCCTCATTGTCCTGAGAAGGTGGTGGTCTTGGTAGTATTGGTTATTGCAGCAGGCTGGCAGAGGGTAGTGGATTCAACACAACTGAGAGTCTGGAAGCACACGGGTAAGGCTGCTGGGTTCAGTCTGAGTATGAATGGAGATAACTGAACTTGCCACAGTTGGTGAATTGTATCAACATGTTCATTAAAGCTAAGGACCTTATGAACTGGATGGGTTTCATTTTTTAAAAATTTTACTGAAGGCATGTTTTTATTGGCAGAGTTTTCAAAGTGAAGTCAAGTTCTCAAACTGTCATAGTGGGGCTTGATCCATGTATTCTCTTTTCAATGGATGAATGTGATGTGCTGGAGAGAGGAGAGCACAGGAGACTGACCAGGATGTTGCCTGGATTGGAGGGCTTTAGTTGTGGGGAGAGAGTGGACAGGTTGGGCTTGTTGTCCCTGGAGGGAAGGAGGCTGAAAGGTGACCAGACAGCGGTGTATAAAATTCTGAGGCATAGATAGAGTAGGTAGTCAAATTTTTTGTGCATGGTAGGGGTATCAAAAGTGAGAGAGCATAGGTTTAAGGTGAGAAGAAATTTTTAAAGGGTATTTGAGGGGAAAGTTTTACGCAACTCTCTTATCTGGGACAAAGGTGGTTAACAGAGTGAGGCATTTGGATAGGCACTAATGCAGGAAAATGGGATTAGTCAATAGGTCATAGAGTTGTACAGCAGGGAGACAAGCCCTTGGCCTATCTCATTCATGCCGACCAAAATGTCTTCCTGAGCTAGTCCCATTTGCCTGCATTTGGTCCATATCTGTCTGTCTTGACCATGAACCTCATCAACCATGATATAACCAAATATTAGAACAGGCATCGAGGGGCTGAATGGCCACCTCATAGTTCCTAGATTGGCATGGATGTGGTGGGCTGAAGGGCCCATTTCTGTACTGTACAACTGACTATAACTCTAATTTAACTGCCATACCACAGTATCCTGTTTAAAAATCCAAATATTGGGAGCTGTCAGTAGAACAGGGGTAGTGGTTTGGGTGAAGTTGGTGCTAATATTGGAGGCTGCTTGTGAGTGTCTGATGGACTGGATCGTGCTGAGATTGGCATGCTTGTACTTTCTGCCTGTGTTACTGGATCTAGGCCTCACTGCCACAGCTGTCCCAGCAGATAGCAGATCACAAGTATCTCTAGGCACAGGGTGGTGGATCATCAGCCCCTTTCTCTCCAACCCCCCGCAACTGCCCTGATGTGCTGTCAAAAGATTGTTAGAGGGTACTCTGTTGAGCCTCTGACTAGGGATATTAAACACAGTTCAAAATAGATTTAAATAATTTTTAAAAATACTTAAAGCAGACTTGTGATTATTTTACATAGGGTTCAAAAGATTAAGAAAATGAACTGCTCCAAGTGTTTCAGCCCAGGCCGGAGACCCTGTTCAGGTGAATGGGGCCATGCTACCTGTACCAACCAGCCCTTCGTGCCTTAAAGCTGAAGGATGGACACAAGGTGCATTGGGCTCTTGGCACAGCAAGTTGAGTCCGTTTCCGGACCTAGCACCGAGTCAGGTGCATCTGTCTCTGACCTCCTGACTTCACAATGCACAGATGTGCAGAATGGGAACAGGCTGGCTAGTGTTGACCTGTGTTACTCCGGGGAACTGCCAACAAGCTAGTCTGAGCATTATCCAATCCATTGTTTAAATTGACTCTCTCTCCAAAGTTTTACAATTCTGCATAGCAGTCTTGGTTTTATAAATTGGCATCTGTTACTTAATTCAGCCATTATCTTCTGACATTTTAATGTGTTTAAAAGAAAAATCACTTTTATAACTTCATATCATGATAATCCAACTTTTTTTTTAAAGAGGAAAGTGCCTTATTTTCTTCCATGAATCCCACTGACTGTCGTAACTTTCCAGTCCAGTACATTTTGCAGCAGCACATGTGCTGCCTGAACCCAAACTGCAGTGGAGCAAGCCTTCCATTTTGTACACTGGTGATCATTGAATAAAATTGTCCATTTTACCAAATTATACTCAATTTATGCCATTGGTAAATGCTCCTGTGGAAGTAGTTGTAGTTCTGTTCAAATTCGTTGCCTTCAGTTAAAAAAGATCACTCTTGTATGAACTCGGAGGGGAATCTTTTGTATATCTGTTTGGGCTGCATTTGTAATCAATTTAGATAGACTTGGTAAAACAAGCATTGGTGTGAAGCTTTGTAAAAGGCTTTGCCTCATTGCATGAGGGGGATTTTTATCCGCTTGAAGGAGGATTTGAATGACTGTTGGAGAGAAATTGATTTTCTTATGTTGTGCTTGATGAAATGCTATCACAACCTGGTCTGGGATGAATAGTTGTTATCCAACAGTGGCATCGCAGTTCACTTACACGTTTTGCCTCCTCTGCACTTAATGAAAATGACTATGGTTTCTAGGAGTTTGAAGACATGTATTTATGCCTGTTGCCTTTTGTGATGTATTTGGGTAAGAACTCTGATAGCAAGAATTGGGTGATATTGGGAAACCATCTGTTCTAGTGATTTGCATTAGAACATTGCTTATTCTCAAGGTGAGTGCTTGAGTGTTGAAGTACTTTCTTTCCAAATCCTGCAAGAATATGGCCTTTGTCCAGTGATTTTCAGGAAGGTAAATGCTTTGCTTTTGTAAGAGGGTGGCATTAAATTTCCATCATGCTATGTCTAAACCAGTACTCCATTCACTAGAAGAGCTGTTCCTGTAATGTGTAGAACCAACAAATACTTCTTATAACTGCTTTCCAAATTGTACATAGGAACAATGAGCAGCCATTCAGCTCAGTGCCTGTTCTAATATTTGGTTATATCATAGTTGATCAGTCCTTCAATCTTATTAACAGCCTTGCCTCTTTCCAGACAAAAACGTTGACAGTTACTTCTAAAGACACTTTGGATGGCAGTAAACTAAGTGGTTCCAAATGCTTTTTCTACAGAATGTCCTGAAAGATCAGCAGAATTCCTCGCTGAGTTTGGGTACATTAGTACCAAAATGCAGTTGAGATGGAAATCTTCTGGCTCTCTGTGGCACACGGCTTTTGATGATAGCTATTTGTCTTCCTTGCTTCGTAGTCAGAGTCCCATGGCTGGTGTGATGGTGTGTTCTTAATAATGAATACTTAGCATTTGTTTCCTGATTGGTAGCTGATTATATATCCGAGGAGCCATCTCTCCTCTCCAGTGAAAAGTGTTGGCTCTGGTTTTTCTAATAACTGGAATGCATATCCAAGGCTATCAGGTAATACGGAAGGATAGGCAGGAAGGTGGGGTAGTGCTCTTAATTGAGAATGAGATCTAAGCAGAATGTTGAGTCTATCTGGGTAGAGATTAGGAATAGTGAAGCGAATAAGTCACAGGTGGGAGTTGTCTATAGGGCACCGAATGATAACATTACAGTGGCACAGGCGATAAACCAAGAAATATTTGATGCATGTAAGAATGGAACGGCAGTTGTCGTGGGGATTTTAACTCCCACATAGATTGGGCGAATCAAGTTGGTCGAGGCAACCTTGAGGAGGACTTCATAGAATGCATCCGTGATAGCTTTCTTGAACAGCATGTTAGTGAACCTCCTGGGGAAAATGCTATCTTGGATCTGGTCCTGTGCAATGAGACAGGTAAAATTTAATGATCTTGTAGTTAGGGGTCCTCTTGGAAAAAGTGACCATAGTATGACTGAATTTCTCATACAAATGAAGGGCGAAATAGTTTGATCTAAAACCAGCGTATTATGCCTAAACAAGGGAGACTACAACGGGATGAGGGAGGAGTTGGCTAGCGTAGACTGGGAACACAGGCTGTGTGGTGGGACAGTTGTGGAACAGTGGAAGACTTTACAAGAGATTTTTCACAGTGCTCAATGAAAGTATATTCCAGTCAAAAGCAAGGACAGTGAGGGTGGGGAGAGCCAGCCTTGGATAACTAAAGAAATAAAAGAAGGCATCAAGCTGAAAGCTCATGCATACAAAGTCACCAAGAGTAGCGGGAGACTGAAAGATTGGGAAAACTTTAAAAAGCAACAAAGAACCAGTGAGCAAGCAATAAGGAAAGGGAAGATAGATTATGAAAGTAAACTAGCATAACATATTAAAACAGTAAAAGATTTTATAGTTATATAAAGTGGAAAAGGGTGACTAAAGTAAATGTAGGTCCCTTGGAAGATGAGAAGGGGGAATTAATATTGGGTAATGTGGAAATGGCTGAGGCCTTGAATGACTATTTTGTGTCGGTCTTCACGGTGGAGGACACATCTAACATGCCAAAGAGAGATGGGAGGTGAGGACCTCTGTGCAATCCCTGTTACCAAAGAGGTAGTGATGAGCAAACTAGTGGGCCTAAAGGTAGACAAGTCCCCTGGTCCTGATGGGATGCATCCCCGTGTACTGAAAGAAATGGCAGAGGTTATAGTAGATGCATTTGTGATAATTTACCAAAATTCTCCGGACTTTGGCCAAGTACCGGCAGATTGGAAGACAGTGAATGTTACACCACTGTTTAAAAAAGGATGTAGGCAAAAGGCAGGTAACTATAGGCCAGTTAGCTTAACGTCTGTAGTAGGGAAAATGCTTGAAGCTATCATTAAGGAAGAAATAGTGAGACGTCTGGATAGAAATGGTTCCAAGAGGCAGTCACAGCATGGATTCAGGGAGGGAAGATCCTGTTTTATAAAATGTTAGAAGGGAACAGGTGGATGTTGTATACTTGGATTTCTAGGAGGAGTTCATTAAGGTGCTGCATAAAAGACATATCCATAAGATAAGGATGCATGGAGTTGGGGGTAATGTATTAGCATGGATAGAGGATTGGTGAACCAATAGAATGCAGAGAGTTGAGATAATTGGGTGCTTCTCTGGTTGACAATCAGTGGTGAGTGGGGTGCTGCAGGGATCTGTGCTGGGCCTGCAACTGTTCACGATAAACATTAACGATTTGGAAGAGGGGACCGAGTGTAGCGTATTTAAGTTTGCTGATGACACAATTGAGTGGAAAAGCAAATTGCGCGGAGGATGCTGAGAGTCTCCAGAGAGATAGATAGGGTAAGGGTCTGGCAGGTAGAGTACAACTTTGGTAAATGCGAGGTCATCCACTTTGGAAGGAAAAATAGAAGATCAGATTATTATTTAAATGGTGAAAGATTGCAGCATGCTGTTGTGCAGAGGGACTTGGAAGTGCTTGTGCATGAATCGCAAAAAGTTGGTTTGCAGGTGCAACAGGTTATCAAGAAGACAAATGGAATGTTGGCCTTCATTGCTAAACGGATTGAATTAAGAGCAGGGAGGTTATGCTGCAACTGTAGAGGGTACTGGTGAGGCCGCACCTGGAGTACTGTGTGCAGTTCTGGTCTCCTTACTTGAGGAAAGATGTACTGGCTTTGTAGGCAGTGCAGAGGAGGTTCACCAGGTTCATTCTGGAGATGAGAGGGTTAGCCTATGAGGAGAGGTTGCGTCGTCTGGGACTCTACTCACTGGAATTCAGAAGAATGAGAGGGGATCTATAGAAATATATAAAATTATGCAAGGGATAGATAAGATAGAGGCAGGAAGGTTGTTTCCACTGGTAGGTGAGACTAGAACAAGGGGACATAGCCTCAAGATTCGGGGGAGTAGATGTAGGACAGAGATGAGGAGAAACTGCTTTTCCCAGAGACTGGTGAATCTGTGGAATTCTTTGCCCAGGGAAGCAGTGGAGGCTACCTCATTAAATATATTTAAGACACATCGATTTTTGCATAGTAGGGGAATTAAGGATTATGGGGAAGAGGCAGGTAGGTGGATCTGAGTCCACGGCCAGATCAGCCATGATCTTATTGAATGGCGGAGCAGGCTCGATGGGCCAGATGGCCTCCTCCTGTTCCTATTTCTTATATTCTTATTTAAATTCTGGCCCAATAGTGCAGCAGTTAGCGCTGCTGCCTCATTTCCAGCAACCTGAGTTCAATCCCAACCTCTGCTGCTATTTGTATAGTGTTTGCTTGTTCTCCCTGTGACCACACTGGTTTGCTACAGTTTCTTTCTACAAACCATTGATGTGTAGGAATGTGGTTAATTGGCTGCTGTAAATTGCCTCTATTGTCATTGGGTGGTAGAATTTTTGGTGGTTGGGAGAGTTGTGTGAATGTGAGAGAGAAAATTGTATTAGTGTAAACAGGTGTTTACTAGTCAGTGGTGGGCACGGGCAGTTTCCGTCCTGTATGACTAACAACTGGAGTGAGTGAATTGTCTTTCATCACCTTGTGTGGATGAACACTAAACTTTGATTCCATTATTTTTAATCTGGATCTGGAATACAGTCAGGGAACACCAAAAAAAAGCAGAAATCAGCTGGGAAAAACCCACTTCTTGGATAGGGCTCTTGTTTTTTCTCCCTCTCCATCCTGTCTCTCTCATGCTTTGCAGTGCTCTTGTGCCCTGAGATTTTGCATGTGAAATCTGAATTGATATTAATTTGTACCATATTTTACCTTAGATCATAAATCTAACATTTTCATAATTCCCTTTATTTTGTTTCATGATGATGTTGCTGCCTTCAACCAACTTATTTTGCTAATTCCAGTTTTTGGGGTCTTAAGTTGGTAATACCTGTGCCTCTGTATGGTCCACAGTCAAACTTGACAACCAACTGATTTTTTTAAAGATCAAAGTTCTAATGCTTCCCTACAAATGGTACCTACACTTGCAAACAAATTTGCTAAAACATTGATTCTGTATTGAGCAGTGAGATCATTTTGCTGTTGAGACTAGACTTGGCAAAACAAAGTCCATCCCTGCATTTCTTCCATATGTAGTGAGGTGGCCTTCTGCAATGAAGTTCATGGCTAAAATAAGATGCATTTCATTGTGGTTTAAAATGTGGTCACTATCATAACTCCAAACAGGCTGAAGTTGAAAGGTTTAATATCCAGTCAGAAACCTTTGTAGATGCTCATTAGTGGAGTGGCCAGATTTTTATTTCTTTATAAGTACTATAGTTTACCGGTTAAATCACTGGATGAATATCCAGAGGCTTGGCTAATGATTGGAGATGCTAGTTTGGGAAATTTTAAATTCAAGTACTTAAATCTGTAATAAAAAGCTTGTGTCAGTAATGGTGATCATGAAAGTACCAATTGTTAGAACAACCCATCTGATTCACTTCCACTTCAATTAACTCAAGCTTATCCAAAACTGTGTTCTAACTTACCAACTTCTATTCATCCACAAACTCCGTGTCCGTTGACTTGCACTGCTTCTCAGTCTGCTACTGCTTGTTAAAATTCCGATCCTAGTTTGTAAATCTTCTCATGTTCTTATCCCTCCCTATTTGTGACCTTCTCTTCCATCCTACAATCTGCCCAGATCCCTGCACAAATCTGTTCTGGCCTCTGGAGCATTCCCATTTTCCCTCACCCCACCTTTGGTGACTGTACCTCCATTTGTTCAGGCCCTAAGCTCTGGCTTTCTCTCGCTAAAGCTTCATCCTCTTTCTTCAAGATGCTCTTTAAATCCTGCCTCTGCCAAAGCTATTGTCATCTGTTCCCGCTGTTTGATAACACTAATGAGACCTTCTGCATAAGAAGAGTCAGTTAACCCAAGTACCAGTAGTAACGCTGACCCTTTACTTGGGTAGAATTCAGAAGCTCACATAAACTCCCTTTTCAAGTGGAAAATCTCCAAGTGAAAATCTAAGTGGTCATGAACTGTGTAATGGTTGTGAATGTAGTAGCTGTTTCTGATATAAAAGTAGAAAGCTGAGGGGTGGCACAGTTGCATAGCGGTTAGCGTAACGCTGTTACAGCGCCAGCGACCTGGGTTCAATTCCCACTGCTGCCTGTAAGGAGTTTGTACGTTCTTCCCATGTCTGCGTGGGTTTCCTCCCACATTCCAAAGTTGTACAGGTTAGGAGCTGTGGGCATGCTATGTTGGCGCTGGAAAAGTGGCAACACTTGTGGGCTGCCCCCCCAGCAGATTCTTAGTAACGCAAAAAGATGTATTTCACTGTGTGTTTCGATGTACGTGTGACTAATAAATATCTTACTAAACCTCAACAAGAGTCTTGTGTCCAATTTGAGCTCCCTCAATTCCAGGAGAATGTTGAAGGTATGTAGGGGGCTGAAGTAGATTTCTTGGGATAGCCTCAGGGATTGGGAGAGATGAGCAAAACAGATTGTTCTCTTCGGAGAAGATTAAGAGGGTATATAGTAGAGAGGTTCAAAATAAAGTGTTGAATGGCAGCGATAGGCAAGAAAACTAGGGAGAGATGAGAATATCTGTCCTCTGTGAGGGGCTGTAATCCAGGACTTATTGCTTGAAAGTGCAGTGGAAGCCAATTTGACGGGTTTTCCACAGGGATTTGGAGAAATACTCCTGGTCCTGGAGAAAGAGGAGAGTGGGGCTAATGGGTGAAACACTTTAACCTCCAACAGAGGCATGATGGACTGACGGACGTGCTGTGTCCTCGTTTTGCCATGGGAGAACCAACAACTCCTGCTGATCTGTGTCCTGTTACCATGAGAATGTCTGGACTTGGCTATGCCAGTGGGTCACCATCCATCAGTATTATCATCATTACCTGGACAGGCTTAAATATGATCAATTCTCCCATGTTCAATGTTGTGAATTTTTTAGAAATCAACATAAGAATTTGCTGCACAGCATGAGTTTTAAACTGTCACTTCTAACAATCATGGTGACTTTTTGGTTAGAAGGTGAGAAATTCTGAGTTGGTTCAGCAATTCACCTTTGTGAAATTGTACTTAGTACGGAGAGTTATGGTGTGCTATCGATTTATCATGTATTTGCAATATTAAACTGGCCCTTTAAAATCATCCTTTATTCCCACACAATATCCATCTCTCCTGCATGTTTTTTTTTCTGGTCTGCAAATGTCATTTTAGGTTTTGTGTAAAACACTTAAATATATTCTCAATTTGGAAGTTTGCCAATGAGCTGCTATGTGCATTGGTTTTGGAGTACTTGGTTGTATAGCTTCCGTACCCTCAGTAACTTTCATTTGGGGCAGCAGATGTTAGCTTTGTGTTCACATTCTGGCAATGTCCAAGTTTACAATTCCCTTCTTTCCATATCCAGCCTGGCCGCGTCCTCCCTGGGCAGTAAGCTCCTCCACAACCCCAGGATCTGTGGCCTCTTCAGCTTGCCTGCTCTCCACCACTCCACTGGTGGCTGTGCCAATGGTTGTCTGTCCCCAAGCTTTGGCATTCCCTCCCAAAATGTCTCTGTGTCCCTACACCTCTCTCTCTAAGGTGCTCATTAAAATCTTCCAAGGTTTTTGTCACTGGTTATATTTCCCTTTGGCCTGAGTTGGTCCTTTCATGGATTGACTATGTTTAAAATTGTGTTTATTGGGATCGCTAGTTAAAGGAAGCCATAAATTTGGACAATTTAAAAAAAAGTTAACTTTCAGTCCAGCCTTTTTCTGTGTGGTTTTCCCATTTGGCCTTGCACATTGGTAAACATGAAGTCATGCCTGTACTAATTTTTACAGCTGCATGGTTGGTTCAATGACCTCTTAAATAGGGATTGGATAACCAGTTGGATGCTTTGCTTTCATCTATTAGAGCTGCTTGTGTATATCCAGCTCAGACTGATTAGCCTGAAAGGTTCCTGTTACATGACAACGCAGTAGAAAGTGATTACCCAGCCTGCCAAAGCAGTTTCATAAACCTGGGGGTCCAATTTTGATTTTCTCAAACATAGTGTTGAGTATGGAGGTTTGGGCTTGTGCTGGGTGAGACTCATTTAATAGGCAGGATAATGTAAGATCATTTTGCAGCTGAGAATTACAAACTGCCCAGGAGCCTTGTTCCTGAGTCTGCACAAGGCAGTGTAACCTGGACTGCCAACTATAAATTACATCCCACAGTCTGACACTGCTGTCTATGCTTTCACATCTTCTGTTGTCCTTTACTGTAAGCTGCTGAATAAAATTTAGTCAGTCTCCAAGGTGAACATGAATCACAATTTAACATGCATTTAAATACATTTTCCACCATTCATCTTTATTTAAGAAATTGCTGGAAATGTGTCCTTAATTTATTTGTGGGATGTGGGCATTGCTGGCAAGCCTGGCATTTAATGCACATCCTGCCGCCTCATTGTATGGCACTGGTGGCAATGTGTGTGCCTGTCCAGGGTTTTCGGAGCAGGTTATAGTACCTGGTGTGGCTGTGTGAAAAGGTCAGAAGGTTCTCCTGACTTTTACCATGTAGGTGGTGTGGAAGGTCTTTGGGGTGTCAGGAGGTGAGGCACTTCCAGTCTCTGACCCAAGTATCAAGTTGTTTTACCCCCTTTGTTCTGCCATCTTTCTGCTCTTGTCAGAGAGTTGATGTTGGGTGTCCTTGGAAAAACACTGTGATCCTGGAGGAGCTCAGCAGGCCAGGCAGCATCTGTGAAGAAAAGCAGGTGATTAATATTTCAGGTCAGGATCCATCTTCAGGACTGAAGATAGGAAAGGGGGAAGCCCAATATATAGGAGGGAAAAGCAGAGTAGTGATAGGTAAACAAAAGAGGGGAGGAGGGGTGGGCACAAGGAGGTGATAGGTAGATGCAGGAGAGAGAGGGTGCGGGGGAGGAGGAGCGAGCAGGTCCAATGGGGGTTGGGTCAAAGATAAGGAGATGGGAAAAAGGGATAGAAAAGAGAGGCCAGGAAAGGGAAGAAAAGCATGGTTGGGAGGGGAGGGGGGGGTGGGGATTACATAAAGTGGGAGAATTCAATGTTCATGCCGTTAGGCTGCAAGGTTCCAAGACGGAAAATGAGGTGCAGTTCCTCCAGTTTGTGTTTGGAATTCTCCCGGCAGTGGAGGAGGCCGAGGACTGACATATCAGTGGTAGCGTGGGAGGGGGAGTTGAAGTGACTGGCAGCGGGGAGGTGCAGGTCGTGGTTACGGACAGAGTGTGGGTGTTCTGCAAAGTGGTCACCTAGTCTGCGTTTGGTCTCATCTCCCCGCTGCCAGTCACTTCAACTCCCCTCCCACGCTACCACTGATATGTCAGTCCTCGGCCTCCTCCACTGCCAGGAGAATTCCAAGCACAAACTGGAGGAACTGCACCTCATTTTCCGTCTTGGAACCTTGCAGCCTAACGGCATGAACATTGAATTCTCCCACTTTAAGTAATGTCCTCCCCACCCCCTACCTTAGCCATGCTTCTTCTCTTCTTCCCTTTCCTAGCCTACCTCTCTTTTGTCTACCTTTTTCCTTCTTGCCCTTGACCCATCCCCCGGTGGATCTGCTCTCCCCTCCTCCCCCCACACCTGCCTATCGCTATCTCTTACCTGCATCTACCTATCACCACCTTGTGCCCACCTCTTTTGTCCACCTATCACTGCTCTGCTTTTCCCTCCTATATATTGGGCTTCCCCTTTTCCTATCTTCAGTCCTGAAGAAGGGTCCTGACCCAAAACATTGACCACCTGCTTTTGTCCACAGATGCTGCCTCCTGCTGAGTTCCTCCAGCATCAGTGTTTTTCATCTAGATTCCAGCATCTATTGTCCTTTGTTTCTCTAGTGGGTGCCCTTGTTCTAGGGATGAAAGTGCTGCTGGCAACATTTTATTATCCATGTGTAGTTGTCACGAGGGCTTTAGAAGGAATTCACTGCGATACTGGAGATGCAGGATAAGGATGGCAAGATGTGGGTGAACTCATTTTTAAATAGTTCTTGATCACTTTCTTGTGTCAATCCACAAGTGGGCACATTTTTGTCCTTCTGGGATTTGAGTGTGGGATCTCTGTGGTTAATTGTCAGCACAAGAGATTTTAACCCAGAGAGCTACAGGCATTGAAGTGATGGCTCCATGATTGAGAGGTCCTTCAATGGCAATTTAGAAGCAGATACATTATGGAACAGGGTAATGCTCGAAAAGGAGAGCTGTGCAGGGTAATGCAGAAAGAGCAAAGGAGTGGGAGTGATTGGCCAGCTCTCTAGGAGCCAGAGCAGGTTCAAGAAGCCCTTCCTGTGACTGAGTTGCAATGTGACCAAATTCACAGCAGTTGATTCAACTCTAGAAGTAAAAAAAATATTTTTAATGCAAGTCGCTAGGTATGCATAATGTAATTGGAATATTAAACTCAGAACTGAGTGTTAATAACTTCTCAAAAGATTACTTGTACAGGCAGTCCCCAGGTTAGAACAGGGTTCTATTCCTGAGAACTGTCTGTAATCTGAACTGTTCATAAGTTGGAAATGAACACTGTGGGAGAGGGTCCCAGAAACGGCAGTGATGGGGGAGCAAGCAGGTGTGGGAAAAGTGTCTGCCAGCCAGCCTTAATGACTCAGTGAGTGAGTCTGCTCAACGCTCCCAGCTCTGCTCGGCTCCACCCAGCCCCTGATTGTTGGAGCTTGGGGAGTGAGAGAGAAGGCACATGGAAATGCCCCATTCCCACATGGCAGAAGATGCCTACAGCAGCCAGCAAATCTATCCCCGAACAGTCGGCACAGTGGCTGCAACCACTAGTTCCCGTCAAAGATATCGCCTCTGCTTTGGCAGCATACAGCTGCACGTTCAGACCCCGACTGCACTGCTGAACTCCAAATCACTCTATTGGTCTTGCATGCTGAAGCTCTGCTATAAAATTAGGGAAGCTTGTTTCAAAATTTGTTTAAAAATTCATCAGAAAATTTTTGTAAAAATTGAAAATTCGTAAGTCGGCTTGTTTTTATGTACGGGTGCCCATAAGTTGGGCATTTATAACTTGGGGAGGGCCGTAATTGCTTAATATTTAAGAAAATGCCTCTTGAATGTGCTAGACTTTGTTTATGGAGAACATGCTGCACCTCGTGGAATGTTTAACATTTAAAGGCCATGGCTAATTGGAAGGTCATTAAATTCTACAATCTACACTGGGACACTTCACAACGTGCCCGTTAGTTGATGTTTCCTCAACCTTCTGTTACTTATTTGCCCTGTTGATGGCACGATGTGGGCAGTGGGGCACCTGGGAATTCAGACACTGACAGGACAACGCTCACTTAGTCTCCTTGAGACTGAACAATTGAGAAAGAAAAATCAAATTGAGTCAAATCAGGTATAAGGAAAGAGGGAAAGAAAGATTAGGTTAGGGAGAAGATAGGAAATTAACATCTTCCTTGCTGCGGGTTGCCAGGTGACTTCTTACTAATTATGGTGAACACCGTTAAACTAGTTTTTAGTCTGGCTGCATATTCTGGGCCATAAATGGCAAATTTACTATGTTGGTATAAAGCCAGTTTGCATTGACTGCAAGTTACTCCAATGTAGGCCTGGTGAGTTCCTCCAGCATCTGCAGCATCTCTTGTGTCTCTGTGTAGAAGTCCATCTTTACAGTATTCATGGGGTTCTTTTTGTTCATCCTGCAATTCATTATGAATAGTTGTGTTTACGTTGGATAAGCCAGTCTCTCACAATGTATGGATATAGCTCACCATGCCAGGGTTTGAGAAGTCCTGTGGTCCAACTAACAATTTTCAGTTGTGTTGTGCACAAAACATTTTATCAGTGTTTCCTCCACCAACACACCAAACATCCCTGACCAATTCAGCTTCTTTAGAGGATTGGGGATTACAGGGAGACCCAGTGGAGGTTCACAACACTGTGAATGGAGGGTGAAGAAACTGGTAAGTGAGGAGATTTAGACTGAGAATGAGGAGGAATCTCTTCGCATGAAGGTTTAAGATTTACCTGATAAGTCAGTGCAAGTAGATTCCACTGGAATTTTCTGAAGCAATCTGACATGATCCTGGGGAGGAGATAGGACTAGCCAGAGTAGTGTGGCCGTGAAATAAAGCTGCCTGAAATAGTATGGGGCACGGAACTGAAATCTTGTATCTCAGAAGGAGGCCACAACCCATTGTGGTGCTGCTGGCATCTCAGAGCAATCCAGTTGGTACCCAGTCCCCACCCTGCTTCATCAGATTGCTTTGGAAGGTTTCAGTGGAATCTGCTTGCACTGACACATCAGGCAGTATGTTCCACACCTTAATCTTTCATGCAAAGGGATTCCTCCTCAATCGCCATCTGATTCTTCAGAAAATTTTAGAATCTACAACCTTCTCACTCACTTGTTTTTCCATACTCCAAATGCCCATGGTGTTGTGACCACCTCCACTGAGCCTGCCTTTAATCCCAGCTCTAGAAAAGCTGAAATGGCTGGGGATGTTTGGTGTGTTGGTCTCTCACATCCCACAAAGATTCCATTGTTTGGTATTGAATTGTCCTTTACCTGTAATAGTTTGAAGCACTTAAGGGAAGCTAGATGATATGTTGATGTTTGGCTGAATGGCCTGTTGCTGTGCTGTAACTGCAGAATTGGGCAGGTCAGGAGATCTTTTGGCCCATCAAGCCTGTGCTGGCTCCTTGAAAGAACTTTCTAATTCCAGCTCTTTCCCACAGCCCTGCAGAATTTTACTTTTCAAGTGTTTATCCAGTTCCTTTCGGAAGGTTAGTATTAAGTCTGCTTCCATCACCCTTTCAGACAGGATGTTCCTGACCATGGCATTCGTCATTCAATAAGCTCCTTGCAGTTTGTACTTTGTTGTCATTTGTCAAATAAAATCTCAAACATCTTGTTTCAAACATGGTTTTGCTTTTAGTAGCAATGGCTCTGGAGTTTGCACTTTGTATTTTGTGACTGTACAGCAGAGATCAGGCACACCAGTTTTAGTAATAGCTGCATTGCTCACTTTAACTGGCAGTTATTCTCAACTGCAATGTATGGAAGTGATTGCTGCAACTAATGATCATTAAACCACGTGTAAAGCTGTGGATAGGTCTAGAGGGCATGCAAACAATCTGGCTACAGTATCAATACTCCTGATCTGCCAGGGTGGAAGATTTGTGTCGGCTTCTTTGTACTGAGTCTCTGAAAGCCAGTAAATAAATGCAAGTCTTGTTTTCTTGAATGTTTTCCTGACCTGATTTAAAAATAAATGTTGTCATGGCATCATGGGGAAGTTGCTGAGGAATTGTTGGCACAAACCTGGTGCAGCATGTTGAAGCCATGGAAGCATTTATTACCGATGCTCAGTGGGAGCAACGTGCAGAGGTTGGAAATTGTGTTTTGGGTTGGGCCAGGATGGTGTACTAAACCTGTCAGATTTTAACTCTTGTGTCTTTCACTATGACTGGGCATTCACTGCAAGGTTTTGCATCATTCACAGTGAGTAAATGATCATTGATTAGTGCTTTGGAACATGTCTCATGTGAAGCTGATGGCAGGGTAAAGGCCATTTCCCCAAGCTTGCCCCACACTCCACCTCAAAATATTTCACTTGTGTACGTGCTCCCACTTTCCATCCCGGGTAAGCTTGAACTCATCTAAAACTGTGCCTCAATTCCCAGTGTCCCATTTACCTGTTGTCTGGTGCTTACAGAGCTAAACTAGATCACAAGCTGGCAGTGCCTCATCCTACTTTGAAAGACCTCCATGGCCTTGTGTCTTCCTGCACTTCCGCTGCACCCCTTTCCAAGTAAGCTCTTTAGCACTGCCACTCATTGAGATCTCTGCCCTCTCAATCATGCCCAATTTGCACCATTAGTGGCTGTGCCCTTAGCTGCCTAGGCCCTGAGATTTTCTCTTTAAATATTTCTGCCAGGTGCTCCTCCTATAAGATCTATCTTAAACCCTTTCTTTTTTTGTTAGCTTTTTGGCCACCTTTAGGCCACCTATCTTGCCAGCATGAAATATCTTGGCAAGTTTTACTACTCTAAGGGTCCTATGGATGTCAAAGTTATTAGCCCACAAAATTCATACTGAACAAAGTCGGGAAAAATAAAATTAAAAAATGCATTTAAGCTGCATGAGCAGAGTTGCTGGGTTCATGGGTTGTGCTGCCAGGTTTTGTTCATGGAATCGTGGTTTGAGTAATTAATTTTGTCCTCGGGAAGAACAATCTTCTCATGGGACCCTCAGTACCAGTGACTGGCCGTTCAAGTATTCAGCCTTGAAAATTACTTCTGAATTGATGGCTTACCAGTAGTGTACATGCTTCACTTGCTAGTTGGGATACAGTGCAATCAATTTAAGGGTGATAACTGTGGGCAAAAGGATTATACTGTGCTTGGAGCAAAAAAACTGCAGCTGTTGGAAACCCGGAAACAAAATCAGAAAATGGTCAGTGGGTCAGGTTGCATAAGTAGGGAGAGAAATGGTTGATGATTCAGGTTAAAGACCCTTCAGAAATGGAAAGGTGAGAAAACTTTAGAGAGGATGCAAAGGAGATCTACCAGGATGCTGCCTGGATTAGAGAACATATCCTATGAGGAAAGGTTGAGTGAGCTAGGCCTTTCCTCATAGTATGAGAGGTGACTTGATAGATTATAGACTTGATAAGGTTATGAGAGGCATAGATCAAGTGGGTAGGCAGCACCTTTTCCCCAGAGCAGCAATGGCCAATACCAGAGGACATCTGCTTAAGGTGAGAGGAGGAAAGTTTAGGGGAGATGTCAGAGGTATGTGTTTTTTTTTTACACAGAATGGTAAGTGCCTGGAACGCAGTGTCAGGGGTGGTGGTAGAGGCTGGTACATTAAGGACATATAAAAGACTCTTAGGCACATGGATGTAAGAAAGGAGGGTTATGGGTTGTGTTGGAGGGAAGGGTTAGATTGATTGTGGGGTAGGTTTATGTAGGTCGGCTATGTTCTAAGACAAGCATGTTGGAGTGAAGGAGAGGGCTGGAGAAAACACAGGGAATGTCTGGGATGGTGTGCAGACCAAAGTTATCTAGGTAAACGAGGGCCTGTTCCTGTGCTGTACTGTTCCATGTTCTGTTTTATGCAACAATTGCTTTAAAAACCAGTAGTTATAGAGGCAGAAGAGAAAAATGAAGCAAAATAAAACATGGATACAGCTGCCTGGAGAGAGGGAAAGAAGGGGACATTTGAAGTTGTTCAATTCAACATTAAGTCCTGATGTGACATACTCAGATGGAAGATAAGGTGCTGTTCTTCATACTTTGGGCATCATTGCACAATGTAAGAGGCTGAAGGCAGATCAGAGTGGGAGTGTGATGGAGAATTAAAGTGACAGGAGAGTGGAAGCTCAGTGTTGCCCCCAGTGCTGAGTGTGGTGTTCTGCAGAATGATCACCCAATCTCCATTTGGTTTCAACGTTATGAGCACTGACTACAGTGCACTTGATTGAAGAAATGCAAGTGAATCGCTGCTTCACCTGGAAGAACTGTTTGGGTCCCTGATGGTTGGAAGGGAAGGGGTACAAGGACAGGTATTGCTTTTCTTGTGATCGCATAGTAAGGTGAAAAGAGAAGGGGAGTGGTCAGTGGATTGGATGAGCAGACCAGCGTTTAATGGAGGAAACAGCCCCTTTGGAATGCTGGAAGATGGGAGGATGTGCCTGGTGGTGGAATCCCAATGGAGATGTGATTATGGAGATAATCTGAGTGTTGAGGCTGATGTGGAAGGTGAGGATAAGGGAACCCTATCCTTGTTCTGGCTGGGAGGAGAGTAGGTGGGGTGTAGAGAACTGGTTGATAGAACCATATCAAAGCCCTCCCCTCAGTTCTCCCCGCCGTGACTTAAGATGCTTGTTTTCTCACTTTACTGGTTCTGATCAAGTTTGATCCTGTTGGAAACTCCCCGTATATTCCAAAGGATTGAATCTAATCGTTGATTCAGTCATGTGATCATGATCAGTATTCACTTGTTTCTGGATATAATCAAATGGGTATAAAAAGAGAGCAAAAGCCAGTTAAAAGAAACTACCTGTGACTGGTAAAACTAGTTTGAGTGAGGGATTAGTCTATTACGTTTCCAAATTCCTTATGAACTTCAATTTGTTTTTCATGTTGTGAAGCTGCCTTTGCTGCTTTGAGTCTTGATTGTTGGTCTTTATGAAATGTGATGGTGCTGAAATCCTTTGTAGATGCATGGTGGTAGAGCTAGTAGAGCCTCTGCTTTGCAGTGATAGAACCCTGGCTTCAATCCTGACCTCTGGTTGCTATTTACGTGGAATTTGCACATTCTCCCCATGACCTTGTGGTTTTTCTCCAGTTGAACATAGAACATTACAGCACAGTACAGGCCCTTCAGCCCACAATGTTGTGCCAACATTTTATCATGTTCTAATATCTATCTAACCCTTTCCTTCCACATAGCCCCCGATTTTTCTCTCATTCATGTGTCAACTTGCCTCAGCTTTCTCCCACATCCCAAAGACGTGAGGGTTGATGGGTGAATTGGCCACTGTAAATTGAGCCTAGTTTAGGTGAGTGGGTCAAATCTGGGAGGAGTTGATGAGAATGTGGGGAGAATCAAAAAAAACTGGATTAATGTAGTATTAGCGTAAGTGGGTGGTTGATAGTTAGGCCCTTCAGCTTGTTGAGTCTGTGCTATTACCCTGCTGTGTATCTCAGATTCATTCTAGATCAGGCTATTAACTGAACCCTTTTTAAGGTACTAGGGAAGTTGGTTGATCATGACTTGATTGGACTAAGCAATGGTCTGGGAAGGAATCTCTGAAGCACAGTTATTTTTAAAAAAACTATATTTTGGTTAAAGAAAAAGTTCAGTATTCAAGTACTTCTGTATCAGCTTCAGAGTTGAGAAGGTATTTAACTAACGTGAATGGGTAAAGGTTAACCAATGCTGACAACATGATCTTGTAGTTTGTATCGTCAGGTTTATGTGAAATTAGAGATGTGGTCAATTGGAATGGAGAGCGATTCCTTACAGTGAAAGCATGTCTGTGCAGGCCCCTAAACTGATTTGCTGTTGGCCACGTTGGTAGGTCTTTTCCTTTTTTGGCACCATTGTTATCACTGTTTATGAAGTTTAAGAATTTTATTTTTTTTTACAAATATTCTGAGGTCTCATTTGAGAATTGAAGTTCGCTTTCATTACTTGTCCTGTTCCTGTCCCTTTCTGCCTTTGTGTTCAGATCTATTGGTCTGTGCTGCTGTTTCTGTCCATACTAGGCACCTTCCCTCTGCCCCCCACCCCCACTCCCATTTCCTTCTAAACCCCCCCTGCCATGTTTATCTCTCTTTTCCCCAGAGTGCACCTCTGCTATTTTCTTCAACTGAGAGTGATTTTCACATTCTTATCACCCATTGCTTGTAGGGGTGGTAGAAGCAGGGTTTTCAAAATGGGATTAGATAACACTTGGGAGAAAAATAAATAATGGGGCTAAGAGAATGTGGGAGAAATGGGATTGTATTGACGTCTTCATGGAGCTGCCATAGACTTGATGAGCTGAATGACTTCATCCTGTGTCATAATGACTTAATTCTGGATGAAGAAGCTTGTCCTGAATTCTCTATTGGATTTATTTGTGACTGCCATATTTATAGCTCCCAAATTCTGGTCTTCCCATGAATGGATATGCTATCTCCACACCTATCCTACCAAACCCCACCATATTCTTGAAGACCAAGTACCCCCTTCAGTCTTGGCTTAAAGCAAGTGTCTCTCAAGTTTGGATTCAGCAGCATGGTTGCAAAAGATGGAGACTTTAGATATCTAAAGATGGAGACTTTAGGTATTTTGCAATGAAATGGCATACTTTGCCATTGCCTCCCTGACCTGCCCCCCACCACCACCTGCAAGAGATGGATTTGGGTTGGGAGTTGGCAAGTCCTGTTCCTCATGCCACCAATCTGTATTCTGATAATTAACTGGCATTGTACCTTGGGTCGGCACTCTTGCCCATCCAGAGGCTGACAGGATTAGGTGGAATGCACAGTTTGCTTTGTGATATCGTATTCCATTGAAGTCACTGGAAAACAAGACAGTGGGGTTCATGATTCCATGTGTTAATTCCATTTGCAGATTGGGTCATCTTATCACTGGGGTGCTCTGTCAGTGTGTGCATGTACTGTAAATGGGAGGATATTAAGTGATGTGGAGCAGTAAAGAGACTTGATGTGTATGTGCAAAGACCTGTATTGGTTTATTATTGTCACTTGTACCGAGGTCCAGTGAAAAACTTGTCTTACACACCGATCGTACAGGTCAATTCATTACACAGTGCAGTTACATCAAGTTAGTACAGAGTGCATTGATGTAGTACAGGTAAAAACAATAACAGGACAGAGTAAAGTGTCACAGCTACAGAGAAAGTGCAGTGCAATAAGGTGCAAGGTCACAACAAGGTAGATAGTGAGGTCATAGGTCATAGTCCATCTCATTGTATAAGGGAACTGTTCGATAGTCTTATCACAGTGGGGTAGAAGCTGTCCTTAAGTCTGGTGGGACGTGCCCTCAGGCACCTGTATCTTCTACCCGATGGAAGAGTAGAGAAGAGAGAATGTCCTGGGTGGGTGGGGTCTTTGATTATGCCAGCTGCTTTACCAAGACAACGAGAGGTAAAGACAGAGCCCAAGGAGGGGAGACTGGTGTCTGTGATGCGCTGGGCTGTGTCCACAGCTCTCTGCAGCTTCTTGTGGTCTTGAGCAGAGCAGTTGCCGTACCAAGCTGTGATACATCCTGATAGGATGCTTTCTATGGTGCATCGGTAAAAGTTAGTGAGAGTCAAAGGGGACAAACCAAATTTCTTTAGCATCCTGAGGAAGTAGAGGCGTTGGTGAGCTTTCTTGGCCATGGCATTCACGTGGTTTGTCCAGGACAGACTGTTGGTGATGTTCACTCCCAGGAACTTGAAGCTGTCAACCCTCTCGACCTCAGCACCATTGATGTAGACAGGTGCGTGTACACCGCCCCCTTTGCTGAAGTCAATGACCAGCTCTTTAGTTTTGTTGACATTGAGGGAAAGGTTGTTGTCATGACACCATGTCACTAAGCTCTCTATCTCCATATCTGCTAATGGTACCAGGTACTGTGAGCTGGGTCAATGAGATGATTAAAAGATGTGTGGGCTGTCTGTCTTATTACAAGAGCAGGGAGGTTATGCTGGAACTGTTGGGTCACAGCCTGAGTACTATGTACAGTGCTGGTCACCAAATGACAGTAAAGATGTTATTGCACTGGAGAGGATGCAGGGGAGATTTGAGGATCTTATTAACACGAGAAAATTGTGGCCCTGCAGACAAACTGGAGTTTTCTTTGTACCAGTCAGATCCCACAGCCCTGACCTGCAGGCTATGAGCCTGAGTGGAATTTGACTGGGTGGCTGTTCTTCAATCAGCACAAGCACACTGGGCTGACTGGCTGCATTCTGTGTCCTAGATTTCCTGTGATTCTGGTATGTTGAGCTAAGATGTTAATAGGTTAGTCCAATCATTCCACTCCTTGGGGTACCCCTCATATCCTGACTCCTTAACAAAGATAAAGATTTTTCCTTAATTGCAAGTTGACATAATTTTGGAAATGTTAGTAATATGCGGTGATTGTAACCCACTGCTCAAATTGTATATCCTTGGGATAGTTTAGATTACACCTGTTAGTTACCGGGTCACATCAACCATTGCTGATTATGGGAGATTCCTCTGTGACAATTGGCTGTCACACTTCCAGCCTCAACAGTGTCTGTACTTCAAGAACAAAGTGAATGTTTTTGGGATGTCCTGAGATTGTGAAAGGTGTGGAATGTATTTAAGTCTTTGGCTTTCAATCACCGACCTCCTCAGCAGTCAGTTATGAGGCACAACACTGGAGGTGGTTAGTGGGCCAGCAGCCAGAGTGTTGAACCATTGATCTGCACACACATTGTAATCACAAAAAGGCAGCTAGGAAAATGAGATACAAATAATTAGGTAAATTTTTGCAGTGGTGACCATGAAACCACTGGATTATTATAAAAATCTATCAGGTTCACTCACATCCATTGGGGGAGGCAATCTTTAGTCCTTACCTGGTCTCACCTTTGTGTGGCTCTAGACCCACCAATGTGGTTGTCTCTGAACTACCTCTTCAGTTCAGTGGCAATTAAGGATGGCTTGTAAGTAAAACACTGTGATTGGGTATGCACATTTGGTTACAGACATGACAATTGTTTGAGGTGTGACAGCTTAATGATTCCAGTTGGTGTGGAGTTGTATCACTGTGGCAATGGTTGATGACACTAACTATAAATGCTGAGCTTAAGCTCTTAGCTTCTCCAACAAGAAAGGTAACCCTAAGAAATGTATGCATGTGGAATGGAGGCTGGTCAGAGCTGCAACACTGATTCTGTGAACTGTCTGTGCATTAGGAATTAATCTGCATAGCTATCCATCAAGTTGTGTCTAGAAATGCTGATTTGCTTAATGGTCTCAATACTTCAAAGCAATTTGACATTGGTGATTAAATATTGTTTTCTGTTCAATAAATTGCTGATAAATTCAAATATCAAGGATATTTGGAGGTAGTGATCAGTGATGCTGTTGCTCAGGAAACCTTGCACAGTGTTAACAGAGCACATTTCTCCAGCAATGTGGAACAAAATCTTGCACTGTCTCAACCACGGTGTAATGAAAGTGACAGACCCATCAAAGAAGTGGATTGATTTTAAGCTTTAGTGGAGAAGTTTCAAAATTAGGTGTCTCAGTAGTGCTGCAGATCAATGCTCAGTAGATCAGAATTGGAGGAGCCCAGGGTCTGATGAAGGTTGCAGGACTGCAGAAGGTTAGACATGGGCAGGTCTGAGAACATGAAAGCTGAAAATTAAGTCTATCCTTGCAGGCCAGGTGTCATTCTGAGTCAATAGGTGATGGGAATTTTGTGGAGGTTAAAATGTGGCAACAACAGATTGAATGGTTAGTAATTCAGGTTAATTTGCAAAAATTATAGGACAAATGGTTGTGAAAGATTAAAAGCTCAGAGTGGTCATCATAACCAGTAGACTTAAGTAGTGTTGAAGAACTTTCAAAGAGGTGCTGCTTGAGAATATGTAATTTGCATCTACAAATGTAACCTCTGCTCTTCAGTAAATATTTGTAGTTCATGAGCAATAGCAGGAAGGGTCTCTGCTAGTAAAGCAGCACAGTGAGTGTGAAGCACAATATTTCCAGCCAGGCACCTTTTGTTTTCATTATTGTTGTTGAGGAATCTGGACACAGCCAGTGATTTTGATGCTGTAATCTGTGGCCCATCAACACACTTTCAGTGTGTGTTTTCTTTTTGCAGTCGTGCAGTCTGATTTCAGTGATTTGCATGTTTAGGCAAACAGGCAGTTACCAATTCTCAAACTTCTGGTAACTGCTCCCCCACTGTCCCTTTTCCTTGTTCTCTCTCCTCTCTCTCCTCCTGATCCACCTGGCCCCTGTCACTGTACCTCTCACTCCTCTCCGTCTGCCCATCACCCCCTCCCCGCCTCCCTCCCTTTATTCCATGCTCCTCCTTCCTCTCCTATCAGATTCCATCATCTTCAGCCCTTCGTCACTTCCACCTATCATCTCCCAGCTTCTGACGTCATTCCCACTCTTCCCCCTCCCTCACCTATTGATCAACGCCTCCTCACCTGGATCCACCTATCACCTGCCAGCCCATGCTTCATCACTTCCCCCCACCTTTTTATACCGGCCTATCTCCCCTCTATCTTTCAGTCAGATGAAGGGTCTCAACCTGAAATGTCCACTGTCCATTTCCTTCCATAGATGCTGCCTGACCCACTGAGTTCTTCTAGCGCTTTGTGTGTTGCTGCAGATTCCAGCATCTGTATTTTCTTGTGTCTCCAGTTTCCAATTCATTAGTTTGTGATTAAAGCCCTCCTTCAGTGATGCAGAACTTGGTGCTATACTGAGGGAATGCTGCAGTGCTGTGGGGTCACTGCTGGGGAGGGGGGAGCTGTGGTGGGGTCACTGGAGGGGGTTGTGCTGCACTGTTGTGGGGAGTGCTGTACTATGGGACAAGTGTTGCAGGAAGACATGGTCTTTGAAATGAGGCCCCATGTGGAGATGGAAGATTCAGACAAGATAGTTTAGAACTTGAAAGTTCCACTCGTCCCATCCTCAAGATCATTATGACAGATTATCTGGTTGTTTATTATGTGGCAGCTTGCTTTCTATAAACTGGCTGCAATTTTTCCAATATACAGCAGTGCCTGGAGTTTAAAAGTTCTGCATTGATCGTAATGTGCTTTTTGGGACATCCCGAGACTGTGAAGAAGTGAGTCTCTCCTTTTGTCTTTCCCTCTTCGTGTGCCTCCATACATCTGTGCTGTATATGGTTATGGTAGCTTTAGTTACCAAATATCCTCCACGTAAATGCAAGGATTTGAAAATTAGCCAGTGTTGAACTTGCTCAGTGTGCTAATATTCTGGGGTGATTGCCAGGACAGACATCTCGAGTTTGGGCAGCGTGCCAGTCCTCACTCATCATAATGAGAGCATGTTGCTAATGGACCTGCTGCATCCATATCCCAGAGGTTCACTGCTGGCGTGAGCATTGAAACAAAACTTCCCAGCAATTACTTGCCACGATCCCCTAACCCATTGCATTCTTCCTTTGCAAAAGCTCATGTTCAAGCATTCAACCTTTTAAACAATTGCACAGGATTCCCATTCTAATAATCCTTGGTTGTTTCAATAACTAATTTACCATCAGTTCAAGCAGCCCTTCATCCTTGGTTCATCATTTGCAAAGTATGCTTTTCTTCATAGCTCTCATTCTTGGCTGCTCTTCAGCGAATCTGCTCTTGTTGGGGTAATATTTTAGATTTTAGATATTTAGATATTTATTAGTAACATGTACATCGAAACACACAGTGAAATGCGTCTTTTTGCGTTACTGAGAATGCGCTGGGGGCAGCCCGCAAGCATCGCCGCTCTTCCAGCACCAACATAGCATGCCCACAGCTATCATGCCATTAATTGGTGGTGAAGTCAGCCATAAATGAAGTGTTGGACCAGAGGAAATCCACATATCTAACTGATTGGATCGAGTTGTTCCAATGACACCTCAGCAAGCTAGTTGATTGAATTATGATTATTGAAGGTTGCTGATAGAGAGCAATAGTTTGTTGAGGTTCAGTTTTTGGATTTCTCATGCTTGTTTGAATCCCTACGTGGCCTTGTCATCATATTTATAATCTCCTCTGGCCTGATAAACCTCGATTTCTGTAACCTCTAGTAGCTCCATAACCCTCAAAGAACTCCGTGTTCCTATTCTGGTCTGTCGCCCATCCCTGACCTAGCAATTTACTATTGTGCTTACAGCTTCTGGGAAGTTAACTCTGGGGTTCCCATCCTTTGAATTCTTTCTCGTGTCTCCTTTGAGGTGCCTCATATAATTAAAAAAAATACCATTTTGACCAAGCTTTGGTCATCTGCCCTAATATTTGAGGCTTGGCATTGTATTTTGTCTATTGATTTTCTTGGGCAGAAGTTGTTTCTGGTGGCGGGGGTCACTAACCAGAGGAGAAAAAGTGAAGGTGATTGGGGAAACTTAAGAATTTCTTTTGCACAAACTTGTTATGATCTGGACTGGGCTAAAAATGTGGTAGAAGTAGGTTTAATAGTAGTTTTCAAAAAGGGAATAATTTTCAGTGTTGTGGAATCAATGGTTTCAATTCAAAGAGCTGGGGCAGGTATGAAGGGCTGAATGGCTGTCTCTGCTCTATATCATTTTGGGATTCCTTGTGATTTATCTGCTCAGCAATCTGCTGATGCATGGTGTCTGTGTAAGGGAAGAAAACAACCTGCTGGAGGAACTCAGTGGGTCAAGCAGCATCAGTGGAGGCAAACGGGTAGTCGACGTTTCGGGTCAAGACCCTGCATCAGGACACGTCTGTATCAGGACGGGTTTTGTCCACCTATCACTGCTCTGCTTTTCCCTCCTATATATTGGGCTTCCCCTTTTCCTATCTTCAGTCCTGAAGAAGGGTCCTGACCCAAAACGTTGACCGCCTGCTTTTCTCCACGGATGCTGCCTGGCCTGCTGAGTTCCACCAGCATCATTGTGTTTTTCGTTCAGGTCTGTATAAGCATAGAGGTGTGGAGGAATTGGACCAGGGCACGTTGAGAGCCCTCATTTGCCTTGTATAGCCTGAGGTTTGTTAATTTCTTAAGCCCATCACTCCTGATTACATGGAGCAATCCAGGTCGTATAACCGGTTTAAGTCCAGCAGCACTTCACTAATGTGTGACCTACGCAAGGCCATGGCGTCCATTTATTAATGAAAGCCTCTTCTTGCATTTAATTCCTTCAGTTGTCAGAAGCTCTAGGTTCAGTTGTTATTTCTGTGCATCTCCCTTCAATGTATTAGTGTCCGTTTGATACTGACAATTAACATGAGTTGTGGCATTAGTGGGCTGAGCAGGATAAAATACCACAGCTTCAGGCTGCGGTGAAGTATTCCTAGGAACCGGTTGAGCAGTTTATTGATGCCATGTTTCAGTAAGTAATCCGTAAGTCAGGGACTTTAGCTTTGGTTTTCATGTGACAGCACTTGAGAGAGCAGGTGTTACCCCAAGCACTGTTAAAGTCTGTAGGCTTTCACACTGAAGCAAATTTTCAGAAGGGAACCAGTGGAGCAGTCAATGGCCAGGATGGAGACACTCCTGCTTCCCCTCTGCATCAAGGGATTTACAGAAGATTCTTTGATCATGTAAATGTCTGCAGTTGTTTTATATTTTGGTGATTCCTTGGTCATTTCTGGTTAAGTGATTTGGAGAAGTTGACCAACTCTGTGAATAATTTTCACACAAGCGGAAAATCTTACACACGATGAGGGACGTAAGTACTGGTGGATTGCCTGGAGGATGGCAAAGCCTTGAAAATGATATGGAGGAGGTTTGCCATAGCAGTCCCAGAGATGAGAGACTCCACTGGAGAAAGCACAGCACCATGGAGGCCAAAGGGAGCTTGAGGGGTTTGATAGTGTAATTGAGGAATATTTCCAGTGGTAGGAGTGTTGGTGGAGTTGTGGGGGGTGGGGGGTGGGTGGTATTGGGGAAGTGAGAACTTTCTTTGCACAGTACATTATGACATTTATGATCTAGATCACACTGCTTATAAGGGCAATGGAAACAGATACATTCGAAACAGATGAATTAGATATTTAGTCATAGAGCAATACAGCACAGGTACAGGCCCTTTGGCCCAACCAGTCCATGCCGACCATGGTGCCCACCCAACTAGTCCCAATTTTTCTATGTTCGGCCCATATCCCTCCAAGCCCTGCCCCTCCATGTACCTATCCAAGAGCTTCTTAAATGATACTGTTGTACCTGCCTCACCCACTTCCTCTGGCAGCTTGTTTCATACACTCACCACCCTCTGCATGAAAAGGTTGACCCTCAGGTCCCTTTTAAATCTTTCCCGTCTCACCCTAAACTTCTGCCCCAAATTTTGGACTTCCCTACCCAAGGGAAAAGACTGTTGGCAGTGAAGAAATAGCATAACAGTGCAAATTTTATTTCAAACTTCTTACAAAGAGTCATGAGTCATGCACAAACAACTGAATGCATCCAATGAATAAATCTTTGGCTCGGTAGTAATTCACTCTTGCTCTAAGAGGATTGGTTGCTATCTTAAAAAAGTGAGAAACTGTGAAGTCTGTTGAGACCCAAATATTGAATAGTTCTTGAAAGCTGTTCAGTCAGAGAATGAACACTTTGGCAGTATTGGGAGTGAAATGTGTTTGGAACAATTTGAAAATGTTGATGAATCTCTACAGCACTTTTCTTTTGCAGAGGCTATTTAGTGTCCTTGGCAATGGTTTCTCGTCCAACCAACATATTATCTCATGTAATTTTTATTGTAAACATGCCAATTATGGAGTTGTTGAATTTGTTTGCACAATATGCTTAGTTGATCTATTTCTATATTTCTGTGTTGATTGAAGAAGCAATTTACCAGACCTTTTACAAATTGGCTTATTGTACATTTGGTATGGGCTAGTGTCTGTCTTGATAAATGACTGCATACATTCTGTTGAATTCAGGATCAGTAGTCAGTTTTCACTGTCATTGAGAACTGAGAATGTGGAACTCGGCCCAACAGGGAATGGGAGAGTCATAGAATCCGTTGTACAGCACAGAAGCGGGCCCTTCAGCCCACCACACTATGCAATCTTTTTGCCCATCTACACATCCCATTTGCCTGCACTGTGTCTGAATCCTTCTATGCCTTGCCTTTTCAAGTGCCTGGATAATGTCTAGCATAGTGATTGTATCTAATTCCAGCACCACCTCTGGCAGTGAATTCCAGAACCATTCTCTATGTAACAAAAAATATCTTTCCTGGAAAGATATTCCTGGACTGGAATGGTTGCTTCAAGTGCTGGGTTTAGATGTTTCAGAAGGACAGGGAGGGAGGCAAAAGAGGTGGGGGAGTGGCACTGTTGATCAGAGAGAGTGTCCACAGCTGCGGAAAAGGTGGACATCGTAGAGGGACTGTCTACGGAGTCTCTGTTGGGTGGAGGTTAGGAACAGGAAGGGGTCAATAACTTTACTGGGTGTTTTTTATAGGCCGCCCAATAGTAACAGGGATATTGAGGAGCAGATAGGAAAGTAGATCCTAGAAAGGTGTGAGAATAACATTGTTGTTGTGATGGGGGATTTTAATTTCCCAAACATCGACTGGTATCTCCTGACAGTGAGGGGTTTAGATGGGGTGGAGTTTGTGTGTTCAGGAAGGATTCTTGACACAATATGTAGATAGACCTACAAGAGGAGAGGCTGTGCTTGATTTGGTATTGGGAAATGAACCTGTCAGGTGTCAGATCTCTCATGGGTGAACATTTTGGTGATAGTGATCATAATTCTATCTCTTTTACGTTAGCACTGGAGAGACAGACTAGAAAGGGCGTTTACTTGGAGTAAAGGGAATTATGAGGCTGTAAGGCAGGAAATTGGAAGGTTAATTGGGAACAGATGTTCTCTGGGAAAAGTATGGAAGAAATGTGACAAATATTCAGGGGATGTTTGTGTGGAGTTCTGCATAAGCATGTTCCAATGAGACGGGAGTCATGATAGGATACAGGAACTGTGGTGTACAAAGGCTATAATAAATCTAGTCAAAAGGAAAAGAAATGCTTACAAAAGGTACAGAGAGCTAGGTAATGTTAGAGATCTGGAAGAGTATAAGGCTAAAAGGAAGGAGCTTAAGAAGGAGATTAGGAGAGTCAGAAGGGGGTATGAGAAGGCCTTGGCGGGCAGGATTAGGGAAAACCCCAAGGCATTCTACAAGTATGTGAAGAGCAAGAGGATAAGATGCAAAAGGATAGGGCCTATCAAGTGCAGCAGTGGGAAAGTGTGTATGGATCCGGAAGAAATAGCAGAGGTACTTAATGAATACTGATGTAAAGTATTCATTATGGAAAAAGATCTTGGGGATTGTAGTGGGGACTTGCAGCAGGCTGAAAAGCTTGAGCATGTAGATACTAGGAAAGAGGAGGTGCTGAAACCTTTGGAAAGCATCAAGTTGGATAAGTCGCTGGGACCGAATGAGATGTACCCCAGGCTGCTGTGGGAGGCAAAGGAAGAGATTGCGGAGCCTCTGACGATGATCTTTGCATCATCAATGGAGATGGGAGAGGTTCCGGAAGATTGGAGGGTTGCGGATATTGTTCCCTTATTCAAGAAGGGGAGTAGGGATAGCCCAGGGAAATATAGACCAGTGAGCCTCACCTCACTGGTTGGTAAGCTAATGGAGAAGATCCTGAGAGGCAGGATTTATGAACATTTGGAGAGGTATAATATGATTAGGAATAGTCAGCATGGCTTTGTCGGGCAGGTCCTGCCTTACGAGCCTGATTGAATTTTTTGAGGATGTGACTAAACACATTGATGAAGGGAGAGCAGTAGATGTAGTGTATATGGATTTCAGCAAAGTGTTTGATAAGGTACCCCATGCAAGGCTTATTGAGAAAGTAAGGAGGCATGGGATCCAAGGGGGCATTGCAGTGTGGATCCAGAACTGGCTGGCCCACTGAAGGCAAAGAGTGGTTGTTGAAGGGTCGTATTCATGCGTGGAGGTTGGTGACCAGTGGTGTACCTCGGATCTGTCCTGGACCCTTGCTCTTTGTGATTTTTATAAATGATCTGGATGAGGAAGTGGAGGGGTGGGTTAGTAAGTTTGCGGATGACACAAAGGTTGGGGGTGTTGTGGATAGTTTGGAGGGGTGTCAGAGGTTACAGAGGGATATAAATAGGATGCAAAGTTGGGCTGAGAAGTGGCAGATGCAGTTCAACCCAGATAAGTGTGAAGTGGTTCATTTTGGTAGGTCAAATATGATGGCAGAATATAGTCTTAATGGTAGGACTCTTGGCAGTGTGGAGGATCAGAGGGATCTTGGGGTCCGAGTCCATAGGACGCTCAAAGCGGCTGCTCAGGTTGACTCTGTGGTTAAGAAGGCATATGGTGTATTGTCCTTCATCATCAGGGAATTGAATTTAGGAGCCGAGAGGTATTGTTGCAGCTATATAGTCCCTGGTCAGACCCACTTGACTGTGCTCAGTTCTGGTCACCTCACTACAGGAAGGATGTGGAAACCATAGAGAGGGTGCAGAGGAGATTTACAAGGATGCTGCCTGGAATGCGGAGCATGCCTTATGAAACAGGTTGAGGGAACTCGGCCTTTTCTCCTTGGAGCGACGGAGGATGAGGGGGGACCTGATAGAGGTATGTAAGATGAATGAGAGGTATTGATAGGTAGATAATCAGAGGCCTTTCCCCAGGGCTGAAATGGTGGTTTAAGGTGCTGGGGAGTAGTATAGAAGAGATGTCAGGGGTAGGTTTCTCACTCAGAGTGGTGAGTGCGTGGAATGGGCTGCCGGCAACGGTGGTGGAGGCGGATACAATAGGGTCTTTTAAGAGACTGTTGGATAGGTACGTGGAGCTGAGAAAAATAGAGGGCTATGGGTAAGCCTAGTAATTTCTAGGGTAGGGACATGTTCGCACAGCTTTGTGGGCCGAAGGGCCTGAATTGTGCTGTAGGTTTTTCTATGTTTCTCTCCAACTACCCTTTGAAACACCTGAAACCTATGTCTTGTTTTGATACTGCTTCTATGGGGGAAAAGAAATGTGATGGACTACCCTAGTTTCTGTGTCTTATAAATTTATATATCTCTATCAGGGCAGCCTTAAATGAAGGAACACCCTGAGCTATCCTTCAGTCTTCTGGAGCTTCACCTGTACGCTGACAAGATGCAAAAGTCTCTGTCAGGGCATCAGCTATCTCCTCCCTTCCCATAGAAACTTGAATAGATTTTGTCCGGCTCTGGGGATTCATCAAATTTTATTCATTCCATGCCATCAAATACCTCCTCCTCCTCAGTATTGACACACTTGAGATTATCCATGTACCCCTCCCTGAACTGGCATTCTTTCAAGTGCTCCTCCTTGGTGAAAACAGATAAGTGAATACTTTTGTGTTAATGGGAAGTTTGATAATCAGATGAAAGAGAATAGAATTGTGGGCTATGCTGAGAGTTAAAAGGGAATACAGCAGGAGGTTAATGTGTAGCGTAATCGCCATCAATTAGACCAAATGGCTACTTCTGTTGTAAATTATGTAGCTGTATCTGTACTTAACAATGAGGTTTGAGATGCACATTTTTATTGGAAGTTGCACTGTGGACTGCTACAGTGTATTATATTTCGTAGGCAAAAATTAACAATTGCCCATGAAGGAAAGGTCATTTAGACCTCTTCTCCCCATCCCTCTCAACTATTTTGCCAACTGATTTCTGATCTAAGTCTATAAAGCTCCCCTTTCCTCATTCTTGAATTTGTTTTGTTAACAAAAATGATCTAACCCAGATATACAGTGAACAGTTGCCATTTATGTAGACATCCCCTCCTTTACCCATGGGAAAGGGTCTGCCCTAACATTAAGACTGCTCCCCAGTACTCCAATCAATATAACCCCTTGGGGCCAAGCTATTATTCTGGTTTTTAAAAAAGATCCTGTGCTGCACCCTCTTCAAGGCCAGGGTATTCTTCCTAACTAGTGTCCAGTACAGCTCTTGAAGTTCCCAGTATGGTGTGACCATGCTTTCGTATAGACATGGCATAACTTACTGCTCTGGTACTTCAGTGCCCTGGATGATGTAAAGGCTGACATCCCATTGATTATGCTGATTACTTTTGTTACTGCACCTGTCTGACATAATGATTATGTACAAGTCTCTTTGGACATTCACTGCTTCAAACTTTTCAACCATTTTGGAAAGTATTCTGTTCTGCCCCTTTGAGGTCCAAAGTGGATGACTTCTACAAATCCTCTGATCAACTGAAATTCTGCAAAGTGCTCAGTTGCTATCATTAATTATAAACTCCAGTATTTTCTCCAAAGGTATTAGGCTGACTGGTTAATAATTTCCTGGAATAAAAGTAGAAAATGCGGGAAACGTGCAGTAGGTCGGGTCGCATCTGTGGAAAGAAGCAGTTAATGCTTCAGGTCTGGGACTCTTCATCAGAACTGAATTGTAAGCTGTTTCTCCTTCCACAGATGCATCCTGACCCGCTGAGTGCTTCCAATATTTTCTGTTTCTTTATTTAAGATTTCCAGCGTCTGCAGTCTTTTTTATTTTTACTGTTAATTTTCTGGCTTCTCCACCACCTTTCTCAAGTAGCAGAGTGACATGTATGATTCTCCAACCTAAAGGAAAGGTTCCTGAATTAAGAAATCTGCAGTATTCCTGTCTACACCACTTAAAATTCTAGAGTGGAAACAATCTGGTCATGGGCTTTGTCACTCTTTGGTCACATTGTTTTCTTCATTACTCTTAGTTTGCATTAATTTTGAGATCTTGATTCTGGTTTAGTTTTCTGGCATGTCCAGATGCTACATCCTTCCTCTACTGCACTGATGTAAAGTAATCCTTCAACATTTCAGCAGTTTCCTTGCCTTTGACAATATCACTGTTACCTGTTTATTTCCCCCATAGCATATTTTTATAGATTATGGTGGTGAAGATTTGAGAGAGGTGTATGCTGATATGCAATGCCAGATTGAAATTAGGCTAAGTGGAGGGACTCCTGATTTTTGCTGCTGAATCAGATGCTCTGATTCACCGAGAGTTTGTGTAATGGAGTGTGGGTTGAGAGTGTGCCTGTCAGTAAATTTTGTACATATTCCTCCCACTTGAATGCAAATCAAGGGAGTGCAGTGTGGGAACAATGCCAGATAAACAGCGTTTTCCCAACATTTATTAGAAAGGATTAAAATCCATAACTGTCTGAATCATCTGAGTCAGGGACTATTTCAGAGTTTCATTTACATTGGCAGCTCTGAACCTTTCAAGGCAGAGCTTGTTGCTACTGTCCAGGGTGGTGATGTCAATGGGTTAAGAATAACCTGCCTATAACTTCTAGATGAAAGCTAGAGGTAAGTATTTCAATGTGTTCCTGGCTGCCTGCCCTAGCTTTAACCTCCAATGACTACCAGGTACCGTTCACCATCACCCCTATACCCATTGACCTACACCGGCTGCTGGTTAAGCATCTCAAATTTAGAGGATTAGAATTTTAAAATCAAGATAGCACATTGTCGAGTTCAGCTGTCTTCCTTGGTGCACTCAAGGGAATGGAGAATCCCTCCAATTATCTCCCATCTGTGTTTGGTCGACCTGTTTCTGACCCCGTGGCTGAAATATTTTGTAGGGATGTTATAATTCCTGTGGGTAATACATTGAAATTGTTCTGGTTTTTCAGGTCTGTGCAGCTACAGATGTGTGTATAGGGGTCCTTGGAGCTGTGAAATGCTCTGAAGGTAATTAGCATCAAAATTACTGCTCCTGTAGTTCTTTAATGGTTTTCTTTCCTAGTTGTCAAGGATATTACCGTACATCCTTAATTGCAAGTTTGTGATTTGTTATGAGCAGACTAGTTCAACCAGCCGGCACTAACTGAGAGGAGACCTTGACTAGTGCCAAAGTAGGATCAGAATATTTGCAAAAACACTGCATGCTTGATTTTCAAACTGGTGCCCATGGACTCAAAGGGATTTGAGGGACTTGTCTGGTCAGATCTTCAGCTGAAAACGTGTGTCTAGATTCTAAGCTGCTTTAGGATTTTGTTGATTTTATGCTAAGATTTTATCTCGTGTGTTACAAGAAGGTTCTGGCAATGGTTAGCATCTCCTATTGCCATTCAGCAGGATGTATTGGTGTTCCTGCAAGTACCTGGGGAGTGTCAAAGTTTCTGAGGCCACTTCTCTATTTCCCTGCCAGCTTGAACCAGAAACTAATCTTTGGAAGTCCTGTCCAGGAATGGGTGGGTGATGGGTGAGGCTGTGTGAGTTAATTTGTAGCAGAATTAAAGGTCTCTTCTGAGATGTGATACGAAGCCAGAATTCAGTTGGAGACCAAAACAGGCAGGAACTGAGCTGAGATGGCTTCTGTTTATGTAGTGTCTTTATCCTGGCAAAAGATCTCAGTTGTTTCACAGATGTGTTCTGCAACGTAGATGCAGATATTCGAACAAATATGCAAAAGTGACAAAGATGGAGTGAAAGACGGAGACAGTAGTGTGAAATTTTGTGCAAGTACATGAGGATGCAGTGTTGAAGTAGTTATGGCGAGGTCTGGTAAAGGCATACCATTTACCAGAGAAATCAGAAAAGCAAGTTTTACAAATTTTATTGGGGATTAACATTTATTGATTGCGGAGCTTGGAGGAAATTGTTGAATGATATTTCTGTGCAAATGAAATGAAATACCAGAATATAAGGAACGATTGGAAAGGTGAATGTGGAATGAAGAGAACTTTGAGTACAGAAACAGGCTATTCAGCCCCTTGGCCCAGTGCTAGTCTTTATACTCAGTTTGTTTGTATTATTGAGCTGCAGTGGTTATGAAAAAATGTGAGCATTTAACTGAAGAATTTAAAGTTATTTCTATAGAATGAAATCAGTTAAGTGCAGTTGATGGAGTTTGTGGTCAGTGTTACTTTTCAGAACAACTGGCTCATCAAGGTGAGGGAGTAGAGGGCATTTAAGTAGAACAAATCAGCCAATGTGTCTGATGGCAAAAGCCTGCTTCATGGGAAAAGGTAACAAAAGTTGCTCCTATTGCAGCATCTCTAATTGGTCTTTGTTTCTGCAGGAGCAATGTGTATTTCATGGTCATGTAATCAGGAATGTGATACTTTGTGTGAAAGTTGAGGGAGGTCTCCAGGGATCAGTGTAGACAAGATTTCCAGTGGTGTTATCTGAAGAACACGGTGGTTCCATGATACAGCACATATTGGCTGTAAAGTGTTTTGGGATGGCCTGAATCAAACATGGATCATAGAACAGTACAGCACAGGAAAAGGCCCTTCAGCGCACGATGTCTGTACCGAACACTATGTCAAATTAAACTAAATCTCTTCTGCCTGTACAGGATCCATATCCCTCCATTCCCTGCATATTCACGTGTCTAACAACCTGCTTCCACCACTATCCCTGGCAGCTTGTTCCAGGCACCTACCACTCTTTGTGTAAACTTTAAAAAAAACTTGCTCTAAACATCTCCTTCAGCCTATCATGAGGGACCTTGTCAAATGCCTTACTCAAAACCATGTAGAAAACATCTGCTTTTCATCACCACCTCAAAAAAAAAACTCAATCATCTGTAAATTGTGGCCTGCCCTGCGCAAAGTCATGTTGACTGTCCCTAATCGTCATGTTTTTCCAAATGGAAGTAAATCTTATCCCTAAGAATCCTCTCCAACAGGAAAAGTGCTATAGAAATGCAAGACTTTGAGGGGTCATGAAATATTGAGTGTTTCTCCCTGCCAGGGCAGTTGCAATATTTAGCTGATGTGTGGATCCCATGCCCTGGAATTCCCTCCACCATTCCTCTTGCCTCATCACCTTGCTTTCCTCTAAGAAGTTGCAATCCACTCTGTCCATGAACATTTACTCTTGTTCTGGCCAAGTGTCTTTTCTGTTCTCAGTCTTTAAACAATGATCATGTATGGAAACTAGGAAGGATTGAGGCTGCACCAGTGATCCTGATCCTTGGCATTAGGTTTGGTGGGTTCCAATGTGACTGAGGCCAACGTGGGAAGCACAGAGTCACCCACAGACGGGGTAGCAGGAGACTTGATGAGGCAGATGGTTAGTTTCTGAGGTGATGAATGCCTTCTATTGTTTACCCTGGGTTTCTGTCTCTTCCTGATGGAAGACTTGCTTCTTAATGCTTTTCCACTGTTCTGCTACAGTAGATGCAGCAGATTCAGTGATCTGCAGTACTGTGAGCATTGTTAGGGTTACAGGCTGCATTTGGTTAGTGCATCTTGTGTCACTGTCATAAACCATTACTTAACTGCTAACTGAATGGGAAGAGAGACTTCCCTTTCCATTGTGACTTTCACAATCTCAGGATGTCCCAGGCTGTTTTAGAACCAATAAAAGTCCCTGGATGTGTTGAGACTGTTGGAATGAAGGTACTGTCTGCCAGTTTATGCACAGCAAGTTCCTATGGGCCGGTGATAAGATAACTCAGTTTTCACAGTGCTTTCTAAGGAATAAATATTGGTTGGCACAAGAGGGGGAAACACTATTCTTCAGAACAGTGTTAAGAGATCCGGAAGGATTGAGAGGGCCGATGTGGCCTCAATATAGCATCTGCAAAAAGTGGCACTGCTGACAGTTCAGCATTCTCTCAGTCCTGCACTTGTCCTGATTTTTATTTTTGCACTCAAGTCTTGTGGGGGTTGGGTGCTGTGTTTAGAATTGAGCTTGTTGTGGATTCTGGACTTATTGACCAAACAGCACATCCATTTATTTTGAATTGTCAGTGTGCCATGTGCACTGTCTCACCAGCTCACAGTGGATTACCTTTTATAGTGCATAAATGGAAAGGAGAAGACCCAGTTCCTGGAACTGCTGTGTTCCTCATCTTCCTGACAGCCTGAAAAAATGTAAGCTGAGAGCAGGTCAGTAACTCCCCCCTTATGGCTTCTGCCCAGCCAGCCTTTGAGGAAACTGCTTCCCATTGTATTTTGTGATTATTTTCATTCTTTGATCAAGTTGTTTCACGAAATTGAAGTACAATTGTTCAGATGGTTAGTTATATTGGATTTAATTGTAGTTTATATTACTGTGGCAGTGCATGGCTAGAATGTAAAGGAAGGGAGTGCTTAGTGATTTCTGTACCATTTGATTGAATTCAGCTGCTCTATCTTTGTTGTGCCTACTTTTGGGTTGTGGGCTGGTTGGGGGCAAGAACTGGTGATGCAGTAGAGTTGGCAACGGAGGGAGTAGTTTTGTTTAAAAATATAAAAATGCATTGGTTTATACCATTTGAATTCAAGATTTATCTCTCACTTCTACTTTGCACAAGTAATATTAACATGGTGATGTCTGAAATGATTATGAAACACATTAAATTAATTAATTTAATGTACAACCTATGGTTTGTGCATTGTACTCCAGCATTCTACTCCAGCTGTCTTCCCAGAGCAGTGCATATTCATCCTTCTGGTTCAACAGCTGCAGTTCTTTGCGGTTTCCCTTTCACAGCTGGTCTCTTGCCTTGCTGACCTACTGTGTTGTGGCTTCAGTCACTCTGCCCATTTACAGGCCCTCCCTGGGTTATGAACATCCAGCTTATGTACACACAATCGAGGATTTGGGAGACTGGCGGGATGGATGGGAATGGATTTGTTGGCGGCTGCAGGGATCTTCTGCTGGTTGGGAACAGGTTATTTCCATGTGCCTTCTCTCTCCACCCCCAAGCTGCCACAATTGGGCTGCGTTGAGCCGAGCAGAGCTGGGAACGCTGAGCAGACTCGCTCGCTTACTGAGTCAGTGAGGCTGGCTGGCGGTCGGTCTTCCCACGCCTGCTTGCTCTCTTGTCACTGCTGTTTCTGGGATCCTCTCCCACACGTGTTTGTGTTCATTTCCATCTTACAAACGGTTCGGTTGGTGAACAGTTTTCAGGAACAGAACTCTGTTGTAACCTGGGGACTGCTTGTAAACATCAAGCTGATCTTTAAGGTTTGTGTAGAGATATTTCCTTCAAGTTAAGTTCTGCAGTCTGTCTAGTTGTGCCTTGTAGATGTACCCTCACACTTCAGGTTATAAGCATTCAAAACTGGGAATATGAGCTTTTAGTTTGGCATTGAAAGCCAAACAAATCCTTTTGAAATGGTGTTTGCAGTGGGTGGGTATTGTCATGGTTAGTTTTATTGAGCCTGAGTAAGGTAAGGCACTCTGCTGGAAGAACAACCCATATTTTACTTCGAGGTTTTGAGTTGCATCTTGAGAAAGTTGAGAGGGTTATCCAGAGCTCATGGCCCAGGAAGCTGAAAGTGCAGTCTTCAGTAATGGAACAAATACATTTGGAAAGGTTCAAAAGGCCAGGGTTGACGGGAGCCCTTGGTACTTTGATGGGATTGGTTGAAGTGTACTGCAGTAGGGAGGGGTAAGGTCATGGAGGGACATGAAAGAAAGGATGAGAGTGTTGACGTGCAGTGTTGTGGGAATGGGGGACAGTACAAGTCAGTGAGCAGAGCTGTGTTGGTGAGGAGTCCACGTTCCAGCAATCTTTTGATGAGTCATGGTCATGCAACACAAACTGGCTCACCATGTCCATGCTGACCATCATGTCGCTGTTATACTAATCCCATTTACCTGCAATGTCTTCAAAGGCTTAGCAGTTCAAATGGTCATCTAGATACTTAAATGTAGAACACCTGCCTCCACCATCCCTTCCAGCAAGCGTGTTCCAGGTTCCAGCCACCCCCTTACTCTAGTTTTAGGTACTTTTTCTATTGAGGGATCTGTTCTATTCTTGTACATAGCCTTTCAATAATTAGTGAGCAGTGTTACCATCTGCAACACCTTTGGTACAGTGTAAATCGTGGCAGTCATATCTTTTGTATGTGCAGTTACAAGGAGGAAGCAAACCATATTGACCCCTCCTCTGTGGTGTCCAAGAATTTCCTGTGTTCCTGCATATGCCTGAATAGAACATAGAACAGCACAGGAACAGGCCCTTCAGCCCACAATGTTGTGCTGATCTAATTAAATGTCTAATGGGCATTTAATTAGATCAACACAACATTGTGGGCTGAAGGGATTAGTTTAGTTTAAACTAATCCCTTCTGCCTACATAATGTCCATATCCCTCCATTCTCTGCACATTCACATGCCCATCTAAGAGCCTCTTAAACACCTCTATTGTATCTGCCTCCACCACCACCCCTGGCAGCACATTCCAGGCACCCACCACCAGGGTGTTTTTAAAATAACTTGCCCTGCACGTCTCCTTTGAATTTACCCCCCTCACCTTAAATGCGTGCCCTCTAGTATTAACCTGAATAACCTGAGTTCTTTGTCTTTTAGCACACATTTGTGCCAGGTATGCCTTGATTTATTTGATGCAAGATGTACAGTATGTCACTCCAGTGTACTAACACTTGTCAAATTGGAGTTCTAGCGATCACTTTCCTAAAGACATAATCTTCTTAAATGGTCCCTGAACACTCTACATTGGTTGCTCAGTTTGGCCTGGATGACATCCCTTTTGCCAAGGAGTCTCAAGGTTGTAATTTGGAGGCGTAATTTAGGACAATTGCAGAGTTACAAACTTCCTATGATTTCCTAGAGTCTTCAAGAATTTAAGAATCAATCTCCAGCTCAGAGCTCTGAATAAAAACCCAGAAAAAAATTAAAGAGCAGTCGCTCCCCTGGCCCTACCCAACTTTCCACTCCACTCCCCACCCCGCCACCAAAAAAAACTTTTGATGGGATTTTGCGGTCTGGGCAGAGAGATCTTCAATGATGACCTCTAGTCTTCCTTGAGTCTGTGTTTGTTCTTTCACTAGAACACAGAGTGACTGCACTGCCATAGGGTGCCCGGTTTAGCTGACCTACCTTCCCCGGCCCAACAAGTCCGCACTGCCCATTTTAAACTCAAATTGGACCTACCCCGTGCGTCTTTGGAATGTGGGAGGAAACCGGAGCACGCAGAGGAAACCCACGCAGACATGGGGGGAGCATGCAAACTCGTTGCAGACGGTGGCGGGAGTCGGACCCTGATCACTGGTGCTGTAATAGCGTTACGCTAACCGCTACGCTGCCGTGTTTATTATTGTCACGTACTGGGTGCAGTGAAAAACGTGCCTTGCATACCGTTCGTACAGATCCATTCATTATAGGGTGCATTGAGGTAGTACAAGGTATTTGGGAGGTTCAGGGGAGATGGTGGGAGGTTCAGGGGAGATGTCAGGGGGAGGTTTGTCACCCAGAGAGTGGTTGGTGCATGGAATGCACTGCCTGGGCTGGTGGTGGAGGCAGATACGTTGGACAGGTTCAAGAGTTTGTTGGATAGGCACATGGAGGAATGTGAGATAGAGGGATATGCGGGAGGAAAGGGTTAGATAGTATGAGGGTGGTTTGATGGACGGCACAACATGGGCCGAAGGGCCTGTTTTGTACTGTATGGTTCTATGGTTCACATGGGACAATGTAAAACTTCCCATTACCACACTG